>NC_133387.1:149025104-150387522 GCF_047511655.1 Castor canadensis | reverse complement strand
GCCTCTATCTTCTGTGTTAGATGCTGTCCTCAGATGTTAGATGATTTTTATTTTTTCATGATTATAGGGAAGTGGGTCATTGATTGAATTTGGAGTTCACTGCAGCATTTTCTTGGTGAGCCATTTGGGGAACCTCTTATTTGACTGCATTTATGTTTTTTCCTTAGAGAAAGTCCAGTGAAGACTATTCCCAGACCTTGCTTTGAGGGTGAAAGTCTGGCCCCAGAATTCTGGAAGCTGACCTACAGAAGGAGGCTGGACATCCTCAGCACTGGGTAGGTAAGTAGCTGCTCACTGCTGTAAGTTCTGCCTGTCCACTTCATGTCCAAAGGCCTTTCTCACCCTCTCCAGAAAATAAGCTTTTGAGGTTTTTGTTGTTTGTTTTCCTGTGGTGCTGAGGATCTAACCCAGGCCTTTGGGCATGCCAGGCAAGTGCTCTACCTTTGCACCACATCCCCAGCCCATTGTTCCAGTTTTGGATAATAAGGGGAAAGGACAGTCACCCAGGAATGAGAAATAAAGGAGAACCCCTTCTCACTTTTGACTATGGCTTCCCATTTCCTCATTCTCAGTTCAGAAGTTTCCAGTACTCACAGATGCTGACTCTTTTGAAGAACGAACAATGCAACTTGAATGGGTCCTTACATCCCTCACCTCACCTACACTTGGCTCAATGGCACCTGCTCAATTAGTTATCACTCATCTGCCTGATTTTTAGCATCCAAAGTTTTGTTGTTGTTGCCTGTTCTGTTTTCCTTCTTTGTGGGGTTGTGTCTCCTAAAATAATCAATTTACCTTGATCTTTTAGGATTGTAGGAGGAAGTAGAATTATCATAGGTGTTCAAAACCACCAGAACTACATTTGCTTTTTTTTTATTTGAACCATATACAAGTGCTACTTTTGTAGTTTTTGAATTGGTTGGAAATTGACACTTTCACATGGTTTGACCTCATTCATGTTTCTTTTTCAATGTTACTTTAAAGATCTCTTTGCATGGGACAGAAGAAATCATGATATATCTATTCCTAAGTGATGCCCCACATGAAAGCCTGAGATCACCCTGAAAAATGGACCTAGCATTTTTTACTATGTAATACCTGTCCATATATTTACAAGCCACATTAATTTCTTCTTCTCCCTGCAAGTGAATTTCAGTTTCCTTTGGTAGGGGAAATAAGTTAAGCTTTGGTGTATTTAAATGAACAATGTATTGGCATTCAAAGGCCCAGTTCTTGCCCCAGGATTTACTCTGCATATAATGTTAGGGATTCTTTGAATTTAAATGCCTCCTTTAATAAGTCCTTTATCTGTGGTGTTATAGAGCCTAGGTTTCACAAGTTTATTGGCTGGGTAACCTTGGGGAGTAATCATCTTTAAATGCAAATGATAAACAACTCACATCATGGAAAAGTACATGAGATTATAAAAGTAAAGTTCTGAGCACAGTACTTGGCATGTGCTGAAAGTCTCAGTGAAAGTACTACCATTATTAATTATTAATAGTATTGACAACAATAATATATAGACAGGTACTAAGTTATAAGAATCAAATATCTGCTCATTCCTTCTTATCACCATTGCTCTATAACTGTAAGAATCAAATGAGACAAAATATATAAAACCCATGTGTTAATGCTATCTATAGTCTGCCATGTATTACAGACCACAAATCAATACCTTCCTGGATTGGTTAACCCAAAGGAAGCCACACAATGTTAAAGGTAACTTCTTACTGCACCTGCCAATCAGACAGATGTATTTTCTGTTGCTTTTGTACCTCTTAGCCATACTTTTCCAGACATTAGTATCCAGACTGATAGAAAAACCAAACCTGGGCTAACCAAATCTATTCTAAATCTAAATGCAGTTTATTTTTCAGAATTAAAATAAAAAATAATCCATTCCCCTAAGACTTAGAGGAAAATTAATAATTAAGGAGAAAATAAAGATTAAGCTTTGTTTTCCAAATATGATCTTTCCTGCTTGTTTTTGAGGTGAGATAGAGGTAGTAAAGACCTACCAAAACAAAATTGTTCAATGTGGCTTTTAGTTTCACTTCTACGAAATCTACTGTGATCTTGTGCAACTTTACAAAAATGTAAGTGTATAAAGAATCTGTAAAGTGATCAAAGGGCTGAAGACATATGCAGAATTACCTTTCCATTGGTCTGAGACTTTCTATGGTTAAATCTCCAGCAAGAATGTCAGTCATTTGTCAATTTGATGGGAATGTTAGTCATTTGTTACTGTTAGTGACTTGTTAGGAGAGCATACCCCATTGAGGAAAGTAATTGTTGTCTATATAATTGTTTCAGAATTATGGAGCATTGGCTAGAGAACAAAGTAGAGGACCAAGTTAACAGTTCTTGAGAACCAACTCTTTTTATCCTCCTGTGAAAGGGAAATGATAATCATTATCTCTATCAAATAGAGAAAACTTTTTTAGACTTAGAGAACTATTATCATATGCTGTAGAAGTCCCAGAACTTGGTGCTGATGTGAACTGAAACCTAGGACTGCAAACAGCTGACATGTTAGCTTATTTTTCCCATACTTGACTGATGAGAAAACTAAAGCTCAGAAAAGAAGAGTAAGGCAATCAAGTTTTCACTGCTGGTTTGTAGTTAAACCTGAACCTAAACCCAGGTCTCTTGACACTTGGTTCAGTCCACTATTCCCCTACTTCCTATTGCCTTTTTCATAAGCCACCCACAGATTGTCACTGTATAAGTAATTCTCTCATATTCAAACATGAGAATGGATCTGTCCTGGTCTTAGGCTTCAACACAAGGTTAAAGGAGAGAAGAGAGATAAGACATTGATGGGTGGCTTTGAGTCCCACCTAGGGACAATTTGTAGCCTAGCCAGGGCCCTGATCAATAGACATTCTTTGTAGTTTCTTGACTTGGTAAGATGGAGGCTAAGATTCATCATCTCATTGCTTCTCAGCTGTCTGCTAAATTATTGAGAACTAGTGAGAGCTCTTTCCAACAATGATATTGGTGTATAATCAACAGAGGCTACCTTTTTGACTTTGCATGAAAGAAAGCTAATTTGTCTATAGGAGTAAATTCTCTGAGGCCCCAGCATGATGTTCAGGTCATTTCACTGAGTCCAGGTTAGTCATTTATTACATATTCCACAGGACTGACTGCAGCACACAAAAAAATTTTAAAGGGACATTCTGATAGCTAATTATTGTACTTAATGTTAGGGTGTTGGAAATTTTTATTTTAAATAATAGAATGTTTTCATGCTGTGAAAGAATTGTCTTACTATTGAACTCAATAAACAACAGGGAAAATAATCAATGCAAAGATGTTGAGCTTTATATAAGGATAAAGAATCAATGACAAAATTTTTTGATTGACCTATGGAGATTGCTGGAAAATAGAACTTGCAATGAAATTAGGATTTTCAATTTCGCTTTTACTTACTGAGTTGCTATGGCGTTTATCAACTATAACATGTATTTGTGTGTATGCTTCATATAAAGATTAACTAAAATGAAGGAGAATAATTTGGTGATTCCTGATTCTATAGCAGAAATATAAGTTTAAAATCAGAAAGACCTGGGTGAAAACTTGTTTGCCACTTAATTGCACACTGAGCCTAATGAGTGATAACTTGAACTGTCTCTAGGATGAGGATAACCATACCTACCGTTACACACATAGTAATTATCTAAGAACACTGAGGTCCTATATGAGTGCCTAGAGCATTATACAGATTGAGTTCTCACCTTCAGCCCTTTCCCTTTCCTATATCCAGACTCTTTACTGTGTGTCTCTACAGTGCTCTTCCATTGTGAGCAGGTTGTGCCTCCTTGTCTCTTAATGTGGATTTGGTCATGAGATATGCTTCAGTCAACAGAATAAGGCAGACTGTAACATTGTTCCAGTTCTTAGACTAAGCCTTAAAAGGTTGTATATGTTCCTTTTCTGCTTTTGCTCTTCTGCCATCACTGGGAGATCATGCTGGCTAGCTAGCTGGACTCAGGAGAAGGTAAGAGACATGTGGAATAGAACTTCCCTAACCAAGTTTCTGCAGCCTTAGAGCAGAGCCTTCACCAGTTCCCTATCCCAGCTGTGACATGTGAGACATGTGAGTAAGCCAGCCAGGATGAAAAGCAACCCAAACAATCCCACACCTCATTAGCCAACCCCCAGACAAACCCCAGAAGGATGAACTATAATAGTATTACTTATAAATTTATATTATTGTTTTAAACCACTGAACATTAAGTTGGTTTGTTACAGAGCAATAGCTAACTGATGCATTAATAACAGGTGCCTAATGAAATCTTTTCTAATAAAATCCAGATGCAAAAAACCATATCACATGAATCTTTCAACTACATATTTGTTTATACCTGGTTGGCTCCCTCACTCAGCTCTCTGTACATCCACAACTGAGACTATAAGTACTCTAAAAGGTTAAAGGTTCCTTCTAGCAAACTGAAGATTGGTCTCCAGTCTCTACCTTCTCTGATAAAAGATCTTCCAGTTCCATTTCTTAGCACCTGGATCTTCCCCTAGGCTCAACCATGTACACTTTCATTTTGGTTGTCCCAACATAGACACTCTCTATTGCATTATATTCAGTTTTATGCCAGTAGCTCAAGAGTTTCAGCCTAGTACACCTCCATACTTGTACCAAGCACTAACACATGAATTCTGAACTCTGATTTGTCCAGAAAAAATGACTAATAAACAATTATCCAGTAAGGCAATGGTTTCAGCAGAACTGTCATTATAACTTTTGATAGAACAATTTGAATAAACAGTTCATATTGGGGCACAAGGGAAATACAAGGCAGTTAGTAGTTACATCAAAATTCTCCTCTTAGATCAGTAGAAGCCCAAAGCACTGGAATACCAGAAGTCTGCAATGGGAAGAAGGTTTAGTAAGACTGATCTTTAGGTCTACAGAGAATAGAAATGAAGATGATCCAAAGATATCATCCATGAGTGAAAGCTAAATCAAGAACCCATGTAGTCAGTTCAACCAAAGTGCTGGTGCATAGGACTTAGGCCAAGAGGCATGACCTAAGGTTGAAGCAACAAGTTAGAAACCAGGAATCCCAGTCTATGTGAGAGTGAAAGAACTTTTATCTGGGAAGGAAATGGGTCCCAGGTAATTTCCATAAACTGCTGATAGACTTCCCAAGAGCTCAGCTATGGATGAGCAAAAGCTCCCCATGTCACATGTCCACTTCAACTGCACCTCCAATGAACTACAAATCAACTACCCATTACTGTCAGAAGACCTCTAATGACTCTTGGGCTGTGCATATTACACACATCCAATCATCTTTTTCTCAATTATCCCCATCATTCCCCAGTAGGAAGGAGAACTAAGCAACTGCCCTAATTCACCATACCCTGGGGACAACTTAGCTTTCTCATTTCCTAGGATTCCCATGGGGATAGAGAATATAGTTGACAGTGGCAAGAACTAATGTCTAAATGTGAAGAAAATTACTCTTATCTTCCCATGGGCCATGTGCAGTCATAGAAATTTAACACAAAAGTGGGGAGAGGAGAGAGGTCACTAGAAGACCTAGAAGGGCTCAATCATCCAAGAAGATGAATTAGTGAAGACCTAGATATAGATGAATAATTTGAAATTATTCAAATGTCTAGTAAATTCTTTTGCCCTTCAAAAATATTTTGCATATCTGCCTGAAGTAATATCATTAGAGATTCATTTACTCAGTTGAAAGAATATCTTAAAGAAATCTGAGGGTATAGTTCAATGGAAGAGCACTTCCCTAGCATGCATGAGGCCTTGGGTTTGATTCTCAGCACCACAAAAAATGACCTTAAATATTTCTCCAAATACTATACTTTAATAAGATGGTCTTAAACTTTAGTGTCAATTGGCTTAATAGAAACAGGTTGGTCATAGGCAGCAGGCCTAGTAGAATTTCATGGAGAGTATCATAAGGTCCTGAACACAAGACTGTGAAAATTATAGCAGGATAGGAACCATGAGACAAAGAAGTGATAAAACCACAAAAGTTGGGAAATTTTTCACATAATAAGTAGAATGTTGGAAACAAATAGGACAAAAGGACAAGCCAGTTCTAAGGTCAATATCTTCTTCATTAGATTGCTCCAAGGATGAACTAAAATGCTGTCTGTAAAAAACCTAGCCCAGTGCTCGACACATACTATGTACCAAATAAGTGACAACCACCATTACTTAAATTATAAGCAACTTTCATTTACTTAAAGAGATGACTCTCTTCTGAAAACAAGTACCGAGAGTCTAGTCTAAGAGGGTCAGATTCTAAATCTCCTATTTCCAGACCTTAATCTTCATAATCCTGGCTACAAAGTCTGCTGCTTATCTCCCACATAAACGGTCCCTTCCCTAATCCATCCCTTTTGATGTATTGTTTCGTTCCACGGTCCTTTCTTCTTGCCTGTTTTCCTTTCACTTCCTTTGTTTGATGTTTGTATGGGCCAAACACCCTTCCTAGAACAAACCACCTTGCGGTTTCCCTGCTGTACTGTTCCCCTTACGCAGGTCTTTCTAGTTGTCCTGGACTCACAGTGTTAGGAAAGAGACTTGCATTGCTAGGAACCCTGAATGTGAGAGCTGTGCTTTCTCCTGGTAGCCTGGTAACCATGAGAAGTTCACTAATCATCTCTGGGCCTCAAATTCTCATTTAGAGAAGGGTGACATGTCCCCCTGCCTATTTGCCTACCACTCATCCCATGTTCACTGAACACTGTGCTGGGTAATGAGGATGGGTAGTGGGTTTCTCGCCACAGAACATAGTCACAGAAGCATTCAGACGTTAACTAACCCAGTAATATACATACACATAAAAGAACCGTGACTTAAACTGAAGTCATTCAACTGGGGTGAATGGTATGATGAAGTGGTTATGTAATATGGAAACAGAGAAGATGGACTTTTCCTGAGTGGATGGAACTTGAACTCGGGATTGAGAATGAATATGAAGAAGTAAGAGAATCCTGAGGAAATGGAACTGCATCTCTAAAGGTTGCATGGTCATAAGGAATATTCTGGCCCATATGATGCCTTTGGGAAAATTAGAAGAAGCACCTCTTTTTTGCAGACACTTTATCACCATCTTCCAATAAAGGGTGTTGAATTGATATCCTTGATGTTGTATGAAGTAAAGCCCGTCTAGAGTATGAAGCTATAAGGCAACCCCAATTTAAAAAGTGAAAGAAGGCCTATGTGGCCCAATTGGGAAATTGAGGGAAAGCATAATGTAGAAGAAGCCAGAAGAGAAAGGTGGAAGTCAGGTGAAGAAATATCATCTCCATTCTTCAAGTCATAGAACACCACATGATTAGATTCACATTTAGTCAAGAGTACTGACTGCTGAAGGTACAATGGGTCAGAGTGAAATCAAAGGGTCTGCAGGCAGATCAATGAGGATATTACTGCAGTCCTTCAGAATATGATAATGGGACTTAAACTAGGTGGTAATAGTACTGAAAGAGAATCAGACAAATCAAGGCCATATTTACCTAAGGAGTTAACAAGACTTAATATTGGAATGCTTTAGAAAAGTGGGACAATGAAGGTGTCCAGAGTGACTTTCATACTTTGTAGTGGGTGAATGGCAGTTCCAGACACTGTGTGGCTGTCAAGAACTATAAAAGGTCTGAAATGCTTCCTTACTTGAAAGGTAATGTGTTAGCCTGCTACAGTTTTATGGATGCTGGCAGAAGACATGAGACTTCTAGTTCAGAAACGAAGGGCTTTAGCAAGCAGTATGATGAGCTTCCTGTTAGCATCAGTTTCTCTTGTCTCCAAGTCCTATGGCAGATCACAGAACAGTGCAGATGGAAGCTGTGCACACAGTGGCTTTGCACTACAGAAGAGGAACTCCAAACTCGGGAAACACAGATCTTTTTATAATGGGGCTGTATGCAAACCTGACCTTTGCCACGAAAGAAGATACAATCTTTACTATATTGAACAGTAAACAAACCTATACTTTGTTCAGAGGTTGATGTTCACTATAGAAGCATCCTTAATAAGACAGTCCACAAAAAAGTATGTTACTGTATCTGTAGGCAACGTGTGCAAAAACATGAGAGAGATCCATGGGAAATTGTTTCACAATGGAAAAACCCAGAGAAGGCAATGAGATCATATGGCTACCTTGGAGTGTTTCATGAGGATCAAACCACACAATGTAAGCTAAACTAACTGCAAAATATAAAGAAATAGACATTAGTAACAATGCCACAACCTTCTTTTGTGAAGTCTTACTATATGTTTCACTTGCACTTTGCAATCAATAAAGCTGCAAGAGAAAGAGAACAGGGAGGAAGCTGACCTTGGGTAGGAAGAGAATTATTGGCCACTTCCCACATGGTGAGCCCAATGCTCATATAATATTAAGTTTTTACAATTACTTATGAAGTTAACCTTATCCTCATTGTATGGACTTGGAAACTGAGCTTTGGAGAGGTTAATAAATTTTCTAAAGGTCATTCTGGTGAAGAAAACATTCAATTCCAGGTATATCTGATCCCAAAGTCAATGTTATTTTCCCCTACATTATATTACATACCATTTTTCCTACTTCATGCTTTGCTACATTTTTACACATCTCACTTGATCTTCACACTAACTCTATGATGTTGGGCTGTCATCCTCACTTGTTGTTTTAAAACAAACTAAGGCTGTGTAACTTGCTTGGTTTTACAAAGGTAATTAAAGAAAATATTTATTAATATACATTTTATGTGACATATTCAGTTGTATGCAATATTTCATTGTTTTATACATTTGTTATTATATAGAAACAAAACATGATTCAGTTACTTTCCTGGTTGAATATGTGTGAAATCTAGGTTCATGCTTGCTTACTTGCCTTCTTTTCTGATTTCCTTAATCAGACACCTAAAAAAAAATGCCTTTATTAGGAGTGAGGGTATGACTCAAATGGTAGAGTTCTTGCTTAGCAAGGTTGAGACCTGCAGTTTAGTTCCCAGTGCCACAAAAAAGACGTTATTATGTTTTCATGAAAATAATATACATTATAGACAATATAAAATATGGAGAATCATAAATAACCTCATAGTAACCCACCATTGACAAATAGATGACATTTATGTGTTATGTGGATAGGGACAGGAATCCTGACATACCACAGAGAGCAGATGCCATTTGTTCCCCGAGAGGCACAGATCTGATGGTCCGCCCTTCCTAAACCCTAGTGATGAGAATACCAGTTAGGCAAGAGAAACTTCATGGCAAGTGGCTACCTGGCCTTGGCTAACAGGGTAGCATTGACATTAATTGCCTTGATAATCACAGTCACGAGTGAGATTTAAAGGGAAATGAGGCATTTTCTAGTATCTCTTGGAAAATTGATTAGCAAATATCATCAATAGACATTAGCTAATTAGATTATGGAATATCCATGGTATGAGATACTGTGTCGTGAGGCAGATACATGTACACTAATGTGAAAACAGATCCAATATATCTTAGGACATGAAGAAAAGGAAATAATGAAACAATATATTGTAGTATACATTTCTACACATGTGTACTATATAAAGGCAGATGACTAGGAAGAGGAGCTGAAAGCTGCCTGCCCCACTCAGCACCAGTTAACTCAGTTAGAAGATAAATATGGGGAAAGAGGGCCTGTAAGGAGGTTGTGGAATCCAGGGGAGACTTTACATTTTATTTTACATACTTTTGTATTATTTGAATCTTTTATACTAAGAATGCTTTCTATGACACTTGTGTAATTAAAAGTAAAGATAAAAAGAAAAATAACATAACCATCAGTTATATTTGTCACTTCCAAGTGTCTTCACTGAGTAGTTTATGCTACAAGGACACATTTATGTTTTCTTTTACATGGCACGCTTTTAAACCAAGTGCTTGACTTCTGCATGTGCCCAAGTACCTTTTAACATTGCCCATGGAAGGACTGTCATTTGAAATGTTTTGTATTGCCTTTGAAACACATTTAATCTTTCTCCATTAATCTGCTTTCCCTAAACCTTTCCCTAATTCTTCTCAAGGATTTCCCACTTGCTGTGCAGGATATACAACAGAGTGACTCTAATCACGTTTGGAATTATTTTTATCAACTTAATCCATATTTGGCAGTTATTTCCATCCCAGAGTCAGACATTTTAGGCTGTATGCTAATCAATTTCTCAGTGTTATGTGACATTGGCAACAGATATTAAATGGATAATTATCTTCTATAAAAGAATAGCACTTCACATAGGCTAAACTTAGCTTAGCTCTATATTCTGTATATGCATTAGGCCTTCCTATTGTGGAAGTTCTCTCCCACCAAAAATATCACCCTTTACTGGGTTATAGACACAAACTGTATGCTTTTTTCAAAAGTTGCTCTCATGAAGGCATGCTTATGGGTTAATTTTCTTCTGCTAGATTATGGGCTACTTTTTGATACAGAATTCCACTTGAGACTTTAAATAAACAGAGCAGGTCAAGTGGTCTAACACTCAAAACTCCACCTCCCTAAATTTGGCCAGGACTTCCTTCTGTCCTTAAGCAACTGGGAGTCAGTTTTGCCTTTCTGTGGTTGACACCCTTGGCTGCAGATACTGGGTTCTGCCTCTGGCTTTGCTTTGTATTCATGGCTTTCCTTCTCTGTCTCTTCATTTTCACAGAAGAGCAACCATTGGAAATGGGAGGGAAATGAAACTAGATTGACATCAAAGTATATTCACCATGCACTGCAGGGTGCGTTGTTTTGGTTGGTGTGTTTATTTGTTTGCTTGTTTACTATTCTTTTGGCTATGAAATGGTACCTGATAGTTCTGATAGGTAGCTCTGCATTTTGGGCCACAGGGTTCATTACCAGTTTGACCTGCTATGTGATTTGGGGTTTATCTGCATGATCTCTCTGTGCTACAGATGCTGGCTTCCAAAAAACAGAAATTAAACTCAGTAACTTTGTTCTAATGCTGTGATAGAATACTAAAAAGTCCTTTACATAAAGTTAGCCTCACTCCCATGAAATCTTTAGTTACCTTCAGTACACAACATTTCACGGGTCTAAGCTTAGCTCTACTATGTGACTTTGGACAAGTAATTTAATCTCCCGAAGCCTTAGCTTCATACTATGTAATAAACTTCCATCATGAAATGGCCATGAGATGTAAATTAGATAAAAGTAATCAAACACTGACTACACCACGCCTTGAACATATCATCATGTGAAATAATAAATGTCCTTATTTTTTAAGACACACTACCTAGGGATTCTTTTTGATGCAATAAAAAGAATCCTGATCAACATGCCTTGTTCATGTTGCTGCCTTTGGCCCTGAGGCTTGCACTTCCGCCACCACAGCCCAGCCGGTCCCTCCGGACTCTTCCCTGCAGCAGTGAATGCTCATAGATCTTTGTCGTTCTTTCTCTGCATCCTGACAACAAACATCTGGTAGAATCTGTAGCTTTTCTTTCTAATTATTATATACCAGGGCTCTGAATTCTTATCCACTATTCACTTTAACTTCTTCAAAGAGATAAACCCTTGACTTTTTTCTCTTAACTATTCCACTTGGAATCCAAATCCTGGGGCTTACTGAGTGCCTGCCATATGCTTCTGTCTCAGACACGACATTCAGTTTCAAGTTCCTGTCCCCTGGTTTCCTTCACAGCTGTGGTTGTGTCTGTCCTGATGGACAGCCCCTCTGCCTACTAGACTACATTTTTCTGCAAGCAAGAGTATGTTTTTACTAATCTCTTTCTGCCAAATTCACAAGTTCTCCATAGATCTACACAAAGAAAATTAAACAAATGGTTCCCTTTACTTTTCCAGGTTGTTTTTTGTCTATAATCCTTTTTTCACATTATGTATTAATGCAATAACGCTGATGTATATGATCTCAGTTTTCTTAGATTTCTAAGCCATTTGTTTGATTACTTTCAAAGCTCCCATTTCCTCATGAACACCTCATTGGACTGGAGATTCTGAGAAATAGTCTCTCTCACCCTGTATTAAACCATTGTGTTGGCTGGAGTAGTACCAATTTACCTGACTATGGAATAATAAATAGTTTTCCATTTCCTAATATTATAATATGTGTGGCTTTTTGTTTTAAATTTACTATAATTAAGTTCAATTTATTCATTTATTCAGTGACAGACTAGCTACTTTCCAAATGCTCTATAGCCAATGTGGCTAATGGCTACCATATTGAACACGGGTTATAGAACATTTCCAGAAAGTTCTGTCGAATAGTGCATCCCAAGATTTTGAAGTACAAGTTGAGTGTCAAAATTCCAGTGATGAAAGGGACGTGGGCTTAAATATGGTAAAAATTTATGGAGCCTTAGACTCACACCTCTGCATCCATGGCCTAACCATACTTCCTTACACTTTAGTTATCCCAGACTTACACAATGGTGATAAACTATGTTTCATACTTGTCTGAACTGCTGTCTATGGAAGCATTTATACCTGCAAAACTCCTATTGAATTTTGACACATGTGATTGCCATGTGTCTACTGCTGGTTCTTAAAATGGAGGGAGACACCAGCCACTGAGATTGGCAAGAGTATCATATCCTCAACCTCCCCTTCAACCAAGCAGCACCCAGGAACATACACTGATCGCTTGACTATATTGAAAACATTTAGTCCAAGGCCATGACCTTATTGGACAGTTCTTACCCACAGTCTCACCAGTGAAGATGGAGAAGTCCCTGGTTCCACTCTGTGGCTGACAATACCATTCTCAAAATCAAAGGCAGAAACTTCATTCTTCCTTTTGATGCAAGTGTCAATGTCCCACACTCACCCTGGGATAATGTCCTCATCTAGTACCACTGAGCTGACTCTTAAATAATCTCATCACAAACAACATGTAAACCATTTCAAAGTCCTACAAAATTTGCCATTTTCCCACAGAGGATCACATTAGACACTCAGCCCCATTTCATTATCCATTTGAATAACTTTTTCAATTTCAAGCTTGCTTCCTAACCATGAGGGCTGAATTATGACTAGATTCTTCTCTTTCGCTCCCTGCCCAGTGGGAGCACTAAATAGATAAATAAAAATCACTGCAGAATAATTGTAGGTGCTGTGGGCTAGAAGTCAACCTCAGCCATTCCACAGTCTCTGAGCCTTGTCTGTCTGGATCTTTTTTATTTATTTATTTTTCTTGGCCCATCATTATAGGGGATTCAGTTATCTCCACGAGCACAGTGGAAGTTTGCATACACCAGCCTCATGGCATTATTCATCACAATGTATTTTGAGAGTGAAAGAAAAAGAGGGAGATGTCTCTGGTTTTCCCTAAAGTTGTTACTTTTCATTTGGAGACTTGGTCAAATTTTAGCATTTTTACCCTTCCCTTATTCCCCTTCTCAAGCATGAGCTATTCTGAGTCCTCATGCAAATGCTGGAGAGTGGTGAGTGTAAAAGCAAGGCGCTCTGGCATTTTCTGGGAAGGACTCCACTCCAAAGCGGCCAAGCAAACAGAAAGAAATGGGAATTTGTTCCTTTCTGTACTGGTTTTGGGGACCTTGGAATGACCTTAGGGACTATTTCCACTGAAGAAGAGACAACCAGATGTGTTAAGGGTGCTTTCTCTGATGGCCACAACTTCTAATGGCTGAATGCTTCCTCCTGGGTGGGCACCATTCTGAGTACTCTAAAAGTATTTACCTGCTTAACATTCACAGAATTCCCTTGAGGAAGGTTATATAATTATTCTCATTTTGTGGAGGCAAACCTAGAGAATTAAAAAAAAGTACACTTAATCCAGTCCACAAGTCAATAAGTGGCAGAGATCATATTCAAAACTTAGACAGCCTTGTTCCAGAGCCTCTGTTCTTAGCTGCTAAACTCTTCTGGCTGGTGCATGTTGCTTACTGCCCTTTTGCCTCTTGTTTCTGGTGTCCTGGCCAAGACACCACCTGCAGCTCTTGAGCTCCTAGCAAAGGAGTTGAGTCCAATAGAAACACTTTAAGGCCCTGCTCTGTATGGGTCAGAACAAAAGAAACAAATAGAAGCTACACACTGTATGTCCAATCATTTAAGAGTTATAAATCCTGCCTGAAAACTGTTAGATAAGTTCTATCCTTCTACTTTGAAAAATATCATCTTCATAATGACCTGGAAGGGTCGAGGTGAATTTGGAATACTCACATCCCAGGGGTTCTGCTCTAAAGCATTCCACGACCAAGAAAGGTGATCTGGGTCCAGGTCAGCCCTCACCTTTGCTTCCATCCCTTGGTCTTTCCACAGTGTATGAACCACACTCATACCCCCGTCCATGCTCCACTGTATTCCCCACAAACAGCCTCCTGTGGGTGGCCATCCTTCAGGACTTTGTATGGGTTCTTGCAGTGCAGTCAACCCTCAGTTCAATAACCTAAAGGAGCCCATTTGGGCAGGGAGTTCCAGTGTCCCCAGTACCCACAGCACAGTCTCCCAAAAGGGGCACAGGCTCCAAGTAGGCATGTCAGTGGCTCCTATAGTCCTTCTCATCAAGAGGGGCCAGAGCAGAGCCAGATGGGGTATATGATGAAGCCCAAGCAAAGGTTTGAACAGATATTTCTACAAAGAACTATGTAAATGACTAATACTAATACAAAAGGTGCTCTAGCTGAGCACAGTGGCTCAATCCTATAATCCCATCTATTTAGGGGCCTGAAATCAGGAGAATCACAGTTTAAGGCAAGGCCTGTACAAAAAAATAGACTCCATCTCTACAAATAATTCAGAGGTGGTGGTACACATCTGTAATCTCAGCTACATGGGAGGAATAGGTAGAAGGATCACAGTCTGAGGCTGGCCCATACAAACAGTGAGATCATATCTCCAAAATAACCAGCGATACGGTTATGGCTCAAGGGATAGAACACCTGCCTAGCAAGTGCAGCTGTTTAAACCCCAGTACTGCCAAAAAGAAGGAAAGCAAGAAGAAAAAGAGGAAAAAAGGTGTTCAGCATCACTAGCTATTAGGGAAATACAAATCAAAATCAGAGCTTTGGTACTGCTTCATACCACTAGGATAGCTCTAATTAAAAGGACCAATGATAGTTAGTGTTAACAAGGATGTGGAAAAACTTAGAACTCCCCTACTTTGCTGCTGGAAATTTGAGATGGTGTCATTGCTTTGGAAAATAATTTGCCAGTACTTCAAATTGTTAAACATGGAAGTGCTATATGACCCCGCCTTTCCATTCCTCAGGATACACCCAAGAGAAATGGAAACATGATTGTACAAAACCTTTTAGAGAAATGTCCACAGCAGTATTATTCATAACCAAAAGCTGGTGAATGGTTAAATAAGACTTAGTACATCCATGCAATACCTTGTATGTTTCTATTACATATGGATAGTGGTAATGTATATAGTTAATATGTATCAAATATTGTTTCCAGTAAAAAAAGCACTTCATAAGTGCTGACATGCCACACATAGATGAACTTTGAAAGATTTAAGTGAAAGAAACCAGACACAGAAGGCCACATATTATATGATTCCATTTACCTGAAATGTCCATAATACAAAAATGTATAGAGGCAGAAAATAGCTTAGTTGTTGTGTAGGATTTGGGGATTGGGGAATGATTGCTAATTGGTACAGGATGTCTTTTGATGTTAAAAATTAATTCTGAAATTGATTATGGTGATGGTTAAATAACTCTGTGTATGTATATACTAAAAGCCACTGAACTGTACATTTTAAATAGTGAATTTTAAGAATATGAATTATATTGAATCATATCTCAATGAAAGCATTAAACGGGATATGAGATCCAAGACAGAACTTTCCTATCCAGAGTGGGGGCTTAGTAGGTCTCAACATTCATGTGGCTGCATTGGGGGAAACTGAGACTGTCCTTTAACACCCTCGGTAGGGGCAAGAATCCAGAACAGCTCCAAGAAATGAGGCTAGCTTGTACTTGATGTGATCTAAGCTGAAAGAGTAGGGACAACACAAGGATAGCAGTCACTCCTGGTGTCCCATCAGTACCAGTGTCATGGATCAGAGAGGCCCATACAAGTCAGGACAGGGTCCAGTCCCCCTGCCCACTGGAGGTGGGAGGATCTTGCAATGAAGGCATCCAAAGTCCAGCTGATCAAGAAAAACAAATGGGGTGTAGGAAACAAACTCCAGTTTTCATGGGTACCTTGAGAGAAAAATCATGCCTCAGAACTTACCTGGCAATTCCTGGTGGTTTTGGACACCTGTGGTAAGCAGTTTCTAAGACAGTCTCTAATGAACCCCATTTCCTGGAATTTTTAACCTCAGTCCCTCCTTTCCTTAAGTGAGGTTGGGACCTGTGATTGGCTCTGAACCACTAAAAATCAGCAAAGGTGATGGGATGTCACTTCTGTGATTAGTTTACATAAGGTGGTAAGTCTATTCTGCTAGCAGATTCCTCTATTGCCTTCTTGGCTTTCATGGTTTGATGAAGCAAGCTGCCATCTGTGTAGGTCCATGTAGTAAGGAACAAGGGAAGCCTCCAGGCAACATCCAGCAGAAAACTGGCATGCATGCTCATCTGACAGCCCCTAAGGAGCTGAATTCTGTCAACAGTCACATAGGTTTGGAAGAAATCCTTCCCAGTGGAGCCTTCTAATGAGATCATGCCCTCATGCAGCTTTGTAAGAGACACCCAAGTAGAGGAAATAGCTAAGCTCTCCCCGGACCCTTGATCCACAGAAACAGTGATATCACAAATGTTTATTGTTTTAAGACTCTAAATTGATGATACTTTGTTATGCAGTCATAGATAACTGACAAAGTACCTAAGTCCTATTCATTCTGGACATCCAACACCATTTCATAATCTTCTCCCCAGAGGGAAAGGAAGAGAGTAAAATTAGACTTGTTCTCTAGTTAGGGACTTGGGAGAAGTTAAACTTGTAGTTAGCAGTTATCAGACAGCTGGGCATGGACAACATCTGAGGATGCTATATTGCAGGCACGGTTGCTGCCTATATTGTGCAGATAGAATACTCCTAAAGGCAGGAAGCAGACACATCCCATTCAACTCCGTATCCAGTTCTCCAAAAGGGTTCACACAGAGCAGATGCTCAAATAATGTCTTGTAAGCAAACACTGAACTCCAATAGACAGTAAGCTTCTTAAAGGAAGGGGTAAACTCTTATTGGTGTTACTGATTGAATGAATAGAGGAATGGTGATGAATGTCTGAGTCAGTAGATGAGTGACAACTTGAGGCTTAGGAAACTGCAATGCATATGTAAATAGCAGGAGCTGGGTCACTCCCAGTCTCAGTGTTCCTTCCTGCATATCTTTAAGTCCCACATTTATATATTCCTTGTCAGACTTCTTGAAAGAATTAGGTAAATGTGCTACCTCTACTTATCCACCTCCCAGTTACTCCATGATTCTTTCACTTGAACAGTTCTCAGTGAATCAGGCAGTGGGCCTGATTCTCTTCTCTTCTCTGGGTCCCAGCACTATTCATCACCCCATCAGCCTCTTCATGGAACACGCAGTCCTTTTGGCTTCCACGTTTCTCCCTCTCTGGATGATCCTACTTCTCTGGCCATTCTTCCTAAACATCTTTTCTTTCTAACTTTTGAATGTGGCAGTTCCTCAAGGTTCGTCACTACCCTTCCTTCTCATTTTCCATCTTTTCTCACTCTGGGGCCCTCCTTCTCACCTTTGGCTTCAATTGCAGACACAGTGCCCCCAACTTATACCTCCATCCCAAGTTCCTGTGCTATGCCTCAGACCCATGTACCCACCTGCTTCCATCTCCACACAGATGTCTCCAAAGCACCACAACTCCAACCTCCTTAAAACTACCTACCTCACAACCTTGACCTCCAGCAATGTTTATGCTACTATGGACAAACCTCAGAAAACTTACTCAGATTTCAGTTCAAATGGCACTCAGGAAAATTTGTCCTGTCCCCTCAATTTGACTCTCTGTTTTTCCTTCATGGAACTTATCACAGCTTGTGACTGTCTCTTGGTGTGATTATTAGAACGATGTCTTTCTCTTCTGTTAGAATATAAGCTTCATAGAAGTAGGGGTTATGGCAGTTTTGCTACTATTGGCTCCCTCATGACTAGCAGAGTGACTGGAACTAAATATTGGTTAAATGTGTCAGTGCAGACAGAACTTCTCTTTTTCTTCTTCACTACTTTATATAGTTGATTGATTTGTGTCTGACTATAGCCAGATTTATCTTTCCTTCTTTAGACCAGTGATGCCATGATTCTATCTTTACATTTTATTCTTTATGAGTTTCTACAGAAGTGTATCCAGATAGGGTTGCCTAGGACTATTTCTATCCCCATAAGGAACTACAGTTGAAAATCTACTCATCCCTTACCTAATGTTTCTCCATTATTTAGATAATAGCAAACTATTAGTGTTAGAATGTGATTTAAAGTATAAAGCCTAATTACTTCACTTTATAGGTAAGGAAACTGAGGCCCAAGGGAATAAGATGGCTCTCCCAAGGTTAAAAAAAATGTGTTAGAAGCAGTAATAAAACCATATTTCATATTTTGTTGAATAGTATGCCATGGTATGGCACATGTAATATATATGTAACCTGCCTACATTCTCCTAGATGAATTTTTGGTGTATAATCAAGAAGGTAATAGAGATTTATATGGTCTTAGAGCCCAAGTAACCCTTGGTCCAAGGTTTCCTGTCTTGTAGCTGCAGCCTGTTGAGAGAAATTAAAGTCTCTGGCAGGATGGAACACAGAAACCATCAGGAACCCTGGTTATCTGAAGTCAGCATTTGGAAACTGTCTTGGGTGCCATGTGTTGGCCAATTTAAATGTAGATATGCACTTATATTTCTTCCAATCTGTCTTTTGCTTAACATTACAAATTGGTCATATGTTATGTAGCTAACAAGGGACATAGTGGGTGACCAATTTGTGTACCTGCTTCAAAGACTTTAGTCCTATTTGCTCCTGGGAATTTGGATCTTAGATATTTGAATTTGAATTCTTAGTAAGAAAAGTGGAGATGGAAATTGCCCATTTCTCCCATTCTCTGTTTATCCAAGGTATGGAAGAGTTAGAGAGCTCATTTCCTGAAGGGAACTAAGGTTCAAGGCTAGAAGGAGCTTCTGTTTTGAAAGGGAGGGCAAAGCACAAGGGCAGTAGTGGTAAAGCAGTAAAGGTAAGTTCTCATGCAAACGAGTCCAGGCTTCCCTTGTTCTAAGCCTTCCATCCTTCTGCAACAGTGGAGTAACAGTGACCTTCAGTCAAGTCCATTTAAGGAAGACTGAGAATTAGTCACTGGGGAGAAAATGTTAAGATGAAGAGGAATACAGCCTCCAGAGCAAAAGCTGGTGGGGGCCAGAGCCAAATTTCTACTGCAGTTGTGAGCACATTTTTCCCATGTCTGACAAGGATCTGAGAAAACAACAAGATGTAAGTATTTGTTCTACTCGAATGTGCTTCTTCGACTTAGGAATTCTTGACATAAGGTGGGACTAGTAACTTCAAAGATGGCTGAATCATTTACCAAGTAGAAGCTTCTCTACTAAATAAAAGGACTATGTTGGGAAAATTGTGAATTTAACAATAGAGAAACTGCATCAGAAGACTTCTACTCTAAATGACAGAATGGACTATGTAGTGCAAAAGCAGAGAGCCAATTCCTGCTCCAAACACGTGAAAATGCCGGGAAAATAACCCTACCAACAATAATAAAAATTAACCTAAATGCATAACTACATCTGTCAAAGTTCAAGCGGAGAAAAAGAATGACTAGGAGTTATAGGTATAATAAGGGATTTATTGTAGTAATTTGACCTTATATAAGTTAAACAGTCCACTAAAGGCTTTGTAGCTGATGCTTGAGCCTGAAGTCAGAGAACACCAGCCAAGAAGGGATGATATATATGAATTGGGGAAAAGTGAAGACAAAGTAGAACCTATGAGAATAGTCTGGAACCACCATAGCTTCTCACTGTAGCCAACCCCTTCCTAACTTTGATGATATAGGTGCCTTGTACGAGAGGCGGTACCCTTTGTCACAGTTCTGAAGACCCAACTGAAGGATGCTCCAGTAGGAACCGGAGGAGCTGTGAGCCCACCTGCTGCCCTACATCAGCCCAGCAAGGACAATCAAGTCATAAAGTGTACAGATGCACCAACCCCTGGTACCTCTCCTGCAACTCAAAACGAGCTGCCATCATGTATCAGTTTCCTATTGCTGCTGTAACACATTACCACACACTTCCTAACTTCAAACAACTCAAATGTATTATCTTACAGTTTTGGAGGTCAGAAGTCCAAAATGAGTATCACTGGACTAAAATCAAGGTATCAGCAGGGATGTGTCCCTGATGGAGGGAACACATTTCCTTGATATGTAACCTTTCTTCATCTTCAAAACCTTCAACAGAGTGGCAAGTCCTCTTCATTCTGCCAATTCTCTGATTCTACCTGTTCCCCTCTACCCCCTTCCAAGTTATACTGGGCCCACCTAGATATTCCAGAACAATCTACCTATTGTAAGGGAGACTTTACTTATTTGATTAGCAAACTCAGTTTCCACCCACAACTATAATTCTCCTTTGCCATGTATCCTAGCATATTCACAAGTTTCAGAGATTAAAATATGCACATTATTGGGAGGTCATTATTCCATCTACCATACCTCCTCTCTAAAAGAGGATACCAGCCTCTTTTTTCCATCTTTGCTGATTTTATTCTTCCACCTATGTCACGTTCTCTGTTTACTAGCCCATAATTTAAATACTGACATAGAAGTTTAACTTAACTGTTAACACATCCTATGTTAGATGGTAGAAGATTTTTAGAAGATAAAATATTGGTTTGTATATTCACAAATATTATCATATCAAAATAAGAACTACTCAAAACTGCTATAGTCTTCATAAGTGCATCTGCCTCTGGTCAGGTGGTAGTATCTGCTGTATATTACTATTTTTTTCTATTCTGTGTTGCCTGTGTACTTGGCAGGTGTGTTGGCCGACTGGCTACTTGCCTGATAGGTTGATGCAAACCTTCATTACTGAAGGGCTTGACCATAAGCAGTCCTGCCTATATTGATTGTAGTTTTCCATTTAGTTTAATCATAGGACAGGGCAGGAGTGAGAGGCTCATTTCCTTCACTCTACAGTAACAACCCAATTTTCCCTGAAGTCAGACTCAACCATGCCAGTCAGTAAAACACCCCTCTTCTCTGCCTGTTGGTTCATTGGCTTGAGGATCCCCAAATGACCAGATAGCAATCTCTGCCATCATTCTCAAAAAACCACTGCTGTGCCCTATTAGGAAGCATTGCTCTTTAGGACTGTAAAACTTCTAGCACAGTAGATTGCACTGTTGTGAGGGTGAGATGAAAAAAAATTAAAAAGATTTTTTAGGGACTGGGGATATAGCTCAGTGCCAACTGCTTGACGACTACATGCAAGACTTGGGTTTGATTCCTAGAACCAAAAAAAAAAAAAGAAGGTTTCGAGTGGATGACTAAGGATTATAGACAAAGAGGAATCCCTGCCATGTCCACCCTCAGTTCCATGAATCTTGTCTGTGTCCATATATTGTTTGCTAATTTAGAGCATACACTGTCTCCCAGAGGACATTGTCCCAGCCTGCAAGGTTTTGCTGTCCAGCTGGCACTGTATCTAAGCCTTAAAAGTCATCCCACTATTCTATCAGGCCAGCTGCTCTATGGGTAATTAGGAAATATTGTCAGACCATGAGCTGAGCACAGTGCTGTACTCATTTGCTATAGAATGAGATCCAAGGCAATGTTGAGTATTATGATGGTGACAAGGCATTCGTGAGTTGATGGGTGATAATCTGGCAGAAATAATGTAGGTAGAGAAGGCAATCTGTATTCACAGTGTCTCTTCCAGTGAGAATACAGCTCTGCTTCTTCCAGGGTAGAACTGCTCCAATGTAAACAACCTGTCACCAGTGGCTGGCTGATCCTCCTTGACCCAGGGAATGATGCCATATCAGGGGCTTCCATAACAGTAGAAACCAGGTTGTACTTCATGAGTACTTCGCCATGTTATTGAGCCCATGTATAACTTACAGATCACCACGCTACTTTGTGAGCCCATTGGGGAAGGATGGGGGAGCCTAAAGAAAAAAACTCATCTGTGTCCACAGAAAAAGTTATCTTTAAGTTTATGACTATCCACAGCCATTCTCCAAGGTGTCTTCTCCATTGTTGAATGAGGGGATGATAGGAATCAGCATGTCTATGTCTTTCAGGTTCCTTGAAGATGTCACAAATCTCTGTTATCCCTCCAGAAATGGGGTGTAGCTTTTGAATTTCTACTTTCGTAGGTGGAGAGAGTCTAATGAGCTTCTACTTGGCCATTTTTATCATAATGGCTCTCATTCTATCAACCATGTAAACAAGGTAGAGAATCCCACTTTCTTAGTATTTCTATGTCAGTTATGCATTCCAGGGCTGGGTAAAATAGGGAGGGTTTAGGGACCCACTAGACCCACTGTGAGAAGAACCAAAACACCACTGACCATCTAGCCTCTAGAAGCCCCTAGTCTGACTAGGGATGTACAGTGGTATTTAGGGTTCCCCCCATTAGTATCAGTACACAGCAAGTATCTAATACTTTCCAAAAGTCTTATTAGTCCCCCCTTACTCAATTCAAAAAGACCATAGGTCCTCTGATGGATGGATAACAAGATTTACAGTATAGACTTTGGTCATCTAGCAGAGATTTTCCTGAGGGAAACTTCAACATCATGTCGGGTTCCTTTATGCAGGCCATAAAACACGTTTAAATGTTTTCAAATGATCTAAATTATAAAATATGTTTTTAGGCAATAAGAGTATTAAAGTTAAAATCAAAATTATAGGGCACCTTAAAAATACCCCATGTATGGAAATAAAGCAATACTCTTTCAAATATCTCATGGGTTAAAGAAGATAGCATATAGGAAATTAGACAGAATTTCAAACTGAAGTATGATGAAAATACAATACATAAAAATCTTCAGCATATTTAGAAGAAAATTGTGGATTTGAATGGACAGTAGAATTGAAAAAAGGCACACAATCAGTGATTGAATGTTCCTCCTTAAGAAGTTAGAACCTGGAATTTTTACTCCCATTTCCTGCAAGGGGAACAGGAAACGTTTTTCTTTCTCTCACCACCCCTCCTTGTCTATTTTGTTATACTAAAACAAATCCTTGCTAAAACTTCAAAAAAAAAAAGAAGTAAGAACTTAAAAGTAAACTAAACTCAAAATAAGTAGAAGAAAGTGAATGATAAAATTAGCATCAGGAGTAAATGAAATAAACAAAGTCAAAAGTGAAATTCAACAAAGTCAAAAGACATTCCTTAGGCTTCTAAATGAATGCTCATAGTGTTTTCATTCATAACAGCCTCCAACTGGAAATAACGAATTTCCACTCACAGGTGAAAGGATAAGCAAATAGTGTTGTATTCGTACAACAAAATATACAACAAACTACTGATACATGCAGCGATATGTGTGAATCTCAAAAACTTACTGTGTGACAAAAGTCAGACAAAAGGGGAAATACTGTGTGATTCCATTTATGTAAAATTCAGAATAGACAAAACTAGTCTATTGGTCTTTGTCTAAATCAGGGACAGGACTAATAGGGACTGACTGGCAAATACAGGAAACTTTGTAGAGTGATGGAAATGGCTGTGGTGAATGGAGGGATACATTTTCCAACTGTACACTTAAAGTTGTTGCATTCATTTCGAACATATATTGAAGTCAAAAGAGTAGACAGTTCTCTCTTTGATGATATTTAGTAAGTTAAAGAGCTGTGCAACCAGCATGATTCAGCCTTAGAGACTGTCTATCACCCCAAGAAGTAATCTTTCTCATTTGTAGTAAATCCCTGCTTATGTCCCCAGTCCTAAGCAATCACTGATCAGATTTTTTTTATCTCTAGAATTCTGCCCTTTCTTGAAATTGCATAGGAATCAAATCATACAGTAGCCTTTTGTATATGACATCTTTCACCCAGGATAATATTTTTGCTGTTCATCCATACCATTTCATGTATCAGTAGCCCCTAACTTTTTATTGCTGAGTAGTATTCCATTATGTGGCTATACCAAATCTTACTTACCTGCTCATATAACAGACATTCAGATTGTTTCCAGGTTTGGGATTTTATAAGTGATCTATTACTAACATTCGTATGTAAGTCTTTGTGTTGGCATTAGATGTCGACAAGGACAACTGAAATCCCAACCCTCCTATTTAGCAGACTGACCCTGGAAAAGGCATGTAACCTTTCTGTTTCCTTATCTGCAAGTGGGGCTAAATAATTCTATATTTTATCAGTGTTGTGAGAATTAATATCATATTTAGAAGGATGATAAGCATTCTCTAGCTTTAAAAAAAATTTCCATCTCACTAAAAAAACAAGCTTGACATCCAGGAAAGAGTCAGCCATCTATCTATGTGAGACAGGACACGGTCACTTGCTCAGTGTTTGTGACCCAGATCCCTTCACTGTGGGAGTCTGGAGGGAGAAGAGATTCATGTAGAAATGATGGAACTCTTAGAAGAATGCAGGGTTTGAAGTAGAAAGCAAATACTTCCTCTTTAAAGAAGGATAACTGTAATAAATATTCAGAGAAAGAGAAGACATAGAAATAGCAGACAGATGTTTGGAGGGCAAGAGGTAAAACTGGATGTGCTATGAAATGTTCACTCAATTCTTATAAATGTGTCTCTTTAAAGCAAAGACTGATACTAAAATGGACCTGATGAACAGTTTAATGCTCATAAATTAAATAATGATTGTTTTTATTCTCAAAGATTTTTGAGGATAGGTATCCAGGAAATAGTCACCTTGCAATGCATAAGGTGGCAAAATATTTTACGATTATGTATAATTTACTTCCTACTGTATGGCATGTACATCAAACTTCTTGTATGATAGTGCAATGTGTTACTGTGGGAACGTTGACAAACATAGATACACACACACAGGAAGGAAATTAATTTGTTCATAATCCTACTATCCAGAGATTATGTTTGTTAGCATGCCATCTTTATTGCCTTTAAAAATGTTTCCATAAGTGATTGTACTGAAATCATATATGCAGCCTTGCACTGCACATCAAAGCTCCTTCCTCCTCCCATTGGATAAAAACCAAGAGCTTAAAACAATCAGAAATCCTTCAGTCACTTCTGGTCATAAAGCAGTTTGGTTCGGTAATTAATGTCCAGTCTGGAGTAATAATCTAAACTTTGATCTTTACTTAAAAGTAAAGCGTACCACCTTCCCTGCCCTTCAACTGCAGTGGGAAAAGAGGGATGGCTCCTTGCTTCTTTCATCACCCAGTATTTCCCTCTTCTCTGATTTTTCTGACTTGCCTTCTGACCCTGGCACTGGAGCACAGGGAAGAAAAAAGAGAAAGGGACACAGGAGGATTCTTACCTGACTGACACTGTCATGAGTCAACTTTGGTACTATAAGGACCTGGCAAGTATTTAAGCTCATTCCTCTCTCCAAGGGCATTTTGATGAGTTCTTTGGAGATCCTCTATGCCACCAGATCACTGGAAACTTCTCACTTGTCATTCTCTTCATAAACTAGATGCATTTATTCTGGGTGTTCACTAGAGATGCCTTTCTGACCCTCTAAGCCCCTGGAAGGGCATCTCTAGCTTGCTTTACTAAGACTCTTATGTCCCTCCAGTGGCCCCTCTTGGACAGGATATGAAGCTACATGCTACATGCTAACTCTCCCTAGCATGTAGCCCTCAAATCTGGCCCACAAGAAATACAAACTTCAGGCCCTCGACAGGAGAGAAGTCACTTCCCAAGCTGCAAGTCCCTAGTGCAATTCTGCCAGCTGCTTTCCAAGCTCTTCTCTCTTTAGGCATCTCAGGCATGAATTGATGCTCTTCAGAGGGCAGATACCAAGTTCTCCAAGTGGCCCCACTGGAATGTCTTTCCTATGTTTACAACATAGGGAGGAGAAGCATAGAACTCACAGAATATCAATAACTCTTTCTAAATAAGTGCTCACACAAAAAAGTCATACACACACTTGGCTCCTGTGATACAAGAAATTTGAAAACCTACTGTGGCAAAGACTAGACAGTTGTTTATACAACAACCATTTTTTCTTCTTCCTGGACACACAGATGTACAACATTCCCTTTCTTTCCTTGAACCTAAGGACTCCCAGGTGACAGTGACTGTTCTAACTAAAGAATGTGAGTGGATGTGTGGCATGTGCCACTTGCAGACCTGGCTCCTAAAAACCTCCCATGCATGCTCCTTCTAGACTTTTCCTTCCCCATCAGCTTTGAAGCTACATGTTCAAAATGGAAGAGTTGGGAAAATTTGGGTCCCTGAATCTTTACAGGGAGCAAAGCCTTCACCAGTGAGAAACACTTACTGTCTTAGTCCATTAGGGCTCCTATAACAAAATAACTTAGATGAGTAATGTATAAACAGCGAAACATTCCTGCTCATGTTTCTGGAGACTGAGAAGTTCAAGATTAAGGCACCAACAGATTGGGTATCTAATTAGGCCCTCTTCCTCATAGATGGCCCCCTACATGGCAGAAGGGCAAGGAGTCTGCCTTCATGATCTAGTCATCTCCCAAAGGTCATACTGCTTAACACTGACACCCTGGGGATTAGATTTCAATACAACAATTTTGGAGAAACACAGCATTCGGACCATGGCACTTTTGTTAGTCTCTATGAGAGTGAGAAATCACTGAGATTTTTGCTGTTCCTTATATAAATAAGTGTCACCCTAATTAATACACCTTTTATATTGAGGTAGTATTTTTCTAATGGTTTTTGGGAGCACTGTACTTGTTATTAAGTAAATAATATACAATTTTCATCATAAATTTTGCCAAAAAAAATCCCAGTTTGCTACTTGCATTTTAAATTATAACATTGAGTTTCTAAAAATTAAGTTTTATACAGCAAGATCTGGCTATCATTACTTTCTGGTTTGAGGCTTTTGCCATTATGTTTAGAAAGGTATTTGGGGATTCCAAGATGGCGGCTAGAGGGAGGAAGCAGAAAGCGAGCCTCCTATAGTGAAATCTTGGAGAGACGCTGGAGACACACTTTGCAGGCATAATCACTGAGAAGAGGCATAACTTTGACCCCTCCACACCTCCAGCCAGCGCAGAGAATCTCCACTTCACGTTAAATGGAGAAACCAGGAGGGCCTCCGGGCCGCCATTCGCCGGCGCCCACATGGCTTGGGAAGACATGGACCAGCTTACTGTCAATTAGTACACTAACGATCCCTGTTTATACCTTTGAAACTTTCTTGTCTGAAACCTTTTTCTGTTTTCTCCCTCTTGTCTGTGTATTTGTTTTCCCCTTTTCTTTAACTTCTTGCTTTCCCTCTCAGCTCACCCTTCCATTCTAAATATTACCATTGTTATTATTACAAGCTAGAAAATACTTAATTGCACACAGTACAGGGACAGTAACAACACCAAAGACAATGACAGGAAGACAGAAAAAACAGGGAAACCACCAAAGCAAAAATTAGTACAGGAACCAGAGGAGAATGAAGAAAACAGAAACTCAGATCCAGACTCCAACAAAATGAAGATAAACTATGCCAAAGGACCCAATGAAGCCCACAAGAATAATTTAAAAGAAGACATACTACAGGTACTCAATGAGAATTTTATAGAGATGATACTGGATAGGGTCAAGCAAAATGTACAGGAGACACTCAAGAAATTCCACGACAACAAAAATAGAGAATATGAAAAAGCAAAAGAAGAAATAAAGGAAACCATAGAAGCACTGTATAAACACCAAAGTAAAACAGAGAACACGATGAATAAATGGATAAATGAACTCAGGACAAAAATAGACAACATTAAAGAGGAAACCACCCAGGATGTGGAAAACCTCAGAAAAAAGAATGAAACAGAACTGCAAAACAAAACAGAAGGCCAATCCAGCAGAACAGAACAAACAGAAGACAGAATCTCAGAACTTGAAGATGAAATGGTAATTAAAGGAAAAACAAAAGAACTATTAATTAAACAATTCAAGACCTGTGAAAAGAAAATGCAAGAACTAACCGACTCCATCAAAAGACCAAACTTGAGAATCATGGGCATCGAAGAAGGAGAAGAGGTGCAAGTGAAGGGAATGCGTAATATATTCAACAAAATAATAACGGAAAACTTCCCAAATCTAGAGAAAGATATTCCCATACAGATGCAAGAGGCCTCCAGGACACCAAAAAGACCAGATCAAAATAGAACTACCCCACAACATATCATCATTAAAACAACAAGTTCAGAAACTAAGGAAAGAATTTTGAAGGCTGTAAGAGAGAAAAAACAAGTAAAATACAAAGGTAAACCCATCAAAATCACAGCAGACTTCTCAACAGAAACATTAAAAGCAAGAAGAGCATGGGGTGAGATCTTCTGGGCACTGAATGAAAATAACTTCAACCCTAGGATACTCTACCCAGCAAAACTATCATTCAATATAGATGGAGCAATAAAAGTCTTCCATGATAAGCAGAAACTGAAACAATATGTGACCACAAAGCCACCACTACAAAAGATTCTGCAAGGGGTTCTGTACACAGAAGTGAAACCCAACTTAACCATGAAAAGACAGGCAGCACCAAACCACAGGAAAAGAAAAAGCAAGACAATAGAGAGTAACATCAAGTTAGGTACACACAATCAAACCTTCAAACAACTAAGACAACTAAATGACAGGAATCACCACATACATACCTATCAGTACTAATGCTTAATGTTAACAGACTTAATTCACCCATCAAAAGGCACCGTTTGATGAAATGGATTAAAAAGGAAGATCCAACAATTTGTTGCTTACAGGAAACCCATCTCACTGACAGAAATAAGCATAGGCTTAGGATGAAAGGCTGGAAGAAGATTTACCAAACCAATGGCCCCCAAAAACAGGCAGGAGTAGCAATACTTATCTCTGACAAAGTAGACTTCAAACCTACATTGATCAAACGAGATAAAGAAGGACAATCCATACTAATAAAAGGGGAAATAGACCAAAAGGAAATAATAATCATCAATCTGTGTGCACCCAATGTCAACACACCCAATTTCATCAAACATAGCCTGAAAGACCTAAAAGCATATATAAACGCCAACACAGTGGTTGTGGGAGACTTTAACACCCCATTATCATCAATAGATAGGTCATCCAATAAAAAATCAATAAAGAAATCCAAGATCTAAAATATGCAATAGATCAAATGGACCTAGTTGATGTCTACAGAACATTTCATCCAACCTCTACACAATATACATTCTTCTCAGTAGCCCATGGAACCTTCTCCAAAATAGATCATATCCTAGGGCACAAAGCAAGTCTCAGCAAATATAAAAAAATAGAAATTATACCGTGCATACTATCTGATCACAATGCAGTAAAAGTAGAACTCAACAACAAAAGTAAAGACAAAAAACATGCAAACAGCTGGAAACTAAATAACTCATTACTTAATGAAGAATGGATCATCGATGAAATAAAAGAGGAAATTAAAAAAGTTTCTGGAAGTCAATGAAAATGAAAACACAACCTACCGGAACCTATGGGACACAGCTAAGGCAGTCCTGAGAGGAAAGTTTATACCCATGAGTGCATATATTAAAAAGACTAAAAGATCCCAAATCAATGACTTAATGATACATCTCAAACTCCTAGAAAAACAGGAACAAGCAAATCCCAAAACAAATAGAAGGAGAGAAATAATAAAAATAAGAGCTGAAATCAACGAAATAGAAACCAAAAAACCATACAAAGAATTAATGAAACAAAAAGTTGGTTCTTTGAAAAAATAAACAAGATCGATAGACCCCTGGCAAACCTGACTAAAATGAGGAGAGAAAAAACCCAAATTAGTAGAATCAGGAATGCAAAAGGGGAGATAACAACAAACACCATGGAAGTCCAGGAAATCATCAGAGACTACTTTGAGAACCTATATTCAAATAAATTTGAAAATCTAAAAGAAATGGACAGATTTCTAGATACATATGATCATCAAAAACTGAACCAAGAGGAAATTAATCACCTGAATAGACCTATAACACAAAATGAAATTGAAGCAGCAATCAAGAGTCTCCCCAAAAAGAAAAGTCCAGGACCTGATGGATTCTCTGCTGAATTCTATCAGACCTTTAAAGAAGAACTGATACCAACCCTCCTTAAATTGTTCCATGAAATAGGAAGGGAAAGAAAACTGCCAAACACATTTCATGAAGCCAGTATTACACTTATCCCCAAACCAGGCAAAGACACCTCCAAAAAGGAGAACTGTAGGCCAATCTCCTTAATGAACATTGACGCAAAAATCCTCAACAAAATAATGGCAAACCGAACTCAACAACACATCAAAAAGATTATTCACCACGACCTAGTAGGCTTCATCCCAGGGATGCAGGGGTGGTTCAACATACGAAAATCAATAAATGTAATAAACCACATTAACAGAAGCAAAGACAAAAACCACTTGATCATCTTAATAGATGCAGAAAAAGCCTTTGATAAGTTCCAACACCATTTCATGATAAAAGCTCTAAGAAAACTAGGAATAGAAGGAAAGTACCTCAACATTATAAAAGCTATATATGACAAACCTACAGCCAGCATTATACTTAATGGAGAAAAGCTGAAACCATTCCCTCTAAAATCAGGAACGAGACAAGGATGCCCACTATCTCCACTCCTATTCAACATAGTACTGGAATTCCTAGCCAGAGCAATTAGGCAAGAAGAAGGAATAAAAGGAATACAAATAGGTAAAGAAACTGTCAAAACATCCCTATTTGCAGACGACATGATCCTATACCTTAAAGACCCAAAAAACTCTACTCAGAAGCTTCTAGACATCATCAATAGCTATAGCAAGGTAGCAGGATATAAAATCAACATAGAAAAATCATTAGCATTTCTATACACTAATAATGAACAAACTGAAAAAGAATGTATGAAAACAATTCCATTTACAATAGCCTCAAAAAAAATCAAATACCTAGGTGTAAACCTAACAAAAGATGTGAAAGACCTCTACAAGGAAAACTATACACTTCTGAAGAAAGAGATTGAGGAAGACTATAGAAAGTGGAGAGATCTCCCATGCTCATGGATTGGTAGAATCAACATAGTAAAAATGTTGATACTCCCAAAAGTAATCTACATGTTTAATGCAATTCCTATCAAAATTCCAATGACATTCATTAAAGAGATTGAAAAAAATCTGTTAAATTTATATGGAAACACAAGAGGCCACGAATAGCCAAGGCAATACTCAGTCAAAACAACAATGCAGGAGGTATCACAATACCTGACTTCAAACTATATTACAAAGCAATAACAATAAAAACAGCATGGTACTGGCACAAAAACAGACATGAAGACCAGTGGAACAGAATAGAGGACCCAGATATGAAGCCACACAACTATAACCAACTTGTCTTTGACAAAGGAGCTAAAAATATACGATGGAGAAATAGCAGCCTCTTCAACAAAAACTGCTGGGAAAACTGGTTAGCAGTCTGCAAAAAACTGAAACTAGATTCATGTATATCACCCTATACCAACATTAACTCAAAATGGATCAAGGATCTTAATATCAGACCATAAACTCTGAAGTTGATACAGGAAAGAGTAGGAAATACTCTGGAGTTAGTAGGTATAGGTAAGAACTTTCTCAACGAAACCCCAGCAGCACAGCAATGAAGAGATACATGAAGAGAACACCCACAGAGTGGGAGAAAATATTTGGCAGCTATACATCAGACAAAGGACTGATAACCAGAATATATAGGGAACTTTAAAAACTAAATTCTCCCAAAACTAATGAACCAATAAAGAAATGGGCAAGTGAACTAAACAGAACTTTCTCAAAAGAAGAAATTCAAATGGCCAAAAAACACATGAAAAAATGCTCACCATCTCTAGCAATAAAGGAAATGCAAATTAAAACCACACTAAGATTCCACCTCACCCCTGTTAGAATAGCCATCATTAGCAACACCACCAACAACAGGTGTTGGCGAGGATGCGGGGAAAAAGGAACCCCCTTACACTGTTGGTGGGAATGTAGACTAGTACAACCACTCTGGAAAAAAATTTGGAGGCTACTTAAAAAGCTAGATATTGATCTACCATTTGATCCAGCAATACCACTCTTGGGGATATACCCAAAAGACTGTGACACAGGTTACTCCAGAGGCACCTGCACACCCATGTTTATTGCGGCACTATTCACAATAGCCAAGTTATGGAAACAGCCAAGATGCCCCACCATCGACAAATGGATTAAGAAAATGTGGTATCTGTACACAATGGAATTTGATGCAGCCATGAAGAAGAACGAAATGTTATCATTCGCTGGTAAATGGATGGAATTGGAGAACATCATTCTGAGTGAGGTTAGCCTGCCCAAAAGACCAAAAATCTTATGTTCTCCCTCATATGTGGAGATTAGATCAAGGGCAAACACAACAATGGGATTGGACTTTGAGCACATGATAAAAGGGAGAGCACACAAGGTAGGCGTGAGGATAGGTAAGACACCTAAAAAACTAACTAGCATTTGTTGCCCTTAACACAGAGAAACTAAAGCAGATACCTTAAAGCAACTGAGGCCAATAGGAAAAGGGGACCAGGAACTAGAGAAAAGGTTAGATCAAAAAGAATTAACCTAGAAGATAACACACACGCACAGGAAATCAATGTGAGTCAACTCCCTGTATAGCTATCCTTATCTCAACCAGCAAAAACCCTTGTTTCTTCCTATTATGGCTTATACTCTCTCTACAACAAAATTAGAAATAAGGGCAAAATAGTTTCTGCTGGGTATTGAGGGGGTAGGGGGGGAGAGGGCGGGGGCGGAGTGGGTGGTTAGGGAGGGGGCAGGGGGAAGAAATGCCCCAAGCCTTTTATGCACATATAAATAATAAAAGAAAGGTATTTGGGAATGTTGATAATTACAAATTCAATTGTCAATCTCTCTGCTGCTACACTTTCCTTCCCAAAAGACTTGTAATTTCTTGTTGGAGACTGCTAAGCTAGAGCTATAAAAAGACTTTTTTGAGACAGTCTTGCTATGTAGCTCTGTCTGGTCTTTAACTCACCTATTTCTGCCTCCTAAGTACTAAGATTATAGGCATGCACACACCATACCTAGCTTACTCTAAGATTTTAAAATAGTCATTTTAAAACTCACTTTGAAATACTCAGTTTTCAGTTGGACATAGAGTAAGACTAATGTCATATCACTAAAGAAAAATATGCTGCCGAAGTTCACAGTAAGTTCAGTTTTAGGGTTTTGATAGTCTATTTGTTCATCCCCCATCCCCTGCCAGACACCTAATACTCCCAAGGGAATTCTTGGCTGACTAGGAATCTGCAAGAAATCCATCATTGTTCCTGGGCCCACAGCCATGGGTCATGCACCCAAGTTTCACAATGCCACCCTCAAACTTCTCTTTCACATCAAAGCTGCTTTGACCTGCATTTTATTTCTTCAGATAACTACAATGAAAAACAGGATCAGAATTAATATGATACAAAGATTATTGTGTTTACATTGCCTGTACTGCAGCCAAAGCAGCAAAAATAGGAGAATCTGTGTAACTTTGAGGAAGAAATCCCTAAAATCATGCTAGCTCAGGCACTCCCATTTCATTTATGGACTATGTAGTTATTTAGATCCAATCTGATCATTAAAATATTCCATCAATGTTTTCAATGACTGACTTCCAATGCTAATATTCTCAAAATGGAAGGTATTTAGGGAAAACATTGCATATGAGATACGTCTCCCTTCCTGGTGCTAACCATGATGACTGGCACACAGGAATCACTCAACATGTGTGTTAAATGCATGAAAACTTTTGTCACAAAAAGGGGTGTAGAGTTGTGTACAGGTATCTCTGAAAAACTAGAGGAAAAAAATCAGGCTTTGGCAGGATTTTATCTATTGTAGGGAGGCATAAGACCCTGAAGAGAACACAAGCTTAAGGCTCAAAGGCACAAGGACGAAGAATGGAAAAACAAGGTCAAGGGTCATAAGGAGTTGCCACAGGACCTGAAGCAAGGGCTGTGCAAGCAAATAGCACAGGCTTGAAGAACTTCCACTGTGAGAAAATAAGGAGGAAATAATCTAGAAAAAAATCATATGGAAGAGGACCACTCTCAAAACCTGATAGGACAGAAACAGAAAGGTTCCCAGCCTCACTGTGATACATGAGCTCACAGTCCTTTTCTTGCCACTAAAGGACTCCAGTGACTCACATATGACAAGACTCTCCATAACTGTACACACACCATTAATTTGTCATGTGTACGGGGATACTGTTTTGTTCTCTTTCAGCCCCTTGCCCAGCCACTATGCAGAGGACTTCCTTGAAACAAGCTAGGCCATCAAGAGATAAGACATTGAATAGTAGAAGGGAACTCAAGGTAAAGCCTAATTTGGCACACTTCCCTTTCAAAGAAAGGGAAGATAACCAGAGTACCTCTTATATAAGAATTGCACTCCTCAATGGGATAAGATCTACTCTTGCAGTGGGTTGCATATGAAAAACATTTTATATGTAATTAAATGTGTGGCACATATCCTTAGCTATGTATTATTGTCTATTATTTGCTACTAACTAAATTAATTGTTATTTTTTATTATCATCCCATGAATGTATTCAGTTAGAATTGCTCCTCAGATTAGCTTGGCAAGTGTCAGGAGTGGGAGAGTCAATTTTCTAGGAGAGTTTAACTCCAATAAGTAAGTTGGAGCTTGAATGGTCAAGGTTTAGAACAGTGGTTCTCAAAGTACCGTCATCTGGACCAGAAGTATCAGCACCACCTGGGAATTTGGTAGCAATGCAAATTATTGGACCCAGCCCCAGGTCTACTAAATTGGAATTTCTAGATGTTGGGCCCAGTAATCTGTTTAACAAGTTCTTTAGGTGATTCTGATATATGACAAAGACTTCAAACCAACAAGATCCACCAGAAAAGTCACAACTCATTGAGGATCTTTGCAGGAAGCCACAGTCAGCCATGGTGATACTGGCTCCTGAACATGTGGCGAAGGAACCACAGACAAAGAATACCACACCTGAGACCTTTTTTCCTGTCTGATTATATGACTCAAATGTAAACCAGGATATCACAGAATGTTTTGAAGACCTAGAACTTAAATTTTAACTTGAAAAAGAAAAAAACACTGTGACTCAATAGCATGAACCTGGATTCTGAAACTGAAGCACCAGTGTGCAGAATAACCTTGGGTAATTTATGTAATTTCTTTGACCTTCTATTTCCCTATCTATAAAATAGGAATCATAAAAAATTATCTTACAAGTTTGCTTTGATAATTAGGTAGAGCAACGCTTTGTGAAATTTGCCCAACAAGAGCCCTGGGGAACACCTAAAACTAACTGAAAATTGATGACAAGTGGCAGCATCAAAAGCACATGAAGACGAAGACCTGTTGGCTGTATCAGGTATTAGCCTGCCACCCGTTTTTTGTAAATACGGTTTTATTGGGGCATAACATTGCTCATTCACTTGATAATTGTCCATGGCTGTTTTCACTCTACTGTGTCAAAGTTGAGTAGTTGCAATGGAATTGTCTAGTGTGCAAAATCTATAATGCTTAATATCTCGTCCTAGGAGAAGCTTAAAATCATTTTTCTGCTCCCTAGTACCTTAAGCCATTCCACCAGCCTTTTTTTTTTTGATGGGTTTTTTCGAGATAAAGTCTCACGAACTATTTGCCAGGGCTGACTTCAAACTGCGGTCCTCCTGATCTCTGCCTCCTGAGTAGCTAGGATAACAGCCATGAGCCACTGGTGCCTGGCAAAATTTTCACCTGATTTTTTTTTTGACAGCACTGGGGTTTGAACGCAGGGCCTCATGGAGGTCATAGAGGCCTTTCTGCTTCCTCATTAAGGATAAATCCCGTATTATGCAAAAATCAGAAGAGTCTCACAACTGGACCTAGAGCCAAAGAGACCATAGGTTGTACATTTGATAGCCCTGCCTGTGCTTACTGTGTGCTTATGCCCAAGGTAAACTCTACAGGGAGCATGAGAAAACTGAGAGCAATGTCTCTGTGTGAAGAAGTTCAGTGTCTGGTAGAAGGTGATTCCCCTCCCTGCATGTGTCTTCTTTGTAGCCTTTTCCTGAATTTCAAACACACCAAGCAGCTGGCCAATTGGACAATCCAGAAGTTCTTATAAAAAACATTTCCTTTATAATTTCACCATTTAAATAAGATGTATTTTGTCATGTTTACACTTTCCTGTGAGGTATTTTCAAGTTGGTAGTAAAGGTGGACATTCAATTTGGTAATGCAAACTGTGTCATGAACCATGTTGCTCTGTAGTTTTTATAATCTTGATTTTTGTGGCTGCATAATGTTCTTTCAAATATTCCCCTTAATACGTTAAGTTCACTTAATGTATTATTGGAAATACATGTTGTTTCAAACAGTTTAGATTTTCAAATACTTGAAACAATCAGATTTTTTGGCTATACTATATAGTTCATCTATATTTTAGACTATCTCCTTAAGATAATTTCCCAAAAAGACAGTTTTGGTTCCAAAAGATATAAATATATTTAAGTCATGTAATATGTAGTTATAAAGCATTATTCAAATGGTGATATCAACTTACACTGCTATCAGCAATGAATAAACATGCAAGTTTAACTATGCTTACCAGAAAAAAAAGTATCATTATTTTTAACTAATTTGGGGCAAATTTTAAAGGACAATTATGTTACAAATAACAGGGTTAGTTAATCCTCACTCATGAAGAGGAATTTCTGTTCTTTTTTCTTTCTTTGTACTAAAAAGTAGAACATGAGTTGACATGGCTAATTTCCTTCATTGAACTAGAATAAAAACTAGGATCTTCTTATGACATTATTTGCTCAGGAATCAGAAAAAAAAAAAGGGCATGTTTGACTGAATCACATCTAAGAATTTAGTTAATTTGGTTCCAAAAAGAACTCTTAATAACACCACTTAGAAGGTGCTACCAGGGTATGATCTCTGAAGTGTTAAATTAAGGTTTCAATATGAAAAGAAGAAAAAGAAAAGATAGAAAAGCCACATTTAGTCTTTAGGATCCCTTAAATTTATATAAAACCTTTTTACTCAGCTCTTTTACATCCATCATTTCATTTGCACCTCATAAATGCCTCAATAGTAGAGTAAATATCCTTACTCTTTAAGTCCGAAGATGCTAAGTAAAATAAAACTTGGTGAGGTTAACTGATTTGCCTAAGATCACAAAGATACTTGTTGAGATTGATAAAAAATCCAGAATTTCTATCCATCCATCCATGCACATATTAACTGGGTAAATGTTAACTGCACATGCCATGTTTGAGTGCAAATTTTTGAGGCTAGAGTAAAATAGAAATGAAAAGTAGGATAGAAAATAGAATCTGTCTTTTCTCACATAGAGCTTGCTGTTAGACAATAGGAAATAAGCAGGAAAGCACTTAATTACATAATACACAAGTCCATCAATTACAAAGATTAAATTGTGGTGCACATTCTAGAGGAAGGACATATGGAAAGAATAATGTGAACTATTGTACTTAGATACGATGGTTAGACAAAGCTCCTCTGGAGAAGTGAGGTATACTTCACAATGATCTAAAAAATAATCAAGTCATTTAGGCATGTGTGTGGATGAGAGAGAGAGAGAGAAAGAATGGTTTCCAGAAAGATCCTGATGTCCAAAGCCCCTGAGATAGAAAAGTTCTTGACAGGCTTCAGAAACTGAGGAAGACCAATATTGCTGATTCAATCTACAATAAAAAAATGCCAGCTGACAAGACCCACCATACACAGAGTTTATAATCAGTTTGGATTATTTTATAAGTAAACAAAAAAGAGCACACATTTTAGGAATATCTCCAGAATGAAAGAGAAAACCAAAACAAAAAAACCAAAAAGGAAGAAAAACAAAATGGGAAAATCCATCAAAATCAAATGATAATTAATATTTTTTGATTGGTAAAGAGACATGATATCCATCAAGCAAGGATAGAATGCTCTGAAAAAGGAACAGGAACTAAATAAGAGCTCTTTTTCTTATCATCTGACAATCACATTTAAAAACCAAAAGGAAAGTTTGAAGATGAGGTAGAGGCATCATAGATCATAGAACAATAACAAATAAAGAATAGACAATAAGAAAATAAAAAGATAATTAGAAGATTGCTGCAACAAACCAAATATTTAGCTAATTTTATTTTACAAATACTTCCCAAATTAAAAGTCATATTTCCCTAGTTTAAAAGGATCCATTGAGTGCCCAGTTCAATAAATTAAGAAAAAGACAAATAACCCTACAACAAGGAACATTCCATTGAATCATAAAGATACAAAAACCTATAAAGCTTCTATATTGGAAGAAAACAACCACAAAGTACATGGAATTGAGATAGTATTGGACTTTTCAACACTAACTATAAGAATTAGAAGAAAATAACTGGGTGTCAGTGGCTCACGCCTATAATTCCAGCTACTTAGGAGGCCAAGATTGGGAAGATTGAGGTTTGAGGCCATCAGGGGCAAATAATCCCTGACACCCCCACCTCCAAAATAACCAGAACAAAATGTACTGAAGGTGGGGCTTAAGTCATAGAGTACCTGCTTTGCAAAGCACAAACCCCAGTCTTACACCCTTGCCCCAAAGTAGAAGAAAGTGGAACACTGCTTCAAAATTCAAGGTGGCTATGATTTTTTAAGTGTTCTTTTTTTTGTGTGGTACTAGAAAATAAACTCAGGGTCTCATGTGTATAAGCATTATACCAGTTGAGCCATCCTCCCCAGACCATGATTTTTAATATAGAATTATATTTCTAGATTAATTGTGAGCCAAAAGATAAATAAATAATAAATATATTTTCATGATTATAAATATTCAAATAGATTCTTTCTTAGAAAACTACTACCAGATGTCTTTCAACAAAATAAGGTTGCAAAACAAGAAGTAGAAAGGAATCCAGGAAAACCTCACTAAAAAGAGAAGCTAAGGGAAGTCACAGGATGTCAGCTATGCATGAGAGCCAGGCTGGAGAGAAATAGAAGGTAGAAGCTTTGAGAGTAGATTCCAGGAAAAGAAGTGGAACTGTAAGATTATCCAATGTTTTGACTTTTAGAGAATACCATCAATAGACTTTTTACAGTATCATTTGCCTTTTTAACTCTGCACATACTTCTTTGGTGAAAGTGAAAATCAGTTTAAAATCTAAGCCAATTGACTATGTGAGTGCCCAGGAAGAGAGAAAAACAGCTAAGACTGAGTTCTGAGAACATTCTAATTTGGAGGTCAGATCAAGGAGAACTGGTATCATGTTGAATACAATGAGGATGAGACTTGACCATTTCATTTAGCATCCTGAAGACCTTTGGAACCTTTGGCCTGCACATTTCCAGGGAAATCATTAGGACTATAAGGGGGCAAGAACCAGATTGATAGAAGGGAATCTGAAGAAACTGTGCAGAGAAGTATATATGTGAGGACTTGGGCTATGAACTCAAGAAAAAGGAACATAGGGAAATATGGGACAGTGGAGACTCTGTTTTGTTTTTCTTTTAATAAAAATGAGAGATAATAGAGCATATTATCTTTGGTGGTGGTGCTGATCCAGTGAGAAAGAGAAGGACTAACATTGTAGCAAGAGGTACAGCTGAAGGAGGACAATATTTGACACCATGAGATCCAGGGTGTTCCTGAAGGGACCAGCCTTTGATAGACTGAAGGGCACTTTTTCCATTTTGAGCAGAGAAGTGAAGGAGAAAATGGACACTGATGAAGATTGCAGGTTTGGTGAAGGGAAGATGCTTTTTCAATTTTATCTATGAAATGAGAAGTCATCATCTGAGAGTAGAGAAAGGAATGTAGGAGGTTTCAGGAGAAGAAAAATCACAAAATAGTCTTTTGGGGCAATAGGAAAGTAAGGCAACAAGAGAAAAATGAAAAACCTGCTGGGCAGTCTGAGTGCCCATTCAAAGATGGAAACTATGAATTTAAAGTGAACCAGACAGCACCACTGCATATTTTCTGTCCTCATTGAGCACCTCAGGTACAGCTGAAAGGCAGAGCTCACCCCAAGTTCAGTCCTGCTGAAGAATAAATGGAAGCAGTGAGGTGTGGAGGTTTTTTTTTTTTTAAGGGAACAGGGTTAGTGAAGGATGCTAAATCTAGACTTACTTGTAGTAAAAGGGCTGGTCTAGCAAGAAAATAGTGGTATGTATAGGTAAGAAGCTTCCTGCCTCAGGGCCTTGACATCCCCAAAGTAAGTGGTCATTTAAATAGTATATTATGGGACAAAGCAATTGGTTTTGCTGAAGTGGTGTATTTGGTAGAATAGAGTCACATTTGTCAAGAAAACCTGTAGTGCATTCCTAAGGCTGGTGTTCTAGGGAGGGACTAAAAGTGCCAATCTGCCTTTCTCCCTTCCTTCTTGTTTAGAGCTCCAGGGAAACTTTACTTAAATGCAGATTGGTCCAGAGCTTACCTGTTGTCTCCAGATCTAACACTTCATGTGATGTAGAAGCAAAGGTGTAGGTTGCATACAAATTGCTATTTCAAATTCTGTAGCTGCTGCCAGTTGGGCTACGTGGCCAAAGCTGCATAATCTGCCTGAACTTGAGGGACACCCCTTGGATAAAATTTGATGTCTATTTGAATGAGCAGGATGTATATGTTCTCTAGATACAAGAGGTCATATATCTTTTACATTTAAGTAACATGGTTTATTACCTCAAGAAAGGAGGGTCCAACTGGCCTGGTTGAATGTCATTGCAAAGACAAAGAGTAATGTATCATTTATTCTGAAATCAAATATTTGAGTTGGTATTTTTAGCTGTAATTGCATGATGAATGCTAACCTTACTAAGATGTGATCCTGAAGTTACTTTCTTCGAACTAGCATGCTCCCAGCATCAGATTTCTACCTGGAATTCTTTCCCACAATGTACCCATTTTTAGAGCCTCTCATTCTACAAGTTTCATTTGAATACCTGGCCACCCTTCTACCCTTCCCTAGCACAATGCTTTTATTCTCTGTCGCAGGTGCTCTGTTATTTCCCTCATTGCACTTAGCACCTTTTGCAATTAATGTATTTATTTGTGTGTCGTTTAGCATCATACCCCCTGTATGGTACCCAACAGATGGAAGACATTGCAGTAATCTTGAAATAGTTGGGAAAAACAGAATAGGCTAAGACCTAAGATGAAGTTTTTTATGTGACTATGGGGTTACGTGATTACTGGGTTCTCCCACAAAGGTCTTCCGTTGCCCCTTGGGTGTGATTCTGTACTTTACTCCCAAGAATATGCCTAGTATATGACAGGTTCCCCCAAATATTTACTGACTTAAAAATGAATGACTAGATGAGCAGCATGTGCTTTGCAAATTTTTTTCTAAAAAAAATAGCATTGCTTACATATAAGTACTCTGGATATTTCATTAAGATTATGTTTTAAACAAGGTAAAGATTAGTTAAGATGACTTTAAATTTTTTTCAGGCTAAATCTATTTTGTCCTTGCAATATGAAGTATAACTTATAGCTTCAATCATTTTAAGTATCTAGATTCAGAGGAGCACTTTGGAGGAGAGTTCTGTTCCTTCTCGGGATATTCCTGGAGCTCAGTCATCTGACAGTAGAGCTGAAGTGGATTTTATTCAAGTCGTGTTCTTATTAAGCAACTGTGCCCAGTTTTCGGTTAACTCATTTGGGTCTCCACTCAACCAAAACTTCCTGCTGTTGAACAATCTCTAACTCACTGCTACTTAGCATCTTCAAAAGCTGAGCTTAGGAAAATGGAACTGAGGGATGACAGGGAGAGAGACAGTTCTTAAAGGATTCAAACCTTTCCATGTATCCAAGTTGTCCAAGATGAACTACTCAATCCACCAGAGTAGCCAAATGCTAGATACTCTATCGGATTTGCTCCAGAGGGCTCCACTTCTGAATCATTCTTTGGCCTCCATGAGGCTCACTGTTAGCACAACCTGTGACAGCCATCCTCCAGATGATTATGAGTGACTTGGGACAGTCGTTCACTACAGCACACACTGCACTCTGTCGGAGAGGCGAAGGAGATACCTTTGTATAGTATAGCTGTGAAGAATGGTTTGCCCATGTTTGAAAAGTGTTTGGTTTGTTTAAGTTACATGATTACTCAACTGAAATACTTAATGGGCCACGTCTCTCTCTCTCTCTCTCTCTCTCTCTCTCTCTCTCTCTCTCTTTCTCTCTTTCTCTGTCTCCCTCCCTCCCTCTCCTGCTTGAAAGTTAGCAGGTGTACAATCCCAATCCTTGTGTGCTCATTGAGAACCACATTCCTGGTTCTGCTTTTTACCCAGATGTTTCTTTCTGTGCCCACATTTCAACTTGTGCCCTCTTGATCTATGTTAGATATTCTTGGATATCGTTATAAATTATTTTACTAATGAAAATAGACTATGTATAATTAAATTCATAATAACATCAATGTTGCTGAACTGTTGTAAGAATTACCCATAAAATGCATTCACAAGTGAACATAGAAAAGGCATCTAACTAGCGATACTTGTGTGACAACTATTGCTGCTGCTGCTGTTGCCCTACTGCCCTCACCCCCTGATCTCCATCTTCAGTTTCTTCACCTTCCTAACCAAGTGTCGCCTGCAGCTTAAAATAGGCCCTGGCTAGATTATTGTTTTAGCTTTAACTCTCACTTCTCCCACACAATTATCCTAATGGCACATACTGGATAACAGCTGGAGAGTATTAGGTACATCAGTCTGGTTTTAATTTCATTAAGAGCTACTTGGGGCAGCTTCTCAGACCTGCCCACCAATGACTTTGTACAAGGGGGGAAGGTACTGAGGTTCAAAAGGAGGGTCTGCTCAGAATCCAGTGCATGATTTGGAAGTGGTGGTATCTGCTAATAGTTGGCTACTCAAAGTGTGGTCAGCAAACCATCAGCAACAGCCCCACCTGGGCACTCGTGTCTCAGCTCCACTCCAGACCTACTGAATCAGCATCTGCAGTTTAACAAGAGCCCCAGGTGATTTGTATGCACTGTGATGTTTGAGAAGCACTGAACTGGGACAAACTGTGAGAAAGGCAGTCCCAGCAGCCTGCATTAACTGCTGGAGAAATGCCACGATTCCAGTGCACTAGGCAGAGCTTTGATGAGATGATGGAAAGAGTGTGCATGCTGTATTCTGATGGTTCAGACCCAACTCTACCAAGGTTGTGCAAACTTGGAGAATTTGTTTCACCTCTTGGATCCTCAGTTTCATTTTGTGTTCAATAGAAATAATAACACATCTCTTGCAAGATAGCTATGAGGATGGAATGAAGTACTGTATGACAAAATGCCTCACAAAGAAGTGAAAAAAGAATGAAAATGACTTTTTCCAAATATCTCTAGACCACAGCACCTAGAAGATGCATGTTCATAGACTGAGTGACAGAGTCTCTAGGATATGGTCTTTGAGAGTCTAAGCCTCTTCAGACCATGAGGGATCTGCCCTTTGTCTCTCCATAAAAAAATCAGCTATGGCCATCTTATTTGACAATTCCCCAAGGGGAAACCACCAGTGACAGAGTAGCTCACCTTGACAAGTAGGAATTATGAGTCTCACTTGATACATACAGAAAGGGGAATTGGGTGGTCCACAAGCTGACTTGGTCTTTGGATACAAATCTTTCAACCATGTGCTTTCTGCTCATTGTTACAATTATTATGGATACATTGGGGAGCCCATAATTGTCATTGGGGTTTAATAATACCAACATAATAGTACCAATCCTATGGTAGGGTGTCCTCCTCTGGAATGCCCATTCAGGATCCATACATAGTCCATCTGCCAAAATAAAGAGCCTCTTGTATAGACACTTTTGTAAGTACAAATATCTCCCCAATCATATCTCTCTTCTATCCCACAGGTGGAGGGGGAGCCTCTAAATTGGTTTTATGGTTTTGTGCCTTACAGTCAGGTTCTCATCTCACACTGAATGGTCTTTTTCCTTAAGAATGGTGGCCAGTGTCTTCCTGGAGTTTACCTTGTGTGATTAACTTGGTAATATTTCACCTGCATCTTCTTCAGCTAAAAAGCACCAATATTTCACATCAGGACCTTGATTTACTAACCATCTGCTCAAAAGTCTGTCATCAACAGGGATGATTTCTTACTCTCTCCAGACGCAAGACTTTGCCAAAGTTCCAGTGAGTCAAGCCGTGACCTTGAAGGCGAGAGGCACACAGTGGCTCATTCCTTAATTGGTTTAATTGTCTGCCTGTAAAGGTGGGCAATGAGCTCTTTTGGTCATTCTTGCCAAACTACCTGCATGTTGGGGATATGACTTTCAGGCAACCTCACCTGGGGATCTCACAGAATTCATTCTTTATTGAGATTTCATTATTAGGATCCTTGATTCAGTGATAATTTAGTTGGAAGGAGGGGAGATTCATTCAGCACCCTTCTAGAAGGAAAAAATAAGAGATTTAATGAGCAGACACATGCATGCTAACCTAAGGAATGCTGAAGAAGTAGACAATAGCCAAGGATGCACTGGCAGGTCTTTGGGAAACTGCTATTCTTTTCAGTGGATTCCTCTTTCATGGGGATGCCTGATCTGTGTTTATCTCACCACACTTTCCATTTTCTCCTAACTTCATCTCACCTCAACAACATGCCTGGCAAGTCTCTATACTCCATGAATCTTCTTCTGTTCTCAAGTATCATCAACTGGTAACAGCCTCTCAGTCTCCAAATAACAAAAATTCCCAAAGAGAAATCTAATGGGCCCACTAGTTCTTACAAGTCAGATACTGGGCTGCCTTTGAGTTAGGTGGCCACTCTAATCCAACTGGAGTGCTGCTTCTTTGTCTTCCCTGTTCATTATGGACCATGAATGGGGGAGATCCTCATGGGAGATAGCACAGGCAGGACATGATCATGTCATTCCAGGACACAGCTTTCTGACCCAAGCTTTAGTTAGAGCAGAGCAAATGTATACATTAAGTCATCTTGGCTAAAAATACTACCTGTAAACTACCCCATCCCCAGAAACACCTGCACACAGAAAGAAGAATGAGTGGGAGGGCATGCTGTAAGATGAGGCTGCCTCATCTTTTACAGAGTTTTCTTGGCTGAACCATTTGAGCCCTCCAAATCCTGCTCTGTTTTGACCCTCAAGGTTATTGACTTCCTAGCTCTCAGCCTTCACCTGTTCCTACTCTGGTTAATCTTAACCTCTGACTCCACAGACCCTACTCCTATAGCCCAGAATTCTTAGTTACATAGTTTTGATCTGTAATTCTTGGCCTCTTATGCTTATCTGTTACCCAACTTGTTTTCTTTCTCATTTTGAAAATTCAAAATGAGTGTCTGCTTGAATGATAGGCAGCACCAGGATGATTAATAAGATGATGCTCACAGAAATGAATAGACTCTTCCAGAAATCGCATGTAACATCAGCTTTGTGGACTATCAAGTAGCCATAAACATTAAAAAATTCTATGTGGAAAAAAGTTAAGGTAGAGTATAAATAAAAATAATATAGAATTATTCTTATACTATAGATATTACTACCTAAAATATGAGATATATGGATTAAAAGAGATAGAATACTGTTTTAAGAGAAGGTGTGCTGAGACATGAGACTGGAGTATTCACCTTTTAGTTTTTCTTAAAATAATTGTTCAGATTTTGGTTGCCATATTGTTTTTACATTTAAAAAAAACTAAAATGTGGGGATGGTAAGAATAAAGAACAAGCAATCAGAGGAAGAAGGAGGTTGTTTGTCATTAGCCAGGTCCAACTGGATGTTCAAAAGGAGGCTGCAGTCTGCTCTCTATCCCTAGAACAGCAATGGAAACGTTGTTTCAAGATGCCTTACACAAAGTGATCAATAATTCTGTTTCAAGTCTGCTATGTCAAACTAATTCTTTGAAGTGTAGAAGGTGCTAACCAGAAGCATGGTGGTGAGTGGGGGCTGTTTGGAGCATCAGGACTAGAGCTGAAGTTTGGTCTTAAAAAACAGAAGCACTCTGGGCATTTCTTGGCAGGAAGCACCATCAAGATGGAACAGAATGGCTTCTAGAGTGGTAAGTTTGGAAAGTGCTAAGAGGCCCAACAGTCAGAAGTCTATTGGTGCCTGAGAGTGCGAGGGACTCAGATCTCAGAAGCTCACATGTTCACCAAGATGCAAAGCCCAAGTGATGAAGGGATAGCAGGCAGTCAGGACAGGAAGTCAGTCCTCTCAAACTAATGCTTGTCCAGCTACCAGTTATTAAAGCAGACTGGCCAGCTGTGTGCAGTGCCAAGACCAGTGGCTTCAGGCCTTGTTACTGGAAGCCTCGCTGCACATGGGCTTCCCAGCAGGGTGCTATGGATCCTTGCAGTCTGACTGTGTTTCTCTGAACAGCAGTTACCACAGGGAGAAGGGACTTGCTTTTATGCTACATGCTAAGCTTGGTCTTGTCATATACAAAAGACTTTAGTTGATGAAGGTCATGTGTCAGAGTCTTGCAGAACTTGTCTGTATCACTGTGGATTTCTGGTAGAGGTAGAGGATTTGGGGCCTTGATTGTAATCCCTTTGCATTGGCAAACAGACAGGTGACAGTCAGTGGCTCCTACAATGAGCACGTTACTATATCTGAGTGAGCTCTCTTACCCCATCGATGCCAAATGAGCATGAATGAAACCAAGATGGTAGGGTAGCCAAGTGTTGAACCAAGAGCCCAGGAACTGTGTTCTCTCAGCACCTCTGTAGTTCATTTGTGTATCTTTAGCAAATCATTCAGTCTTTCAGGATCTAAGTTCCTCATATGGGTATTGAACTGTTTCAAATTTGTTTTTGAGTTATGTTAATTATTACCTGATTCAGTTACTGTTACTTAAGCCAGTCAATCTCTCCTAGGCTTGATCACCAGAACCTTAATGAACCCTTAAGCCTCTTATTCCAATCACAGTCCTCATCCTGAACTCCCTTATCCTGTCCAGACTTGCTACCTAGCTGCTCACAGCTCAGATTGTCTTGGCTTCTACTATCTCATCTCTCAGGAATAGTGACATGAGCCCCTTAGGGAAGAAGCTTAAGACTCCAGTCTGCCTCCTCCCCACACAGTCTCCTCTTGGACTTGGTCTTCTAGACCCTCCTGGTAATAATAGCCTGGCCCACCAAACCCTCCCTGATGCCATTTCCCATGCCTCCTCTGTCTGTATCATTGGATTAGACAAGCAGTACTTAGTGTACAGAGCATTTTTTTCAGAGTCCTGCACTCAATCAGAAAGAATATGGGTACAAAGCAGGAGTTGACCTTGCTTCTTCTTCTCTTATTGATTCCATTTAACATCTCATGGATTTCCTAACTTAGAAACTGATTATATTTTTAAAACATGGAAAACAACATCAGAACCAAAACCAAAAAAAATTCTGAATTTAGCTTGGAATACTCAATTCTAAAGCTCATTCCATACAAGTGAACCATAAGAGACATGAACTTTTGCCCTATAAAACGAAAGTATTTTATGGACAAAATGTTTGGAAAATGCTGTACCATGCATGCAAACATATTAAAGGTTCTGAGAAATCCCATGTTAAGGGTTACTGCTTAAATTTGCCTAAGTCAGTATTTGTCACATTAATTTAACCAAGAATTCTTTGTTCTAGAATATCTAGTTGCATGGGACATGCTAGGACACATGTAATGTTCTTTCGCCATCTCAGCATCACCGTGATTATTTTTCAGTAAGTCTCTGGTTGGCTTCAGGTTAAACACATTACTTACCAATACCCCACATAAATATTATATTTATACACAGGTGATACACTGAAGGTGTCACTTAAATATTACTAAGTTGTGGCCCTCAGACATCAAGTCCTAGAAATGTGAAATGTGCTCTGGAAAAATAATCAAAAGAAAAAGAGCAAGACTTAAGGGGGCTTATCATCAAATTGGAAGAAAAAATTGTCATCTTACATGCAAAATAATTTGAAAAACACTTTAAAGAAATCTTTTATTGCCCAAATACAGTAAACTATGGTGGTAGGTAAGAAAAGAAGGGAGTGAAATTGATATCAGAAGTAACCTGGGGACAAATATAGCACTAATCTGAGAGCAGAAGAATTCTGGAAGGTGGAAGACACTTGGGCAAGGCATATAGTACTTAGTACACCTAAGAAGAGTAATTAATTTGACAGTTGTAGAGGAAATTGCCACAAACCCATCTATCCCTAAAAGACTCAGAAATTGTTCACACCAGTTGCTGCGGGATGCCTAGCTAAAGAGACACTGGATTGGAAATCTCCAGGACATTTAACTTCCAGGGTGGCCCTTCCCTATTCCTAACAGTTCCTTCCTTTCCTCATCCCCACTAATGGCAAGGAAGGATAAAGCAGAAGCTGTGATTTGGATGAGGTCAGCACAGTGGAAGATGGGATACGGTGCTGAAACCAAGGTGATTAAGAAAACATGCACATATTTGATGCTGAAAGCTCCAGTAACACCCAGCCCAACCCCAGTCTTTTTTCAGAACAGTGTCAGGACAGAAAGTCATGTATGATTAGAAGGGATTATTGGGAATCTGAACTGCCCAAGAGGACAGATGTAAACATGACAGCAAGATGACAGCTAAGAGAGCAGACATCTAGGGAAAGCCTAGGTGAAAGTTAAGGAGAAAAAAAAACAGAAATAAGCAATGTGGAGGACACAGTGATTAAGCAGGGAGGAGAAAATATCAAAATACTATCATTGAGGTCCTAAGAGAGAGGATATTCCAACCATGAAACAAGAACAGTGTGCTATTAAAAAGATCAACAGCTACCACCACCAACTCTAGAAACCTTAAAAATTAAACAGAAGAAACAAAGCAACTCATAGGAGCTTTCAAAGACAAGTAAAGAAAAATTCCAGAAAGATAGATAAAAACAGAGGGGAAAAATAAGAAAATTAGGCAACTAGTCCAAGAGGTCCAACATCTGAAAATCATGGAATGAAAGAATTATAAAAATGCACCAAAGGAAACCATCTGCAAAATAATTCAAGAAAATTTCCCAGAGGTGAGAATCTGAATTTCCAGTTTACCATGTACTTATAAAAATGGATATAACTATAAATTACATCACCATGAGATGCCTGAACCCTCAGTTCAAAAAGAAAACTGAATTTCCAGGAGGAAGAAAAGAGCAGGTTTACATAGGAAGGATTAGGAATCACGGTGGCTTCAGATTTCTAAGAATTCACATTGTAAGACATAGAGTAGTTGAGCAGCGCCACCCTTTAAAATTCTAAACAATTATTGTTTCCAACCTAGAATTTCATATCAGCTAAATGACATTCAAGGAAAGAGACACCAGGAATTCTCAGTCATGCAATATCTCAAAGCATTTACCCAGTACTTTTGGCAGTACTGGGGACTGAACTCAGTGCTTCACGTTTGCTAGACAAGTGCTCTATTATTTGAGCCACGCCCTCAGCCCTTTTTGGTGTAGTTTATTTTTCAGATAGAGAATTGTGCTTTTGCCCAGGTCTGCCTCAGACTGTGATTCCCCTTTTTCTTCTCCAAAGGAGCTAGGATTACAGACATGAACCATCACTCCTAGCCCCAAATCAATATTTTATATACACTAGAAATAAACCATTTCAAAATGATATGGAAGTAAAAATTACATTCACAACACCAACAAACCTCTAAAATAGTGCTAAGATCAAAAATAAATGTATGGTTGTTATGGAGAAAAGGCAAAACATCGGTGGAGCATAAAAGATAAAAGATGGCATGAATTAGATAGTCATCCTATGTTCATCTCGTAGGAAAATTAATATCATATGTGTGTATATATATATGTATATATACGATATATGTCACTTATTACCAAATTATAAATGCAATCCAAAGAGAGTTCTTAGAACTTTAAAGCTCACTCTAAAATTTCGATGGAAGCACAAAAGGCCCCAAGTAGCCAATATTTTTGGAAAAAAGAACAAGTTTGGTTGATGGTGATGCTTGCCCTATCAGACACCAAGATACAAGATCTATTAAGCATGACAGTGCATTTGCTGGCCTAGAGACACTCAAATAACCAATGGGACCAAAAGAAAATACACAAATAGAGCTACCAAAAAATGGCAATCAGTATGTAACAGAGATGGCATTACAAATCAGGAGAGAACAAATGGACTACTTTAAAAAAAAAAAAAAGGGTGTGGACCCAATTGGCTATGGTAAAGAATAACTGAATCCCTCTGTCAGACCATAAATAAATAAGTTACAGGGGGTGGGTTTAAAGACTTAAATGTGGGAAACAAAATTCTCTACAAGAAAGTATGTAACAACATCATTATTACCTGGAATAAGTAAACATTATAGAAACAAGACATAAAATGTATTATATTGATAAATGTAGTTATACTAAACAGTTTTAATTCGGTTCAAAAATAGATCCAATAAAGAAGATGAAGAAAACAAACCCCAGCCTGGGAGATGCTATTTATAATTTATGTGCCCATAACTTAAGGAAGAACTGATATCCAGAATTTATAAAGAACTTTAGAAATAAGAAAAGCTATCTACTGGAAACACACCAAAGAAAACAGCAGGCATTGCAGAGATGAGGAATCTCAAATTAAAATATTTACACACATGTAATAATGGTTAGCCTTATTAGTAATCAGAGCAGTACAAAGCAAGATAATTTGATATCGTATTATACCAACCAGACTGGCAAATATTAAAAGGCCTGACAACACCAAATGTTAGCAAAGATGTAGGGAAGCAGAGACTCTCAAGAACTTCTGGTAACAGTGAAAATTGGTACTGCTCCTTCATACACAATTTGAAAACATCTAGAAAGATTGGAAACATGTGTGCTTTGTGATCCAGATCTTCTCCTTTTAGTATGAACAAAACATCAAATTCAAAAAGAACCATGAAGAAAATGTACCTTTCAGTATAGTTTATAATAGCAAAATACTGAGATATGATCATTGCTCTCAACAGCTATTATTTGTGGCCAGAAACATAAATGCCATGGTGTATTCTGGGTTTACATTAGTCATCTCCAATGTACCTGTTATCAAAAGGACAAAGTCACATCATCACTTAAAGCAGAACTCAGACACCTTGATTGTGACTGGTTTGAAATTGAATTTCAACTAATTTAAGAGAATATAATTGTAAAGCTTTTTGACATAAGCAAGCAAAGATTGTCAACTATGTTAATAAAAATATTTGTTAAATGTAAAAGTGTCTTTTGAATTTGTGTGTTATTGCTTAGTGTAAGCTACAGGTTCTACAAGTGTAAACATGGTTGGATAGAATCAATACACACAGATTCCCCTAGGATCAGTGGGCTTGTCCCAGCATCCCTGGTGACACATCTCCTTTGAACACTTAGTTCTTTGGATGAGAGCCACCACTTGGACCAGACAGCTGTGCTTTCCAGAGGCTGTGAACATCTGTCCAAATTGTGGCATAAAACCTGCCTGTCCCCGGTTGACCTCATTACTCATTTATAAACATACAAATGAATGAAGGAGGGGGAAGAAATCATCCTCATGGTCCACAAGCTCATTACAGTCTCCGTTGCCTCTGCAGCTAGCTTGCATTTCTGGAGAGACCTGGAGAGCTTTTCAAAAAGGTAGCTTTAACAAACATCACATTACCTCTTTGGATGCAGAGACATGACAAGCCTGGAAGCAAAGAACAGTCTTTGTCCCTCCTATTGGAGATGATTCATATATCTGACATGAGCACATCGTCCAAAGAGCCTGTTCTTTGATGCGTATTTCCTGTTTCCTCGTTTAATGAGCAGCCCAGGTTTCTCTTGTATTCTGTGGGCTTTGTGAGCCCCTAAATGGTTTCTAGGGAGCTTCCAGTAGCATTAGCTGGTTTGGTAAAGCATTTGGACACCTGCCCAGTTTCCACTTCACCTTCGGATGAGGAGGAACTCAGTTGGAAGCCCTGATCAGACTCTCTGCTTCCTGTAGTTTTTTATAAAAGCCCAGGGGCAGCCTAAGAAGGATGAAATTTTTCTATTCCATTTTCAGATCAAATCCAACAGGAAATTAGTAATACTTGCTACTAAGCTTGAGCTCCCTTTTTGTACAAAGGATGCTTTATTTTATAGTTAATTTTTTTCACATTAAGGCAAAAATCAATCCATGGGCAAGTATTAAAACATATAAAGATTACATATCACAGACCATTACAATGAAAGTAGTCAGTGTTGTGGGCAGCCTACATTTGAACTCTGCTTCTCCCACTTCCTGGCTAGGTGGTTTTGGGCAATTTACTGAACCTCTCTAGGTGTCAGTGTCTTCGTTTGTAAAATGTAGATATTCCTAGTGGCTACCTCATAGGGTTATCATGGGAGTTAAGTGAATTAATACCTGCAAAGTGCTGAGGACAGTGCTAAACGCATGGCAAATGTTCAATAAATGTTGGCTACTGTGATTACCTAGCACTTTGCTATGTATTTTGGGATAAAAGAAATTGCTCTGCGCTGCTTCTTCCCTCAAAGGTATTTAATTGAAAGAGACAAGTAGTATACATATGAGATAATTAATGCACAAAACATTTTCTTTGTCAGCAGCATATGCTGAGGTAAAGTCCTAAATGGAGTGATGCAAACTATTAGGAAATAGAATCACATCTGCCTTCCCACTTAAGATGCTTGCTTCTCAGTTAATACTGGAGACCAATGTAAAGATGAAGAAAGCCTCCCAGTGACAATGGACCTTGAACTAGGCCTTGAAGGTTCAGGAAAACACAGACAGGTAAAAGAAAGACATGAGGAGGTCATTTTGGAAGGGCCGTGTGGGGAGACAGAAAGGCAACCTTGCAACATGGGATGTGGGTGCCTCTCTTTGTAGCATCTCTCCTGCACACCTATAATGGCTTTGTCATTACTTTCCCAACCAGCTACCACTATCCCAGCTTCTGTCTGACTACCCACACTGCTTTATGACTTTTCCTTAACCCAACAAACCTGACATTTCCCCCGCATAGGAACACTAGGAGTGTCCCCTAGCTAACAGGCCTGTGGGCATTGTTGTAAAAACAGAATCCTCCCACTTTAAAATAATCCCTGGTATCTATTCCTTGGATGGTGTTCTTAATGAACAGACAGAAAATAGTTAACAATAATCATGTAATACTCATTGATCAGCTGCTTAGTAAATGCACATTTTTAATATAAAACCCATTTAAAATCATGGCCATCCTCCCTTGACTTGGAGCTAGGTCAAAGTTATTGCTTAGAACTAGTCTTAAACTCTCTTATATAATTATTTTTAATATTGCTTTATAATCCCCTCACCAAATCCCCACATAAAAGATGAGGAAATTATTTAGGAGAGAAATTCCACCCATCCTCCCCATGAAAATCTAGACAAAAAGAACCCAAGCTTTCTTCAAAGCTTTTCCCCCAATTTCCTGTAATTGAAAATTTCACATTGATTAGGTATCTGGAGAAAACATAAAGAGGCCTAGAAACATACAAGGAGAGGTAGGAAGGAGAAGAGTCCTGTCATTGGTGCCCAAAAAATAAGCAGAAAGTTGGCTTCATGGTAAACTCAAGAGTGACTCTTCATCTCTATCGCTTTCTCTCTGTCTCTTTCTGTCTCTGTCTCGCTCTCTCTCTCTCAAACCTGCAGCACCAGGTATTCCCAGGTGGTCTGTCATCCAACTACTAACCAAGCCCAACCCTTAGCTTCAGAGTTAAGACAAAATGAGGAGCATTCAGGGACTCTTCATTTCTAAATGGGGTTTATTAGCACCTTCCTGGGAAGTGATTTCCAACAGAGTCACAAATTGTGGGGCTTGTCATCCTCACCAACAGTGAGTCATCTGAGTGAATAGGACCGTTGAACTTGCTCTCCACCCGAAGCAGATGGATTTCAGCCCTGAGCATGCACCTTGCATTCTTCCAAGATCCAGGGCTGAGATTTCTAGGAAACAGTGCTGGGAAGAGAAGAAACTGTCTAGAAGGCTAGACTTCCCATGTAAACCTAAGGCTCTTCTTTCCCTCAACAAGGGAAACTGGATCAAACATAAGACTTCATGCGTGTGAGGCAAGCACTCTACTACTGAGCTACACCGCCAATTCTGAAGAGAATTTTTTTAAATAGTGTTCCTTTCTCTCTCTGAAATAGCAAGAGACCTTTAAATCATTTGCAGGAATGTGTGACAATTGGTGTCCCACTCCTTGGGGATCCACTTGCATAAGATGTGCTGATAATTGGCTCAGAAAGGACGCACACTAAAAGTCAACAATGAAAGTGTGGATACTTTTGCTTTCCTTTATCACAGACCAAAGAGTTTTATACATGAGGTGAAGTAAGACAGAAGCACAGTCATTGGCCACACATGTGGGTCAAGCAACCAGCCCATGAGAAACCAGGTACTCTGTTCTGAGTACTTTGAAAGCACTCTATTGGAAACTCCTTTTGCCCCAGGGCCTTTTGTCCACGTCTTAGTGTCTACATAGATTCATGCAGTGCCTGGCACAGATAAGTAGTTAGTAAATGAAGAGAACTATATCTTAACAGCTCAGGGTATTTGAACAGAATTGATGTGAGGAGTGAGAGATCAGGGACTGTGGAGGGTTAATGGGGCCATGGTTTCTTTGTCCACAAAGGAAGAGACCTGTAGCATTTGTGGATTTAACAGATCAGTTCCATCCATGCAGGAAGGAGCCCAGTGATCCATGGTATGGGGAATTTTCATTATACTCTGGCATTAAGTTGCATTGCTGATGGGTTTGTGCATGTGGTGCCATTAAATGGCTCCTGAATGTGCCTAGTGTGCCTATCACACTGCTTGGATCTATGCTTGACATGCCTTTTCTTCCCTCTACTTATCTCTACATATGCGTTTTATAGGAGAAATTGTGTGGGCAAATTTGAAGTCTCAAAATTCCTGAGGGTCTCTTATGACTGAAGATATGTCTCATAGACAAGGAAAGAAGCATCTTCAATGTTTTCTCTAAAGAATCCAAGGAGAACCAACAGGCAAAAGAACAGAAAGGAAATTTTAGCATCAGAATGGAATTTCTTCCAGGGTGGCTTGATGATGGTCAAATGAGTGCTAGGTAGCCAATACTTAAAGAGTTTTGTGGGCAAAGAAATCTACGACATTTGTCTTCCCTCTAATACTTAGCACAGTGTCTAGCACATAAGAGGTGCCCTGAAATCAGGAAATATTAGCACTATTAAGCCCCTCAGATAACACCTGACCCCAAGTATATCACTAACTTATGAAGAAAAGGCACTCAAAATGGTTAGCCAATTGGCTCAATGACTCACACCACAAAATAGTGGAGTCAGTACTAGAGCCCAACTCTTTATGTGGCATTTCAGCACTGTTCCCATTAGGAAAATGCTTCACACTCATGGTCAGAGAAATTTCTCTGAGGATGCTACACATATTGAGTGCTTTCTAAACCTGTTTCCATCACATCCTTGAAGGAAAGGATTGTTTCAGGTCAGTGTGAGTTGCAGTTTTCCTTTTTGCTCTCAGCTTTTTCATTGTCTCTCCATCTCCTCAACTGCAGGATCTGAAAAGGGTGCAGAGGGAATTCATTTTCTTTAACAGCTTTTATATGTCATCTAAAGAACTGGACCAAGACCTGAGTGTGAGTGGATGACCAGCCTCCTTTAGTAGACATGGACACATGGAGAAATCCAACCATTTATTCAACTAGCATTGACGGCAACATTTATTCTCAAGAATTGGCCACTGGGGTTGGTAGTGGAAGCATGCAAAGAAAAATGAAATGTGCATGCTGACCACTGGTTCCAAAGAGAGATAAAACCACTATTCTCACACATAATACACATATAGAAAGACATAGAAAGTCCTGGGGGGAGCTCCAAAGAAAGAAAGACCCATTTCTTGGGAGGTCATCAGAAAAGTGTTCTTGGTCTTTGAAGGATGAGTATGATTTTCAGATATGGATTAAAGGTCATTCCAGGCAGAAGGAATGGAATAGGCTAAGGCATGGGCTAGTTAGTTCTCATCTGTATGTAAAATACTAACCAGTCTGCCAGAATGAAGAAAAAAAATGACAAGAATAAGTTGTTGGTTTTATATTACTGTGATTTTTATGTAGTTAAGAAACTTAGAGGAAAAACAAGGAAGCGTGGAGTTTAGGGAAGCATTAATGGTGGCTAGGTAGACCCAAGACTGAGCAATAATATGGTGGTGTTGAGCTGCCCACATTGTAAAGGTCAGTATTGTGGACACTGTTGAGTGCCCAGGTTCCCTCAGATCCCTTTTCCTATTTCTCTGTGCACCCCCCAACTTCCCAGATTTTGTATGCTTTGCTTCTAACAGCAGTGGTGACTTTATAAAGATGTCTGCCTTCAGGCCACAGGAGGCACTTTGACAAAACAAGCAGATTGCTGAAAATGTTGGGACTTGACATACCTTGGGGCACCCCTTAGCCAGTGATTGACAGTGTAGAGATATGAAAGCCCAGCTCCCTTGCTTCCAATTGGCACAAACTCTGGGGCGTAATTTATATTCCAGCACCTGCAGGATCAGGCTTATGCGGGGACTTCACGCCAAAGCTCACCTCTATATAGTCTTCACCTCACCTGTCTTGCTTCCTGCACTTCTTTGCAGTTTTTCTCAGAAGCATTTCCTTAGTGCAGTACTTCCCCCGCTATGTGTGGGGGCATCTGAAACTTTGGATAGTAGTGAACCCTACATATACTATGTTTTTCCTATAAATACATACCTACGTTAAAGGTTAATTTATAAATTGGCACAGTAAAAGACTAACAACAATAACTAAAATTAAAAGAACAAGTATAACAATATAGTAAGAGTTACATGAACGTGATCTCTGACTTTCTTTCTCAAAATCTGTATTGTACTCACCTTTCTTGTGATGATTTGAGATGATACAGTGTCCATGTGATGAAATGAAGTGAGATGAATGATCTAGGCACTGTGAGTGCCATCAGACTACTATTGACCTCCTCCATCACTCTTTGGGAAACCATTTTTTGAGTAGCACGATGAAGCCTCTTGTCATCTACTCCATCATATGAATTATCCCTCTAGCTATAAAATCCACACTCTATATGCTACCCTTCCATTAGTCACTTAATAACCATCTCAGATGTGGGGTTTTTGGCAGTGCCAGAGATTAACTCAAGGCCACATGCTTGTCAGGCAAATGGTCTACCACTTGAGCCACACTCCCAGTCAGAGTAGCCATCTGTTATCAGATTGATATTTCAGTTTTGCAGTACTTCTGTTCAAGTACACCTTAGAACAATGCACAATTTTAAACATATGAATTCTTTAATCTCTGGAATTTTCCATTTAATATTTCTAGACAGCAGTCATCTGTGAGTAACTGAAGTCACAGAAAGCAAAACTGCAGATAAGGGAAGACTACTGTATATTACTTGTTCTTAAGTCCCCACCTCATGATCTGCTTCTGAAGCAACACAAATTGGAATGAGAAGAGTGTTAAAGTAAGTCCAGTTATAAAACTCTAGGCAAGAGATCACGGATACCTGTGAAAGGAAGTGGACATATGAAAATGGCAGGAAAGGGGGACTATACACAGTCCAGAAACAGAATGTGGAGCGGGACGAAGTAGACATCAAAGGAGAGTCTTAAGTGCAAGTGTGTTAAGAATTGGAGAGCATATTTGGAAGAAGAGACAGGTATACTTTGAAGATGCCACTTTTGCAGAAAGTTGAAGAAAATGTGATAAGAATGCTGAGCAGCCAGCAGAAGGGGTCAGGGTCAGAGATCTTGTTTTAACACAGCACTGAGTTATTTACTAAAACCATGATTTATAAGAAACTTCCAGAATCTTGGATTGTATGTCCATATGTGGAATCCCACCCCCCACCCTAACCAAAAAAATAACCACTCTATGAAGTCCTTAGCCTATGTAAAACCAGTCCAACACCAGCAGTGATTACAGGTATAGATTGGGATCATGGAATAAATTGAGCCACCAGACCATAAGGGATGACACACCTTTCCTTCAGCCTCTACAAAGGACCCCAACCAACCAAATAAATAGTATGGGTCCATGGAGGGAAAATCATGTTCCAACCCAACCTCCCAGTTAACTGAGTTAATTTTTGCCCTGCTATAAAATAACCAACCCCACAAGCAAATACTGATCAGTAAACACATGCTCAGAATAGCATGAGGTTCTGGAGTCAGAGAAATAAATTACAAGCAATGCCTTCAGGAAGTCACAGTCTAGAAGCGGCAAAAGCTTACAAAGAAACAATCAAAACATAGTGGACTAAATGCTATGATGAAGAATTGTGCAAAGTATAGTAGTGACTTTGTGGGAATACTGGCCCTCATTGGGGAAAGATTTGGTTTACAGAGAAGTTGGAGGAGCATCACACAGAACTTGGATGACTTGAGGGGAAGCAGAAAGGCAAGGGAGGAGAGGAAGCACATTATTTCAGGCAAGTTCACAACAATTGCAAAGGTAGTGGTGGGTAGCTCTTTACTGCTCACAATAACCATATGGTAGCAAGATGCAGTGGTTCAAGCCTGTAATCCTAGCTACTTGGGAGGCAGAAATTAGAAGGATCACAGTTTGAGGCCAGTCCAGGAAAAAAGTTTATAAGACCTCATCTCAACCAATGGCTGGGGATGCTGTGACTCTGTCATCCCAACTACACAAGGAAGCACAAATACAAGGACTGTGGTCCAGGTCCTTCCAGGTATAAAGAGAGATCCCATCTCAAAAATAACCAACACAAAGGGTGGCAGAGCAGCTCAAGTGTTAGAGTGCCTGCTTACCAATATCAATCCCCAGTACAACCAAAAAAAGAACCATAAGGGACTTGGTATCTCAGGCATGTATTTACTAAATGAGTAAATGAATGAAAGATTGGATGAATTGTCAGTGTGTGGCAGCCATGGTAGATAGGGTTGAAAGTAGGAGAAAGCAGCCAGATAACAGAGAATATCCTATACTACAATGGCCTGCCAGCTTTCTATGCTCCAAGCCCATGGTTCTCAAAGTGTGGTATTTGGACCAGCAACAGCAGCATCACCTGGAAAATTGTTAGAAATGTAAACCATCAGATCCCAGCCCAGTTCTGTTGTATCAAGAAGACTGGGAGCGGGACCCAGGAATCGGTTTCAATAGGAGATCCAGGTGATTCTAATGGATGCTTAAGTTAGGAAATCACTGCTGTCAGCATAGAGAAAAAGAATGCACTGGAAGAGTACTTTATGGGGACAAAGAGCCATATTAACTTATTGGGGCCAAAAGGGAGAAAGAACATGTTGACAGCTCTCTACAAAAAAATGCTAGCTTGAGCCTGAAGGTGTGTTCAGCCAGAGCCTTCAGGGGTCCTGCTTAGGTCTTTCCAATTGACTCCTCCTGTCTCATCCAGTAAGTAATCTTGTAGAAACAGCAGCTCATTTACCCTCCATCAAATGAGCAGTGAGGAAGCACTTTTCATTTGAGAGCTAGATGACCAAGAGAAGATTCGTCTAGGGCAATCGCAGTCAATGGCAGTGATTTAGGCTAAATTCAGTTCTGGAAGACAGCTGAGCTATGGGGACAACTTGTGCAAAGTTTAGGCTGAGGTAGCAGAAAGAATGTTAACAGGGCACTCAGACCTGAAATGGCAGGAATTAAATTCACTCATGGATCCTCTTTCAAACCGATTTACATGTTGAAGAAAACAGAAGCCTGCACCTGGCTTCTCAGTTGAGAATGAATTCTGATCACCATGACTTGGTTGACTGAAAAAGCAAACTTTTGACAGCCACAAATGCCCTCCCCCAACATATGAAGACACTTATGAAAGAAATTGGAAAAAATCAGTAGAGAAGCCAAATGATTCATAAAAATCAATGTAAAGCAGATGAGATAAACAGAAAACTTAAATTAAAAAAATATAGTGAAGGCCTCAGACAATTCCAAATGAAAATAAATATCTTTAAACAAGACTCTGTATAACCTTGGGTAATTATATTGTGCAGGGTTTGACCACAAAATCCATGGGTAGAATTCAGAGAGATCGCCTTGGCCAGGACACATTATAACAGGACCAAAAAAGTAGAAGAAACAATTTGAGGATCAGCACAATGATCAAGGGCTTCAGAGTGATGGGTGGACAGGCTCAAAACTGGCTTCTTGTCCACACTGGAAGCTTTCCCCTTTTCACAGTGACACAAACTGCCCACTGTTTCTGACCCTGACAGCTAGAGCTGGTGAGGAAGCTGGCAGAGTACACAGTCAATAGGCAATTACAGTAATCGAATCTCGGAGGAAGTGACACAAGCGTAAATAGCCTAGTCCCAGTTAGCCTCTGATTAACGTGACAACTTGGATGTGTTTCCCTCCATGCAAGCAGGGCAGCCTAGTCACTTGGAGTAAAACTGACAAAAGTATGTCCTACTCCACCTATGATGTCCAAACTCTCAATTAGTACTGGCTGCAGAAGAAACTCTGGCGGAATGGTGGGCATCCATAGAAATAGGAGATACACACGTTGGAAGTGCAATCATTTGCAAAAGTCCTTGCATATATATTTGTTCACTCCATCCTATCTGAAGCAGATGTTTGCATGAGCCCTATTGCATGCCTTTTCTGACAAGGTTTTATCAGTCTTTCCAAAATGATGGTTACCAGAACATGATATTTGAACTCAAATTTTCCAAACCTAGATCCTAAACTCTCCAACCACAGCAAGAGTACGGTACTTAGTGGGGGCTGCAGGATCAAAAGGATTTATAGGTATGTAAGCAGGGGAGATTAGTGAAAAGCTTACCTCATCTGATATAGGCATGAAACACAGGCCCAAAGTCAAAACCATCTCCATCACCATGACTCCATGCTCATGCAGTTCCCAGTAATGCAGAGACTTTTCGCACCTGGATTAACAATGATGTCTCAGAGGGAAAAAGCACTTCTGTGTTTTCCTCCATTTAGGGCTCAAGAGACAGTGGCACAGAACTAAGATGTGGAGATTTTGAGTGTGGTTTGAAAAATGAGGATTGGTAGAATAAGTTAGAATGGGAGTCATTTATGATAAACATGATTGAGGGTCATACCTCACTTTCCAGTAGCTCAGGGATTGGGAATCTCCTAGGTCATTTCATGAAGGTCATTTTGAATTCTTGTGATAGGGAGTGGTGTTAATTAAAGCCCTTGAAGGATAAGATCAGGTGTATTGGAAGCAGAGCAGTTTATTAGAAATAGTCGAGGCAGTGGGACAGCAAGCTTTTTTTTTTCATTTTTCTTTTATTATTCATATGTGCATACAAGGCTTGGTTCATTTCTCCCCCCTGCCCCCACCCCCTCCCTTACCACCCACTCCGCCCCCTCCCTCTCCCCCCCCAATACCCAGCAGAAACTATTTTGCCCTTATTTCTAATTTTGTTGTAGAGAGAGTATAAGCAATAATGGGAAGGAACAAGGGTTTTTGCTGGTTGAGATAAGGATAGTTATACAGGGCATTGACTCACATTGATTTCCTGTGCGTGGGTGTTACCTTCTAGGTTAATTCTTTTTGATCTAACCTTTTCTCTAGTACCTGTTCCCCTTCTCCTATTGGCTTCAGTTGCTTTAAGGTATCTGCTTTAGTTTCTCTGCATTAAGGGCAACAAATGCTAGCTAGTTTTTTAGGTGTCTTACCTATCCTCACCCCTCCCTTGTGTGCTCTCGCTTTTATCATGTGCTCAAAGTCTAATCCCCTTGTTGTGTTTGCCCTTGATCTAATGTCCACATATGAGGGACAACATATGATTTTTGGTCTTTTGGGCCAGGCTAACCTCACTCAGAATGATGTTCTCCAATTCCATCCATTTACCAGCAAATGATAACATTTCGTTCTTCTTCATGGCTGCATAAAATTCCATTGTGTATAGATACCACATTTTCTTAATCCATTCATCAGTGCTGGGGCATCTTGGCTGTTTCCATAACTTGGCTATTGTGAATAGTGCCGCAATAAACATGGATGTGCAGGTGCCTCTGGAGTAACAGTCTTTTGGGTATATCCCCAAGAGTGGTATTGCTGGATCAAATGGTAGATCGATGTCCAGCTTTTTAAGTAGCCTCCAAATTTTTTTCCAGAGTGGTTGTACTAGTCTACATTCCCACCAACAGTGTAAGAGGGTTCCTTTTTCCCCGCATCCTCGCCAACACCTGTTGTTGGTGGTGTTGCTGATGATGGCTATTCTAACAGGGGTGAGGTGGAATCTTAGCGTGGTTTTAATTTGCATTTCCTTTATTGCTAGAGATGGTGAGCATTTTTTCATGTGTTTTCTGGCCATTTGAATTTCTTCTTTTGAGAAAGTTCTGTAGTTCACTTGCCCATTTCTTTATTGGTTCATTAGTTTTGGGAGAATTTAGTTTTTTAAGTTCCCTGTATATTCTGGTTATTAGTCCTTTGTCTGATGTATAGTTGGCAAATATTTTCTCCCACTCTGTGGGTGTTCTTTTCAGTTTAGAGACCATTTCTTTTGATGAACAGAAGCTTTTTAGTTTTATGAGGTCCCATTTATCTATGCTATCTCTTAGTTGCTGTGCTGCTGGGGTTTCATTGAGAAAGTTCTTACCTATACCTACTAACTCCAGAGTATTTCCTACTCTTTCTTGTATCAACTTAAGAGTTTGGGGTCTGATATTAAGATCCTTGATCCATTTTGAGTTAATCTTGGTATAGTGTGATATACATGGATCTAGTTTCAGTTTTTTGCAGACTGCTAACCAGTTTTCCCAGCAGTTTTTGTTGAAGAGGCTGCTATTTCTCCATCGTACATTTTTAGCTCCTTTGTCAAAGATAAGTTGCTTATAGTTGTGTGGCTTCATATCTGGGTCCTCTATTCTGTTCCACTGGTCTTCATGTCTGTTTTTGTGCCAGTACCATGCTGTTTTTATTGTTATTGCTTTGTAATATAGTTTGAAGTCAGGTATTGTGATACCTCCTGCATTGTTGTTTTGACTGAGTATTGCCTTGGCTATTCGTGGCCTCTTGTGTTTCCATATAAATTTAACAGTAGATTTTTCAATCTCTTTAATGAATGTCATTGGAATTTTGAAGGGAATTGCATTAAACATGTAGATTACTTTTGGGAGTATCGACATTTTTACTATGTTGATTCTACCAATCCATTAACATGGGAGATCTCTCCACTTTCTATAGTCTTCCTCAGTCTCTTTCTTCAGAAGTGTATAATTTTCCTTATAGAGGTCTTTCACATCTTTTGTTAGGTTTACACCTAGGTATTTGATTTTTTTTGAGGTTATTATAAATGGAATTGTTTTCATACATTCTTTTTCAGTATGCTCATTGTTAGTGTATAGAAATGCTAATGATTTTTTGATGTTGATTTTATATCCTGCTACCTTACTATAGCTATTGATGATGTCTAGAAGCTTCTGAGTAGAGTTTTTTGGGTCTTTAAGGTATAGGATCATATCATCTGCAAATAGGGATATTTTGACAGTTTCTTTACCTATTTGTATTGCTTTTATTCCTTCTTCTTGCCTAATTGCTCTGGCTAGGAATTCCAGTACTATGTTGAATAGGAGTGGAGATAGTGGGCATCCTTGTCTGGTTAATGATTTTAGAGGGAATGGTTTCAGTTTTTCTCCATTAAGTATAATGCTGGCTGTAGGTTTGTCATATATAGCTTTTATAATGTTGAGGTACTTTCCTTCTATTCCTAGTTTTCTTAAAGCTTTTATCATGAAATGATGTTGGATCTTATCAAAGGCTTTTTCTGCATCTATTGAGATGATCAAGTGGTTTTTGTCTTTGCTTCTGTTAATGTGGTTTATTTACGTTTATTGATTTTCATATGTTGAACCACCCCTGCATCCCTGGGATGAAGCCTACTTGGTCGTGGTGAATAATCTTTTTGATGTGTTGCTGAATTCGGTTTGCCATTATTTTGTTGAGGATTTTTGCATCAACGTTCATTAAGGAGATCGGCCTATAGTTCTCCTTTTTGTAGGTGTCTTTGCCTGGTTTTGGGATAAGTGTAATACTGGCTTCATAAAATGTATTTGGCAGTTTTCCTTCCCTTTCTATTTCATGGAACAGTTTAAGGAGGGTTGATGTCAGTTCTGATAGAATTCAGCAGAGAATCCATCAGGTCCTGGACTTTTCTTTTTGGGGAGACTCTTGATTGCTGCTTCAATTTCATTTTGTGTTATAGGTCTATTCAGGTGATTAATTTCCTCTTGGTTCAGTTTTGGATGATCATATGTATCTAGAAATCTGTCCATTTCTTTTAGATTTTCAAATTTATTTGAATATAGGTTTTCAAAGTAGTCTCTGATGATTTCCTGGACTTCCATGGTGTTTGTTGTTATCTCCCCTTTTGCATTCCTAATTCTACTAATTTGGGTTTTTTCTCTCCTCATTTTAGTCAGATTTGCCAGGGGTCTATCGATCTTGTTTATTTTTTCAAAGAACCAACTTTTTGTTTCATTAATTCTTTGTATGTTTTTTTTTGGTTTCTATTTCGTTGATTTCAGCTCTTATTTTTATTATTTCTCTCCTTCTATTTGTTTTGGGATTTGCTTGTTCTTGTTTTTCTAGGAGTTTGAGATGTATCATTAGGTCATTGATTTGGGATCTTTCAATCTTTTTCATATATGCACTCATGGCTATAAACTTTCCTCTCAAGACTGCCTTAGCTGTGTCCCATAGGTTCCGGTAGGTTGTGTTTTCATTTTCATTGACTTCCAGGAACTTTTTAATTTCCTCTTTTATTGCATCGATGATCCATTCTTCATTAAGTAATGAGTTATTGACAGCAAGCTTTTTTAAGAGCAGGAAATCATGGGGAGGCAGGAGACACTCAACTTCCTGATAGAGGCTGAGGCAGCAGAAGGGCCAGGCACCATCCTGCTGTGGTAAAAGTCATAGGGGTGGGTTCTGGCTCTGTGGAGGAAGGGATGGGGGAGACTTGGGCTTGGAAACTAGCCACCTATGGTCCTACAAAGGCCTATGCCTTTTGGGGACTCACTTCAGAGAGCCTGCTCAATGTCTCAGAGGGTGAGGACCACTCCTCACCCAGAGCAATCAGATCTGGGGAGAAATATCATAGGAGGGGTCTCCGAAGCAAGTGCTCTTGGACACATTAACAGACAGCAGGTGAGGCTGGGACTGTGTTTAATGGGGCCTGAGTGCCACCAGTTATCATCCATCTTGCCACTTTCCTGACCCTCACTCCCTTGAGAGAGCAATCATATAGTAATTTTCAGGGAAGATATTTTATTTTTATTGTGAGAAGAGAGAATGGGGTAGATGGTCTAATTAACTGTTTGCTACTTGATGAAGGCTGAGAGGCTAAAAGAAAGCCCAAGTCACTAAAGACCCGGGGAGCTGCCCCTGAACTCAGGGCCCTTGTTTTCATACATATAGTGATGTAAGAAGGAAAATGTAGGGAGAGAGTAAATCACTCTGCCTCCTTAAGTGTGAGAAATAGTAAAGTTGGGAACAATGGAGAGTGGACAGCCAGTGATACTGGGGAGAACTGTGATTTCTGGGTCAGTATCAAAGGATCTGGCCCAGAGGCCAGAGAGGGGCACTGGGAGAACAGAAAAGTGAAAAGGAGGGATTTGAAGTTAGTGGCTGTGAGGTGTAAACTTCTTCTGTGTCCTCTGCAAAACCTTCTCCAGACACCAACTTCTTTTCCTCGGGTGAATTACTGGGATTGGGTGTCCAGGAAGAAAGAGTATTCAGCCATCTGCCGGGACACTGGAGCCCTTTGACCTGGGGAACAGCTAGCTGCCCTTGGGTTATATATACATGCACCTCCTGATTTAGCATTTCCAGCAAGTTTGTCAAACAGACAATATCATCCTCACCTTGAGGAAGCCAGATCTCCAAGAGGTCTAGTAATTTGCCCAAGCTGAGCCAAGTTCACACAAAACCTCAAGGATACTGCAGCTCACTCCACCTCCCCATCAATTACCCTCAAAGTGGGGTTCCCCAGCCAGCAACTTCCACATCACCTGGGAGGTTGTTAGAAATGCACATGCTTGGTCCCCATCCCCCACATACTAGGGGTCGACCAGGGGTCGGTGCAGCGTCTGTGCTTTAATTGACTTTCCAGATGATTCTGATACGGACTTAAGCTTAAGGATCACTGATCCACACTGTGGAGCTTCTCTCAGAAGGCCTGCATTGTACTTCAGGCTTGTGACTCTTTGCCTGAAGATAACCTGCCACTTGACGTCCCTGCCTAAGTGAGCAAAACCTGCAGAGACACAAAATTCATTCACTCAGCTGTAAAGTGAGATAGGACCCAAACCTCAGAGGAACTGATGGGGTCTCCTGGGTGGAGTGCTAGCAGAGGTAATGATAGTTTGAAAGTCAAGGCCATAATATCAAGTTTAACCAAGTGGTTCCAATAGCTTCCTGCCTCCAGATCACCCCCATGCTTTCGATCGCTGGGCGTGCTGACTACCTTGAACTTTGTGTCCTATTGTATCTATCTTGGAAAATGAGGGAAGAAGGAGTGAAGGATTTTCTTTTTATCTGGCTCAGGAAAACTGAACTCTGGGCTGAGCTGTTAGAGAAGCAGGTAGCAAAATGGGAATCACGTCTAACTTTGGAGCTCTACATTCAGGACTTAATTCTGCAGCCTATTATCTCTGTGATCTTAAGCAACTCCCATAGCCCTTTTAGAAATGAGGGTGGCATAATAATATCTGCTTCTCTGGGTTTGTCACAGGAATGAAAGATAACGTATGAGACAGTGCACAGAATGCAGCATTTCACATTGCCGGAAATTCTTACCACTCTGCTACCCCAACTTTCAAATTCTACCAACACATGCCTTGTTCCTTCAGTTTCCCCTGTCTCTAGAGTCAGCAATAGACAATGGGTATTAATCTGGTCTATACATCTGTCCCTCTATCCTATTTCTGTCTCAGTGACATTACAGAGAATATGCTAGATAGTGATAGGACATGCCAGAGGTGAAGGGGATATTTCAGTCCTGGAAGCTGTTCAGCCAACTTTCCTGTGGAGGAGTCACATTGGCTTTGGGGTCAGGCATTTGGAAATCATAGTGTCCATTCTTATCACCACCCATCCTCTTTATTTATAGATAAGGAGACAGAGCCCAAGAAGGGAAGTGACCTGTCCATTACCTATTTCTTAACTTGCAAGTCTGGAACTGGGGTATTGTCCAGTAAGTAATGGGGCCTGGCAGGAGGCACAGGGAACTGCAGCTGCCAGAATGATAGGAGTCACCTGAGAGGCTGTGCCCATGTGAGGCGGGAGTCTATACCACCTGTGGTGGGCAGTATGGAGAGTAACTTCAGACCAATTCCTCCCCCGGGTGCCTGACAGAGGCCATTCCTGGCTGGCATTTGTACATGACTGAAACCCACTTCTTGCCAGCAGCTTCCTAAAATTATATTGTATAACCCAAGAGTCTGCTACGTTGTAAGTCAACATGAGGGCTGGAGAGGAAAATATGCATTGAGAAAAAAGAGGGTTTTGAATGCAATATGCTTACAATGCATTTATAATCTCTGAGATGTAGCATAGTGGTAGAAAGAATGGCTAAGGCTGATGCAGTGGCTCAAATGGTAGAGTGCCTGCCTAGCAAGCATGAAACTCCGAGTTCAAACCTCAGTACCACCACCAAAAAAAGAAAAAGCAACTATGTTTAACCACTGACGAATGGATTAAGAAAATGTGGTATTTATACACAATGGAATTTTACACAACCACAAAGAAGAATGAAATCTCACCATTCACAAGTAAATGGATTCATCCTGAGCAAGGTTAGCCAGGCCCAGAAGACCAAAAATCATATGTTCTCCCTCATATGCAGACTTTAGATCAAGGGCAAACACAACAAGGGAATTGGACTTTGATCACATGATAAGATGAGTGCACACAAGGGAGATATGAGGATAGGTAGGTAACCCAAAAAAAAACAAAATAGCATTTGATATCTTCAATGCAAAGGAACTAATGCAGAAACTTTAAAGCAACAGAGGCCAATAGGAGTAGGGGACTAGGAACTAGAGAAAAGGTTAGCTCAAGAAGAATCAATTTAGAAAATAACTCACATGTACATGGAAGCAAAACTAGGAATCTCCCTATACAGCTATCCTTACCTCAATGAGCAAAAACCCCTGGTCCTCCTTATTAATGTTTATACGCTCTCTTCAACAAAATTGAGATAAGGGCAAAAGAATTCCTGCCTGGAAGCCGGGTGTGGGGAGGGGAGCGGGGGGGGGGGGGGGTGAAGAGGGAAGTAATGACCCAAACATTGTATGCACATATGAATAAAGGAAATTTTAAAAAAGAAAGAAAGAAAGAATGGCTAAAATTTAGAGAAACAAAGCAGATCCAGGTATTGGTGGCTCATACTTGTAACCCTAGCTACTTGGGAGATAGAGATCAGGAGGATCAAGGTTTAAGGCCTGTCTAGACAAACAGTCATCTCAACCAATAAAATTGGGTATGGTGGCAACACACCTGTCATACCAGTCATGCAAGAAGGGTAAAGAAGTTCATGGTCCAGGCTGGTCCAGGAGTGAAAGCAAGACTCTGTTAGAAAAATAATTAAGCAAAAAGGGCAGGTGGTATGATTCAAGTGAAAGAGTACCCACCTAGTAATCAAATGGCCTTGAGTTCAAACTCCGCAGTCGACACCCAGAAAGAAGAACAGAGAAACAAAGACAGTCTAAAATTAAATATCCACAATAAAAATGAACATTTATTAGGATCCTACCAAGTGTCAGGTATTATGTTCAGTGCTCTTATCTCTTCTAACCCACAAAGTAGGTACAAGTACTATCCTCAATTTAGAGAGCTTAGGTAGGTGATTTACCTAAGGTCAAGTGAGCTTGACATGAACCAGGATATAAATCAAACCATCAGACTCCTGCTAGCTTTGAAACCACTCTTCTCAGTTTTCTAGGCTCTCTGCAGGGGCCATTGTTTGCAAACTGGGTCACTCGGACCAAATTAGTTCATCTTCCTGAATGTCATTTAAAAAACACCATAGATACCGTTTATGTTCTCACTAGCTTATAAAAGGAGGAATGACACGTGATCAGGAAAAACTTTTTTGCATTACATGCTAAGGATAATTTATCTCCTTGTTGTTTCCTAAAGGATATTAAACAATGTAGTAGAAGTTGCCTACCATAGCAGTTGTGTGTTTTTTGAGTGGACTTTGTTATAAAAATTGAAGGCTTTTTTGTCACTCTAAGAAGGTATATCAGTAAGTTAAAATAATACAGTAAATGTATGTTCAGTAATAGAGGGAGTGAACTTGAAGAGTTTATATTTGCTCTCTGCAACATAGAAGGATTTTAAATACAGAGCCTTTTCCTTGAGGGATATGGGCCCAAGTTCTTTCTAAGACTATTCCATCTTCTTCCTCCCCATATTCAAAAAGACAAGGAGTTCTATAAGAGTTTTGCCTTTCTAAGAAAGGGCTGCCAGGTGGGTGAGGGCATAGGGTTGGTTTTTGTTGCCCCTACAGAGCAGAACTAAGATGAACAAATGAAGCTACCCATAGATTATCTGATTTTATCACAACATAAGACAGTAGTTATCCTGCCCAAGATGGAATCTTGGGATACCTTATGAAAAATTAACTTATGTTGTGATTTTCATGGCTATGACATCTCCAGGGGCTAGAGATGGGATAGGGAAGAACCACTAATTTAGAGGAAACAGAAGTAGAGCTTTCTTTCCCATCTGCCATTGTGAGCCTTTAGAGAGCAGTGTTACACATGGAGGTCATGAGCTTTGCCACTAGATAGCCTGGGTTCAAGGTTAGCTGCTTTGGTAACTGAGGATGATAGTGATCCTATCACTTGGAGTTGGTACTAGCTGCTCTTTGTGTGCCAGTCCCTTCCTTAGGTCCATATTCTTCCCTCTGCTGTAATCAGTACGCAACAGCCTGAACTGTGTGGATTGTACCTCATGGTTTGCAGGCCCTTTAACTTCCACCGGAATTCAGCAAACAGAAGGTGCAAGAGAAAGGTCAGGGTATTTATCACCTCTTAATACCTCCGCACACCCCATCCTCAATGAGATCTTAATTTCTGAAGTAGATGCAGTCCTCTTTAGTCACGGCTCCTGGAGGAGGCAGCTTTCTTTCCATGGCCACAGCTTGCCTCCTCTTCCCTTTTGCCGCTGTTGGTAGTTGTTACACTGTTCCTAGTTGGCTCTCTTAATCCTGACTACAAATTTATGGGAATAAGTAACTTCTTGATTAAACACTCTTCAATTATCTGAAGACTGTTGAATAGCCATCTGCTTTCTGCCATAACCCTGATTGATACCAGTTTGTATGGAAGTTGATAGTCAGCACTTGACACAGAATAAGTGCTCCATAAATGGTATGACGCCCAGCAGCAGCTGCAATGGTGGCAATAGCAGCAGTATTAACCCTGGGAAAGATGCTTTTTCTTATCTCTGTTGCCGGGCACTCCAGGGTATTATACTCTGCCCGAGGAACCACTGAGTTCTTTTATGGAAGCAAATTAGCCAAAAACAAACAAACAAACAAACAAAAACGACGTGTGGTTTATTGGTAGCATGTGGCTCAGCAAGTGCAGAGGCCACAAGAGAGGATGGGAGAAGATTGCTGGGAGGGGACCCTCCCCTGTAAGGCCCTTGGCACTTCTTGGTAGACACTTACTGGGTGACAAATGATTTTAAAGACTTGTACTTTGGAAACAAAGTGGGTGCCTCATTATGGCCCAAGTGGAAGACCCAGAGGACTGTGTACTCTTGCTATTTGTGAAAAAGCTTCTGCCAGGGTGCCTTGGCCCAGGAGAAATGGTGCTGCTTTGGAGTTGCATTCCCGTCACTGCAACAGTCTAAGTACACAAAGCCCAGCATTTCAGAAGATGGCTGTGTCAGTCAGGATCCTGTGAGGAAACATATTTCTGTCAAAATGGGTAATCAGTGTAGACCTTACTCAACCACAGACCAGTGCAGTTGAATAAAGAGACAATCTGTAAAGTATGAGTAGGCTATAGTGAAGCAGTGGCATACCACAGCCAACTCAGGTGACCATGACATTGATTGTGCTTGACCCTTCTCAGCTCCACTTTGGGTGACACCATGTAGGTAGGTTGAAATTAGCCGTAGTGGGAGCAATTTGAAAATCATAATAGAAATCAGTTAATACTACAAATCTAGCTGTTTTTGTTGTCTTCAGAGGGCTGGTTTAACTGTGTATCCCTTTAAAACTCATACCAGAGCTATTAGCATTAGGATCTGGTACCAATCCTAGGCTGGAGGGTGCTGCATGAGGCAACACTTTACCAGAACCTCGAGGCAAAGACCCACATGAGCAGGGCCTTCTCACAGGTGCTGAGGCCTTTGGTAGAGAGATGAACATGACCCATGTTAACCAACCCCCGCTCCCGCCAGGAAGGGAGCCAGGAAACAAGTTACCAGACTTCACTCCTTCCTGCAGGGCTCTCCGTTGGCCAAACCCCATGAGAAGCTGTGATGCCAGTGGATAGAATCCACCAAGTCCGCCTTCTGGGCCTGGAGAGAAATCATTGGAAAGCAGGTCTGAGAGCGAGAAGCAGTCATTCAACTTCCTTGCTAAAGGAACCTCAAGGTAGGGGGTGGCCCTGGGGATTTTGCACCCCCCACAACCTGAGTCTCTGAAAAGAAAGCATGTTTTTCTAAGGTCTGAGGGTTTAAGCTGGTTTTTTGATATTCGAGGGAAGGGCAGGGTACCATGGCTTACAAGGAAGGGAAACCAACTTTCCTGCCTCAGTCTGATGCAACACAGCCCAGCATCTTCATGGGAATTTCTCTAAACATTTCCACCTCCGCAGCCTCACAGCCTTTGAGCCCTTGGAATTCATAATGAATCCCTGTTCTTTGGCTCCTGTTACTTAGCAAATTTCAGACTAGAAGAGAAACATAAACATTTCCATGCCACGTCTAACACAATTATAAGGTCATTCCACATTCTGTAGCACAAAACAGCTGTTCCAAAGATCCCTATTAGAATTAAACAGAATTTTATTTGTTTTGGACCAAAAGAAAGCAATCTTTTAAATTATGATTTAATGAGACTGTTAAATGTTGATCACCAAGTGGTTACTTATTAAAGCTGCATGGAGCTTGGCTGTTGGGTTCATGAGAGGTTAAGTGAACTTTTCTTCTCACCCCAGCCCTACACTACACACACACACACACACACACACACACACACACACACACACACACACACACACATGAACAAATCCACATATTTTCATCCAAACCCTCTTTTCTCCCAAATTGTGGCTTATACTTTTAAAGACAAACCTCATAAATCTAAATAGATTTAAACTCCAAATTTCTGTGGCTAAGTTGGCTTTTAAGCCAAATTCATGGGGAGTCTATATAACAATACCCTTGGCTTCTAAAACCTTCTTCCCAGCATTTTTGAAGAGAAACATGTTAGTACTGAAATTTGCCAAATGATAAAATGTCCGCCATCAGGTCTGATGTTTTGCATTCTACATATATAGATTCTGATAGGTTTTCTATTGTTTCTCACTGGGTTAAGAAATACTCCATATAGTTCCATTTTCTGGGGTGGGAGTGGTGGAAAGGAAGGAAGGATTTTGCCTGATGACCTACCACTGATCTAATACAGATGTGTCATTTTGGCAGACTGCAATACTGTAGCAGTTAATCCACTAGCATTTATAATAATTGCTGTATCCTGCAGAAGCCGTACTGTGACACAATGTATCCCTGGAATTCATAAGTAGGTTGTTTAAATGCAAAATAATTATTAAGCACTCATTCTTGGAATTCATCCTGAGATAAGTAGCCCTTAAGAAAATGTCTAATACAAAATGACATTTGGGTTTTAGAATATATAACCTTTTGTATTAATCGTCTCCCAAGGTGCTTTACATAGTAATTGGATGGTGGTGTGGTAAGTATTTCAGTAAGTGAAATGGCTCTTGGGACTGAAGTACAGGTTTAGCTATTCTTGGATTTCAAGTTGGATTCATTGACTATGGGGAGGTGTGGTAGGATGCCAGGCTGTTTAAAAGTAGCTTAAGGCCATCTTGAAACTTCATTGAAAACGTCAGAAAGCAGAAGGGATTTCAGAGCTAAATAGAAAAATTTTCTCTGTGATAGTTGAGGAGTCCAGGTACACACATGAGTTATAAGCCCAAACAGGGCTTCAACTCAGGTCTCTTAAGTAAGAGGATCTGCCATATGACAATAGTTCGAGGTTCACATGTCAGCTCTATTATGTCCTACCTGGGTAACTTAGAGAAAGTGACTTAATATCTTGAAGGCCTCCATTTTCTTATCTGCAAAATGAGAAAGAATATCCACTAGGGTTGGAGGAGAGATGAAAATAAACTAACAAGTACTGCTGCTGGAACATAGTAGGTACTTCTTAAATGGTATTAATTATGAAGCCACCTTGCCAGAACTCCATCCTATGTGAACATTCTCAGTGTTGATTTGTATCACTTATCATATTATGTTGTTTTACAATTACAAGTTATAATTAGACAAATATGACTTATCCAACTTTCCACATCCAATTCTCAGCACTCCAACAGCACATCAAGAAACCAATCAAAACGCAATTAGATGCTGACTAGATGCTAAATAGAAAGTTTATAATTTATTGTCTTATAGAAGACCATGTTGTAAAAATGAAGTGATCTCATGTCGGGAATGCAAGGGTTGAATCTGGGTCTTTGTCAAGAATGAAGAAGATTAATGTAGATGCTAATTTGACATGTTCGGTGGGAGAATGTCTTAAATTACAATGGATGGATGTTGAAAAGCACATCCACACAGCAACAGGCTGAGAGAGAGACTTGGCCTGATATAGTTGAGCAGATAATATTTTGCATTTTGTGTATGTTAAAATATATACAAGTATATTTTATAGACCACTATCACACAATTTAAGTAAGTTCATATTTAACCTCTCCCCAAAATTAAGGATAATTATTAATTTTACCAAAGTAGTCACAACCAGAGGGTTCTTTGAAATGCATCTCCCTGGTGAGAGTAAAGTATGATTTAACTCATTTTAAAATCAATTTACAAGTAAAATTTTCAGGAACACATCTGCTAGGTAAAGCAAATTCTGCCAGTATCCTGCAATAAAAGTGACAGTGATATGTTCAGTTTTTATAATGGATAAAATTATTGTGCAGTGAACATAATTATGTATTTTAGAAAAAGCATAAAGGTACTGGGCTTTAAATATCACATTTTAAATTTCTTAATCACTGTATGAAACTATTTGATATTTACATATTTCTCTATGTCAGCCATCTTTGAGACACAGAGTAGGTCATTCTAGAATTATTAGGAAAAGCTTGCCAAGTGCTGCACCCCAGAAATCATTAAAGAAGTTGCAAAGCCTTGGCACACTGGGGACCTAATTTAATCTTTTAACCATTTTAACGGACTTATATCATTCTCCCCATTCTACTGATGAGGCTCAGAAAATGAAGCAATTTATATAAGCTTGAAAAGCTAATACATGGCAAGGGGGCTGGCCTCCTAAAAAGTTTCTTAAAACAAACAGCTCTACTTCCTCCCACCTCCTCCCACTTCAGCCCAGCAGTGTCTCTCCTCTTCCTGCCTTGGTATCCAATCTTGTTCCAATCCATGCTTCACAAATCTGACCACATCATTCTGCCCCAAACCACCATGGCTTCTCACTGCCAATGGATAAAGTCTAAATTCTAGCACACATTCCAGAATTTTCGCCATGTACCGTTCTGTATATGTCTCTACCCTTGTTTTCACTCCTCCCTGCTTTGAACATTTCAGGTCCAAGTCCACGGTCTGATTGCAGGTCTCTGCTAACATGAATCTCTCCATTTGTTTGCTCAAGCTGCTTCATCTCTCTAAGATGCTCTTCCGTACCTGGCTTGTTCCTGCTTACAAGTCTAGACTTTGTTTGGGTATCCCCTCTGAGAACTCTTTTCTGCCCTCCTCCAGATCTTCTCATACAGTCTTCTTTTACCACCTCAGGGCTTTCATAACCCTGCATTATCACACTTTATGCATTATTTCATAGGGGTGTAATTGACTGGATGTGTCTTTATTCAGTGACTCGTTGATGCTAGAGGAAGATATTTGTCTCCTCTCAACCTAGTTCAATGCTTGGTTTGCATCAAATGCTTCATAAATTTGCTAAGTGGATAAATTCATACCTGAGTAAGTAAGGAAATGAGAGTCCAGGGCTCTTGTTGGGTTCTCTTTCCAATACACTGAAGCTAGGGGAAGACAGTAAGCTCATCAGGTCTCTCCAAGCTGTGAGCTCAGACTCAGTGGATATGGAACCCACAGTCCCAGAAGTAGCAAAAAAGAGCACAAAACAAAGCTGCAGAAAGAGTTTCGGGATCCTTTAGAGCACTGCTTCCTCTGAAAGCTTAAGGGAAGAACCCTTCCCTGACTCTTCCTAGATTCTGGTAGATGCCAGAAATCCTGTTTCCTTGGCTCATGACTGCATCATTCCATTCTCTGTCTTCAGATGGACTTCTTACCTGTGAGTCTTCATGTGTCCTTCTTATAAGGCTGATTCTGCTATAGTATAATTTAAAGCCACCTCAGAATGTGAGGGACACCATTCAACCCAGAGCATGAGGTACAACCCAATCCTTTCTAGAGGTGGTAAAATTTACACAGTGTCTACCCAAGCCCAAGCACTGGATGTCTTCCCCTTGAAACTCCATTTTTCCATGACTAGAACCCCAGTAACCAATACCAAATCTTCTTGATATTGACATCCTCTCTTTCTGGACCCCAGTCAGCTTCCTATCTCCAAGTGTTTAGATAATACTCTGAGCTACATAGGACACTCTCACTCTGGACTTCTAATAGTCCTTTGTACCCTCCTAATGCTGCTCTCAAAGACAGACTCATCTATTCAGAGTGACCTCCCGACTCATGTCTCCATAAATGTGCTTCCTGAGCCCTGCCTTAACTCCCAGTCCATGCCATCCAGTCCTGTCCTGAAACCCACCCTGCCCAAGCCTACAGCTCCAGCTGGATTCCCAGTCCTGCTTTCTCTGGACTGACTCATCTCACCTCTCACTAAGCCCTGATTCTAACAAAGGAATATCATTTTACTAAAGTAATTTTCCCTTCCTGAAGCCCCCTGGGGCTGTCGTAGCTTGCATTTCTACACTGAAATAGTCCAGATGACAAGTTCCAAATGGACTAACACTTTAATATCATAACTGGTTAGAAGGGAAAATATTCTTGGTCATTCTCTTCTCTTTAAAATGTTTCTGTTGATCAACCTGCTTGCTTCCCTCTAGGTTATCACTTTAAATACCTACAGTGGCAAAGGCAGAGTATTTGCCTATATTTGTGCAAGCATTGCTTGCATGCTATAGGGGAGATGGGTGTGAATTTCATCTTTCATTAGCCCAGTTCCTATAGTTTTTAAAAAATGGACCTGCTTATGAATGTGAGGTATGAAATCCATCTGAATATACTCTTCACCTTTAAAAAAAAAAAAAAAGCAGCAAATTTCACACCAGTAACTTCCTCCTGTATCAGGCAACAGGGTGAGATGAGGTTTTGACAAAAATGGTAGGTATTACATAACACTCCCATCTTCTTACAGATGCGTGCGCAGCTTTAAAATAGAAATAGGAAAACGGTACATTGTCTGCAGAAGCAAGTGATTTGAGGGAGGAATACAACATTCCCATTGCCCACAAGTTAGAAACTAACAAGTAAGAAAGGAAGGAAGAAGAGTCACTGGGGGGTGTCTCTGAGTAATCTCTGAGAAAGAATGGAGATGGCCCTTGTTTATGAGCATTTCAGAGGTTGTAGGAAGGGATTTCCAGCACCTGAGGGCCCACTGCTGTTGAGTGAGGAGAATCTGGCTTTTGTCCAGAAGCAGGGTCTTGGTCTGTGTAAGTTAAATGTTCTGTAGAAAGGTGATGCCACCTGTACTGGGTTAAGTGGTTTCCACTAAAAATTCATATTCACCTAGAAGCTCAGAATGTGATCTTATTTAGAAATAAGGTCCTTGCAGGTGCAATTCCCTACATTAAGGGGAGGTTCTGGTGTGTTAGATCAGGTCCTAAAACCAATAACTGGCATCCCTATAAGAGAAAGGTGGAGGCAGAGGTTGGAGTGATAGAGCTACAAAGCAAGGAATGCCAAGGGTTTCTGGCAGCTACCAGAAGCTGAAAGAGACACAGAGGGTTTTTACCTAAAGCCTTTGGAGGGAGCATGGTTCTGCTAAAACCTTTATTTCAGATTTCTGGTCTCCAAAAGTGGGAGAAAATAACTCCCTGCTGCTTTATGGCACCCTGTTTGTGGTAATTTGTTAGGACACCCCTATTAGGAGAAATCTAGTGTCACCTCACATCTATCTTCATGAGTAGAGCAGAATTTTTGTCTTGTCATTGTCCCTCCAAAGATTCTGCTTCAAGTCCCACCGGTGCCTTCTCTGAAGAGTCCAGTCTTCAGGCCTGGTTCACACCTGTGGCATTGCCCTTCTCCCCTCTCCTGGCCCTCCCCAGCAATATAGTTCCTCCAAAGCCTTACTCGAGGCTTCAGTTCTCATGAGACTCTATTTTAGGGTATCCTCTGTTTCTCCACAAATTGCTGAGACCCATTACTTAGGCCCAACACTGCCACTTTACCTTCCCCCAAAACTCAAGATCCTGCTCTTCCTCCATTCACCACCTGCTCTGCCAGCCCCAGGAGGCTCTGTACACACACGAGATACACACGGAACCTGTGTCAGGTGTGTGCTGTATGACCGGCTCGCCAGCCACACAATCAAAATCGTACAGCTTTTCACGTTGCCTGCAGTGTCTTGCTCTGGTGCTGAAACACAGACCCAAACAATACTGTACCATATATTAGGTTTACAATGTTGTTTGGCATAGTGGAAAGACAAGTCACCTTGGAGACCTAAGGTGGAGACCCAAAGACTTTACTGTCAGTTAAGATTTTTAAAACAAATTAGAGTTGACTAAAAGCAAGTATCATTCTTCCTCATTGGTAATTTTTTTTAATTGGGGATTAAACTCAGGATTTCTCACTTGCTGGGCAAGCACTCTATAACTTGATCCACAGTCCCAGTCTTTTTGCCATTAATTTGTTTTTCAGATAGAGTCTAGTACTAACTTTGCCTAGGCTGGCCTCAAACTAGGATCTCCTACCTTCTCCCAAGTAGATGGTATTACGGGCATGCACTACCATTCCCTGCCCCCTGATTGATTGCTTCATTGGAGCCTTTTCACTGTGTTCAGATCCCTTGTCAAACTGTTGGCGCTGTCTGCATGCACAACCCACTTGGGCAAGTGGAGGGTCAGAACGTGCTATCGAGGCTCAAATTCCAAAGTGTACTCAATGCAGTCATGGTGGGGAAGGAGAGCACACCAGCCAGCATCAGGCTTCTGGAGCTGTCTTTCAGGGAGAGAAGAAATCTCTGCTATCATGAAGTGTCCTGTCCTGTCTGCCTCAGATCAGTGCTCCTGCCCCTCATCCATACCTAGCTACTGCCTGGTAAGAGAAAAGAAGGTGTGCACGGAGATAGCAGCCCATTGGCTCCCATCATCAGCCTGCCATCATCCCTGGTCCCTGCTCAGGACCCCCACCTCTTCTGGGGTACAGCGCTCTGAGTGTGACTCCCAGCCTTTCCCAAGGACTCCACCAAAAGAGTCTTACTTTTCAGTCTAATGTTCTTTCAGACATTTCTTCTAACTTCTTCCATGCCATCTGGATTTCCCAACTTATTTTTCAGTGTTGATGTGATTTCTTTTAAAAAAAATGCTCTCTCCTGTCATTTCTTCTTCTCTCCCCTCCCCTTCCCCTTCCTTTTCCCTTCTTCCCTTCCTCTTCCTCCTTCTCTTTCTGCTGTCATCTCTAAGGCCTTAAGTCAAGAAGGGGAAGACTTAGTGTACACTCAGTCCCTGGAAAATGATTTAATTTCTCTAAATCATTTTCATCCACAAAATCAGAAAAACGACAGTGCCTATCTATTATAGCCTGCTGGATGGATTCGGTGATAGTGTGCAAAGAGCACTAGCACACACGTAGAAAGGGCACCCATGTTATTAAGGCATACACTTTGCTGAGCCGCCTAACTGCGTTGAGCCTCAGCTTCCTCCTCTATAAAACAGGCAGAATAGTGCTTCGGTACCTTGAAGTCAGTCAGTGGTTTTTGTCTTTCTCTCCTTCCACTTTTCTCCTGAAAAACCCATCCTCCAACCACAGTGGATTGTGAGGATCCAGAGCAGTCCTTCATTTCCACAGTTCTGTGACTCACTGAATTATCCTCTTTTCTCTGTCACACTGTGCCTGTACTTCCCTGCAGAGGGAGGTGCTACTGGCCACCAGTAGCACATTCTCACATTCTCTGGGCAACCTGCTCTTTAATTAAGACAGAGGTTACTCTGTTATTCAATCAAGAAATATTTATTGAGCAGCACTCTAGGCTAGGATCTGGGAATCTAGCAGGGAACAAGACAGACAAGACCCCTGCTTATATAGAACCAGAGGAGGGGTTGTTTTTTTCCTTCTGAGTTTTAGGTTCATGGCAAAATGAAGCAGAAGGCATACGTGCCCAGCCCCCCATGACTGATATCCCCACCAGAGCGGGACACTTGCTTCAGTGGGGAACCCAAATTGACACAGCATTATCACCCAAGGTTCATAGCGCACATTAGGGTACACTCAGTGCTGCACATTCCGTGAGTTTTGATAAATGTATATTGACATGTATTCACTATTACAATGTCATACAGAATAGTTTTATAACCCTAAAATATTCTGAGCCTTACCTGTTCATGCCTTTGCTCCCTCATCCCTGAAACCACTGATGTTTTTATTCTAGCAATAGTGTTTCCTTTTCTAGAAAGTTCTATAGTTGGAATCATACAGTATGTAGCCTTTTCAGGGTATCTTTCACTTACTAATATGCAATTACGGTTTCTTCAGGTCTTTCTATGACTTGACCGCTCATTTCTTTTTAGCACTGACTACTGCTCCGCTGACTTTCTTATCCATTCCCCTACCATAGGACGTCTTTGTTGCCTCCAAGTTTGGGTAGTTAGGAATAACTATAGAAGCATCTGTGTAGAGTTTTTTTGTGGACATAGATTCAACTCTTTGGAGTAAATACCAAGGCATATGATGGCTGGATTGTAAAGCAAGAGTATGTTTAGTTTTGTAACAAACAACCAAACGATCCTCCAAAGTGACTGCGCCATTTTGCATCCCCACAAGCAATAAATGAGAGTTCCTGTTGTTTCACCTCTTCACCAGCATTTGGAGATGGTCATTTTCTGGATTATAGTACACGGAAGTATCTCATTCTGGCTTATCGCCACTCTAATAGATACAGAAGTACCTCACTGTTGTTTGGATTTGCATTTGCTTGATGACATATGATGTGGAGTACCTTTTTACTGAGTTGATGTTTTAAGCCTGATAAGTTAGTCTTCCCTCTCTGCAGCCACCAACCACTGAGCCCAACCTTCTGTGAAAGTCCCTGGGAGTTACCATGTCATTGCTCTCTCCTGTGGGCTTGGAGACAGTGAAGCAACCCTTCAACTTTAATTTCCTATTCCGCATAACTCAGCGCATGGTAGTACTCAATAAACATAAGTGAGATGCCTGTGCACCAAAGGACTGGTTGAAAACCTAAGCAGGACATTGGCATAGAGAATTCATTGCTACAGGCAAGAACAAAAAGATATAGTAGCATTTGAGAAGTAATAGGCAATGTGCATATTGTGTCACGTCCAGACCCACTGCCACTCTCAAAATTGCAAATTCACTTCTGGCCAGAGCCTGAGTGGAAGTTTCCTCATTTTGCAGGAGCAGATCTTTCTCCTGCTTGACCGGGAATGTGCTGAGCACTCCCAGATGGGCCTTTCCCCAAGAAGGACCCCCTGGGGCCCAAATGAACAAAGTTGAAGGAGCATGAGCAGAGTCAGCAGTGAGAGAGACTCAGCTACAAGGTCCAAGCCCAACTGAAATTAGGCATGAAGGAAGACAGACAGTTCTTCTTGGATCCCTGTTCAAGGAAAAGGGACATTCTGTTCCTCTGCTGATGCCTACCTGCTCACCATGTGCAGCTGCATCACACAGCTGCCACTCAAGTTGAGTCACAAGAAGGTGGCAAAAGCTTGATACTGTGTAAGGACACTCAAGTTCCAGCCCTAGCCACCACCTCAACCCACTCCAGGGACCTTGGATTCCTGATCTCTCTGAGTCTCAGTTTCAAAACAAAACAAAAAGAACGTGATGAAAACTTCCTGGGTCTGCTGTGAGGAAGAAGTACAGCAGTTAACAGGAAGTACCTTACAAAACTGTAAAGCACTCTACAAAGCAAAGCATTAGTATTTGCTTCTTAGAAGCTAGTTCTTAATGTGATCCCTTGCCTAGCATGCTTTCCTTTTCTGTCTCTACTTCAGTCCCTAAAAAACATGGGGGAAAAGGCAAAAAATGCAGAATTAAGGGAGCAGAGAAAAAAAAATCTGAAGGAATCACTGGTGTAACAGCATTGCAGCAGATGCCACCTGGCTTCATTAAGATGTTTTGCATTATTCAAAGTATATTTGCTTCCTTATTTTAATCTCACCATAACTGGTCTAGTCTGTCCAAATAGGAGAGATGTTCTGTTCCCCTTTGGATGATGAACAAACTGAGATCAAGAGAGGGTGAGTGACTTGTTTGAGGTTAATTTAAGTTCAGGGTAGAACCAGAGTTAGACTAGCATCTCCTTAACACTAGCTGGGAGCCTCTTCCCAGACAGCACACTATGCTCAGTGTCAGGCAAGTGTGAGTGCAACGTGGTACCCAGGAGACAAGGTCTGAGGTTCTTGAATCTTAATGGATCCACTTAAAAGCTGACCAAGTTCAGCCTCCAGAAAAATTCATGTAACTCATTCAGAATTTTATAGACAAGTTAAGGGCCTGCTTGAAGCCAGTTTATGGATCGATTGATACAGAGTCCCTCTTCTAGAGTATGCACAGAGACATGTTTTAAGCAAAGAAGCAAAACATTACTATTTACGGGATAGCTGATACAAGAGGGACCCATTAGGGGAGTTTCCAATTATAGTACCTCAAAGAATTTGAGGTTGAGAACAGAAAATAAAAAGTAGGTTTTAGTTGAAGCAGCCTGTTTCACAGACAGATAAATCTTAGAGAAAAAGGCAAGTTTTAAAGGGTTTCACGGTAGACCAAACAGGTGAGTAATTGTAGGAGTTGCTACTGTCATCAGTGTTGTTTTTATTATTGTTACAGTTTCTGCCATTTTAGTCACACCTTTTTCCCAAATCTAAGATTTTACCAAAGGAATACTAGGTAAGAAAGCTGAATGTGAAATACTGAAATTTTCAAAACCGTTGGCTCAGAAGAGTCAGCTGACCTGGTTTTATAAAGGCCATCAATGACCAAGAAAATAATCTAGTCACCTGGTTGTCACTGAAGCCATGACAAGTTTAGAATGGACGGCAGTCATAGGTTTTCCTACAAGAAATATAAATTCCCACACTTAATCCTTTAAGCCTTAAGTCCAAAAGTTTCTGTGCCATAGTTAATACAAACCCATGAAGAAAACACTGAGGAAAATCTTGGTTTAGTGATGTTTGAATTTCAGAGTTAATGATATGCTTTGTTTAGTCAATGTGGGATCTCATTACTGGTTAGAATTCCCTTAAAACAGGGAATCTTAAAAATAGTACCCAAAGTAAGCACATCACCTACTCTCAGGGTTAAGGTGTGACCCTTCTGCACTGTAGCTGAGGTGTCAATCCTCCCCTGGTTTCACCTGCAACCAGGAAGGGTCTCTGGAATTCTTCATCCTAACTATCAAGTGCTACAGTCTCTTTTTCTCCTGACACTTATGCTTTCTCCTTCAGTTCCACCATCCTCTATCCAGGATGCAGGCCAGAAACTTCTAAGACACCTTTCTATTTGCCCCACCTTTGTTCATTTCAGCCAGATCCTGGGCTGTGCACATCATCCCTCAACTGCTCCCACCATCTTCATTCTCTCCGTTGCTCTCTTAGCTCACATCTGCTCATCATGGTACTGATTTTCTCATATCTAATACCTAGGTACCCATTTTTAATGACAAACTTTTGAAGAAGATCAAAACAAACTAAACAGCACTAATCAAAGAAATGTGAAGAGAGACCTTCCAAAATATGTCCAAATTACTTACCATGAAATTCAGAGATCTCCCCACCTGGTCCCCACCGTCTCCAGTGACACACTCTGGAACTCATAGACACAAACACTGGAGCTTCCTAATCTGTTTGGCCCATGTCTTGTGGACCCCTTTTTGTCATAGATCTTTGGAAGTCTTGAAGTTGCTTTCTTAGCCTCATCTTATAATTTATAAATTCTTCCTTTGGTCACCTTTGGCATGTACTGTTGAGTTTTACAACTATGGTAACAGTAGTCTTCATTTTTGGAATATATGCTTAAAGTCTCCTTACTTTGTTTACATAATGTCTTCTAACATTTTGAGGTCAGTTGATTCCTTTCTCTGGTTGAACATTTTTAAACATACTTACTTTGAAGTCCTTTGAAAACTGCTCTGTTTTCTGTAGTTTTTCAACTGTGAATTCTCTCATTTGTTCTGTCTGCTGAGTCTGTCTTATGGGGGTGGATTTCCTGATGTGCTTTGTATCTTTTTGCTGTTAGCTTATTTTCAACACTTGTCTTCCACAGAGATCTCAGTAGTGCCCTGGGTTGTGAGGGTGATCCCATCCAGCAGTTCATCATTTTCTTCTAACATGGCCTTCCAGATTTACCATTCTAGGCCATTTAAAAATATTTCAGACATATAAAAAGGTATAAAGAATAGTATAATGAGCAGAGTGTTGGTGGCTCACTCCTGTAATCCTAGCTACATGGGAGACTAAGATCGGGAAGATAGAGGTTCAGAGCAACCAAGGCAGATAGTTCATGAGACACCATCTCCAAAAACTAACCAGGGCAAAAAATGGACTGGAGGTGTGGCTCAAGTGATCGAGTACCTGCTTTGCAAGTGTGAGGCCCTGAATTCAAACCCCAGTCCTACCCTCCAAAAAACCAGAAGAGTATAAATGTAATGAATATCAACTTAAAATTTCGCACATATGTAGATTTCATATATCTCTTTTCAGTAGCAATTACCTCCCATTTCCCACCTCCAGAGACAAACATTGCTTAATTTGGTGGGTTTTGGTCCCCTACATGTACATTCCTCTTAATGACAATTTTATGTTGCTTTGCATATTTTTTAACTGTATGAAATATCATATGGTGCTCTTATGCTACTTTCATTTTTCAATTAAAATTTTATTTACCCATGTTGATGCATAAATCTCTAACTTATCCTTTTTCAATTCCATATTATATTCCATGCCATGAATATTATATAGTTTAATTATTTATTCTACTATTTATACATATTTAGGTTTTTCCTAGGACTGGTAGAGTGGCTTAAGTGGTAGAGCACTTATCTAGGTTTTTCCTAACTTTTTCACAGTTACCCAAATGCAGCTATCAGCTTTCTTTTACATATTAACTTGTACACATGTACAAGAATTTTTCCAGAGGAAAGGAATCTAGCAAAGATCTCAATGGATAGTAGGAAATTTGTATTGACAACTTAATAGGTTTGGTCAAACTGCTTTCCAGACTTACAAAGAATTTTCCCTCCTCCTACTTGTAAATATCATTTCTCTCTGCTCTGCCTTATCAATCCATGGGGTTATGAGAATTTTAATATTTGCCATTCTGATAGGTTTGAAATATTATCTCCTCAGCATTTTCACTTTTATTTCTCTAGTCCCCTTTTCATGCTTTTTATTTTTGCCATTTCAGTATCTCCTCTGATCCTGTTATTTTGCAAATTATTTTTCTTCTTGATTTATTGGATGCTTTAGAACTAGAAGAATGGTAATTAATTCCCGGTAGTACACACTGAAACTGTCTTCTGTCTGTCTGAGACTTATCTTTCACTTTTTTTATTGGTGACTTCTGGTGTACAGAAGCATTTACCTTAATATAGCCAAAGCTCTCTATCTATTAGTGGAATAATTGTGTTTATTTCCCTTGTTGAGAAATCCTTTCACACTGAGTCATAAAATATGATCTAGCTTTCTTTTTAATTTAAAAGTTTGGCTATTTAAATTTAGTATGTTAACCCACCTAGAATCTATTTTTATGAATGGTGTGAGATGAAGACTCCATTTTATTTTTATTTTTGCATATGAATAATCATACCTGCAGCTTTTATTAAGTTTTCTTTTTTCCCTGTTTCCCTGCTTTTCAGTTCCATCTCATTCAGACATCAAGTTTACATTTGTGTCTGGGGTTGCTTCTTGTCTTTTATTCTGTTCCATTCATTTATTTATCTTCTCCATGCCAGTTCCACACCATTTAAAGCCTAGTAGAGTTTGGTAAAATGATTTGATATCTGATAGGACAAGCCCCATTCAATATTGTTCTTCAGAGTTGCCTGGGTTATTTGTGGCACATGGTCACAAATTTTAGGGCTACCTTGTTAAGTTCTGCCAAAGAATTTGTCAATTCTTATTGGAATTGCATTAAAATATCAGTGAAAATTATTCAGAATTTTTTTTACTATCCTACATCTGTAGGATAGTAAATCTTCTAAATTCTTGATAGTCAAAGTTGTTTTGTGGGTCAAAGGCCCAGGGAACTGCAAAATCTTAAGCCTCTCTCCAACCCTACTGAGTTGGAATCTGCATTTGAAGGAGATCTCAGGTGTTCTGCATACATTTAAGTTTGGGAGTCTTGGTGTAATCCATAAATATGGAAGACTTCTTCAATTATTAAGATCTTTACAAATCTCTCCATAAAACTCATGTACTTCATTTTAGATTTCTTGCTAGATTTTGGCATAACCAATGACATATTTGAACTATATTCTCTAGGCATTACAAATATAAACAAATGTGATGGATTTCTTGTTTTAATACAAACCTCTATGGAATTTGTTTTACTGACCTGTCTTACAGTTCACTAATTCTTTCTATTATATCTAGTCCACTATTGAAATAATCTGTTAAAATTTTAATATCAATTATTAAACTTTTATTTTGAAAATTTCAATTGGATTCCTTTTTTAAAAAAAATTTTGCCGCATCCTCTAAGGAAATGTTCTATCTTTACCTCTATTTTCTGGAGCACACAATCATATTATGATCACTCATGTGATCATTTCTATTGTCTGTTATTTTTGGTCATTTGGTACCATTTCTAGACTTGTAACATACAAGTTTTAATTGAACATTGTCCTACCAGAGTTTTTGGGCAAAAGTCCCTGCACAAGGAATCCCAACAAACCATTTGGCCATTGTCCCAATATACCAGTTGAAGAGAGGAGTACTGGTGAAGGGTAGCGAAAGGAGATTTAATCAAATGTGGCCATGTCAAGAAGTACGAATAAAAGGGTTCAGTGACCCCAAGTCCTTCTTCAAGGGGCTAACAGGAACTTTGAGGTTTTATAGAAAAGAGAGCCAAAAGGGGGGTTGAAATATGCACAATTAAGCAGACTTGGTCATAGTGTTGTCATTAAGATTACATTGAGATTGGTTAGGTAGGGCCTTGTCAGCATCAGCAAGTCATGGCTGCCTGAGAGGTAGATTTGATTCTTGTCACAAGATGTTTATAGATCAGTCTTGTCACTTTGGAATCCAAGTAAACTACAAGGGGGAATGGCTTAGAACAAAGGAGACAGATGAAAAATGGGAACAGAGATGGTAAGTTTTTAATCCTGCTTTTAGCTACCAGTTGGACACTTGTAGGCCTGAATGAAGAGTTAGTGCTTTTAGCAAAAGCAGTTTCTAAGTACCCATTATAGGTGGACATTTTATATAACATTTTTTTTAATGGAAAGGCTCTGAGTGATGCTTTCTTCCTACAGAGAAAACTTAATTTATTTTCTGGCAGGTGCATAAAGTACAGGCAGATTCCCTTGATCCTGTAGAGTCTGGGTTTCAGATTTTGTTGAGGAAAGGACCTCTATTTTCGATTTGCATGTACTTCGCTGCACAGCTCTGGTTCCTAGAGCTCAGTCTTCAAATTGAAAACCTAGATGTTCACCTTACCACTGTAAGTGCCCAGCTCCCATCTTTTTTCTCCATCCAAAGCCTCTATTCAAGCTTACTCTGAACATGCCTCTAGGAGTTGAAACCTAGCCCTCTAGAAAACTGCATATGAATTTCAGACTCACTTCCCCACTGCTCCTGCCCCCTTAATGCCTGGGCTCCTCGGGTCTTGCTCACTGTCCATCTCTTCAACTCTAACTTCTGACTTCTCCAAACTCTTAATTTCTGTCTCTCCAACTTTCCTTCTGCTTGACAATAAACTCTCAAGTCCTCTCCACTTTGAACTTTGATACCTTCAAACAGTTCTTTTTTGGAATTTTACTGAGCTTGTGGTAGGGGCAGTATCATATAATCCTTTTTATCATAGCCAAGGATGGAAGTCACTTTATGCATCGTTAAATTCCATTTTGTTTTATAATTTGGTTGAAGGGATTCTTGGCTTATTGATTTTTAATTTTCCTATAATAGAAGAATTTAAGGTATACAGTTTTGTATACACATCCCAGTAGCTACATCTTATGTGTTTTTATATGTCATTGCTCCATTAGTATTTGATTCTAAATACTTTCAGTTGCCCATTAAGATTTATTCTTTGATTTATGAGTTATGTAGAAACAGGATTTTCATTTCTCAAGTATTGCAGAATAATTTTTGTAGTGCTTTCTAAATTATGTGTACTTCATTCAGAAATGTAATCCATATGCTATCATTTCTTTGGAACTTATTGAGAGTTTTGAACTTGATTTATAAGACATGCTTCATTGTCAACTTTCATAAATGACCTCTACATGCTTGAGAGGAATTTTTAGGTGTAATGCTCTGTTTCTGTCCATTAGATTAGGAATGTTGCTCATATTGTTCAAATACTTTATATTCTTACCAAATTCTAAGTGCAAAAGGTATCATTGCAGCAAGTTACATATTAAAAATCTCCTATTAAGATTATGGATATTTCAATTTCTCCCTGTAATTCTGTCTTTTTTAAATTTTTGTCATTCAAATTTAGAATTGCAGCTTTCTAGTGAGTTACATTTTTTTATCATTACATAGATTTTTGACTCTAATAATGGTTTTTGGTCTTAAAATTTCCTTGTCAGTTTTTAAAAACACTGTCTAGCTTTTGCTTGATTTAGTATTTTCTGAATATATATGTGTGCATTTATAGATATATATGTATGTATATAAACAAAAACATACACTTACGTATTTATGTTTATCTGTTCATCTATATAATGCTAGAAATTCAACCTAGGGCCCCATGCATGCTAGACAAGTGCTTTACCATGGAACTATACCCTACTACTTAAAATTTTTTTTTTTATTTTGAGACAGAGTCTTGCAAGTTGCCTAGGCAGGCTTCAAACTCACTGTGTAGCCCAAGCAGGCCTTGAACTCGAGATCCTCCTGCTCAGCCTCCTGAGTAGCTGAGATTAAGGTAAGAACCACCATGCCCAGCCCATTTGTTTGTTTTTTTCATTCTCAACCTTTTAGTATCTAAGGACTTCATGTAAGACGTAAGGTCTTAATAAGAACATAATTCTTATTTTTTAAACTTATATTACTGCTTATTTTAGCTCATTTAAACTAATAACTCACATGCTTAGATTTATTTACACAATCATAGTATGTTTTTCATCTTCATAAAACCTTATCTCTTTACAGTTTTTTGGTTTTGTTTTTGTTTTTATCTCCCCCACTTTTCCCTCTACTGGTTGGGAGATTATATCTTCTTTGTTCTTCTAGTGATTGCCTTAAAATTATAGCAAATAATTACCTAATTAAGATTTCTGGGAAGATATAACCTCAACCAATTTTAAATTTGACTCCTGTGCTTCTCAGGCAATGAGTTTAGCCCCCTCGGCATATGGCACACAGCACCTAGCATGGAATTCCACTTCTTTCTGGGGCCAATGCTTTGCCATTCACAGTCCAAGGTGACTTGTGTGCTGTCATGCCACGTCTCAGGCTACTTGTCTGAGGCCTCTACCTGTTCTACTTCAAAGAACTAATTCTCTGGACTCTTAAATGGAAGATTCAGAGATAAAATTACATATGTGAAAGTCCTTAAAGTTTTTAGAATTATCTTTAGACAGGTAATTATTACTTTTGTTGTCATTATTAATGACTAGTTAGGTATAGCCTCCAGGAGAAGAGTCTAAACTCCTAGAGGGTAAAAATGACATCCTGCTGCCTTATAGCTTCAAGCATAGTGCCCAGAACAGAACAGATGCTTAAGAAGCATGGATAAAAAAGAATCTGTAGAAAAATTTATATAGCAGTTTTATATTTGTGATAGAAAATTAATACATTTAGCTTTAGAGCCCATATCATAGTTTGAGATATTCGATCAGGAAACATCGAGGTATTGCTCCCTGGAGTAGAATTCAAGCAAACACAAACATATTTCCAGTTATTGGTAGACATTTAAGCTTTTAATAATGGTTAAAACATCTTACTCACAACAAATGATTACCCTTGATGCTGAAGTGTTGTAAAGCCTTAAATAATACATTAATTGCTGCTTTTCTCTGATGTTTGCTGTTAATGGTTTTTTAATTGTAACATGAATTTCAATTCATTTGCCCCCAGAAACCAAAAAACAACAAAGATAAATGTGGTGACTGCTACCAATCCTAGGAACTACTGAGGTTCCCTGCACATTTCACCTACTTGGATGATATAAATTGAATTCACTGCATGAGACCTTCAGACAAGTTCTTTACAGTAGAAGTCCAAAGTGAGAAAGTTGATTACAGTAGCTATTCTGGGCAGAGCCTTTCTGAACAAGTTATTGCCCAATATTGTTGAAAATGTACTTGTGGAAACTCAGTGTAGATTTTGGTCCCAGTGGGAAGTCATAGGCACGGGCTTTGTCAGCAGGGAAAGGGGCCAAATATTAAGATCTTCCCTTTTTATTTATGAATCAACCCAAAATGCGGGAAGCCATCAGGGAGGCGGAGACAGCAGCCATAACCAATTTGACTTTACTAGCATCCAGAAGTTAGTCCTTGCTGGGAATTGTCAGAAGCCCCAGTACCTGGGGAGTGAAGGAGGCAGTTACTTGCCTCCTGCTTTACTTTACTTGTTTAAGCTCCATCTGGTCAACCCAACCAATGTTCTTTTCAGTACAACAAGATTTTCTTTTTTTTAAGAATTCTCTTCATGGGCATCACAACACTTTCTATTTCCTATCATATTGGTTTCATATCACTATCCTATTCAAAGACAGGTAATGCCTCCTATTGTTTAGCTTCAATGTTCCTTGACCATATTCAGAGCCATCCACTGTATGGTTCTGGTCCTAATCCATCTTTCCACACATTAACATCTCACTGCTAACACTTGCCTTGTCACCTGGTTTATTTAGGTCCTCCATGTGTTCTATGCATTCTCTTTGATTTGCCTTGCTCCTCTCTTCCTCACCTCTACCTATCTGCACCTGCTTTATGACTGAGGACAATTTCTCCAGTATTTAGAAAATCTCCCCCTTTTGCATGGTCTCAGCTTTTGATGAGCTCCACTTGGATGTATGCATATGAGACAAAGTCATCCAGGTGAAACAAAGCGATCTAAGATCACAGAATGGAGGACAAAATGAATATGATCATTTCCATAGTTCCATAATAAAATAAGTGAAAAAATCCTGTCATTTGCAACAACATGGAAAAACCTGTAGAACAAAATCTTCAGTGAAGTCAGCCAGGCACAGAAAGACCAAGACACATAATCTCACTCATGTGTGACATCTCAAAAAAAACAAACTTGTAGAAACAGAGAGTAGAATGGTGGTTATCAGATGCTGGGAAGATTAGCAGGGAGCCTGGAAAAGGGAAAAATTGGTAAAAAGAGATATAATTATAGTCAGATAAGAATAATAGAAAATCATACAGAATATGAAATATAATACAGACAGAAAATAGCAATGATTACCTAGGTCTGGAAGATGGAGCTATGGAGAGGAAAGGTGGTAGTGGAGAGAAGTGGGAGATTATCAAAGGTATATGACTTTGTTTTTGGGTGATCAAAATGTTCCAGAATTGTGGCTACATTTGCATTCTGGGAAGAAACCAAAGACCATTGGATGGTACACTATAAAATGTGTGAATCATACGCTCTACAAGTTGTGTTCAATTTTTAAAAGGAAGCAAGTAAATCTAGAAGCTTATAGTCAAGTTATAATTTTGTCTACAATCCAAGGGCAATGTGTGATGGGTTTTAAGAAAAAGGAGAACCTTTTCATAAACAATTACGAGAACCCTCACCTGGTGCCTCAGAACTCTAAGACTGTCACATAAGGGATGAAGTAAGTTTTTAGCAAGGTAAGAAATTTGGGTTCTTCAGTGGTTGTATGTTTTTCCTCACACTCTTCTAGCCATGTTGGATGATAAACAACATGAAGGTGATACCATGAAAAGAAATTAAATTTAAAAAGTAAAATCACCTGGGTGGCAGGTTTTGCAGCCAGATGTCATTCACATTCTGAATTCTACACCTCTTTCAAAGCTAGTTCAAATCTCACCATCTGCAGCCCTTCCCAATAGGTTACCACTCTCCTCTCAGTAGATTCAAATTTTGTCGATTTGAGATAAAAAGATAAAGAAGATAAAAGGTAAAACTTGTCTGTATCAGTATTTCCCAAACCTGAGAAACATATCATCCTCTCTAGTGGAGAAAAATTGTCATATGTCCCTAATACTAACCTAAATTATTTTTATAATGATACATAAAATATGCAAACATAAAAAGCAAGGTACAAATTCTTCACAGTTTTATTTTGTATAAAAAGTTATGTTAAATAAAACAAAACTTTTAGTCAAAATCAAGTCCACAGCATGCCACATGTGATATTACTTTGTTGAAGCTAAGTCACTCACAAAAATTTGAGTTTGGGACTGGGTACTGTAGTTCAGGCCTGTAATCCCAGATGCTTGGCAGTTGGAGGTAGGAGGGTCAAGGTCTGAGGCAGCCTGGGCAAAAGCATAAGACCCTATCTGAAAAATAACTAATAAAAGCTAAAGGACTGGGGGGGTCATGGCTCGAGTGGTCGATCACTTACTTGGCTAGCAAGTGTGAGACCCTTAGTTCAAACTTCAGTAGTAAAAAAAAAAAAAAAAGGAGTCTAGTTCCAATATCTTAGTGGAGTTCCTTCTGGGTTGGCCAGTCTGTGACCTATTAACTGTGTAACCATGGACAGATAACCTCTTGGAGCCTCAGTCCCCTCTTATGTAAAATACACTACTGGTGGCATGATAAAGTTATTCTGAGACTTAAATTAAGCCTGGAAAGTAACTGAAGAGCCCCTGTGACGATGAAATTGAATGTGCATACAAAGGGTTGAGCAGGGCAAGTGGCGCTCAGAAGCTGACACCTCATATTATACCAAGTACACTAAGTACTATACTTAGACCAGTTTTCTAATGCTATTATTAAAAAACCTGAGTTTTTATCATTTTAGTAACTGCCCTTGGACCACACAAGTTTCTTTTCATTGAAATGCTGTGATGAGATCCTGCAGGATGCAGAGGAGACACTGAATTTGGGCTTCTTTCTGGTTATGGGTTGACTCCACTTGAACAATATTCTAAACACTAGGGAGCATAATATTGATGTCAGAAGGAGATTTCATTTCGTTATTGATTTATTTCCAACCTTGTCTCTTTTTTGTTTGTGTCATGGGACTCAAACTCCCAGCCTTCTTTCTAAAATGATCAGAGGCAGCTGTCACATGTGTTATGCAAAAACACGACAAAATACACAGAAGAAGAAAACAAGATGTAGAAACTGAAGAGAAAGTGGTCAGAAAGTCAAGGTCAACCAGACTGGTGAGGCTTCTGTTTCACCAGTTTTCTGCTTTTGATTTTGTGCTGTTGTTGCTCAGGGGATAACCATTAGGGATAATTGGATTTGAAGTACACCAGACCTCCCTGTATAGTCTTTGCAAGTTGCTGTGAATTGTGAATCTTTAATTATTTCAAAATTAAAAGTGTAAATATTTACAGATTTACCTAAGGAAGTATTCTTGGTGTTTCAGGGAATTGAAGTGTAAGGGATCTGCTTTCCATGAGTCCTCATCAGAAATGCTGTGTGAAGGAGTGGTCTTGACTTCAACAATGATCCCACTTAAACCCAATTGTGATTTTTAGGCAAATAGTAAGGTCTCTATTCCCTCACACAGGCCAATGACAAGGTGCCAAGGATAAAGTCGGCATAAGCACACTTCTGTGTTAAGGTAGTCCAGCTTGTCCCACAGCTGATGTGTGGGGGTGCTATTCTTCATGACATTCTGGAAAATATATTTCACCTGAGCCTTTGACAAATAGTGGATCGCACACGTATTTTTTGGCGGCAGTGGGTTTGAACTCAGGGCCTGTGCTTGCGAGGCAGATGCTCCACCATGTGAGCCACATCCCCAGTAGTTTCTCCTTCAGTTTATTGTCCACATAGCATCTCACGCGTTTGCCCAAGGCCAGCCTCAGACTGCGATCCTCCTAGCTCCACTTGTGTAACTGGGATTATAGACATGAGCCACCATGCCCAGCCCTTGGAATTTAAATGCTTTTAGGCTGATAAAGATTAAAAAGTAGCTGCACTTCAAGTGACTCCTATGATCATCAAATTTCTTAGGTGTTTTCTATGTGACAAGTTCCATGGCACTGTATAAATAGCTGCAATAGCTCCTACACTATCTTATTTTACCGTGAGTAAACCAGGCTCAGAGAAGTTATTTCACTTGTCTAGGGTCACAGAGCTAAAAAGTAACAAAGCTAGAATTCTGACCCAAGTCTGACCACAAAGCCAATGTTCTCAGCCACTATTTCACATGGCTACACAACACCAGCTCTTCTCTGCTCTACAGCAAAAGGACAGGAGGGAAGGACCAGGCTTTCCCTACTGACAGAGTATTTGTGTTCTGTATATATGTCTAGCAACTTCTATTATAGTAGACTACTGACACATATTGATCGTATTATATATCAGACACTGTGTCCTTGAATTTCAGAATCTCATGGAATCTATAACTGTATGAGTTAGCAATAGGTAACTCCTAGATGCAGATAAATATTTTTATCTGCATTTTATTGGTAAAGAAACTATGGATCAGTAAGAAAGACACACTGACTTGTTCAGGGTCACAGAGGTGGTAGTATCAGAATTAACACTCAGGTCTATTTACAAAATTGGTCCAAATTACAGCTTGGAAGTGAAGAGAGGGCAGAAAGGAAGTGTTGTCATTATACTTCTTTATATCTCCCATGTCACAGTGCCATGTAACTGTAGGTACTCAGAACTGTCTGTTAACCAACTAAATACCAGGAAGATCGTTATTGAGGGTTATGTATTGACAGCTTCATACTACATACTATAAAGAAATATAAAGATTATGGGTGCAACGATAGACAGATACATACATACATGCATACATATACACACATGTTAGTTACACAGGTTGGTCATCTCTAGCCCTCAAATGCAAAACATTTTGTGCACCTACATGATACAGTAATGGAATATTCCACACCTGATCTTAAGTGAGGAGTTGTAATCAAAATGCAGGTGCACTAAAAATGCTGTATAAAATCATCTTCAGGCTATGTGTATAAGCTGTATATGAAACACAAATGAATTTTGTGTTCAGGGTTGGGTCCCATCCCCAAGATAACTCAATATGCATATGCAAATATTACAAAAACATGTGAGATCTGAAACACTTCCTGTCCCAAGCATTTTGGATAATGGATGCTCAATGTGTAGACTGATAGATGGCTTTTTCAGTACAAGCTCAATTCGGATATTCTGTTCTCAGGTGTGTCATCTTCAGAAATTTTGACCATCATGATTACTGGCCACTTTGTCAAAACAGTATGCTGTTACAGTGAGGCAAAATAGATTTTATGTCAGTAATTTTGAGTTGGGAGTTTTCTTTTTCCTGAACTATTCAGGTTTTCATATTTTTTAAAAAATGAGGTCATAGGAGAAAGAAATTACATTTGGTGCTCAATTGATCAGGAAATGAGTCCCAATTCTCTACTTCTCTTAGTAAGTACAGACCTGGCCAAGTTGTCCTCAAACATCCTCTCCCCCACCGAATGCCAGCCAAGCTCCGGGGCAGAAGGTAACAGATTTCTGGAATGAAACCTTTCGGCACCAGCAGCCAATCACGTGGGAGTGAAGAAGGCTCTCTTACAACTGAAACCACAGAGGAGTTAGAACAGGAGGCAAGATAATTACCTACCTGGAAAATGGCCAGGGAAGCAGCCCGGGCCTCTTGTGAAAAATGCCATGGGAAATGTAATGACCACATGTGGTAAAGGAGGACCTCGGTTTCCTACCTGATCTGATAAGCAAGGTCAAGGCAGGACACTGATCCCAGAGACAGAGGGACTGGTATTTATTATTTATCTAGTGCTTGCTGGTAGGTAGGCTCTATGTGATGCAGGCACGAATCTGAGCCTACCTTTGGGCTTAATTTTTTTCTCTAAGGACCTAAATTTCCTGAGTCCTTATGTTCCTCATTTTCTTATGCTACACCCTTGAAGTTGAGGGGTCTTTAGTGATCAGCAGCGATGGGGCAATGATTTCAAGATTGGAAGTTCACCCTGTATCCTCACATACTTATTTCCCCAGGTGTCTTCCTCTGTTCTCCAGACCCACCTGTTGTTCTTCCTTTAGGACTTAGCTTCAGCATCTCTTCCCTGATCCCCTAAAGTTGATGGAGAAGTCCCTCTGGGCATGCATTGGATGCTGTGACCTATTCTGACATAGTGCTCACATCACTGGACTCTAAACCCTGTGTCTCTTGCTAGGTGAGAACTCTGATATTTTATTTGAATGTGGTCCCTGCAGTCTATCTGTGTTTCTGTAACATGTGGTCTCTGTCATGAAAATTATTCTCACACACAGTGCAGGGATATCATGGCAACACAATGTGGAAGTCTCATTGGTTCGTAGGCGATGTATAAATTGCCAGTACCTTACTGATTCAAAGGAGCACAGCCGACTCCAGGAAACCATGAAAGAATACAGTACTGAACACAATGTCCTTTTGCCCACTAGAACAACATGTAGGGTTCCCACTGGAATATTCTCAGGCTACCTACTTCTCATGAGGTCACTTGTAGAAGGTTCCAGAACACACCTGTCACTTTCTGCATCTCTCTGAGAGACTGAGGGTTTTCTTGGTCCTCTAGGAGACAATGGTTGGCCTTTAAATTAAAAAATGCCCCAGAAGTGATCTATAGCTTGACAGGGACCCATGGAATTGAGAACCAGTGCCCACAGTACTGATCTGTTCACTGATTGTACTTAACAAAGGAGGGGACTTTTCTATCCACTCCCTCACTGTGCTTCCTAGGATCATCTCCCAGTAAACTACATGTACCAAAATCCCCACCTCAAGGTCCATTTGGGGAAACCTAAACTAATACACCTCACTATTCCTCTTGACCCTATATCCAAGCTCTATCTTAGAAGTAAACTGGCCTGGTCTTGGCCCTGCCTCTACAACTCTATAGCCTCCAGTGTTGACCCTCCCTATGCCGCAGACCCACATCCACTCAGTACTTAGCACTGTTTTATAATTATTAAGTTAATAAGTACTGCCTTTAGCAGTATACTTACTATGGTATCTATCTTTTAGAAACTTAACATCTTTTAAGTATGTTAGTAGTTTTTAAAATCTGCTAATGCTTTTTGTTACCTGTATTAATGCTGTAATTCCAAAATTGCATAGGTAATCTGTTCCAGCCAAATTTTCTTCCAAGTCTCGCTATTTTTTTAAGGGCATGATTTTCCAGAATGTGAGGTTTAGGGCTAATGCATTTATTGTATTAAAGTATTAACCACCTGCATTTAGCAGGATGCCTGACATTCATTAAGTTGATCAATAAATATTTGGTGAATGAATGAATAGATGACTGACTGTACATTCTAGTTGTCCCATTTATACTAGTTACAGTTTTCTATGTGATAGTCTTATATTTGCAACCAGGACACCATTCCATATGTCCATCAGAATTTTCAGGAATGTTTTCATTACAATGATTACCTGGCTTGTTGAATTTAATTATGTATCCTTAAGACATTGGAAGAAACTCTTAAATGCTGAAGGAAGGAGAAAATCCAAACAAAAAGTACCTCTTGGAATTCAAATATGTACAATATATTATCTCTAGCTTCATGTTTATTTCCACAGAAACACCATAACCTATAAATTCAATGACAGCTATCCTGCTCTCTACATGTAGGTTGTTCTTATTCCTATTTCCAAATTTTAAAAATATTGTTCACTGACAACATACTATTATACAATCAAGTATACAATATAAATAAATATATTTCAGCTAAGAAGATTAAAATGATCCACCTAACTTCATACAGCAGTAATTAATAAGCATATATGGAATTGATTAAGTATGTTTTACCTGGGAGGTGCTCTATTATGAAACATGGGAAGATACATAAGAGCATAAAGTGACAATAATTCTAGGTTCTTCAGGGCTAGCTTTCAGTCTCTGGTACCCAGAAAGATAGGAGCCCAGTCTTCAGATTTGTCTCATATGGTGGCCATAACAACCAATATTCTCCACATTTAAGGTGTTTTCATTTACTAGGGAAAAGTCAACAAATTGAAACAGCAATACAAGTGGCACAGGTAAGTTTTCCACCCAAGCTGTGTTCCCCACATACTAAGGTAAGGATCTGAGATTGCAGCACATAGGACATTCCGGAGGTCTACTTCTCTTTTCAAATTGTCCATATGTGTAAGATTTCAATTTTTTAATAGAAGATTCCATGGCTCGGGTGAGGGGGAAGTGGAGAACATATGCAAAATCAATAAGAACAAAGAATTAGGAGAAAGGTTTGAGGCTAAGATTCCTATGAGCTAGGGTAGCATGGGACAGCACATGGAGGGAGGACAAGAAGAAAGTCTTAGGTTGGCCTTGAAGAAGGGCTGAAGTTGAAATAAGTAAAGATAATGGAACATGCTTACACACAAAAACGTCGAATTGAGGTCGTTATCAAGTTAATGCTGCCTGCCGTCCTCTCCAAAACCAAACCAAAACAGAACCAAACCCTGGCTACCTAAAATGTCTAAATTTCTGAACAAAGATTGTTTAACCTTCCAAGATTTACAGAAACTTAAATGTGTTTCACTTTATGAGCCCCTTAGTTGAAAGACATAGTCAAGAACATAGGGTTTGGGGTCAGATATTCACAGATTGTAATCCTACCTTTGAAACTTGCAAGTCACTCAACTTCTTGGGCATGAGTTTTCTCATTTGTAGAGTACACAGTACCATCTACTGCAAGGAAGAATTATGCTCATAAAGGGTGTGCTCCATGTACACTAAACTCCTTACTGAACAATAGTGAAAGTAACTGAGCATGTGGCAACTCAGTTTTATGTCTTTAAACTTCTGGCCATTCAACAGAATGGAACTCGTGGAATATCTTGCTTCCTATAATAGACAGATGAATATATATGCAAATCAATAATAAAGTACAAGATAGTATTAAGAGTGTGTGTAAGAGAAGATCAAAGAGCGATTGATTTTTCGTAAGAAAAGCTCATTGTTTTGGGTATACTGCATGATATTATGGTATACATACACACATATATATACATACATAGGTTATTCTAGGGAACAGATGAGTATACTCCTTATTCTTTTCCACCTCAGCCAGGGTTTCTCAAACATTAATACACATGGGAACAACCTGGGAATCTTGTGAAAATGCAGATTCTGTGTCCCTAGGTCTGGAGTGGGGCCAGAAATTCTGCGTTTCCACCGAACACTCAGGTAATGTGGATGTTGCTGGCCTACAGGTCACACTGCAAGTAACAAGGGCCTCATTGTCCAGTCTTCCAAACCCAGCCCCGGACCTCTGCTCCTGACAGCCTTTTCACCTTGACTTTGTTTTTGATCAAATGCTAAACAATTAAGGGTTACCACTGGGTCTTCCATATAAAACTGTGGGATTCCCAGCTAAATTTGAATTGCAGAAAATAATACAAAGAACATTAAGAATATTGCATGGGACATAGCTCTGTTTTTTAAAAAATTGTCATTTATCTCAAATTCAAATTCGCCTTGGTGTCCTATAATTTCACTTGTTAAATCTAGCAGCCTTACTTACCAACTATTCTTTCTGCCTCGTCCTATCAAATGGAATTAGACTGCTACCTCTCAACCTCTTTAAACAGAAATCCCAGAGCAGCCTGGCCTCCACAGTACCCAGTCTGTGCCACCATGGGAACTTGGGGCTACTTCTTATTTGTCACTGAGCTCACAGACATGAGCTTGTGGTTTATTTGGGGTCTGTTTTCCCAGACTGTGAACTCCCAGCTAGTAGGGACATCTTCACTTGTATCTCCCCAGTTTCTACATCTTTCCTTGCATCTCCCAGTTTCTAGCCTAGAGAGAGATACATAATAAATATTTGCTAAATGGAACAGAGCTGAATTAGCTCAGTTCTTGATTCAGCTGCTTTGGTGGACAATGAAGATGTGTTTAGGTCCAGGGGCAGGGCAGGGGTCAAAAAGAAACATATTAATCTTCCTAGGAAAAAAAAGACATGATTAATCCAGTCAAGGAACATCTATGTAGATATTGGCACCAAGCTTTCTCTTCATTTTGAGTAGATTAAGTACATATTATACCATACCCAAAACAAATTGCCCCACCTCTCCACTTGACATTTCATTTTAAAAAGTTCCTCTGCTCATCATTTCCCCCTGTCTTTCTCTTTATTGGCCTGAGGACTAAAACTACATTTACTTGGATTAATATTGTGTGACACTTATTTTTCCCTAGTAGTGATCTGCAGTGGAGTTCACACAGGTCTTACAGAACAGAACCAAACTTAAGCACGTGAGGATTTTAGATGCCCTCTGACTGATGTTGTAAAGTGTTTTTTACCAAATTCTTGTTTGAAAGCCTCTTTACTAAATGCTGGAAAACCTTTGAGAATTACCGAAAGCTGTAACTATTTCCAATCTGTGTTATCAACATTCAATGTCTCATACTTTAGAGTGTAACTCCAAGAACCCTGTCCTCATGAGAGTCACTGGTACCCAAATCAAGATTTGGACAGCCGATAAGGGCAGGAGGGGGTGCTCATGAAGGAATAGCTCCCCCAGTAATCTCTAGGATTGTCTCCATCTTTTAGCCAAATAGAATTATGATGAGGTTGTTGCTATGTGGCGACTGTGACGTTCTCCTTTATGGCAGTTACATAGGCACTGTTGCCTCCAAAACCACACTAAATCAAGGAAGGCCTGTCGCAAGCTGCAATTTCATTTTAATTCATTATTCAACATTTACACAAGCTTAGGCTTCATTTGGTGTACGTAATAACTAGCAAGCCAAGTTTCTTTTATGAAAACCGAGAATCCAAACATAGAGTAATTACTCTGAGGAGGGAGAAACCACCCTCAGTCAAATAGTGCCACTCTAAATATTGACACTGTGTGCTTTCCGCTCAGGGTTAACCATTGGGATGCCATTGACCTCCACGTGTAATGGTGGCTGTGGAACAAAAGGTGTATTCAGAAGAAGAAGGTACTTGATTACAGGAAAATGCTAGGTGGGAGTTGAATGTTTGCACAGTAGCACAGGAAGCAGGAGCAAAGTGGTCAGTGTTGAAAGAAAGGATGAAGAAGAGAACAGACCACACATCCACACTTCAGTAATGATAACCACCTATTACTGACACCTTCGAGCTGAAAGTCTCTGTGCCATGTGCTATGTACATGTTAGCTTTGTTACTGGGAAGTTGTATGACGCCCACTTTATCCATCACCCCTGAGTGCTGAATGAACGGCTGTTAAGTCAGACCAATTCTGATCCCAGGAAATCAACTTCTAAACCCCTCTTGCTCTGGAACTCTCTATCACTCCCAAAGTGAGTTTCTGTTGACATTTGCTCTGTTTTCTTTTCCCTTGTAACAAGTTCCAAGGCATCTTCTCATGTCAAGACTTTCCGTGTGAGAACACTGGGCATTGGCTGAGCATGGCAGAAGAGCAGAATGTCTGTCTCTAAGGCTTTTCTTTTTTTTTTTTTGGTGGTTACTGGGGTTTGAACTCAGGGCTTCATGCTTGCTAGGCGGCACTCTACCACTTAAGCAATTCCACCAGCCCCAAGGCCTTTTTGATCTTAGTGACTTTGGGAAAAAACAGTCCCATGTCTTAAAAATAACCAGTTCTAACTTTCTTGTTTTAAGAAATCAGACCTCGGGGGCGGCGGGGGGGGGGGGCATCAAAGTGGAAAGGGTATTCCAAAAAAGTGTTTATTTCAAGCCAGGATTTATTCCAACAGTAATCACGTGCTCTGATCTCCCCCATTCTACCCATGAAGAATCAGGTTCAGAAAAGTGAAGAAGCAAAATGGATCCCACATAATCTGTCACGTCAAACCTAAGCTGTGCTTTATTCTCCACACTGGTGTGCTAAGTGGCTTCTCCTATGAGGGCAGTGCTAAATGGAGAGCCAAGTCCACCTGAGTCTGGACACCTGGCATGACTTATTGATGCCTTGCCCTAAGCAAAAACCTGAAGCCACATGTGCCTCGCATTCACTCCCATGCAGATGTGAAAATCCACCCAAAATCTCAAGCTTGAGCACCCTCTCTTACTACTGACTACAAGCTCCCTGTCCCTAACTACTGAGTTTTGGGGATATTGGCAGCAACATTTCACCAATTTACAATGAAGCTCACACTCCTACAGCCAGACACACAGGGCAACTGAAATGTGAGCCACTAGTAAGGGAAAAGGGGATTGTTTTTTTTCCTCTGGCAGCATAATTTTTATTAGAAGTCATATATGTTTATTACCTAAAATAAGAGGATAAGTATAAAGTATAAAATTTAAAGGCATCTAAAATCTCAGCGTTCACATAACCACTCAATATTTTATCTTTCTTCCTAGATATTTTTCTGTAGTCATATATGTGTATTTCTCTGTACTTAAGTATTTTTCTCCTACAAAAAGAAGATAGCATTATATTTAATAATTTTTAGTGACAAGAATAGCAAATTTATCCTGACGTCAATAAATGCACTTTGATAACTGATTTGGGTAAATTAGAGCATTTTATCATTTTTAATTCAATTAATTTAGCAAATGTTTGTTGACAGCCTATTTCCCCCTAGCCCTATGCAAGGTCCCAGGAACAGAGAGGTGACGAAAGCCATCAGTACCCCAGTGACAGAACCTCCAGTCTACCTCTTAGCACCAGTCAAGGTTGAAGATTGAACTTTTAGACCTGGGGAGCAGGGGTGATGGCTGGCATCCACGATGTGGTGATGGTAGCCCGAAGATGCAGTTACAAGAGCAAGGAGGTCTTTACAATTTGTTTCTAGTGAATAAGGCTTTCCCATATCACTCTTTCTCTCTCTCTCTCTCTCTCTCTCTTTTTTTTTTGGCATTACTGAGGTTTGAATCACTCCGACTCTTGAAACATACCCCCAACCCTTTTCTCTTTAATTACTTTTCAGATAGGGTGTCAGACTTTTGCCCAGGCTCGTCTTAGACAATGATCCTCCTATCTTTGCCTCTCATGGAAATGGGATTAGAGGCACCACCATGCCCAGCTTGTTTGTTGAGATAGGGTCTCACCAACTGTTTACCTGGGCTGGCCTTGAACCTGATCCTCTCAATCTCTGCCTCCTGAGTAACTGGCATTATAGGAGTACACCACCATGCTTTACTATTCCTCTTACCTTCAGATCCTGTTCTCACTGTACCATCTGAGGCAAATTAAGTACACATCAAAGTTTCACAGGTAATCAAATAACAATTATTGCTAATTTATATATGAACCTATTTTGAAAATATGCATTTTTGAAACAATTTGTTCCTTGGCAATTTAATGGAGAACATTGCCCAGTTTACCTAGCTGTTCTTTATATTATACTAACCTATTAAATACTAAATTATACTAGTCTATGCTATAGTCTATTATAGTAATCAATACTATGCTATAACTACTTGTCCCATAATTGCTATACATTTGGCCTAGCAATGATTCTACCAAGACACAAATGCTTTTTCATTCGGCAATAATGGAAGGTAGCATAGCGTTATTCCGCTTTGGGGTGTGCAGAAGAGAAGCTCAGAAACACTAAGCAACCTGCTAAATTTCCCACAGGAGTAGCTGTTGGAACCTGGGTAGAACATAGAACACCGTTTTGTAATGGATTGTTACTTCTATTACAGAATCTTGGTAGCAAAGTGATTAAACTCAAGTAAAAGCAGTACAGTCACATGAAAGCAGAAGGGTGCATAACAGCAGACCTTCCACAGACTCAAGAACATCTGTGCAGTGGCAGGAGAAGCAAGAGTTTTAGGATGTAGAGAACTGGAAATGGGTTCAGATCCCAGATGCACCACTTACAGGCCCTGTCTCTCAATAACATTCTCAACTTCTGAGACTCAGTTTCCTTACCTTTGCAGTCATGGTGAGAACTAAAAATAAATGTATATGAAAGTGCTAAGACACATGACAATGTTAATTAATGCTCAATTACACTATTGTTGACAACACTATCACCATTGTTTCTCTTTTTATTGTTACTACATTCTGTGAGAGAGGACATATTCCCCTCCCTGGTCTTTACTAGAATATTCAGAAGCTAAAGAAGTTTGGTACTGCTCATCTGCCATGGGGCTCTGTTTACATCTTGAATTACTCAAATGAAATAGAAAAACAGCCTCCCTGCATCCTAAAGTGCTTATTACTTTCATCAAACAGCACAGAGTTCCCCTCAAAATTAATGACTCCGTCCATCTGTTTATTTCCCTCTGCTAAACTGATTTCATGCTTTTCTGGGCTGGTAAGAAATACTTGCAAGACAGCTGTTGTAGACCCAGCAGGGACATCTACTACCCACATCACTAAGTTCCCGGGGCCTCAGATGGTCCAGGAAGAGCAGGCATCAGGCATGACATCCCACGGATGCAGGTCAGGATCCATAAGTACTGCTACATCGAGGTCCACGTGAGGAGGTGGTTTGTTTGGATGCTACTTTTTTTGTGTTACACCAATTTCATTTATATTTTAATTAATTAAGATGTGCTCAAGTTCTCTATAACTGAATATAAATTTATTCTTCAGATATTTCTGTCATAGATCTCAATTTAAATTGAAATTCTGAGAATACATTATTTATAATATATACATGTGATCTTGTATGAAGGCAAGGAAAATAAATTACATGGAATTGATATGTAGTAATTTTTACAATATATGTTTCAGTAATTTACTACTCTTTCAAGCATAGAAAGCCCATCAACAGATCACAGTGATATGTTCAATAATTAAATTCAGTTGTCTTTGATAATTTTCTTACTCTCACATAAAAAACATAACTTTTCACAGTTTTAACTTCTGTCATTCTGTGTCAAAACGTTTGGACTTAAGTGTTTGTGAAATGATTGATCTTTTTAAATATTTCACTATATACACACGGGCCTCCAGTTATGTTCTTGGTCCAGGCCCAGCAGATGTTACGGGTGGGTCTGCCCTTGGCGCTCGATGACCACGGTGGTGATGGGTTCATGTGTCTGATGGGGCCCAGGTCAGCATGAGTAGGAAGACTGTAAAACTCATCTGATTTTACACAGAATTGACTCTTCAATTCGTGATTATAATACTCAGATCAAATGCAGAGTTTTCAGACTAGTAGGTTCTTAAGTACTACCAGTGTGAATTCTGCAGCACACTGGCTAACTCCTAACCATTTTATAACATGCAGATTTTCCTGTTTAAATCAGGAAAATACCTAACATCTTACCATTTCCACAGTTGCTTTTCATTTTCCTAGACACAACCTCAAATATATTACTTCATTATTAAAAAATAGTATATTTTTAAATTTTAACTTAGAATTTTTACATTCTACTTTCATCTGCTTATCATTATGGCATAAGTAATTATTTCCATGTTGCTGTAGCGTTGTCACAAATTGCCAGGTATTTTATCTACTTGGCAGACCTGATTTCATTGGACACTGTACCCAATAAAATAGGCAGTAATAATAAACATACTTCTGCAAGCATAAAGCTTTCTAACAGTGGTCTTAAGGACTGTCCTGCCTCAGCATCACCAGTGCTGGGATTACAGATAGGTGCTATCACATCTGACCAAGTTTCTTTTTAGAAACTTTCTATCCTAATGCAGAGTGCTATGTTCAAACACTGCTCGAACTGATTTTTGTGTGATTATGTTTATAGATATGCTATTGATTTAAGCTGATTTTTTGCTGCTCAAATTGTAAGGTTTGACTCTATCTTCTTTGCATTAATGTTAATTTTAGTTTTTGAGTTTGTAGACTATTTTTATGCCTCAAAAACCAAAACTATATATAAAAAGGAATATTCGAGAACTCTTGCTCATATCCCTAGCCATTCCACGTCCCCATCCTATAACCGTTTCCATGACCCTCTTGTTTCTTCTTTCTTTGTTCTTATCATTGCAACAATAAGAAAATGCATATAATTTTATGCTTGTTTTCCCTTACTTATTATACAAAAGGCTGAAGCTTATGTAGAGGATATAACTTTAAAGCAAATCATTATTTATTATTAGAGAAAAAACTATGAGGGACAAAGTCTTTTAATGAGATAGATCACAAATCATGATAGTTCACCTCTGTGTGCAATCACCCAAAAAGCTGAGATCTTGAAAAATTGTATCCTTCACAAATGCAGATGCACAAAAGGACATCTTTTCATGGAATGAAGAGGTTTTGATGTTCTTATGTACACACAATGCTATACACAAAGTTAATGTGATAATGCACTTTCATGGTGTGAAGTTTGCAAAAGACACATAAAACAAAGTATAAGTCTGAGAATGCTTTCATATAATTTATATCTTCAGTGATAGAAATGATGCAAACAATTAGTATAGCTAATTGTCAAATGCTGATGATTTAAAATAGTGAGAAGAAAGGGAAAGAATCACTAACATATCTAGAACAATTTTAGACTTCAGGTATTTGGATTTTCATGATTTCAGCATTATAGATTATGGCTCTCAGATTATGATAATAATTGTTTTATATGCATCTTCCTATGTTAAAGAACTAGGCATGTTTTCATATTTTCGAGAGTTTTTAATGAGGAATACATGCTGAAAAAGTATATTGCAGGGAGAGATTATGGGCAACTTTACAGAGATAATCAGTAGGCCTGGCCAACTTTCATGGCCGTTACTTATATTTTGAAGTATTGTATCAGGATGAAAGCTGCTTTTGTTTTGTTAGGATATGGCTTTCCTGAGAGAAAGTGATTATGTTCCAGTCTTCATGAAAGCCTTCCACAATTCAGTATACACTGATGTGAGCATTCCCTATTAAATCTTTCCATCTTCTGTGCCATGCTTCTATGGTTTTTTTTGGTACTCAGAAATCCATCCCACATGCACTTATACACAGACCACAAAATTGGCAGACACAGTGCTGGTAATCGAGCAGCATCACCACGCATATGTGCCTTTCTAAACTATGATGCACATAACAATTGTTGAGCCAGTCACTAATTTTGCTGACTTCTTCAGGCAAATGTGGCTTTAATTCATTAAAAGCTCCTGGAATTTTCTTAGTTGGAAAGTATAACAATTCAGATAAATGATGTATTTTTAAACTGAATTTTTCACCTTTGCCATATGACACAGCCAATTCTTTCCCCAAAATGTAGCTTTCTACCCTTCTTATATAACCTTGTTTTTGCCCTGCATGGAAATTGAGATTTTCAGGACTTTAGTTTTTAGGATTTCAACATTCAGAATTTTAATATTTTGAGATTGGGATTTTAGATTTTAGGGATTTTGATTTTCTATGATATCAACACTTGGGATTATGACATTCAGGATTGCATCTCTTAGGATTATGACCAGCATTGATTTTATATATATCTATATATATTAAGGAACTATCCACTTGTTCATATTTTCACAAGAGTTTTTATCCCTATAAAACAAATTTTGTCAAATTTGTTTTTCAGAGCCTGTGAAGTTAATTAAATGTTTTTTTCCTTAGAGCTGTTAATATGGTGAATTGTATTATTAGATTTTCTGGTGTTGAGCCATCCTTGCATTCCTGGCAATATACGATTTACATAATGTAAGACTGACATCTGTGTGGGTCAGACTTTAGTTGCTATGACAAGAACCTGTGGAAAAAACAGGGAAAATTTTACTTGGACTCATGGTTCCAGAAGTCTTTGTCCATGGTTCCTTTAGCCCCATCACTTTCAATTTGATTTGAGGCTGAATATCATAGCAACAGGAACTTGTGGAGAGCAAAGCAGGTCACTCAATGGTAGACAGGAAGCAGAGAGCCAGAAACAGGAAGGAGCAAGGGCAAGATGTGGTCCCCAAGGACACGCGTCTAGTGACCTACTTCCTCCAGCTAGCTCCCACCTCCTAAAGTTTCCAGCAACTTCCAAAATAGCACCACCAACTGGGGACCTCAGTTTCAACACATGAACCTATAAGGAACATTCCACATTCAAACGGTAACATCTGTTTTGTAAATATTTTATTTTTTAAAAAGTAATTAATATTTATAAGTGATATCATATGTAAATGTCTTTGTGTTATGTTGATAGTATTTAGATAACAATGTTGTACTTGCTTCAGAAACATTTGGAAATATTCATTTTTCTATAATCTGAAACTATCAGGTTGTTAAAGGTTTGCTATAATTTCCTGTAAAAATACGTGGGTCCCCTGCTTCTTTGCAAGGTAGTTCCTTAATGAATTTTTTTCTTACTTCTATGGAAATCTATCTTTTTTAAGTGTGCTATGACCCTTAAGGTCAGTTTATTGAAATATATTTGTCTACGATATTATATATTTCCTCCAGTGTTTTATGTTTATTTGCACAGATGTATGTAGTGTCATGATGTTTAATTTTTTTTCTCTAAATCATTAGCTACCTTTTATATATTTGCATTTTCTTCCTTTTTCCTTGATTTGATGATCTGGTAGTTTTTCTATTTTGTTGATTTTTTTCAAAGAACCAGGATTTTGATTTACAAATTTGACCTACTGATTTTCTGTTCTCCATTTCAATAATTATTGCCTTAATCATTAGGATTTCCTTTCTTATACTTTCTTTTGGTTTATTTTGTTGTTGTTTTTCTAGCTCTTTTGGGGGAGTCGAGACTAGAGTTTGAACTCAGGGCTTTGCATTTGCAAAGCAGATGCTGCACTACATGATCCATTCTTCCAGCCTAGCTTTATAGATGGTAATCTTATGTACTTACTTCTTTTGCTTTTTTTAATTGATGCACATGTTTAGGGCTACAAAATCTTATTTTGCTGATTCAAATGTATCATATATTCTTAAGTATAATGTTTCTGATGTCATTATTTTTCAGGATCTTTATAATTTCCGGTCATATTGTCACTTTAACCAATTAGTTATGTAGTGTATGATTGAGACAAATTGTTGACTTTCGTTCATTTTAAATTTCTTATTGAATTGACTGTAATCAATGAATGTTGTTTATAATATTTCTATTTTATGGAATTTACTTTATGCCTTAGTATGCAATTATTTGGGGCAAAATTTCCATATGCACTTGAGAATAAAGCACAGCCTTATTCAAAGACATCCAAAAACCTATGCTGTTGTTTATGCATCTTGAACATTTTGTGTCTTTCCTTTATTTTATCAACTTGATCCATCTCATACTAAAAGTGCTATTTTAAAGTATTCTATTATTAGTATGTTTCTGACTTTTTCTAGCATTCTTGAACTTTTGGTTATAGCAAAGTATTCAAACCTGTTATATCATCAGTGTAGAATATGACTTTAACATTATAAAGTGATCTTCTTTACCTCACTTAATGCTTCTGCCTTGAAGACCACCTTGGAATCAAAATTGCAGCCCCTTGTTTCTTACTGTTTTCTTTCACCTGTTGAGTATGGTTAATCACTTAGTTTTAGGAGTGTATCTTTTGAACAATATAAAATTGATTTTACTTTATATGCAAAGTTGACTCCCGTTTTTAGTAAATAAGTCTGTTCATATTTGTAGATGTAAATATAATCTTGGATGTTGATTCTGTCATGTCTTATTTGTAATTATTGGATTATTAGGTTATATTTACTGAGCTTTCCTATTTGATGTAGATAAAACTGTCTTCCTTATTATAGTGTATTAATACTTTCATGTCATCTTGGACTCCTTCTTTGCTTACTTGTAATTTAGATGGTATCTTGACTCCCATCTATAACCCACATAATGTCACCTATCTCATTTCTTCCTTCTATCCCATTTTTGCCACATTCTTTCTGGGTTACCAGAAGATATGATGCATGGGTATCATCCTTCAACCCACAATGTACTCTCGTCTTAGATCTACAATTAAATACATGAAATAGTCACTGTCAAGTGACTTTTGAAAATTTTTCTCCTGTATCCTCTGGTTGGATGATGTACATGCAGTTCTAATAGGTATAAATCATTTAATTTGCGTAGTAATATTATATGGGGTTTTTTTTGGCGGTGCTGGGATCTGAACTCAGGACTTTGCACTTGCTTGGCAAGCTCTCTACCACTGAGCCACAGCCAGAACTTGGATTATAGGTTGTTATTATTATGGTTCTTCCCGTTGAAAAGGGAATGGACACCTAGAGTATAAAATCTCTAACGAGAGAAACTTCTGAGTCAGTTAAAAACAAAACAAAAAATGTATAGGCAATTTAAAAAATTTTTTTAATTTTTATTTTTTGGATTTTTTTTTCCTGTCTTTTTTTTTTTCTGTGTAGTACTGGGTTTGAACTCAGAGCCTCAAGCTTGCTAGGCAGATGCTCTACCACTTGAGCCACTCTACCAGCTCAAGGCAAATTTTTTTAAAAATAAGAAAATTTAAATCACCTATATTTCTACCATCTTGAGGATACTATTGTCAATATTTTATTACATCCCTTTTCAGTAAATACAAAAATATATACATGGAATCCCATAAATGAATTGTTTGGTAAAGTGTTTTTCTACTTAACATTTAACAAAATATTTTTGTCAAAATGCATTGACATAATCAGATTTAATAAGTGTGAAAATTCTTCATGTGTATGTAGCATGACTTATTTAATTGTCCCCTATTAGTTTATTTCTTTTTTTGCTTATTTTTAAATAATACTGTGATGAATTTTTCAAAGGTCATATTTTTACACATGCCCTAATAATCTCTTTTAGATTTAATTCTATTAACTGAAAAGGTATACATCTTAAAACGGTTTAATAAAACTGTATTTTCAGTAAATTAACATGTTCCCAGTTGAAGCAATACCACTTTATATCATGGTTTTGAATTTCACTGAACATGTTGAGATTTGAGGTCACAGAACTCTGTATGTAATACACACTCACACTCTGAATGCAAAACAGAGACTAATAATATATTTATACTGCAATAATTTTTTGAAAATTTATCATTGAACAATTAGTTAAACATTTCTATAGTCCAGAAACACTTGAGAGTAAATGGGAGCTGAAATTCCTGGACTTCCAGAATAAAAGCAGATAAAGGAAGCCCAGGTTCACTCCCAAGATAAAGGGATCCAGCAAGTTGGGCTCCTGTGCCTCACCCCTGTCATCTTATCTTCTAGGGAGGCTGAGATTGGGAGGATCACAGTTCTAGGCCAGCCTGGGCAAAAAAGGTTTATGAGAACCTCACCTCAGTGGAAAAAGGCTGGGTATGATGCACACAACTGTCATCCCACCTACAGCAAGAAGCATAAAATAGGGGGATCACTGTCCAGGCTGTCCCTGGCAGTGAGACCATATCCTCAAAACAATCAGAACCAAAAGACCTGGAGGTATGCCTCAGGGAGTAGAGTGTCTGCCTAGCAAGTGCCAAACCCTGAGTTCTAATCCTAGTACCACCAAATAAGAAGGAGAAGAAAAGGATCTTGCTGATGGGTGGTATTAGACTCATGCTGTGAAACAGTTTCTCAGGTTAGGCTCTTCCAGCCTAACCTAATGGAGACTGAAAGAAGTTAATTACTGCTTAACTCCATGGGTGGTATGGAGCTGAATGGGTGGTGATTAATGAAGACTTTCATGGAACAAGAGCTCAGGGGCTCTTGTTCCCTGCCTCTACCCAGGGATCCTACCATGGGGTCCTGGTGAAGGCAACCAGAAAGCATCTACACAGAGAAGGCTGACTGCAAAGAAAAAACAAAACTCCCACACAGAATGTGCTTGCAAGCAACATGTCAAAGTTTATAAGCAAACTGAGGTATGAAAGACACTCCCTGACTCAAAGAGTTTATCTCTGAGGAAACAGATACAATAAAGGATCCTGGAAAAGATTTCAAAATAAATGAGCATAAAATATTTAAAGGAATAAAGGAAGCAACCACTACCATAAAAATAGGAAAGAAATAACAGAGGACTATTAAGGGAGCCAACTAGAAACAAAATGAGTAACATACCTATGGAAGGGAAAAAACTCATGAGGCAGAACTAAACACCAGATGACTGACACCGTTAAAAAGAGAATGACTAGAAGGAGAATGCTGACAATTTAATTCAGGTTGCAGACTAGGAAGATAAAGAGAAAGAAAACAGAAAGAGAACTTGGCGGGGTGGTAGAGTGACTCAAGTGGCAGAGCACCTGCCTAGCAAATGTGAGGCCCTGAGTACAAACCCCAGTACCACAAAAAAAAAAAAAAGAGAGAGAGAATTTGGGAGTCACAGATAAGGTTAGTGTGTGTGTGCGTGCTCATCTGCGTGTGTGTGTGCACACACCTGTGTGTGTGCATGTGTGGGTGTTTCAGGAAATAAAGAACAGATGGAATGGCAGAAAGGAATTTTGAAAGAGATGTTAGCTAAGATTTTGAAAAATTATCAGGTAGAAAAAACCCACTGAATTGAACTCAAGATAAATAAAAATAAATTAACCCCTGAACACATCATAATGAAACTAGTGAATACCAGTATTCCCATTATGGGGTATTGGCAAGATTACGTGCTTTATTTTAATACTTTGATTACCATTATTGGCCTTGTTCCTCTTGAAACAATTATAAAACACACATGGTTAAAAAATTCCCTGTGATGATCCCCAACACAATGAACTACATGACTTAAGGATTTTTTCCCATTTGAAATTCCGAGGACTTTGGCATATAACTCCTTTTCTCCAATTTTTGGCCACTAAGTACCACTTAAAGGCTGTCTTCACACATAAAGACAATCAATTTTAGGTTACATTTTTAAAGAGTCATCAAAAAATTATAATAAAATATGAAAGTGTTTAACATTAGTGCTAACTTTAGTGTCAATTTCATGTCAATTTTGCATTGTTTACAATCTATTACTGACTTCTTCAAAATAGGCCCACCATGAATTTTCCCCACACTTATTGGGTCCCCTGCCCTACCTCCTGGCTAGAGCTGCTCTTGCATAGCTCCCTCCATTCCCTGAATTCTAAAACCAACTGCTGCCACCAAGTTCACATTCAAGGAGCCTTCTGCAAATCTCAGCTGAGGAGGAGAGGACCACCCACCCATGTGCTGGCTAGAGTGGACCCCTGGGGACTTCTGTCTCTCCCCTGCTGCCTGGAGAGGCTAGATGATGCAAGATAGAGGAGGGTGGCCACCCTTCTTTTGGACTTCTTGTGGACTGTAAACACTGGAAGGGCTGAGGCAAAGAGGAACCAGAGATAAGTTTGTCAGCCTTTCTTTAATTCCCATCACCTTCCTCCCTCCCAGGGTTGTTTTCCAACCATAGCTTGCTGTCTCAGTGGTGATCTCTCTCTAACAAAGAGCAACTGAGCTGCCTTTGTTATGCACTTTGGCCATCTCAGTAATGCACTCACTTGTATTTGATCTCTCTCCTTTCCTTAATCAATTCCCCTTTTCCCTTCCTCTTAATTCCTTGAGATTATGCCTCCCAATAAGGTGTTAACAGATAATCCTTTGCCTTGGGCTCTGTTTTCTAGGGAACTGAGGCTAAAACTGTATTAATATCTGACAGATAGATAACCTGAGCCACAGGCCATGTTCTATATCCAGTCATTTTCTCTCTTTACTCTTTATATTCACTTATTAGAAAATCCAAATTTATAGTCACAGTTTGTCAGGAATGGTAGTGAGTTTTTGGTGGCTCTGACAAATGATTCTGGATTGAATATGGACATAGAAATTATGAAGGTATTCTCTACTGAAGACCACTTTTATCATTCAGTCAGATACTAAGTCAATGAGCATGCAACATTCAAAAGCTGGAAGGCTGAATATTTCAACTTGAGAGATGCAGTCAAACGGACTCCCAATTTTGCTCGATTGCGTTTGATTTTGAAAGTATTTCTGCATATCCTGCAGTTCTCATTGTCTAATGAGTATAGAAAGTCAAGTGACAGAAATGTTAGATTCTTGGTGATCATCTTATTTGCGCATACTCTGGTCTTTGTAAGACATCATGACACTATCCCCAACATTAAAATGCATTTTTTTAAAAAAAACTGAAATGATAAGTTTATCTTACTCAAATGACTTTAACTGGTACTAAAAAACACCACAGAATTAAACACCTAAAATCCCGGAGTGCTCTGTGCCAGAATTAAGAAAGTCATTATTTTATTTCTTTTTATCAGACCCTTATTTTATTTATTTATTTATGGTGGGGCTGTGGTTTGAACTCAGTTTTGTGCTTCTAGCAGGCACTCTACCACTTGAGCCACACTTCCGGACCATTTTGCTCTGATTATTTTGGAGATGAGGTCTCAGGAACTCTTTGCCCAGGCTGGCCTGAACTTGTGATCCTCCAGATCTAATCCTCTGAAGGAGCTAGGATAGCAGGTGCCCAGCAAGACCTTTAGTTTTCCATATATTATTTGGAAAAAAAAGTAGCTGTACTCAGGGCCTGGGCTTGCTGTGAGACACTCTACCACCTCAACCATGCCCTCACCCTTTGCTTTGCTTTGGTTATTTTTTGGATAGGGTCCTGCATTTTTGCCCAGGGAAAGCCTGGACTTTGATCCTCCCAATCTCTGCCTCTAAGTAAATGGAATTATGGGTGTGAGCCACTTCACCCAACCCTTTTTTTTTAGAGACAGGGTCTTTCTATGTAGCCCAGGCTGGCCTCAAACTCAAAATTGTCCTGCATTCTGGGATTAGAAGCATGTATCCCCACATGTATTGCCTGGGTTAAAAATATTAAACACAGAAAAGATGAAAGGATTGTACTGTGAACACTCATATACCACCTACATCCTACAGCTAACATAGTATATTTCTTTATCATATAATTCTCTACTTATCCATACATCTCTCTATCCATCAATTTTTCTCATTTTTATACATTTCAAAGTGGATTGCAGCATGCATACCATTAACTTGGGTTTGAAGCTTTTGATAGTTCCTTATTAAAATAAAATTTACTTACAATGAAAGCACAAATTTTAAGTACACTCTTCTGTGAAGTTTGATGTTGTCAAAACTCCTATCGATATATAGAAAAGTGCTATTAGTCCAGGAATTTCCTTCACTCCTCTTCCCTGACAGTCCCTAGCCCATCTCACAGAAGCAATCACATCCAAATCTTTTCTCTAGAGACTAATGTGTCTGTTGTAGTGTTTCATATAAATAAAATCAGTTATCCCTTACACATTGTTTTTGTAAGGCCTTTTTATTGAGCATAATGCTTTAGAGTCATTTAAGCCATCAGGTGCATCACCTGTCCATTCTTTTACATTGCTGTGCTATATTCTACTGTATCAATATGCCATCATTCATTTAGCCACTCTCCTGTTGATGGACACCTATGCTGTTTTGGGGCTGGAGTTTTAGGAATAAATCTATCAACATTCTGTGCAAGTCTTTTGTGGACGTGTGTTTTCATTTTTCTTGGAAAAGATCTGGGTGGAATTTCAGGGTCATAAGATCAGTGTGTATTTATTTTATCAAAAACTGCTAGACCTATTTCCAATATGACTGAAGCACCTTACAGGTTAACAGCAATATAGAAGAGTTTCAATCAATTCACATTCAGGGCTGGTGGAGTGGTTCAATTGGTACAGCACCTGCCTAGCAAGTGTGAGACCCTGAGTTCAAACCCTAGAGCTGCCAAAAAACCAAAAGAAACAAACAAAAAACATCACTTTGCTTCACATTCACAAACCTATCGGGGGTTTCAGTATTGTTAGATTTTAATGGGTCTGTAGTGCCCTGTCGCGGTTTAATTTGCTTGTACCTGACAATGTTCAGTCTTCAACACATTTTCATGGGCTCATTAGTCATTTGCATATTGTTCTATGTAAAATATTTCAACAAATATTACAGTCGTACATTTTATATTGGGTGCTTTGTCCTCTTCTTATTGGGTTGAAGGAATTCCTGAGTCTCGGTTTTCTGCCAGATCTATATTTATGAACATTTTCTCATAGCCCAGGTCATATCTGTTCACTTCCTTAACAGTCTCCACTGCCAAGCAGAAATTTTATTGTGATGAATTCTAATACCATGTATCTTTTTTCTATTATGGTTACAGTTACTGGTGTCTTGTTAAGAAAATTGTGTCTACTCCCAACTCACAAAAACATTACATTTTCTATTATAAGGTTGATGTTTTGAGCGTTTGCATTCAGCTTATATTTCTTATGAATGAGTTCCTTATGTGCTGGCATTTGTGTAGCATGTAAGGGACAAGTGGAAGCTCATTTCTTTCCCGTGGTGTATGCAGTTGTTCCACCACCATTCGTTGAAAAGACTTTGCTTCTCTAGTGGATGGTTTTGTTACCTTTGTCAAAAATTAAGTCTATAGAATACCCAGCCACCAGAATAGAGCACACGTTTTCCTCTAATGCCCAAGACACAAAATGTTAGACCACAAAACTGGTCTCAATAAATTTAAATAGTCAAAATCATGAAATAATTCCATAAGAGAAAATTGGAAATCAACTTTAAAAAATAATTTAAAGATTCACAAACGTGGAAATCAAAGAACAGAGTTTGAAATACTCAACTGGTCAGAGAAGAAAGCACAAAAAATTAGAAAAAACCTTGAGATACGTGAAACCCAAAACCTAGCTCAAAACTGTGCAGCGACCGTTGTGCTCAGAGAGAAAATAATAGCTAGAAAAACTTACGTTAAAATAAGATAAATCTCAAATCAATAGTCTCACCTTCCACCTTGAGGAAGTAGGAAAAAAAAAAAAAAAGAAAACTAAATCCAAAGAAGAGAAAAGAATAAAATAGGATTTGAGGCTAGAAAGACTAAATAGAGAAAATCAACAAAACCAAAAGTTGGTTCTCTGAAAAGAGCCACAAAATTGACCAATAAGGACCATCAAGATGTTTAGCATCATTAGCCATTAAAGAAATGTGTGTTGAATCCATAGTAGGAAACTGTTTTACACTAGGACAGCTTTCATAATATTTTAATGATAATTGCATTTACTGGCAAGACTTTGGTTAAATTGGAACCTTCCTACATTGCTGCTGAGAATGAAGAATGGGCAGCTGCTCTGGAAAGAGTTATCATATGACCTCTGAGTTATATATCCAAAATAAGTGAAAGCACGTTCGCCTGAAAATTTGTACACAAATGCTCATAGCACCATAGTTCATAATAGCCAAACTATCTAATAGCCTCCATAGATATTGCTAGATGAATGAATTAACAAAATATAGTTTATCCTTTTTCATGGTTGAAAATGAAGAGTTTGAGCCACCATGGCTCATACCTGTCATCCCGACTACTTGGAAGGTGGAGATCAGAGGATTACAGTATGAGGACAGCCCAAGCAAAAAGCTAGCAAGACCTCATCTCAACAAGTAAGTCAGGTATAATAGTGCTTGCATGTATGTAGTCTCAGCTATGCAGGAGGCCATTGGTAGGATTGTGGTCCAAGGATGACCTTGGCAAAAATGTGAGACCCTATCCTAAAACTAATCAAAACAGAAGAAGTGCTAGGGGAGTGGCTCAAGTGGTAGAACACCTGCCTAGCAAGCATGGGGCCCTGAGTTCACCACCAAAAAAGATCCACATATTATATGACTCCATTGATATGAAATGTATAGAATAGACAACCCCACAGAAATTAGAAACTGGATTAGCAATTGCTAGTGTATAGGGGGAGAGGGAATGGGGAATGAGTGTTAATAGTTACAGGTTTTGTTTCCATGTATTAGAATTGGATCATGGTGACAGTCACACAACATTGTCAACATACTAAAAAGAACATACACTTTATAAAATTAGACTCTTTGTAGTGGTGAATTTTTTGTTATGCTAAAAAATTGATGACAAAAATTTGGGTCTATTTCACAGATTTCTAGTCTGTTACACTAATTTATTTGCTTCTAATCCCAGGACCACACTGTCTTGATTACTGAAAATTTGCAGTAAATTTGAAGTCGAGTAGAGTAGGTTCTGATTTTACTGTTCTTCTTCAATATTGCTTTAGATATTTTAAGTTATACCCCTTGCTTTAAAAACTCTGGCCAGGCACAGTGGCTCTAAGCTGTAATCAAAGCTACTAGGAACCAGAGATCAGGGGGATTGTGGTTCTAGGTAAAAAGTTCACAAGACCCCATCTCAATCAATTTATGGATATGGTGACACATGCCTGTCATCCCAGTTATGTGAGGAAGCACAAATAGGCAAATCAGGGCTCAGGCTGGCCCAGGCATAAAGCAAGACCTTATCTAAAAAATAACCAAAGCCAAAAGGACTGGGGGCGTGGCTCAAGTTGTAGAGTGCCTGCCACGCAAGTGAGAGGCCCTGAGTTCAATCCCTAGTACTGCCAACAAAAATAAAATAAAATAAAAAACTTTGGTGCACACCCATTTGTTCCACAGCATAGAACGTTCTTGTACCTGCAAATTGAGAAAAGGCACACATGGTGCCTATGATTTGCTCATCTACTCAGAGGTCAACCCTAAGTCAAGATCAGAAGGAACACTGTTCACCCACTGGAGCAAGTCAGTCTGTGGAGTGGAATTCAGACAAAGCACTGTTGTGTGTATGTGGCAATGCCTTTTCTTGCCTCTTTTGCTATTGCCCCTCAGTATTTACCAGAAAAGACCCTTTTCAGTTTTAACTTATTTCACATAGTGCCATCACCTAAGTTCCCATACTTAAAGATTTCAGTGACCCACAGACAAGAGCTCATCAGCCCTCTTCCTCATACTGGGCTGTAATATGCCAGGACCTGATTTGCGCACTGCATATCTCTCTCTGGGTTTTCCATTTGTAAGTGTGTGTGTGACAGCAGTCTCTCTTCCTTTTGCTATGCTCTGCTGTCTGGCTCATTTGATAGGGAATGTCACCAGTGCTTGTCTCCTTCTCTATGTGTCCCTTGTGCTGCTCTGGGGATAACTCCATAAGCTTCCCGGGAGTGACACTTGTCCTTTTCTGGCTATGAAGAAGTGTGACTTTGAAAGCTGCTTCTGTAGTTTGGTTTCTCCTTTTCCTTTGACAATAATATTCTTCAGTTTCATGCTGGTGTGTGCTTATTATGGAAAATATAAATTTACTCAGCAGAGATGTCGCTGTGTTTACAGAGTTTTTTTTTTTTTTTTTAGGTGGCGGTTTCACACCACTCTTTGGCAGTTTCATGTCAGGCAAAACACTTAGAATTGAGAGTGAATGGCTGGTTGGCTCAATAAAATCCAATTTTCAGATTCATTGTAGTTCTTCCTGCTCTTTTTTTTTTTTTGAACTGTGTAGAGAGATATCACACTTGTAAGCTCACATGGCCCAGCACACAGAGAGTCACATTTTTCACTTTGCAGAGTAGCTCACTATTCATGTTTACACATTATTTAGAATTGGGCTATTTTTTACTTAAGCACTTTAATCAGTGATTTCTGAATTACTGACTCTTTCCATTCACTGAGCATATAGCAATCTAGTGACAATACATTCAGCCTTCACAAACAAGACTAACACATGAGAGACATGAAAATACGTCACAACCAATATTAACTGATCGTTTAAAATTAGCCATGACAGAAGAACTAACACAATGTTACTCATGCGTGACTAGCATTTAAGAAATACACTGTTTATTAACATTATAAGTGGATTTCCAGAAAATCATAATTAAGCTCACATTTCAAATGGAAAGAAAAAGATTGCTTTAAATCTTTTCCCTCTGGAGCCATGTAAGTCCCAGAGAACCCAAGACAGAATAGTAGGGACCACCAAGTTTTCCAGGACTCCCTAAGACATCCTGGTTACAGACTCACAGCTCTAGTGAGATATACAATCGAAATGTTTAGCTCTGGCCCACTAGCAAGCCTTACCTGCTTGAAATGTCACCCAATTTGGCCAACAATCTGTCCCCTGCCTGTTGAAGGAATTATAATTCTCAAATACCTCCCAGGCTATTGAATGTCACTCATTGTCAAATGACCATAAAGAAAGCTTCTGCCTGAGCTGGCAGAGTGGCTCAAGCAGTAGAGCACCTGCCAAGCAAGCATGAGGTCCTGAGTTCAAATCCCACCTTTGCAATAAATAAAAGAAAAAAAGCTTCTGTTGACAGATCTCCCACCAGCTGTGACCTTTGTCTCCCCACTGCATCACCAGCTCTGGGGAAGGCAGCATTATAGTGAGCATATGTTTAGATTTTTAAGTAGACACTTAAAGGAAAAAATCAAATACTGTCCAAGTAACTTGTGAAGGTCCCTCACACTGTCCTTCAAGTGCAGATGGGAGATTGGCTGCCATCTCCAGTCTCAAGTGCAAGCTAGAGTACAGACTCTTTGAGTGGAATATTGGGTATAGTAACCCCAGTTGCTTCCACTGTGACTTCCTCTCTTTTCTACTTGTTGGTTTTGAGTAAATTGCATTCAAATTCATATAAATTAAGAAAAGAGAATTTTTCATGGGTTGCTTTTGTTATTTTTCAATTTAGAGCATATATCTTTTTCTTTCATTAATAGTATTACTTGTGGAATATAGAGCCAATACAAATACAAGCAATATTATGAAAAACAGGTCACACCAAGGGGAGGTCACATATGAGAGAGGGAGGATAAAACAAGGACGTTAAAAAGGTGGATACGGTTGATGTATTTCCTATACAAGAGTGAATACAGAATTTTTAAAACTATTGAAATCATCAGAAGAAGGCAGGAAGGAGAAAAATAGAGGGGATGAACTAATTCAGGTTATAATACAAATATACATGGAAATGTCACAATGAAACACCCTATATAATTATCTTAAACCAATAAAAATGTCTGTTTACCAAAACGAAGAACAGGATGGCAGAACAGGTCCTGTCTGGGGGTTGGTTCCAGTGGGAGGGGGAGGGTTATAAGGGAAGAATGTAGGAGGGTGAACATGGTGGAAATATGTAGTCATGTATGAAAATGGAAAAATGACACTTGTTGAAATTATTCCAGGAATGGGAGGAGGGGAGGATAAAGGAGAATGTTGGAGAGGATGAATTCAACTATGATATATTGTAAGAACTTTTGTAAATGTCACATTGCACCCCCAGTACAACAGTAATATTAAATAAAGAGTATTACAAACTATACTTTTACTTTAAATATATATATATATATGTACATGCATATATATGTGTGTGTGTATATATATATATATATATATATATATATATATATATATATATACATGTGTGCGGGATGTCTTTGTTTCCCTCTCCACCATGGGATTAAATATGTAAAATCCTAAATTTAATTGCACAATACATTTGTGATTTCTATATTGGGATTTTTTAATCTTTATGTAATTCATTTTTTATATACAGCATGAGGTAAACATTTAAGTTAGTTTCCTCCCAAGAAGAGACATTTTAAAATTCCTCTGATACTTTTATACTTGCCTTTCCTGGTTTTCATACAAGACTGTCAGTTGTACTTAACTACAAGGGGCAAATCAAGACAAATCCTTCCTATAACACACTCATGCCCAGGGCTTTTTCTTCCTCTTGGAAGAGAATGGTGCTACTTCACTGATTTGGTTATAAACAAAGCAACAGAGAGAAGCAGGAAAGTGAAGTTTTTAATCCTGTGACAAAGCCATTAATTACCCTTCAATACGAGTTCTTGGTTTCCTCCTTCATAATAGAACTCCCTGTTCTTAACTAGGTATGTGACCACTCAGAATAAGCATGATAGAAATGTATGCCTTCCTGGAAGCTGAGAAGTATGTGGATTTTGCAAAATGTCTTTAGAAGGAAAAGCCATGATCTTCCTTGCCCTCATTTCTTTGTTTCGTGCTAGGATGCAGACATGATGGCTGGAGCTAAGGCAGCTGTATTGGACTGTTTGGTGTCATGCTAAAGAGAGGAGAGCAATGGGGCAGTAGTAGCCTGGGTCCCTGACTTCGTGGAGCTGGCAACTCAAGAAACAGAATTAACTCCCACCTTGGGTAAAACGTTTTGGATTAGATTTCTGTTATTTAGAACTGAATATAATCCTGATTAAACAGAGCCATGGAGAGGGCTTCTGCTTTATTCACTCCTATGTTGACAGGACCTTGACTCAACTCTGGACCTGGAACATAGTAGACACCCAATAAATGTTTGTTCAAGGCACACATTTTCATTTATAGGCTCAACTGTGGTGATTCTGATCACTTCAGGAAATTTGACATATACATCTTCCTTTTCATATCTTTTGTAATTGGGCCTGTCTATGACTTTGAAATCTTAAAGGAAACATAATTTCTCAGCTCTCTTTCTCATAATAATTATCTTTCGTAGGTAACTCTTTAAAAGAGCCTCTTTTATTTGACTTTTATATTTTAAGAATGGATGCATCAGACAGGCATGGTGGTGCATGTCTGTAATCCCAATTATTTGGGAGGCAGAGATTAGGAGGATTATAGTTTGAGGACCGTCTGGGCAACAAAGTTAGTGAGACACCCCCCCCATCCTTCCCATCTCAACAAACAAACCAGGCAGATAATACACACTTATGTGGGAGGCTTATGTAGGAGGACAATTGTCTGAGACTGCCCTGGGCAATAAATGCCAGACCCTATCTAAAAAGTAACTAACAGCAAAAAGGGCTGGGGGCATGGCTGTAGTGGTAGAGCGCCTACCTAGCAAACGCAAGGCCCTGAGTTCAAACCCCAGTACCACCAAAAAAAGAAAAAGAAAAAGAACGGATGGCTCATCCTGGATGGGCAAGAGAAGAAGCCCTAAAACAGGCCCCAGTCAAGCTCTGGTCCCATCCTGCCCGTTCTCTGCCAGGTCTATGTGCCTATTTAATTGCAGTTACTTCCTTCTCCATTCCCCAGGGACCCGTCTTTATGGAGAAATAGACAGTTGGCCGAGGATGTTGGAATTGAACATTCCTTGCTAATTATTTAATTTTCATCTGGCACAAACGAAAACCTCTTAAATTTCAGAAAAGCTGTAAGTCAATAGCCCTCCTTTGATACCAACCTGCCATTTATAACTCAAAACAAATATGCAGCTCATTCCTCAGCCATGTCCTCATCCCCAGCTGATGAAGCTGCTTTTCTCTTACACTCACTGTGCACCAAGAGTGGCAGAGATCAGCTTCTGCTTGTTGTAAACTGAGGCAGCTGGGCGCTGGTGGCTCACACCTGTGATCCTAGCTACTTGGGAGGCTGAGATCAGGAGGATCATGGCTGCTGGGCAAATTGTTCATGAGGCCCTATCTTGAAAATACTCATGCTGGTGGAGTGGCTCAAGTGGTAAAGCACCTGCCTAGCAAGCATGAGGTCCTGTGTTCAAATTCCAGTTCTGCCAAAGAATAGAAAATAACAAAAAACCTGAGGCATTAGTGAGAATGGGACGCAGGTAAAAAGAATGAGCACTGCCCTCACTCCCTGCACAGACTCAAGCTCTCCCTCAATCGATTGAGATGGCTGAGAATGCAGTGTGCAACCCAGGAATGAAAATATCAGGAAGCGGAAGCTTGGGACCTGAGGTCACATAGCTAACAAGTGGCCATGCAGGGGAGCCACCCAGTTATGCTCAGGTTCTGATTTACACCTGGGATCATGGCTTTACTACCTTCAGTGAGGTCTTTAACCTCACTCCTTCCTTAACTCCTAGTTTTCTTGAAAACATGCAGGAGCTACTTTCTCCAGCTAACTGTCCCTACTGCTTCTGACAGAGGTCCCCTCTGTATTCCTGTGACAAGAAAATGGTTTTTTGAGCATGACATTTATATGGTCTATAAATCTTTTATGTGGATTATCTGCTTTAACTCTCGTAAGTCCTGTGAAGGAGACCACCAGAATTATGAACATGAGGAGGACCCTTGAGTAGGTAGAACCAGGAAATGCAAACCAGGGCTTGAAATTGTGTGCACTTAACCATTATGCTGTAGCGTTTTATAGTAAACTTACTTATTGACTGGTTATCTCCTTCATGGACAAACAGTATGGTTTCTTATTCACTTTGTGTTCTCAGTACACAATATAGGATCTGACACATAGCAAGCATTGGCTCATATGAATTGAAATCTCACTTCCCCTCTGATGCCCTTGAATTTGTTAGGACCACATGAATTGGGAATGTGAATTTTTTGGAATGGACCTACCTTCAGAATTGCACATACTATCAAAAAGAAGGAACCGAGGATTCATCTTCCTGTTGTATACACACACATGCACACATGCACGCACACACACACACTCACACTGCACTGAACTGCCTCTCAGGTACTCCTAGGTACAGTATGGAAAATACCTTTTCAAGGAAGTTCCCACACAAGAATGTTCCTTGTGATCACTAGTGGTGCTCTACCAACTACTGCCCAGGATTCCTTCAGGGGACATGTTGAGTTTTCCTTTCATCTGCTTAGCAAGTGCAAAGCCCAAACTCCAGTACTGCAAAAAAAAAAAAAAAATTCCTTCCCTATCCCTTGCTTTGGCCCATGCAACATGGACAGAAATGACAGCGTCACCTCCAGGCAGAAGCTGTAAGAGCCCACATATGATTTCTCCCTGGTCCAGTGGCCAGCGGTACATGAAATGTGACTGTGAAATGCACAGCACCACAGCTGACCTGCAGAGAACACTACTGTGAGCAGGGCATGGGCCTTGGGTAGTAGGTGCTCTTAACACTTTGTAGTTGGTTGCTACCTGTATGTGTCATAGTTCATCCTGATGGCAACACTATTACAAGTGTCCAATGAAGTGATTCCTGGCATTTTAATTTTACATGGGGGAATGTGAAGGAAGACCTTTAAATTGAGGGTTACCCCCCAAAGCATTGGATCCCACCGAAAGCTTAATGACTTTCATCAAGATCAAAAATGTTCTGACTCAGAAGATGCTGTGGGAACCAAAAGAGATTGAAATGAGACCCAACTATTGCCAAAGGGACTTTAGTTAGAAAAGCAGAAATATTCTCAAGGTCAAAGGATGGAGTGGCACTCCTAGAACGTCCTTACTGATGTTCTGTTGAACTCAGTGGAGATGTCCACCTGTATTGAGTGTGTGGTGGGAGGGGATGGACCTGCTGCTCTCAGGCAGTGCCTTCTGGCTTTAGGATTTTACTATATCTTCAATCTTGACTGGTTAGACGATCCATTTATACATTATTTTCCTAGGGTGTAATACCCCCTAGAGATAAATTAAACACTTTTAAGGATACAATCAGTCTGTGAGGCCACCAGAGTACCATTCACTGCTTTGCAGCAGCAATTTACCAAATGGTACCCTGGTGACTTCGAAAGTGAGCACACATCTGTAAAGAAGCTCCCATCTCTGTCACGTTGAGAAGTGCTTGCTCAGAATCCTCCCTGCAATTCATGAACAGCTGAGGGTGGAAAATGGGGACAGTGATGCCCCCTTATTGCTCCTGAGTTCACATCACATCTCATACTGGGTGCTGTGTCCATGGAAGATGAACCAAGGTCAATTTTCAAGTGAACTCAGCCTTGGTGCAAGCTTTCCCCTTGGATAGAATCACTTCTGTTGGACTCTTTCCTCCTTAGTGGGCCTGTTGTGTTGTCTGCTACTTCTCTTCCCAGGATCCCAAAGGCCAAGGACCACATTTCCAGGGAACTGGCCCATGATTTAGCCTTGCCTTGCCTCTCTCACTTCATCAATGTGCACCTGTGTTGGTTTTCCTTCTTTTAAGATCTTGTATTTAGTTTATTTATTTATCCAGTGAATAATTAGCAACTCCTTATATCCAAGATGAAGTTTTAGTTAGTTGTTCTTGGTTAGATGGATATGGATTTTAATGTTGGCTCCACTGTTTATGAGTCTTTTTGTCTCTATGCCTTATTTTGTCCACCTGCACAATGGGGTACTGATAGTAGACCCTTCAGGATATGATGGTAGGTTAAATAGTTTATACTGAGCATAGAAGAAATCCTAGTGATTCTTGTTACTCACCACTGGTACCAGGCACTGAAGTGCTAGATATATAAATAAGATGTGGTTCTGACACACGAGAAATGCGTGGTGATGACCAGGGTATCTCATGGCATGGGCCTGAATCAACCACAGCAGCACCCTTGGAAGCCCACTCAGACCCACTCGCTGAGGAAGGCCACATGGCAGTACTTTAGTAAGGCCTCCAAATGGCTCTCACCCTCACTTAACTTGGGAACCTCAGCTCTCTTTACATTAGAGAAAGAGAAATAGTAGTGCCTTACATCTGCAAGTTCTTTGATGTATTCCAAATGTTGCTGCTTGGTCAGCAAGCTCAAAACAGTCCTGCAAAAGTGGAATGGTGATTACCACATTTTCTACTGAGGATTTGAAGGTCCTAGCTTACTAACTGGCCGTGCTTCACATGGGCAGTGACCTGTCAGGGAAGGTGACTTTCTAACAGGTTAGGAATAAATCTCAACCCAGGTCAATCCTGTTACTCCTGATTCCTTTTGAAGCTGTTGGTTCTAGAGTTGGTTGGTGACTCAATTCTGGCAAATCGACATAAAAATATGTTCATGGTTTTCTGATAATTATTTTTTTTTCTCTTTAAAAAAGGAAAAATAGCTCAAGGACAAAATGGTCCTCTTCTTTCGGGCATGCTATCTAAAGCTGCTCAGCCATGAGAGGGGTAGTGTGAGATCCAAGCTGACATTCAAAAAGTAGAGAGTAGAGAGAAGGAAAGGCCCTTATATGTCAGCAAGCTGCAAAATTAACCAACCCCAGGCCCATCTTACTATAATACCTCTTGTATTATGAAAAGTTTCCAGCTGGCTTAGGCCAATTTGACTTGGGTTTTCTGTTCCTTAAGATGGAACACAACCTGACAGTCCTAGGTAGAGAAATACTCTCCAGGGATAGCCATCTAAAATCAGGTCTTGAGAGTTGAATCCCTTCTCTGTCCATAACGTAACTTGCTAATGGATGAATTCCGATGGACTAAGGCTATGATGGATGAAGTCAAACCAATCACTGATTCTTGTGTGCAACTCCTATAACATCCCCACACCACCCTCCACCTCCATCAGCTACCTTCTCAAGCTAAGGCAGCTTTTCACATCCTTCTTCCCAGTACCTAGTAAAATCCCTGGCAGTTACTTGCCACACAATAAATGGTAAATAATATTGCTTTTACTTTTATAATGCTCTTTAAAAGCCATAGATGAAGGAAATAACCACTTAATTGCATGAATAAAGGAGTGAATGATTATCAAGGGGTTGATGGTATATTAATAATATGTGTATATATATATATATATATTTTTTTTTTTAATGGACTCCCTGTCTCATATAAGTTACAGTTTAATGATAGACTTCAGTGCCTTAAACCTTTAGTTTAAAATCTTCAGCTCCAACTAGAGAAGAATCACTATGGTATCACTACCTAGGAGAGCAGAGAAGAACTTTGTAGTTTCTGAGCCCATCAGCCTAGGCTGAGAAAATGGGTTCAGGAGAAGCAGTGATTCACCTGGGAATACAGAGGTGGCTGGGGCAAAACCTGAACTTGAATCTCACTTTTGTTTTTTGGTTTTTTTCCTGTTTTTAAACTACATGCCTTGAACTTTTGGCTCTTCAATACCTCTGAAAACCCTGGGAGGCCAGCACCCTTTGCTGTAAGAGAATCCTGGGCAATCTGTGCAAGGGACTCCTCTGGGCAGCAGTGGGTTAGCGAGGTGGGAGGAAGTCCTGTCACCCACTGTGCAGTGCTCTTCTTCCCCTTTCTCCTCTTCCTCTAGTGTCTTCCTAATCCTGTGTCTTTCCTGGTCTGTCTAACATAGATTCCAAATGTAAGGTTTGGAAAGGACCCTACAAATCGTGTAGTCTAGACTGTTTAATTAATGAGGAACAATGTGGAAGGAGGGACCAGGGTTTATCCAGGTCTCTAAATAGCTCTCACAGGTACACAGGGTGGTCGCGGCCAGGTCTGTGTCCGTCCCTACTGGGGAAGGAGTGTTGCACCCAGATCTGCCATCATGAGTTGTAAGATCTTGGCCACATTATCTTCTCCCTGTACCTAGTTTTCACATCCACCACATGAGACAGTAACTCCTCACTGCACTTGTTGTGTGGGACGTATGCCTAGTGTGCTGAAAATAAGATTACAGTGCTTGCTGGGTGAGTGCTCAGTAGCTGCTAGTTAAGTGTGTGTGTGCTCAGTAGGAGGCTGGGATGATAATGAAAAAGCACCTGAGATCTGGACCGAACCCCTCCCCCTTTATTATCATATTCCTTTTTTTCCCTAACCTGAGATGTTAGCTGCATTTTTGTTGTTTATTTTTGTTACTGTTTGCATTTGAGAGAAAATGTGTTGTCTACAAAACTAGAATTATATAAATCTATGGTGAGAGTTGACATTTGCTACATGTTTACTGTGGAGCTTTGGTCAGACCCCGTCAAACATCCAAATGAGTTTCTGCATAAAGCAAGAGAGCAGAAAAGCCATTCCTAGCATGGAGGATGCATGTGGTAATGAAAGTAAGAGCCCAAGCATGGTTCAAGGCATGCTGACATTTCCCCCTGGCCACAGCCCCGCAAGCGTGACGGCAAAGATTCAAAGTCTCAACCACAACTCCTCTGGGAGTGGGACTGGGCACCTATGACATTGAGTAGGAGCACCATGTACCCAAATGGACTGACTCAGTACCAAATTAACCCTGAACCAGCCCAATAGTTATGACGAAGGCTGACTTCTGACACTGAACCATCATATGGCTGCAGTGTGGTTGACAATGGACTTGAAAGATTGGCCTCACTTCGGTCCATGTTCACTAGGATGACTCTGTATCCCAGCTCATCGCTTGTGTCTGCCCACAAAGATCCCTCTGCTCACGCTAAAACAAATGCTGATTGAAAGGGGCTAGTTTAATGGTAGGGAGCTGCCAGCAAATTCTGGGGCTGCCAAACTTAGGCCAATGAAGTGACTTGGGGCAGAAGGAAGGGTATTGATGCAGAGTTGGGACTTGCAGGTCCTTCTTTTATATGGTATTGAGAAGTGAACTCAGGGCCTTGCACTTGCTACTCAAGTGCTCTACCACTTAAGCCATGCTACAGTCCTTTTGTTTTTAGTTTGATTTTTCAGATCAGGTCTCACACTTTTGCCCAAGTAGTTTTGGACTTACCTATGCAGCCTTCAAGCTGGGATTACATGTGCAAACCACCACTCCCAGCTTGTTTTTGAGATAGGGTCTTTCTAACTTTTTGCCTGGGCTATTTTTGGCTGACTCCTGGGCCCTTCATTCATTTGGCCACCTTTTGAGTGTCTGACCAAGTCCCACCTGACCTTATTTGGTTTCCTTCTGTCACTGAAGGACCCTACTTATTCTCTGAGTGTACAGTGCTACTTCTCTTTTTAATAAACATCCTCAGCACTAGAACATTCCACCCTTCTATATTGACCACTTTATCCCTCTCTTGTAACTGTGTCTTTTGTAGTGCCAGGCACTCTTTGAGTCATTAAATGAAATTGCAGAGGGCCTTTGGATACCACCTAAACTATTCAATAAAAAAAAGAATTGAAACCCAGAGATAGTCAGCAACTTCTCCAAAGTCACACAGTTTTTTGGAAGCAGTTCTGGAATTTCTGCATTTGGCCACCTTCCATAAGAAGGTGGTTGATGGGTGATGATATATCAGGGCATGCTTTTTGTCCATGTCATCACACAGTAAATGTGAAGGGTAACAGCTGTGTCGACCCAAGGCTTTCTTTCCCTTATTATGACAACATGTCCCTGAGACGAAAATATTTGGGATCTAACTTTTGGATGTGAAGTTAAGTGTCAAACTGAAATGTACTGACTCTATAGTGCTTCCTACTCTGATAAATGTAGCCAATATGTTTCCAGTGACTCACTTACAGGGGGGGATGTATTTTTCTTCTTCTTCCAAGACTGACATTTTTATTGCTCTACACAGAGCTCCCCTCCCCAATCTGCATATACATTCATAATTAGCCACAGCATCATGGAATTTCATCCAAAAATTAATAATTTGATTCGTTATTCAAAATCTCAAGCATCCTGACAGCCAGCAATCAATTGAGGGAGGAAATAATATGCAAACTGGTGGTTTATCTTCTTTTTCTCACCAATGAGCTTGTGTCGGAGCCAGACAACATACTGGGAAATTGTGGGTGGATGTTTTGCTTGATCGTTATATCCAGAAAGTCCTTGAAAGATACCATGGACTTTCTAAAACATAGGTTGGTCCTAAAATATGATTTTTCTTAACAGAGAAAAAGAAATAGAAAAGGGGTGGGGGTCATAATGTGATCCCAAACTGAAAACTCTGAAACAAAATTTAGTGATGGAATAAATGACATGAGAGTTTTAAGATGAAAAATATGCTCAGGCCTTTATGTGGCGAAACGCTGCTAGAAAATATCAGGACTTACCTAGGATGAGGGCTCTGATTTTTACCAGTTGGGGTTTCACTTTTCCAAAATATATGGTGAAAAAAACACCCTCAGAAGACATCTTTATATGGTCCTCAAACACAGTTCTATGGACCTTTAGAACTTTCATATGTTTATAGAACTTTGAATGCCAAAAGATACCAAAAAAGAAATCTTTCTCAAAGTATATACCTCCAGCATTTGAGAAAACAAGTGAAATGCAAAATAAGAAATAAGTGCATGATCTGTGTAAGTGGCCTATACCTCCATAAGACAGGTCCTACCTTCCAATGGTACAGTAGAATTCTCTAGAAATGGAGACAGTTCACAATTAGCACCCACACCTGTGTCTTCACTTTAATGATAGGTAACAAATGCAATCACCAGCAATTCATTAGAATTCGACACTAAGAAAATGCCTGATGATATCTTTTTATGAATCTGACCTGAGGCTGCTCATCAGAGGAAACTGATCTGACACAATCATGTGCTTTCATTGTAAGAGGTCTTACAAGATGAGGAGTTCTAAAAACCAAAGCAGTGGTCAAAATGATGTCTGTTTAATCAACAGCATTTGGTTGAACAATGGTGCTTCTCAGATTTGTCTGCTCATTGGCATCACCTGGGGTGCTTTTACTATGCCCAGCCTGGGCTGCACCCAAACCAATTAAACCAGAATCTCTGGGGGTGGATCCCAGGCCTCAGCACTTTTTAAAGCTCCTCAGGTGATTTTAGTGTGCTGCCAAGCTTGTGATCCACTGATCTAGAGATAAGCTGTGGAGGGGGAACTGAATTATTGGCTTCTATTGTCCATTTTTCTATAGTCCTGCTGTATATTTCCACTCTGGCCATGGTCTCTTGGTAGAAGATACTTCCCCACCCCTTGACTTTGATTTGGTCATGTGACTTGGTTTGACCACTGAGATGTTAAAAATGAGATGTGTGCAAAGTTTTGGCATGTGTTTGGTGGATGGGCTTGCTCTCCTGTGCACCTGTGTTTTGCTGTGAGCAAAGCCTGTGTCAGTCAACTCCTGCTGAAGAAGAACCAGAGACACATAGAGCAGAACTAAACAGATCAGCTCTTGGAGCCACACCTAGTCAACTGCAGCCCCACACAGACATAAGAATGAAAAAGAAGGCTCTTGCTAGAAGCTACTGAGCTCAGGGGTGGTTTGTATGCATGCATTTATGTTTAATAGGTAACATTTTCAGTTTTTCCTAAAACAGGAAAAAAATATTTAATGAGCCGGTCAACTGCATTTTATCTAAATGAACTTTTTTCCTGGCATAAGAGAGTCATAAATCAGAATGTTTTCTGAAGGAAAATTTGACCCATAATATCCATCATGATATAGATTTTTGGAAGAGTGCCACTGTCTTTATCACCCTTCTAATCTGTTAGGTGGAAAATATTTCCTGCTGATTTCTTACTCAGTTTCACCCAGGGCCTCCATCTAAATATCTTTACGAGGGAAGAACTCTGGCACTCTGAATCATCATTGCCCCAGGCAAGTTTGACAGCATTTTTTTTCTTTTTCTTCTTTTGAAAGATTTTTTGTTTTTCAAATTTAATCTCTATCCAAATCTTTCTAAAAGAACAGGTGGGAAAAGAGCCCTCCATCTGAAACTACCATCAAAATGGTGAGGTATCCATCAACTTAATTCCTGATCTCCACAGGGTTGGGAATTCTGTGGTGTGCTACAAGCAGAAGTCAAAAGACTGTTAGGGGCACTCGTGCAAGGGTCTTATGTCGCGTAAGAACAGCTTGTTGGGCTGGGCATGGTGGTGAATGTCTGTAATTCCAGCAATGCCAGAAGCAGAGATCAGGAGGATCACATTTTGAAGGTGGCTGGGGTAATAAATATGAGACTCATCTGAAAAATAACTAAAGCAAAACAAAAAAGGGCTGGGGGCATGACTTAAGTGGTAGAGTACTCGCTAATTAGCAGAGGCCCTGAGTTCAAACTCCAGTACCAGAAAAAGAGGAAGCAGATCCTTCTTTTAGAATTCATGGTGTCCACTTATGCACATTCATAAATCAGATGATCTTGAATGTAGAACAGTGATTCTCAAACTTGAGTGTCAGAGTCACCAGAAGGCTTGTTACAACACAGATTTCTGGGCCCCGCCCCCAGAGTTTCTGACTCATAAAGACCTGAGAATCTGCATTTTAACAAGTCCCCAGGTGAGGCTGATGCCAATGGCCTAGGGACCACACTTTGAGAACCACCAATTTAGGGTGAAAAAAAAAGTATAAAATATATTGTATCGGGGACATTGCCTAGCACAGGTTAGATTGTTATGCATTTCCTCAATGGAGAAGTGTACACAATACCAAGAATAGGTCCACCTGGAGAATACAAATGCATCCAGCAAAAAGCTCACCTGCTTCCATTACCACTTCCAAATTTGTATTTTTAGTCCTAACTCACGGAAATAAAACTCATCCAATGCCTCCTTTTTCAAGGTACTGTCTTGGTTTCTCCAACAAGGATCATTGGTTTCCTCTGAGGTGCTTTCCCTGAACCTGTTTATGGCATTTGCTGCTTCTGTTCTGAAACACAGGTGCTGATGGACTTGTCTTAGGTCCTCATAGAGGATGTACGGGCTACCTGATTCATATGAGAATCCTCTATAGGGTCTTTCATATAGTTGTTAAGTGATATTTATAGAAGCTACAATCCATGAATGAATATCTATAGGAAGGGGGCTCAGCAGTTGAAATAAGTAAGACTAGCACTGACCAGTGTCCATTGTCAAATACAGTCACCATTAGCCCTATGTGGCTATTTAATATGAATTTATTACAATTAAACAAAACTAAAAATCCATTACCAAACTACAGTATGATATTTGTGAAAGAATAGACAAATCGATCAGTGAAACAGAATAGGTAGCCTGGAAATAGAGCCACAGAAATATTGTCAACTGACCTTTGATAAAGGAGCAAAGGCGATACTTTGTCAAATGCCTTTTTCTTCTGGAAGTCCATAGCTGTAGTTCCAGAAGGTACCAATGGGCACATTAGCTTCCCAGGATAGCTATGTGCTCTGAGGAAGATTATTAATTGCTTTATGGGCAGTTTAAGTCTCATCCATGAAAACTTTGAGAGGCGGGGAAATGTCATTTAGTTTTGGTGTGCAAATCTTATTTTCCCTGTAAGACTCAATAGCTTTGTCTCTATTTTCCTCAGCACCTAGCTCAATGATCTGCAAATAGAAGAAGCGAAATTAAGATTTTTATGAAATGATAAGATGGACAGTAATTCTTAACCCAGGGATGTCCATCTGAACCCTAACAATTGCTCTTATGTGCCAGAGAAATTCCATACTAGCACTGTCCATTAGATCTAGAATGCAAATTACATGATAATTTCAAATTTCGTAGTAGCTAGACTTTTCAGTTAAGAGATTAAGTTAATTTGAATAATATATTTTTAGTTAACCCAGTATATCCAAACAATTGTCATTTCAACATGCAATCAATATCAAATTGATTAAAGCCCTGGTGGCCATGAGCAAGTCACTTCTGTGTATTTTAGTTTCCTCATCTCCCCAGTGGGATGGGGTAAAGTGAAGCATCCCAGGTAGACACTACAAACTTCCATCTTCCTGTTCATCTCTTAGTGTCTAGCATGCCTGGCTCTCCTGTTACCACACAGGAGTACTTCTGGTTCACACCATTCTTTCTCTGATTTTGACCAAGGGCTCTTCTGACTCTGGACTCTTCTCGGTGGGGACCACCCTGACTACAAACTGAGCAGCAGGATGCATCCCCTTTCATGTCCTCTAGCAAGTTTCTTCTATTTTCAGCTGGTGGTCCAGATTCAGCTTCTTGACGCTTTTTGGAAAGAAAGGAGACTTCTTGTCTGGGAACTCAGTTATAATTTTCTGTCTTTTTTTGTTCTTAAGCATGGTGTAGAAAGTTCCATTTTCCCGGGAAATTCTACTATATATTTCCATCATCTTTCTTCTCTCTCCAAGAAATGCAAGAAAATAACTGTCAACTTTTTTGCATATATAAATTTTAACAGCCCATACATGTCAACTAAGCTTTTATCTGAAAAGGAAAGGTTTATATCAAGTGATTGAAAGTTGAAATGCTTAGGTTTTCATTCTCGTTGTGTAATGGCATCCACTGTGTGGACATGAGATTTTATGATTAGCTCATCAATTCCATTCCCCAAACCCCCTAACTCTAAAAGGGTCTACTACTCCCCATTTTCAAGAAATATATCTTCCACCAGGGAAGATAATGTTCAAAGAACCACAGCACAAGGTGGACAGAAATATCAGGTGTTTTAAGAATGGTGTGAAACATTTAGGTATAAATACTTGGATTGGGGTAATGAAGAAAGCTCCACAAAGGAATTGTCATTAATGGAGCTTGAAAGAAAGGGTGATTTCAGTAACCAAATGTAGCAGGGAGGGCATTTAGGGAGAAGAAAGCTTGACATGTAACATGGTCTACACATAGGAGAAGGAATAGGCAGCACTGTATAGCCTGGCCTGAGGGATTGTGGGGATTATGTAAGGATGTAAGACAGTTTGGCAAACTCCAACTCCAATGAGGATCACATTTCCTATTCCTCTTCCCATGGGAGACAGCATTAATCAGTTGCAACCCACACCTTTCCAGTCAACCTCAGGAGTTTCTCCCCAAGATGAGATCCACTTGCCATCCTTGGTGTAGGAGTGTAGCAATAAATGAGGTAGAGTCTTGAATACCGTGTTGACTAGTTAGTAGTTAATTGGATAGGCAATGGGGAGCCATTTAAGTCTTGTAAGCAGGGGAGTGACATGGTGGGAAATGAGAGCTGTAGTTCAGGGTAATTAACTTGGCAGTGCTATCCGGAATGGATTAGAGTGGTTATAAGACTGAAGGCCAGTTATTTGGAAGGTTACTGCAAAGGTTTTGGGGAGCAATAATGACTGGAACTGGATGAATGCAGAAAGGAAGGACAGATGTCACAGAATTGACAGAATTTGGGGAGAACTGGAGACAGGAGCTCCAGGGAGGAGTCAATACTAACACTGAGGTTCCCAGTAACTTGAGGACCAGAGCGAAGGAGGTAAAGAGGGTCATTGTGGAGATGGGGGAGAACAAGGGGTGGCAGAAAACTGGGTTTAGGTTTATCTCTTGCAAAACATAGCTTTACAAAGCCTTTCCTGTTACAGAACTCAGTAGTGCAAAGTAGAATAAGCATTTTTAGCCAAACACTGTTGCCCTTTGTCAATGAGCAGAGTGGAAAGAAGGCTCCCATCTCTCCAAATATTTGAAAAATTGGAAAGCCTTAATTAGTAATCAGGAAAGGGTATAAGGGAAAGAAAGAAATATTAACCTAATCATTGTGCTTTCAGATTTCACATACTTCCCCAAACCAGGTAATTTACACTTTAGTAACAATGATTGACAGTCAAAACATGCAGCTAACTCACTTTTATTTTTCCCTTGGGGAAAGCATTTGCGTTCCCAATTGTTTTAGATTGCAGAAGCAGTAATTGTTTTAGAAGAAATCTGGGGGAGGGTTTTATTTTGTTTTGTTTTTTTTGGAGCTGGGATCTCTCCCTGAAAGGAACATGGAGTTTATGTTAATTGATTAAGGTCAGCAGAGCCATTTTTATTTTTGGAAGATTTATCCAGGGTTAAAGGAGAATAGTAAAGAGCCAACTGAATACCCAAGAGAGCAGACTTAACCAAAAAATGTTAACAAGTTGCTACTGACAGCTAACAGGAAGCCAGGGATACTTTTTTGAGTTATTTGCATCCCCAATAGAATTATGATGAAATTTAATATAAAAGTATTTGTAAAACATTCTAAAATAAATATAGGTCAGTAACGTAATCTGAGAACAACTTCCCAGAGGAAGTTGTTTATCAAATTGTGCACTTGGAAATATTTGTTTACTTAGAAAAGTCAAGTGTGACCAGCTAGGTCAATTGCATCAAGACTGTTATTAATAAGCGCACCAATGGCAAATGACAGGAAGGAAGGCTGCTCTGGAAATCTGTGCTTTGATGTATGGGGAAACCCACACAGTAGATCTGCGATAGAGGAGACAATCAGCAATTGTGGCTTGTACATAGGCGCCAACAGACAGAATAAATCCAGGGATCCTTGCGCAGCCTGGATTAATAGGTATCAAAACATCACATCTCACTTACATCACCCCCAAAGAATGGACCACAGGTTTGCTGATTAATATACCATGGCAAAGAGCATTGTGTATTTGAATCAAATCAAGATCAGAAACAGTAACACCAACATGTGTGAAATTTGGCATATGGGGGTTATTTCTCCCTTATATTTTTAAAGAGCATTTTTTTTCCAAACTAGGAAGTTAGCAAAGTACAGTGTTCTCCAATTCTCCCCACCCTTAAATACATATTTATGCCACCTTCTGGCATATAATATTTTTATTGTCAAAATGGTCCAACTTGTCTTTGTAAGCAAAAAGAAATGATGAATTGACTATTAAGAAGTCAGGCTATTATCATTTGAATATTTTCCATGCCTCCAATTTGTATTGGTACTTCATGCTGGCCTTTGGGGAGTTACTGTGATGTAATTCTCAGCTTTCCTTGGATGTCTTTAAGGATCTACTACTAGATGGGTGTGTTTCAATGGGAGGAGGGTGTAGAAGCCTTCAATTATGTGACTTATTCAGGGTGACTTAATTATCTGGATTTTATTATCCAGACATTGTTAATACCTCTCCAGTAGTGCTCTCTCTTACGGATGAGATTGTACACTTAATAGCAAAATACCAATGGGAATTGACAATTAGCAGCCACTCATGAGTTAGATGCTGTGTGGCATATTTCATCCAGCCAGCGTAGACAGTCATCCAACCAAACAGGTCAAAGTTTTCTTCAGTAGAAAGAAAGTGCCCTACCAAATGGTTTCTGGATCCTTGGCGGAGGAAAAAGAAAAGAGCTGGAGGCAACCTTTTTGAACCACCCTGGAAATTGGCTGCCCATGGCAATTCCAGACGTACCAAATTTGTTTTCAGACATACAGACATATCTAACCAACCAAGACTGGAAACCCACTGGTCGTCCCATCCCAAAGTAAAAAGTGCCACGCCTGTCCTCCCATCCTCTTCTTTCCTGAAGGTGTTAGCCCGGTCCTAATTCCTTTTTAGTCTCCCCTCAGCTCTGGGTAGGGCCCGCAGGAAGCTACCTGCAAATCCCCAATGTGGATAACCGGATTTGTCTCCTCCCAGGCGGCTGCAGATGGGGATGAGTCCAGTTCCCAAGAGAGTGTCAAAAGTAGACACCGAGTCATCTCGCCGATTTTCATCCTGTCCCTGGGCTGGGGGAGAGGGGAAGACTGGGGCGCAGGAGGCATTCCCCTCCTCCTCCCCTCTTTTTCCCCACCTCCCAAATTTGGCAGCCAGTCTGAGGCTCCCGGTCTGGGGTCTGGAGGGTGGGGAGTGTGGGTGTGGGGGTCGGCTGGAGAAGCTCTCGCTAGCGCTGCCTGTGGCCAGAGCCGCCTCGCATCCCCTCTCGGGCACACACACGCGTCCACCCAGACACTCGCGCGCTCCCTCGCGCTCTCGCTCGCCCGCCCTCCGCCTGCTCTCTCTCGCTTCTGCTCTCGCCGCTCTCCTTCTCCCTCTTTTTTTTTTTTTTTTTTTTTTGGTACCATAGAGTTGCTCTGAAAACAGAAGATAGAGGGAGTCTCGGAGCTCGCCATCTCCAGCGATCTCTACATTGGGAAAAAACATGGAGTCAGCTCCGGCAGCCCCCGACCCCGCCGCCAGCGAGCCGGGCAGCAGCGGCGCGGACGCGGCCGCCGGCTCCAGGGAGACCCCGCTGAACCCGGAATCCGCCCGCAAGAGCGAGCCTCCCGGCCCGGTGCGCAGACAGAGCTATTCAAGCACCAGCAGAGGTAGGAGGCTGCGAGAGAGCGGGGCTGGGGAGGGGGCGGCGGGAGCCGCGCGCGGAGCGGGGGGCGGCCCGGAGCGGGCGCCCAGGGCGCGGGGGTCCGGCGGCCGCGCGCGAGCCTGCCAGCGGCGCCCCGAGCTTGGAGCACCCCCCTCCCCTCCCCCCTCCGCCCCCCAGAAATGTTGCAAACTTTTGCAGCCCGTTCTGGGCTTGCGGGAGGAGAGGGGGCGGGGGAGGCGGCGGGAGGGTTGACAGCCGGCGGACTCAACCCTGGCTCGGATTTTCCTGCAAAGACAGGAGGAAAGCCGCCTTGTCGAAATGAAAAACGCTCCCCCAAAATACGGACGACCGGGCAGTGGGGGCCCGGAAAAGAAACTTTTAAAGCGGCAGTGTCCTTTTAAGAAGGAAAAAAAAAATCTGTTTATGGCTACCCTCCTCCTCCTTTACCTTTTCTCCTCTTGACAGTTTCGGCCGGGCTGACAGAGTCTGGGGAGTGTTTTTGAGCCCCCGCAGAGCTTGGAGAGGGGCGGGAGGAGTGAACGACCTGGGGAGCCCCGGGGGTGAAAAGAGGGTGCTCCGAGGTCTGGGGGTGACGTGGGCACCGTCTCTAGAGCACGGCGGTGGGGTTGGGATTTGCAGGATAGGCCCGGGGAAGTGGGGTGCGGGCGCGCGAGGTGCTCGCCAAGTTGTCTGACTGGCGCTCTGGGAGGGGAGATGCGCAAGTTTGCAGACCCGGGTTCGGAGCCCAGCCCCGGGGCTGGTGGGGGGTGTGTGCGCGCGCCAGCGCGTGGAGGGCGGCGATCCTGTGGGGCGTTCCGAGGGAGCGGCCACAAAAGCAAACAAGCAGGAAAAAAACCAAAAAACCCGAAAGGCTCCCAAACTTATTTCTGCCCTGGGAATCCTTCCTTCCTTCTCAGGTTCCTGGGGATGGTCAGTGCAAGTTGATTGCTGGTTGGATAGTGCGAGCTTTTCTTCCACTCCCCGGGCGATGTGCACACTTCATTTTGGTGTTTGGAGTGTGGGGGTACAGGAGGGTGACTCCGTCGCCCTCCTGGCGTTTGCTAGTTGAAGTAGGGTATCGAACGCTTATTCTCCCTCTTTCTTAAAGGTGTCGGAGTCTGATGTGGTTTTTTTACCCCTCTCGGGGGTAGGAGGTTATTTACTTGACTGTGTCCAGAGTTTGCAAAGAGCAGGAAGAAGCTACAGCTTTAATTACTGTTGTAAATAATGTATAAATCATGCCTGTCACTCCGGAGGAAGCGGACTCGCTCAAGCCACCCGGGGCTGGGGACACAGAGGATCTCTCCAGCCCCGGCCCGGGCACCGGCCCAGTGCATCCCCTCCTCCTGTCACTTGACTTCTGGCAGCGACTGGGGAGGGTGGGGAAAGGCGAAGGAGGGCCCCGGGAGGCGCTCCTTCCCTTTGGATGTTATAGTTGGAGGTAGGAACATGGCTGATCGAGTGCTGGCTGTTGTACAGTATTCCCCCTCCCGCCCCACCTTAGCCACACCCCCTGTCCAGGCGCTTTCCCATTCACGGAATTCGAGTACAGTAAAAGCCATCAGGATGACACACGCGAAAAACATTTAATTAAAGGCGTTTTGCAAAGAGTGACCACGCCGAACCACGGTTTGAGCGGGAAAGGGGCAAGGAGGGTCGGGCTAGAAGGGAAAGGGGTGAGGGCTGGGGGCCGGACCTTGTCTTTAGCTGGGTGAGTTTGTGCGCGGAGAGCTTTTGGCTGCAAAGAGTATATTTAGATCCTGAGACGGTAGATTTGGAATGCGAGCGGGTTATGTAACAGGGTTAACCAGCAACACTGGAGAAAATCCCCTTCTTGTGTTTGAGGCTTTTTTTTTTTTTAAAAGAAGGGATCTTAGTATATATAGGAAGCCACAACTAATTTCTGGTTTGAGCTGTTACCCCTTCCCTAATCCCTACCCCCTCCCGTTTGTTATTAGCATCTTCAGGTGTCATTCTTGCCAGAAGGTGTTCTTGCAAGAGATCAGGGTGGCAGGCTGCAGAATCGACTAGCAAATCTGTAACTTGCTGTTCTTGCAAATTACATAACACTGGGGCATTCAGTACCACCAGCCCCCTAGGCTCTGCAAAAATGGGCAAGGAACAAGTAGGAGGAAGAGTACCTTGCACAGCTGACCTGCTGACCCATATCCCCTTGACCCCTGGAAGGCTACCCACCCCCCGACTCTTTCTTTAAACAAACCCTTGTCCATTCCTCTTAGGAGATTTAATGGGAGGGGGGAGTAAGGCCCAAACACTCAACTCACATCCCGCACGCAGGCACTAGGTTATGTAACAGTCTGAATGGAAAAAGGAAGGTCAGAGATGGACCCGTCCTTTAGCTAACAGGGCAGTAGTAATAGCTTCCAGAAATTATGTGCATTTCAGACTTCAACCTCAGATGTAGGCTCTGCTCCTCATGGGTTTCTTAGTGTGTGTGTGTGCCTGGTAGTTGAGAGTGATTTGAAAATGGGAAATGTTTGGGTTTTCAGATGATGTAATGGAGTTGGCAGAATATGCAAGTCGGCTCCCAGAGTGTAAGCACTAAGAAAATTGGAGCTGGCATCCAGTATTAATGTTGCATAAATTACAATATCGGAAGGAAATTAACCTACACACTAGGTGATTACGCCTCTTAAATACTTAAAACATAAAGGCACAGGACTCCAAAGGAAAGCAAACATTGTCCTCTTATAATTAGCATTTTCCACCTCAAGAAAGATGGAGTGAGTGGCGTTCTTGGTATTGGGCAAAATGCAAAGTTTTTTTTTCTTTTAAATTTGGGAGGTGTTCCAAACAAATAGCAAGGTTAGCTTCCAGCCAGTGAAGGTTTGAAATCCATAGAAAGATCATGGTAGGGATTCTTGTGACATTGAGGTGACCTCATGAGACATTATCTAGGTAGACTTGAGGCTATTACTGAATTCCTACCTCTGATGAATCCAGGTGTGAATGACTGGGTACTGTTAGTGCCAGAGCTTCCAAAATCAAATGTGTGACTTTATAATCTGAGTAGTTGCAGTTTTAATGAAACTTCCATTTTCTAGGTGGCATTAATGATGGCTGGTGTCATTCAGTCCCATCTTTACAGCACAATGAAAGGAGAAAAAAAAAAAAGACAGGCAAGAGGCAACATGGGAAGCAAGAATGAAGCGGAAAAAAATCCACAGCGAATCTTTAATTTAACAAGGCTTTCGGGGACTTCAGGGAGCCATGAGCGTTGTGACATACTGTTGTTAAAAACCCTTTTTCCAGAATCTCGTTATTATAAGCATGCCGGAAGCTTACATATTTTACTTCACTAAAGTTATTCTCACAGGGCTGTGTACCACGCAGTGGGTTTGTAGCACCAGTGCTGAAGGCTGAAGGCTTTTAGGGCTAGCCAACCTAAGGGAAAAATCGAAACCAAAAGATGGGATTAGCACTGAAAAACTCAGTTGGATTGAGATCGAACTCCCTGGAAGCTCAGTTTAGATTGACTTAAAATTGGTTAGCAGGGCCTGCAGTTTATTTGTAGCCCTGAGGACTTCTAGAACCACATAACTCCTTGACTTTGAAAGTGTGTCCCCAACCTTCTCTCCTTCAAGTCTTCTAGTAGGTTCTCTCATGAAGCAGCAATTCAGAACATTTTCCAGAGAAGGATTATCAGATCAGTGAACCAATGATGCTCTATAGTTTGAAAGCTCTACTTACTGGGAGAAAATCCTTTGCCAGAAGGATGAAATGATTATTTTTTAAACTAAGGGGCTTTAATTTTCTGGTAAATTGCTCATAAAAAACTTATAATTACACCCTTTAAAAATGTAATAGAATAATTTTTAGAAAATGCATTTCATGATAGTTATGGTAACCTTTCCTGTTGCTTCTCCTTTATTTCTTAAAAAGAATTGAATTATTTATCCGGAATTCAAGTCCTGAGTAGCTAAAACATTTATAGCAGACTCTTTTTTTTTTTTTTTTAATGTTAGTTACCTGCTGGAATTTTCCAAGACCTACTGGCATTATGAGATCTTGGCTTTAAAAAACAAGTCTCTTCTTGTGAAGCTGAATTATGGATGGAGCCTGTGCTGAGGCCCCCTCATGACAAGACTGGTCCACTTGGGTATTAAAAGCTGCAGAGGTGGGGAACACAGCACACACCTTTGATTCCACACCCGAATCCTCGTGAGAATGTTCACTTGCAATAGTTGTGCCTTTGGATGTAAATGTTCTGAGGATTTTTGGAAAAAGACTGACCACTGTCCAGAGCCAGCCCTTGGAATGAGAGTGAGACAAGCCCTCTAGTAAAGATACACAGTTTTCTCCAGATTCTCCCACCTTTGCATTTAGGAACTTGTAGTGTGATTGTTGGAAGGACAGACTGAGTTGGTGTTGCTGAAAATTCTGTTCATGTAATATGAACTCATGAAGCATGTGCCACTTTTTCTGAGTGTACTCAGAGGTCCGCTTAGTAAGTTGGGTTTTTTCTCAGCTTATGTATCTACTTGTGTCTGAGGAAGCAAAATACATAACTACATTTCAGGTATCTAGGAAAACAGTTCTGATGTGACTTCCCGTGTTTGTGTTTATATGATGCACACATACACATATGATGCATCCTAACAAGAGAGCCTCAACTGCTCCCGCTCTGTGTCTTCCATGAGCTCACATGCAAGACTTTGAGGTGGAAGAACTTTCATACAAGGTCCCTGACCCATTCATCCCAGTTTAGTCACAAATTCTTTCATAGCAGAGTCATTTTGAAAAGCCTTCAGCTATTGGAGTGAACATCAACCTAGAATGTAGAATAAATTTCTGAATATGAAAATGCTGTTACTTGCTCAGGACTTGGAATCAGTTTCTCTGTCATGCACAGGTGTGCACATCCTCTCTTCTGTCATTTTTTTATGTTTAGTTTTTGTATCTAGTTCATATTAAGGAAGTGTTATTTAGAAATGAGCTGTTAAATTTTTCACCCACTGTTTAGGCTATATGTTAAAAAATAAAATTGTATCATTTTTAAATTAATGTTTTTTAACAAAAAACAGATAATCAGTATTCATATGTTGATTGACATACAGTATACCATGACTTCTAAGTGTACCAAAACATTACTGATAAATTGATGTTTCTGGCTAACAGTAAATTAACCTGAAATACTTTTATCTTTTCCCTGTTGAATATGTTTTTAAAATGTACTAGTCCCCTTCTGCACCCTAGAAGGAACATTGAGAATGTAAGTGAATCTTTCCTTGAGGTCTGAGAATCCTGTGGTGCCACAGGGTCACTGTTCTGAGTATGAATTCCAATTGTATGCTACTGAACTGAAAATGGAGACAGCGTCAGGGACTGGGACTAAATCTGTCTTGATCTCAGTTTGAAAATTGTTTTCTTTTCTTCTTGTTAAATCTGCAGCGGGAGTATGTTTTGTTATTTGCCTCTCTTGTTTTCAAAGTTGCAAATAGCAAATTAGAAATTCAGTTAGTCATTTCTGGTTAATTGAGTTTTCACTGTCTAGGAAAATTTCAACCAGCATCTAAAGTCTTCTTAATTCTTTCTGGAGTTAAAGAAGATGCTGGATCATCCCCAAATAGTCAGGAAGGCTGTTACATTTACAATGAGCTATGCATTTACTAGATCACCATGACATGGTGCAATTTACCTCTATAAAACTATGGCCAGAAACTTCAGCTAATTTTACCTCTTCCTTACGTAAGTTGAAGGCATAACTTTGGTAGGGGGCTCACACTTCCTTAGGAAGCCCTGGAGTTAGAAGGAGGACTTTCAGGAAGATCAGGGAAGAACATTTAGATTCCCCCAGAGGAAGCATTTTCCAACCTAAGGCCTTTCTTTTTTCCCTAGAGAGTTGGAAAGCATCCCTGGACCACATAATCAGAGGCTGGCTTCCTCAGGACCATCCCACTTGCTTTAATGGTGATCTTTAATTATCTTGTGATAATTTTGATATCTTAGTGTTAGGAATTCAGCTTGGGAATCCTAGTGACATCAAGTCATTATTATTATTATTGCTTTTGGAGAAAAGACATCAAGGAGATTGTCTACAGAAACCCTTGGAAGAGGGGAATAGGCCTGATGAGGAATAAGCATACCCCACTCATGATTTTAGGCAGGCTGGCTTTCTGCTCTGACTCTTACATGCTAATGCTAAAAGGAATTACAGGTAACAATCCCCTTGAGTTAGTAGAAGAACATTTTTCCCCTTACAGATTTTTATCGGTTTAACTTTCATGTCATTGTTACAAACTGTCTTACCGCATTACAGGCTGTGGCACATTAACGATGGCTGGGCACTGCGGCTTCATGGAGGCTGTCTCATCCATAGAACTGCAGCCCTGGTGGCCGGCTGGGAGCTCCATGCAGTGCCCTCCTGAACCTGAGAGTACAGGTTTTATGCACCCTTAAAGCTGTGGGGTAGCCCAGGTTGTCCCAGGGAGAGTTTAAATAGCAGTTTCTCTTAAAACTCCAAGTTGGGAAGGCAGAGGAAAAATTCTGGTATAGAGGATTTATAATTTCCCTGCCCTGGATCATTTTAACAGTGATACTGGGATTGGTATTTTGGTTATTAACTATCTTAAAGTTTTGAGAAACAAGAAGTTTCTACATCCATGCCCAGACCATAATAGAGGAACTCTACTGGAGTGCAAGGAAGGGCACCCCTTAGTATTGGATCCTCAAGCCAGTGAAAGAGGCAGTGCACTGTTAAAAATATCTAGCTTACTTCGGGGGAGGATTTGGCTGAATATTGATGGAGTTTATGAAATATGAATGTAGTGAAGTTGCTGTACGTAAGTGGTAGGCGTATGTGAAAGAAGTAAGAAGAAATAAAATTGTGTATAAATGACAGTTTGAAACTTGATGGAATTATACACGTGACAAGAATGGTGACGTTTGGCTCTGTGCTTAACAGGAGAAAAGAAGCAGGCTTAACATCCACATGTCAAACTAGATGTGGGACTAAAAATTACAGAATATAAAATCATTTGACTTATTTTGTAAGCAAAGAATGCTACCAAGGATAAACAGGCAGGTTGCAAAGAATAGTGATGAAGTTTTCAGAAAAGGGGAAAAATAGGAGTCCAGCATTTGAATCTATAATGAGGTATGGTAATCACTGTCTAAAGTATTCCAGACCATGCTGTTAGGTAGGGAATTAGTTGTAGTCAAACAAAAGGCATAAATATGAATTGTAGGCTATTCGGGAGAAATCCTCTTGATCCCCTAAACATGAACGTATATACCGAGACACCAAGGCACACATGATGTAATTTTCCTGTTTTGTCCTGATTAATTGACAGCCCACTATATGCTTCTTTCCTGAAGGTGACTTTATAATCTCTAGGCACAGACATTTCTCTCGGGGGTGGAGTAAAGCAAGGAGAATCACAAGCTAAGTGTGTTTCACTGGGTGAAGTATTTGGGGGAAAAAGATAGGAATGGAGAAACAGGGACAGGGAATGGTGTGTACAGAGATTAGAAATGCCTGTTTGGGGCTGGGAAGCAAGGGCTGTGGATGAAGGCAGGGAATCTCTAGAGGGGAAAAGAGACTTCAGTACAAAAGAAAATGAAATTAGCATTGAGTCTGAAATGCTGGGAATGTGACTTTCTAATTTTAAATTATCTTTAACAAGGGCAATGAAAAGAGGAAAGTTGACACTGAGAAGTTATGACGACTTGTCGAGAATTCCAATTGACAAAGGCAGGTAAGGGAACACTTGGAAAAACAGCAAGAACAGGTCTGAAGGACACGGGATCTGCTGCCCAGTGGGGTAAGGGAACTGATGGGTGTGATTATGGATTCTCCCAATTAGTTTTAGAAAAACCTGAAGAAATGGACAAACAGGGAGAAAAGGTAACCAGATGTGATTGTGCTTTTCCAGAGCAAGGAGGCTTGATTGATACCAGTGTGGGGAGGAGTGAGTGTATGGAAATTAATGGATTTTCAACATCCTATCATACAGGAAACATGTATATTTAGCAAGCCTAAAACTTCTTAAATAAACTGCATTGCTTTTCATTTTCACTTTCCAGTTATAAAACCAGTGGATGACGAAAAGGCCATGTGACAGTACAACGTTTAGTCCCAGGAACATTGGTGTGACAGGGATATTATATCTGAAAGTACAGGGCAACTGAGAGGGTGAGCAGCCCGTAACTCTCAATTGTTCAGGTAATGAACCATTGGCAAAGCAAAGGCAAATGAGATAATTTGGTAATCACAACCCATTCCTTGTTTAGCGACCTGATTAGTTGACTGAGGATGACATGTGGGAAATTGCTAGAGTTGGATTTTACCATTTCTGGTATTTATCTCCCATGTTGGATATGGAGAGAGTGGGAATTCCCCAGTTTCTACAGCCCAGGCTGTAAAATTTCACAGCATGAGGGATGATAGTCAAAGATTAGGTTCCATGGCTTTCTTGAGGGCTCAGAGAATCAGTAGGAGATAATACACTGATGATATATACACTAGAGGATTCTCGAATGTTCTAAAGTTTGTCTCTTCTTTTGAGCTTAAGGTTATGGGAGATATGTAATGCTCACTCCTCTTGCTACCACTGGCTCATTTCTTTACATGAAAGTGTTAGAGCCAGGAGGAATCCCATGACTCCTAGCCTAGCCCTCAATTTAAACTGACACTCATACAAGTCTTGTGGTGTGTCCAAGATCACCTTTCCAGTAAGTAGCAAAGATGTGACTAGACCTAGGTCTTCTACTTTCTCACCTAGAGTTCCTTCCACTTGGATGCTGGCTGTGCCAGAATCCTTGAAGTTCTAAATGCATGCAAGAGCAAATACCTGACCTTCAGGAAAGCCCTTGTGGATATCAGGTGTGTACATGTTCATCTAGGGTTGGGTAGTAGAGATGTTAAAAGTAAGTGTGAGTTGTTTTGCCTGTGCATCTATGTGGAACATTGTCAGTAACTGTTATTTTTTAATCCTATTGGACATTTTTATAAATTAGTGAAAAACCAGCCAGTGAGCTGTGGCCCTCTCAGTAAGAACTGTCATTCTGTGTCACTCTAAAGCATAGGCCTGAGTCTCATGTTCTGATTTAGTAGAAAGTAAAATAGAAGATGTAGAGTTGAGCATCTTGTTCTTAGTGCTGGCCGGAGCAGCTCACAGGCAGGAACACAGCAAGCAGTGCCTCTCTCCAGCCAGCTCCTTTCCTCAAGGCAGAATTTGTGCTATGCTTTCTATAGTGGTGCATAATATCAAGTCTGTGAATAGAATACTACAAAGCCATAAAAAACTTGTAAAAAAGTATTTCTTAACAGGGAACATGTTTATGGTCTATTGTTAAGTGAGGAGTAGCATCTTTCATTGCCATGTACAGAGAAGCATATCATTTTTGTAAAAATATTATAGTGTGTGAAATGCAGTTACCCTAATAAATTAACTTGGATCCATATACTTCAGAATGATGGATGATATAAAAAATGACCCTTTGTGGATGGATGGGAGCTTCTTTTTCTGTTTTCTATATTTTCTGAGTTTCCTGCATTATGTGTGTATTGCTTTTGTATTAGAAAAAAAAATCATTTTTTTCTAAAAAGATGTGTGCTGTGAAACTGGGTTGAAGAAACTAATAATGAACCCCATGTGTCACATAGAATTTCTTAATATTTCAGAAGGGGTCAAGTTCATAGGCCCAAAGAGCAAAACCATTTGAGAGTCATATTCAGCCAGGAAAACAAGGGTCATTCAGCTTGAATATTAGATGGGGTATCCTGTTTGGGAACTTCGTGGCCCTCTAACGGATATCTTTGAAGTGAAGCATTTATAATGTGATCTACAATGAGAAATGTATTAGGAGCCACACACACACACACACACATAAAACACAAACTTTTCACGTAAAATATTTTCTCTTTACCTGTGCTGCACTGTTATTTTTGCTCCATTATTTAAAGTACAAGTCAAGAGCCACCAATTGCTTTCATGATCTCTTTATGAACAGCTCCTGGCAAATGTGAAGACCCTATCCTGGGTGTGAGTGAGAAGCAGTCATTCTGGGGCCAGGGCTGGGGTGGAAGGGAGAAGGGAGTGTTTCCACAGTAACTGATGTTGAGCTCCAGGTGTTGCTCATTATGATCTCAAGGAGGAGGTGGGGGTGGACAAATAATGTAAATACTTACTATTATAATCATACAGTATCTTTATGCTACTTTTAGCTCATGCTCGTTAATATCCTATTACATGTAGATATGCATCTGCCTAGACAGGCTTAGAATACAAATTCTAGGGTCTTCCCCCCACCCTTTGCTTAGAGTGGACTTCACTATAGAAGAGCCCATGGTGGAATTCTTTTAGTCAGCAAACTTTATTGAGCACTTTCTATGTGGCAGGCACTGTGCTAGACTCTGATGATAAAGCAACAAAGGAGAGGTCAGCTTCCTGCACTAGTGGAACTTACATTTAGTGGTGGTATTTCTCAATGTCGCCCACCACCTGGGCCACCTTGAACTGGACACTTCAGATGATTCTCTTCCAAATGTATCTTAAACTTGGCCTTTTCCACCTCTTTACCTTTTATGTGCCTTTTCTCTCTCCCTTCCCATCCACCCCGTCTTGTGTCCTCATCTCTCTTTGTTAATCAGAAATCCTATCATTAATATAATTCCAGATAACATCCTTTCCCTCTCCAGTAGTTCCCAAGACTCTCTTTTATAGTCCTCAATCACATGCACCTTGCTTATTCAACAAGCATTGTAACTTCTTCCCTTCATGCTGTCTTCTGGTTCTGGTCTTATTTCCTGGGTATAGCCTGGTCTCCCACAAGACCAGGATCATGGTTTATGTTTTCACCCCTTGGATAAAATAGGTGCTCATCAACTGTACAAATCGTGTATCCCATGTTGCCTTGCAGATCTGTTGGCTTTCTTAGTAGAGAAGCTCGGCACCTCCCAATTGCAAGTATATCTCTAACTTGCTTCTACTTCAACCCAGGCTGGGGGTTGGGACCCAGACCCTCTGATCTGTCCAATTTCTGCCTCTTGGATCCTCGAATCTTCTCAGTTGTGTGCTCAAACCTGCTCTAGTCTTAAGTCAGACCAAGGCTGCACATGTTGGGAGACAGTATGCATACCTGAGTGTTCCAAGCCTGCTGGGAGTGAGAGACGTGAGCCAAGGCCCAGGTGTGCTGTGTGCTAGCAGTGTGACCTGGGTATGTTCATTAACCACTCAGTCTCTTTCCTCACCTGAAAACAGGATGTTGATGATACAGACCGCTCAAGGAGATTGGGAGGATCACATGTGCATGTGAAGTGCCTGTCAAGAGGCCTGGCACACATTAAGTGCAGCTCTAGTGCTGTTGGTGATGATGAAACAGATGCAGGGGTGGTGGGGCCCCTTGCTGCCCTCTCCTTTTCATGGGCCCTCAGCTCCCTTTGCTTGGAGCCTTCCTTCTTAGCTCTTACTGGCTGCTCTATGAAATAAGCAAGAGTCTCAAGGCACCAGCAGAGGTCCTGACACCTTTCCTTTTGCTCCCAGTTCTATTTCTGGGACTGGATCCAGCTCCCATCTCTTACTTACCAGCTACCTGCCAAGTGCGGACAAATCACTTAAGTCAGCCCCCTCAACTACTTGTTCAGCTTCCCTGATGTTACTTCTCCTAACTTCAGCCCAACCAGAGGTGAGCCCATGTTGGCTTGCACCTTTCAATGCCTTACCATGGTGCCCGCTGGCTGCCCTCTTCCTCTGCTCATTGGACCTGGGATAACTGCCTCCTTCCCGGCATGCCCTGGTGCTCTCTCATGTCTCATTTCTCAGTATCTCAGCATCCCTAGCCCTCCTTTTCCCTTTACACACTTTCTCCTCCCTGCCAAAAAATCACACTGGCGAAGCCTGCCTCCAAGGGCTCCATTCAGCTTGTTCTACAGCAGTGCTCCACTATGGTGACCCACTGCTGAGTCTTTCACTTGTAATGTAATCTAATAATTTACATGCACTTTGCTAGCAGTACTCTTAGAGACTCACAGCCTGTTTGAGATTGCTCTGCTGTTAGAGTATTTGAGCTGATGAGAGAGCAGCGTAAGAAAGAGGAATGACTGGTACCACGACAGTATTGGGTAAACCCAGGAAAATAATGCTAGTCCAAAGGGAGAGAGTGCTGATGGATTATAATATCCTTTCCTTAAGAATCAATTAAACTTGCTGAGGGTCATTTATTGATTTTGCTTGTAATTGGTCTAGGACGGGTCAAAGTATAGAAGAGGTAAAAACATAGCAAGCTAGAGGGAGTGAACCAAGTGTGGAATTCTGCCTTTCTGGGATGCTGGGGAAATGTTTAGTTTTGATATACTGCATGACTTTTACAGCATTAATTGGCACCATGATTAGGTAGTTTTATTTCTTCACTCAAACATGTTGGAAGCTGATTCTAATGTGCAGTGGTAATGAAAATAGAGTATAGCTGTAATAATAATGCCATTGTAAAGTGGATTACACCATTAAGCATCTATTTTGTCTAATTTGTATTATGATAGTGGGGATGATATACACACACAACCAGAGGCTGAGAGTAGCTGGTCTTTAAGAAACAGGCTCTAGAGAACAGGAGAAGTCCCAGTTGTATAATACTAAACAGTCAGGGAACAAAAATAAAGTAAATTTATATGTATAAATATACATACTGGCACACGAACACATGCATATGTATCAGGCAGATTGAGAAGAAGATAGATAGCACCGGCATGAAACTGCTTGGCTATGTTGCCTTTTAATGAGTTGACTTGCCTGAATGGGGACAGAGGATCAGTTTTGGCAGGTTAAGTCAGTAATAGAATCAAGAGCATGGTTTGGAAACAAGGCTTTTGCTATTTGTTTTAGCCCCTTCATCCTCATTGCCATGACTGAGAACCTCTGTTCATTGAAGTCCTCAAGTTAAGGAAGAAGCATTCAGGGTCCAGGAATGTTGGTCATTTTTCTTTGTCATTTATCTTCCAAGAAAAGTCATTAGTGAAACAACTTCCACAGTGCAAAGATAGAGGCATATTTTTATTACTTAAGTCATAGTCCAACCCCATGAGCAGAAATAGGATCTGAGAAGGCAGGGCCCAATGTGCTACCAGTGTGGCATGCAAATTAAAGAGCCCAAGAACACATTTCACTTCCAGGAGGGTCCAGTGACTGTGTTCCTTTGCCCCTAGGGGCTGGCTTCACGGGGGAGGAGTATTTGGCAGTAATTGTGAGTTTTCAGTCTTTAAGATGGTATCTCCAGGGAGGTCCTGAGGCTTGCAGCCTCCAAGGTCCCTCCTTCTTCAAGTTCTGGGATATCTAGAAGTTCTGGGGCAGCACTCAAGAAGAGTAGACTTTGATTGTCATCAGGATTTTGCTTCAGTAGCATGGCCAACAAAATCACCTGGTAATCTGGAACCTCAGAAAGGCCTTGTCCCAAGAATTGAGATTTATGTAGTTTGGAATATTCTTCCACATAGGTAGTGCTAGCTCTGATGCAAAAAGTATTAAAAGCAAATTTGCTTCATAAACAACTGTGTGTACTCATATCTGAAATCAACAATGTTGATTTAAAACTCCACAAGCATTTAAGGGGAGGCAAGACAACATTGGTGCCTGGCATTTGGGTTAAGAATGTAGTTAGTAGAGAAATTTATTGCAGTCCTCAATGAAAAAATATCAATATCATCTTGTGCCTAATAAAATGTTATAATGAAAATTACCATGGCATATGACAACATCTCTTTATTAATTGGTCTTTTCCATTATTATTTTCTGAGTAGCAAATACGCTCTGGTTTTCTCTTGCATTAGTTATAGTTCTTACTGAGTGCACATTTTGCTGCTTCGGCTGTGTTTATTTTCCCATTGGTCTTAGTTCCTGGAGGGCAGGGATGTAGATTGTCTTCCGTGTACAGTCTCATATCTCTCTTCCTTTTACTCAGGCATTTGCTGAATGCCCTCAGGATGTGAATGACGTGCTCTGTAGAATCAATATGTGAAAGGCGAGCCAGCTGAGAGAACACCGGGATGAAGCAAGAAAATCTAAGATCGCTGGAAAGCCTTGCATAGTTAACATATTCATCAGATGCAACATATCATCTCCTTGCAATGACCCATCCCGTGTTTATTGTGCACTTACTATAAGCCAGGCTTCAAGTTGATTAATAGAGGGATAAAGTTGAGGGAATTAACGAGCAGGAAAGACACACTAACACAGAAAGTGTGCAAATGAAGCCACTAACAAAATCTATAGGGCACAGGAGAGGGAGAAAACAAATCTGGAGGCAGCAAGGAAAGTTCATCTTGGTGCTTAATTTGCCTAGATTTTGGAAAAATGGGGAGAGTCTAAGCAGAATGTGACTGGGCATTCCAGTCTGAGGGAGCTGATGTAGAACTGCATATACATTCTGATCATATGAATGATGTGTAGTTCGGCCTGAGTGGGGACTTTGTGAGAACCAGGAGATGAAATTGGAGAAAGTAGGCAGGGGTCAAGCTAAGCATTTTTGCAATTTTCTCATAACAAAATTTTGAGCAACTGAAAAACACATGATTTATAACTGAGTGTGGTGGTACACACCTGTAATCCCAGCTTCTTGAGAGGCAGAAGCAGAAAGACGATGACTTGCAGGCCTGCCTGGACATAATCAGTAGCACCTTCTTTCAAAAGCAAAATAAAACCAAAAGGGATTGGAGGTGTATTTCAAATGGTGGAATGCTTGCCTAGCAAGAAACAAGAAATACTTGTTTCTTTTTGCAAAATTATTAAAGTGTAAGTACATGGAGGAGAAGGCAGAGAATTGACAATGTAGACAGGGATCCAAGTTAGGCGACCTTTGTAATAATTCTGAAAGAAGGGTTTAATGAGAGTGGGGGGCAAGGGGTGAGCACTGAGGTAGAATTTCCCTGGAGATGGAGTCATGGGTGCATGACGGTGGAACTAGAGGACTCAATTCTGGAGTTAATGGGTGGAATTTTGGCTAGGACAGTTTGTTGGGGTGGAATGTGACCAGGGGAAAAGGCATGAGTTCAGTTTTGGATGGGCTGAGTTAGAGGTGCCAGGAAAGTGTCTGATAGCAGCTGGGCATGTGGGTTTGACAAGAAGTATGGGACAGTATGTTACTTGTTAAGAAAATTTAAGAAGAGCCTCGAACTCGGGGGGCTAGGCTGCACACATGGAACCCCAGCTCTGAGCAGCTCTTTTGACAGGGGATCAGAAATATGGATCTTTACAGTCATGAGGTCATTTGAAGTGGTATCAGGAGGAAAAAGGTCTAAGGCCCCAGTGCATGTGGCTGGAAAGTGAAAGAGAATGGTGCAGTGAGAGAGAAACTTGTCTTAAAAATGGGATTGAGAGCAGGTAACCCTATGTCCCCTTAAACAAAACAAAGCAAAACAAAAAAGTGGATGTTTATAAACCCAGAGTCAGGGTCTAGAACAGTTTGCTGTTTTGGGTTGCTTCTGACTTTTGTCTGCTTCAGAAGAGTTGCTGTATTTTTCTTTTTTTTAAACTTGCTACACAGCCCAGCATTGATTTATCCTGTCTCTAAAGGGAATCTGCCTCATGCTTGGCAGAACGTCAAGGCTGGAGAGATAGAATGAATGGTAGCTTTGGAAAGGTCTCTGTGCTACCCTGGGAGAAAGGCTTTGTGGGAGAGAAAGTTGAAAGAGGGTCTTGAGAAAGGGTGTGAGACCTTCAAAGGATGGCTCTAGCCATGGGAAATGAAGTGGAAGATTAAAAAAAACCAAAACAGTTGATCAGGAAGAGAAGTGTTTTTGGTGAGGCAGCCAATGATGATGATATTGAGTATGGTTATAGTGAGAGCTTAATCGCTGTCTGTTTTGCACTTAGATTTTCAAGGGACTGTCACATATACCTCTGGAAGTCCTGGCAGGAAGTTGATAATATTGCAGCCCAGGCAGGGAATACAAGAGTGTTGTGTAATTAGGGGACCTGTGGACTTAAAACAACTCAGACATTAATAGGATGGCCTTGTTTTTTAACTCCAGTAGCCTGCCAGGAGGGGCCTGCCCTGGTGGAAGAGCCATCCGTGGGCCTTCCAGGGCTATAGCTGAGCAAGTTATTGTTTTCAATGAGCTCTGACTAAATGTTCTCCCTGTCCATGTTCCACTAATGTGTCATGTGAATTATTGGTATTATCTCTGTGTTGTGAAATTAGAGGCCTTCACCCACAGTGTGGTAAGTAGATTAAAGGGAAAGCATGTTTTTTACGGTGAGGGGAAATCAGGCAATACTAGGGAAGTATTTCATGTGTGTTTGATCTGACAGGGGGCGGCCTTGGGAAGCCTGTATCTTCTAATACCTGAAAGCTGAGCTCTGGCTGGCGTTTTCTTCAAAAGGCTTATATTTTATCTGTTTGTGGGAAGGAAGGTCTGGAGAGGGGGATTCTGCAGTGGTTCCTTTCTCGCTGTTGTTTTCTTCTCTGTCTCCTTAACTTTGCAGAAAGCCCTTCCGGTTCTACACTCAGAACCTGCTCTGGACATGGGTGGCCAAATAGTCCCCTTTTGTTAAGCAAGCATCCTGTTTTTTGTTTCTCTTGAAAAGTGCCCTTCAGGACAGCAGAACCTTTCTTTGGACTGTTTTTCAATTCAACCCTGAGCAAACCTAAACAGAAATCATCCTAAACCCAAGCCAAGTACTTCCTTTGCCTAGCTAGGCAAAGCTAACCCTACATGAGATGAAATCTTACCCGCTGTTTACCTGAGAACCACATTGGGGAGCTCTCCAGCATGACTTCTTGCCCAGGCCACTATCCCCAAAGCTGGTGAAGACAAAGGGTCCAGAAAGATCAGAAGAGAGTTGGTTCTCAGTGAAGGAGATTAGACTGGGTTATGTTTAAAAGGGGCCTATGCCAGCTTAAGAAATGCTGAGGATCTATAAGTATCCTGAAGGAATGGTTTGGAGGAGACATTTATGACTAAGTCTAGTTGTCTCACAGTGGTGCAATTTAGGAGGGAAGGAATTTTTCTTCTTTATGGCTCAAGCTTTCTATATGTTCACACACACACACACGCACATGTGCACTCATGCACACACACGTACTCCATCCCTCCACCTCTTATAAGAAAAAGGTGTTCATAGCATTAGGCTACCTTGACATATGTTTGTCATTACTGTTCCTGCCAGTTCCCTCCACAAATTAGTTAAAGTGAGTTATCTGAGAAAAATTAGGTCATATGGAGGACTTGATAATGAGTTGGGGGCCACTTTATTTTATACTGTTGTAATGGGTATGAGGTTAACCTCTGTGATTTCAAGTAGAGTCTTTGTACCCACTCCAGTGCCATCTGACTTAGTGCTTAGATCAAAGCTCATTGCCTTCACTTTTGGGAGTTTTCTTCCTACTTTAGGTATCAATTAAAGGGTCATTTAGGGTAACTGAGGTGGAATAGGGACCCAGTGCTGGGCTTTGTCAGAGAAAGAAAGACTGGCTAGAAAAGTCCTAATCCCTTGGGGCCATTTGGATCCTTCTTGAGTGTGAGGTCATTGTTATATTTAAATTGTGAGCTTCCACATGAACTGCTCCTTTCCCCTTCCTTCTAGTTGCATAGTTTTCCTCTGTTTCCAGAGGAGAACACACCTGCCTCTTTGGGGAGCCCCCAGGATCATAGGAGCATCTGTCCACTTGGTCCCTATATGCACAGACAACTGAAAAATGAGGCACTGTGGAGAGAGGCATCATTTTGAGGCCGACATACATTTTAGGAAGTTAGGGCCTGGTTCTGTGACAGGAAAGTTGAGCTAAATTTGCAGTTCTATTTTCATTTTCATGTTGTGCCAAGGCACAAGCATTGGGAGATAGACTGTAAATGCATAAGTAAGTCACCGAATGGGCAGCCCCTTGCAAAATGCAGATCTAGGGAAGCCAAATATTTCCTCTCATACCCTAAGGATAAGAATAACTATCGCTGATTGAGTTCCTGAGTAAACCTCTTAACCTTGCTCATTCTGATGAGTCACACAGAGGTCTGCACAACTGTAAAGTAAGTATGTGGTGTCTGCATCAGCTTAGGCTGCTATAACAAAATACCATAGACCAGGTGGTTTAGACAATACACATTTATTTTCTCACTGTTCTGAAGCATCAGTGGTCAAGCCCTGAGAGAGAGCCTTCTTCCTGGCTTGTAGTCAGCTACCTCTCACTGTATTCCACATGTGGAGACAGGAAGCTTTCATGTTTTTTCCCCTTCTTATGAGGGCACTAATCCTATCATAGGTGCTCTACCCTCATGACCTCATCTAAACATAATTACTGCCCAAAGGCCCCACCTTTCTAATGCCATCACATTGGGGGTTAGTTCAACATTATAAATTTGGGAAGGAACATACACACTCAGGCCATGTCAGTGGTCAATGCTTAAAGCATACTAATAATTTTCCCAAATATTGCTAAAAATTCTTTGCTTGCTCATTTATTTGTTTAGACAGTCATATTTTGTTTGTGTATTTTATCATCATATCCTGCCCCATTTGAAATCTATGATAGTAAAACCCAAAGTAATTAAGACTATGGTATCATTGTTTAAATTAGAGTATGTGATTTATTTTTTATTTTTTGATAATTCAACAGCAAGTTCCTTCATATTCTGCATAATTGGATCACATTTTAATTTTGTGGCAAATAAAGATCTATTTCACATTTCTATTAGAAAGACAAGTCCCTGTGGCTAGGACTGAATTAGGATGTCTGCTGTTGGATGTACTGAAGCAGTGAGCCTTTTAGAGCTGCTTCAGCTCCTTAAAAAACTCATCTGTGAATCTTTAGGGTAAGACTGGAAAGAAGCTACAGTCTAAAGCTTATAAACAATTGTGTATGTTGCCTATAAACAAGTATTAAAAAGACAAGAAAATGAAGTATATAAGCACTAAAGAAAGCAGAGAACAACTAAATCATGGGTTATCTAGGATGGTTTATACTCTAAAAACATACTGACCATTGATTCAGGCACATCTGTTTATGTGTTTTCTTATCTGTATGATTAATGCCCTGGGTGTTTACATAAAGCAAAATAATGAAGAGAGTCTGAGAAAGGTACATAAGACAACTAACCTGGAGGCCTGAGTTCTGATCCCAGCTTGACTATTAATTATACAAGAGACTTTAAGCAAATGTATTTTGTCCCAGAGGCCTGACTTCCTCCACAGTGCAGGAATGCACTGAGCTAAAACATCCTGAGTGCTGACATTCTGTGACTCCCTAAGACCCAACTTTTAAAGAGCCAGGAAAAATTACACTTTCTTTATTCTTTCTAGCTTTTAAAAGATACTATCAAGGAATGATTTATATACCAATAAAGTCATACATCTTAAGAGGACAATCCAAGCCAGGCAACCATGACTCATGCCTGTAATACTAGCTATTTGGGAGGCTGAGATTGGGAGGATTCAGCTTCTAGGCCAGTCTGGGCAAATAGTTTTCTGGACCCAATCTCCAAAACAACCAGAGCAAAATGGACTGGAGATGTGGCTCAGGTGGTATGTTTGCAAGTCTGAAGCCCTGAGTTCAAACTCCAGTCCCACCAAAAAAATAAAATAAAATAAAAAAGAGTTGCAATTCAATAATTTTCAGGAAGTTTATGGAGTTGTACAATCACCACCACAACCTAGTTGGACATTTCCATCACATGCAAAAGACCCCTTGCTATCACCTTCCCAGATTACCCCCAGTGTAAGACAACCATTACTCTACATTTGCCTTGTCTGGACATTTTATCTAAATGGAATTATATAAAATGTAACCTTTTGTGTCTGACTTCTTTTACTTAGCATAATGTATTTGGGGTTATTCTGTGCTGTAGCATGTATCAATATAAGTTGAGTATCCCTTATCAGAAATGCTTGGGGCTGGAAATGTTTCCGATTTCTAAGTTTTTCAGATTTTTAAATGTTTGCATAGACTCTACTGGTTTAGTAAATTTCAGATGAGAGATGCCAAATCTATACATTTTTATTACTGAACAACATTCCACTGAATGAATGTGCCACATTTTGTTTATTCCTTCCTTGGCTAGTGGGCTCCTTTTTCTTCCTGTTCTCTGTGGTATACCTGTTGTCACTCTAGCCTCCTCCACTCCTGCAAAGAACTCAACAGTCTCTCAAAGAGAAATGCAAGATCTTCATCTTAGGCCTTTTTTTGTGTTTTAAACTGCTTGAAAGCTTCCAAGCACATGCACTGAGCTGGCTGGGTCATTGAGAATGTGTGTGATTCAGTGGCTATGCAGTAAGTAACCATTAGTAAATGCAACAGTGGGTGCTTCTTGATGACGTATAATGAACAGAAGCATGAGACTTTTCCCAAGTGGAACTTGACTCCAAAGCTTCCCAGTGAAGCCTGCCTGTTGTTAATTTGTTGTACACATGGGTTGATGAGGTGCTTGGAAATGTAACTTAGTAATGTCACTTTTCAATATTTTTCTCTGGAAGTCATCAGAATTATCATAAACAACAACTTTCAGATGGGAATCCCAAAGGCTGCTAAAAATAGCTGTGAAGAAAAGTTAGATGGACAGAGAAGAGGACTAAGAAAAGTCTTTGGGCTACTCATTTCTTTAAAGAGAAGCCATAGGGCTGGGAACATAGGTCAGTAGGAAAGCACTTGCTTAGCATGTGCAAGTCCCTGGCTCAATCTCCAGTACCATGAAATGAGTAAAAGGGAGCCATGGACTAGACAGTTCTAATGTGTTAGCGTTTGCTGTTCTTGTGTTGTGAGTGAAGATTGGAATGTGCATTTCCATCTGGGAAGCTCCTAGCTAATGGAGGGTAACAACTCAGTATTCTAGATGTTTCTCAAATGATCCTCCAGTTCAGAGTTTAGCTCTTTAAATGTGGTTAATGTGCAATATGGTTCCATCTTCAGCGGACCCCAGAGCCATCTCATTTCCTGAAATCCATCCTTGGCTGGTGTGCTACGTAGGACGAAGCTGACTCTATTTTCCTTTCTCATCTTTGTACAGTAGGTGTGTTTTGTAGTCATGCTCTGTTTTAAATTTCAGAAAGGTTGAACTCAGTAGGTAGTGTGAATGTGTATGTCTATGTTTGTATTATATACAAACATATATATAACATATATATATAGTATATATACATATACACACACACGTACAAGTGCACACATACACATACACATACACACATATTCTTTCAACTGCATCACATGATTAGGTCTATGAAAGCTAGCAGCTTGCTGCAGTTTTATTAAGCATGCTAATTATAAACAGTATCAGTAATATCTTTTGGAATTTAGAAGTTAGACTGTTTACTATTCCCTGTGGTAGAAGCAGTGTTTAGCATTATCACGCCCTGCCTCCTGGGTCTGGGGAAAGGATCCCCTTGGTTCTCATCCATATGGTGGAGCTGTTGAGAGAAAGAAAAGCCAGGACATTCTTTGTAAACATCAGACTCTCCCTTGTGCTGAGGTCTGGTAGCTGTGGGCAGAGAAAGCTGTGTGCTGCCTTGCCTTGCAAACAGGGCGAGCAGGCTATATCCAGACTTGATCCTTCTCTCCCCCAGCTTTATGGAAGGAATTTTTTTCTTCTGTTTGCCAGGAAGGAGCTAAGTAGAGGGGGAGAAAAAATGCTGTGTCTCTTTATTTGGTGGTAGGGTCAGAGAGAGGTCAGTGTCCTCTCTGACTTGGGCTGGTATGACTGTATTATCACAGTTGATCATGACGAGGATCATTTAGTTGTGAGATGTTTGAGGACAGCAATGTCATGTACTAACCTCATGTTTCCCAGGGATCCTCACCCAGTGAGTGGCACTCAGATTCTGTTTTGTGAATAAGTAGCTGATGAATAAATTCTTTCTGTAAAGTAGACAATATTTGTGAATATGCCAATGTCCACTGTAGCACTTCAGTTTCCAACATATAGAAATAAGAGTCCCTCGCTTTTTCCCCCTCTACTTCCCTCCCTCCCGCTGCCTTCTTTCCTCTCTCCCTTGCTTCCTTCCTTAACAACATATTTATTTCTTATGCTGTGAAGGGGCAGCACAAGGGACTGAGGTTACAAAAACAAAAGGAAATATTATCTCTGTCCTCAGTGAGTTCACAAGAACAGTTATCTTGGAGTGGAATATGTGATTTGACAGGAGTTGATAATAGTCACAAGCTCCCAGGAGTTGGTTGCTTATTCTGCTCTAAGAATAGGCGCACTGGGCTCAGTCCTTTAAATTCTGTCTCCATTCTTTGGAGGCAAGAATTGTGATCTGTGTGACACAGATGAAAGACAGTCCCAGAAGAGCTTGGTAGTCTGGGCCTAGACTGTGGCTCTGAGCTACATACACACTTGCCACACATGCATACCACACACACACTTACACACAGACACATACTCTTTCAACTGCATGACATGGCTAGGCCTACCAGGGCTTCCTATCCTCTTCCCCTTTCTGTGTCAAATATGTCTACAGAAAAGTCCCGGTCACAGGTTCCTTGCCATCTCTGTCTATTCCCTTCTCCATCTGCAGAGGTGGGAGGATGCTGTGTGACCAAGCTTCTTGGAGTTGTGCAGTGTTCTGTTGAGTCAGCTGACCACATTTCCCACAGACACTTTTTTTCTTACTTTCTCTTGCCCTGGGCTGTTCCTGTGGCAACTTCTTCATACTTCTGGTCACAGGTTTTCCTTTCATTCCTTAGGTATACTGTGACCCTTTCTAGGCCTGAGATGGCCATGCCAGAGAATTGCTTGGGATATCACTATCTTCCTTACTGGCTTGGCAGACTTCCGGCTGGCTACACAAAGTGAAATTCCCATCTTGCAGGAGGAATCCCTGCATGCAATTCTGACAAGTAACTTTAAGCGACAGTTGAGAACAACCTGCGATTGTGGCTTGGCGGATGGGTGCACTGTGAACTATGAATATTAAAGATGTAGAGCTACAGACTTGGCCAAAGCCAAGGACACAGGCACTGCGCATCCTCAGAACTACCCCAGCGCCTCAGTGCCCTGCAGCCCCACCAAGAGCTGCTAACAAAGAAGCTGCTGAACTTGGCATTGGTTGAGGAATGGCTTTATTCAGCCAGACTCTTGTGGGCTTGCTGCCCCTTTCTGGAAGCTGTCCACACAAGGCAAGCCAGAATTATTGCCACGGACTCATCTCTGGTTCACTGCTTTTGCAAGAAGAGAAAAAAAATTCAAACTTTATAAAAATTTGGGAAGCCTTGCGGGGTCCACGTGTGACACGTTGATATTTTGAAGCAGGATTTGGCCCGGTATAGGCCAAACAACACCAGAATAGCAATGGTGCCGACCAGCACATTCGAGCTTTTAGATTGAAAAGCTTGAACAGAATGTTCAGCTGGAGCTGGGGACATATTACTATTTCAGGTCTGCCATGAGCCTGGGGCTCGATTGGAAAACACACTGCGGGATTTGGACAGCCGGGATTTCATGGGTTTTTTCGTAGACTTGCTAATGTATAGTCTCTCTCTGCCTCTGTCTTTCTCTTTCCCTCCCTCTCCTCTCAAGGTCTTTTTGGGTGGGAATCTAAAAGCTGTACATCAGATTACCAATGAGGACATATTCCTCCCCTCGTAGAGCAGTGTTGACTTCTGACATTGACTCTAAGTGATTTCTAAAAATGCAAATTTCATATGTCACTTCCTTACTTAAAACTCTATATTGGATTCCTGTTGCTCTTAAACTATACTCCAAATGCTTTGACATAGCCTAAACCAGCCCCTGACTAGAATCCTTCACCTGTCCTCCCATGAACTTTCCTCTAGCCGTACTGAACATTGGTCTTCACACATGCTATGTCTTGTTCATCTCCACGTTGTCCCTTACACCTGAGTTCTTGCCAGCCCACTGATGTATGCAATCATTCATACAATAAGCATTTATGCAGCACCACCTGTGTGCCAGGTACCATTCTGAATCCTGGGGATATCTGAATCCTGGGGACACAGTAGCATGCAGATACACAAGGCCCTTGCTCTCCTCACTTGCTAATGCCCATCTGTCTGACGAATCTCAGCTTGGATCTGCTTCATCCAGGTTGCTGTCTCTGACCTCTCTCCTCTGGGTGAAACATCATTCGTTTGTCCTCTTTAGTCCTGTATTTTCCCCATCACACTGCTTATAACTCACCCACATCTACAGTGTTGAGCTCTTTCAAAGCAGAGAAGTTCCTTGTCCTAGCTGGAACATGGTAGGTGTTCAGTAAACAAATATGTTCTTCCTGCCATCACTTTGAACAAAACTCACTCTCTACAGTCAACAGTCTGGCAGTGGTTCTTGACCTGTAAGCATCCTCCGATGTTGTGGGTGATCAATTTGCTGTCAGTCAAATCGCTGCTCCTTTATAGGTAATTTGTCTTCCTGGTGGCTATTAAGATTTTCACTTTCTTTGGTGTTGTACAGGGGCACTATTTGTTCAGGCATGGATTTACCCATTCTGTTCAGGACTTGGTGTGCTTACTCATTCTGATAACACTCGCATTCCTTTAATTCTCGAACATTGTTTATAGACATTTCCTCCTTTCTTAATTTCTTTTTCTGAAACTGCTGTTGGACACATAAGAGATTTCATTTTAACCTCTGTTTCATTTCTCCTTCATATGTTTTGTGTCTGTTTTTCTGAGTCCTGTATTCTGGGCAATTTCCTTGGTTCTTTTTTTGAGCTTACTCATCTTCTCTATCCAATCTAGTGTTTCCACTCCCTATTGAATTCATGTTTTAAATGACTGTATTTTTGTTCTTTTCTGTGTGGTACTGGTATTGAACCCAGGACCCTACACATGCTAGACTCTCTGCCACTGAGCTACGTCCCTGGCACTGTATTTCCTTTTTGCTAGAATTTAAAAAAAAATTGTCTACTTTTTGGTCAGATTATTTTGTTATTTGTGTTTCCTTTCTTTTCTAACCTCTTAAGTAATTTTAGAATTGCTTATTTTATAAAATATTCCACAATATCCTATTATGTCAAGTGCTGTGGCAATGACTTTGGTTCTAGTATAGTGTATATAGTGGATCTGCTTCTTATGTGATTGTAATGTTGGATTGTGAATTCATCTTTCTCAGAATCGGTTTCCCAGGATGTCCTGTGTATCTTGGGTTATGGAAGTGTCCCTATCCTGTGACACAAGGGTAGTGTAAATTCACAACCTAGATACATTTGCATGTCCCATAGGTTTAGGACTTCACTTTCTCATGTGAACTTGGTGTTGTTTGTTTTTGTTTTACCTACCTAAAATTCCAAGTGGATGATAAGTTCCTGCTTTATTCCTCTGGGCAACTGGTAGATTTTTTTTCTAGTCTTCCTTTCACAAAGTGGGCAGATTTCCATGGACCTTGTTTCAATGTACATCTCAGTTCTAGCTTTTGACCTAGTGAGGAGAATACAAGGTTATCTCTCCTGTCCCTGGGAGAGTGTGAGTACCCCAGAAAATCACCCATTAGGGTGTGTACAGCAAGAGGTAAGTTCTCCCCTACTTAGGCCATCATGGTATCATCTGTGTTATTGTTTTCTGGTTTTTTTTTTTTTTGCTGTACTTTTAGCCTCTGCATTTTTTTTTTTTTTTGGTATTTTGGCCTCTGGTAAGTTTGTAAAAGAATAGATGGTTGAGCTGAGCCTAGATCTACTGAATTTAAACCTCTAGAAGAAGGACCTAAAGACTTTGGTTTTTAGTAAATGTTCTCTAGGTGACTATTAAGACCAAGCAAGTTTGAGAAATATTAGAAGTTTGAGAAGTAGAAATATGATATTACACACATAAATATTGTGTAGATCCGAATAATAGGTTCTATTATGTGGATCTAGTGGATCTTTCTCTATTTCTGCCCATATTCCTTTATCTTACCACTAACACATCCCTGGAGAAAGCAGGCACTGAAATTCAGGCAAAAATGTGATAGTCTCATTCTATTTTGAGGTAATTAATCTTTTCTGACCAGTGGTTAGAGATGCCCCCATGAGAGAGAGTTTCACTAGGTTCTGTCTCTGTGTCTCATCAGAAAATAGTGATAACCAAGTGGTATGCCAACTTCTAAGAATAACAGAAAAACATTACTCAACACTTCAGTTAATTCAGAAATAGTTCTTGGAAAACTTTGAGTTAATGTGAAGTATTTGGAAAAACCTTGTGCAGTTAAGTATCCAGGAGACTGGACCTGACTGGAGGCAAATCAGCCAATTACTGGCAAGGAATGAAGTCTTGTTTACAGAGAGGCCTTCAGAATCTCTTCCTCATTCATGTCTTCACCTCCTTTTGTTTGCAGCACAGTGCAGTGTTGGGGTGTAGTTCAGCTTTGTCTCTTTCTGGATTGTTTGACCTATCTTGCCTGGCCTTTCCAACAAACATGGCTACCATGGAATAGAAGAAACTGTCTGTAATTCTTTCTCTTTTGTTTTGAATAAGCAGGAGGTTCACAGGCATGCCAACAAATGCAGAGACTTTGACATTCACAACGTTTGATAGGATTCATTGATCTGGTTTGCCCTTGCTTGGGAACCTGGGTCTATGTACAATAGCTACCCATCCGTTGGGTTTGTGTACAGTGCTTCTAAGACATGCTTCAACTTTCCAAACAAAAACCCTAATATAAATTATCATGGTGGCATGGAAGATAATAATTGCTGTGAAGCCTAATTTAGAAAAATAATTTATTGTGCCATTCTATCACTGTGAAAAAATATGTAGTCTCTTGGCTTTGTTAAAACAAGTCAGCTTCTGCTTTCTGGTCTCAAAACACACTTTGCATTTTCTTTTCCTTGGGACCGTCAATTTAATTCAGGAATGATCTAATTATGAGGAAGTAAATCCAGTTCTCTGGATGGTAAGTGTTGACTACCCTGGGAGAAGCCCTGGCAGATGGTTAGTTCAGAGTGAATTCACCTTGGGATTGGGGCTTTAGACTGACAGCTTTTTTCACTCAATTAAGTGCAACAACTGCCAAAAGGACAGCATTGAACTTGATGCAAATCACCACTGTTGCCAGCGTCGATAAAGTTTAAGCCATGTCCCGAGTCAGCTGAACTTGTTAGGGTTTTCAAGGCGTCACACTGTGAACAAAATACAAAACCTAGTGGGGCAAAGGGAGGACTGAGAGGTCCCTCCTTTAAAATTTAGGTATTTGTTTCCTTTTCCAGGTCACTTGCTTTATTTAGGGCCTCTATTTTGGTGTCCTGTCTCTCAGTGATTCATTAGGTATCTCCTACAGTTTGCTTTTGCTCCTGGGCCCCACACATCCTGCAGTGACTGTACGTTCCGGAAAGTTAATTTAATGCTGTCTTATTTGGGGTATAATATGACCGCACTCTGCACGCCTTTTTCTACCCTGGATGGCCTCTCAACACCCTGAGAGGTAGGGTCCAGAAAAGACAGAGACCTTTGCAGTGTGTATGCACTTCCATACTGGAAAAGCTCTCTGAAGCTTTCTAGAACATTCCTCAGTTCACGCCAGAAACTGTCAGAACGACTCTTCTGTCTGGATAGAGCTGTGCTAGACTCAAATCCAAACCACAGTGTCTCATTGTGACTGCTGTGTGTCTCTTTCTGGTCCCTAAAGATTTCCCTCATCTCCTTGCTCCAATGCTGTGGTGTCCAAGGTCAGGGCCTCTTGAGATGTTTCTGAGCAGGGTAAGGAGAAATGACCTCCTGTAGTCCTTCAGGGGACTCCGTTCCAGGCCTTTGTCACCCTCTGCCCAGCACACCCAGATACCCGGCAGTACCACACAGTTTGTCCTATGTTGTTATTTCTGCTTTACAAGCCTGGGGAGCTGGAGCCTGAAATTTCTCAGTCAGGTATATGCCGTTGTCAGCCTGTTATCAGTTTCCTGATTTCCTGTGTAAGCAGTTTTGATAATCCCTGTCATGTGTGATTACATTTTCCCCTTCCCATAACATCTCAGTGTAATTGCTTTGATAAACTCAACCCCAGTCCAGTAGTTTGCTTGGAATATACTTTCACCTTCTGTCTGTGTGACTAAGATGGTTTTGAATTGCTCTGCTCAGGAAAAATCAGGCTTTGAGCACCAGGCTCTTAGCAGAGGAGGCGAATCACTGGGGCAGGCCACACAGGCTGAGGGGGCTAGGGGCTCCAGTTAAGCTTTAAGGGGTCAGAATGGGATTTTTCATTACTCTCTTGCTTGGGCCAAGAGTAGTGTGTTTCTGTGTGTGGGAGGGGAATGGGGGTATTTCAGGGTGCTGAGTACCCTGATCTTGTACATTTGTATCTGATTTCTGGGGCCCATGGATAACTTCTTTTCCATAAGAAGCTGGACGTGTTTGCTGTTCACTTATTGAACACCTGCTTTATTGCTTCATTCCACAAGCAATCAATAAGGAAAAGGAGCTTCATATTTTTCCACTTTTTTCTTGTCTTCCTTCCTCTTCTGCTGCTGCTTCCAAAGGCAGAGAAGGAGTAATCAGTATTTTTTTTTTATTTTTGAAATTAAGTGTTTTGATTAATGTAGGGTTAAGCTAAAATGCCAAAGCTTCTTGGGACCCTCTTTGCTAACGTTAATTTGTCTGATAATTTAACACCTAACAGAACTTCAAGTCTGCATAGAGAGGCAGTTTTGGAGTTGAGATGGGCACAGCACATAAGGTTTAAAAAGGAGAGATGATTTGGGGAGGTGAGAAGGAGCAAGGCAGGAGGGCTGCAAAAGGACGGGGTGGACGACAGGATAGGGGAGTCACGGGAATTAGCATACAGAGCAGGGCTCTTGGTTGTTGGGTCTTAGAATTTGAATGTAAGTCTGGAGGCAATGGGGAGCCATAGGTTTTTGAGCTGGTGTGGCATCATCAAAATTGTGTTTCTAGGCTGTCATCCCAGCTACTTGGGAGGCAGAGATCGGGGGATCATGGTCTGAGGCCTAGCTAGGCAAAAATGCAAGACCTTACCAAAAAATAGCTAAAGCAAGAAGGGCTGGGGTTGTGGTTCAAGTGGTAGAGCATCTGCCTGTAGCAAGTGCAGGGTCATGAGTTCAAACCCCAGTACCACGCAAAGAAACCTCTGCATTTCCAGAAAAAAAAAAAGATATATATATATATACAGACAGACAGGCAGACACACACACACACACACACACACACACAGAAAGAAAGTAAACCACAGATAGAAAATCTCTATTTAGAGGATAATATATGTAGGCCAAAACATTATCACTACTCAAATAGTAATTATTTTTAAATAAATATTTTAGGATCAAAATATTTTAGACAATGATTCCTTCTAGGACACAGATTTTCCTGTAATCACTCCTAAGAATTTCTGTTCAGCCTCACCTGAGAAGTTGGAAGTAGATCCCACAAGTGGGAATCTTTTGCCTTCTCACCTGTCCATGGTATAAATGCTTAGCAAATGCACATGTGGACAGGTGAAGAGGAGACTGGTTATGCCATCAGATCTTGTTTCCCCTTGTTATTTTCCTAGATCAAAAGTATTTTTAATTAATTTTTGAATTAGCATACATTAATAATTAGAGGGGAATTCATTGTGAAAATTCCATACATATGTATAGTGCACTTGAACACGTTCACACCTCCACTATATTGCCATTCCCCCTCTCTCTCCTTTTTTCACTGTGCTATCTTCATATGTATATGTAGCCCACTTCTATCCTCCTCACCCCTCAGAATCCTTTCCTTTCCCCGTCCTCCCTCTCAAATCCCAGTGGACAATCTCCAGTATACATTCATGTCCCATCACTGTCGTCATCGTCATCATCATCATCATCCTTTTAGGTATAGGTTCCACAAATGAGTGAGAACATTCGAGATTTGGCCTTTTGACCTTGGCTTATCTCACTTGGCATGATGATCTCCAGTTCCATACATTTTCCTGAAAATGACATAATTTCATTTTTCTTTATCCTAGATCAAAAATTAAAGTGGAGTCAGATGTCATTCCAACAGTTTATTTTGTATGACCCAAGCCCACTCTTTTTATAGAACCTAGCTGGCTATTTCTAGAATGTTACTATCTTTATTTAAAGTTTTGCTTAACATAAATTTTTTCACATTCATATAATTTTTAAATGTTCCACTAAAATAGTATTTATCTTGACCACTGAGGTTTTGGACAGTCCCTTAAATTCTCTGTGTGAGGTGAGCACTCACTTGCTTCCTCCTAGTCTGACCATGCTGCATTTACAAAACTGGAGGGGAGGATATCTTTCAACTACTGAGTCATTTGACCATCTCTTCAGATCTACTGTCATCCTTATAAGATATTTCCCACACCATGCAGAACAGAAAGCAAACAAAGCAATTCAACTCTTAAGCTTCCTTTGAACTCACCAGCTTGTCTTCCCTTCTGTGTGGGCGGAAGAATATTCATTGGTTGTACCCCTCACCTTCAGGTTTTGATAGGGGCATCTTCCTTGTAGGAACCCCCTGTTTTGATTGACCATTACACATCTTTTTGAATGGAGGCCAGGACTCACCTGCTTCCTAAGTTCTGCTATATTGAAGAGGTCTGGCAACATGGTCCACTGGATTTAGATTCTTTGACGTCTTGATGATTCCTGGAGAATATCCCTTTTGTTTTCTTTTTGGTGGTATTGGCGTTTGAACTGAGGACCTTATACTTGCCAGGCAGGCACTATACCTCTTCCACTAGAGCCACACTCCAGTCCTTTTTAGTTATCTTTGGATATGGTCTCAAATTTTTGCCTAGGTTCTGCCTTGGCAAAAATTCTTCCTTCCTCTGTCTCCCACATAGCTGGGATTACAAATGTGCACCCCCATTCCCAACCCCCAGAAATTGTCCTCCTGTTAGCCTTGTCTGACAGAGCCCAGTTTAGAATGAGAGATTACCTGTAGAGTTATTTCTTGTTTATAATGAGTGTAGGAGGGAGACATGATAGGCTCAGAAGGGACCGCCAGGGGTTAACCCACATTTCTTCTTTGGCATTCTGCAAAGCTGAGGTGCAGAGAGGTGAGGGACTCATCTGAACCGCATGGCAGCAGTGCCTGGAGCTCAGTCCTGCTTTTGGCAGGTTTCTTCACACCATAGGAGCAGTGGGGCCCTTGCCTGGAGACAGGGATCCACTTTGTTCTCCCTTAAGGCAACCCATTATTAAGCCTCTCTCTGATTCTGGGTTTCAGCGCCTTTCCTTCCGAACCACATTAGGCCCCCTGAGTGCCTTTATTGCATGAAGGGAAAGGGAAAATGCAGACAGCTTTGTAATTGAACAACCATGCTCTTGTCAGCATTCATTGTTTTCAAACTGGCTATTACAGGGGCCAGTGGCTGAGTATGGCACCAGCAAGCCATGTTGGCCTCCTGCACCTTGCTGCCTTGCCAGCTCCCTGACCAGTTTTCCCTGTGGTCCATAGGCAATATGTCTTTAAATTTTCCTTGTTTTCTAAGTTCTGCTCTGGCAAGCAAGCTCTGCCTTCAACCTGCAGAGTTAAATTTACCCAGACTGACAACTGTATATGCAGGGTTTAGTTGCGTAACAGCAGTTGCTGCTTTTCACACCGTGCTAATCCAAACACCATGCTCAAAGAGCCCATGGGAAATCAGCCTTCCGTTTGGGGTGCCGCATGGGTGACTGGATTGTGTGCCTTTACATTTTTTTTTCTTCAAACACTGTAACAATTATCCCTTTATCTTGACTTTGGTGCCATGAGGTGACTTTTTAAATATCTTAATTATTAGGTTAGCAGATGCTGTGTGCATACATGCAATTTGTTAATTTATGCTGTTTGAAATGAAATCCAGTTGTTTGCAAAGTATTTCATAATATTATGGCCAACTGAATCAGTGCTACTGGAGACGCAAAGCTGGCTGCTGGGAGGAACACGTGCACATTCGCCTCCAGGTCACTTCCAGTGCTGCTTGTGAAATAGTCCTATAATATCTGAGAAGGTCATTAGATCCTTGGAACCCCTCATGGGCGGTTGAGGCCAGTTAGAGCACCTTCCCAGCTGGTGGAAAGCAGGAAAAGAAGGATTCCCCATGCTTCAGTAGCCCGAGCTTCTTGGGTGAACTGCTAAGGAGCTGAGGGGTCTCACAGAGACTCAAGGGACCTGAAGACTGGCAATGCCCACTCCTGGGTGCAAATATTCAGGGTAAACTGTGACTTAGCTATTCAAATAACCCCTAATACTGATTGAGCAGTTACTGCATAGAAGGTTGAATGGATGTGGTTTAAGGAGGCAAAGACACATGACTTTTGGGGGTAAATCAGGATTTGAATTGTGGCTCCTGATTTAACTAGGTATGAGAACATGACAGATTATTGAATATCTTTAAGACTCAGTTTCTACAAAGGGAATGGAAATGTCCATCTAATTGGCTTATTGATCAAGATTATGAAGTGACCAGAACTGTGTGTAGCACATATTAGGTGCTTAACAAATGGCCATGCCTTATCCTTTTGGGCATCTGTGGGACAGCAAGACATATGTGAGTTTAGTACATTACAGTCAAGTGGGAGAGGCAAAGCACCAACAGGTGATAAGTTAAAAAAGATACAAAGTAATAACACAAGAAATGTCACAAATTGTCTGTGACCCATTGACTAGTGAGTGCTATAGATCTAACTTCCTTGAATCAAAAGAATAAGATTTATCACCAGTAAAATTCTTAAAGAATAGATTTTTTTTTTATGGTCCTGGGGTTTAAACTCTAGGCCTTACACTTGCTAGGTAAGTGCTCTACCACTTGAGCCACTCCACCAGCCCATTTTGCTTTGGTTATTTTTTGAGATAGGGTCTCGCTTTATACACTGGCTGGCCTGGACCAAAACCCTCCTATTTGTGTTTCTCCATATCTGGGATGAAAGGTGCGTGCCACCACACCCAGAATTAGTTGAGATAGGATTTTGCAAACTTTTTTGACTGGGCTGGCCTGTAACTGTTATCCTCCTGATCTTTGCCTCTCTAATAACTAGGATTACAGGCTTGAGCCATCACACCTAGCCCAAAGAAAGATCTTAACCAGTCTTGAAGACATAAAAGAAAGACGGGAACTGGCTCTGAATACTCCTGTCAAGGATTACATTATCAAATATGTTTTGTTTTTTTAAAAAACCTGGAGCTCTGGACAGACCTGCACACCTCTGGCCTGCCCAGGACAGCCCTGAACCCTTGCGTAAGGAGTAGACCTCTAGTGGCCAAAACAGTTACTGCAGCGCTTAATAGTGTGACTGTCGTTTAAATGCCTCTCATAAGCTTAGCTACATTGTAAATTGAAATACTGCTGACAGCAGTATGGCTGAACACCTGAAATCTTCCAGTTAAAAAATTACAGGAAGTATTTAAAAAAAATCTAAAACAGCCTAGGGCCATTTAGCAATGGGGTAAACCTCTGTAGATCCTAAATACATAACTGCCTTACAAGAACTCAAAATTTGTGATGTTTAAGTGACTTTAGCAATAGTCTTATTAACAATAGCAGCAACCTAATATTTCTTGCCTGGCACTGTGCTAATCATTTTATATATATTGTCTTATTTAATCCTTACAGCCCTTCCATTCTCATATGGTATTACGATTATCCCTATATCGCTGAAGTAGAAAACATGACTAAGAGAGGTTAATTAACTTGTCCAAGGTCACACAGCTGGAAATTATTTAACTGGAATACAGTCCAGACAGTATGGCTCTACCTGTGCTTTAATAAATACTCTTACCATCTAATAACCTCCACTGCTTAGATTGTAACGAAATAATATTCACAACACTTCTTTTACAACACAAGGAAATATGTCAACTCACCATGAGACAATGAACAAGTACTGTTACCTATGAAATTATGTACGATGAATATAGCCTTCTTCAACAACATTGTCTAAGTGAGGCATCACTGCACGTTTTAAGTCAACATAAGAAATATGACACGGCTTGCTCCTGTTTTCTACTTCCTCTCTCCGACACCACCTGTATTTTTCTTTCCTCCCTAGGACTGTGGAAGGGCACAAGGTCCCAGGTCTCTCAAAGGCAACCAGTTTGCCTTCTGCTCTAGAACTTGGAGCAATCTCATTAGTGCTCACATTGATTCACACTGGACATCGTGCACTTCCCACTGGCCGTTCATTATCAGTCTTGGCCTTGCCGCGAGAGTGAGTGAAGGACGGCTGGGGTGCAGTTGATGAAACCACACTCCCCAGGGCTGGAGGAGGAAATTGCTGCAGAGCCATTCCAACTAAGTCAGTTCTTGGACAAAGGGGCATTGCAACACCGACCATTCCCACTGCTCCAGAGTCACGCACTAAGGGTAGCATCTCAGGATGGCATATGGTGGAAATGGATCATTAAGCTGAGAGTCGTGACACTTGAAACTGCCACTTTTTGTAAGACCTTGGGGAAATTATTCAACCTCCCCTTTATTTTATTTTATTTTTTTTTTGTAGTACTTGGGGTTGAGCCCAGGGCCTCATGCATGCTATGCAGCACCCTTCCACTGAGCTACAGCCCCAACCCTTCTACTTTTTATTTTGACATTGGGTTTCATTACATTGTCCGGGATGGTATGAAATTCAGTATGTAGCACAGAATAGCCTTGAACTTGTGATCCTCCTGCCTCAGCCTCCTGAGCAACTGGGATTATAGGAAATGCCACCATGCCTCATTTTTTAACCTCTCTTGAGAGGCTCAGTTTCCACAACTGTGAAAGTTGTGGAATTGAAATTGTGGAGAATTAAAGAGATACCGATATGTAAAGCAATTAACATTTCTTCACATTAAATGGAACCACTATTAGTATTATTGGTCACAAATATATTGAGTCAAGATGAGAAAAAACAGACTCAAACTGTCCTAAGCAAAAATGGGAAATAATGGGCTTATGTAACTGGAAAGTTTAAAGGGAAGATCTAATATTTTTTGCTCCAGGAAGGGCTGGATCTCGGGAGTCAAAGAGTTTGGGGATTGCTTCTTTTCTGTTTACAGGAAGATCCTCTCCAACAAAAGATCCCAAGGGAAAATGATAACTTCTTCTATAGAGTCTTTAAGTAGACTAACTGGGTCAGGCTGGGCCATGTGACGCCATGTTCTTCCTATACTGCTAACTGTCTAGAGTAGGAGGCCCAGTCAGGGTCTTGTACCTGTTCTTGTGGAGGTCATAGTAGGTTCTAAAGGTATATTTTTGTTTTATAAATGGATAGAATTTAGATTGGCTGAGCTGAGATGAAGATGGGAGAATTTCAGGATAATGAAAACTAAAGCATAAGGCATATGAATTGCCATATTGTGTTTCAACAATTAATAACGTAATGTATGTCTAGAATAGAGGTTCATTTGGGAGGGAGGAAGATGAGAAGTAGAAGAGGAAATGTGGACTGGGAGGTCCTAGTTGGACTTTTTGTGCTAACAATGATAGTAATAGGTAATGCTAACAGCAACGACTCTATTTGGGAACACCATTTCACTTGCCAGATACTGCCTCAAATACTTGCGTCTGTCTGACCTCACAACAGTCCTGGGAGGCAGGTGTTAGCTCCTTTTCATGGACTGGAAAGTGTAAACTCTGAGATGTTAAGGGACTTGCTCAAGCTCTCTGATAACCAGAGCTCCGGAGCTGGGAGGCAAATTTGATTCTCTGCTCTGCAAATCACGTCCTCTCAGAGAAGAACATGGTGGATTGGGATGTGAACTGGTAGCAAGGTGCACCAATCATTCATTCATTCTACAAATCATTCTTCAGTGCTACCAAGGAAAAGCAGTAGGTCACTCACTGCAGAATTGGCTGTGGGTCTCCAGAATTAAAGACTGCAGTGGATCAGGCAGGCACCTCTATCTGGGGGCTTCCAGGTAGTTGAAGCTGGGTCCAGTGCTGAGCTGCAGAGAGGTCCCCGATTACTGACCACTCCACCTTTATTTTGTTTTTGTTATTCGTTTTGACAATACTGGAGTTTGAACTCAGGGCCCTACACTTGCTAGGCAAGTGCTCTACTATTTGAGCCAGGCCTCCAGCCCTTTTTTACTTTGGTTATTTTTTGAATAGGGTCTCACCTTTATGCCTAGGCTGGCCTGGACAGTGGTTCTCCTATTTATACTTCCCTAGTAGCTGGGATGGCAGGCATCCATTTCTACACCCACCTTTTTATTGTTTGAGATGGGATTTTGTGACCTTTTTGCCTGGGCTAGCCTCAAGCTGAAATCCTCCTCATCTCTCCCTCCTGAGTAGCTAGGACTATAGGCATGAGCCACTGTGCCTGGCTAATACCTTATGTTGGGTGAATGGGGTACCAGTACCCCATTTATAGACATTTTGTTGATTGCTTAAATTTTTCCTCTGAGCTGCACAGAGTATGCTGGATCCCTCATAGCCTATTTGGGAAACTGGCAATCAGAGTAATTTGCCTTGAAGCACAAGCCAGTACAACATGTCACTTTTAAAATAAAACACATTAATTCACAGAATGACTATTTTATAGTGAAGAGCAGCTTGTCTAAATGAGAGGAATTAAAGGCCAATGGTCAGGTCCACTGCATTATTCACATTACCCTCCTCAGTAAATCACAATTGCCCAAAGTGCAGGTTAGCTTTTACTTAAATAGCAATGCATTGGCTAAGAGTGACCTATGCTGCATGACCTTTGTTTGTACACAACATTTGGTGTGGAGAGCTAACCCCCAAAGCTACCCACGTCCCCTGGCTATCAACATCAGTCCCATGCGCACCATTAAACAAAGTTTAGGCTGAGCCTGGACTGCAGCTGTAATCTTCATTCTGGGCACCTGCACTGAGAGAAGTGAAGCTCAAAGGGCACTAGCATTTTCCATGCAGACTTCAGCACTCTGCAGACCTGGATTTTATGTATTCCTGGTACCACCAGGTTTTCAGGATGATGAAAACTAAAGAATGTGGGAAAACTGAGTCATCACAAGTCTGTTGGCTCCTTGGGTCTTGCAGAAGCAGCCTTCATGGACAGAGTTGTGCCCCAGGTCCCTAAGGTACGTTCTTGGATGCCTGGTGTGTGGTATCTGTAGGAGGACCACTCCACTGGTTTGCTGTTTGCACAGGGAGACTGGATAAGCAGCTCCTGTGTCAATCCCACTGGAAGGAAGATAGAGGGGAAGATGAATATTTTAAAGGTTGCCAGTGTGTTCATCTGCAAAGCATTGCACTTGAATAAATGCTTTGAACACAGCCTGAGAAATATAGTAACCAGCCTTGTGGTGTCCTGGAACACAACAAAAATGATCAAGAAAGGGGCTGGCTGTGTGTTGGTGTCATTTTTCCATCTCACCTTCACTCTTAACCATTAAGTGTGCTCTGGATCAGAACTGATTTCTATGTTGTTGTTGTTTTTTTTTTTTTTTTGCTACAAGGAGACAGATAGCAGCTTATATATGCATTCCTTTAATAAATATCAATTTTCAAAATCATAATGCAGGTAATGGTTACTGAGCAAGTACTGTACCAAGGGTTGTACTAAGGGCTTCATGGATCCAGCACATTGATTGTGCAAGGAACAATTCACTGTTCCTATTTTTAGATGAGGAAACAGAGGTTCAGAGCTTTGCCCAAAGCCAACAGCAGAGGAGCCGGCATTTCAACAAAAGTCCCTTCTACTCTAAAGATATGTTCTTTCCTTTGTACAACACTGCTCCCCACACGAAAACCCAGATATATGAAATATCTCCCTGATGCATTTAGTCTTTGTTTATAGGTCATTAATTTCTCTGCTGAAAGGCTAAGAATCTAAGCTTATGAGCTATTGAAAATCAATCCGGTTTTTTTTAAGGGAAGCCAGTAGGGAAATAGGATTCATATATACAAACAAAATTACTTATACTTCATATAAATTACAGATGGAACTATATACGCGTGCAAGCATTCTGTAGTATACCCATTGGGTGCCATGTCAGTTCCCCTAGAATTCTTTTTTGTAACCTCTGTCTTGTAACTATTTTTTTAGTAAAGCATCTAGATTGGAGGTATGTCTATAAGGCTCACCTGTTTGTGTGAGGAAACAGAAGCTCCTAATTTTAGATCTGAGCATGCCAGTGTACTTAAAGTATAATACAATGATTATTTTTTCTGGACCGAATACTAATTGATAAATAAAAACATTTTTATTGATATGCAGGAAAATTAACTTCAACAGGCTTTTGGACTTTGAGAGACAGATAACCTTAACAATGTAGCATGTGGCTCAAGTGGTAGAGCACCTGCTCTGGAAATGTGAAGCCCTGAGTTCAAACTCCAGTCCCTCCAAAAAAAAAAAAGTATCATGAACATCACTTCAAGCCAATGGATAGGATACAAGTCTCATTTGTTCTTTTTAAAAAAATTGCAGCATTTCCCATAGCATAGGCATATATTAATTTATTGTCCCCTATTAACAAATAAGTAAGTTTTTTGCAGTGGTCGTTTCCATCATAATTAATGCTGGAATAATGATGGCTACCATTTTTTAGGTTTCAGCCCTCCTTCTTGCTGGGACCTTGACATTGTGCTGGCCCCTCCTTCTTCAATCCTATGAATCATCCACTACAGAACTTGCAGGAGCTGGGCAACCCAAAGTGCAGGCTGGAGAAGTTCCTGGAGATGGAGTGGGAGCCTGCAGATGACGTGTCTGCATATGGGCCCTGTGTGTTTATGTCGTTCTCTTCTTATGTTCTCCTTTATTATACCAATAACCCTAGGAAGGCAAAAGTCATCTCATGTTCATTTGTAAGTTTTTTATAATGTCTAACGTGAATGTAAAAATACATTCATTCAAGAAAATTTTAAGGCCTGTGTTAAACACTGAAGAGTCAAGGATGAAGGAGCCATGCTTATCATCCATCCAGTCAGCAAAAGAATCAGGATTTCCTCTATCTTGTTGTCTTTCCCCAGTGCTGTGCATTCTTGTGCATCTTGTTCTAGAAAATGAGGACTGGGCTTATAGAATTTTTCCTTTCTTAGTGAGTACTCACAAGAGTAGCTTTTTTGTTTGGATCTGGTCACACACATTAGGAGATGATATCCTATTTCATTAACAGTGCTTTGTGCAACTCCAGGCCACCTCCTGGACACACGTGTGGCTGCAGAGGCCTTTGAGACCCCTTGCTCACTGACAGAGAAGAAGAGAAGCAGTGGGCTGCATGTTCTGAAAGACTTTGCTCCTCCAAATGAATTTATTAATGAGGATTTCCCAATTTTTGTTACGTGGTCTGAGGTAAGGGCTGTCTTAACAAGTAGTAGATATGGTTCTGGCCAAGAGAATTTTTAAATACTCCATCCTGTTTTGTGGAACTTGTTGGTACTTGGGTTTCTGGACAGAATGCTGTCACTCTGGAGTAAGGGTCAGCATACCACCATCGTCTGATCAAACCCAGCTCATGCACAGTCTGCTTTTATAAATAAAGTTTTATTTTGATGCAACCATGCTCATTCTTTTAAATATTGGCTGGGGCTGCTTTGGAATTACACTGGCAGAGCAGTGTCTACAGGGTATAAATATCTAAAATATCTACTATTAGACTTCTGCAGGATAAACTTCCCTATCCCTGCTCTAGTCTAGAGGAAGATGGCCCTAAGGTGTGTGGGCAGAAAAACCTGTTCAAAGCATAGGCAACTTGGAGTTGGGCTATAGGGTATTTTGGGGAAGAGTGGGGAAGTACACAAGCTACTGAAAGAAAAGACACAGGGAGAAAGACATCACTTGGAGCTGTCAGGGTCCTCCATCTTGCAGGGAGAGAAGGAAGTTCTGGTAAACCCAAGACAAGGAGTTCAGGGGTGTGTTGTGGGACTGGTGGGGAACTTCCTTTAAATTCCTGCCTTGGGCCCAGAACAGAAAGAAGTAGAGACATTAACAAAGCAAGACATAGGGCAGCTCTGTCCTCTCCCTCACAGAATGTTCTCCAGAGCCCCCCCAGGGGAAGCTACCAGATAAACCACAGCTCCTGCCAACAGTGCAGGCTTGTAAACTTTTTTTTCTTTCCTTTTTATGCCTGTGGTGATAAACATATGCTTTGAAGCATGAGATTTGATTATCCTGTCTTAACGCTTATAAATACAAATGTGATTAATGGTCATCAAAAAGCGGTTGACAGTATAAGACTAATTCTTGACAGAATAGCCCTGTGTTACTCTGTAGAAGCTTTTGGTCCTCACAGAGGCCTTGTCGGTCAATGTGGACAAGAGATCTGTCCCCTCCTCACCACATCCCCACCTCTGACTCCTGGCTTTCCCCTCAGCTCTCTCCATCCTCCCTTGGAGACTCTTCCTCCTTAATAATTAAAATTGGTGGATTTTCCTCTCAAGAGCTACCTGAGGTAAGTACCTGAGTCTCCTTGTCAGGACATTATAGTCAGAACTCTGCAGAAAGGCTTTTGGCTGCCTCTTCCATTCCCTACTTGGCCTGGCGGGCTGCCTGTACATGTTGGGGAACAACAGAACCTAAATCTGGACAATTTGTATTTTAGTAGTGACGGGGATAGTCTCTCTCTCCCTCTGTCATTTTGCATTAAGGACCTGCCACTAATAAAACTAATTAATAACTGCTGGCTCAACGTGGAATCGTAGGACTTCTTACACCTGGCAGGCTGCCACCACTGCTTTTGAAAGAAGCACTTCATCTTTGTCACGGACAGGATGAATATTTCTCCACACTTCTAATTGGACAAAGTGCCTTTCAAACTCACTGGCATTTCAGAAGGAGCAGATAAGTAGCCTGTGTGTTCTCCAGATGCAGCCACCTCACAGCTGCCTCCTGGCTTGGGAGCCAGCCCAGAGAAAAGCTGGCACAGAGAGTTCAGAACTTTCTCTCCATTAGTGACTCCTGACCTCCCCTATGACCTCTGACCCCAGAGGGGAGAGTTTGAGGGGCAAGCAGGGCACAGGAACTCAGCAGACAATACAGCATAAAGGAAGGGTTCCTGTGTTTGGGAGTCACCCAGTGAACTAGGCTCCACTAGGGGAACCTAGTGGAAAACACAGGTTTTTCTAGAACCTTCCCCAGTCCTTCTGAGTCAGAATCCACAGTGGGCAGTTGGGAGTATCTAAATTTTTAACAAGCTTTCCAGGTGTTTCTGATGCCCATCTGGGTCCAAGGACTATTGGGAAAGTCCTGGCACCTCCATTCTCTCGGCTAGAAAGATTTCTACCCTTCAGTCACACAGCTAGCACATCTCTTTAGACAGCCTGAGCATGCAGGGTGCCGGGCCCAGCAACACGAGCCAGGAGGAACTGGTAATCTAATGAAAGACACACACAGGTACAGAGGAAAACTTAAATGATAAGAGTTAATAACTAAATTCAGTAACAAAATCTTGTTCTGTAGGTAATTCATGAATGAGTATTTCTCTGCCTTCTAGGAGGGGCCAGCTGCTGTGAGAACTTTCATATTAAACACTAAGTGATGCGGTGTGTGTTCCTGGAATGAAGATCTACCAATGTGGTTTCAGAGGTGGGTGGTGAAGGATGTATAGGAGTTTACCGAGGACAGGAGGGCAGGACAATCCAGGGGAGAGAGCAGAACAACAAAGGCCTTAGTGTGGGTGGTTCAAGGTGCTTGTGTGGTAAGAGATCAGGAGGAAAGTGACTGCCAACCATTCCTCCTGCTGAAGGAGGATGGTGGTGAAGAGCTGAAATTACGCTGAACTTGGGATACAGATAGGAGTCAGAGAAACCAGAAGCTTCTTGTCCTTGTCATAATCCAGGCAGAAGGTGATGAGGGCTGGCACCCAAGTCCTGCCACAGAATGGAGAGTAGAGGCACTTTAGCTTTTTCAGTTGTTGAACTATGTCATGATCAGCGAGGTATTGATGCAGCTGGTCAGAAGTTTGGGAGTCACTGTAAAGCTTTGCCCATGTCAAAAGCAATCAGGGACAACCTGTCCAATCATAGTTGTCAGAGGTGAAATTTCGGAAAGATTTCCTTTTTATTTTATTTATTTTTGCAGTGCTGAGGATTGAACCTGGTCCTTGCGCTTGCTAAGCAAGTGCTCTACCACCGAGTCAAATCCCCAACCTCGCTTTTTCTTTACACTAGACTAAACCAGTGTCATTAGTGACCTACTGGTCTGGTTGCCTAAATTCATTTCCTATCCCTCCCACTGAGCATTAATGCCCACAGGGGAGGAACAAAAAGATTGGATCAACAGGTCTGGAGGCTAAATATCATTTAGTTTGCAGCAGAGGCTGAGCGAAGTCAGTGTCAGCGGGTAATCATTTCATGCCTCATCAGAATGCCGAAGCTTTGCTTACAGAGGGACACAGCCAAACCTTCAAGCTTCTGCACAATGCAGAGGACACTCAGAGTGCTTGCAGCCTGCCTTCGTTTGTCCCAGGTTACGCCTGCATGTTGCACCTGTCTGCCACATTGGTAAGTTCCTGAATGAAGAAACTAGAGAATGGGAATAACAGTCTTTGCTTTAGCAATCCTTTATTATATGGCTGGTTGTAAGCCACACACTCTCCCAGGGACTGAGGACACACAAATAAAGCAAGTTACTTTTCTCCAGGAACCCCGGGTATAGGTGGGAAGATGGACGTCTATGTATGTAATTACAATTGAGTGTTAGAAGTGCACAAGTACAATTATGTCCTGCATCCACAGGTATCACAGCCCAATTACTTCTGAGAAGAAGGGGACTTGTCTAAAGGGAGTCTGAGGGTGCCTGAGGGAGGCCTCCTAGAGAAGGTGTTGTGCTGCATGAAGTCTGGGAAGGTGACTGAAGGTAAAGGGAAGTCTACACAAGAGCACTTTACGTTGGGACAATGTGCTCTTAGGTTTGGTCGGGGAGGACAGTGGGGTGTATTGAATGCTGTGCGGAGATAGCACTGTGGTCTCAACACAACCGTGTGTCTTAACTCATGGAATGGGGAAGGTAGGCAGGGCTACGAGGTGCAGCAGAATGCATGTTACTCACCCGTGGGAAGCAGGTATGTTGCGAACATTAGCTGTTTTGAGATGCATCAGTGAGTTCTGTGTAGATGGGAGCTGAGCTGCATCAGAGATGGTCCCAGTCATTTCCATCCCGATGAGGAGAGTGGTGTGGGAGCATGCTTATCTCCTCCACCTACGGTCATGGTGCAGACCCTTGTGGAGAGCACAGCCAGCTACCTGCAGAAGGACTCTCGTTCTCTGGTGTTTTCTTATGGTTAAATGGAGGCCATGGGTTTTTGAAAGAACACCTTACAGATAAAGTGCCCTTCTTAGCTCATCACGTCATTAGTGCATCATGTTCTGACACCTATCTGTCCTATTTCTGATGATGTGAACCTCCACCCTCCAGTTAAGGGGGCATTCACTTCTCCACTGTACAGTCTCTGTTTTTCCTCGTGTAATCAACAAACACTTTGAGAAGACACACTGAGGCTAGGAAGGCGTCCTACTCCTCGAACTTGTCCATAGGCTACTTTTAAACCTGTGCCCCGGCTCACTTTGAGCTGCGCCCTCCCAAGATCAGCCCCACTGCTTCCTGGCAGCGCGGTCTTCCTTCTTCCTGCGATGGCTCCAGGGAATAAACTGCGGATGTTCCCAGGGTGATGGTAGCAGGTGTAAAGCATTGTTTTTATTTATACAAAGAGGATATGGTGCTCAAGGCTAGCAATTTGTCCAAATTTGTCATCATTTCCAGAGGAGTGTCTACACGTCTTTGCTTTAGCATTTTGAAAACAGCACTGAGCTGGAGGAAGAGCTGTGGACTAATCTCTTCCTCGCATACTGAGCTGTGTGGTTAGGGAAGGAACCTGAATTCTCTGGGCCTCAGTTTTCCAAACATGGACCAGATTAAAATAGTCACTTCTAAGAGTGACTTTCAGCTATCACATTCTGTGACACTGTGATAAGATTTCCCCCAGGCTATGACTCTACCTCTAATGAGGAAAAGTTACGATAGGGTAAAGAAAACAGATACGAAGGGTTGTCTGAGTGTTACATGACCTTGGAGCCTTTGATAATTGAGACATCTGGTGAGGGTGGTTTGAACCAGTCTAATGAATGAGAAATAAATTGCTAATTTCAATGTCTCACAAAAGGATACACATCCAATTATACTGGATGATTGTAAGGATGGACAAGGTTTTTATGCCTCGAGACCTTTCCTCTCTGTAGCTTTTCATAAGATTGGGTTGCCTTTAGTTACCCAATCTCATATTTCAACTCAAGTGCTACTTATTTTTCTCTCTTCATTTGGAATATGCAGACATCTCTCCCATGTTAGATTCTGGGCAAAATCTTAATTTTTACCATATAGCCATAATCTTCAAGCTGAACATGGAAATGACTTACCTACTCCATTTCTTTGCCAACACTATTCCTAGGCCTACAGTTTCTTCCTCTGCTCTGCTAATGAGAATGCTTGTTCTTTGTTAATGGCCGTGACACTTAAAAGGTGGCAACAAAGTCTGATTGATTTTGGATCATGAATTTCTAGCCTCCTTTGACATTGCACAAGCATCAAGATTGGAACATTGTCCCTGCTTCAATCCTTTTCTGCTAATTGACTCTTTTTTCACTTCAGTATGCTTTTTGCCTCATGAGTTTTTTACCTTGGTTTAATTTATCATTTCAGACCCTTACCTACACCATTTGCAATTTGTATCCTTTCAGAAAGATAAAAGAGGCTCAGTGCTTTTCCAGGAGGTAGGATTTTAGGAGAGGATGCTTTAAGCAGGCTGCCCTCCATTCTGAAGCATGGCAAGACTAACTTGCTACCAGTAGGACACATATCCTGGGCCTCTAGCTGGGCTGGAACCAGATAGAATGTCACCACTCCCTTGATATTCTATTGCATTTTACTTAATTCTGGTGGTTGTCCTGTATGTTCATAAGATGATTGGCTGGAGTTTGAGAGGACTTCTCAAACATCTCCACAGTTTTGGAACTGATGGGTACTAACCCATAAAGGTAAGCAATGCATGGGTCCTACCTTCATGACCCTAATAGTCCAGAAAAGGATAGAGTGTAAATAGAAAATTTTAACAGTATCTACTGCGTGGTGGCATAGATCTATGGACAATGTGCAGAGAGAAAACAGTCAAGAATTTTTAATCTTCTCTGGGAAAGAATTCAAGGAAAGCTTTTGGGAGGAGGTGTCCAGAGTACACTCTGCAAGATGAATAAGACATTACAAGAAGAAAATTGGGAGAAGGATGGGAACACTATGGCTGTGCGACACCAGTGAACTGATTGTGGGGTTCTAAGCATTGAACTGTGTAGGATATTGTAGGATGTTAACTAGCCTGGGTATTAAATCTCAGAAAACCCTTTAGAAGGCCATGCCCTGAGAATTCATAGAAGACATAGTTTCTCTGAAATGAGATAAGTTGGATAAAGGAAGTCCATCAATGACCGGAACCTTATTTGCACTGATACTTCAATGAACACTCCCTTCACTTGCCTTCAGTTGTCTGTAAACCATACTTATCTGGCACCTTTAATGCAATAATTATTGCTTTATAGCTCTATCAGTCTTACTGCCTTTTCTTTTTCATGTTCAAGTAGGTGCAGGGGACCCCAGGGTGGTCACTCAAGGATCCTTACTAGCTCTGTATATTTATTGAACTCTGGAGTTGCTTCCACATTTACAAGTTATCATTTAAGCCTTTCACCAATCCATTTATCCATTTGCAACATGTGTGTTCAGTGATTACCCTGTGTCAGAGATTATGCCGAATCATCATTTATCAAACTTTTTGGTCTTAGGACCATTTTATACTCTCAAAGAGCTTTTGTTTATGTAAGTTGTATTTATTAATATTTACCATCTTAAGGCTGAAATATGGAGGAAAAATTTTAAAATACATTTATTTTTAGATAATACAGCCATTGCATCCTAACATAAGTAACATAATAAATAACTATTTCCAAAACAAAAACAGAATACTGGCATTGTTTTTTACTTTTACAAGTCTCTTTTATGTCTAGCTTAATAGAAGACAGCTGGATCCCCGACTCCGTTTCTGCATTCAGTCTGTTGCGATATCACACGTGGCTCAGTCTCTGGAAAACACTGTTTCTTATGATAAGTTTTATGAAAATAGCTTAGAACTCATGAATACCCTTGAAAGAGTCTTAGGGACCCCTAGGGGACCATGGACCACACTTATGGAAACTTCTCTGCAGAATGATGACACTTTGAGAGGACTTGCAAAGAACCCAGAGAAGTAGATTCATGGCCTGCTGAGTTCTGGCATATTAATCCATGACTCCAGAAGATTAGTTCATAAATAATCCGTGTGACTGCATTTGTTTAGGTTTGAGTCCACATAAGGAAAGAGACTGCATAACTTCAGGTTTTCTTTGTACCAAAGGAAAAGAGTATATACATGGGGGAGGGTCAGGTGAAGACACTAAGTAATGGCTTAGATATGTGAAAATGTTTTTATCCTAGCAGAAGATATTTCACCAGCTGAGAGTATAGCTCTGTGGAGCACCTGCCTAGTATGTACAGGGCCCTGGGTTCAATCCCCAGGCACTGGGATTGATCCCTAGCACAACTAAAAAAAAAAAAGTTTCAAGGGCTGGGGATACAGCTCAGTGATAGAGCCCTTACCTAGTAAGCCTGTGGGCCTGGGTTTAATCTCCAGCACCATAGAACTAAACAACAAATCAAAGAAAAACAAAAAGATATTTCAAAAGTTATACAGAATCTGCAGTCAGCTGGGCCACTGGTTAAGAGTGGCCTGGGCCACTGGTAAGAGATTTGTATTTGTTTAACAGGTGTCTCTTAGTAGGGTTTTATTTGTGTAGACTTATTTTCTATCTTAACTAATTTAAACTAATTCCCACACTGTTTTTTCTTGTCTAGTTTTGTAAGTATGTATCGAAAAAGAGGCATCATATTCTGTAGTTTCTTTATACAGAGACCTTTTAAGAAACATTTTAGAGTGATGGTTTATTTTAGAGTTAAATTAATCAAAATATCAAAAAAGCTTTTCTGTTGATACTTTAGAAGCATTTTTTCATAGACATTGTACTACCAATATTTTCCAACATCCATGAAAGAAATGGATCTGAATATCCTAATAAAATTGGTATATTTATCCATACTATTCAGCTCATAAAATGGAATTTGATCACTTTCAGATTACATTTTGAAATATTTAGGGCAATGTGTTTAAAATGTTTTAAAAGTTAATTGGGGAAAAAGATGAAAGACTTTTAATTTCCTGAATTCGAATAATTCAAGTTGAAAGCTGCTACATTCATTTTCCCTGGCCTTCTGTTGGTTGGTTTGGGATTTTTCTTGGCCTGGGATTGAATGCTTTACGTTACTTTAGGAAATTCAGAATGTATCTAGCTTTTAAAGTAATAACCCAGATTTAAAGCTGAATGGATTCAAAATCAAAGGATTTTTTAAAAACACACATTAATTTATTGCTTTTTTTTAATGCTATTAACAGAAAATCAGAGTGTTTTGAACACACTTTCCAGTGTGGCACTTAGGGTCCTTCTTAAGGCTAAGAATAAGAAAATGAAATGAGATTTTTTTCCTCTCAACTTCATTCCCTCCTCCTTTTCCTAGCTTTCTCCTTTTTTTCTTGTTCTCATTTTTTTTACAGTAATTTTATGCTGTCTCCCTTTCCTGGCCAGATTTGCAACACTTAACTGACCATTACAATGTAAAAACAGTTGAGTGATAGAAGTGGGCTTTGGTATTAACAACGTTTTTCACATAGTTGTGAACGTGTGTGCAACCAAAATTGGTCTTGGGTTCACTTACTGTAGTACTGATGCAGTGCTTTATAAACTTCCCTTTTCAAAGCAAAATCTGGGCTCTGCAGAGTGTGCAAATTGCAAACATCTTCAAAGCCATAAGACATCTAGAGTGAGAACCCACACCTATCATTATTTTTCTAGTCAGACTTCTGGGAACCTCAGGCCCCACTTACTTGCTTTTCTAATTGCATTTCTCTTATATTCCCATTTGTGCACACTTGGGCTTTCTACCCCTAACTCATGGTGGTGATTCCTCTTCTCAGCTGGAAGTAGCCCTATTTGTGAATGCTGAAAGCTCTGGATTTAAACATCCGAACACCTTCCATCATTTCACTGAAGGCCTGATATAAACACTGAATGGCTAGGTAGGGATTATGCTTTTGGTGTCTTTTAAATCTTCAACCTCCAATATCTACCCAAGCCCTGCCAGCCCTGTTCCCTTCCTCTTTGCCACTTGCTCTTACCCATAGAGGCTGGCATTTAATAATAAGGGCTGATGAATTTTCCAGAGGCTGGTTACATGTTAATGAGAGGTGAAGATATAAAACATGAACATTCATACTAAAACCTCTGTACCTTTCATTTTTAAATAGCCAATCAAATTCATTAACTAATCTATCATTAGTTAATCATTTTTGTCTTTTCCTTTCCATTGCAGTGCTAAAATACATAATATACAGTGGTTTCAATATTATGCGTATGTTTTATTGTAAAATCCACATTTAGTTTTTTAAATTATTTCATTATCATATATTAATTATATAAAGTGAGGGATTTCATTGTGCTATTTCCATAAATACATATAATCAACTTTGACCGTATTCATCCCCTCTATTATGCTCTCTTATCTCCCCAATCTCCCTTTTTTAAACTTTCTTGCAAATTTTTTAAATGAGTTTCATTATGATCTTTTCACACATGCGTACAATGTCCATGTACCTCTTTTGATAGTATATGAATGCCATAACAACAATAATAATAGTAGCTATTTTTTATTAAATGTTTACTGTGTGCCATATAAAATGTTAAGCTCTCTATCTATAGCTATCACCTCCTTTAATTTTGATTTACAAAATTCTATACAGTAAGTAGTACTGCTTCCATTTCACAGATGAAGAAACTGTGGTTTGCCCAAGTTCACACAGCTTAGTTAGTGAGCAGGCTTTAAGCAGTTGATACAAAGATTTAATTTGTGGTGATTAGCTTACTGAAAGCTCTGAGGATCTAACATATAGAAGGTGGAATCCACTGTCTGGAAACTATGTGATTCCTAGCTATCTCCTTTAGCAGACCAGGTTTTTATTTTGAAACCAGTGAGACTGAAGCCACCCTTGTACTGGCAGGGTTCTTTTTTTGTGTGGCGGTACACTGGGGTTTGAACTCAAGACTTAATGCTTGGTATGCATGTGCTCTTCTGCTGGAGCCACACCTGCGGCCCTTTGCTCTGGTTATCTTGGAAATAGGATCTCACTTTTTGCCCAGGCCAGCCTGGCCCATGATCCCCCAATTTACTCTTCCCACGTGTAGCTAGGATAACAGGTGAGTGCTACCACACCCAGCTCTTTTCCATTGAGATTGGGGTCCTTCATACTTTTGCCTGGACTGTCCTGGAACCATCACCTTCCTGTTCTCAGCCCCCTGCCTAGCTGGGATGACAGGTGCACATCACTATGCCCTGAAATGCCTCGAAATGGGGTCTCGCTAACATTTTGCAGAGACTGGCCTCAAACTGCGATTGTCCCAGTCTCAGCATCCCAAGTGGCTAGGGGCCAGGCGTGAGCCAGGCAAGAAGAGAATGTTTGAACACCTAGTGCAGCCTCTCGACTCTGACCTCCAAGGCAGCATTTACTAAGAAAGGACTAGATCCATTACCTGAGAATGTATTTGACACCTTTCAAAATAAACAAATGTGGGTGTATTCCATTTTTGTGAAAGAAACAATGTGTGCAGATGTTTTCAGGCATGAGTGTGAATTTAGAAAATGGTAGGATGATGTTCACAGCACACCACTGAAACTGGTGATCTTTGGGGTGGGGCAGGAACCTGGGGTGAGAGTGAGATAGAAGACTTTTTTTTTTTTTGCATTATATATGCTCTTAATGTTTCAGTGCTACCATAATCCTATTTTCTTCTGTGATTGAAAAAAATAAAAATTACAAAAAGACAAGCCTGACTTCGAGCCTTGGCTGAGTGCTCATTATCTGTGTAACCTGGGCAAATGTCTGACTTTCCTGAGCCTCAGACTCCCCAGTTTCACAATGAGAGAATGGGGTATGGGGGATCTCCTGAGCTTTCTTGGCATTTCCGTTTTGTGAAAGCTCGTGAGGCTGTGTTTGTGAGGCAGCTTGGCGCCTGTGCTCACTGGCCCTGAGTTGGGCGGCCATCATATGGTTTCCTAAATTTGAGCTCAGAGTTTTCAGGACCACGGACACAACCCTTAAAGGATCTTCAGTTAGAAGTGCTATCTGCACTTACCAGGACCTTTGCCTGGTGAGCTCTGAGCTCTAAGTGGCGTGAGCTCACATGATGTAAAATTGTGTCCTTTGAAATCGTGTTTCCAACCAGCCAGAGCATACCCAGAGCCTTTCCTTCTTCCACTAATATTTTGAAGCCATTGTTTAGGCAGGATCTTCTTATTAAACAGTTAGCAGACATGTTAAGAACATAGGCTTTGCACCCAGGCTCCTTTGGGTTCAAACCCTAGCTTTGCTATACAGCTGTGAGTGTTATTTAACCTCTCCAAGCTCAATTGTCTCATTTAGAGACTGGTGATAATAGCACCTCAGGAGGCTGTGATGAGGATTAGATATTATGCAGACAGTGGAGGTTTCCATCCCTGAAGATAGTAAGTGCTCAAGAAATACCAGCTGGTAATCAGAGAATAGATTGCCAGGGAACAGATTCGAGGTAGAAGCATGCACTTGGATGACTGTGGCTGGCTGAGGCCTGGAGGTGGAGTCAGGCTCAGGAGACACTGGCTCCATTTCAGGTGTGAGAGTGCTGGTTAATGATGACAAATGCAAATACTAAAACATTTTGTCAGAGTTGGTGATGGGAAATTTGATCACATTGATAGACTAGCTCCTGAGAACCATTTGTGCATTGTTAATCCTGGGTCACATTTTTAAGGGAAAAATGAAACATTATTTTCAATTTGTGTATGTGCCCCTCTCACTTCTTGCCAATGGCATCAGCCACTTGAGAGGGGGGATGTCTGTTTCCAGGACAGTGGCTATTTCCAGTTGCCAATAACAAATTAAACCTGCTAATCCATATTAAGAACTTCTATGGCTAGTGCCTTTTCTAAGAGCTTTGGGGTGCAAAGAGGAGTGAAAACCAGTCCTGTTTGAAAGAGCTTACTCTGTGCTGGGCATAACTCAGGAACAACATCCCATGATAGAAGGCAGAATGTGAGTTGAGTGTTTCAGAGTGGTCAGTGATGACAAATTCTAACAGAAGACATTAGATCTGGCTTCCCACAAGAGCTTTGAGCCATGTCTGGGGCATGGGCATGGACAACAGCTCAAAGCTAAGAGAATAGCTACCATGCCTAGTAAATGTTGAGATACCCAGGAGATTAATCAAGTCTGTGAAGAGCCACAAACAGGAAATCCTCCCCAAATGTCCAGCCAGTAAAGGGCTCCCGAGGAGTTTTCTAAAAGCACAGATACTCAGTTCCTCACCTATTGGTTCAGACTCAGTGTGCATAACACAGTTCTGGAAAATGGAGCTGAAGAGAGAGTGAAGGTCAGTTTAAGAAGAGCCTTGAATGTCATTCCGTCTCGTGCTTCTACTTGACTTCAAACCCCAGAGCATCAGAGAATATTCTTAAGGAGCTATTTTTTGTGCAGATCTGGAAGATTCACATTGTAAATGGTATTCAGTCAGATCCAGGTCAATGGTTCCCTATGAGAGGTCGAGGGCAGCTAGCATGTCCACGAAGGCTTGGATGGGACTCTTGAAGCTATTTTAGGTGTCTCAAAATCTCTAATGCAAGTTGCACATTTATTCTTCATAAGCTTTTAACTAGTGTGGCAAGGTCTTTCTTCAGTCTGGAATTGAATGAATACCACAGAGTGACCTGGATGAGCTCAGGTGGCATAGTGCAGCAAAGAGTTTGGACTTTGGAGATAGGTCTTCCTTTAGACTCCTTCTAGAACCTTCCAGCTGCAAGATCTTGAGCCAGGTCCTTCACCAGTGTGTCTTACTTTCCTGTAAGGTAAAATGGGGACAATGCCTGAGAGAAAGATGTTTGAAAGAATCCCTTACAGTGTCTGATAAAAAGAATAAGCTCAGGGCCAGGCATGGCAGTGGGCACCTGTAGTCACAGCTGCATGAGAACTGAAAGCAGGAGAATCACAGTCAGAACTGGCCTGGGCAAAAGCATAAGACGCTATCTAAAAAGGAACTAAAGTAGAAAGGACTAAGGCCATGGCTCAAGTGGTAGAGCATTTGCCTAGCAAGCACCTGGTCCTGAGTTCAAAGCCCAGTACTGCCAAAAAAATGCTCAAAAAATATGATTACTGTTAATCTGTCTCCTGGAAACAATGATACACAGCTACATGCAATTTTGTTTGTTAGCAGTACTCAGGGAAAATAATGGTAACAAAGGAGGCTCAGAGATGAAAATGTGAAAAGGTTTCTCAAAGGATGTGTTTGGACCCAGCATCTGAAGCACAGAGTGAAGACTTGCCTTTTTTTCACTCCCCAATCTGTGATAGGTGCTCCTTAGAGGACACCTCCCACGTAAGCTATGCCTCTTGGGCGTGATTTATCCTGGAAATGGTTCTTACAGAAAATAATAGAAAATTACTTGCCAGGAGAAGAATCAAATGAGAGTGTGTATTTACTTTGGGCACTTTTCCCATTGCACTGCGTTAGATTGCCAAGAAGCTAAAAATAGTGGTGATAAGCAGTCTGTAAATTGGTCCCTCTTGGGGTGGCAAGGGTGAACCGAAAGTAGAATTGCTCCTCCTGGCCCCTGCAAAATCCAGTGTATCCGCCTTGAACTCTTTGTCAGGAGCTCTTCTTACAGCTTCTGTTGGCCGAGTTCCTGCCTCCTGCATACACTGCCTGACTTCCTGTCATTCAACTCCTCAGATATGTCTCAGTAGCCTGAGTTAAACCAACCAGTTTTAGATAACCTCATGCTTTACATATGCTATTTATAAGCACTAATTTATGTTTTTGTGGTATTTCATGTAGCAGCTGGTCTTTGTGCCATCATAAGAAGGGACTAATGAAATACATGGTATTTATATGGGAGGTGGTAATATTTATCACTTCGTATATGGATTGATATTGTAGGGGACATGTAAAATTGCAAGGAGTATTTTTTTTCCCTTAAAGATAAGCCCTAGTGTATTACATATTCATCTACTGTGTACCATCTTTTTTTTCCCTTCCTCCTTATTTTCTAATGGAAATATATTCAGATGTCTACAATATGTATTGTTCTCATAAAATGCTGCTCACTGCAAGTGCTCCCCTGAGCAAAACTTAAAATCTTCATCAACAGCTGTTCCAAAATATGCTAATGTATATGCCCTTCAGCCTACAGGGTCACATCTAAATAACACCAGCAAAGCACACTAGGGAGTTTGAACCCTGTGCAGCCATGACTTTGAACTGTGGGTGAGCAGTTGAGGACGGGGGTCCCCAAAATCTTCTGTCCTGCTGTTCTGGGCCTTGTGTTGTTTTTCCTGGCTTGACTGAGTTGGAGAGACAAGGAAGAACAGAGGCCTCTCTTCTAAAGATGTAGCTAGCAAAGCCAAGTTCATTGATGGGGTCACCTTGAAGGGCAGTGGAGGAAAGTGAAAACTTGCTGCAGGTTCTTTGGAAGTTGTGTCATCCCCTCTTCAGGGTGGGATCAGTTAAGTCCCCTAGTTGCTGTGGGAATCAAAAGGTGGGAAAAGTGGGTGGGAGCCACTGAGCATTAAAACCACACATCTGAACAACTGACTTACTCTGCTCTAAAGAATTTACTCCCAGGTGACCCCAGAGCAGTGGTTCTTGATGTATAGGCCTGGAATAGCAGCCTGGGCATCACTTGGGAACTTATTTGAGATGCAAACACAGACCCTTGAACACCTGTAGGGCAGCAGTCAGATGCAGCAGACCCTCCTGGTGATTCTGAGGCTTGCTCAGGGTGAAGGGTCACTACTGAAAGCACTTATCTGTTGCATTAGGCACTTCTGTCTCCAGCACAGTAACAAGGACACTGCTGCCCAACCTTCTGTGCCCTTGGAAGGGTGTAGGGCTGTGGAAGATGCTAGAGGTGACACTGCTTTTTGCCTTGGAAGGCCTGGGTTAGTTCTGACAATTAGCCTCACATGTGTCAGCAGGTTAACTCCTGGTACCTGGAGAACCATGGACTAGTGAGTCAGACAAGAGAAGCTTTTGCTGGTCACTAGCCGAATGGCCTGAATATATTGTGTATCCCACGTCTTTCCTATGTCCACCTGTAATATAATTCCATCAAGAAGGACTCTTAAGAGGAATCAAAGTGCTGGCACCTAATGGGTATCCAATAAACATTTGTTTTTGAAATGAAAAGTGGAGAAATCAAACTTTAAAAGGCCGTCTCCATGTACCACCCAGCCCCAATAAAGTTCTTCTGCTTCCATTGAAATCTGAGCCAAATGGCCATGCTTTATGTGTGTAAGCAGTAGCCGCTTGCCTCACCCAGCTAGTGCCAGTAAGAGTGTATTGCTGTTGTCATGCTTAACATACCTGCAGCCCTTAGCTCATGTCACGTGTGCACTGAGGACTGCACCTGTCTTCTGTGTGATAGGCAAAATAATGACCCCTAAAGATGTCTACTTCCTAATGCCCAGGACCTGTGAATAGGCTACCTTGCCTGGAAAGGGTCCTGATTAGATCAGGACCTGGAAATGGGGAGATGATCCTGGATTATCTGGGTAAGCTCAGTGAATCACAGGCCTTCTAAGAGGGAGGTAGAAGAGAAAGGAGAGGGGGAGGGAGGGTAGCCTTAGAAGTTAGAAAAGACAGGAGAACAAGTTTTCCTCTAGAGCCTCCAGGAAGAGCTACAAGCCTGACACCTCCTTGACTTGAAGGTCACTGACCTCCAAAATGATTTGACAATATGTTTGTGGCCATTTAAGCCACTAAGCTTGAAGTATCTTGTTACAGCAACAACAAGAAACTAGTACAGGAAGTCTTACTACTATACCCATTTGATAGATGAGGAAATGGGATCAGAAAGACAGCAAATTGCCTAGAGTCACACAGCTATGAAGTGTGCAGCAGGGAATCACACCCACATCCAGTTTTAGAGCCTACACTTAGAGCTACCACTTAAACACCACCTACTCCAGGAGTAGGTGTCCTGAATTCTATGTCCCCAATCATAGGGCTACCTTCTAGGCCATCTTTTCAATTGTGCCTGGACTGGTGGAGTCAGCAGAAAGGTCTACCCTGAGATGCTGCCAAGGAAGATCAGAGTTGATGATAGAATCAGGTGGGTTTTTCCTCCCAGGGGTTGGGTACCATTAATGTGCTCTGTTTCTCTTCTCTGAGGCAATTTGTAAGGAAGGTAGTTGGAAAAACAGAAAGTGGCTTCAGCATCCAATACAACTCATCAACTGATAGAGAAGCCAAAAGAAAGAATGCTTTTCTCATGAAAATGGAAAAAAATAGAAACGTGCCTCCAGCAGTAATGGAAACAGAAAGCCAAGAGAGGCTTCTCAGGCTGGAGAAAGCCCCAGTGTGGTCCAGACCCCTATGAAGTGGTAGTGTTGATTCCTCATGGGAGGAAAGAGCAGTATCTGGGGAAGGAGACCAGGGGAAGATGCTGTTCTTCACTGAGCAGGGCTGACATCTGCCATTGCAGACATGGAGCCTGGAGAAGGGCAGGCAGAGCACGCCACTCAGAGAGATGCCACAGAGAGGATGCTGGGCACATAGGCAGCATCAGGACTCTGAAGAGCCAAGCTCCAGTTTTTGAACATCAAAGTCAAGCCAGGGCCTGAAAGAAGCCCAGACTTTCTTTGAAGCTGTGTACAGGCTACAAGAGTGAGAAGCTGGGAATGGTGCTGGTGAAGGCTACCAGAGAGACCTGATGATAAATTCAGGTCCACAGAGGCCCCAAACAGCAAACCTGTGGGGAGTGGATGAAGAGGGGATAGGCAGCCTGGGCTGGGGCTAGGAGGTAGGGATTAGGGTTCTTTTTGCTCTGGCAGGAAGAAAAACAGCAATTTTGCAAATTCCTCTGAGGTGAGATCCAGCGAGATGGAGTCACCAGGGGGAGGCACAAAGAATCTTGGGGTTGAGGTGGGTGCAGGAATCATTTGGGCTGGGTTAAAGGTGCTCAGTGTTGGAGCACTTGCCTGGCATGTATGAGGCCGTGGGTTCCATCCCCAGCATCCCCAGAAATATAAAGAAATAAACAAATAAATAAATAAAAGAGAAATCACCTGGGCTAAGTGTAAAGAGATGAATCATTATTGAGAGATACTGCTTCTAAGCAGATGCTGACACAATCATATCAGTCATCTCTTTACGCTGGCTGTCAGAAATGTTGGATGGTGAACAGTCCATTCTTTTGTAGACTGAGACTCATGGAGGTTAAATACCTTGCCCAAACACAACCAGTATCTACCAGACCCAGGACTGACCCTGACCAGACCCAGGATTTCAAGCCCTGTGTACTTTCCACCATTTTGAGCTGACACCTGGGGGATCATAAATTGCCCATGTGTTCTTTAATGGCATGGAAAGATGCCCAAGAGATAGAGCTAAGTGGATAAGACAGGTTATGCCAGCCAGCTCTTATTAACATACATTTATTTACCCTAGAAACACCAAGATTAATGTATTATATACTGTAATATTATCAGGTAATTAACTACCTCCACAGGTCAAAGTTGGGGGTGTTTTGAGAATTCTTTCTGCTAATCTATATTTTACAAGTTTTCTACAGGAAATGACAGTGTATTCAGGAGTACTAGTAGAATTCTGGGGCATTTGAAACTCTTTTGGTGAAGTTTTGTCTCAGCAACAGTTCCAACACATTTTAGAAATGCCTAAATAATGGGTGGATATCTGGAAATCCAAGAAGAGGAAAGGCAAACGGACAGAAGCAGGAAATGTTAGGATTATTTTTGCGTCCATGTGGGAAAGATGGCTGTAACATGAGGTCTATCAGGAAGGTGGTAGGGTGTGGTAGTGAATACTGGGGCTGGTGCTGCATTGGAGGGTCCCCAATGCCAGGTTAAAAACTTGATGCTGAGTTCCACAAATTATGCAGGACCTCATCTAGAGGTGCAATGAAATGCTGTATTATAATTAACACTGTAGCTACAGTAGAAAATTAAGTTAGGTCTCTTTTTAAGAGTTGCCTTTTCAATACAGGAAATGTGGAGACAGCACCCTTTTCCCAACCTTACTGGCCCTGGGTTGTGACACACTACTGCCCCTGGTGGTCACATAGCCAAATTGCAGGCCTAAAAGGTTTAGGTAAAGCCCTGGTTGTAGAGAAATTTCTCCATCAAAGCCAAAAGTCCTAGTCAAGTAATCTGCATCGCCCAAGAATTCTAAAAGCTTACAAATGTCTATAAGGAACTGAGTATTTCGTATTAACCCAAGTATCTCTAATGACATGGACATTGCTTCTTTGAATAACTCAAAATCATTCAAATCCAGCAGATAGATTTAAAAATTATATCTTTTAGAATATATAAATCTCTGGGTCTGGCTGGAAGTTGGGAAGATCCAATTTACAAGTACTGGAAGTCGTGATGGAGGAAAAAGACTTTCTTAAAAATTCCTAGGTCTTAACTATTGAAAACCAAGCATGTGATTTTCACAGAAGGGCTCCTTCTAGCTGATGAGGTATCATTACAAAAGACTGGATTTTAAACAGAAACGTTGGTGTGGTGTGTGACTGATTCTGTGATTTTTTTTTTTTTATCTTTGCAGCCAATTTGAGACATCTGGCAACCACAACTAAACTTCTTTATTGCTCTCTGTTTTGATTTCAGGGAGGGCTGGTCTTAAGAGGAGGTGAGCATCGCTGGTGTCAGAGACATGTGTATTGGTGATGAGGTTGTGAGGATGAGGATGGAGAAATAAATGTGAGAAAACAGTTTATTACCACTTGGCCATTGGCTGGCCGAGTAGCTATGGAGAACACAGGAAATGTCTGTTGTGCTTCACACACTGCCCTCTGTGTGGTGGGACAAGTGTTGTGCTTGGAGTCCTGATGTCTGCTCCACCCCTGGCTCCTCCTCTGACTAGCTCTGTGACTTCGGGTAACATGACCTCGTTGAGCTCACGTATTCCTTTTCTGTAAAACTTGGTTTTGTCTCTGTTTAACATCTGATGCTGTGGGTCCAAAACCCAAATCACTGAGAAATATAAAGTGGTATAATTGTTATCAGGGAATGTGACATTTCATTGGGAAAGTTCATGTAAGGTTTCCTTCTTATTCTCTTCCTTCTTCCTTCCCCTTCCCATCCCTTCTGCTCTTCTTCCTGTTACCAATCCTGTTGAGTCTCTTCCTCTTCTTATTCCTATCCCTGGGTGCTCCCTATAGCCAAATTCAGAGTGCTGACATGGGGAGTTACAGTGGCATTTCAAGTAATCCTCAAGTGCGTGGGCACATCATGCTATTCCATTTAAACCTGTCGCTGTAGCAGGTCCTGGATGCTATCAGTATGATCATGATTTTTTTCATCAAGGTTCTCTATAACATCTTTAAATTAATTGTTCTCCAAATGCTTCAGTCTTAAAAATTAAAAAAAAAAGTTTGAGGCTTTCTGTTTACTGTTTTTCTCCTCCATCTATTGAACATCCTCCCATTGAGCTGAGGGCTCCACTTTTAAATGAGAACTTGCTTTGGATGACAGCCCGCCAGGTACTGAGAAGAAAGGTTTTAGAACCCAGCCTAGGGCTAGAGTCAAGGTGCTGCCACTAAGGTCTGTGTGCCCATGGCCAAGTTATTTAACCTTTTTGGGTTTCACATTCTTCATCCGCGATCTGAAAAATCTATAAACCACAGGGAGTATTTGTGGGGATTAAATGAGATCTCTACAAATGCCTGTATTAGGGGGTAGATATTAACTGTTTTAGTTTAAAAAAGTGTCAGCTGTACATTTAACATTCTCATCTGCCCTTTTATAATTAAGGATGGGTTAGAGATTTCCAGCTTTTAGGTTCAAGATGGGATGTTATATCCGCCTCTTTCCTCTTCATGAGAACCCCTTCTTAAGACTTTTCCTGTGTTTCAAAGTTCTCCAGAGAACCCCAGGGCTATCCAGGGTGAGAGTTAGTGTAAAATAAATCAGGCCTCCTATCTACTTTACATATTGGAGTTTGGAATAGAATTTATTTGGCAGCAAAATTTCTACAGAAAAAAAAAAAGAGAAATAGAATTTTGAAAACCACTAGCCACTGGCCTTAGTCTAGGATAAAGACACTGGATGGGAAGAAGGAATTTGAAAAAGGAGTAGACTTTGGTGAAGCATAGCAGCTATAAAATCACAAATGCTCTGGGAATAGAGGGGCCAGGATACATACAGCCACTTTGGGGCTATGACAAAGATGGGACTGTCATTTCACCAACAGATGTCAGCAGGAGTTGCATCCACAATCAATTTTTCAATTGATGCCATTTTCTAAACCAAGAGCTGGTAGAAAGCTGACTTATGTCACTCAACCCCTGTCATGGCGTTAACATAGGGAAGCTACTCCCTAGTTTGAAGCAGCAGAAAGGTAGAAGGAATGAAACTATTCTTTCCATAACATGCAAAAATGTGTCTTGCTATTACAGCAGCTTATTCTTTGTGGTTTGGAAAGAGGGTTTAGGGAAAAAAATAGGATGCCCCTTCTTGGTAGGAGGGGCAGCTGTGGAAGGTGTGATGGGCCTTCCAGAATGGGGTAGGAGGAGCAGTACAGAGGGACTTGGGCAAAGCTCCCAATCTGTCTTTGAAAAGAGTCTCTCCTGCATGCAAACAGCACAGCATTCTTTTATTTTAATTGACATCTAATGATTGTGCATATTCATGTGTACAGTGATGTTTCCACTGGCATATGCAATGAGCACCATGACGTAGTATTCTTTGGTATTGATGGGCACTTGGAGTTTTGTGGCACATCATGGAAAGTGCTCTGTAATTTTTCAGAGCAATTGTATTTTTCTGTTCTACCTCCATCCCTCTCTTAATTTTTCAAAATTGTTCTTTCAGCTTCCAGATTTCTTTAGCTGTTCACAGGAACCCTTCCTATAATCTAGTAGGGGGAGAAGTGTTAATTTAGGCCTTACTGGTTCAAAATATGTGACAATGGTGTCAGAACTGGAGGAGAGCATGTACCAAGTACCGCTCTGGAGAAAAGGGTTCGCTAGAGCAAGGTCACATGGGCTCAGAGGATCTACCAAACAAGAATGAGAGCATGTAGGTATTTTAGAGCATACACAGTGATATCCTAATTATAACTCATTTTGCCCTTTCATTCAGCAGGGCTTCTATAAGGCAGATGTGGCACTATTTAGGTTTATGTTACTCTTCTTGACAAAAACAATGACCATTGTTCAGGAAAAAGCAAAGATATTTTTTCTTTCTTCTTTTTTAATTCTGCTAAGCCACTACTCCCAGGCTCTTCATTTGGTCTGAAGTAAAGTGGTTTGGACATTTTAGACTCCCAGCACCTTCCAGTAACTTTTGAGTTTGAGGATACAGAAAGATAACTGATATGGAAAGGATCTCTAAAGTTCTGAAGAAACCTTGCATTCAAGGTCAGGAAAAGCACTTGTTCATTCATAAGTAAAAATACATCCTCCGCATAGATTCTATGTGAGAAGGGTTATGGGGCTATGTGGGCTGACCTACTGACTGTTCCATTGATAGGGAGACTCTCAGGGGAGAATGAAATCCCCAATTGTAAGATGCTGTGAGTTAGTTTCTGTTTTTTCTTTTTGAGTTTTGGTGTGATTTTGGTTGCATAGGTATTTAAACTGGATAGTAGTTTCTTGAGACCATCCTCAGTAATCTGATAAATTTGGATTAGATCCCTCCATCACTTGCTTTCTGTGTTACTTTGGGCAATTCCTATCATCTCAGCTAAGCCTCAGTTTCTCCATGTGAATCATGGAGATAATAGCCTCCTTTAGGAGGAAGAAATAATAGCTAAAGAGCTCTGTGTGGTCTGTTGTGTGTAAGGCCCTTGCTGAATGTTGGTTATGGTTGTGAGATGCAGGATCGTTTTGAGATGAGGTGATGAACTCAGCTCTTAATACTATGTAAGCCATCTTTGACCCAGAGCAAACCAGCAGTTAATGATTCTCCCATTCCGCTAGTGTGGCTTTTATGTATCCTGTATGGCCAGCTCTCTACACATCTATTGTCAATATCTGGTCACTTCCCTCAGCATCTTCCCCTCCCCCAGTAAGAAGTACACATCTGTAATTGTTTTTGTTTGAAGATTAGGCTCATAGTATGTGTTGGCAATTGGTGCTGTTTTCTTGCCTTGTCTAATTTTTCAGATTCCAGAACCGTTACCTTTCATGGAGGAATTTCTGGCTTCAGGAATGCTGGCTAGTCTCTGGAAAGATGTGTACAGGTTCTCTGGCCTGCCATATAGAAACTCTAGTCTCTACATGTGACTTACTCTGACCAACTGGTGTCTACTGAAATGCTGATCTTCTTGGTTTCTCCTCTGAGCCCAGGCTCTTTGCCAGCTGGATTCCTTTGTAGCCTCCCAAGTTTTATACCCTGATACTATGGACACACACACACATGCACACACAAATAGATGGAAAAATAGACTGATTGTTAACTTGAAAATAGTGTGTACAATTTTGGCAAAACTCCACTGAAATAGATGGAAAGGAACTGTGATGTGTAACTATGTTGAACGTATTTCCATTACTACTGCTACTACTTGCCATCATTGGATTAACTCATTTGTTCATTGACTTTTACCCAACATATATCAGGTTCCACACTTTATGAGCTACTCCTCTGAGTACAGTGAATGACACATGGATGGGAAGACCTGTGTGTCTGACCCTATTAGATGAAGCATGAATTGATTTTGTGTTCTAACAAATTCCCCAGTAACAGTGGCCTTGGTTTTAGTTTTATCTTGAAGATGTATAAGTAGCTGGAAATTGGTAATTAAGAGCTCAGGTATCAAGCTGGCTGAAGGACCTTTCACATAAGTGAAGGAGGACTGGACTGTGTGCCTGGAGAATTTGTTTATGGTCTCAGCTCTTGCACTAACTAGCCATGGGACCATAGAGCAAACCTTGGAAGGCTTGCTTTCTTTAGCCATGAAGGAGATAGCTGGTCTATGAGCCAGATCTGGAATTCTACTAATTCAAAAACACCATTTTGAAATGTCAGGGCTAAAAGAGAAGTCCAGGTTTGTTGTCACCTTGCCCTTTTACGTTACATTGACCAATCCCCTCACTGAGACCATTCCATTTGAGCCTAGTGTGGAGATGGCCTTAAGGCCACTAATGCCCAAAATACCCTGTTTGGTAACATCCCCATGAGCAATCTAGCCCTGTGACTTGGCGGTGGGGGGGCTGGGGTGGGGGGGGGGGTGGCAAGCTGTTTGCCAGGACTAGATTCTGTAAAAATGCAGATTGACTTTAATAATTCTTGTACTGTTGCTTTTAAGATTTTTCAGTTCATGGCATATGAAAATCAGCTGTTTGAACCATCACCTCTGTAATGACCTAGGACCACACACTGGACCAGCTGCTCATGAAACACATCTGTCTGTGGGACTGAAGATGATCCACTTGTACACATGTACTTAGGACAGAGGGCAAGCTACATGTTACAATGCAAAGAGAATTCATCAAAGCTTATGGGAGCTGTATGGTTACTGTATTGTGAAATACTTGTTTTGATTTTATTTTCTTGCAGTGCTGAGGATCAAACCCTGGCCTTGTGTATGCTAAGCAAGCACTCTACCCTGAATTAGCTATATTCCCAACCCCTTTGAAATATTTTTAAGGACATCTTTAATTTCTTTCTGATTATAGACAAGTATATACTCATTTTAGAATAGAAAATAATAATAAACTATCCTAGAAATGCCCATTTTAATATATTTTTATATATACATTTCTATTTGGGGATATAATGTATTTCTCACATGATTAAAAATAGTTCCAAAATATTATTTTCAGTGGCTGCATATATAGTCCATAACTGTTGCCACAGTGTATCAGTTTATTTTTATTTAGACCTCATGAGATTGTTTGTTTTGTTTTGTTTTTTAGGTGGCTTTGTAGGTGGGAAGACAAATGTCTTTGGACGAACAGATTTGAAGTTCATATTGACTCTGAGAAGAAATTGTCTGTAATTAGCATCTTCAGATTTTCTAACCACAGTCTAAATTAACGTTTAAAAATGCAAATAATACATAAGGACTTTTCTTGTTGATTGTATTTTTGTACATATGTGCAACAAAACCAACAATAGAGATAAGAGCAGTCAAAACAATAAAACATTAAGAAAAGATAGGAAGGGGAGAAAACTGACATTTGTGGAACAAATGCTGTATGGATGCTAGTAACTGTCTCATTAAGTTCTCACACTAAGTCCATGAGATAAATGTTGTCTGTCCCTGATTTTATGGAAGACAGTGCTGAGCTCAGGGAGGTTCTGCACGTGCTCAGCTTCACGTAGCTGGAGAACTGCCGAGCCAGCATTTGAATCCAGGTCTGACAAATCTAGACTCCCAATTCTTCCTCTGTTGTACTATGCCATCTAAATACAATTAAACCCTGGACTGAGATTGTTGGTGCCGGCTTCCCTACCCCATGTCACTGTAAGGCTCACAAAGAAATCCAGAAGGACAGTCCACAAGAGCAGTGATTTTTCTATTTCTTGGAACAGCTTGGCAGCCTTGGGACTTGGGGATGGTATGAAACCCACTTTCCTTCTGGGTCCAGCATCCTCTGTCCTTCTCACCTCAACCAGAGCCATCCTGCTTTTTTCCTGTTTTATACATCAGGCTTCTGAGTAAGAAGTTGTCCTCACATTTGTTCCTTTCCTGCAAATAGACCCAAACCTCTGCCCTGGTGTTTCACTGGAATGCAGTCAGCTGTCTGGGGGCACTTGACTCAGAACAGATCTGTGCTAGGCCCCACTGCAAAGTGGGCTTATGAGGTTGATCCTTCTGCTGGAAAGAAACATCCTTCCCAGATTTCTAATGGAAATCCTCATTCATTGAACCAGTTATTGGTTGGGATTTAGTGAAGACTAAAAAGAATTTTCTTTATACTAACTCTGCATTCTGATATTTACATCTTTATTTACAAAGGTTGTTCTCTTCACAATCACTAAGAATGCCCACTCAGAGTCGTCGCCATCTTTCCTATGTTAGCGCTGAAATGACGCTCTCTGCAGGGCACCATGGCTCTTACCGCCTGTGTGGGTTAGTCCCTCTTCCAGCTGTTCGTCAAACGTACTGAGCGGCAGCTACAGAGCATCAGGCCCTCTCTCCATCTTCACCAGTGTCCTTCATCCACCCTCTTTTCAGGCTTCCCACTTGTGGAATGCTGTTCGCCCAGGGATTTTTACATTGATTTGAAGTGCTAATAAGGATAAATTTATTTACTGACATTAAAGTCAATAATAAGATTTTCCAGCGTGAAATGCAGTTCAACCTTAAAACAACACTGTGAAAAAGTGTAATGTAATATGAACTTGTAAATTATAAAAAAAGTTATCTTTCTCACCTCATAGTTATTTTACATATATTACCTTAGGCTAAGGACCCAATGAACAGGCTAATTTCTGTGAACGGGAAACAGCTTTGCTAGTGGGGTATCGGAGCCAGGTTTATGCAAGTTTGCCTTTCCTTGTAGTTAGAGCTAGGTCTGCTCAGTTCTTGGGTTAATGATACCAGTCAGGGACCTGAGACTTTTGTGTTGTAATGAAGGAAGTTTTCATGACATTTTCACATCATTTCTTTTATTCTTCTCAACAACCTTTTGATGTAGATATGGAGTAGTGTCCTCATTTCATAGATAACACATCTGAGGTCACACAGTACGTAACCAGATTGGGGAAATGAATCTTCTTTTTCCTCAGAGTCCACTTCATACTGCTTTGATTTTCAGAATTGGGTGGTAATTGTGTCTTTTATCATCTGGATATACCCATCTACAGATCCTCCTCAAATGAAATTCCCAGTTAACACTCATATTCCCACTTGAGTGTTTCTCATTATAATAGGGCACTAAACCTTCCAAAATGAATTTGGTTAAAGCCTATTCTTATTTATAGACAGCTGTCCAAACTGGTGACACTAAGTGGAGTGAGATCACCAAAAATGTCCCTCAGTACTTCATTCAGTGTGTCACCTGAACACATGGATGCAATGCTATGTGGAATTTTAGAACATAATGTTAAGATTCCTCATTGAAAATGTTCTTGAACTAAAATATCCTCTGTGAAAAGCTTTTTTGTGGTTATAAAAAAAGATCAGCATCTCACAGGTTACCCAATCTGCTAATTACTTAGAATTCAGATCAGGTATTTGTGGTGAAATTAGCATGCTATAACTACCAGTTTTTGACAAGAGCTTCTGTTGGAAGAAAGGGATAGCTGTAGGTGATAAACTGATAAGGAGAAGAATTTTTTAAAAAGCAGCACAATTTCAGGGTTAAATTTTATCTCCTAGACTAAATAATGGCTTAATGTCTTAGGATGTTAAGTCAGGGAGATGGGTGAATAAGAAAAGCACAGGTCTTCCTTTCGAGGGGATACGCGTCTCCAAGAGTGTGGCTTTTCATTCAAAGGATGTGATGTGGGCTAAGTTACTCCTTTAGTCTTGTGTAGGAGGATCCCTCAGATCTGGTATTTTTCCAATTAACAAAGGATAAGAGGTTGTTTCTGAACCAGAGGACCTGGTTTCCCTATTCATAGCCCTCTAGCCATGTACATCTAGCTGGACCTCTAGCCGAGGTCTAGTCCTAAAATGGCAAAGTTCGAATCTGAGGAAAGATCCTTCTTGCTTCCCTTGGTATCCTCAGTCCTTGGATAAAGGAGTTGATGTAAATGTGAATGCAATATTGACAGTGCCCTTTCTCCTTTCCATTCTTCCCATTTTATCCCTGCCTCTTTCCTTGAAATGGCATAAAACATGCTTCAGAATGACTCTCCCTCAAAAAGGAATGGTGCCCTTCTGTTCTCCAGAGTGCCCAGACTTTCACCAAATATTGCTTCAGCTGACACAATGGCTTCCCCACAATCCAAACTGGCTAAGAACTGGTTCTTAGCCTTTTTAGGTCTCAGTTACCTCATCTGTAAACTGGGGAAGATAACAGGACTTGTATCAAAGGGTTGTCTGAGGAGTTAATGAGTGAATATTTGTGAAGAACTCAGGAGAGTGGTTTGTACATAGCAAGCTCGCTAAAATCATCTATTTAATATAACAGACTGCCACTCAGGAGGTAAGGAGCTACACAACCATTTTGACATAAAGTAGATTAAAACAATGTACCTTTGGCCACATTAGCTACCCTAGAGGAGGAATGGGAGATTAACATGCAATGAATGCTTCAAATTGCCCAACCCCACCAGTTCTAAGAAGTCTAGAACCCAGGCCTTGCAAAAAATGTCCTGACTGATCTGTAGTAGAGATGACACTTCTGGGGAAACGGAGACTGTCATAGCTTTTTTTAAACCAAGTCAGATCTTTTAAGCCTGGAGGAGTGGAAAACTCCATGCTATCACTCCAAACACCCTGGGGATCACATCTGTCAGGATGGAATTGCTTGTCCCACACTCTGTGGATAAGGACTTGGAGTCCAAGTCTGACATGTGATCAACACTGTTTGGGATAGTGGTCACAGCAGACTCTTCTGGAAGGGAATGTGCTAAGTTTTTCTACAAGTCAATGTGCAGCTGAGGCTGGGCTTTGGCATGTCCTCCTGTGAACTGAACTATAGTTTTCCATGCTCTCCAGGGTTTGGGATTTGGTTCCAGCCAAGGAACATCCACATACCTCAGAGGCCTGAGCTGCTGCTCTTCAGCTCCACTTATCATGGTATTTCACTGATCTGGATCTGGGTAATGGGGTGATTGTCTCAAAGTTTCATTGGTTCTCATCCATTCATTCCATCTTTTTATTTATCCTTTAACTGAATAGTCTAATAATAACCTATGTTGTGGCAGTCATTAAGCTAGGGCTAGCCCCAAGGCTAGATGAAAAGAGCATCAAATGCCTTTAAAACACGTATATTTGTGGGACCGATTTGCATAAAATCAATTACAAGCAGTTTCTGCATCTCATGGGCATATACAAGTGCCTTTTATAGTATCTAGCACTTGGGCAAAGGGTGTCCCTTAAATATTGGCTGTTGGAGACTGATGGGTAAGTGCTATCGCGAAGTTGTGGATTAGATGCTGTGAGAATCATATTGTTTGGATAGCTCATATACTCAGTGTCCAGTAATTTTAGCTTTGCAATTTGGTTGCATATTCACTATATCACTTAGTTAACATAAATAGATTCTTGAAATTAAAAAGGCTTTTCCTTTATAGATGAAACACAGAGACACTAACTCACCACAACTATAGCATACAGCTCTGTGCTTGCACACAACCCAGAACTGCCTCTGAACTGAAATCTCTTTGTTATTCATGATACTGTCTACATTAATGCAAAATGGACTATTTTTTTCGGGGGGGGGGGGCAAACATTAAGACCTAGTATTTCAGATGTTATAATCTACTCCTCTTTGGCCAAAATACTTGGGTTTGGATATTGTGCTGAGTTCTACATGCCAGTGCTAACTTAATGAAATATTTGGTTTAAGATTTGCTATAAGTACTAATGTGTGTGTTTTTTTTTTGGTTTTCTGAAACTTGGAAAAGGATGAATTACACTCTGTCTTGAAAATGTATTGATCGTACTATTGTTTGGGTGATTTAGAAGGAACTGGAGGCTATAGTCATGCCCAGGTTCCTCAATCTGAACATCCTTCTCACCAGTCCTTACAGAAGATAAATGGTGTTGAGCTGAATCTGCACCGCCCATATTTTAACTTGTGGGAAATTCTTTTTGAAAAGCAAATCATTGATAGGGGCTAGTACTAACGCACAAAAGTGTGATTTGGACAAATGCATTCGTCTTAATTTACCTCAGATTTAATATCTTCTATAAAATGGGGTGTCTGGAGGAGGAAGCAGTTTCTAAGGGTCTTTACCGCTCCAATCCTTGGCTTGTATTTCATCTCCCTAGCTAAATGATGGCTTTTATAATGCCACAGCTACCAAAATTTTCCTCCTTCCCAGACCGCCTCTGCCTCCTAGGGTCTCAGGCTTCCTGTTTGCTTTTCACTCCCACAGATTCCTGCTGGTCTGTTCTCTGGCGCCATCTCTCCCATCTCTGGGGAAGATAATAGAGAGGAGCTGAGAGGACTCCATGGAGCTGGCTCTTGCACACGCGATTTTATGACTCATGTACTGTAGGGGGTGCTGGCCTTGGGGAGCAAAAAGGGAAACTTCTCTTTGTTTCTTCCTTGCTGCTTTAAAGAAACAACTCAGGAAACCTACTATCTCAGGCAGCTGCCTTGGTATTGGACCATTTGCAAAAATGACAAAACAAACAAACAAAAAAACCTCTAAAATTATTCTAAAAATGGTAAGAGGAACAGATTTTTAAATATCTTAATACATCGACACTCAGTCGATTCTGACTCCTCACCCTCTTGTTTTCCCTTCTTTTCCTCTGTTTTACACTCTTAAAGAAAGAAACAGAAGTAAAAAGAAACTGGCTTCTCACCCAATAAAGAGTGGAAACAGTCTTTTGGCTTTTGAACAGCTCATAAGATTTTTCTTCTGCAAAAGTTTCAGAGAATATCTTCCAGAAAAGTCATGAGTGCAGAGGGTAAATGGTTGCAGCTGGATTAACACCCTGCCTGTTGGTTCTGAAGCATCAATGCCATCTTTCTCTGTGTAATTGGTCTTATTTTCCAGAACACAGAGTCCAGAACGGAATGCACACTTGCCTATTCCTGCTTTGGCTTGGTTAAAATGCCAGGGTCTCCCTGTACCTTGAGTGTGGGGAAGAGAAAGAGCTGCTGGTGTGAGGTATATAAATCCTTGGATCCAGGCCCCGTGATTCACCACATTTTCTGTTTCTAAACACATCATCGGCCTTTGTAAAGTTTCTGCTGTGGTTGGATAATTAATGTTATTGGAGGAAACGATGAATTTTTTCCCCTCACAGCTGAAGATGAGACAATTTATCAAGCAGCACACAAGTGTATTTTGCTTAATCTTTCTCATTTGAACACCCTCTGTTGCCCAATAACCCAAGGAATCTTCCAAAGATCTTCCCATGCCTGAGACCACAACTCCTCAAAGAGCCAGGATCTATTGGAAGAGGGAAAACCAAGCAACTTTTCTAATGTTACTCTGTAACTTTCTCTTTTTCTCATTTTTTTCCCCAATTTGGACATACTTTTCATACCTTTTCTTGAGTTGGATTTACCTAATTTTCAGGTTGAAGGTTTATATGCCCTGAAGGAGACATATTTCTTCCAACATTTTGAGCCAGGGTCATGATACTCTCCACATCATTAATGTACCCAAAGATTAGCTTGCCTAAGCTAATCTCACCTCACAATACTATAAACAGAGCTGTCATTATTTGCATTACTCAACATGTGTTTTATTCCACAACTGACATGATCAGTGCCATTTCCACCCAGAACACACATCCATAGAGAGGCACAGATACAACAGTATATAGAAACATCCCTGAATTCAGAGCTATGAGAGGAACTTTAGTATGTGCTCATTTTGAAGCTCCTCTAACTTATGAAATAAAGCTTAATTATTTGGAAGCTTAAGATTTTATAATATTGTTAGCCAGTAATGGCCCATGACACATCTGAGATAGCAGCTCACTGAGAGTCATTGAGAATCACTGCTTTCCACCAAAGAGATTTTCCCCAGCACTCAGTTGGTAATGGAGTTCTGTGGTTCACAGTTTCTCAGTAATTGTAATTTTCACCTTACAAACCAGGACTTTCAAAAGGCTTATGGATGTGAGAGTCAGCAAGAACTACCTTGTAGAATAGCAATTAGTCGATGGCTTCAGGAAGGTTAGGTATGTAGATATTGAACCAGCTTACCTGTGGATCATACCTGTTTTGACCTTTCCTTTTTTCTTCCTTTCCATCCAATAAATAGGATATGTTAAGAAGAAAAATGGCAAATATCCCAAAATGTAAGCTTGTTGGTGAAGAACAATATCTTCAATATGAGCTGTGGACCTTGTGGAGGTAAAAGTGTGATACAACCATGAGAAAGGACCAAGTTAATGCCTTGGAATTGGGAGATGAGGGAAATCTGAAGAAAGGATTTGATGAGAGGCGTGGGATATAAGTATTTCACGTCCGGTAATCAAACAGAACTAGCTGTTTGTCTATAAGCCATGTGAGCTCACTACATGCAAGGTGTTTAAATCACTAGAAGTGGGTTGGCTTTACAAAATCTGTTCTCTGTAAAGAGATCAATAAATGCCATTGAAGTTGAATGATAATGGTGTGTCCTGCTCTAGCTTGGGCCTCTGTGTCATTGTGTGCCCTTGCATAACACTTTGCTCCTGAGGGTTCTTAGCAATTGAAGAGGGAGCCCATGCATGAAACCCACAATTGAGAGTACACATGGTCATTACTGATGCATGTAGCTTTAGAGAAGAGTCGTGGAGTTTTAGAGCTGGAAGAAAATTTAGAGCATGTCATGCCCAAATCCCCTTATGCAAATCAATTAACAAAAATTATATAGCCAAACATTCAAGTCAATTCCCTGTAATTAGTGACTGGAGTTTAAGGTACTCAACAAGGTAATAAAGCCCATTAACAGCCATCAGACCCACTGAGTCTCTCTGGCACCACTAGTGGGTTAGCAGCTGCTCACTGGATGAGGTGGCTGGAAGAATAAAATGCCATCTCTCTGGGTGTGTTGGGTTTCATCCAGTCTGTGCCAGTCATACCCGCATCTCCTTTCCCGTAACAATTAGCAAAGTTTCCCTCACTACTTTAGGGACTGGAGGAAGATCAAAGCATTGGGCACAAACCATAGTGTAAACTTATTTGAACAGGAAGTGGGTTCCTTCAGGTTGGCATTGACACCCATCCTGGGCATGGTGTTGAGACCCAGCCCCTGGAAGCTCCAATGTGCCCTTCTAGAATCCTTTTTTCCCAAGCCCTACCATGTGCTCCAAACTCTTGAGCCACTCCACCAGCCCTTTTTGTGTTAGGTATTTTTGAGATATTTGCATGGGCTGGCTTTGAACTGTAATCCTCCTGATCTCTGCCTCCTGAGTAGTTAGTATTACAGGTGTGAGCCACTGGTGTCCAGCATTGGTTTCATTTCTACATAAATGTGAGCTCTATGAGGCCAGGGTATCTGTTTTGTCCACTCAGTGCCCCATCACCTAGAATATTACTTAGTACTCATGAGGTTTCAACAAATACTTGTTGAATGGATGAATGAAACACAGTGAAATAATGTTTCCGAGTTTTAACTTATATAGATGTTCTACTTTTGCTCACAAATATGATGGATTTAGGAGTATTGACCTGCAGAAAAGCTTTCCTCTGTTGGATTGGCGTGTTTGTCATTTTCCTTGGAGCCATCCATCACCACTTCCTTCTAGAAGCTTCTTATCATTGAAAGTTGGGTGGCAGCTCAACTACTTGCCCAGTTTAGGAGCTGGGAAGCTTTGAGAGAATGTGAGTTTTAAGTGTTGACTTTAGAAAAATGTCCATTCTAAATATGTGCTCATAGCATTTACTTTTTTTACACTGTCTTTCCTAGTTTATCATTCTCCACCAGGATATTTGCAAAGGGAATGAGGGTGAGAAAGATGCAGTATTTGTTTGTTTTATTTTTTTATTTTTAGTTTGCATATAGAGGAGCAAAGCTTTTGAGCTGTAGCAAAGGGAACAGCACTGGAATTTTTCCCAAGCTCCCCTGACTGACAGCTGGATGGAGAAAGACACACAACCCTTATCCCCTGCTCTGAGTAAGCCCTTCCTTCCTGTATGATCCTGTATGGCTAGTGCAAGGCAAAGAAGTATGTACTAGCAGGGAAGACAGCACTGGAGGGAAGAATCTAGAACCCATGTTTTGTTCATTGGTTTTACCTTGCACCTATCATAGTGTTCTGCTTACAGTAGGCATTTAATGAATAGAGGCTGGATTTGAAGTAAATATTTGATAAGTTTCATCATCAAAAAGGATATTAGAGGTCAGATCTATGAAATTTCTTGTTTAACAGAGGAAGACAATGGTGCCCAGAGAGGGGAACCTACAGTTGGAGATCAATAATTGCAGTTAGGATCAGTGTGTAATAGTCATCCTGGGGAGTTAATATGCAGGACATTGGGACTAGTAGTCATGAGATGTGTTGTGATGGGATGCTTCAGTAGACTTGAATCTGGAAATGTGTTTCAGTACTTTTATTTGCCTATTAAGTTTCATTTGGTACTCAAAAATTATGACTTAATAATTATTAAAAGCACTGCTCTGGACATGTCTTCCCCAAAGAAAGAAGTAACTATGAACAAAAAGGAATGTTCATTGTTCACTCACTAAGTGAATAATGTCATGCTTATTAAGTGCACAATGACACTGCACTTGGTGTCGGTGGAAGGGCACTGAGTTTAGAGTTCAAGGTGCAGTCTTGACTTTGTGTTTAAAGACTGCATCTTATTCAAGCTTGGATGACATTACGGTATGCAGAAGGCTTTCCACTCATGCACCATCAGTTAGTATCATCTGCCCACCACATTTGAGCTTAAAGTAAAAGAGTGCTGTCCATGACCTTATTGGTGATGTCTGCTTGAGGCCCTGAGTAAGGAGTTCCAGCATTTATGCCACTTAACTGCCCTCCAGGGTAGATAATCCATGGATTCCAACTCCTGCATTCAACTGCTCCATCAGCTGAGTCTTTTCTTCCTAAGAATGCAAACCCTTTGCAGATATGCATAGTTCTGTTTAACTCAGTGTTAAAAAAAAAAAGAAGAAAGAAAACACAAAGGACAGTTAAAAACATGCAATAATTACAAATATCTACTTGTAAGAAAATAAATGGCAGTTTTACTAGAAATAACACTTTTTCTGAGCATTGGCCTTAAACAGAAGAAAAATATGGCTTCTCTGGGTCAAGTTAGTTTCCATATATATGAAGAGTGTTGAAAGGAACCCAAATGCACCGGTAGAATTCTGCCTGAGTTACTATTTAGCCTAAATGAAAGTTTAGTCATCCATGCCTCATTTCAGTGAAAACCTTGAATCTTTAAATAAGTCACATGCAGTTTAAAAATATAAGCAAGAGTCTTTTTGTATATTTTGGTCTAGGAGACGGATTTAACTCTAATTTGAAATTGTGTTTCATTAGGGATGTTTTCTTTTGACTGTGTGTTTAAAGGAAGGTTGTTATACATAATTGTGTTAGCAGAAAGGGCCGAACAAGGTCATGAAATCTGGACCAAATTGATGAGATGGTCTTATTTGTATGTACACAGCATCTGTGAATGTGCATCTGTGTGCAAACGTAGCTCTACAGTCATTATTTTTAAATTGCACACCCATTTTAGAGAAGGACAATTAACATAGAGCCTTACAAGATCAAAGAAGATCAAACACATAGGGTGAGTCGTTCTTCACATGTGACCTCCTAGTAGTTTTCTTCTATTTCTTTTCAAATTTTTTTTGGCTATACTGTTTATTTTAACTCAAGGCCTAGGACTTGCTAGGCAGGTGCTCTACCACTTGAGCCAGTTCCCCAATCTTTTTTTTCCCTTGCTTTTTAGTTTCTTTTTTAGTTGTGTCTCATTTTGTTTTGCCCAGGACTAGCCTCAGACTGTGATCCTCCTACCTATACCTCCCACAGAGCTGAGTATGTGTACCACCACACTCAGCTTATTTGTTGAGATGGGGCCTCACTAATTTTTTTGCCTGGACTGGCCTCAAACCACAAAAACATAACTTGTTGCTCTGCAAACTTAAGAGTTAAATTATAGGAGAATATTAATCCTATCTCTTCACATATAAAGGAATCTAACCATGTGAGTGATAATTATAAACTCTTTAACAGCCAGTAGTATTTCTCTTTAAAAAAATGTAACACTGGAGTTAGAAAGGCTGTATTTGGTTCTTGTCTTCCATTTTCTGGAAAGCTGAGGCTATTTGCCTATGGACCCCTGACTAATTATGGCAGGTCTCAGAGCTCTCAGAATTCTTGACTCCTAATCCAGTCCCGTCCTCAAGTAATGAAGCAAATAAAGACAACATGACACCATATGAAGTCCTGTGGATATGAAAAAGAAGAAATGGAAGTTCTTACCTAGTGATTTGGTGTTCCCAAGCCAACATTTGGCAGGCTGCTGTGAAGTTTGTCTCTGCTGGGAGGTGTTTTGTCATTCCTGACAATAAGAAACAGGTAGCTCTTCTTTAATGGGGCTTTCCCAGTTGTTGTGGCTGCAGAGAAGCTTCTGGCAAGCGTTCACATGGAATCTCAGCAGTTATATTAATCATTATGAGGTTAGTGCATTCACTTTCTCTTTTCCTCAGTGCTGATTTATGGCATGTCTGCCCTCTGTTGTAAGCTTCTTCAAATCCTCTCTGGGGGGCAGTTGGAAAGGCAATGAATAAATAAAAGGGGGATGACTTAGACAGAATGGTATCTTCTTAGCAGCTGTGCCAACTTCTTTTCTGCTGGTGATAGTGGGGTTCCTTTGATGGGAAACTTGTCTCATGGGCTGTCCAGAGGAAAGGAGGAAACCCTTGGGTGTCCAGGCTTCAGGACAAGGTTTCTCTGGGAACGAAGAGGGACAAGAAGGACCACTGGGGTAGTTGTTGATCACAGGACTCATACCCATCCTGGGAAAGTGCCTGTTAAGACAACTCTGAACTGCCTTGTTTCTACCCATTTCTTCCACATTATACCAAGGCTATGAGTAAGATGAGAGACATGGTCTCACAGGTGAACACCAGGGGACTATAGGGTGTCGCATGGCAGCTGGTGGTGTGTCTGCCTCTTCTGTAGAATATAGCACAGGAACAGTAAGGTAATTGGATGAAGGCCCTAATACCTGGGTTACATTTGCTAATCAAAATCACATGTCAGCATTTGGGAACCCAGATGGAGCGTCTGTTCATTTGCTGGAAGCATCATCAAGGTGACCAGAGCAAGCTGCCTGATGGGAAGCCTCAGCAGAGCTGGAAAGGGACTGCCCATCACAGGTGTGTCTGTGCCTGGAGCTGTCCTCTCCTCTCAAGCCACGTGTTTTATGTGCAGGGTCCTGAGCCCCCTTCATTTCATCAGCTTTCAAAACAAGTCACCTGGGTAGATTTTTGTCCATGTAAAAACTAACTTAGGCCTCCTTTCCTCTTGAACTAGTCAGATTCTATGATCCCATTATTATATTAAATTAACTTCTGAGCAGCATTATAAGGACCTCTTAATAATAATATTGAACCTTTTACTTCCTGACCAGAATAAATTGGCCATAAATTGCAAGGAGAGCTAGTCACATCATAAAGCAATTCCTTCCCATTCTGTTTACACTGTTTGTTCTTTTTTGGCAGGGAGGTGTGGTGTAAGTGAATGAATGCCTTAGTTCTTCTGTTAGCACTTGATAGGAGTTGGCATATAGTGCTTCATGGTTTGGCTCTGTTTTCAGAGACCTTCTGACAGGAAAAAAGGCAATGTCATGGCCCAGGTATATGGTCATCTTTTTGCTGCCTTTGATGTCTGTCTAGTGGACCATTTAAAATATGGGGAAATGAAACTACAAGTCAAGAGCCCAGTGCTGGCTTCTGAATACCTCTGTTTGGAGGTACCTTAGTCACATGAAATCTAATATCTAGCATAGACAATGTTGAGCTAGCAAGTCAGTGGATTCTGCCACTCTTTGTTTGACGTTCCCTTGAGGCTCCATATCCTTCCTGGGAAATACCTGTTTGTTAAGGTGATTGAATTGACTGTTTTGTTTCTGCCCTGTCATGTTTCTGCTCACTTCCTCCACGTGACACCTAGACTATGAGTAGTATGAATTTATTCAGTAGAGCAGAGAGGTCAAAAACCTAAAGATTGCACACACACACACACACACACACACACACACACCCCCTTACTGACCTGTAACGCCTGTTTTAGGTCTGAGATCATGGGTGGTCTCTACCCAGAATACTTGGGTTTAGAAATGCAAAAAAGAGTGTCACTCAGCAAAAAAACACCTCCTGGTTCCTTCCTATACCCTTTTCTGGCAGAAGTTGTCCACCTTTTTTTCTTCTGTATCGACTTTGTCTACTGGGAGGGATGAAACCCAGGACTTCCTGAGCCAGATTCAGCTAGCTTCTAACAAAGGCTGGAAACTTCGACACTCCCCCTTCAGCATCCTGTTGCACCTGTCAGGCTACCCTCCTCCCCCTTCCCGGAGGGCTGGGAGAGTGTCTGGGCCCTTCTGTGCTCAAGCAACTTTGACTTCCGGCAAGAGCTAGAATAGTCAAGTTCAAGAGGACCTGGCCAACCACCACAAAGGACCAAAGTCACTCTGCCCAGCTCAGGAGCTCTTTCAATGCTCCTCCCCATCCTCATGGTTCCCCGGGGGTGGGAAAGAAAATGTCCATGGTTCTGTGCAATTCAAGCCATGGCTTTTGGTTCACTCACATGAAACTTCTGAGGAATAAAATCAAGCCACCCAAAACTGGCCAGAATGCATGAGGCATCTGCCAGAAATGGACTATTGTGCTATTGGCCTGTGTGGTGCTCCCCAAGTGCTCAGAGGTGGCAGAGGAAGTGGAATTCATTTCGTTCCCCTGTGACCACCCCCCACCATGAATAGCCTGAAGAGGGTTTTCTTGGGAAAGCGTCTGCTCCAACCTTCTGTTTCTGTCCTGTGTTTTATTGTCACCCCCTCCTCTGCTGCTGCTATTTCATTGCCTCTTTCCTGATAAAGCACCAGGTTTATTCTCTCGCTCTGTGTGTTTGCCCGCTTGGGTGTCTACCCAATATCTCAGCCTCAGCTAATACATTAGAATTTGAATAAATGTATAACAGCAGGTAGCAAGTGACTGGTGACAGGGTGACATATTGACTTAATATCTTGTGTAATGCGATATGAAGGATGTGCCTTTTGGTGTGTATTTTCATTTTAATTATTTTTTGTTGCTTTTCTTAGGCAGACACTTGTAGGCAGTTTTGAGTAATTGTCTGAAATCATTAACATGTTTATTAAATAAGGAAGCAGAGTGCATTATCTAGCGAATCAATTATGTAAATGAACAAAAAGCATAAGAGATTAGTCTTTAACTCTTGCTGAACCACAGCCCTTCTCTGAAGTATAGATGAAAGTTGTGAAGTATAGATGAAAGAGGCTTAAAGCAGCAACAATTAATTAGTGGCTTTCTTTGAGAGGGGGTACTCCTGAGATACAGCCACTGGTAGGGATTTATGTAGATCCTTCATGAGGATGACCACAGATGGTTGGCAGTGAAGGGTCTAGGAGAAATGATAAACAGTGTTGGTGAAGCAGAAGCATCTCTCCTCTGGGTACCAACAACACATCTAGGTGAAAAATCTTCAACAGATATATATTTTTAAAACCAACCTGTCATCCATTCTGCTTACTTACAATTAGAATAGTTTTTGAGAACATTTCTGCCATTGGCTCAAGTCTAATTTTTGATAGCATTGGCTGTTTTCATTCAGGATGCTGATGCATCATTCAGAAACTCACTCGAAGAACCCACTGTCCCATAATTCTGTAATTAAATTGTCCTGACATTTGAGAGAAGCATCCTTTTCTTACTTCCCTATTGTTTTTTTCCTTTCTATTTTCCAAGTTTTGTGGGGTCTCCTTTCTTACCTCAGATGCAAATAGTTGACCCCCAATATAGGTTCAAGCCTTGAGCTTAAAGATGACCAGGAAGCAATTTTGCTGAACTCCCAACCCTGCTCTTGACTGAACACATTTCCCCCAATACTTCTTTGAATGGCAATCTAAAAAGAAGACTGGGAAGGAGAGCCCCCCTTATTTGAATTCTCTTTTAGTGAAAGGTTTATGAGCCGATTGAAGTGTACTCAGATGTAGATAACAGGAAGATTAAGACTGGCATTGTAATATATAAAATTTGCCTTTCCTCTTTTTTTGTGGCAGTATTGGGATTTGAACTCTGGGCCTTGCTCTTACTAGGCAGGTGTTATACCACTTGAGCCATACTACCAGACCTTTACGGCTTTAGTTAAGTTTTTAGGTAGGGTCTCATGCTTTGCCCCCATGCTGGCCTCAGACTGAGATCCTCCCGCTTACACCTCTCATGTACTGGGATTAGAGATGAGATACCACATCCAACTTGTTCTTTGAGATCAGGTCTTGCTGTTCACCTGGGCTACCTTTGAGCTGTGATCCACATATCTTGGCCTCCCAAGTAGCTGAGATTACAAGTATGAGCCACCATGCCCAGCTTGAAATTTACCTTTCTAAGCTAGGGAAAGCTACTTGACTGTCACCATTTCTTAGTCTTGTTTTCGTTAAAATGGAAGTTATACCATCTATATTAATTTACCTTTATTTGATTATAAAATGTTTTGGGAGCCAAAAGAACAATAGCAAGGAGACACGAGGATGCTGTAGGAAGAGGTAAATAAACATTCTTATGTGGACTGAACTCAGCCACTTAAGATGTATTACAGATAACTGGCCATTTAATCTTTATCCACTCCATTCCCATATTTGTAAATCAGGAATACAACCTAACTCGTAGGACTGTTAGGACTGAATTAGACACTGTATCAGAATGACTGTTAGCGTATTAGTCTTACAGGAATATCTCAGTTTCCATCCCTAAAATGTTTAGAAGCTGCTCGAATTTTGAGTTATTATGCAGAAAATAAGTACCTCCAGAGTCCCTATTCAGTTTCCCTGTGTTAGAAATAAGTTTATACGGCTGAGTGTGTGAAAAGCTAGGAGATAGTCTACTTACGTAGGATAGAAACAAATAGCCATTTAGCATACAGATCTAGGCATGGACCACAAAGCAGAATTGCAGACAACTATTTCCATTTTATATTTGGATTTTCCTTTTAATCACTATTATTTTCACTGTAAAATATCAGGATTAAAAAAATGCAGAGTGGTGTAAAAAGACAGGCAGTGCAATGTAAGTCACCTATTTTTCCTTCATTTCCAGATGTGCTCCCAAGGTCACCAGCATTAAATGCTTTAGTACATATCTTGGTTGGACTTATGAATCTATTTATAGAATAATTCTTAGAAGAGAAGATGTCAGGTCAAGGGATGTGTGCACTTTCAATTTAGGAAGATGGACCACATTGTCCTCCAAGAGGTCTGGAAGCACTAGACACTTACCAATGTCAGTGTTAACCGCTCTGTGTGGGCAGCCATTTTGTCTTTGTTTATCTAATGGGAGAAATGGTGTTTATTGTAATTGACATTTTGTGAGTTGTGAATGCAGTTGAACTTCATTTTATGTTTTCTTACCACTTGCTTTTCTTCTGTGAACTTCCTCTTGCTAGCAACAATGGAAGCTGTGCCGAGGGGCCCAGACCTTTCTTCGGGGCTCAAGTGTTCATTTCCTCAGCTACTAAGCAGGAGAGGATCAGGACTCAGCCTTCAGATCTCTTCTGGATTGCTTCAGCTGAAGGCAGCCTCTAGCCAGAGTCTCACCCTTTCCTCAGAAAACCCAAAGCCAAGGACTGGTCTGTGTGGGACTAGAAAGGCTCAGACCCTTTGTCACCATTTTGAGACAACTCTGAATGCAGAGCTCCAAAGTTGCCCATGGAATTTCTTTTTCTTTTTTCTTTTTTTGAGGCAGGGTCTTCCTATGTAGCTCAGACTGGTCTTCAATTTGCAATCCTCCTGCCTCTGCTTCCCAAGTGCTGGGATTACAGGTGTGTACCACTGCACTCAGCTTCTTTGCTGTGATTTCATCACTGCTTAAACTGCTGCTCAGTCTTGGTTTCTTCCCTTTTCCTATGGGTACCAATCCTGAGAACAAAACTCCAGCAAACCTGCATCCTCTTCTTTTCAGAGAGCCCAAGCTAGGACACTAACACTCCCTGATTTTACACAGGGTTGTCCTGTTCATAATGATTTGGAAGTATTCTGTTTAAGAGAATTTAGCCTTTTTTCTAAAATATGAGTTACAAATACTTTTTCCTCTTTGTTTTGTGCTTTTCACTTTGTTGTTGGTATTTTTTGCCTTTTGAAAGGTTTCAAATGCTGGACTGGCAGAGTGGCTCAAGCAGTAAGAGTTCCAGTGCCACAAAAAAAAAAAAGTTTCAAATGCTAATGCAAATGCATCAGGATTTCCCCAGATAGTTTATCTATTGGTTTATGTGTCTCTTACCCCCAGTAGAGCCTTCCTTATTCCTAGATTATTGCTTTTTAATGTTCCCTTTCTTTCTTTTAAGATTTTTCTTTTTTAAATTTTGGAGCCATCTGGTATTTATTTTGATGTAAGACATGGGAATGGAGCCGCCATTATTCTCCCCTCCTCCAAGTCACTGGCCAATTCTACCAGCGTATTTATTAGATAATTCATCTCTCTACCACATCTGAAATGCCAACTTTATTATGTAATAAATTTCTATGTGCATTATGTCTATTTCTGAACCATTTTTGCCTCTTTTTTTCCTGACTGTTGTTTTGCTGGTAACAAACTATTCTAATTACCTTAACTTTATAGTATGTTTTAATATCCAGAGAGGTTAATAACCCCATATTTCAGTATTGACTTCCCATGTTTCAAAGCATTTTTGTTGGCATTTTTATTGGAATCACATTAAATTTATAGAGCAACATCAATGGAAATAATGTCTTCACAATGTGTCTTTCCATCTAAAAAAAAAGTATGTCTTTCATTACTTTGTCATGTCTTATGTTTCTGTAGGATTTTAAATGTTTTTATGAATTGTATGTTTCTTTAATCTATGTCTTCAAAATGTATGCTCTTTTTGCTCTTGTGAACAGTATCTTTCTTCTGAATGTTTAATTGGCTTTTGTTTATATAAGGGAAACTATTTGGTATACTAGTTTGTAATCAGCAACCTTTCCCATATTAAAAAGTATTCAGAGATTTCTATTTTATTAAGAACTTCCTAATAGACTGGATTTGGGGTTTTAGAAAATGCCTTTTTTAGCACCTATGGACATGATTATATGGTTTTTCTCTTTTAACTGTATATAATGAACTATGGAAATAGAATTTCTTCTTATTCCTGGTGTCCCTATAATTAGCCTATTTGGCTTGGGATGCTATTCTATTTTGTACTTATGGATTCTGTTTGCTAATGTTTGAGCTAATACTTTTACATCATTATTTATAGGTTATATTGGTCTGGATTTTCTTTCTGGAGTTATTTTTATCAGGCTTGAAATCAGTGTTATAGCTGTTTTGGAAAAATAACTTGGAAGATTGCTTTCCTAAATTCATATTTAAGCATTTTAATATGAATCATCATGAAGCAAGCACCTTATTGTTGGTGTCTTTGTCAGTGTTTCCTTAAATGCTTTCTTAGAGGAAAATATTTGATGAGTTACAGGCGGTAATTGACAGGATGGGTTGCATATGTCCTACTGAAGTTGACAGTAGAAGAGGGAGGGACCAACAAGAACATTCCAGAGGAATCCAGAGAGTCTGAGGGGCTAAGAAATGGCCTGCAAATGCTAAGGGAAGTCTGGAAGCCATGAGAGTCAGTCAAAGCACTCTGGGAATCCATAGACAAAATCCTGAAGATATTTAAGATAACAGAAGAGCTTTATAAATTATCTACATTGTGTAAAATCTGAAGTTATGAATTTTTATGTATCCATTCACCTGGTTATCCTGTGGCAAAATGTGAGAAGGGTAAATGCTGGTTAGCTCCTTTCTTTGTACTTTATTTGGAAGTTGTCCCCATGTTCAGCCCAGTGTTCCTCCTCTTCCAGCTCAACCCAGGGTGCCCCAGCAGCACTCCTCTGCACATGCATCAGGGTACTTCACCTTTGAGTGGCAGCAACTTGCTAAGGCACTGTTAGCCCAATCCAAGCTCAAGTGAAGGCTCTGGCTGTGCTTCCTTCTGTTTTGTAGGATAACCCGAAGCAATGGGTAGTGAACTGTCAGGTAGGCTCCCAGAGCCTTGTGTACCAACTAGATTCATGTTTCCAACTCTGCCTTTTCTGGGTTGGGTCAATTTGCTGATGAAATCAAGCTATAATACCATTTGGTTCAGCCTCCACAGACTTACATCCCAGCCTTTGGCTCCTTTTCCAAAGCCTTCTGAGGGGTTTCCTTCAATACAGTTCTAACATTTTTTAAATTCCAGTTGGAGGCTTTCTTTTTTCCTTCTTTCTCATACTGGACAGTGGGATAAATTGGACCATTTCACTGATTTTTAGATTTCCATTTGCTCCCTGGGTCTCTCTCTGCTGGTCCTGAGCAATTGCGTATGGTTTTGCAACAAGACAGAAGATTACAAAATAACATGTGTATGGCTTAAAATTGTTCCAGTCACAGATTGTCCTGATAATTCCTCCTTCCAAATTCTACACTGACTCCACACTTAACTGGTCATAAAAAATTTACTACCAGTAACATAGGTGAAAAACTTAATACAGAAGATAAGCCCATGGGTGCTGCCTTTACCTTACAGTCAAGATTGCACCCCTTTGGAAAGTCTATAAATATAGCTCTGAAATATGCATCCAATTTTTTGAAAGGAAGAAAGAACTCCTTGATCAGGTTTTGGCTTTAAAAAAAATACAGGAGATTTTTGGGGTGGGGGTCTAATTTACACTTTTCTATTGTGATACTGACAGATAAGTTTACTGCAAATAGAATAGAAGTCAGAAGGATTTAGGGTTCTGAAAGAGGTTTCTTGTGTGAAAAACAGCTTTTCTTGACAAGGTGCTTGTTGAGGTTTTTCAGCAACTCTCTTTTCATTTATTTATTTGGTTTGAGAAAGTTAGGAAGGTGTTTGGTATATTTTGTGCTGGCAGCTCAGACGTCAAAAACACAAGACTAAAAATATTCCCAAAATATGAATATACAGTAGTTTCTTCCTCTTCCTTCTCCCCATCCCCAGAGTACCAGTGTGGTAGCTCAGGCAAAGGGCCGACCCTTGAGAAAACTGTCCTGAGGGGAACTTTCTGCTCAGTTTCCTTCGCTTCCATCTGTAGACCCACGTTGTTGGCTATCCTTACTGTGATCTTAGGGTTGCCTTCTTGTTCTCTCTCTCACTAGTGCCTCCCCCATAGGCAGACATCCCTCATCTCTGCTGTACAGCATTGGAACCTATATGTTCTGGTTGTATGGCTTTGGGTCAAGGCTATTTGGGAGTTTAAACAGAGAACCAATAAAGGGTAATATTGGGGTGAGAGGGAGCATCACAGAGCATTTTTTGAAGGAAGTGACATGACAAAGTGGATCTGTCAGTATGAGTCAAATTTCTACAGGAAGTTATTACTTAGGCACACTTGTGTTTATATGCTAGCATGTGCAGTACCCCTACCAGGTAGCATAAATCCTTAACATATTTTAAAAGTACCTATACCTAAAGACGTTAAAAGAATCGTGGCTTTGTTTGCAAAATTTTGGGGTACAGTGCTTGGCCTTCTGCCAAGCAAGGAGGAAAAGCAAAACTAACTTTTCTTCCTGTGTCTTTGCATTTTTGGTAGTGAGCAAAATTTTTTGCTCAAAATTTGCATTTTTGGTAGTGTGAAGTGACACAATTGACATGTCGAAAAGAAAATTTTCTCTCTGGAAAAAGATAAGTTCAGCATTGTACATTCAGTGTCCTGTGAATGTCTGTGCACACCGGTGATCGCATTTGTAGCAGTGCAACTGAGAGCATGCAAATGAAGTCTAGGAAGTGCCAAATGGTGTCCTATAGCCTCCAGCAGAACTTTGCAGTGTGAGAGGAATGAGTTCTTTCAGTCCAATGTCTTCATTACATTTTTTAAAGGAAACCTGGGAAAGGAGAAAAGGATTTGGGGTAAAACAAGCTAAAAAATCTAATTTTTTCTTGTGATTTATTTCTAGGTCCTATCAGATCTTAGGCTCACTCTGTACCACCTACACTGGTGCTAGCCCCTGAGTCAGGACAGCCTGTGAATATTGTTCTGGGCTCTAGTCTTTGGATTCCATTAAGAGATTAAAACCAGATGCAGTGCTCATACCTGTAATCCCAGCTCCTCAGAAAGGTTTGAGGCCAGTCTGGGGGAAAAAGGTTAGGGAGATCCCATCTCAACAATTAAGCTGATGGGTATAAACTATGTAGAATTTCTTCAGGAAATGTAAATGGTTTGACATTAGAAAAGTTTTAAAGTTAGTTCTCTATCTTAATTTTAAATAAAATGGGCCGAGTTACAAAATATACAGGGAAGTCATCCAGGCAAAGTAAATATCAATTTGTAATAAACAAGCTAAATACATCTTAACTATTAGAAAAATAGGAATAGAAGGTAAATAAAAAAAAAAACAAGCTGATGGGGTGTCATATGAATTGTAATCCCAGCTGTGCAGGAGGCATAGGTAGGAAGATTGTGGTCCAAGGCCTGCCTGTGGCAAAAAAATGTGACTATTTGAAAAATACCTATAGCAAAAAAAAGGCTAGAGGCATGGCTTAAGTGGTAGAGTGCTGGCCTAGCAACCACAGGCTCTGAGTCAAGCAGCAATACCCTTTGCACCCCCCCTCAAAAAAAAGAGAGAGGTAGGGGAGCAGAAGCTTTGCCTGAAGGTCTCAGTGAGCAGCTCCTTAGATCCTCCAAAGCACTCTGCTCCCCTCAGTGAGACAGTCCTGTCTGGCTGCTAGCTTGGGTGGCCTCTGACTTGACTTCCTCACATTTGCTCACCTGCAAATCAAAAAGTTTTCTTTTAACTTATTAAAAAGTTGATGTTGAAGGAAGACCTCTCTTTCCTTTGGTCCCAGGTGGACTTTTATGAATTAAATACTTTATATTTATTTCTTGCATTATGAGTTTGTTACTATTTTGTAAGAAAGTGAAGCAAGACTTTGGGTCCCTTCAGGTAAAACATGCTGATTTTTCCAATCTAATATGCTAGATAAGTGTTTCCCAAACTCTCTTCCATGGAACACTGGGGATACAAGTGAGGGTGTTATACTTGCTAAATAGAAAATAGTTCTGTGGTCAGTTTAGTTTGGGAAACACTAACTTCTCTAGATATTTGCAGTTTAAAAACAAGACAAAACAAAACAAAACAAAATGCAAACCTCCTTTCAACTTTGTTAAGCCTAGTATTTGAAAAATGGTTTTTGTTTTTGCCTAGAATCACCTCCCCCCCGCCCCTCTCCCCCCGCCCCCGCCCCCGCCCCCACTACAGCACCTTATAACATCATTTTTTTTTGGTGGTACTGGATTTGAACTCAGGGCCTCATGTTTGCTAGGCAGGTGCTCTACAATGTGAGCCATACCTCCAACTCTTTTTGCTTTGGTTGTTTTTAAGATAGGATCTCACTTTTTGCCTGGACCACAATCCTATGTTACACTTCCTGCTGTAGCTGGCATGTTAGGCATGAACCTCTGTACCAATATGTTGAGATGGGGGGGGTCTCCCTAATTTGATGCCCTGGCTAGCCTCAAATTGCCATCGTACTGATCTCAGCCTCCCAAGTAGCTGGGATTACAGGTGTGAGTCACCAGCACCTGGCACCTTATAACATCTTGAGGTGCACAAGGGTCCCACAGAATGCAGTCTAGACTGTGCAGAACAAGATCTTCCATGTGTGGTACATGAATGCACTATCTGTGGGCCACAAGCCTCTTGTGAGTGGTGGCAGTTTGGTCTGGAGGCTGGAAGGGACATGGATTTCTTGTAGTATAAAAAGCTCACACACCCTGTCAAAGGATTTCCAAAGCTCTGTGCTTCCAGTAGACAAGCATTGTACCTTGAGCATTTTCACAGTGGCCTCTTCACCCCTGGGGGGCTAAGGACAGCTGAAATAGTTAAGTTTTCTACGTATGAATTCTGCTCTCTGAAAATTTTTATTCATACATCATTCAGTATGTACAGAACCATCTAGCTCCATCCCACGTCTATGTGAGTCACTTTTTTTAAGTACTTCTTTTTTTGAAAAGTGTCTCATGCACATAGATAATTAGAGAGAGAGAGAAAAAAAGTAAAAATAAATCATGTTGTTTAATTTAAAAACCCAAATGAATCTTAACTACCAAATACATATGTTTCTCACTTTCTTGGATTACCAAGAACTTACCACCTTTGTTCTAATTCTATTCAAAGCATGTGAGTTAGCATTTTTTTACCACAAAAATGCATGATAGGGAAGAGCATGTCAAAAGAGAGGTGATGCTGTATTTAATTCTCCCAAATTACTCAATATAAATAAAACCTGGAACAGCCCAGTGTGGCCAGATGCTTGAGGTTAACAGCCCCATGTAATGAGGTTGTCCTGGTAGACAATGAGTTCCAATTTATCTGCTCCCTTTCAAGATTGTTACCCAGGAAATGGGATGCTTAAGTTAGTCATTATTGTTGAGTGGATTTACCAATGGCATGATATTTATGTCAGAATTGGTAACCTGTTATTACCTATTATTTCATCATTAAACTTAATGCATAAAATAGGCGATTTTATAGCTGTCCATTACTATGCTAATTTAATGCAAATTGTTCAGCAGGAGTGGCACACATCTAAGCCACATTTTAAATTTGAAAATGTTAAGTGCAGTTTGGCTCTGTTCTGAGCACTGGGGGTGGGGAGCGTTGTGGCCCTGGAGGATGTCTGCTTTTGGAAAGCAATGACAGTGAACAAACAGCACTGTTTTTTGCTGCTGTAAACGAGTGTCACTTTCAACTGCAAGATGGTCAAGGCTGTGGGTCACCCAATGCTGGGAAGGGGCATTGTACAAATGAGGACAAACACGTTAATTTTGCAGAAAAATAGCTGGAGCGCTGTTCCTTGAAGAAAGTTAATATTCAAGTCACAGAAAGACTTGAGCACCCATCTCCAGGTTTGGGTAGCCTTAGGCTCCAGAGGGAAAGCATCCTTGATAGTTAGCTGTCACCCATATTTTCTGTATTGTGTGTTCTGAAGACCAAAATTGATGAAGATCCTTCAGAGAAATAAAACAAGTTGAAGACTGTAGCATTCAGAAGAGCACTTTAAAAAGATCCTGATTTTGGGGGGTCTTAACTTGCTACTTAGGTTAGGAAATGTTAGTGACGTTTAGTTTGGTGAAGAGCGGTAACTCTTCATCTCTCCCCCACCTCACTGCTTTTGACTTTTGTCCATTTTGGTCATATTAACTGCAGATGGGACTGTAAATATCTGACACCAGCTACGAATGTATTCAACTATGAACTTCACTTCCACTAAAATGGACCCATCTCTAGTGTCAAGTGTAACAACCAGTTAACAATACCCATTGGCATAGCAGATTAGGAACAAAAATGGGAGAAAATGGTATTCGGGAAGATAATTTAGATACCAAAAGTATAAATTCTCAGAATAGTTTTGTGGACAAATCTCTTTCAGGGGGGTGGGCAGTAAGATTTGGCAGGGTAGGAGGGGGCAATAGTAAGAGAATAGTGGAAAATAAATTCAGCAAGTGGTATGCTAAATTTAAATCAGAACCAATTCCAAATAGGAGACAAATGACAAACCAAGATGTTCAAAACAAAGACCCTGTGGACCTCTGATAACCCTGTCTCTTGAACTTTCAGTAATCAAAGTTGTTCTTCAAGCTTTCAGATTCCTACTTCTTCTCCCTAATCAGTGTACACACCCAGTAGTCAGCGTTGCTAGTGTTCCATAGGTCACAGAGAAATGACCAGTTGAGTTGAGGCCTTATTTGGCACTCAGTCTGGTTTAATTTGAGATGATGGGTCTGGTCTGGTTTCCAGTGTTGCTTGGAATCACTTAGCTGCTCCAATGGGCTAGATTATCACTTACAAAAGCCCCTATTTCACCACCCGTGGTTCTTATAGTCCTGCTCTCTTCTTTCCTTGTGCCACCCAAAAGGAACTGTGTATAGGAATAGGAACGAACTGGAGTTTTGTAACTATGTGGTTTTAGGATTTGGTGAGTGTTGTGGGTTTCTTTTTTAATGTGGAATACAAGTCTCTGATGTTACAAATGTGAGAACAACATCCAAGTGTGAGAAAAACTCTCACACTTGGATGTTATTATCACACTTTGGAGAACAAAATAGGTTTTATTGGTAGGTTGTGTTTGCACTTGCTGCAAATGGACTATATCATATTACTCCTCCAAAGTTATGATATAAACAAATAACAACACAATAGCTTTGTTAAATGTTTGTTAAGCAAACATTTAACTAGAATATTTGCCAGAAAAAAATATATAAGGAAGAAAATGAACTCATTAGTGTCAGGGAAGAAAAAGAGGCAGGTTGGTATTTTCTGTATTTCCTAAGGATTCTTAACATAGTCCTTAGGAAGAACCGACCATCAAAAAATGTGAGTGATAGGAAATTCTTTCTGTTGAAGCTATAGTTCCTTATCACAGGTGGCTTCTGTCTGAATGGAGGACTTGGTGGTTTTGATCAAGGTGCTTTTGGTATAGTTCACTCTAGATTAAAAGGAAATGAAGATACTAATTTTTCAAATTCTTTTTTTAATCAGTGCGTATTAAGGTTGAACCAAATGATGTTTGGCTTATTTGTCAGATGTATTCTACCTAGACTTGACAAACAAATATAATAAACTGAGTTTCTCCTCATCAATGTATGGTTTCTGGTGTGTTCCTTCTTTTTCTTTCTCTTTCTCTGACTTATCCCACCTTTACAAAGAAGCTACTTATTAATCAAGAGTATTGGCTTTCACGTGTACTCTCTGAAGCCAAAAAAAGAATTGAATAATTATATAGATACCTAAAAATGAAAACACCTTCCCTTTGATTAAACAGGCAATTAAGACAACCTTTAAAGGAAGAAGAGGCGTTTTTCTTTGTTTAGTTCCTAATAGACCAAATATATGCTTAAAATTTGAACGTTACAGCCCTTGAGGAGAACTCTTTCGTAGTAAGTTGATTAAAATCTCTTGGCACAGTGGTGTTGGAATAGGCTATTTTTCTTTAGGCAACAGTCTACAGAAGATTGGAGAGTGGGGAAGTATTGATGAAGAAAGGTATCTGCTCTACTTTTTTAAATTAACTTTTGTTTGGATATATTCGTCATATGGGGGGGATTCATAGTGACAATTCTAATTCGACTTATACTGTACATTATTTACATTGGCCCCATCAATCTCCTCCCCACCCCACTTAAAGCAATTGCAAGAGGTTTCTTAGTTTTGTGTTATATGAAGTCCATCTACCATATACTGTCACCTTAATCTCCTTCCTTCACCCTTCTCCCTCCCACTACCCACCCCCCACCCATGTACACTGTACCTATTTTATAGTACTGGTTTTCGTTAAAGTTCAAATGACTGTGAAATCTCCAGGTGTGGCCACACCTGTCAGAATCTAGCTTGGGCGTGTTTGTTGAGCCAATGACAAACAAAACAGGTCTAAAGTTTGAAAATTATCATGTGCATTTAGCTATCTAAAGTGAGATTTTATAAGCACATTTATGGTTTTATAAGTCAAATTTGGGCCATGGCATAATTTTGCATTGTTATTCTTATCCAAGAGGTTGAAAAGAATTGTTAATTTCTTACAGGTTAACAACAAAGATTAGTACTTACTGAGAGTCTGCTCCATTCCTGGCCCTCTTCTTCATGCCCTTCTTGTACCCTTTTGCCTTAGCAAGCTTGTGAGGTCTGTTACATCCTCTAGCTTTGTAATGAGGGACTGTGATAGAAAAAGCCTTACAGGGAGCTGGTATTCAAACCCCAGCCCTACAGAACCCATGCTCCTTGCTAACACTATGCTAGATTTCTTAGGTAGCTAAGCTGTTGGTGACACTTTCCATAGTGTGTTAATACTACAGATCATCAGTATGCAGTAAACCCTACAATCTAGCAGGTCATCTTATACCTTCAGACCAGCCTGGCCAAGCTAATTCTCACCTAATTCCTAGTTTGAGGAGGTTTCTGAGAAGGGTGTGAAGTTTCAGTGAGCCAAATAGCCAAATCACAAAGGTTGGTGCCAAATAAGAAGTCTGATGCCAGAGGAAAGAAAACCAGGGATGCTCACTTTGTAAACTGGGGTTCCAAAATGAGTGAGCTACCTGCTTGGGTCTGCAGGAAATTAGCCATGCCACAAAAGAAACCATTACATTTGAGGTGTGGGGGGAGTTGGGGTGTTGGAGGTACTGGAATTTAAATTAAGAGTCTTGAGCTTGCTAGGCAGGCACTCTAGCACTTGAGCCACACCTCAGTGCTTTATGCTTTGGTTATTTTTCAGATGGGGGTCTCACATTTATGCCCAGGGCTGACCTTGGACAGCAATCCTTCTACCTGTATCTCCCTTCCATTCTCAGCCTCTTTGTTGAGATGGATCTCACTGACTTTTTACCCTGGCCAGCCTGGACTACAATCCTCCTTTCAGGCTTCCCACCACCACTGAGTGACAGCTTTTTACCCTTGAGAGGGTATACGTATTGCCCAGATTGACCTCTGTGTGTGTGTGTGTGTGTGTGTGTGTGTGTGTGGTACTGGAAATGGCACTCAGGGCCTCATGCCTGCTGGGCAAGGGCTCTGCCACTTGAGTTATGCCCCCAGTACTTTCAGTTTGTTTTCACAATAATATAGTTATGTAAATGGGATGAAAAGGTAAATTTAATTTGTTTCACTGTTACTACAATTATTACCTTAGGTCTTGTGAGAGGTATGCCATGCAGAATTGCAGAAGGTTCAGGAAGGTGTTAAAAACTCTCCTGAGGAGGGGGGAGAGGGTAGGTGAGGGGGGCAGGGGGGGAGAAATGACCCAATGTATGCACATGTGAATAAATGAATAATTAAAAAAATAAAGACCTCCCCTGAGAACACTAACAGTTACTATGCAGAACCTTATATATTATCAGACTGACTTTATTTTATATATGCATTCATAGTTTGGGAAATACTTTTCTTTAAAAAAAGAACACTTTCTCTTGAAGATAGTGAACAAAGCTGTTGTTTCCTTTGTACATTTTTTTATTATTATTTACAGTTTTAGTTTTAGAGAATTTAGCTTTTGAAGCATCCCTTGTTATTATTATTAAACTATTGTGTTCCCATAGTTGGAGAATCCAATAAAAAGCAGGCTATTTTTATTAACTGCCAGATTTCACAACTGTAGAGTGTTCCATTTTGATACAAAGAGATATACAGCAGAATTTATTCAGCGAGTTCTTCATATTTATAAAAGTGTCAACAGTGAAAACAGAACACATTTATACAGGTCAATCATATAAATGTTCCAAGCAAATGGTGCTACCGAACTCACGGGCTGCTTTTTCCTGCCAGCAGGCGATTTTGACCTTATTTATAGAACAGTAGGTAAACTGGTATTTGTTCTTTCAGCTGTTTGCATTTCTGACAGCAGAACAGTTACACCAGACTTCGAATGCATCCAAAAAGGCAAAGGAAATTCTATTTATGTTTATAATTGCTACAGAGCAAGCCCTGAGTTACTGCACTTCATTTGTTTTGAATTGTAATTATAGCACATTGAGATTTACATTTTCATTATTCATCTTTTGACATTATTTATTAGTGTATCATGAGATTACTAATTAAAAATAAAATTGGAAAGAAGGAAAAAAGTCAGAACCAGGGTATTCAATGCTTGTGAAATAGGGGCAAGGATGGTTACACTTTTTTGACTGAGAAATTTTAGAACAGCAATGACTAGCAGATGAGACACTTTGCTGAATGGTCTTTGTTTTACCACGATGGAGGTCATGGTTTATTGATCATTCAAACATCCAAAGAGATAAAAAATTAATAATTTTCCTGTTGACATGTATATATGTTAGCATTGAATGTGGTTATACTTTGGGGAAATAAAGATGAATTGAATTTATTTTTCTGGAATGGCATGATTTCTGTAAACCACTCCGAATTATGCATTTCAATGAATTTCCACTTCCATTTTATACCAAGAATAGATAGATTAGTGAGTAAATTCCCTCTTTTTTAAAGGCTTGAATGCAAATCTGATTTCTATTTTAAAAAGAGAGAGGGAGGGAGGGGAGGAGAAAGTGAGGGAAGCAGTGCAGAGTGCCCAGAGGAGTATGAATTCCACCCATGTGTCCCACCTCCCTTAGGAATCAAGGTCACATCTTCTACCCCCAGTTCCAGGTCAGTGCAGGTTCTCCCAAAACATTTTCTCTAATTGCCAATGATGAAATTTTATAAAATACAAAACAAAACAAAAACAAGAACTGACTTACATAGAGTCTCATATACATCCATTTGGAGACAAAACCAAAGACCTAGGTTTTCTTTGTCTCATTTCTGTATCCCAAATGCCACCCCACCCTACCAGTGCTGGAATCCCTGCTCTATGCATTTTCCCAGTGTATCAAATCAAGCTCAGATCTTGGCATATTGACTTCTACTTCCTAGTAAATGAATGAATATATAAAAAGTGCTTATAACACTGCTTAACAGCACTTGCAATTGTAACAGTAAGTAATGTAGCACGTTTGCAAAAAATATTACTTCTATAACAAGAGTCATTAGATCTCAAGCCTCCCAGTGAGTGGTCAAAGCTCCCTCTAATCTTCTCCAGTTCTTCCCCAGCAATCCATCAGCCACGCGACTCCCCAATACACCCCAATACACCCAACACACCCCAATACACAAGATATGTCCCCTGGGGGAATGCTGAAGCCACCTTGCTCCAATCAGTGCTACTTCAATTCCCCAGAAGTCTCTTTGACCAAAGATTCTAGATTTATTTTCTACAAATGATTCAAAAACTCTCAAAACACCAATGTATTTATTTTTAATGGATAAATCTACACATAGCATTTATTTATTTTTGCTGAGTCGTGAGCAGGATCAGGAAACCTGGACAGTTATTGAAATCGGCCCCTGGTAAAAAGCAAAGGATCAGAAATGTCAGTGACTCTGAAGGGCAAATATTTAAAAAGTGTGACTTTGTTGACCAACTGTGGTGCCCACTCTAGTGCCATACTTGGGTGATTTGTGTTTTGCCTCACTGGATGTCATAGAGGGTTGAATAGTAGATACTTATGTTTTATCTGCATGAACTTCAAATATGTGCTCATGTTACTTAAATGCATGGAGTATTGGGAAGACTTTTATATTTGGATCAGAAGACCTGGGTTTCACCATTACTGAAAGACTATTTTTAAAACCTAGCTTGATCTTAGATAACAGGACCAATGGGAAGTAGACAGCAGCCTCCTCTTCTCCTTCTCTTTCTCCTCCTCTTTTTCATCCTTCTTTTTTTTCTGCTCTAACTTTTATTTCCCATGTTCCCAGCATCTTTTTATGCATACTTCCAAACATACAAAAAAACTGAAAGAAATTTTTGGGGAAAACTTTTTCCAGAGTGGATTTTAACAGTGGTAATGCTAACAACGATATCATGTACTTCCCGCTTATGCTTCAAGTTCTGTGCTAAACCTTTACCTATATTTTCCTCACTTAATCCTCTTAATCATTTTATAACTAGATATGCTTATCTCCTTCTGATGGATAAGGAAATCAAGGCTGAAAGAGATTAAATTACTTACTGAGAGTACTTTTAGCTACTAGTTGGGAAGACACAATTTAAACCCAGGTCTATTGAAGCTGTATCCTAAATGTCTAACCATGCATCCTATCTCCAAAACTGTGAATGGCAAAGCATTCACAAAGCATTGGCTAGATCCTTTCATTTTCATAGGATCAAAATCTTCAAAGCCCACCAAAATTGTTCTTTTAGATCTTGACCTCCCCAGGTCTCTCTGTTTTTCACCTGTAAATGAGTGTGTTGTAGATTTTCAAAGCTTCTTCAGGCTCTGAGATCATGTAGAGGCAAATACCATCATCAGCAATGAGCTATGCATTGATCTTGTCCCTCCTACAGTACGTGTGAGTCATCTCCATTTTATGGTTACAGTAATGTAACCAGTACATTACTGTGCCAGGGTTATTATAATGATATCATCATGCCTCTTGTGAGCAATAAAGGCACACCAAGATTTCCATGAACATTGTTGTCTGTTTTCTCCATTCCCTTTCAGCTTCTTTTCTTCTCTTCCTGTTTTTCTCCTTTCTTGATAAGGAAGGGATTCATGATCAGGTTGCAACTGTGCAGAGAGAGCACTTCGGAGTTTATAGAATCAGAAATCTTACAGTACACCTTCAGTTCCCTATTGTTTGTAAATGCTCACCAGAAGTGGAACACAGTGGACGCCTTGTTAGCTGACTGTGGGTTGTCACCTGCTTTCTTAGCTGGAGTCTCACCCAGGATTTTCCAGCCAGGAGGGAGGGGAAAGTGATGGTCTTCCTCCCTGTTACTCTCCGCTCATCCCGGCCTCTCTGTTGCAGACAGATCTCAGGACTAAAAGGTCAAAGCAGAAAATTAGGTAGACAGAGGAGTTATCTTTCTCTTCTTTAATCTCTCATGAAGTCCTGGCAGGGTGAGGAGGGCACCCAGATTTTCTCATCCTTTGATTCATCTATCATTCATTAGGACACAAACATTAAGTTCTAACATTTAAAAAATACAATTAATATGAATGTCATCACTTTAAAATGTGCAACTCAGTATTGTCCAACCATCACAACTGTCAATTTCCAGAACTTTTCCTCCCCAAACAGAAACTCTGTACCCTGGAACTAGTCACTCCCCAGAACCTCTTCTCCTAGGTGCCTGGAAACTACTCACCTATTTTCTATTGCTATATATTTGCCTGTTCTAGATAGTTCCTATAAGTGGATTTATACACTGTATGGCCTTTTGTGTCTGGCTTCTTTCACTTACATTTTCCAAAAAAACATTGCCATTTCAACTCATCAGGCATTTTACTTTTGTTTGCCCTCAAACCAACAATGGTACCCAATATTTCAGCCTCTTGAAAATACCTTCTGCACCATACAGAAGAGGACAATAGCTAGAACAGGAGTCAAAGAAAGAATAACAGTATTTCCACATTGACTTGTAAAACTGCCAAATGCAGATGTTAATATTCTGCCCAGCTGGAAAATCATTTAGTGTTAACGAGACATGTGAATTCTTAAATTATTCATTTAAAATTATTTTCAGCTATTTTAATTCATGACACTGAATGATTATTTTGTAAAGTGTTGGGGATGTACATGGAAGAGATTGGGATGAAGGCAGGTCCACATTGCGGTGGCCAGGGCTGCTTCTTGGCTGCTACTTGAGTTTCTGTGCAGGACTAGGTGGGTTGTTCTCATCCCTGGGCCACACAGAGCTTTTATGATTGACTTCATGTATCACTTGACTTCCTCTTTCTCTCAGGATGCATTGCCAATGTTGGATTGTGCCCTGAGAGATGAGATCCCCTGTGATCTGTTTTTACTCCCCTAGAGGAAATTCAGAAGTAGTTCTCTCTCCTTCTCTGACAGATATCACGGCATCCATATGTGTCTCTGGCAGTTGAGAACTGGAGAAAGAACATTTCAACTGTTCCATAAAGCTGGAAAGACCAAGGGAGTGAATGTGACAAAATCGATTGTACTCCCCAGGATTTCTCTCTCCCTGTGTCCCTGAGTTATCTACCATAATCAACAGCCTCCCAGGTCTGTGCTCAAGGTATCTGTAATTATATTCATTTGTATGGATGCCCAGGGAATTTCAGTGACTCGCCCTGTAAGTGCAGGTTCTTGTTTGCAAGAACCTGCTGGAATTACAGCATTGCTTGGGGTCTCTCACATTTCATGTGACAGATCTTAAGTTTATATAATGTTGGGATATTTTCCTTGCTTTACCTGCAGCTTAAGAAAAAAAGGCAAGCTAATAATTCTCAGGTCAATTAACCATTTTTCTTAGCACTTTTCAAATGTACCCTTGGAGGAAAATGCACATTCACATACACACAGAAATTGGATATAGGGGAAATACACAAATCAATTCAACTTAAGTAAAAATGACAAGGAAGCTGACTCCTGAAATTATATTTCAGTGCGAAACCAAAACCATTTCCCTCCCTTTTTCCTTCCTGTTTTTTTTTTTTCCTTCATATTTAGAAACCTATGGGTAAGACTCTTCCACTGGCTGCATAATTAGGTAGATTAATTAGCACCTGTCCTATGGCTCTAAGACGTGGATGCATACACTATGGACTTGTAGTCTAAGCCAGACCACTTAAAAAGAGACTGTAGGGGTCCAATGGCTGGCCCTTAGACATTTTCATAAATTGAAAGAATCAAGAGCCAGTCCAAGTTCTGCATCCTCACAAGAGAGCTGGATGGGTGAATGGAGCTGTGCTGGCAGTCTGTCTTGATGGCCCATATTAATGATGACAAATGAGCTTAAGGACAACTGTTGAAAAACATTGGAAGCCTGAGTTCTGTAGTTGAAATGTTCTGTCAAATTAAAGAAAATCAACTTAAATGCCAACAGTGTGAATCTACTAGAAGGCAGTGAGAAGGAAATTCCTGGCTCATCAGGCATCCAGCACACTCGAGATGGCCATTAATTTGGTTTGTAAATCATGTTGTAAGAAAAGAAAAAGCTCAGGTAGACTGCCTATTTCTTTGGATAAGTATTTGCTAAACATTTGAAGTCAGACAAATAAGAAGTTGTTTGAACAAAGGACCTAAAATATAAAGTCCACACATGCACCTTTCATGGCCTTGTGTTTCTTTACCTCACACAGATCCCATCTTTTGACTCTCACCAGTTTAAATGCCGTGTTTAATTTGTTTAATAATATGCACGAGGAGGATTTAATATTCCTTACGTGTCATCCTCCACAGTAAATTGTAATAGTATTATTAAAGTTACTTCATCATGAGATGTAGATTGAGTCCTTTTCCTCCGTGAGAAAGAATGCCAAACATTGTTTAGCACACACTCAAGGTCAAGGGACACAGCCAGAAGTACACATGGAAGCAGTTTGAAGACTCTGACACGGCTGCCTTTCAGAGAAGATCCCCTGCTGGGTCATTCCTGGGTACGTGTCTAATATAGTAATATATTTATAATTGGATTTTAATTGCAATCTGATTTTTGTGTGTGTGTGTGGTGTGTGTGTGTGTGTGCGTGTTTTGGCTTGCTGCTACCAGGACATTGCTCCAAATGAAATTATATAGTACCTCTCTCAGGGCAATTTGTTCTCTGCCAAAAATATATTGGAAGAATAAAATGCATGCAGTGTTGTTTGCCTTAGTTTATTGACTTAACGACTGAGGTCTTGCTTTGTGGTTCACCCCAACAGAACTGGATGGTAGAGGGAGGGTGGACTATCATAATGGAGTTCTCATCATAGCCTAGAGTCACAGGGAGAGCTCCTTACTGGCTTTAAGTCTCAGTTCTCTCATCCGTAAAATGGGGATAGCCGTGTTTATCTGGTGTATGTGGGAGGATGTTGTCATGATTAAGGTAAGACAGGAAACAGATCTAGCATACAGAAAAGGAGGTGAAAAATTAGTAACTTATTGAAACACTTTGATTATCAGTCACTTTTTCAACTAGTGCTCTTCACTGTCCCCATATGTTAGTTGTTTATAAAAAGAGACAGGGGAATGGGGGGCTGTTGGTCAAGGGTACAATATTTTGTAGGATGAAGGAGTTGCAGATATCTAGCTAGATGTCTGTTATACACCATGGTGACTGTAGTTGATATAATGTGCTGGGATCTTTAACATTTCTAGGAAGTAGATTTGAATCACCTCTCATCACACACACACAAAAAGTGACCCCAGGCTCCAGTGACTCACACCTGTAATCCTAACTACTTGGGAGACTAACAGCAAGAGGATTGTGTTTCAAGGCCCCCATCTTGATCAACAGCTTCGAACAGTGGTGCATACCTATCATCCCAAGCTATGAGGGAGGCTGAGATTAGGGAGAATCATGGTTCCAGGCAAAACCCCATCTCAATAGAAAAAAGCTGGGCACAGTGGTGGGTACCTGTCATCCCAGCTATGGCAGACAGTGTAAAATAGGAGAATAGTGGTCTAAGCTGGCCTGGGCAAAAAGTAAGACCCCATTTCCAAAAAATAGCCAGTGTAAAAAGGGCTGAATGTGTGGCTGAAGCCATAGAGCTCTTGCCTATGGCAAGCACAAAGTCCTGAGTTCCAATCCCAATAACCCCCCACCAAAAAAAGTGTGAGGTGATGGATATGCTAATTAGCTTGACTTAATCATTTTGCAATATATGTGTGTTGAGGGGAGAGCTTTGAGAGTATCTGTTGGTGAGATCACATCTGCATGTGATCTGCAGGTCTAGCTATTGACTGGAGGGCACCAACAGTAGCCAAAGTTAATTTCTTTTGGCCTCAGAAGAGACAGTTTCTAAAGAAAAGGGACCAGAAGTCTTCCTGGTGCTCATTACATGGTGGTACAGTTATAATTTAATGTAATATGAGATTTAAAAAGGATCACAACGTTAATACTTGTGTCAATTGATATTATCATACAGCTTCTCAATGTGAAATTTTGCTTTTCTGGAACCCATGCCACAGTTCCTGTGGCCGTTTCAATATTGCTCACAGTCGATATGACAAATTTTCACTATTCTTTAGCTCATTAATTTTTCAAAAAGTGCTCATGGAACTGATTTGATTTAAATCAAAAACATTTGCTATCAGAGTTTTGATGGAAAATAGGAATTTTAGGTACATCCCTGCTGTTGGCAGTTCTGATTCAAAACTGTGAGGACAGAAAATAAAAATTATGACAGTGTTTGCTAAACAAAGGAACCAAAAGCATTGTCAGTTTTTAAAGAATGAATCCATTCATAGAAAAATAATTGAAATGGTATAATAAAGTTCTTTTGTAATCTAGGTTTTGCAAAAGAGAGTATTTGGATCGAATCATATCCTAAGACATTCATTGTAATCTAACAATCAGAATGACTTGATTCATTTGACTTGAAATGAAATAAGCATGAATTCAACAAAATTAGCAGATCATCTGTACCCACTTGTTGGAACGCTGTTGAGCTCTTTATGTTACAATGATAGCATAGACATAGTTTGTAATCTAGTAACAATAGCAAACCTAACTGCTTAGCAAGTGAACCATAGCACTAACTCCTCATTCTGTAATTTGATAATAATTCTTTACTGAAATACCAAGGATAATATCAAAATTCCATCAGTTTATATAAATATGTAAAAGATGTTTAATGTCAAGTTTTGTAGTGTCCTCCTCCCTTTGGCCTCCCAAGATGTGCTTTTTTGCAACAATGTGATAATTGGCTTTTGATATGAATATTAATGTTAATAGATGTAAAATATGACATTTAATGGATGAAAAGAGGCAGTCTTCCATTTTATGATGAATTTGTTTTTATCATTATAATAATAGGAAGGGTTGACAATGATTAAATTTTTAAATTTGAAAAATTCTGATTCCCCCCCTTAAAAAAAAACCTGTACTTTTTCTTGTTTTTTTTTTTTTTTTTTCATTTTTAGTAGGGCAGACAAGGGTGTGTTGTGTCAGGAAAGATAATGTTAATCCCTACTGTGAATGCTGGAAGGGAGACCCAAAGAATAAAATGGGATAAGTAGAAACTGCGTCATAGTCAGGTGAGGTGAGGGGAACGGAAGATTTGAGATCATTTGGTGGAGTGGGGTCTCCTTGTAAGATGGAGACACTGAAATCCACAGAGGGCCTCAGTTCTGCTCATTTGCAAGGCTCTTAGGCAGCAGAGCCTGGGTAAAGAGTAAAGGAATTAGGGGAAAATTATACTGAGAAAATTTTAAAAAAACAAAACAAAACAAGGAAGGTTAACAAATGGCTGAATAAATACAGACAAGGAATTGCTTTTAAAGAATTGCCTATGTCAGATATAATAAGGTTATTCTCTGGAGATTCTAATAAGGTTATTCTCTGGAGATTCTCTGGCCAAAAATCCAGGTTCAAATTCAGCCCTCTTCTGCCCTGGGTCTTTCTGAGCTTCCTTATGAGAAAGAAGCAAGACCTGGGAGATAGTGCTGCTCTGAACCCGCAGTGAGGGTGCTAAATTGGCATCAAACACAGGCAGATGCCTCCCCCTCTGCTTCCAACTGCATCCATTTTGTCCCTGCCTGGAGGTAGACTGCAGTCAGGATCCAAACATATAGGAAAGAAAACCTACCAGCATGAATTATTATAAGCTGTACCCACTAGAATATAAAAATAGTATTCCCCTCCTGCTTGCATTATCTCTGAGCCCTGATAAGGGACTGACTCAAAGGCAAAGGCACTGATACCTAAATCGCAGGGGTGCCAGGCTGCTTAAATGGGCTGAGAGGTGGGAGGCTGGCTTGGGGGAGCATCCGGGGAAGTCTGCTTTGAAGGTACTCAGCGGAGCTGGTGTGGTGCTGGTTGCTTGGGGGTCAGGAACCCTCCCACAGGCCTCTGGTGGCTGTTTGCCCTGACTTATGGAAGGCTGAGGCCTGATAAGCATTTTATTTAGCAGAATAAGCAGAGGCTTGGAGGACTATGAAGCAGTCTTAAGTGGATTGCTCTTGTCATTTTACCCACATGTAACTGGAGGTGTCAGGTGCCTGGAAATGGCTGACCCCTCATGTAGTCCCACTGTTCCCTGGTCCTTCACAGGTACGGACACGGACGGTGGGAGGATACTGCTGGTCTGACTGCACTGGGAATCCAGCTTAGGCCTGGGCTACAGCAATGGCTCTTAAACTTGCCGACTGGCATTTTTAACATTGCCTAGGGAGGTGGGGAAGGAGCCATTCAAAATTGCAGCACCTAAGTTACACCCCAGACCAATCATGTCAGACTCTCTGGAAGGTCATAGGAGCCCCAGGCACCAACATTTTTAAAGAATATCTAGGTGCTTTCAGTATGGATCTCCAACCAGCGAACTTGAACAGTCTAAATCTGCAGCTAGCTTTATCTGAGGAATTTGGGTTAAGCAGTTTGGGTCACAGAAAACTATGTAAGGGCTCTTCAGGGGAACTCTAAAGTGGCCTTAACACCAGGGATAGCCCAGGGGAAGGAAAAGGAGATAGGACAAGATGGTATCTGCTCTTTCATTATTTGGGGTTGGTATATTTGCAGGTTTTAGCTGCTCTGCTTAATGTGTTGATCTGTAAATCAATGAAAGCTCTCTTTTCCTCCCCCACTCTACGCCCACGTGGGCAGTTAACTCAGCCCTTGGTGCCTTAAGGAAAAGCCTCACTACCTATATTGGGTGCACCACCCTCTCCTGCCGCCCCCAGTACAGGGCAGAGCTGAGACAGAAGAGTGAAGCCCTGGGAAAGGAGTTTCATCATGAGTCAATTAAAACCCCAGCCTCCTGACCTCCAATCATAAGTTCCTGGCCCTGGGAAATAGCTCTTTAATGGGCTTTAGGCGATAAAGCAACAAAGTTGAAATTGAGGTTACATTAAAGCCTAATTTTCTTAGGAGGAAAAATGTGCAAATGAACATGAAAGTGATGTACCTTTGTAATATAGCTTCTTGCCTGTGCTCAAACATCCTTAGCCTTTTGTCTCAATTTTCTCAGTACAGCGTGTGCCTGAAGCTGCCAGAATATATTTTACTCAGTAATGCACAGGCAGGAAGCCTCGTCTGGGGTGTGGGCAGAGAGGAATGGAGTAGCTACATTTGGGGCAAATCGGGACTAATGAAGCCTGATACATGGATGGACATCTTGCCCACCAGCTACACACCCAGCATGCAGGGCATTTATCTTGGTGCCACAGAAGGGTTCCAGACACCTGGCTGCAAGAGCTGTCCATGACTAGCTGTATAGACTTAGGGGGAAAAAAAATCACCAATTCTCTTAGGCTCCATTTTTTCTTCTGAAAAAGGGATGGTTTTGGTAGAGTGTTTATGAGAGCATATCTGGGAAAAGCTTTCAACATTATAGACCCCTGTATAAAATGTGACTTTGGCTTACCCACTATACTGTGAAGTCACTGGGACCTCAGGAAAGTGACTTCGTGACCCCGAGTCCTGCTTTCCTTATTCTTAAAAAGTGGGATGTTGGAGCAGACACTTTGGAATACACCCTGGTCCTGTGGTTCTTGTGCGTGGATTCTAAGGAAAGATGGTGGGTGGAAGTTTTCCAAAACTGCCCTTCTTCAGATGCTTCTTCAGTCTCCCCCACAGTGGAAGAGAGCCCTTCCCATCATCCCTTGTGAGATTTTAGAAGTAGAACCAAAAAAGCACGAATAACCTGGAATAATGTCTTCTTGAAGTTTTCAGCAACAACAGCAGAGCCTGGCTTAGGAAAGAGAGAAGTTCTGTGAGTGCACAGAAGTGCTGAGATGCCATCCGGAAACGCTGTTTACTCTCTTGCAAACAGCAAGAGAGGTGATCTGAAAATACCAAGTGAATATTTTTCCTCTTACTCGCGGTTCTTATTTCCCTAGTGTTTCCAGGCGGTATTAGCCGTATGCTTAAGCAACCCATCTTATATTGTCCGAGATTTCATACACACTAGTTGACATTATGCTATTATCACTTTTAATAATTTTTATAACCTGCAGTATGTATACGGATCCTTATTGTAACTACTACTTGGGCCTTTTTATAAGAAGTCATTTTTTTTCTTTTGGCAGCTACATTGCTAAGGGCCTTGAGGATTTCCTTAATTCTGTCACTCAGTGGTTGTGCATTCTGAATTGTCATTTTCTGCTTTTGTGCAGTTTCTGCTGTTCCTATGAGCTTCGTTACCGGCTCATGAAGAATGTGGCTCTTTGGAAGTCTGGACCGCAGGCAGCCCCAGCCATGCCGAGGGTCTTGTTAAGAGGACATTTCTTCTTGCCCTTGGTGTGACAGATTTGAGATTCTAGCATGGACGGAAGCTGAAAAGATTTGCTGAGATGAGACCCCAAAGACGGAGAGATACGCAAGTGGCTAAGGGTTTTGAGGAGCAATTTAGTCATTGCTGACTTCAGACTTTCTGAGTCGCAAACACCATTCTTGTAGCAGAAGATACTCCCTTTTTGAGGACTGGTTAGAGCCCGAGCCACAGCAGGGAGTGGGCTCCCAAAGTTATTGGGTGGCATTTAGTAATGCCTTGCAGAAGGATCCCTAGGAGAAAGATGTGGCCCTGCCCTGTACACAGCCCTCAGTTCTGCTTCCTTCCAGCTGGGTGTCTTTGGGCAAGAGATTAACCTCTCTGAACCTAATTTCCTCATCTGTAGAACAGGATTGTTATGACTTAAGTTAACCTTACGGGGTGGTGTTAAGGATTACAGGTAATGCTTTTTTTTTTTTAAGAGCACTAACAGGACCCTCAGTACTTTTCAGTTATTTTTATTAAATTGTCCCTTAGCAGATGGTAAAATATAAGGATTTCATTTCTGTTAAAAAGATATCTAGCCATTGACTGAGCATTATTTTTTTTTTAAAGTCTTCCCTGGAAACAATGATTTCCAGGTCTGCATGCATATTAGGTTCTGATTTGATTGGTCTAGGATGGACCCTGGGGATTAGCATTTCAATTTTATTGAGGTATGATTTAAGCCAATAAAGTGCACAAATCGTTAAGTATATGGCTTAATGAATTTTGACATAGGAATACATCTATGTAACCACTGTCCACATTAAAATATAGGACATTTGGCATCTGTATCTTTCTCCAGATGACTAATGGGCAGCTGGGGCTGAGAACCATGGGCCAGGCAGATGGCATCCACATTGGATCTGACATTGGCTTTTCCTCCCTCCTCCAAAGCACCCTGTGTTCTCAAACCCCTATGCCAGTCATCTAGGTTTTGCAAAACTGTCCCTCCCCATCCCGTGCCCTCAATGCCCCATCTCTCTTGTTGGCCTCAGCACCTATACTTTCAAGTGAGGACTTAGGCCCAGAACTATGGCTTCTCCTGCACAAAGCCTGATGTCACTGAATGTTCATAGCCCAGAGCTAGCACACAGAGCATGCATGGGTCAACCAGTCAATTCTGGTACAGCCCTGCCATCCTGCTGCCATTTGTGTCACCAAGGAGAATGAACTATGATGAGGACAGGGAAGTGATGCAATTATCTGATTTTTTTTGGAGGGGGGGGATGTTACTGGGGTTTAAACTGAGGGCTTTGTGCTTGCTAGGTAGGTACTCTACCATTTGACCTGAAGGTATGGCTCAAACCTTTTTTGCATTTATTATTTCTTAGGTCTGGCATTTTTGCATTTTGTGTATGCTTCTCAGGTAGCTGGGAGGACAGGGGTATGCCTCCACACCCAGTCTTTATTGGTTAAGATGAGGTCTTGCTAATTTTTTCCCTGAGCTGGCTTTGAAACAAATCTTCCTGAGTTCTGCCTCTTGAGTAGCTGGGATTACAGATATAGCCACCTTGCCCAGCTGAAATCTGTTTTTTTATGTAGCCTTTGAGGCCCACCTGGGGAGTCCTACTGGGGTATGCCTTGATGAAAAGTTACCTCTGTGAGCATTATCAGTAAGTCATCAAAACCTTTGGGCAAGCTGGTCCTTGTCCCTATACCTCTACTCGTAGGGACTGTTCCACCATCACCACCTCCTTCCCTGAATCTTCCCAGGCTCCAATGTGTAGTTTGTGCTGACGTCCCACATTCATAACTCCTTCCAAGGACCCAAACCCTCCTCTTTTATTTTCTTTTCATTTCCTCTTGCACTTGAACTCTCACAGTTGTCTAGGAAAAGCTGGTCTGTGTCGCTTTCATTTCACATGAAGAGATGAACTGAACCTTAATTCCTGATCTTTCTGCCTTGGAAAGCAATGGAGAAAATGCTTGTTTCAAAAACCGTTTTGCAACTGGGCACTGGTGGCTTACCCTGTTTGTAATCTTAGCTACATGGGAGGCTAAGATGGGAGGATCGTCCTGGGCAAATAGTTCAAGAGACCCTATCTTCAAAATAACCAGAGCAAAATGTACTGGACCACAATCCTCCTATGTATGCTTCTCAGGTAGCTGGGAGGACCGGGGTATTCCTCCACTCCCAGCTTTTATTAGTTGAGATGAGGTTTTGCTAATTTTTTTCCTGGGATGGCTTTGAACCAAATCTTCCTGAGTTCTGCCTCCTGAGTAGCTGGGATTACAGATGTGAGCCACCTCGCCCAGCTGATATCTGATTTTTTTTTTTATGTTGCCTTAGAGGCCCACCTGAGGAGGCCAACTGGGGCAGGTCCTGATGGAGATATGGCTCAAGCAGTAGAGCACCTGCTTTGCAAGTGCAAAACACTGAGTTCAAACCCAAGCCCCCTCCAAAAAAACCACATTTCTCAAATCTTAAATGTGGATTTTGTTTCTGTCCTCTATCCTTTTTTGACAAGGGTAATGTCACCCTCGAGGGAGGTGTGGTGGAAGGAAATGCTCTCTCTCCCCCTTCACCCTGGTGTCCCAGCTGTTCCCACTGACCTCTCACTGAGAATCTCCACCTCCCACCCCTAGCCTTCCATAACTCTCTGTGCTGAAATTCTTCTATCTTTAGAATGGATATATAGAGCCCTTTTGTTTTAAGTCCTCAATAAGTACAAATAAGATTGAGAAAATCAGCTGAAACTGGATTTTCAATCTTTTCTCAAAACCATGTTTGGTGGGTTTCTTTAACAGCTAGTGACTCAAGGACTCATTCATTATGCTGTAGCTTTCCAGTTCTCACCATAGAAAATAATCCCAGTATGGTTTCCAATGCTTCAGTCCATGGGACCCTTTCCCAGCCTTTATCTGAAAGCTTAAGGGTGCCACTCAACTGCCTGGTGAAACTTGAGGCTTGGTGGAGGTGATATAGGAGTTAGGAAACCTGACAGCTGAGAACAATGGCTTGGGTGTTGATAAGGAATCACATCTTGATTACTGATGTTAAAGGAATGACTTGTGACATACAACAGGGCATTGTTGACCCCAAACTCTGGAAAAATAACAGCCCTGGTTTTACCATCCTAGGTCCAGAACTACCATGTTAGGACCTGTGGGAGGAGTGATGGATGACTCATAGCCCAGTCTCTGGAAGTTAATGATACATACACAGTTTTCTAGCACTGACTTCTCCATATCTGCAGACCCCAAGGAAAGCTTGAGGTTTTGGTGTCTCCAGCACAGATCCTTCTTGAGCCTGCCTACCCTCCCATCTGAGAGCACACTTTTGCTTTGCTTCTGCTTTCCCTTAATCAACCTGTTCCTACTTAAGTCTCCTGTGATCTCTCTTTGAATTCTTTCTCTGATGAGACCAAGAACTTTCTGGCCCCAAGATACAGTGACCTAATTCCAGTGACAGAGGCATCACCTTCTTTAAAATGATTTTAAACTCTAGCATATGCCACCCCACTCTTTTTCATTCCTAACACTCTCTGAATAGCTTTATGAACTCAGCCACTGTACTGTAGGACTATCTATCTGTGTCACTTTTCTCCTCTAGACTACAGACTCATTAAGAGTAGAGACCATATTCTAGTATTTCTCCATAATCAATGCCCAGCATAATCCTTGCCATCAAACTCACTATTTCTTTATTGACTGAAAGAACATAAGAAAGAATGAATAAGGTTGTAGAGTTTTAAAGCAGAGGTGGGACTAGAACCCAGGTATCTTGAGCCCAAGTAATTTGAAGTTATTTAACCTAATTCTTTTGTATTTTTTCCTGGTTGTTTCATTATGGACTTTTGAAATCTGATCTATTTATGATAAAATCTGTTTGTTGTTTTCTCAGGCATTTTATGGCCTGGGAAATTTGGAATGCTTCCATTCTTCTTTGATGAGTATGACACTTCAAAATAGAAAATTCGGAATTCCAGAAGCTCTAGTACAGTAGCTAAACTGAAATTATTTGCTCATTTTCTTTTGTCAAGGAGTGACTTTGAAAAAGTCAAGTGATTTCAAAAGCCAGCTTCACAATGTTTGAGAGTTCCTCAAACATACTGAGCAGTCAAAACAATCCTATAGAGGATAAAAGATAAAGTGATGGTATTTCTAATTTGAGTTGAAGTTTGCAATTTCTATAAATGAGAAAAGGTTGCATATTTGATGGTAAAATAATTTTAGTAGGAAAGAATTTACTTTGGGGATACTTAGACATATTATGTTGACGTGAATGTACAACAAATTGATAGGAATAGAAAGAACCGGATTAAAGTGAAGAACTCTTAATTTATATCTACACATTAAAATGGAGACAAGTCTGTGAATGGGAACTTAACCAAACCATGGCAGATGAGAAGAATCTTTGAATGATTTTATTTTGGATTTACTTACTGCCATTAATGGAATTTTTGTGACTGCAATCCAGTAGAGTTTTCTTTTGTTCTAATCGGATTTGTTGGCTGAAGCAGTTTATGCTGTTAAAAAAAAATTGCAACTTTTAACATCCAGCTGCTTTTCTGAGAATTACCCATCTATGAAAAAAAAAGTAGCACCATTAACATTTATGAGAAACAGACTTAACATTATCATAAATTATACAGTAAACTATCTCGGCCTCAGATTGAAAGGTGTGTGTTTGTCTTTGAAGCTGATGTATTTTGACAGCACACCAGGAGGCAGCTCACTCTGAATAATGGGCAAGATGAGAGCCTCCCAGGAAAGAAATCACTCCCTTAAGTGAGCGTAAGCCAGATAGGGGGTAAATGAACTTCCCCACCTAGACACATCGCAATTTTAGAAGCATTGATCATACAAGAAGTTAGTGCTAGCAGGGACCCAGGAGCCACTTGGTTATATCTTTTCTATTTACAAATGCAGTATATGAAGCTCAGGGAAAAAAAACAAATCTCTGGGCTTCATCCAGTATTTCAGGGGTGGAGCCAGAAGCACCAGGGAGTCCAGCTCTTGGAGCCTGGGGAAATCACTCCAGCTCCTTCAGCCTCTGCTTCTTCCTCCACAAAATGAACCTGGTTTTGAGCTCTATGTCCCCTCTCCTTTGAAAATCCCACCTTTCTATGACATTAGTAATGATCAGGGTAATTTCTCTGCTTTACTATCTTGTTGAATCAGTTCACCTCAAAGGAATGGCTGCTTGGTTCAGGTACAGGGTGTCCAGTTGCAGATGACTATGTGGAGGTTCCCAGCACAAGAGGAAGACTAGAGTCCTTCAGCCACTGGTTTCCTCTCCTAGGTCCTACTGAAGGAAGGACAATGGACTACACAGCCAATCCCTGCACTGTCTTATCTATACCAAAATCCTAAAACTGGGTCCACAGTTGGGTAGATGTTCTGATGACTTGCTCAGGAGACATTGCTCCACAGTGTCTATTCATTTGCATTCCCCAACTCACTGTCTTTACTCAACTGCCAGCTACATCACACCCGAATGATATTTCATATCATCTTGCCCATCAGTGCTGAAATGGTCATCCTCCAGCACAGGCAATGATCTTTTGGTGAAGTGTTGAAGGACCAACAATAGGTTGTCATAAGTTACCTGTAGATCACCTCACCTCTACATTGCCTGATTGACAAAGGTTGCTGCACTCAACTGTTGGTCTTTGACACTAAGCCACTCCTCCAGTTTGTCTTGTCCTCTGCACTTGGGTCACTTTTTCCTTCTTACCAACAAGCATTCCTCTCTGCCAGTTAAAAGCCAGTTCATGACTTACCTCACTGATTACTTCATGGCTTTTGTGTCTGGGTCCTCCTTATAGGACAATTATTGGTTCTGGTGTCCATGTTCTTAAAAGGTCCTTGACTGCACAAAAGCTGTGATACTGAACTTGCATCTTTCTTCCCAAGGCTCTTTGGGGCCAGTTTGAGTCTCTCAAACCCTGTGGCACCTGAGCCAAGACACTTCTCTTCCTGTGACACTTCTGTGGGGAGGCCATCTCTCTGAGACTGGTATCATAGAATGGAAGAGGAGCCCATTTAGACATGCCATCTTTCTCTAATTAAAAAAACCTCACTTCACTGGGAAGCCACAGAAATGTGCTGTTGGCTTTCTTGGAGGGAGTCTGTTTTGGAAATTCCATGGTCAGAAGCCTGGAGCTATGACAGGCAGGCTGTTGGTGTGGCATGTCCAGGATCATGTATCTTGTCTTTCAAGTCAGCCAGGCTCCCTTTAGAGGCAGTGGTTTGTAAGAGATCTCATGTGGGTTTTCATTTTAAATGGTGCCCTTGAATGTGGCTTATATTTGCATTTTGTTGGAGTATTCATTCCAAAGCACCTCCCAGTAAAAGGAGCCAAATTAAAGCACTTGAAAGCCCTCACGCGCTCTTGGAGATATGAAAGAGAACAGTGACCTCTCTGGGCCAGACCCCAAATTCCAAACCAATAGATTTGGAAGGATGGGAATCCATATGCCTCCTACCACCAAACGGTGCTCATGTACTGTGCTTTTTTTTAAAGTGGTACTAGGGCTTGAACTCAGAGCCCTATAGTTACTAGGCAAGCACTCTACCACTTGAGCCACACCTCCAGTCCTTTTTGCATTCTAGTGTTTTCCAGATAGGGTCTCCCATTTTCGTCTAGATAGCACTCCTCCTACCATCACCTCTGTTAAAGCTGGGATTGCAAGTGTTCATCATCACGCCAGACCCTACACTATTATTTTTCTAATAAATAAAGATATCCTTGGAATATGTAAATACTTATCTTAAAGCACTGCTGAAAAGTTTGTCAGAGTTTTTAATTAATGGGCAAACCACAATTTTTATATGTGGGAGCTCATATAATATTTTGATATCATCTAGGCAAAGAGCCACATTAAAAAGACCCTGAATTTGCCCTGACCATGCCTATGTACACAAACATTGGCCAGGACTCTAAATGACAAGAGGTGAGCTTGTTTGGGTTGATTGACACGACAAGAACAAGGTATAGAGATTACTGTCTGTGCTGAAAAGCCAATTAAATAGCCAATTTCTTTGGAGACGGTCAAAGCCCAGCATCTTGCTAAACCATTTTGCAAGTGTAGCATTCATTTATAAGAATTTCTAGTTGAGGAATCTCAGACTACAAATGCTGCAGGACAGGGATGTTAAATTTTTTCATGCAACATAGGTAAATGATAATATCTACTTTCTTTTAGTTGCAATAATAAATATTTTTACAAATATAGACACATTAAAGAAATTTGTATGGGAAACCAGATCTAACAACAGTGCATTTCTTTGCTAAAGAGCAGATGTCCCCGACCACCCCAAACTCTTCATGGAACAGGTGCTAGTGGGGTAAATTAACTGGTCTTTTCTCCCATCAAGCTTTGTAAAGCTGAACTTTACCTGTTTGGAAGTCTATGCTATCCACCAGATAAAGCTGAAATTTCAGCCCTTTTTCACTTTCCCTGGTGTTAGTTCACTTGGGTTTTGGCGAGAGGGCAGAGAAGACATTGGATAGGCAAGACAGTGACATCAGTCTCCTGGTGTTTAAAAAAAAATGTCTCTCCAGTCGCCTCTGTGGTGAGCCAAATTTTCAGTTTCACAGTTAAGTCTAAACTTAAAGCTTTGTTGGCTGAAATAAGAACTCTGCGGAGTGACATTTCAGTTTTAAGGGCTTCTGTGGAGACCATATTGCTGGTGTAGGAATTTAGCTTCGAGGGGCAGGAAACAGTTTCAGGCTTGAGTGAATAATGTTCCCTATTTCAGATGAAAAAACATTAAAAATCATGATTTTGGCCCTCAAAGAACAGCTATTCATGGCTGCCATGGTGAACGCTGTCTCTAGTTTTGCTTTGGCAACGAAGGCCAATTTGCCACAATAACAGGGACTTTGATTTTATGGCACTTGACATCTTGAAAGTTGCTGAAGTACTTCACAAATTGGTAGGCAGTCGAGACCAAGTGTGCCTTCTTATGTGAGTATCTCAAGAAAAGGTGGCTCTGTGTGGGTATATGTGGTGTGTGGTGTGTGTGTCTGTGTCTGTGTGTGTGTGTGTGTGTGTGTGTCTGTGTGTGTGTGTCTGTGTGTGTGTGTGTGTGTGTGTGTGTGTGTGTGTGTGTATGTTTAGACAGGCTCAGGAATGCTCTAGTGAAATCTTTTAAGGCCTTGTCTGCAAAATATGCACTTGGGAATGACTTTTGGGCATTTGGAGGCACCTGGTTTAGGAAGAGCTGACTGTTATTTCAGCCCTTCTTTCTCTTCCCTCCCACTTCAAGAAAACCGTGACCTAGGACCACATGAGTAACTTTGTCATTTCCCACAATATTGTCCTGCTGAGCCAAAGAATGTTCTTTGTGGAGGCAAAGAACCTCCCATATGATTTTTATGCTCCATCCATCTGTATTAGCTTTCCACTGTCTTCAGAATCAAAGTTCACATACCCAGCCTGGGAGCCAGGGCCTCCATCTATCTGTTGGCTCTTACCTCTTGTTCTGGTCTCACTTTCTGCATCTCTGGAGGCAGCTAGGCCTGAGTTTGAACCTCCTATACTTATCTAACCACACCTAATTAAAAGCAAGTGCAGCATTTCTGTACCAACTGGTCAGAGCAGAACACCACATCTTGCAAGTTTAGATTAAGGTCTCTACTTGATTAGCCAGAGGCAGAAAATCTTACCTGTTTGAGGGAGCTACTCATAGCAGAAGCTAGACACAACACAGCTCAGTGGAGCTGAGCTAAGAGGAGTTGCTAAGAGGGGGTCAGCAGCGATTCAGGGTCTTGCTACATTGGGAAACCAGACATCTGTTGTTAACCTGCCTATTCATCCTTGGACTCACACTATCATTCCAAAGGAATTTATAGGACAATATTATGCCTATTGTTTAAAGATAATGTTTGCAAAGCCAATTCAGGTCCAGCAAGACAACATCCTCATTAGGAGGAGTCAGACAAAGGAGCTGGTAGTCAGCTGTCCCTGAATGGCACTCCTCTTCCATCTTTCTGTGTACCCAAAACCCATTACCTTGAGTTTCCCACTCCCAGTCAATTTAATGTCTTTCTTCTGTCTGGGAATCATTTTCACAAATCAGTGTCCTTACAGGCACTTGGAAGGAACAAGTGAGATAATTCCCACCATGATCTTAGCACAGATCCAAGCCTGCAAAGTGTTCAAAAAATGCTAGCTACTATTACCATTATTATTTACCTGCTCTATGTTTTACAGACTTAAGTACACATCATGCTCTGTATAGATTTTTTACTTCCTGTCTTTGATCTTTTTCTTTGCTTCAGAAAACCCCTTCTTCTGTCTTCCTCCAAACCCTTCCCCATCCTCTTAGGCTCTGCTCAAATACCACCTGCTCTAAGGAAGCCCTTTCACGTGGTTCTTTGCTTCCCTCTGCCAGCTGAAATGCTTGTACTCCTGCTCACTTGCTGTCTGGGCACTAGGCTATATTATGCTACTTTACTCCTCCTGGAACAAGCTTCTCATACTTTCTGTGGTCAAGATCCGGTTTCCTTTGCCCATCTTGGATTAATATGTATACAAAATACAATGGGAAAGAAAAGGCAATTTAAAAACACAAGCTCTACTTTTTTAAAAAATTATTTATCATTTTATTATTGGGGTAACAAAGTATACCATCATATGTATGTGAAAGAACTCAAAGGTTTACATTCAGAATTTGAGGGGCTCTTGCCTCAGATGAACAATGACTGAGTTGAGGACCAGCATTGGTCCACTGAACACACAGTGAAGAGTGTATCAGACAGCATCCGGTAATCCTGCCTGAATTGGCACAGGTACTCAAGTACATGTCTAATTCATTCAGCCCAACCTCCTACACCTGGTGGAAGCCTTACACTTAGAGGGTACTTAATAAAGTACTAGAATTGGATGAATGAATGAATGAACAAATAAATGAATGCACAATAAATAGGAGTTGAATTCACTGCATGGATAAATGATTGGCTATGCAGAGCATATTTAAAACTCATAATCCTCAGGATGAATTTTCTTAATGAATAGCATGCCAAGGTTATTATAATTTCTTCTTTTCCTTTTATAAATTTCAGTCATTTGCATTGCATATGAAGACCAATTCTCTTCCTTATTTTTAAAAAACTTTCCATCTCTGATAGCTAAGTGGAGATAAGGTTTATGCTGTCACCAGAATATGAGAGTACTTGATGGTATCTTGAGAAGCAAGACATGGATGAGACTGTGAGAGGACATGTAACTTGTGCTGTAGTAAGAATCAGAGTTTATGAATTTAAAAATTGCTAATTTGAGAGCAGAAGGAAGAGATTATGTACTTAGACGTATAGCAATTTAACAAGAACAGAACTGAGGAACGTTATTTGAATTAACAGAAGTAACGATATATTTTGTAGTCTTGCCTTTGATCAATGTTAGATGAGAAAGAACATCTCCCCACCTTCCTTCCTTGAAGGCCATTCTCATGCACTGGGAATGGAACCAACGCACCAAACGGCCATACAGCTGTTTTCCCATGACCTTTACTCCTATCTCAACCAGACACAAGCCCAGCTTGACCTCTTCTAGAACCCCTTACAGGAGAGCTTGAGAGTTGGGCATGAACTATATTCTTTGTTTTCTAGAACTCACAGGGTGTGGCTGTTTCTTTGCCTTCAAAAAAGAAAAGAGCAAGACCTGAAACCACTCAGCCTTCTTCATTTTACTTTCTTATTTGCTTTGGCTTCACCCTCTTGGAGACTGTTTAAATCTATAGAGCATTCTCCTTCCTTTAGGGTTCCACGCTGCACAATCATTCAGTCCCCAAGCATTTATGGAAGTTGCCTGTATGTGAAACAGGAATAGAGAAGCAGACAAGACACATTAAAATGACTGCATCAGGTAGTGGACAGGCTATTGCACAAATGAGCACAGGAGAGCGCCATTTGTGAGAGGGAAGCACATGTGCCAGAAGTGTGAGCTAGACAGACCCCCTGGGAGGATGAGGAGGTCAGGGAAGGTTACCTGGGAAAGAGACATTTAAGCTCAGACATGAAGGAGAAGTAGAAATTTAAAAGAGAAGAACTGGGGAGAATCCTATGATGGGAAAGCTTAGATGGCTTTTCTGTAACCCTTAGCCTGCAGTGGCACAAGGTTTCTACCTCTCAACACATGGGATTATAAAAAAGGATGCTGTTACTCACCAGCTGTCCCAGTTGAGAGTTTCTTATTTTTCCACTCATAGAATAAAGTGACTATAATGATAAATCACTCACAGGTGCATGTTGGTACTTCTTGTGTGACAGCCACTGTGACTGTGTAACATCACACTTAGTAAGATACTGTAATTTCCTTCCATTTACACTGGGCACTAGAAGGCTAAATAATGTGCCTATGGTAACATCGCAAGGGCGAGAGAGGATGGAGGCATTGGTGGTCTTTCAGAGTTCATGCGTTTAACGAGTACTGCACATGCTACAGGCTAAAGGAGCTCATGTTTCTTTTTAGGTTTGTAGTTTCTAATGCAGTGCTAAGTAAATCAACCCCCAATGAATGCTTGCTATTTAATCAGGTTAGATTTAGTTAGCCCATTGCCAACGGGTCTTTATTTAATTGAAAACAAGATGGGCTTGGAAGAGGGTGTGCTGGTTGAATGGTGTATTAATAGAAGCAGTGAGGTATTAAGACTTTGAAACCACCTGGTTTTGAATAGCTACTTGTCACTTTGCCTGACATGAGGACAAACCCTATAGTTTTCATTTGTTTTTGTTTTTGATTTTGATTTTTTTGGTGCTGGAGATTGAACCCTGGACCTGGACTATCCTAAGCATGTGTTCTACCACTGAGCCACACCCCCAGCCTCCCCTTCTCTTTGTGGTGTTTTGTGAGAAATAACTTTCATTCATTCATCAAATGTTTGTTGGGTAACTGAATGTACTAATCATTGTTCTAATCTCTAAAGACTCAACAGTGAACCAAATAGACAAATTCTCGCCTGTGTGTATTTTACATCTTCCTTACATAAACATATGTGTGACAGGCTTTGCACATTTTTGTAAGGTGCTGCTGTTAGTGCTTTGAACTGGCAGTATTGGCATATTCCTGGTATTTTGGTGGGGTTGTCAAAAGGAGTGGCAACACAAGATCATGTTGGCAGATTAGGTGATTTTGCTCTTTGGGTGGATTCATAATCACAGTTGAATTAATTCATGTAACAGTTGGCTTTAGTGTGTAAGCTAGCCAAAGCATTTCCTTTGGGCCTTAGATTAGTATTTTTGATTTTGTACATTTTACTAGTAATGTTTTGGTGGTAACAAATGTCTACAAACATTTTCTGTAATGTAAATGGCCACATAGTAACTATTTTTCAGATTTAAAGCAATGCAGTCTTAGTTAAAACTGCTCAACTCTGCCTGCTACTGTAGAAAGAAAGCCATTGTAGACAATAGTCAGCAAATGGGCATCAGTTTCAATAAATCTTTATTTATACAAACAAGCATTCAGGCCACAGGTCACAATTTCCAACATCTATTCCAAAGGGGGGAAAAAATCTCTGCTACCATAATACATAGGGATATGGCTTTCAGAGAAAAGAAAACGTGAACTAATATCACAAAATAACACTGACTCACTTGTTTCAAACTCACAGTACACTCATTAGACACTTTTAAAAGTTTGGATTCAACTCTTGATGGTTTAAATGTCCTTTTTTGCGTGACCTTCTTTCCTAACTAGTTCAAGAGCAAGGGTGGTGCAAGTGATTATTCAAGAAAGAAGTTTCAAGAACCTGGAAAGGACATCTTTCCTGGAATAGAAGCAGAGAAGATACTGAATCCCATGGGAATTTGTGTCCAGTACAAGGAAGAGATTTCAGAAATGACAGCTTTGTTGCCTTGTTGAAATAGATTCCGAGGAGGGTTACTGAAAGACTTTTTTTTTTTTCTGAGACATTTTAAATTTCAGAGAGCTTCCCCTTTCAGGCAACTGGCCAACACACAATTATTAATCACTCGCTGATTAAAAACCTGACCTTCTTACCTTGTTTGAGGTGGCTAGTTCCTGATCTGGTTGGAAGCCTGGTGGTGGATGGACTAAGTATTCTGTCTGGAATTTGGTGAACAGCTTTGTGATATTACCATGCCAGAGTGAAGTCTCACTAAGTTACAGTGAGGGACAGGAAGCCTGTCTAAAATAGAGGAAAGGAAGCATTTTCTAATGCATTTGAGAAAGGAAATTTCTTTTCTAGAGGCCCAAAGTGCCACAGGGCAGTGGGACCCTGACCAACCAACACCTATCTTAGATAAAAGTAAATGTTAATTAACATATCAATAGTTTGTAGATCTTAAGTGTTTGGAGAAAGTGCTGGAGGGGGTTTGACAACTTTTTCTTCCCTTAAGCTCTTTTGCTTTCTCTTTGAAGAACTATTTTCAGCAAAGAGAACTCCTGTTCCAATCTATTTTGATCTCAAGGATGTCTGATTTAATATAATTTTCTCACGTTTCTACCAACTTGCCCAAGGTGAGGAATAATTTACTTTGTTAGAGCAAATAAACAAAGATATTTAAGGGGAAATGGAAAATAGTGGACTTCCTTTCAAAACTAAAATGAATAAATAAATAAATTAAGTACTCTAGCTTGGTACATATTGGCAAATCTGCCACCCATCATTTTTAAACTTTTGCATTGGTAGATGGTCTTACTTGCATTCTGAGGCTTTGGAGAATTTGTTCAAGTAGGCGGTCATGCAAAAAGAGTCTTTAGGGTATTTTAAGTTTTGTGTTACCAGTGGTCTCTTGTGTATTTAGATTTTTGTTGATGGGTATATTAGGAACCAGAAGAGCAGGTGTGATTCCAGCCCATTGAACACAGCAAGTAATTACTTCTCTGATTTTGGAAAAAGTTACATATACTCCCACACAAGCAATAAATGTAGCCAGACCAGGGTGGGTGGACACTGGCTGGTGACCACCATGCTCAGGTGGATGCTTGATTAGAGGATCAGAGAAGGGTTCCAGTACCTTCTTCTGGTTTATTATTATTTACACTGGCCTGAGGGAGCCCCAGCACATGGTATTCATCCTATGACAGCTGCTTTCTCTTCTTAACCCCTCTTTTTGCGTAAGATGCTCTTAGGAAAACATTCTTTAACTCGAATAAAATCATATTTGTTTTAAATTGACTGCAAAAGATTTCAAGGGCCCTTGGCCTCCTCACATTTATAAATAGCTGAAGAGATGTATAGACCAAGAACAAAGTGAAATGGGAGTCATGCAGTAACGGTGTTTGGCAGGAAAGCCAAGCCAATATGAAGTGAGTAGTAAGTCCATGTGGAAATTAGAGTTTTTGTAGTGGGAATGGGGAGAGGTGGCTCTGGTCCACAATGATTAAGAAAGTCTTGTTAGGGGAGGTGTGAGTTGACCAAGGACTTCAAGGGTGAGTAGGATTTGGCAGGATGGGGAGAAATTGATCCTGGTGGAGAGATTTCAAAGCAGCCATATTTTGGTTTTTTAATACATTGGCCTGTGTTTGGTAAATACTTGATAGATGCTAATTAAATAAATGAATAATTCTTCCCATTTTTTTTTCTCCTCCAAAGTTCTGCCTGTGGCACTCAATTGGACACTGAATTCTACCTGTCTCACCTTATCAAAGCAATTCTTCTCTCTGGCTACACTGTTAGTGCCCTGTGGGAGACGACATGGTCAGTAGTTTTTGCATGCTCTATAGTAGTAACAGAAATGTGGAGCGCAAAGCAGATACTGGCTAAACTCTGTTCCTCATTGAATAAGATGACCAAAGATTCAAGATGCTAATAAGCCTTGGTGGAAACTCATGTTTTGTCAGGCTCTTTGACAAAGCAGTCTTTGTAACTGGGGGTTCCTTTGCTATCATGGAGAGCAGCCCTACCTCTGCGACCCCTGTGGGAGCAGAGCAGAGCCATATGCCTATTACCAGGGTCTCCTTGCTGCCAGTAAAGATAAGCCTGGATTTTTGGGACAACTGATTTGTACATGAACTTGGCACATGCCACTTCTACAGTATGTCAGCTTTTAGACATACAGACTTTGGTTTATGATGATCTAACAGGAAGAATGGGGGTAGAGCTCGTAGTTACCCAGCTTCCATGATGTGCCAGGTGACATGCTTGGTGCTTTTATAATGTTACTAATACTTGACTTGTAGAAAGGACTTTTTTTCATTTTAAGTGAGGGACCCAGAGTGTTTATGTGGCTTGGCCAGGGTCATACAAGGAGTAGGTAGTGAAGGGTGAAGCTGGAGACTCTGATGCCATTGTGTTATGCTGCTCAAAGACACTACACCTTCTTAGATGACTGGACCTGAACAGGCAGAAGGGAGATGTGAAGTTATTTCAGATGAGGGCCAATGATCAAGGACAGTCTTAGGCAATGATGTTGGCGGAACAGTAGAGTATCTTGGAGTGTGATGGTGGGGGATTGATAGGAAATAATCATGAATTCCTATGGCTAGACAGGATTATAGAGGGTCCTGGAAGACTTCAGACTTTATTAAATGTTATGGGAGCCATGGAAAAAATTTAAGTAGGGTAATAACATGATAACATTATTGATTAAATAATTAACACACTTATTGAGCATATATCGTAGGCCAAGTTCTGTTTTAGAGAAAATTACATCGCTTTTCCTCTCATGAAACTTTTCAAGTGGGCAAAACAGACCTTAGTTTGGTTATCTCATAAATAAAATGTAGATATAATTACCAACTGTGGAACATGCTTCAGAATGAGTGCATAAGGCAAGGGTTAATGTAAGACCCTCCCGGGTTGAGGAACTAACTTTTGAGTTGAGACCCAAAGAAATGAGTACGGCTTAACTAGATGAAAAGAAGTCTCCATACAAAAGGATAGTCCATGCAAAGGCTCTGTGGCAGGAGTAACTTGACCTATTTGAAGGATTCAAGGAAATAGCCTTCAGTAGAGCTGAGCAGAGTGAACTGGAAAGTGGAGGAAAACACATGGGGTGGGGAATAGGAAAGAGCTAAATCTTGTCAGGACCTTATAGATGGTTGGAAGATGTTCGTGTTTATCCAATAGAATGCTGTTTGCTCCTTAAGTGCAGTGGTGAAGAGGGTCGGGAAGAAGGAGATGAAACTGCTAGTGACCTAACCCTGACAGCTCCTCAATTGCAAGCAGGGGCGCCATCCTCCTTCCTGTTTGCAAGCTGTGACCACAACTTGGAAAGGTGAAGACTTTTCAACAGACTTGTCAGAGTTTGTGTTTTATGGCAACTGACAGGACTGTGGGGCTAATTTTAATAGAAATAGCCTAGGTGGGTTTGTTAATTTTCTTCCTTCCCTCGGTGACCTGTCTGCATAGCATGAAGGAGCTTTGATGTGACTGGGAGAACAGAAGGATATTTCGTGCATAGCCAACCGTGAGAGGAATGCTGGTTTTGCAATGAGGAAGCACAGAAAGATAACAGGTGAATTGTAGGGAAGGAAGAGATTAGAACAAGCAGCATGTACCCCCGACCCTGCCCCAATGCAGATTCCTTTATCTAAGACACATCTTCCTCCTATCAGAGGATTAATTTTTGTGAACCTGGGGGATACATAGGTCCCTGGGACACTGCACACAGTGGGAAATGATAGTGTAACCCTCGGGGAAGGGAAGGAAGCCCTCAGAATCCTTTGCATCTGTGGGGTTTGTTGCTTTCCCCCTTAGTCCTATGAAACTTTGTGGTGCAGGGAGAGTCTAAAATCCAAACTGCAGTACACATTCTGCTGTGTTCATGGACAGGATGGGGATGACCGGTCCCCTGTGTGCTTGTGATCCTGCCGTTGCCCCTGTGTGGGCTTTTTTTGTCTGCTGGCTGCGACAACTGGGCTCTGTGCTGTGCCTGGGTTGAAGTGCCAGGACCATGGGAATGCCCAAGAATTAAAAAGAGCCTGGGGCATGCACACACAATACCTTTCGGGTCCCCATGGGGGCCAGCAGTCTTCAATGTCCACAGGGCCACACTTGGGACAGTGTGGGTTCTGATATGCTGATATGATGCTTTGCTCTTCTGATTGCAAAGTGAGTGCCACGTGGAGTGGGCTCTGCTTTCAGATCACCCACTCTGTTGCAGACCTAGAGAAAACCATCAGTTTTGAGGCTTACTCTAGGAAAAGGGAAGTCATTCTATTCTTAGCCCTCAGTTTACCAGGATGGAGAGAGAAAAAGAGCGTCTGAATAACCCCATGTCCTAGGCAGTTAACTCCTTTAATCTCTGGGGACTGACCACCCACAGTCTGGGTTCCAGGTCTTTGATGGTGCCTCCCCACGGTGTCCCACTGTGCATGTGCTGTGGCCATCTACCTACACTGGAAGGACACTGAGAGCAAGAGAGATAGGGTGCTTGCATAAAGACATCTGTTTTTCAGGTTTCTTTGAGTAGGTACTCAATAGTTTTCCTCTATCTTTTACCTACTAAACATTCAAAATTAAGAGACTTTTATATTCCAAGTATAGAGTGCCTTGCTAGGGCTTTTTGTGTGTGTGTATGTGTGCTACTGGGGTTTGAATTCAGGGCTTTGCAATTGCTAGGCAGGGGCTAAACTCCTTGAGCCACACCTCCAGCCCTTTTTGCTCTGGTTGTTTTGGTGATAGGGTCTCGCTTTTTGCCCAGACTGGCCTAGGCTGTGATCCTTCTATTTATGCTTCCTGATGTCACTAGGATGGCAGGCATGAATCACTGAACCCAGCTATTGTTTGAGATGGGGGTCTCATGAACTATTTGCCTTGAATCATGATCCTCTTGATCTCTGCTTCCTGAGTAGCTAGGATTACAGGCATGAGCCACTGGTGCCTAGCTTTGGTGGGACTTTGAAAAGCCTCCATGGTCCCTCTAAGAAAAGCATCCAGTGCATTTTCTGGGAGGAATGTGATTTTGTGAAATACTGGTTTGTAGAGAGGAGCAAGGCCAAGCAAGCAAAGACAGGAAAGAAGGTTGTTGAATGAAAGAAAGGGTTGGTACCTCTGGCTGTGTGGGAAGGGCCCCTGGAAAGAGCAGGTTGGGTGCTAATGAGGGTTAGGTACAGTGGCCTGGGAACAGGGGAGCAGAGCAGGAAGTTGTGGGTACACCGAGGAAGAATGGGGATCTGTTCTCCAGAGGCAAACAAAAATATGATTTTGACAGCAGGGGCCATATCAAAGCGAAATTGGATATCAAAGGACGTTTTAAGAAGAGCTTTGGACGTCAGAGGATAGGAGCAAAGGGATTTTTTCACACCAACTAAGAGCCCAGGAGGCCAGAGGTCCTCAGCTGTGGCTCTGACCTGCAGTGCAGCCCGGTCAGGATGCACAAAATGAAGCAGGCATTTATTGTGATATTTTAAAGGAAGGATGTTTACAGCCACTCTAGTAAGAGAGGACAGATTAGATTTCTCTACTGGCATGACAGTTGGTGGTCCAGTCCTTGGAGATCCTGAGTGTGTGAAGTTGGTGGGGATGAGAAGTGGGCTTTGCTAGGGAAATCCCAAGAGGGGAGCCAGTGAGGATGTCTGCACCCTGCTGATGACTGCTGCCTGTCTAGGAAGAAGGGCATAGATTCTGTCAAATGTCACTTTCAGGGGGACATGGACAAAGTTGCAGGTCCTGTGCTCAGATCTGGGAGAAATGAGTGTGCAGCCTGGGCCAGAATCAGGAACCAGGAGCCAACCTGAGGCTCCACATGGGGTGTTCTCCCCAGAGCTCCCACCCAAGGCTGTACCTGGGAGATGGTTTGGGAGGTAAGTGGCTCTGCTGCCCCTGGTGGTCCCGGTTAGCCTGAAGTGTGTGCACACAGACCACATTGCCTACTCACCCTACATTGAATCATAACCTAGCGCCTGGGAGCTGTTTCCAGCCTTCAGACCAAACCCTGTCCCCACCCTGGTCCAGGCTGGTCCACTGACTCCCTCAGGCCCCACGGACAGCCCTCCATCTCTTCTTTCTCATCTGCTCCTCCCAACCACACAGCAGGGAGAGGTTCTTTTGGAAATGTAGATCCAGTTCTCACACTTCTGCTTGAAAAGCTTTCTTTTATCCTGAGGACAAATTACTAACTCACCACTAAGTTTACAAAACATGGCAAGATTTTATTTTCTTATTTTAAAGAAAGGATGTTTACAGGATACTGAAGGAAAAGAGAGAGAAATTAGATTTCCGAGATAGATTTCCACAATCACTACAGTTATCTTCCTGTTGCTGAATTCTAGACACACTGATCTATTTTTTAATTCAGTGGGTCAAGAGCTTTGCTACCTCAGGGCCTTTGCACATGCTGCTCCTAACACTTAGAAATTTTTGTGTTTTCATTCTCTCCCTAGTTTATCTCTATTGAGCCTTCTAGTTTCAGAAAAACAATTCCTTCTTGACTTCCTCTTTAGCTCTCATAACCCTCACCTGCCTTGCTTTGCTTCTGTTCACTTTGTTATGACTTGCAATTGGACATTCATTGATGTAATTGATTGTTCAGTGTCTGCTCCATTAATTATAAGCATCCTAAGAGTTGGGGTCATGTCTGCTTAGTTCATCTTGATGTCCTCAGTGTACTTTAAATATTGGTTGATTAAACAAATGAATAAATTTTTGAAGACTGCTATAACCCTGTTTGTGCTTCTACACAGAAGAATTTAAGCAGTTATTCATTATTTACTTAATTTGTTCCTTCTACAGGCATGAAATGAGCAGTTAGTGTGTGCGAGCCAAAAACAAGACACATTCCCTATCTCCAAGGGGATTCTGGAGAAAGAGATCATTTTATAAACTAATATTCCACACAGTAGAATTAACACTCTTAGAGAGATATGCGAGATGGGCGGAGTGCATAGTGTCTTGTGCTGGTAGCAGACAGATTACTTAGTATAACTTTCTGACATTGAAGCTGGTAAGAATTAACAGACCAGGATGTGATTAACCATTCCCCAATCTCCTCAGAAAGACATTAACCTAAACTGTAAGGGGTGTAAAATAAGCTGTGATCTAGTTAATCGCAACATGCGGCATGTGTTGGTGGTAGGCAGTGTGGTGGCTGATAAGAAATGTGGAAAATCCGAGCATGCCCTTGCCCCTCACCCCCATTCAAATGAGAAGATCTCAGCTCACAAGCTACAGGTAACCCTGGGGTGGAGACAGGGCCTTTCTGCGCACTTCACCCAGAACCCTCCTGTTTTCAAAATGCTACTATAAGTTGGGAAAATACTTTATTAGTAGGTGTTAGTGAGAAGAGGAAGGGAGGTCTTTTGAATTCTATTCCTATAAATTGATTGACAATTTTCTTGGGTTGTGATTCAAACTTGTTTCCTTCTTTTTAAATTATGTGTGACAAAAGATAGTAGTGGTGAAACCCAAGTTTACTATTTTAAGAACTGTCTTCAATAACTGGGAAAATGACCTTTAGACAGTGACTGTAAGAGTGTCCGGCAAACGAGTTCCACTTACCTAAGGGTAGAAAGGTTTGAACTCTATTTCCCGAGTTGATGAGTGTTTCATGATAAACCAGTTCTGGCTCATTAACTTCATTTCTCAAAACACAGGTTTTAAAAGAGTGTTTCTTAAAGGTGTTGCCACTAAAAATGGAATGGATCCAACTTGCTGGAAATAACAATAAAGCAGAACACAGTACACAATGTTGATGAAAAATCTATACATATTTTGTAGTGATGTGTGTTAGTTTTGAAGTAAGTAGTAAGCAATGTTTTATAAATAACAACCGATATGTATGATGAGCCTAATGTCTGGTAACTGTTTTGGCTTAGTGTCCAGCCTAACTTTCCATTTTCCATATTTCCTGATTTGTCTGGAACATTAAATAAATGGGGGGGGGAATGTTAATGTTTCCAGAAAGCTGCCCCCTCCTCTGATGGTTATCTAGTGGGGGCAATAGAAACTGCCCTAAAAGAGATCATTGGAAGCTACATCTATAGGGACATCTGAGTCTACAGACAGATTTACATGGCGCAAATTTGTCCATACCTTGCATGGGAACCAGAACAACATCTCTGAATTCCATACTGTGGGCTGTTGTCTCCTCCTAAGAATATGTGCAACTCCTTTTTCAATTTTATTTAAAATTCAAAATGTATTGTGCTAGATGTTGTTCCAGGCACTTGGGACACATCAGAAAACAAGACAAAGAGCCCTTTGTGGTAGACCTTACAGTTTGTGGTCTATTGCTACTTCACCTGCACACTGCCTGTGGGCCAGGCAAGCCACCATGCCTAGAGAGGTAGCCTCTGTCATCAGCTGCCCAATGGAGACTGAGCAGTCTGGCTCAGACTGGACAATATGCCTGGTCTGCTGGAGATGCCAACCAGGAGCCCACTCGGTAAGCCCAACCCCCAGACAGATGGGAGGTGTTAGATTGATTGAGCATAGTAAAATACAGCTGGGAGAGGGGGGAGAGAGCTGAGGGCACTGTTTGTGCAGTGGTAGTGGTGTGGGGACCTAGGCCATCTAGTTAACCGTTCCCACTGCTGCTTGGTAAGGTCCTTGGTCCTCCCTGTGGCTGCAGGGGCCTCTCTTTGACCTTCTCCTTGACTGTCTTAACAAGCATTTTGGAAAGGCCCTCACCTTGCAGCTTGGCCAAAATGTATTCAAAGGCCTTCTTAGTCTTGGTCACATTGCTTTTGAATCAGGTGAAACCAAACTTCGGGACAGCTCTGGAGACACCAAAGAACCATGGGAGATGAAGTGTCCCAGTGGATCTGGGTCCAGCCACTGGGGTCATAGTTCACAGAGTGAGCAATGGTTCCTCCACCACTGTCAGCTGGGCCTGGGTGATGGTCCGTGTGACCATGATCACGATCTGATTCCAGGTCCATGAGAGTGAGCAGCTGGCATACGTGCTGTTCCGTACATGAGTGGACTTGGTCAGGAGTCTCCAGGACGGGTGGTTCCAGGCAGAGGTCACCTCCTTTTGTACTGTGTCTTCTATCAAGATGTGTTTGATTCAGGTACTGCTGCCAGAGCAGGACACCTGCTCCCAGGAACTTGGGAGCACACTGCAGCCTGCTGCTGTCACCATTGTGCTGTGCCCCAGATGCTACCACACCACCATAAGGAGTTGTACCTCGGGTCACTGTGAGTAAACAGGCACATAGGAACAGTCACAAGGGTGAACCGCAACTGGGTGTGTTCTTGACGTTTTCAGAGTGATTTTTGCATACCTTTGTAAAATCGACAATATGTGGATGATAAAATTTCCCCACAGATATTGCAACTAATTGTTCCTTCTAGGTAAAGAATGGCCCCATTTCTTGCTCTGTTTGATGATGACTTTTCATTTTCTGCCATAAATGAACCTAATTTGCAAATGAAAAATTTCACTGAAGCATAAGTTGGCTGCAAGGGAATTGCAGCCCCGAACCTTTGGAAGTGTTCAGTAGAACACACAATTGCATTCTCAACAAAAGACTTACGATCCTAACTCCAAGTAAAGGGAATAATTGCGCCTAAGCAGTACTTCTTATTTTAAAAAGTTTAGACATTCCAATAACAGTAATCAAGAGGAGTTAAGTTCGCTTGAAAGCAAAGCAAATAAATGAGGAGTAATTGTCAGAATTTGCTTAGTATTTCCTGTTTGGAGGATGGGGTTTTCCTCAGGCTGCCAGATTCCCTGTGGATACATAGAAGCCCTTTATAGTTGGTATCATGAACAAGAAAAGCAATTCTTTGCTGTGCCCAGCGTATCAGGAAGAAGATCTAGGTTCCAGCCTTAGTTCCTGCAGTTCTGCACTCAGTGACTATCAGAAGGTTCCTTGCCTCCTGTATCTGTTTCCTCAACTGTAGGAAATACAATGTTGGGGCTTTTCTTGTGCAGGCTGAGTTGATCCTTTATTCGAAATCTGCAAGGGTAACTTGTGAAGGAGAGCTAATGGTGCTTTACCTTATACTATGGTTGTGATTTAGAGCAAGCAAAATGACAGCCAGCCCAGGTAGATGTACTTTAAAATTTAACAGCCTCCAAGCCAGCATGCCTAGCGAGTGGGCGGTCTTGAGTTCAAACTCCAGTACTACCAGAAAAATGCATTAAGTGATATGACAATGGTCATCTCTTTTCTCCTCTAGTTGAGAACTTTATTTTACCCATTTAGGAATCCAGTCGAACTCCTCTGTGCTGGGCACTGGTGTAGCATATAAACAAGATAAGGACCTCATTCTGATAGAGTTTACCTTCAGGCAGAGGGCAAGTGGCAGTGGAAGGCCTTGGAGTTGGAGAGGTTGGAGGACTCAAGAGATCAGGTTGGAGGCTGGACTAGAACTGGAGAAAGAAGCGAGGCTAGGAAATGGAGGGCCTTGGTTTATCTTTAGGGGAAAGTTTGGATTTGATCCCAGTAATGTAGTGATTTCTTTTAATTGTTTGCATTCAGAAATGTAGGTGTTTAGCTACCACCCTGGTGGACCAGTAAAGCAGACAAGACAGGCTTCTTTCTCCTTTCACGCCATCTCTGCAGGTCAGTCTCACCTGTCTTTCCCTCTTTCTGCCTTGTTCCTCTTCAAGCTCTCCCACAGCCATCCCATTTGGAAGCCTCCTCCCTCTTGTTTGCTTTTTTCTTTTTATAGTACTTCTCACATTCTATCTTATTTTAAAATTCTTTGTGGGTCTCCTACAGTAGCGTAGGAGCCTCTGGGATGCAGAGTCCTTATGTTACCCTTTTTTTTTTTTTTTTTTTTTTTTTGGTGGGACTGAGGTTTGAACTTCACATTTGCAGGTGCTGTACCGCTTGAGTCACATCTCCATTTAGCTCTGGTTATTTTGGAGATGAGGTCTCTAGAACTATTTGACTGGGCTGGCCTCAAACCTCGATCCTCGTGATCTCAGCCTACCAATCATCTAGGATTACAGGCATGAGCCACTGTCACCTGGCTACAAAACAGTTTATTTGTCTTTACAAGGAACTAACTGTATGGGTCCACTACAGATCATTTCATTTAATGGGTAGATTTGACACAGAGGATCGTTAACCTGGCAACTTTTAGAGTTAAATCCATTTAAGGGAAGGCATTTTTATCCATTTAAAAAATTACACAATAGAGACACTTTCAAAAGTTAAAGCATTTAACAAAGTGAACAAAGTAAAAAAAAAAAATCATACTTCGTACCCTCAATGTTAACCCCATTTCAGAGGCAGGCTAAAACTTCCTTGTTCATCATTGTTCAGAATTTTCCATTTGCTATTCCATTTGTGTTACTCTGTGTCAGTACCCACGAATCTGCTTCATCCTACTAATGACTGCATAGGCATGGGCGTGTTAGATACACATTCCTCTATTGGGCTGTTTAGGTCATTTCGGACTTCTTGCTATATGTTTGCACACATCACCACACCACTTTTACTGATCTATTTTCCTGGATTAAAATAATAATGCATTCTTCATTTTTTTGACGATTGGTTGTGTGTCTGTCCCTTTGCTTCCTTAGTTTCATATATATTTCAAATGTATATAGTTCATATAGTTTCAAATATTGATTAGGTATCACTTCTGCTATCAAAGAGCTCAAAGCAGGGAGTACAGGTCGTGATGAGCCTGCAAGGTATCCTGGTTCCTGAGACAGAATAGTTACCAGGCTGGTGCAAGGCAGCACTTTGCCAAGCAGATGGTAGGCTTTAATGCCAGAGGGGCATTTGGAGAAGGGCATTCTGGGACAAAGAATAGCAGCATAAATGGTGAAGCTGGGATATAGGATGTTGGGGGAGGGGAAAAGAAGAAAAGGTGAAATTGAAGGGGTAGGCCAGAACCAAGTCACAGAAGACCTTTTGTGCTATTTTCAGGGTTTGTAAGAAAGAGCCTGGAGATTTTCATGAGCCTCTTACTCCACTGCATTTAATGCAAATATGGGAGAGATTGGTGCATATTCAAATTTGTGTCATATGGAACCATTTTAGAAAATAGTTCTCTGCTGTTTCAAAGAAGCCTTGCTAATAGGCCAGTTAAAACACTGGCAATGCCTCTCAGGACAGGCCCCAGGTTCTGGTAACAAAGTATCTATACTAACACTGTTTTTGCCATCTCCCTAGCTCTGCCCTGGGCTGTCTCTGAATGGCCCACCTAGCATATTTTGTGGATTCTGCACATAAACAGATAGGACTGGTCCCCAAGGATGTCAACCTGGCCACCTTTAGAGTATAAAATCCATTTTTAAAGGGATCAGGCAAAGAACATAAAAACGAATGGAAAAGACTGCTTAGATGGGGCAGTATATACAGTTAGTGGCTTTAATTTTTATCTTGTGGAGAAGGTTTGCAGGCATCCACATAAGGTAAATTCCACATGCAGTGTTTATAGAATTGCCATCCCATAAAGAAGGAAAGAGCAGACCAGGGCATAAGAACTGAATTAAAAGCAGCCTTGGATTAAGTCAGGTAAGCCTGATTCTCATGTCTCCCGAGTGCAGATTTATCCAGATGTCCTTTGGGGATGGGACAGAACCAATTTTTAATGACCGAACCACCTTCGCTAGGCATGCAGTGACTGTATTTGCTGACTGTGGAAGCTCTTTAAGTGACCCCCACCAGTTTCTGGGCATATAGAGGTCAGGGCTCTCCCCTCAATCTCCAGGGAGCCTGCACAGGTCAGTCTGCCCATCTCTGAAATGGGACTTATAACTCCTCTCACAAGGACTTTGTTGTGACAGATAATTTTGTGAGACTGTTTAGTTAAGAAAAATATAGATTTATGGTATTAAAATATGCATGTCTAAAATAGCTTGCAGTGCTATTTGGCTGTCTTTGCCTGCCTTTCACTGTGTCTGCGAGATTCAGCATTTTCCTGTGGACTGTGAGTTGTTGCCACTAAATACGCCTGTCAGTCTTTGGTGAAGAACAAAATGTCCTTGGATCTACCCCCACAGTGCTGTGTGTACTTATACCGGAGCACTGGATATGGAATGTACCCAATTTTGACTTTTTTTTTTCCCAAGAAGGCTGCAGCTGGTACACACAGCCACTCCCCAAAGCCACAAAGAAGTGTCCAGAGCCTTCCACGTGGCTGTGCTGCATTCTCCGTCCTCCCCATCCCATGTGCATGGGGTCCTGGGGGAGTGACTGCCTGGCTTCCCTAATCTGCAAACTCTTAGCTCCTGGATTCACCACAAGGCACCAGTCTCCTGCTGGTCTCCCTTCTCCCACTTCTGGGTGGACTTGGAGTTTTCTCTTATAGCTCATGATTCATCAGTATAGACCTCCTGGTAATGGTAATATAAACAGCAGAAAGTAACAAGCCAGATTCCTTGGGGCCCGTCCCGTCGTTCTGACGCCTAGGTCCTTGGTGTGAAGGTTGGGCCAATTTGGAGGTTTTCCAAGGCCTGTATGGGTTACCTTCCAAGACAAGGAGGGTCCCCAACCTCCAACCTCCCATCTCAAACATGCCTACCTGATTTGTTACAGGATTTTGCAAAAGATTTTGCTTGAAGGGTTCTGCTGCTTTAAAAAAAAAGTGTTTGAAACCTCTAGTTTATGAGTGCTTAGATTTTTGTGTCCTTGCACAACCTTGGCACTGTATTATCTCATTTTTTTGTGAGATTGGAAAATGTATTTCTCGCTCGGACCCAGCCTCCAGACTGAATGGATGTTTACAAAGTATCCTCACGTGTATAACCACTGACCTTGTTTAGTTGTCTGCAGTCTTTTCATTACTGGTTTTATATGTGGCTTCCTTTAAAATTACTGGTATGTGTTATTGAAAGCTCTTTTCAGGAAATAAGCCTTTAAAAGGTATTATGTTTTTCTTAATAAATTGTTTTTAAAACTATCTTTTTGGCCAACAAGTTCCTATTATAAGCATCTATAGTCAAGATATTTGGTAAGCAGTGGCAGGAGGATAGCAAGTTTGAGGTCTGCCAGGCAAAAAGTTAGCAAGACCCATCTCAACCAACAAGCTGGTTTGGTGGTGTACACCATGGTCCCACCTACACTGCAGGTATATATAGGAGGATCACAATTCCAGGCTCATCTGGGCAAAAAGCAAGACCCTACCTAAAAAGTAAGTAAAGAAAATGGGCTAGGGTGTTGCTTAAGCGGTAGAGCATTTGTCTAGCAAGCTTGGAGCCCTAAGTTCAACCCCTGGTACTGAAAAAATTAAATGCCTACTGGCTTTCGCCGGGGTGTAGAGGTGTGAGGCTGAACAGCTCCATGGACATGACATTGCCTGTGGCTGAAGGCATAGGAGATCACACTCCGATGATCTGCTGTATGGCCTTGGGCTCGTGCTATTTGTTTGGCTGGTGCCCTTGTTGGTGGCCACCTAGTGCAGGTCCTGAGCTCCATCTTGAAGAGGTCCTGAGTCCGAGATGGTGCACACTGCACCTAAATGCACTCATACATATTGAAAGCAACATGGTCATGGGAAAGAAAACTTTTTCCTCTACTTGAGATTTAAGAAAACTCCTGAAGATGGATGAATAGTCCTCTTCTGTTGTTCTTTTATCGCTCTGAATAAGTGTTGTGACCTTAGTCACATGAGAGATACTAGCTAACCAGAGAATCTAAGAAAAGAGAAATTCAGGGGAAAGAGGCAACAATTAAGACAGGGCTTGCTGTGGTGGCTTATACTTGTAATCCTATCTACTATGGAGGCAGAGATTGGGAGAATCTCAGTTTGGGCAAAAAGTGAGGTCCTTTCTCAACAAATAAGGCAGGCATTATAATAAATATCTGCAACCCCAGCAACTCAGAAGGTAAAAATAGGAGGATCCAGGTTGTCCCAGACAAAAAGTCCAGATCTTACCTGAAAAATAACTAAAGCAAAAAAGGCTGGCAACATGGCTTAAGTTGTAGAGCATCTGTTTAACAAGTTGCAAGGCCCTGAGTTCAAACCCTAGTTCCACCAAAAAAAAAAAAAAAAGGCAGAGGCAAGAGAATGGGTCTAGAGGTGCAGAGTCTGTAAATAAAAGTGCTAGAAGGTAAACCATCATCCTTGGTCTGTGCCTACTTCATCATGCACCTATGCAGCCGCCTCATAGTCCCCTGGAGCTCGTCCAGAGAGAGGAGCAGTGGAGAGCCCCACATCTCTGGTGTGAATGCCCTGCTCATTGCTTCAAAATTTCTGAAGGTATCTGGTGACCACAGGGAAGGAGGTCCTGACTGTGGTTAATACTCACCATTCTCTGTGCAAAGCTACCACCATCCAAGACAGCCCATAACATTTTAATTTCCTCGTAAAATGTGCTTTTCTTTGGTTTTGCAATGTGTAAGCCATCACACTGCAGAGAGCAAAGCAAATGGGGAACGTTGTTTAAATGGAATCTCACAGAGGACACACCCAAGTGATCATTTTCATTCAGATTTTTTCCCATTTCTTTTGGCAGCAATAATGGAGTATTTCTAGGTTTCATTTTTATGTAGTGTTGTGGGCATATTCTTTGTGGGTTTAGATTCCAGAGTAGCAGATCTGATTTATACTTTATAAAGCAGTGTTTGCCAAGTAATTTTGCTGAAAAGCAGCCGCTTTCGGCAGAAAGGGAAGAAGCTACTATAAAAAGAACAGAGTGTGTTATGGAGGTGGAATTCAGTTCACTGGGACCTGAAATGTTGGCTACAGAGATATGCAGATACCAAAAATTTGCTTGATTAGACTTAAGTTTCAATTTTATTTCACATTTTTGACAGATTTCCAGCCTTTCCGTTAAATGAGTTTCGTATTTGCTTATCACAGAAATCCTTGCTGATTTCTTCCCTGTAGGAATGGACACACCAAAGTGAAACAATATAGGCCACTATACATTTATTGTCACCGTGGAAACAATTGTTGATGACTGACTAACCATTCTTTCTCCTGAACCCAAACAATACATTGTGTGCCCAAGTTCGCTGGAGCATTGCTTTTTGTTTTTTGGGGTTTTTTTTCTTTATCCTGTAGACTAACTAGCTTTGTTTCTATTGTGGTTTGTTCAGTTGTTTGACAATGATGCTGGCTTCTTAAAAGATAAAAGTGTGTCTGGCCACTTGAAATTGTTTAAAAAGATTTCTAGAAAGAGCTGATTGTAGAACAAATCAGAAAAAAATGAGCCTTATTTTTTTCTATTGAGTATGGATACCTAGAGACTGTACTTGTGTTTGTAATGACGGATGGATGTGAAAGTACTGGGCAGTCAGCAAAGATGTGGTACTTGCATTTTTCCTGAATTCATTCTTGCCGTGTGAAGTTACTGCTGGGTAAGTAGTGAGCGTCACACAAATGCTTCCTGTGTTTCATCTCTAAGGCTGTCAGACCTAAGAAACCCAGAAGGATACATTACTCTGTGTCCCCTCAGCCCAGAGGGCTTGGCAGTGCCTTTTGTTAGAGCCCTGTAGCTAAGGGTCCCATAGCTGAGGGAAGTGGCAGTCTTTGTGCACTGGGCTTCCATCAATAGAGAAGTGCTAGAATCGGGCTGTGGCAGTGGCAGGGTGTGTGGCAGCATTGATGGACGCCCATCTTGGCAGAGAGTCAAACTTTGGCCCTAAAGCAGAGGTGGTGCAATTAGACAGCTGAGATGCATTCTCTAAACACACACTTTTAATTGACTTCAGCTTGTTCAGTTCACAAAGATAGAGCTCTGACACATAGCCGCCTTCTTAGAGGGGCTTATTTTTACTTTTCCTTTATTCAGCAGCGTAATTCAACAGCAACAGAAGCAGCAATAATGCAGAGCTCTAAAGAGTGCGTATTTGGCATGGCTCGGATACAAAAAGTATTATTAAGAACTAATGAGTGAGATAGTTAGATGTTAACCGGAAAAGCATTAATGAGCAGAAGAGAATTCTGGCATAAACATCTGTTTCTGAAGCAGATGTTACCTTGTAAATCTGCCCAAGAAAAGCCTGAATAAATGGAACATGGACATTTTAGGTAACAGCAGGGATACAAAAATATTGTGAGGTTTTCAGATACTTCAACTCTACCAAAACTCAAAAGTAACTATGTGTTGAGGTGGTGAATTTCGGGAATGAGGGAGCTTTTAGGGCAGCAAAAAGTATCAAAAAGGTGTGAATGACAGCAGCAGGTCACAGTCAACTTGGCTGGGTGACACAGCAGGTGGAAAACCCTGATTCCTGCTTTATGGGAAGAGATTTGGGATTTTCACTAACAAAATAGCTTGTCTCTTGTCTCATCTTGACTAGAGCTCCATGGTTATTTGAGCATCTGTGGATTGTGGGTCCCATAATCTCCCAGGCTAGACATTTAAGCCCTGTTTTGCCCACCAAAAATTATCTAACCTTTGGCTGACTTACTGGGCAACTTACTTTAAGTGAATGATAATGAGTTAAAGGCCACACATTCCCAGGTTACACAACTGAGTACATTTTAGCAGCTTTTCATTGTTGAGCCAAAAATCACCACGTGACAAGATTTTGAAGGATAATAGAGATTGGGATTTTTCTTTCTTTCTGTCTTTTTTTTTTTTTTTTTTTTTGGTGCTAATAGTGGTTCAACTCAAGGACTTGTACTCACTAGGCAAGTACTTGTTGAACCACTCCACCAGCCCTTTTTGAGCTGGTTGTTTTTGAGATAGGGTCTCACATTTTTGCCCTGGCCAGCTGGAATACCATCTTTCCATTTATGCTTCCCCGAATAGCTGGGATGACAGATGTGTTCCACTATACCCAGCCACTGGTTAAAATGAGGTCTCCCCATGACCCTCCTGATCTCTGCTGTCAAGTAACTAGGATTACAGGCTTGAACCACTGAGCCCAGCCATTATAATTTTTAAAGCCCTCACTGTATTGACAGTTGCCTCATTCATGTTTCCAGAGGGACAATTTGACTTGGGTTATTTTCACTTAGTATCACAGAATAAACTTAGAGTAAAAAGGAATCTTTAGGTCTATCTAGTTGATCCAAAACTAGAATAGATTGAAAAATACAAAGCCCTAAAAGGGATTCACCTAGCCTATCCAGCAGCTGGTGAAAGGATTTGTCTTGGAACCAAGGTAGGACTTCTAGACAGGTGCTCTCCCCATCTTCCCCATTTTAGGTCAGCACTGTTGTATCCTTCTGTTGCCTCCTGAAGATCAAGAATGCAGAGTCCTCCAGATATGAAGCCACACAACTATAACCAACTTGTCTTTGACAAAGGAGGTAAAAATATGCGATGGAGAAATAGCAGCCGCTTCAACAAAAACTGCTGGGAAAACTGGTTAGCAGTCTGCAAAAAACTGAAACTAGATCCATGTATATCACCCTCTACCAAGATTAACTCAAAATGGATTAAGGATCTTAATATCGACCACAAACTTTAAAGCTGATACAGGAAAGAGTAGGAAATACTCTGGAGTTAGTAGGTATAGGTAAGAACTTTCTCAACGAAACCCAGCAGCACAGCAACTAAGAGATAGCATAGATAAATGGGACCTCATAAAACTAAAAAGCTTCTGTTCATCAAAAGAAATGGTCTCTAAACTGAAGAGAACACCCACAGAGTGGGAGAAAATATTTGCCAGCTACACATCAGACAAAGGACTGATAACCAGAATATATAGGGAATTTTAAAAACTAAATTCTCCCAAAACTAATGAACCAATAAAGAAATGGGCAAGTGAACTAAACAGAACTTTCTCAAAAGAAGAAATTCAAATGCCAAAAAACACATGAAAAAATGCTCACCATCTCTAGCAATAAAGGAAGTGCAAATTAAAGCCACACTAAGATTCCACCTCACCCCTGTTAGAATAGCCATCATCAGCAACACCACCACCAACAGGTGTTGGCGAGGATGCGGGGAAAAAGGAACCCTCTTACACTGTTGGTGGGAATGTAAACTAGTACAACCACTCTGGAAAAAAATTTGGAGGCTACTTAAAAAGCTAGACATTGATCTACCATTTGATCCAGCAATACCACTCTCGGGGATATACCCAAAAGACTGTGACACAGATTACTCCAGAGGCACCTGCACATCCATGTTTATTGCGTCACTATTCACAATAGCCAAGTTATGAAAACAGCCAAGATGCCCCAGCACTGACGAATGGATTAAGAAAATGTGGTATCTATACACAATGGAATTTTATGCAGCCATGAAGAAGAACGAAATGTTAGCATTCGCTGGTAAATGGATGGGATTGGAGAACATCATTCTGAGTGAGGTTAGCCTGGAGAGCATAACCAAAAATCATATGTTCTCCCTCATATGTGGACATTAGATCAAGGGCAACAAGGGGATTGGACTATGAGCACATGATAAAAGCTTTAGCACACAAGGGAGGGGAGAGGATAGGTAAGACACCTAAAAAATTAGTTAACATTTGTTGCCCTTAACACAGAGAAACTAAAGCAGATACCTTAAAAGCAACTGAGGCCAATAGGAAAAGGGGACCAGGAACTAGAGAAAAGGTGAGATCAAAAAGAATTAACCTAGAAGGTAACACACACGCACAGGAAATTAATGTGAGTCAACTCCCTGTATAGCTATCCTTATCTCAACCAGCAAAAACCCTTGTTCCTTCCTATTATGGCTTATACTCTCTCTACAACAAAATTAGAAATAAGAGCAAAATAGTTTCTGCTGGGTATTGAGGGGGTAGGGGGGAGAAGGAGGGGAGGGAGTGTGTGGTAAGGGAGGGGGTGGGGGCAGGGGGGAGAAATGACCCAAGCCTTGTATGCACATATGAATAATAAAAAAAAAAAAAGAAAGAATGCAGAGTCCTTTCAAAGGGAAGAAGTCCTTGGGGAAGGCTCTGGGACTGGCCTTTTCAGTGCTTTGAAAGTTAGAAATGGATCCCACAAACAGAGTGAATTCCAGCTCCCAGGCCATATAATATAGTTCAAAGTTGACCATGCATGACTCTGGTCTTGAATTACACCCACCCTCAGGATGTCCATTGGTTTTACGTCCATCTTTGAAAGCTGAGTTCACCAGCAGCACAAGACGGTGATTCTCCAGTGGCACACCGCTTGTCATTGTTGGGTGGGCTACAGAGGAACCCAGCTAACCACGCCCAGGGACCTAGGCCTGCAGTGATGGTTTTGACTGCAGCTGGATGACTCTTCCTTCCGTCATAAAATAAGGTGGCTCTGAAACCTTTCGAGGAGAATCTCTTGACCAAGGAGGATGTCCCTATTTGGGGCTACATCAGGGCTGTCTTCATGGGCCCCCTGGGCTTGAACCTGGAAACCATTTAGAAGAGATTTCCCAGTCTGAGCTGTGGATTCAGACAGTGAGAAGACCTCCTTTCCACCATCTGTTAAGCTTCTCAAAGGTGTGTGTTCAGTCATGTAATGGTCTGTTCTCTGTGTGTATACATGTGCACACATGTGCATGTATGTGTACATAAGTGGGTGTGTGTTATTCATGCAAGAAAAAGTAATGGACAAAGACATAAAGTGATTTGCCAAGTTAGTAAGGTCTGTGTGCCTGTGTGGAATTCCCCCTCACCTAGAATTAAAACCCTGGAGAGGTAGGAGAGGGAGGGTGGTGTGTACTCATTTTCGACTTTTTCCCAGAACATGGAAATTTACTAATAATCATTAGAGACTTTTGATTCCCTCTAAGAGAAACTGAGAGAGCTCCAGTTAACAGAAAGGTCTAGATTAATTCCTTTTGTTTTGTGGTGCTGACTCATGGCTCTTGAAGGAGACTTTTATCTGTCGTGTAGCTCCTGGCACATCAGAAGTGGGTTTTATGTCCCTTCAAGGGGAAGTCTGTCATACGACCCTTATGGTGGGGGACATGTGAGGTGAACAGAGTCTGTGTGGGGCTTACATCTTGGAAGGTGAGGCAAGCCTGAGCAGGCTTAGCCCTTGGAAGATGCTCCCGGGGCCCCTACTTGAACATGTGAGTTGTGGTTGTGATTCATCATTTCTCTGGCAGCATCTTCTTCAACTGTATGATGCTGACACCGGAAATGGAAGGATGGAGCACTTTTGTTGTGCCTTTAATAGGTTCTCCCATCATTATTCAGTGTAAATGGAAATGATAGATAGAATTCTTTAAAAAGGGTGATTTTTTGCTGTACAGAATGGGTATTTGCTGTACAGAATGGGCTTTGTTGTTAGCTTACCACTTTCCTAGCCCATTTTGGAACCCAGTCAGTACCCACCTTCACCTTTATATTGAGCCCTCAGGGCCATATTACCAACAAGGACTCTGGAGTTTATAGGAATTCAGCAAGTGACTCCAGGTCACACTACTGGCTAGTGATAGAGTCCAAATTTGAACCAAGATCTGTCTTGCTCTCAAGCCCATCCTCATTCTGCACTCTACAGTTGTGTGTCATTTGGTGCTTCACCAATACTAAACTACATGTAGCTTCAAACACATCATCCTGTTTCTTGCTACTATGGCTTTATTCATGCATTTAATTGTATGAACAACACATACATGCCCACAGAGTCAAACACAGACACAGATACACACACACAAATACCCCCCTTTCTTTGCTTATGTAATTGATACTGGTCTTTCAAGACTTGGTTCAGACATGAGGTCCTGCAAGCCAACATCTATGGGCTCTTGTGTTTGCCTTTACCTGATGGTTCTGGCCACTAGTTATGCTTTAGCATGTATTGTGTCATAATGTGTGTATGTCCTGTTACTATGGCCAATCTGTGTGTGCCTTGAAGTCAAGGGTCTTGTCTCAGAGCCTAGAACCTGACATACTTGGTAAGTCTGCAGATCTAATGGAAACCAAGTTAGAAGTGAAATTTCAAACCTATTGGCTTTGATAGTATAGACAGGAGCTGGCATAGGAGCTGTGTCCCTGAACAGATCTAGAGATGGTTTACTAACAGAAGACATCTGTGTCTCTCTACTTGTCAAGTGCTGTGACAATCTCCATAAGCAAAAGGTTTGAAGAACTATAACATTTATGGCTCTCTGGCCATAAATTCACTGCAGAGCACATAAAAAATATCATTCCCACAGGGTCATGGCAGAGATTCAGTATTGCAAACATCTGCATATGAGCCATAAAGCCAACCTCTGGTGTGCAACACTCGACTGTCATAACATATATTAACATTGGTGACAATTGAATGTGATGATCTGTGGTGGCACTTTATCTGCCAACTGCAGACTTATGGCTTCTAAAGACCCCATTATCCCCTTTCTCATATGTTGTTTTTATATGACCTAAATCACACACAGAAATTCATGATTGGTGTGGCTATGCTTTGATTTCTTGGGTTAATATGGGGTATGTATAAATTTTCAGCACTTAAATTGATTTTAGCACTTTGGATAAAATAGGCTCTCAAAAGTTTGTTAAAAGGCTGAGTGAATTGCAAAGCATTCTTACTTTACATTTAAAGCCTCTCCTGACTGTCAGGAGAAAGGAATAGATTCTGACATTGGCTGATAGGGTTTTAATCCAACAATTTTATAATTAATTTATATACGAATGCTATACATGACATATTAAAGTTCAGATTGCTGTCATTATTTCCTCTCTATTATTTAAACCATGGTTTGGCAAAAATTTTCTGTAAAGGACTGGATAGTAAATATTTTAGGCTTTGCAAGTTATATGTTTTCTATAGCAGTTATTCAGTTCTGGCAATGTAGAGTGGAAGTGCCATATGAATAAAAGAAAAAAATTAAAATATATTTGACAGACTACAATTTACCTAACCAAAAAAAAAAAAAAAAGAGTGGAAGTGCCATAGGCAATATGCAAACTTATGAACATGATTGTGGTTCAATAAAACTTTATTTACAAAAACAGGAAGCAGGCTGCAATTTGTTAATCTCTGACTCAAACATATACACATGTTTCAAGCTGTTGAGAATTTTAGGAAGAAAACACTTTTTATAACTTTTGGGAATTGTACCGTTATCTTGTCCTATTTCATTTGGCAATATCTAAAGTGACCAAATTGAATTTTAAGTTAAAATAAAATGTTATTCTTTATCCTAGCACAATTGTTCTTAGTATTTGTTTGCTCTTAATTCACCTAATGAATATAATGCATTGCTTGAAATAGTGGCTCCCTAGGGCATAAATGTTCAGGGCAGAGGGGCTGAGAAACACTGGTCTAATGACATTACTCTGAGTTCTCCTCTTTCATTTTCTTTTAACTCTGTACCTTAGAATGAGCTTTCTGTACTTGAATAAGCAGAAGTTCAGGTGGGCAGAACTAGTTAGACTCCTGAAGCCCGAGCTTAGAATGAGAATTCCTTCCCAGACGTAATGCTACGGCTCCAACCAGTACCTTCTCAATTTCATACCAGACTGTGCAACTGTGAGAATGGACTTGGGCAGGAATTTGCAAATATTTGATGAATGATAGTCAGATCACCGAATGGCAGAAAGATTTCTGGTTTGGCAGTTTGAAAAGGATTATTGAGCTAGAAGCAAGGCAAATATCTGAGGTGTACATGATAACACTTGTTTTTCTACTGCTTTTAAGCAGTGCACAAGGCTACCAAACTCACATAACTTTATTCCAGTGACTGATGCAGTTGGAGGGGTTGGACCCAGGGTCTCAATTTAGGCAAGTGGAGCCTTTATCATTTGTTTTTATTCCTACTTTATTAAGTTGAGATATTTCTGTCTTGTGATTATCAGTTCCCTCACAGGTCTGGCAACTTCTTGCAGCTTAAAGTTCAGCCAGTAGCTCTCCTCTCCTATGTCTTTACTTCTTGTCCTTGCATATCAGTGATCAGAAGATGAGGACAAGAAAAAAAATGTGTGAGGATGGGAGAGCCCTGTGACTTTTGTGGTCCTTTGTGGAATTTTTCATATGACCAAGACCAAAGAATTCTGATTGTTCACAGGCAACACTGGGGATACAGCAGTGGGAGGTTAGGGGGAGTGGAAGATACCTTGGACTAGTGGTTCTCCAAGTGTGGTCCTCAGACCTGCAGGTAAGCATTACCAGGGAGCATGTCAGAAATGCAGATCCCCAGCTTGAAAAGAGCCTTTTCAGGTGGGCCTAGGAGTCTCCAAACATGGTCATTATATGCATAATAAAGCTTGAGAAATACTGCGGAGGCATCAGCCAGCTACATCGGTCTAGTCCATCGTTTATGACTGTCAGTATTGAATGCAAGAGAGGGCAGGTGATTTGCCCGCCATAAAACAGCTACCCAGGGGCAGGGGCGTGGCTTTCTGATTCCCACACCAGAACCTTGCTAATCACAGTGCGCATCTAGGTGGACTGGGGAAAGTCAGGGCCTTGGAAAAAGTGATGGCTTAGGACCACTACCTGCCCATGACAGGGCCAGTAGAGAAATGGAAGGGCTTCTCCTTTACTGGGCAGCTTCTCTCCTCTTAGACATCCCCTCACCCTGCTGTGGCTCTTTTCAGTGAACAGCAGCCCCCCAACCCCAAACCCAGCACCCTTGACCAAACTGAGTAACAAGGGGACAAGGGGGGAAGAGAGACAGGAGGAGAATGGGTTCCCCCTTATATCAGTGCAATCAAGAGGATTACAGTTGAAGATAATTCAACAGTTGGGGATAATTCAGCTGGGCTGGAGAGGGGGAAACAGAAAAACACAGCACATGTGCACACACACACACACACACACACAGACACACACATGTTGCTAAAACTGTGGCAGAAAACAAACAGCCCAGGGGAAAAAAGAGGTGGAAATGAAAAGGCCTGAATTTTGAATAGGTAGTATAGGTTCCAGAAAGATCTGTTTCCTAAACACTTTTGGTGAAGTTGTATACACAGTGACTGGAGCCGAGCAGCTGCTTCCCCAACTCTGTGCATTGCTCTGTTTCAGAACTCAGAGCATCCCTCTCCTCCAGGCATCTGTTTCTGAGAACATTCGAAGGTTCTGCCAAGAGAACTCAAACTGGCAGTAGAATGCTTGAAATTTAGAAAATGAGAGACTCACATATACACAGATACTCCTTTGCTTCTAAGAAGGTTCAGCAAATCCCAGAAGAAAGTGTTGGCTCATTCCCTATATTTAGACACCTCTGCAAAAGGTCAAATAATGCTCCATCCTTTTGATTATCCTTGCCCTTAAGCAAGAGACCTCAGTGAGTTAGTGATTTGCTTTTCCCTGAGAGAGGATGAAATTTACTTCCTCTTTCTGACTTTGAGTGCATACTGTCAGTACCCAGGTTTTTTCTTTGACATGTTGAGTGAATGTCCAGGCTGACAGACTTCTTACAAATATGGTTAATGGAGTCTAGAAGAATCTTGTGCTTTTCCAATGAACCCAGCAAGAGTTAATAGACCAGAGCACTTTAAAGTAGAGAGAGGAAATGATTTGTCTGCCTTCACAGAGAGGCTTGGCAGAAATTCCTAGAGAGAGGAGAGGCCTAGATGGCCAGTGTGCTAGGAGAAAGCCCTCTTCAACCCATGCATGTCCCTCACTTCAGGTTGGCTTGGAGGGAATGACCTGCAAGGCAGAGAGCCTCTTGCTCATCTCCACCCAGTTGATTCCTGGACCTTAATACTGAGTAAGCCAGGAAGAAGTGCAAACAGAGTCTGGCTTTCTTTGCATGAGTGGCTTGGGATTTGTGCATGTGCTCTTAGTATGATTCTGAAACCAACAGCGGTGATTCTTGAGTTTTCTTTCATCTGCATGGCCTCCCTCCATTTTCTCTGTTGCATTCAGACTTGATCAACAACAAGAGAGGTCTCTGTCTTCCTGTTTCCTTCATTTGTCTCCCCAAACGAGGCTGCTTTATGTTCCTGGGGAAGAGCCATCCCCATGCGGAAAAGGTGCCTGGAGAAGTGGGTGAAAGTGTAAGGAGAGGAGCCTCATTTTTCCTTCTCTAATTTCCCCTTTAGCACTGGAAACTACAGAATCCTTTTTCAGATGAACAAACACAGCACAGATGTGGTGGTGGTTGAAAGTGTATTCTGGGGTTATTTAGGTCTGTTTAAATTGGGCTTTGCCTGCACCAAAAGGTTTTGTGAAATATGTTAGGCTTTTGAATACAGACAGATTTCCAACATCAGATTTAGAGTGGCTAAAAATTAGTTACCCCATTCCAAAGAACCTAAAGGAACAAGTCTCCTCTTTTCTGATACTTACTGGAAAGAAGAACTTGCTGTTTCATAATTTTAATCTTCCATTTGGATTCTGCCTCACTTTGAGTGAGCGCAGTAGCATCCACTGAGATACTTGTGTGGTGGGAGAGGGAAGCCATGATGGCTTCAGGGATGGAACATCAGTCCTGTCTGCCTGCCTATTGTGAATGTTTAGAGAACAGTCAGGTGCAACCCTGTCTGCCAGACACAGCTTTCACAACAATTCCACACTTTTTGAGAGGGATGCTTTTATGGTTTCAGATGCTGGCTGAAGTGGAAAGCCAGAAAAGGTTTTGTTTGGTGTGGAGCGCTGAACCAGGAGTCAGGAGCCCTTCCATCTCAGCCATTCTCTTATTCTGGGGAATTCATTCAGCCCTTTCCATTAAAGGAGCAGGCTGGATGAGAATTCCATGCTTTGTAAACAGCTTCTAATGACAACACTTTGAGATTCTTTGACTCAAATATAAAAGTAACAGAATAAATTATTTGTATTTCACCTCTTCTCTTGGAATCCTAGAATGTTCTAGCTAAAAGAAACCTGAAGAAATAATAAAGAGATATTTGTTTGCAAATATGACTTAACATTTAAAAAAATAGGTTGGTGTTTCCTAAAGGACAACCCCCATTGACATCTGCCTCTCTGTCCCCATGAGGAGCTGGAAAGAGCTCAGCTACACAAAGGACAGCCCTTTATCCAAATATGTCACATATCATGGTCACAGCAAACCTGCAGAGCGTTTGTGTACTATCCCCATGTTTTGGAGCTGATTAATAAGTGGCAAAGTTGAAACCCTAAATGTGGCTTTACTGCCTGCCAACTTTCTACAATTCCTATGGTCATTCCCAGAGCTAATTCTAACTAATTAATGAGTGTAAATCCTAGTTACGCTTGTCATCAATCAAGTAGCTTTTCAGCCACTCCTATTGTTTGGTTTGGAAAGTAACTGATAATTAAGGTAAGTTTAAAATAAAATACACTGAGAAATTATCTTAGTAAGACCAGTTATATTCAACAATCTGGAATATATATATATACATATATATATATATATATATATATATATATATATATATATATATATTTACACACACACACACACACATATATATATACACATTTGGATCCCGTTTGTAAACAATTTTAAAAATGACTCTCCCTCCTGCCTTTTTTATGAGCTGTATCTAATTTATTTCACTTTTCCAAATATAAACCCCTAAAGGTTATGAGGACTCTTATATTTAAGGCAGTAAGGAAGAGACGAAGTTAGCCTTTTCAGGTATTGTCCTGTCATCAGGGAATCTCTCCAAGGGAGTGAGGATAAAATGGTCCAGTGCCCTCGGGCCTTTAGAAAACATCTCTTGGGGGTCAGCGCTTTGATTCCCAGCCATGCCGGAGGTAACAGATATAAGGCTCTCCATGGTGCTTACCAGAAATATGTGCGGGCTGTGGGACAGAACAAGGGCTTTGAAGATTGGAGAATTTGTCGGCCCTGTGACTGTTCACTTTATTGCTTTCTTCCTGTGCAAAATGTCTGCAGACCCAGGGGGAGAGACACTAGCCAGACAGTGAGTCAATTGACAAGCTGACAAAATGGTTGTAATTCTAGATGCTGCAGTCCCATCCCTGTCTCTTTATGTAGAGGTGGGGATGAAACCCAAATCTGAAACAGCTCTCAGGAGAGCAAGAAGATATTGTTACTAATGTTTGGACTGGCCTGAATTCTTCCCACATTTATTTATGCCCGACATTGGTATAAACATCTGAATAGACTCCACACTCACACCTGTGTGTAGCAATGACAATCATACTCTATACCTACAAGCACTTGATGTGGCTGAAAGACCTCAAAGTGACATTGCATCTAGAGATTTTATGACACCCTGCAAAAGACAGGAAAGCAGAATTTGATGCCACATTTCAACCATGCCTTTTTTTTTTTAACCAATGGAAGATTTATGCAGGTTTAGAGGTGCTATCTATTTGCATTCACCCATTCATCTTCTAAATAAATAGTGATGCACGCCTGCTACTGTTCATTATTGTAATCAGAGCAGGGACATGGCACTGACATAAGGTCCTGCTCTGGAATTTCTCACACTCTGGTAGGGAGTGTAGGCAAGAAAAAAGGGACTCCCAAGTCGAATGACAGGTACAAAAACAAGGATAAGCTTAGGTGATCAGATGGGGGCTATAGGAAGAAATGGGATGGAGGTTTAGATTGGGCTAAAGGATGAGAAAAGTTAACCAGGTGAAGTTTGGTGTGGGTTTGGGAGTAGGAAAGCTAGAGAGAGAGGAGGGTGCAAAGCCCAGAATACTAGAGAGAAGCTCTGATTAGCTTATGGCTTCCTGAGGTGGCACCTGTTAGCCAACCAGCTCCTTCTCTTCCCCTCCATGCTAGGTCTTGACTCTAATGATCTGTTCTGTGTACTGGGCACATATTGGCCTCTTTCTATACATGATATGCTCACTGCTTCCCGCTTACTGTATTTTTTTTTCTGCTTACTGTATTATTGTCTGTATTTGCAGATGGTGAAACTGAGCCCAGAAGAATTTAAATGACTTGCTCATGGTTGCACAGTAAATAAAGCAACAGAGGCAAGTTTCAAACCAGATCTTATTCAAAACATGAGCTTTTTCACACCACCATCATGTGCCCAGCAAGAGAAAGTTCACAGAACCTGACAATCACCAGAAATTTGAGGATGAGGACCAGTGCTATCTGGCTGGATATCCATCCAGTACCTAAGATGGAGCAGAGCACAGTGCACCTTTTCAATAAGTATTTACTAACTGAAGCTCTACTCTACCTCTGGTCCTGTTTGCCATCCTTCTCACAAGGATTTAGAAGGAATTCAACAATGACATTGGAATTCTGCATTTTTTTTACATAATTCTGAAACTGGGTAGGACAATCAGTAAGTGACGAACTAGGAAACTACTGTTAAGAGACCCTTGATGTCCTTGTATACTACAGCTGAGATTGTAATTGCTCAAGAGCGAGGCACCATATTCTGCCACAGGGGAAATAAAGCTTGGCTTTTGTCTTGGGAAAAGTTTTATAAACTATAGATGAACACTATAGACTGTATTTAAGATCTGGCAATGAAAAAGTTACTTAAATCTACTTATCAATCAATTAATCTCACCATCACAAATTTCTATATTATTTTTATAGTGAGTATCTTTTATATGAGAATTTTATGATAGTGGTTGAGTGAATTGGTGGCATTATTTCAAATGCTCAGAGCATATAAAATCTTTAAGGGTATTATGGTGTTATAATAGTCTTGGATTAGAATGAGTATTTTTTTAAAGTAATTAAGAGAAGGATGGTAATAAACCTGTAATAGTCAGGGAACCTTAGGCAAGTGGAGCCCAGAAGACAAAGTGGGAAGCATATGGACTTTCTAATTTAATCGCTATAGCTACCACTTGTGGAAACACAGTCAAGTTATTCAGTCATTTGGAGTTTGAGTTTTCTTGTTTGTTAAATGAGGATAAAAGAGCTTACCTTGTAGAGTTGTTACAGTGTTAACAAAGAGTATATGAAGAACAATTGGCTCATTGTCAGGCATGTAGTAGACATTTAAGCACCTGATTCTATTTTTTCCTATGGAAAAAATCTTCCTTTCTGTGTGAGATGAACCCTGGTTGTACATAGTTCTTGGCTGTAAGTCCAAGGACAAGAACTTGGACAGAGAACTGTGGTTCAAAGAATGATTTTACCACCATCATTTTGAACTGTTTGCAATATGTTCTCTTTGTGCATCACTTTCTTCTCTGTTAAATGGGAATCTTGGCAGTATCTACCTCGTAGGGTTACTATTGGGACTACATGGAAGTATCTGTTCAAAGCCTTTAGTATGGAGTTGACACATAGTAGTTACTTGATAGGTGTGAATTACAATGGTTCTTTTTTTTTCTTGGGTTCCATGGGTTGCTTCACTAGGAAATAGTATCAGCTTTTCCCAGTGTGAGAGTGCTTGCTGTAGTCAGTGGGGCTTCCTTTGCAAAAATGGTCATGTTCAATGTTACTGAGATGTAACATAGTCACTATGTGGAGGACAGAAAGCAGAAGTGGGGGTCTTCTTCCCCTCTTGGTGCAGGGTACAGCAGGTAAGAGGTGTGCCCGTGTGAGGTAGAGAGATGGAAGTGTTGAGTGATGCCAGAATCTAAGGGAAGAGGATATTCATCTGGATGGAGTGGAATGGATGGGAAGCTTAGAGATGTGCTGGGAATTTATTTTTATTTTTGAGAAAAGTAAAGTAAAAAGGCACATTTCCTAAGAGGAGACTTATCTTGAGAGAAATATTTACAAATATTTACAAAAGGCTTGTCATTACAGTGGGCTTCTTAGCTACAGACCGCTCTTTTGCAGTTTCTGAAGCCAGTGCTGCTTATGTAGACATGGCTGTGACTTTGGCTGGAATGACTGATGAACCAGGCAGTAGGGGCAAGGCAGATTATGCCTCTCCACAGTCATGACATTTTCTAGGTACACACAGCCTAGATGGAAGGAAATGGTTCAGAATTCCTGAGGCATAATAGTTTACCTGGATGAATCCTTTTACTCAAATGGAGCAAGATGGATAATGGCATAAAACTGAGTCCCAAATCCATGGGTTTCCTTGAGCATTTGGGTCTTTTCATTAGGAGCCTGGATCTGCTAGACCATCCCCAATGTAGCATCCTTCTTCAACTATTTCTATTACTTCTTCCATTTCATTCTCCCTCTCATTCCCCCCTGCCCTCCCTTCATTACACCTGGTACCATCTACAATGAAGATGGCTTCTGCTTATGACGATACTTTCAGCTGTGCTTTAACAGGATCTCACTCTACTTCCCAGTGTCCTATGCCTGCTGTGTTCCCTCCATTTAAGACATCGCCTCAACAAAATCTGTTTTCACTGTTTTCCTTGCCTCTCCATGCTGAATTACAGTCACAGTCAATGGCCCACTTGTGTGTAGTTCAAGAAGCAATTAAGGACTTTTTGCTTTGAACAAGCAAGGGAGGAGGTAGAGTGAGAAATGGTCATTATCCTGATGATTCCTTTGCTTAGTGGAACAGTTCATGGGTCTTTAATATTACAGTATCAAAGACGCATATTTAAACCAGTTTCTGAAGCTGACTGTCAGAGCCACTGGCTGGGGGTTCAACAACTTGCACACTGTTCGGTTGGAGTTGCGTGACCAGGCTTTAGAGCTGCGATTCAGTTCAGTTGTAACACAGGCACGATTATCCATCACATGGGGATAAGGTATCACTGAAAATTAAAATGTGCAAACTTCAGAGGCCTCCCAGGGAACTCTGCAGGCGCCATTGTAAGTCTTTTGTTTTATTCTGTGGGATTTGTTATCATCTGAATATGACAGTCTTATCTTTCTGTACATGTCCACATGAATTGTGTCTATCTTTAGCTTCCTTGTTCCTAGAGGCTAGGGACTTTTATCTCACTTAGACCTCTGGCTGTATAACAGAGCTGATACTAGAGGTTGCTGAAATATTTTTGTTGAGATGATCAAGGGATGCCCTCATTCCTGTTTGCTCAGTAAGTACATCTGCTGCATGTGGAGCAATTAGCAAGGCTCCAGTAAGAAACAAGTCACTATATGTCAGTGGTTCTCCCAGTGTGGTCCGTGTACCAGCAGCATCAGCACCACCTTTAACACATTTATACATGTGTTAAAAATGTATGTCCTTTGGCTCTTCCCTAAGAGTTTTGGGGACTGAGTCTTTCACATGTTTCTAGGACATGCTCCTGTGGGAAAATCACTGGGCTATACCCTTCTGGACCTTTAGGATCTCTTCAGACTTCTTTCTTGGAGGAGAGAGATGTAAGCCAGTAGCAGGTACAGAGGGGTGAGGACTGAGCTTTCTGGAGGTAATGACAAACTTTGACACAGCCTCCTTACTGCCTTGGCAGTGCAACAACATGGTGGCTTCCCTCATTTGGATATTTTAGGGCTTCCCAGAGCTATTATAGGAGCCAAGTGTTTCCACAAAACCACATGGAGTGGGTGTGATATAGGACAGTTCTTGCCTTGACAGAAATGTCTCCACTAAGTATATATGTTGAGACTGAGAAGGACAACAATTCTCACTCAGCATCTAAGTAGCTGTGGTATAGTGAAAGGAAGTTTAGATACACAAGACTCAGGTCAAGGCACAGTTCTGTTCTAGAAGCTTTGGGACCCTGGGAAAATCCATTAACCTCATTAAACTCAACTGGACCTCAAATGGAACTGAGTGTTCTTATCTCAAATATTAAGATAATTGTATCTGCCCTGTTTCATAGGACCTTCAGCTCAATGGAGACAGGGGTTGAGATAGGTTTTTGCCCAAACCCAGCCAGTCACTTTTCCACTCAAACAGATCCCTGGCTGATGGTGCCTTACCAACAAGAATCATAGCCTATTGATAGCAAAGTCCCATATTAATTTATTAATCTGATGCACATGTGCTTGTGTGTATGCACACATACACTCTGTACACTTCTCTATTAAGGAGTAGTAGGACTCAAGACTGGGTCAAGTCAACCTAAAGGAGGTCTCCCATCTTTAGCCTGGGGCAGACTCTGTGTTCAGCTATTCAACCAGCCTATGTGTGAGTGACTGGAACTCTGAGTATAACCAAGGCCAAGGTGTGAGGGCCTCGTAAAGGTAAGAACCTGAAGAATGCCTTTCAAGTCTGGATGCCACAATAAGACAGGGAGGGGAGCTTAGAAATCCTCACAAAAGAACGGGAGACCCACTGGAATCATCATGGTCCAGCGATGGTCAGAATCCAGTCTACCACACTGGGCACCTCCATGCCATGCAGAGGAGCCAGCGAGGAGTAGCCAAGTGAGTGCACAGTTCTGAAGCAATCCCTGCAAGATTCTCCTCAAATGAAAGGGTGGAAAGTCTCCTTCCCTGTAGTTCAAGCACTGAGAGAAGATGGAAGAAGTCCCCCACTCTGAAAATGCTAATGACTTATGTAGGTGTGATTTTTTTTCACTTTCTTCAGTCCCCGAACACCAGGACTAGTAAATGAAACTTGAGGATTCTCAGTGGCAGGCTTGGTTCTTCCTTAACTACTGGGCAGGAATGGGGCTTGGCAGCAGATGTGAGTAGCAAGCTAACTTAGCTAGGGAATGCCTTTTGAGATATTGCAATGAATTCGGCAATTGTTGGCATTTGTTGTGGGGAAATTGAGTAACTCCAGAAAACCCCAACACTTTTTTTAAAGTGGGCATAGCATGGTATTGCCTGTCTCTAATTTGAAGATGAATGAAGCATAATCACCTTGATGTAGGAACTGGCCTGGGATCTGAGGCAATGAGTGCATTTCTATTTAATGTTTACCTTACTTTAAGTCAGAAACCTGATGAATTGAGATGAGAATTCCAATTCTGGAGTTTTCTCAACTCTACACAAATCCATTTCCCTTTAATCCCTAGGCCAAAATCATTGAAACTCCCTTGGGTTGAGGCAAGTCACAGATTTGCAATATAAGCAGCAGAGCTGTTCTAAGGCAGTTCATACCATTAGAGAATTTGAAGCACTCAGCAATAACAGATGGAGCTGTTAGGAAGTGGGCCTAGACAACCTTCAATGTCATTCCTACCCAAGAGAGGCCATGCTTTTGAGATGTGTCCTGTTAATGGTCATTGAGTATCTTGGTTTTAAATGAAACAGGAGCAGAAAGGAAGAAATTGTGACAAACAGTACAGCTACCCTCTGCCTTCCCCTTGCCTCACAATCAAACAAAAGCCTTTAGTATAGGAACATCAGGGAACTACTCAAAGGAGGCTTTTGTAGCACAGAAGCAAGAGGGAGACACCTTGGCCAGTTGTACTTCTGAGAAGACATGCACTGCTTGTTTTTCCTCAACTTCTTTTCTGCATTGAATTAAGAAAGGATGCATTTGATGGCCTTGAGAAGTGGATAGGAAACTAGCCCTTTCCTTAGTCTTCTTTTGCTACAGAAGTACCTTGGGTCTGCCCAGAGCTAGCATCCTGGACCTCACGTCTCCTGGAATTCCCATGAACCAGAAACTCTGACTTTGAACCCTCAACATGACTCCAACACTTTGTTAATAGATCACACCCTGTCCTGAATGTTTTAGATGAGCTTAACTCAATGAACGTTCAACAAGATATTACAACCAATGAGATGTACCTAATTTTGTGTTCCTCTGGTCCTCCTTAGAGTCCTATGGTACATATATTTATGTATCTCAGCCCCAGTTTACAAAAAAAAAAGGGTTGGACTTCATAAAATAAGATTTATTTACAATTTCTTAAAAACAATGTGACTTACAGTAATTTTTGTTAAAATGTACAGAGTAAAGATTCCAACTTATACAGAACTTAATTTGGCTTTTAAGGTTCAATTTTTTTTCATTGAATATAGAAATTTTAAGTTAGATTTATTGGAAAGGCATAGAAATGGCAGTTCTTGGGACAGACAATGTCTCCATTCAGAACTTAGATTATAACCTTCGTACTCCAATGACTCTTAGAGTAGCTTGGAATATGGAATTTGAGTCATTTTGTCGCTATACGCTGGGGTATCATCTCATGTTGTAAAATTGTTTCAAAAATATAACTTACTGTTGTATTCTTTATAAGCTTATTGTGCCAATGTTCACTGAGAGGACTGAGAGAAAGGGCGTGATACAGGTAATGAATATTCTAATGAAAAGAAAAAGAAATGGAAATGTCTTGGCTTGCTTTCAGTAACATATAATTTGTAATGTTCTTCCCCTCATTTACAATCCTGTCCATGTATAAACAGTAATTTGCTCTTCTAAACACATACTGTAGTTAGAGTTCTGTTGGGAGCAATTGATGTTCTTTATCTGTGACATCATGAGCATTTAAAAAACAATAATTATAAATATCCTCCAGGGTGAAAAAAGAGAAAGAATTAGAGAATCTGCCTAGAGACTTGTTTGTTCCTGATTGTCCTCTTATTACCCCCACCCCATCTATACACATTTTTGCCCCACCTCCCCTGTTGTTAACTCTGATCTTCCTGTTCTTATTCCAAAGAATCAGCCTGTATTCCTTCAGATGGCACATGTGGGTAGTGTTCTGTTTCTGTTCTTTTTCAAATCTAAGGATGTACTGATGAAATCGAGGTTTGCATTTATCTGAACCGTCTAAGTTAGAAAACATGTCATACCAGTAATATTGGTTTGTGCCATGGGACATATGCATAAGCATGTGGAAGAAAAAAATTCCAAAACATATTTCAGTTCATAAAATTTGCAGTAACAGTGTGGCATTTCAAGAGAGACCATTAGATTACTTATGGGGTATTTACAGAGGACAGTGTAAATGTAGACTTCAGTCTGAATATACAAACCCCTTACGTTCTTAAAGTCCAATTTTACCCAGGTTTTTAAAACTTAGAATGCATTTCCTGGTAGGAATTATATTTTGCATGCTTTGGGGCTCTCTAACTTGCTTATGAAAGCCTACATCAAGCATAATGTAGGAATGCATTTTTTTTAAAGACACAATCTTAGGTATGAGATAGCCCTGGGTCTGAGTACAGATTGTAGGGCCTACTAGCTGTATGACCCTGAGCTCAACACTAAACCTTTCTTGGCTTCAATTTACTTGTCTACAAAATTCAGCATGTGAAAATGCTTTGTAAACTGTACATTCTTTGCTTTTCTTTGGTGTAACTAGTGGTTGATAAAGAATTGATATGAGATAAATGTTTGATGGATGAATGAGCAAATGAATAAGCATGCATTTTATTTCTGTGTGAAAAAAATCCATGCAACAAACCAGGGCCTCCTCCAACTTCTGCAGCCTCATAGGGCAATTTCAGACCAGAGTCTACAGAAAAGGAGACTTTACAGGGAGGCGTTGGTGGCAACATATATGGTGTTGTGGTCTTTGCTATACCTGGTGGCTGAATTCCTAGTTGCCACCACTTCAGAGGCAAAGCTGTTGTCCTGAGTTTTGTCATCTTTGGATCAGAGGTTTACTGAAAGGCATAAGGTATATAGCATCCTAGCAAAAGTGTTTGTGTGACTATCTCACAGGCTCCTGTCTAGGTACTTTTACACATTAACAGAGCCATTGGTATGTTTGTCTCAGTCACAAGTTACATATTTGCAAATTAGGGATTGGTGGCTATTCTATCTATAGAATATAGCAAAAGTTATATGAATTTTTAAAAATACATAAAATATAACTACATTTGTATTGGCCCAAAGGAAAAAATAGCACATTTAAAATAATGGGAAAGGAAAAGACAAACATACTTTAAAAATAAAATCTTGTTTTTATTCCCAGAAGGTAGCAGAAAGACCCAAAGGTATTGCAAACTTGAGCCAATTGTGTTCTGACTTTGGGGATGGACATTGAGGGCTTTTTTTTTTTTTTAACCTGACCCTGCCTTTTCTAATTATAGTCAGTTGTGCTCAATCAGATACAGGGTGGAGTAGTTTTAAATCTATCTTCCATTTCAATAAGTACACCTTCTGAAAATCCCTAAAATTTCAAGAGGCGCCTCCCTTCTTTTTTCTTCTTCTTCTTCTTTTTTTTTTTTTTTTTTTTTTCCTTAAGCAATTGCTGTTTTTTGAGCTCCAAGGGCTGACAGCTGTTCTAGTTTTGCTTGGGGACTTTTTCACAATGTGGATTAATCAATGTTATGAACTGGGTCCGTGGGGTTTTGGGAATGTAATTGGTTTCAGATGACACTTCGCTAGTCAATCTGTGAAACAGCCGAATGTTGACACAGCTGAACAATTCCAGCTGTTTCCACTCGCCCCTTCCTCTTTCCCTGGACGCTACATCCTTTGCCTTTATTTTTGTCTGCCCTCTCTCATTGTGACTTTGCTAAACTAATTTGTTATCCTTTCTGAAATTTCTTTTTGCTTTTTTCTCCTTTGGGATGACATGACTCCCTGCTTATTATATCTTCAGTTCAATTGTATTTTGCAAAACTTTTTCTTGGCTAGCATAGTTTTTAAGGGAATTGTGATAGTTTTACCTTTTAAATTCTATTTGTTTGTTGTGATCAGCTAGCTTTTTTTTTTTTTAAAGCATGCAGCCCTAAAAACAAATGTAGGCTTTACATAACTGCTTGGATTCCACAAAGGTTTGGTTTCACAACTGGTTGATTAAACTTTAAAAAAAAAAAAAAAGAAAACTACCAGGGGCCTACCATTGAATAAATAATACAAGTTATTATCACCATTCAGTGCATAGCTGCTTTTGCTATTGTCTATCTCTCTGAAGCAGGGAGAAAAAGAGTTTCAGGTGCAGTGTTATTGCTACAGAGGTGTATGATTAGAAGGAAGGAGTAAAACAGACTGATCCTGAATTATGTACAGTATGTTAAGAGTTTATATACCATCAGGAGAATGACTCCTAAGTTGCTTTCAGTGGTTTTTCACTATCAGACTAATTTCTCCTTGTTTTTTCAACAGTACTCCTTTCTGCTTCTTACCCACTGGAGGAATGGGTTTAACTGTTTGTGTGCCCAATATAACATTTGCTATTCTATTGGGTGAGTGTTGCAAATCTTGAGCTGAGCCAAACAGGAACAGGGCTACACATGCATAGATGAATGTGGTCATTCCCCAGAGCTGAGACCCCCTTTGGGTAAAGTAATCCCACCATTCCCTCAATGGTCTCTGTTTTTGAATGGATGGGACAGATTTATAGGACAGCAGAACAACCACTGCATTACTGGTGTAGACTTAGATGCACAGGCAATTAAATATTCTGAAGTTGAGTGTAAGTTGTCAAAAACTTTTTCTAGCTATTTCCCCACTAAAATTGCTAATGAACAGGTTATCAGGAAACATCCTCATGGGTGGAGACTGTCTTAGAGACAGGAAACAATGATTAGATATGTGATGTTATTTCTCTGAATGGAGACTAATAAACAGTACAGACCTCTAGGCATTGGTTAGGACTGGTCCAGTTTAACACTTTTATATAATCATTTGTGTAGTGAAAAGTCTGGATCTTCCTAAGTTTTCATGGGCCAAGTGTGCTTAAAAATAAGACAGAAGAGCTTGTGTATGAACAAAGCCTATGGGAAAAATAACTCAAGTTGTACTTGTAGTCGAGCAACCAGAATTATAGGCGGTAACTCAGTAGATGGGCTTATAATCATTGCAGACGTTTCTCCAAAGACTTTGTTCAAATGGGTTTTAGTCATGAAGGGAGATCAAATGCTGAGTGTAACCATGGGTAGTGTGCATTAGAATAAAACCAAAGCATGTCTCTAGCCATTCATCCTGGAGTGTACAACCTGAAGAACAACCCGAGGAAGCCAGAAAAGGGCTTGCAAGGGGTAATTAAAATTAACAAGTGATTTGTGGGCCCAAAAATATATCTTTTATTTAGGAGGTTACGTGTAGATGGAATGAAGACCTATGAGGTGATCGAGAATGGGCTGGGATGAACCTGGACTTGACCTATGAACGTGGCAGCAGTGTCTATGCCCATGTTTGAGGTTGGCTCCACACTGTCCCAAAGAACATCACTGCCGAAATCCTTGCTTCTCCATTTGTTTGTCTGACTATAGACATTTTCTAATCGTTCCCATTCTTGATTTCCTTATCGGAAAACAATAATCTTCCAATGATTTAAAAATCATTAAGTGAGATATGAATGTGGAACACTTGCTAAAATTTAGAAAAGTACTTAGCATATGGCTACTGTCACTCTCCTAATCATCAGCTTCATTGTCAGTATTATACTTTACTATAATTAATTGTAATAAAGTTTGACAAGGGCACTATTAAATCAGATGTTACAAATGATACATGTTACATGTTACAAATGACATGGAGTTTATAAGTTTAGACTAATGCAAAGAGAGAATGTCAATGTGAACTGAGGAGACCTGGGGGTATGTGGATAAACCTTTAACCATCACCTAGAATTCAGGGTTGTGTCTCTCCCTCTCACAATCATTCCTGTACTATGTCTGCCCCAAATGACAGGGCTCCATGGACAAAGGCCTGGACAATCCACTTTTCTTTTCTTTTTTCTCACCTTCTTTTTTTTTTTTTTTTTTGGTTTGATCTTATTAGCCCTTACCTTTCATGGCATGTGGGTCTAGAAGGCTTGAGTGTTTGGGATTTGAGAAACCATACTTATATCCAGATTCTACAGATTTCCTGAAGGAATTTATGTAGTTTTGAGGGGCATCCATTGTCATTGGACTGTTCATATCTTCACTGCTAAAAAAAAAAAAGAGTTTCTTCTGGTGAAACTTACATTTTATAGTACATATTTAGATACTCAAGATCTTTTCTGAAGTAGTATTATGGCTAATGAACATATTTCCCAGTCCTGACTATCTTGGGATCCATAGTGCCTGTCTACTTCCTCCATAGAATCATTTGCTTGTTAAAAGTAGATGAGCAATGGGTGAAAATGGGGCTGGGGACTCATGTTGGACTTGGGATGTATGTGTGTGCAAGTGAGTTCCTTCAAAATTGACCGTAACAAGAAAAAAATACACTAGGTATTATGAAATTTCTGACAAGTAGACATCGAAGGCCCAAACCCTTCTCCATAAGAGAACATTGAGACCAGGTGCAGTGGCTCAGCCCTGTTAATCCTAACTACTTGGAAGGTAGAGAGTGGAAGGATCAGTTTGAGACCAGCCCAGGCAAAACATACGTGAGACCCATTTTAAAAAACAAGCCAGACATTATGATAAATGCCTGTAAAATCCCAGCTATGTGGGAGGCATAGTTAGGAGGATCGCAGTGGAAGGCTGGCCCTGGGCAAAAATGTGAGACCCTACCCCAAAAATAAATAAAACATGAAAAGGCTGGGGACATGGCTCAAGTGGTAGAGCATCTACCTAGCAAGGAGGAAGCCCTGAGTTCAAACCTCAGGACTGCTACAGAGATACAAAAGAGAGAAAGACTGTTGAGCATGGGACTTTGGCTTTCTACTAGAGTCCTTCAACAAATCTGCAATCAACCTTGAAGGGAACACCAACCTTGGAAGAAAATGAAATTCCCAGTTTTTTGGGTAGTATGGAAAAATCGTTGGAGAATAGGAGACATAGACTAAAGAACTAGCACCAAAGTCTTACATGAAGGAAATGGCATTAGAAACAAGGTCCCATTAAATTATTCTTGTGTTCTGACTTTTTCTCTCCCAGTTTTGCACTTGAATTTGTACCAGCATGAGCTTTAGGCTGGATTCCTTGAATGCAGGAGCAGAAGCAAGCAAGCTCAAGCAACCCCTTAGAGTTAAAACCATCCAGGTACACAACTTTGCCTCATATTCTTTCACCAGTCTCTCCAGAACCAACATTGTTTTCCTCTGGATCCGTTCATTTATTCAAGAGAGATTATTCAAGTAGCTTCTTTGTGTTAATCCCCTTTGTTGCCCCTATGAAGCAGAGACATTGATCAGCCACTCATTGAAATGCATGGAAAATGCAAGAATCATTCAGTATTGCAAAAGAGAAGATGGTGCAGTGAACCTCCTGAGTAAGGTTAACTCGAGTCTGACAAGGTTTGCTTGAGGAAATGACTGTGGAGCCAGATCAATGACTTCACCAAGGAGAATGTAAAGGGTTAACCAGGGTAGGCATGGAAGGATGGTAGCTGAGGATGTAATGTTGACATGGATATGGTGCCTACCTGCAAGAAACACATAGATCAATAAAACAGTTACCATGCATTGAGATTCTTGCTACCTGTGGTGAAGATTTTCATGGTCATGTTGATGTCACCTAGCAGGGAAGTTGAAAGCAGATTCTATGAGGAGGGGCTATCCTCAAGCAAGCCTTCCTGGAGGAAGGGACATTTGGGTAGATTTTTTAATAACATTACTGTTATCAGTACTGTTGGTAGGTAATTTAATCCACCTTCTTAGTGCCAAATATTGACTACTTCTTAATTTTTGCAATACCTTAGAACACACTTACATAGTCCTTAAGTACTTTCTTTTTCTCAATTGGCTTCAGATTCTTTATGCTTGACATACTGAGAACACTGAGCAAGTCTTGCTAGACTCTGTTGGGAAAAATTGAGTATCCCAGAGCAAACAATGAAGCAGCTTTAGGTATGAGGAGAGGGTGGGGTAGGGCCCTCAGGAAATGTGATAGCATTATATACATAAGTCCATTGGCTGACTTATATAAATCAGTTGGCTTCCATCATAGAAATTCTAGAATTCTACTTCTGTAACAGAAATGGGTTTGGAAGCTTGGGCAATGGCTTTTCCTGCTACTGGAAGACTAGGGAAAGCACAGAAGCCCCAATTCAGAGCTTGTTGGTCCTCAACCATCCATCTGCATGGTTGCCTCAAAAGTTCTGTGTTGAATCTCAAAGAGGGTTTTTTTGGTGTGGACATTGATATTAGAGGAATTTGAGGAGGTTGTTAAACAGCACATCTGTAGTTCCCACAATAGACCTGCAGAATCAATATGGAGATAGGAGAGTCTGTGTGTTCAACAAGGTCACTCATAATATAGCTAGCTACTGCCCAGGTATACCAGGATGTGCTCGCTAGTCTCATATAAACTCAGTGGAAGTGGACCATGTAATTGTGTCTTTGTATAGCAAAGTATAGCAAATACAAAACTAGTCAAATATTTGGCTCTATGAAGGTGAATGAAAATGACCAGGACAAATTTTTTGTGTAGAGACTGTGACTGTAGTGAATCCTAGCTATTCTTCTCAATGATGTGATATGAGTTGGTGTCTTTCCCTTCAAAATGAGATTGCATAAGTGCACACAGGCCCTCCCTCCCTGGAGGCAGAGGGCTAATTACATAACGCCGCCAGTAGGCCCCATCACTGTCCTCTAATTATGGTTTATGAAATGTGCTGTGTTGACTTTTGCCACCACAGCTGCCCTTGAGGTTGACTCCAGAATATCATAGCTGGAAGGGGCTCGAGACACTATCTAGTAAGCACACTGTTCAAGCTTCATTCAGCAGCAAGAGGTCCCACAAAGTGAAGCATTGGGCCTAAGACTCACCCAACGTTTTCCCAACGTTTCCCCCATTTTCAGTAGTCCTGCAATACTGGTTACACTGGCTCGTTTTTCATCATTTTCATTAGAACTCTGATTTGGTATTTTTTAAATTGAAAGTCTATCATTTAGTGTTCTTATTTTTTTTAACATAACAGTAGTTAATATTTATTGAGTACATACTGTGTGCCTGGGAGTGCCTTAAACACTGTATACATGTTAGTCATCTAATTCTCTCAGCAGTCCCCATTTTAAAGGTGAGGAGACTGAGCCTTTGGAAACTTTTAAGAATGTTTCTAAGGATATACGTCAAGTAAATAGAACACCAGTGATTTCATCCAGGCTAATCTGATTCCAGGATATCGTTCTATACTGATGGCTAATCATACTGCTGTAGTAAAAAAACCTTTTGGTACAGTTCCAAGGTCATGTATTTTTGAACTACTCTTTACATATCGATAATACATGACACTATATATATTCAGTGCTTCCTTTATACCAAGTTCTAGGTAACTTTTTGCTGTTCCAAGATCATTTTCTTTTACTCTAACATGTTCTCGGTGGGAAGTGGCTGTCTTCTGTCTACCTTTTCCCCCCAACATCTTTTTTATAGGCTTGCTTTTTATAAAATAAGATAACTGATAGAAGAGAATTGTGTTTTCTGTGCAGGATCCTTAATGTTTAGTTAGGAACGTCAGCAGTTCCACAAGGCAAACAGATTGGATGCTATTCAGTCTTGAAGGGCAGGCAGTGTTGCTGGGGCAACATGTTGACTTGTGGGCTGCGTGAGGCCAGCCTGGTGCTTGCAGTTGTGCCCTGCAGGTCAGCTAGCACACTAGGAAACACACTGGCTCTGTGATTCCTTGCTTTTTACCCTTTATATTACTTCTTGGGGGGAAGGCTATGGATCTTAGTTTCAGGTAATATATTCAAACTGCATAAATGCTACTGTTTTCAGATTAGCATGATAAATTAGAAAAAAAAACAAGAATGGAAAAAGAGCTCACACAAAGTGTAAGCTACCACACACTTCATCATAGACTATCATGGGGAGCATCTTCCTGAACCTCAGTAGTGACCACATAAACACTCCCAACTTATGACTTTTCTTTTTTTGTGATACTGGGATTAGAAACCAGGACTTTATCCTTCCTAGGCAAGTGCTCTACCACTCAAGCCATGCCTCCAGCTGTTTCTGCTCTGATTGTTTTGGAGATAGGGCTCATTTTTTTGTTCAGTCTAGCCTGGACTGCGATCCTCCTACTTTATACTTCTTGCAGTAGCTGGGATGATAGGTATATGCCAACACACCCAGCTTGTTTCCACTGAGATGGGATCTTGCAAACTGATTTTACCTGGACTGGTCTCAAACCACAATTCTCCTGATCTCATCCTCCCAAGTAGCTAACAGATATGATTCCCAGCACCCAACTTCCAACCTATGACTTTTCTACATGGACATGGAGTTCCTGTTGTGCCTCTGTGCAACTGATAGAGGAGAGAGAGAGCAACCACTACTAGTCACTGTAGATATGAGTGCGATATATACACTGAATAAATAAATTAATATGTGCATGGTATACAAATACTGTCCAGGGACTTCTCGAGGCTGCTCACCTGGGAAGCAGTGGTCACAACATGCCACACCTTTATACAAGCTGTTGTCTCTGCCTATAGACTTGGTGAGGAGGTGACAGTGCCCTTGGGTTGGGCTGCTGATTTCATGTATAGTATTTCTTTCCAACTTATTAGCATTTATTGAGTACTTACTACGTGCAGGGTGCTGATACTATCCATTTGCAGACCTAGTATTTCAGCAACTAATGCACTAGTTTAAATTTCCCTTTAACTCTTGGAATTAGAGAGAGGGATACTATGTCAATATGAATTATTTCTAATATACCTAGGGATGAATAAGCCATAAAAGTCCTTGGGGCTGGTGCCTAACAATACTTAAAGTCTGAGAATGATACTTTAGAAAGAGGGGTGAGGTCAGAAGCTTGTCTGCCCTCTCACATCACCCCACACTCACACCATCCCTGTTTCATGACAGCACACAACAGGTGTGCATGTCAACATTGCCCACCTGCTCTGTGATGCCAGATTCCAGGGGCAAGAACAATAGCTCCTTCTTCATATGGGAATTCTGAATCCCACAGGAATACTGCTGTTGCATTCAAACATCACATCTTATGTTGTCTTGCATCCAGACTTTCAAGAAAAAGGATGAGGTGGTCTGACACCAATGCACCCCATGCTGCTTTCCCTATGTGATTCTTGATGTGAGGAAGCAGAAACTCCAGTGAGGGCTCCACAGTTTCTCTGAGTAATTTGTGGGTGGTCTGGGCTAGAGCTGGCATCAAATGTGGTGGGGGATGTCCTTCCTTCAACCCCTGCTGTGGGCCACAGGGTCACCCGCATTCCCTCCTTCCCTGAGATGGTCTAGGGAAGGCCGGCATCAAGTGCCTGTTCCTAGGGGGTGTTGTCATGGCAACAACTGGGGACCAGGCCAGGGAGAAGCCAACTCCTGCAGTGCATTGACTTTAGCTGGAGCCGAATGAGGAGGGGAAGGAAGGTGAGCCAAAAGGAACATGTGAAATGGAGCCGGGATGCCAGGGGACCAGGGACATGTGTTATCAGGTGATTGCTTTTGTACGGCATAATGCCAGGTGTGGTGGAGGAGCCTGTGAAATGTGAAATCTGTCACTTGCTGCAAGGAGTTAGGTTATAATCTCTTACCAAATATTTACTGAAACCTGGAGCCACCCCCTGCACTAGGTGATGAGGATAAATCAGGTAATGTAGATACCCCTCTGCCTCCGTAGAACTAGTAGTTGGGTGTCCCTTGTCATAAAGAGCATGTTTACTTCTTCTTCACATGTGAAACTGTGGTGTTTTGATCCATGTTTTACATTTTCTGAATTATCAGAAGTAATCAAATCTTCTTTACTTGATTTGAGCAGTCAGGGGCCCAACCTGGAGCTTTGAATCCAGTTTAATTTTTTTTCCTTGATTCCATCTATCCTTGTCCCGGCCTTCAAGCTGATCCCTTTTTAGGAACAAGGCAGGTAAAGAATTGAGAAGAAGAATCTCTTAGTAAGTCCATAAGTAATAGGAAATCCTGGGCTTAAATTTCCCAATGGAAGGAAAGTTTCTGTTAATAGAAGTCACAATAGTGTATCTCAAAGCCAATTTTGTATAGAATAAGAATCTAATCCCCTACAAACAAATCTAATTTCTTAAACAATGGTTTTCTACTAAATATCTGCATTTGAATGATTGCTTGGTAGGCAGAGAACATACAGGAAACTATCTTTCAAGGAGTGACAATGAAATACCATTAACTCCAGTTGAGTGAACATCACTCTTAGGTGTGCAGAGAACATCTTCCAACTCAGATGGTTTGAAGGTTGTTCACATGGCCTGAATTTTATGTGATTCATTCAGTAGGCAAGTATCTTGGTTGTACTGACTCTATTAAAACAATTGAGAATTCCATTCCTCTTTATCTTCCTGCTCCCTGATGGAGGCATCCCCTCAGGTTCCATGGCTGGCCTTCTTATCTCTGTTCTCTCCGGGAGACCAATCTATCCTCAGAGCTGAAACATTTATCTGCCCTTGGAAAGGAGAGATATTGGATGTCATTGAGAGGCATTAGCAGAAATATTTATGTATTATTGGAGGGGGTGGTGGATGGTGACTAAGAAAAAAATGACCTTTCTCCCCCAAATTTCAGCATTAGTCATGCTGATGGAAATGCTGTATCAGCATAATGTTGCCTTATTTTCCAACTGACTACGTCATCTTCCTCCAAAATGGAAACTGCCTTGCACAACAGGTATTTATTGACATTCCTTAGTGTTCAGCACTCAGAGCAAAGGCAAATAATATGCTGATCTCGTCCTGTCTACTTTACAGGCAAAGGGGCAACACAGAGGAGGTGGGACACAATGTGTTCCATGTGGTTGAAGTACAAAGTGACCAGTGCTAGATGTAGGAACAAAGCACCACCCCATAAGTCCCCTGTCTATGTTAATGCTGTCTGTCATTTTTCTGCTTATCTCAGCACAAAGATCTGGTTCTCTCCTCCCCAACTCACTCTGTGATATTCAATTAATCTGGTTTTCCTGACATGTTCTTCAAATGACAACCCTTGCTTTCTTCTCTCAAACCTGAACCCAGAGCCTTTCTACTTCCTACTTGTATTATTGTTCTTCTTTCTAAGTTCATTTCTTTGCCTCTGAACTGCCTTGCTTCAAATCCATCCCAGGCCCTGTAGCAAGATCAGCGTTCCCCAGGATTTTGCATCTCCTGTAGGATCACTCCCTCAGCAAACAGCTAAGGGGAGTTTAGCGTCACCTTGGAGTTCCCAAAGCTTTGGGGATAAACTTTAAATCTCTAACTTTCTCCAATCTGATGACATTTTTCCCTCCCTCCCTTCCTTCCTTCTTTCTTACCTTCCTTTCTTCCTCCTCTCTCTCTTTCATTTAGGCAGGGTCTCACTACATAGCTCAGCCCGGCCTCAAACTTGAGATGTTCCTGCTTCTGTCTCCTGAGTTCTGGGATTACAGGTTTGTACCACCATACCCAGCTTGATTATAATTTTAATGGTTCCTTTATATTTTCCAAAGGCTATGAACCATATGCATCTGTAATGTGTACTTAGTCAGTATATAGTTATTGGAAGTGCTAGAGGGTGAGATGTGGGGGATACAAGTATAGAGCATTGGTCTTACTTGTTGACAGTGCAAAATCTGCTTGGAGAAATAAGACATTCATGTGAAATAATCACTGAGAATATGTCACTTAATATTAAGTGAGTAGTACAAGTGATAAATATAAAAATTCAGATAAGGAAAAAATCATTTAGTGTGAAATAAGGAAAAATTTTATTACCTTAGGCTTAAGAAATTCAAAAACTTCATTTCTAGCCATCAAAATGATTATTCTTATATTTTTTGAGGTGCTGGGGATTGAACATAGGGCTTTGTGGGTGCTAAGCCTAGGCTTTCCCACTGAGCTACCTTCCAGCCCTGCTTATTCTTTTTGTTGTTGTATTTAGAGAAAGTTTCACTATGTAGCCCAGGTTGGCCTTGAACTTACCATATCTCCACCTCAGCACCCTGAGTGCTGGGATTATAGGCCTGTACCATCAAGCACCGTGCCTGTCAGTTCTTTATCTCCCCTATCTAAACATGACCTTCCAGCAGTGCTCTTTCCTCACAGTCTCACAACTGGCCGTCCCTGTTCTTGTTTTCTTTGCTCTTGCTTTGTTCCATATGACACATCCAAATGCCTCAGCACAGCCCAGTTGGAGTCCTTGCTCTTCATAAGTCCTCCCTTACTCCTCCAGCCTGTGAAGGACACAAGTGGGCCATAGAACACACCCATTCAGCCAGTGCAAACCACACTCACGAGGTGATCCAGAGGCATTTACACCATGGGCTCTTCTAGTAAATACCCTCTCACACGTTTCAGAACTCAGTGCCTATCCTTCAAGCCTCCCCAGCCAAAGAGTTTTATTATTTTATTATTATTACAGGAAGTGTTTGCCCCCAAAGGGTGAGAGAGAAAAACTTATTAGCCCTAGAGTTCTAAGCTGTCTCTGTAGTTTGACCATTGGTCCTTAGTAAATCTGGGTGAGACACTGGAGTCTAAGTGAGGGTTTTGTGTTTTCTCTTCCCCTCTGGTCTCTATTTTAGGAACAAATAAAAGAAGCAAAGAAACAAGAAGTTTCTGTAGGTGTCTGTGCCTCAAAGCTGGCTATCACAGAGAGTATGAGGGTTCAAGAAGTAGGATATGTTAGAGTATGGATAAGCACTCATTGTGACTTTCATGATTATGCGACAGCATTACCAACTGACTCCAAATTTCATGTGCTTTCAGTTTTAAAACGCTTCATGACATCTAAAGAAATGCTGAAGGCACTTGCTTTGCCAACAGAAAATCCTAAACATGATTATTCTGAGAAATGCTGGCAGGAGATCACGTGGGAGTGGAGGGGCTAGAAGTCAAATGTTCATATATTTCTGCATCTGGAGACTTGACAGTCAGAAATAATATTCTCTGTCTTTTTATCCTGTGTTTCTCTCTTACACCTGAATATTAAAAAGCCAGGTGTAATGAAGTGCATGAGATCAAATTAGAAGCAGGTTGGAATACCTTCATTTTATGCAGAATATCCAGTGAGTTTGTTCATGCTTCCTTCCTCTCTCTCCCTCTGCCTGTCGAATCTGAAGAGACCTGGCAGCCTGAGATACCCTTGGGTGTTCAGGGACAGAGTGGAAGGCAGTGCCTTTGATGTGCTCACCTACCAAAAATGTCACATCACCACCGGTTCTGTTGTTTCACATTGAATGTGAAAGATTCACTAAAAGGTTAATTTCAAGTCTTGTCAAATGTAGATCGTTAAAGGCATTGCATTGCCTTTTCATGGCACACCTTAAAAACCTTCAGGGGCCCAGGACAGCAGACGCAAAGGTTGAATAGGCCAAATACTGTCAGAAGCTCTTTGGACAACCACATCAGGGTATTTTCATCTCCACTCGGCAGAGGTAGTGACTGGTGACTATTTGCAGAGTGGAACTGGATGAGTGTCTGCCTTTATCATTGTTAAAATAGACCCTATCGACTCTGGAACGGGTTCGGGTAACTACTTTTTATTCTTTGCTTTTCTTATAAAGATTACCCATATTTTTTAAAATGGTTTTTGTGTTTCTATTTGTTTTGATTCCTAGGACTGTGTTTAGATGACAAAGACACCAGATTGAAAGCTGGTCCATCTGGTATCTTTGGCTTCTATAAAAGCCAGTTTGAATCACATCATGGTTGATACAATGGCTGGAAACACATATTTACCCAAAATATGGTGAATTCCGTGTCTCTGAACAATCCTGGTTTTTGTCTTCTCATTGGGTCAGACATCTTTAATTATTCCCTTTTTTTGCTTTCTTGATTTGATTTGAGAGACAATGTGAGTGGTGGAAGGAAGAAGCTAGGATTCAGAGCATGTTAAGTAGGAATTCCGGGTTTTCTGTTTGAGAGCTTTTCCCTTTAGATAAGATACTTCATCTCGCTGACCCTCAGTTTCTTCATTTGATATAAAAATGTTAGTAGCTATGAATAGGATTTAGGGGAGGAGGAAATGAGAAAACATATGTTAAGAGTGCCTAATGAAAGAGCTAGCAAATTAAACAGCATGCACTCCCAAACGGTGTCCACTCTCAATACTGCCATTTTTACTTTCTTGATTAATTCTTTTTAACATCTTCCTATTTAAAAAATCTATGGATTTTTATGCATTTGAGTTAATAACTGATTAATTGAATATTTACGAGTTCTTTATTATAAAAACATGGTTTTCTAAGATATTGCATTTAATTAAAGTTTGCTTTTCAGTAACAACTCAGTTAGCTTGAGCAGGCTTGAGTTGTAGTTTCACAGAAAGAAATATTACCTGTCAAGAGTCATTTACTTTGCTGTGCAAAGGAGGACTGTGCCATGCTGTTAATTATTTAAAGCCACTTTTTTCCCAAAGACATTTCTCAAATCTTAACGATTGGTTGTTTCCCATAGACATTGGCAGTGCCATTCTATGCTTTCTTTGAAATAGTTCTAAAAATATAGGAAGGAAATTTTGATGTGTGGCCAGAGTTCGGATAATCCTATTTTTCTGCCTGTGCACTTTTCCTAAATAATGCTTGCAAAAACCAGATGAGATTTTGAAGCAGCCTCTTTCTTTCTAAGATTGCTTTGTGTGGTGGGCCTACTAATGGTCTGGTCAATGATGTGGACACTTAACCACCTTAAGAAGCTGAGCACCTATGAAGCACTGCCAGGCAGGTGTGGTACAAGAAGCAAGGTGAGCATACTTTCTCAGGAAGAAGTGATTTTCTGCTGAACAGTGGAAGGCACTCTATAAATATTAGCCACAAAATCAATAAAAATATCAATCCTCACTCTGGCCCTGGTCTCTCAGTAAAGCCATGAGCTGCTACGCTAAAGGCTGAGGAAGACTCTGAATGAAAACCAACCTAGAAAACAAGTTGATATCAAACTTTATTAGAGAAAGGCTGAATTCAGACTTTTAACTCAAAAAGAGCAACTAGGGAAGAGAAGAGGAGGCAAAGGATGGTTCAGGTAGCATGGTTAGCCACGCTGTGGGCAAACTTGGTGCAAGACTGTTTTCTATGCGTGGAAACTAAGTGGAGAGCAAACAGATGTTTCATTATAGCCACCCAGAGAATCTGTTCTTTTTCATAAACTGTGTCTTTGTCATTTAGCCATACTACTCACATGCTTCTAATTCCTCAGAAGTAGTGAATTCATTTTTTGGGAGGTATGGAGTACTAGGGTTTGAATTTAGGGCTGTAGGCAAGGGCTCAATCACTTGAGCCATACCTCCAACCCTAGAGTGTTTAAAATAATATGCTCATTGATAGAAAATGCAGCAAGATATACTGACAGAAGGGACTTTATTGGATGGTGACATCGCTCAGACTGTAAATGAGAAGACCATGTTTCTGTCATGGGAATGAGAATGACAAGGGCCATGGGTTCTAATGCTGATCCTTCCTATCCCCATTGTCCTGCTGTCCTCTGGATTCCTCCTCACCAAGGAAGTCATCAAAGCTCATTTGGCACTTGGGAATAGAAGATGGTGGCGCTAACTCATTCCGTTGCCTCTACGTGAAGGTATTTTGTTTGAAAAATAAAAGTCCTTTGCAAACGTTTTGCTTTCTGCCTCGTTTCTTCCATTCCATTACAATCTGTTTCCTCTTGTCTTCGGGAGGAGCTGCATATGTGTAAAAGCAACAATTCACCACGAAAACGCTGACTAATGCCACTTATAAACCTTTCCATTTATTCATATTTTTTTCTTCACACTCAATCCAAATGGGTTTGCTTGAGACAAACTAGTTTTCCAAGTCCCATCTACTTGCCCAGCAGCTTAGGGATAAAAATGCAATTTAGTCTATTTTATTTTGAAAGGATTCTTTCTTTTAAAAAAAAATTCACCTTTGCAGAAAATAAATTGCCTCTCATTCACACTTTTCCTTAAGTATTGAATTTTCTGGAGCAAACTTTTCCTAAGGAATTCCGTAATATAAAATATTATATAATGATTTTTATATGTTAATATAATATTAATATTATGTATATGATATTACATATTATATATGAATACTAAAGGAACAAGGAAGTCTAAGCCCTCTTCATACTGTTCTCTGGCTACAAAAATAACCATCAGCTGTGTTGTCTTTCTGTGACTCCTTGAAAATAGAGAAGCAAGAGTTTTGTTTTCAAGAGGCATTCTCGAAGACTGTGCGTACTGGCTTTGCTGCTGGCACTCTGCCTCTCTTTTCTGGTCTCTGCTCTTCCCTGGACACCAGATCCAGAGCCAGCAATCAGCTGGGAATCAGGAAAGGCAGCCTGTCAGAGCTTCATGGTAGCCCTGTGGAGCTGTGTCCACAGTGATGTGACCTCTCACTGAGCTTTCTTTGAGCCCTAGGCGTCACCTGGGCAAGGCCTAATCACCTGTGGACAGGGAGGGAGCAAAAAGAACCCAAAGCCTTTGTCCTTTCTGTCAGTGAGAGCCAGTAGGCCATCATCCAGCCTCAGAAGAATGGGGGTGCAGGCAACACCAGATTTTTGTGATAAAAAGAATGTTTTCACAGCTGACAGCTGTATGCAAACAGTAACAGTACTTTGCAATGAGCATCTTAAAATATAGGGAATGAAGACTATTGGCTTTGGGTGAAAATCAAGTGATTCAGGGCCAAACAATTGGTTGTTACAAGGACAAAAGCAGGAATGATGTATTTGGCTAAAACTTTGATCACTGAAATAAATTTAGGATTGTGAAGTAGACATTCTTTTCCCCTTAGGATACTTTATTTGTACTGTGCTATAATATAGCCCCAGAGGCACTTTAAGTGAATTAAGAAAAGGTGCATCTTCTATGTCCACTGGAAGGCAGAACGAGTGTCGCTTACATAATCCTAAATCAGATTCACAACTGGACACTTTTGTTCAGGGCACAACAAAACCAGCTGTACCTGGCATGCTGCCTGCATTCCTCTTAGTCTCTCTCTTCCCTGTTGGACCTTTTGTGCACATGTTTTTGATTTTATTTTATTGATGAATGCGTAAAGACGATCAAGAATGCCTTGGAAATACACTGTGATCTAGAGCAGAAACAAGCAGTAAGGAAACCAATCACTCAGTCTCAAAATGCACACTCAGAATATCTGGAATATTCCCCCACAGCACTGGTGATGATGTGTAAAGACAGACCATCTTCGATCTGGTGAAACAAAATCCATATTCAGAAACTACAATCTGATAAATGTCATTCGCCCTTCATCTCTCCTGGACTGGTGTTTTCCTTCCTTAGGAAAACAGAGTCATAGTTCATCATATTAGTACGGTGTGATGCTAGGACCACCAGGGGAAAGCCACGGGCTTTTTGGTGTAATGCAAGGGATGAAAAGCATTATGAATAAGATATTGCCATCCCAAATCCTAGAATTCTAGCTATTCAGCAGCCCGCTCCTGGGGAATCAGAAATGGAGAAAGAAAAATGAAAACAAACATTTAGTGTAATTGGATCACAGAGTTTCTTCTCAACCTTGATTAGGCTTTGAAGACCCTTCCCTTCATCTGTGTTCCATGCAATGACAATACCAACCAGGTCCTGTGTGCATAAGCTACACCCGCATGGCAGGAATGGTTAACAGTCTAACTCTGACCTGTCTGGGATTATGGACAGACCCTCACATGCACTGTTTTCTCAGTGCAAGTGAGAGTATTTCCGTTTAGTTTAAGAAGTAGCAGAGACTGCATACACAAGACTGTCAGGTTGTATAAGAAGGAAAACAGTTTGTTGCAGTCACAAACTGCATCTTCCATCCGCTGGAAGGGAGGGCCAGGCAGTCTGCTGTATATTCTTTGGTAATTAGTGCTGCAGAACTGGGCAGCACTTCTTCGTGTGAAGTCACTCATGGCCTCTGAGGCTCACAGGGTATACTCAGTATAGCCACAAGAAATCTTTTGAAGCCAAGACCGAGACTTCAGACTCTTTTGCACAAAGAAATGTTGGCCAGAAATAGCAAGAGCCAGGCCTCCCCGAAGCTTCTCCCCCTGTCCTTGGGATAAGAACAGTTCATGCAAACATCACTAGGTGGCACAGCTGCCCTGGTGGATTATTCTCATAACTGCTATGGGATGCTTTGATGATGTGACTTATAAGATCCCTGTCCAGAAAGTGCCAGTGAAGACTGTTCTGGTCAAGTGGAGGTTCTGTTAGTGGAGGATCCCTAGATCAAGAGCAGAGAGAGAAGCTACATGCTAGGATCCAATCCGCCACTGCAAGCACCTGCCTACCACCATTCATCCATGCCCAGCTACTGCTGAGTGGAGCTCAGGCTTTAAGTTGTGATTCATACGAAAGGCTTGTTTGTATTTGCTCCACCTCCACCAGCCCCTGTGGCACCCCCCACACACACATTTTAAAAATCCTTCCTGATTCCTAATTCCTGATTCCTTCCAAGTTTGGATCTGGCAGTTTATCCACCCTGAATGCCATGTTCTTCCCTCCCTTCTGACACTCTGTGACACCCAGCTCAGAGACAGCCTTCTGTGTGAATGGTCCAGCCCATGGTATGTGCCACCACTGGAGCCTATATATTATTCTGTTGTGTGGCACCTTAGTCAGCAAACTATGGCTGAGTATCAACACTCAGAGACACTTCTGTGAGATGGGTGTCCATGGCATCCTGTCACCTCTGGGGAAGCACATCTCTAAGGGGAAGCTGCTGTGACATGGTGGTCATCTGACTAACATACTTGTTTTGGTCCTTAGTATGTGTTTACTACTTGATAAGTATTTTTTTTTTTGACAAGTGAATCAACCTAAGTCTTAGTTTCATCACATTCTGGGATAAAAATATACCTACTTCATTGTGATAAGAATAAATAGAAATTCTCCATGTAAAGAAATAGTAAGTGCTCAATAAAATTAGTTCCTACTGTTGTCATTGGAGAAAATATCACAGCCAAGAGTAAACCCGACTCTCTTGATCTAAATCCCACGATGTTTTACTCTCCTGCACTCCTGGGTTCTTTCTACTATACCATATGCCTCCTCTCACTGCTTAGAGCACCTGTTGGCACCCCTTATGTGTACTTGTGTTCTGTTTTTCACATATGTGCCTTCAAAACTGCAGATCCTGCTGAGGACAGAGGGTATGTATAATGACATAATGTCTTCCTACTTCACTAGCAAGATGCTTGAAGAGAATTATTTACTGTAGTTATTAAACAAATTCTACTAACCATATAAAGCCTCTCAATGTTGACTTAAGAAACCTGTTACAAATATTTTTGTTATTATTATTTATTATTATTGGTGCTGGGGGTCAAGCCTAGGACCCGTATGCGCTAAGCCTGTACTCTGCCACTGAGCTGCATCCCTGGCCCCTTATTAAAAATATTGACACTAAGAAGGAAGTTGTTTTTTCAAACTATGTTCCAGAGGTCAGGGGCTGGCGCGTGTTTTCTGGAAAGGGCCAGAGAATAACTGCCTTAGGCTTCGTCACCCACTGTCTGGCATCAGTCTGAGTCCTCAGTTCTGCAGTGGCTATGTGAAAGCAGCCATGGAGGGAGGGTATGTATACGCACACACCTGGTTGTGTGCCAGTGAAACTTCATTCACAATGACAGGTAGTGGCCAGGTTAGAGATCCTGGTGGTTTTCGACCCTGGCTATAGGTATAATAAAAAGAATGATTCAGAAACCTGGATTTTGAGGGTTGGGAGGAGGGAATCATACCTGTAATCTCAGCAATTGGGAGGCAGAGATTGGGAGGATCACAGTTCAAGTCCAACCTGGGCAAAAAAATTTAGTGAGACCTCCATCCCAAAAAACAAGGTGGGTGTGGTGGTGTGTGCCTGTGATCCCAGCTACATGGGAGGCCTAGGTAGGAGGATTGTGATCCAAGGCCTGCTGGGGCAAAAAGCATAGGGCTCTATCTGAAAAATAACCAAAGCAAAAAGGACTGGGGTGTAGTTCAAGTGGTAGAGCACCTGCCTGGCAAGTACAAGGCCCTGAGTTCAAGCCCTGGTACATCAAAATAGATATAGATATAGATATATCGGTTTTATGGTCCAATTGAATGAGTTGGCTGGATACTGATTTGAGCCTTTTCACTTCACTTCATTGTACTGCTCTTTACCATATTAAAGGCCCTGAGAAGTCCTGTGATTATGAAACACTATTAGCTTTATCAATTTACCGTTTCCCTACTTTGGCAAGCAGAGGAAGCATTTTTCATAGCATGCTGATTCATGAACATCCTGCACCAGTTAGAAATGCTGGATTTTGGGGTGTTGCTTGACTAAAATCAAACCAACCATATGTTTAATGGTATGGTATTTGCATTATGAAATTGTTATTTGGGGATGTGGACTTGTATGATAACCGACTTGCAATTTTGTGCTTAAATTGCAAGAATTCAACACCTCATTAGAAGCATCACATGGGAATGGGAGGAGGTTGGAGAAGGGTTCATCACAAAACACGTCTCTGAGTTGAGCACCAACATAAGTGCAAATTCTTCGGAGCCATGTGGCTTAATACATCTGTCTCCTTGGCTGTGGTGCCAACTTTTCACGACAGTGCTTTTCATCATCTGAAACATGTAATTGCTTTTGACGACAACAAGAGAATTGTGGCAAGAGAACTCTCCATGGTTTTCGAAAACATCCAGCATCTCAGTCTGGTCAACTTCAGCAGATGTGGTGTTGGAGTATGACGGTTTTAGACCCAAAGGGGACCCCAGGGGAGCTACTCAAACTGGCTACTTCAGTCACATGTCTTTGAAAGTCAGCATATATGGATGGGGATTTGTTGGTGTGATGGAAAACCAAAGTGGAGGTGCAGTGGTGGAAGAAGTTCAATGGCAATTCTGTGCTTGCTGGAGGCTGACCTTAACTGGATCTGAGGACAGACATAGGTCTCACCTCCCATAAAGTTCAGGGAGTGGAGAGTGCTTGACTTGGCTTAGTCCTACTAAAACAGAAGCCCAAGCCCTACTCCCTGTCAGCCCCGAGCATCCTTTGGGGCTTCCCACCCAAACTAGGGTTGGTCAAGGGTACAGTTGGGTCCTTCTGGAATTGACATTGAAGTCTCCTTCAGTCCTGAGTTTATGGAAATTTGAAGACTACACATGCCAGCAGATCATCCCTAGTGAGCAGAATAATTAAGAGACAGGCTGGTGCTACAGCCATGATGCGCCTAAACTCTTGGGACAAAGGCCACCATAACGAGATCTGAGGATAAGGTCTGTTCTCCCTTCTTTGTGGCTTTTCACAGAGGGCAGAGACCCTGCTGAATGTGTATGTTTTGCCTCCTCACCTTGGTGGCCCTGCAGAGCCACTGGTGTCTCCCAGTCCTGGCTGCCCAGAAAGAGGAAACCAGGATACAGTGTTCAGTTTCCATGTCCTGGAATAAAAGTGGGCACTGGGGTAAGTGAAATTGGATAACCTAGGGCCTCAAAGGCCTCTGATGAGAACACTCTGAGTAGACCTGAATATAATTCAACCAATAAATCAGCTTAATCTTGCTTTAAAGTATCGTCAATATTACTTTATTTTAAATAGAATTTAAAGAATAGTCTTGGAGCTACATGAATCTTTGTGCAATTTTGAGCACTCAGGCTTACACTCTATTAGGATGTTGATAGTGTCTTTTAAATCTGTGTGTTTTTTCCAAAACCATATCTAAATACTAGTTAATTATACTGTATCTAAATATTAGTTAAATAATTCATGAACCACTGCTTCTTCCTGGGGTTTATTAAGCTGCCCATTTCATCACTGTGAGAGCAAGAGTCTTGGTTTTGATGGTTCTATCCTGGAAAAAGAGATGAAGGCCTCAGATTGCTTGTTGATTTTTTTTTTTGATCATTCTCAACATCCTCATTCTGATTAATTTCTCTAGAACAAGGTAAGAAACACACCAAGGAGATATTCCATTTGCCCTTTGTGAAAACAGAACACATTGAGGCTGCTATTACCAGGCTGTCTAGAAGACCTCCATGGTCTTAATATGTTTCCTTTCTACTTGCAGAAACCCAAGGCTATTTTCTTCTTCAGGAAAAGTGTGAGTTTAGAATGAGAAAGTAGTCTTCCCCCTTCAAAAGTGAGAGGACACAAATCAGCCCCTGGTAAGCCTACCTTATTGCCTAGGCCTGTGTGGAAAAGGCTTCTGCAGGAGGTCTTGGGCCACGCACTGGGTAACAATGACAGAAAGTTCAGGTCCCCTCTCACTGAGCTCAGAGCCTTTTCCTCATGACATTAAAGAAGAATCTATGTGTGGCCCTGGCTGAGTCTGTGATGCCACTTATCAGCAGGCTGGACTTGTAGAATGAAGAGAAAATCCCCACAGGGCTTACACCAGAAGTCCTCATGGTATGGCTGGTTGCCCACTGAAGGTAAGAGATTAAGAATGGTTGAGCTGCCTAAGATGAACACATCAGACTGCCCCAGCAGCTGGGAACACCAAAGTTGCCATATTGAGCCAAAGATACTCTCAAATATTAATCCCACTTTGAGAGAATGTGCTGCTTGCCTGTGGTTGACTCTGAATTCTTCTGAGAGTCTTTATTTCTCATTAGGACAGAGTCTCAAAATCAGAAGTACCTGACCTGGAGTCAACACCAGAAGAGGCAGTTCCTTCCTTTCTGGTGAAGGCCTGTTGGAATGGTCGGGCTCCTTTCAGTTCAATACTAGGTCCTGCTGTGTCATAACTCACTAACTCCAGCTGGGGTTTGTTGATTTTCTTTAAAAATATTGAGCAACACCTGGCACAGGCCCCCTGCTGCTGCTTTGCAGGTTTGGGGCATACCCTCCACCAACATTCAGCATGAAATACCTTTAAGGGAGCCTCTGTGGCCCCCTGGGGCTCACTCAGATGGAACTCTAAGTTTCTCCAACATGGTGGCAGGCAGGGTAACTATGATATATGGTTCTATATATCAAGCCCAACTACCGCTTCATGAGAGGTTCACCAGCTAACTAAGACCTGCTGGCTATGGCTCCAATCTCTCCTGGGAGGCCTATTCCCTGGGATACTCAGTGAAGAGTGAGCTGACAATGTTTTACCAGAATGACTGGGAGGAAGCTGAGCTCAAATAAGGGCCATCCTGTCTTTCAGTGCCCTCTGACAATATATAGCTTCTCTTCTTCCTCATTCTAATTGATAAGGAAATTTCTTTAAGACACACTTTCTATTCTTTCCCTGTCCTTCTCCCAGGCATACACAGCTTTTGATGAGACCTGGCTCTATTCTCAGTTCCTGTCTCCTTTGCTGTTCCTCAACTTCTCTGTCTCTGCCATCTCCTCTGCCTGCTTACAATGCTGACCCTCCAGCCACCTCTCTCTCTGCTCTGAGGTTTGCTAGGTAGGGATTGCAGATATCTGGAATTGAGGACTAAGAGAGGCAACCAGTGGCTGACAGTGTTCTCTGAGTGCCATGCCATCCTTTTCCCTGAGCATTTGCATCTGATTTAAGAAGTCAGTCAGCCTTATGTTTTTGTAACTAAAGTGACTGACTTTCCATTCAGGTTGAGGATTTTAGGTCCAGGACTGAATGAAAATGGAGAGTTGGGATGCAGTCCAGTCCCTTGTCAGATCTTTGATGTGCTGGACTCGACAGTGTGCCTTGGAGCCAGCCTTCCCTCCAGCCCTGGCCTGGCCTTGCTCTCCACGTCTGTCCTGCTCTGACATCCTGTTCTGTCTATACTTGCTGCTCCTCCTTGGATGCCCTGCGTACTTGTGATCCAAGCCAAAGTAGTTATGCCCAAGGTCTCCACGCCCCTCCTTTCTTATTCAGGCTCAGTCTTTTTGCATCTGCAGCCATTGAGAGACCCTATCCCACATACCCTGGCTTCGCAGTTACTGTTGTCCTTCTGGTTCACCTGGAGGTCTGTTCATAGCCCAGACTCTGAGTCAGGAAGTCTGGGGAAGGAGTCAAGATCCTGAGTCCTAACCTGCTCCTATACACCTTCAAGGACCACCTTCTCCCAAGGCCTGATTCTATGAGCTGCGAAAATGAAAGCTGATAAATCTGGTCGGCCCATCAATATTAATGAGCTACAAAGAAAGCCAGGCATAGGCCTTAGCCTTTTCCCAAGGGGCCCACATGCATCAACTTCCTAGCAATAACTCATTTATTCATTCAGCAAGTATTTCTCAAGTGCCTCTTGCATGCCAACCAATCTTTTTAGGCCTTAGGGCAATGCTTTTTGAACTTGAATATACATGTGGATTACCAGGGGATTTGTTGAAATACAGATTTTGATCCACTGGGACTGAGGTGGGGCCTGAGACACTACACTCCTGGCAAGCTACCTTGTTGATACTGACAGGCTTGTTCCACCAAGCTCATCATAGCTGGCAAGAGTCTTAACAAGTGCCTGATATGAACGTGGCCAATATGGACTCACTCATGTCAAGACGTGATGAGGTCACGACGTGCCGGCACACGAAGTGAGAGCTTGAGGACACACCCATCCATACACACCCAAGGGTGTAACCAATCTGTTATGCCGCAGAACAGACAACACCCAAGGGGCAGATGCCGGGGTTTACTCTATAGATGCTGACCAGCTGGACTGGACCACCAGAGGTACCTCTCCACATCCTCCACACTCAAGCAACGTCTGCCAGCATCAAGGGACATTCATTGCTGTGTGCCTCTCCTGGCCAGCCTTCAACCCGCTCTGGCCTCGGTCGCTCTTGATGTCCCGTGTCACAGCACCCACCCACCGTCACTAGTACCTTCTAGTTCTGGCCTTCCGCCATGGGTCAGACGCTCGGCTCCCGAGTCCCATTACCGTGGTCGCCCTTTTCCCTACAGCCATGCTGTGGACCCGGTGCCCCAGGAGAGCACAGCCAGCGAGCTCGCTTCCTCGCTTGCGCCAGAACCTGTTTCGGGTTAGTGACGCCCTTCTCCCTTTGGTGAGACCTTATGCATGTAACAAACAATTCCCTCAATAAATGTGTGACCTGAACTTGGGGCTCTGGATCCTCCTTCACAGGTTGCCAGCCAAGTGTGGTTGAACAGAACGCGTGGTCCAGTGCCTGCTTCCCTGGGCCTGTTCAGTACAGTGTCAACCAGTGGAAACATGGCATGAGTCACAAGTGACAGCCACATGCATGGTTTCAAATATTGGTAAGACCATGTGAAAAATAAAACAAAATATACTTGATGTAAGCAGTGTATCTAAAATCTTATTTCAACAGGTATTCAACAGAAAGATTACTGAGATGTTTATATGGCCATCCATTATGTTGTGCTTAAGTACTATTCAGTTTGGACTTGGTCACATTCTAAGTGCTCAGCGCTTTCGCATGGCTGGTGGTTATGGTTTTAAACAACTTTGTCCAGGTGATGCCTCATGGCTTGGGTTACAGAAGGAAGTGATTCTGAGAGGAACAGAAGGTGCCACCAAGGGGCCTGGCACTCCAGTTCTGGGACATGTGGTCTCCTGGCTTGGAGTAACCTCCAAGACACAAATCTGAGACCAGGTATCTTCTTATTCCCTTCCTAAAATAAAAGTCTCAGGATCCAAGCTGTTTCTTCTTCCTACCTGAGGAAGGTGGGAAGCCAGTGGGTTGGAGTAGGTCATATTTCCTTTCTATCCCATCCTGCTTCATTAAAATGCAATCTCTTCATTAAAATGCAATCTCCTTATGCCCCACAGGTGAGTTAGGGAGGCAGGTGAGAGGAGCCTAAGCCCACATTTGTGACTCCTCTCAGGTTTGTCTCTTAGGTCAAACTCTTTTAGCACAGCACAGCTGTGGGAACCAAGTTCTCTTTATGCCCCTGTCTGCTTGCTATACCCAGGAGAGGAGAGCAGGACACAAGAGAAGACACAGGTGCTTAAGTGACAGCCCTCACCTCTATTGTCAGCCAGTCAGAGAAAAAGGATCAGGTTCTAGGACTTGGGGACACTTAGAACAATTAATGGGGACACTTAGAACAATTAAAATTCTTTTGCTTCTTTGCCTCCTGCCTGCTCTTTTCACTGTTCCCTACCTTCTGACCCACTGGTCCTGAGTATTTTAGAAAGTCCTTATTCTTACTGACAGGACATTGGAAAGAGGCAAACACAACTGATCTGGGCTGTTTATGGCAGGCATAAGCCTGAGCCACACACATTTATTTCCATGGTTTGCTGAAATTTGCCCCCACACAAATCATCATGCATGACGTCCATGTATTGAATTGCTCCCTTAAAGTAAAATACATCCTGAAATAGAGTTTAGGGCTGGCATGATGGAGGCAGCTCATGTTTCTATAGCACTTCTTCCTTTATGTAGCTTTTTGACCTTCTCTCATTTGGTTTTTATCAAGTTCTTGACAGGTAAGTATTTTCTGGAGGAGGGGCAAGGACTGAGCTAGAGTTCTGAGAAGGGAGGCATGGGTCACTTCAGCCTCATTTGTCCCACACTCTGTCATCGGAGATTGGTTTATGCATTTAGATGTCCGGGTCCATGGTGAGAGTGATGGCTCTGGGGGCAGATTTTTGCTTTTTTTTTTTTCCTGTGAGTCTTAGTTTCTCTATCTCTAAAATGAGAATAAGTACATCTACCACCTAGAGTTGAAAGAACTTTAAATGAGATAGTCTATGTAAAGCAGCTTGTAAGTCCTTAGAAATGTTTCCATCACCCCATCATCATCATCATCATCACCAGTCATTTCCATCCCCCTCTGCCTGCTTGCCCATGTCTGACCCCAGCAGTAAACACTATGAGTGGACAAAGGAGCTGGATAACCTTGCTCTTGCTTAGTCCTGTTTGCTCAGCAGCCATGTACGCTGAGGCCCTGTATCCTGAATTGCTAAAAGAGAAAGTCTGTATATCTTTTCTATTCTTTCCAATTCCAAAAGAACAATGGCCACAAGAAAGCTTGAGAATGAGTTCCAACTCCTTCAGGCAGGCAAAAATGAAGTAAGTGAAGGAAAGGACTTGGCCTGCAATTCCCACAGAAGCAGGCTGGGGCAAGATGATGGCAAGCAGAGGCGGGGAGGGAAGGCTTAGGAGACAAGCTGCCAGTCTTCACAAGGCTCTGTCTGCTATTGAGTTATCACCGAGGCAGCTCAGCCAGCTAAGTACAAATTAATCTCTCGTGGCTGACCAATTATGCACAGTCTTTGGGGAGAAAACAAGTTAAAAGAACTGTGTTAGGCAAATGAAGGGCTAGAGGCTCTTGGGGAGGGAGGAGCGATGGGCTCACCCAGTGTCACAGGATTTAAATTCACATCTATAGCCCAGTTCCAAGTCTAATCATGTGTGTGCACAGCCAACAGGACCTGGGTGGCCAGACCCCCTGGCTCTTCTGGAACAGTTATAGGTTATAACTATTGTCTTTGGGTAATTGCTAAGACGTTTTCACTCCCAGATGAGTCTTTATGTGGACAATGAATTATATGCTCAGCCTTAATAATGACTACACGTTATGTCAGTACACACAACAAAAACACACAATTTATGGTGCTGGAAAGACTGTTGAGGTTTACCTTTTTTGTTTTCTCTGCAAACATAAAATCAAAGTTATATCCTGAAAAGAACAATTTAAGGAATCATTATAGAGAATGGTTGGATATAGTTAATAGATGTGATGGGTCCAGCGCCAGCTCTGCCATTTCCCATCTGAGCCTGCTTAAACAAGTTACTTAACCTTTCTGTGTTTATTCAAGCAAGGAATAGAGATTCCTATGGAACTCAGTGAGTCAACAGTTAACATGCATGTAACAGTGACTAACTTGAAGTCCCTGGACAATATTTGCTCTTACTTTAGTCTCAGCCTTATTGTTCTTGGGCTGTTTGGCCATAGACAAGGACTTGCCTGAACCTTAATTCCCTCATCTGTAAAAGCAACATACTCATTTCTACCTCCTAGAAAAGCAGAAAGCAGCAAATGGGGTCCTGTGTGTGGAGCGCTTAGTGTGATGCCTGATTTTCAAGAGAGGCTCAACAAATGCTCATTTTTTTCCTCTCTCCCTTTTTGCCTTCCTCCCTCTCTTCCTTCTCCATCTAAGATGGGAAGCATCTCAAGAGTTCACTGAGCTCATCTGTCCTCTACTTTGCTGCTTCATGGGAATTATAAAGTTGTTTCCTTTGACTGGCACAGGGCTGTGAACCCCACCAATGAGATAAGCGAACTGTGTCCTCCGAATGAGGTAGGGAGGCTGTGAGCTTGCGACCACAGTCATCACAACAGTGTGAGAGTTTCTCAAGTTGTTTTCATTATTTGTGGGGGTCTAGAGGATCTGTTGCTGAATACCCTGATGAGGTTGGAACTTTTTTCTTTCCATCTCCCTGTCTCCCTGATTATTCTTCTTTTCCACCCACCCAGTGGCTATAAGTTATTTTAGCCTCTGGTAACATTATCATTTAAGTCATAACAAAAATTGCATGAGCTAAAGACTGTGAAGAAAAATCTGTAAGGTAACTGGTAGTATGGAGCATGGTTAAGTACTATATTTGCTACCACCATAAAAAATGACCCAAATCTTCTGACAAATAGTGTTTGTTACCACTGTTTTCAAAAGGTGATTGGCACAGAAAGTGAAGCAAACTTCTTGGACCCTATACTTAAAAGCAGATTCCTGGGCCCACCTCTGTTTTGGAGGTAGAGGAGTCTTCATCTTGAGTGCTTTTGTAGGTTCCATGCACACTGAAGTTTGAGAACCACCAAGCTGCTGTAGCTACCTTACAAGGAAGAATGGAACATCGTTCTCAGAAAACTGTCTCTGTGAAATGGGCAAAGTAATAATGCAATGCAAAGAAAAAAAAAAAAACACTAGTAAATCTGCTCTTGGAGAAATCTGGAGAATATTCGGGACTTCCAGAGCTAAACCTGTATTTACAGAGGATTCTTGGGCCAAACTTCTTTCAGGCTCTTCAGAATTCCAAAATGACTTTTTTAATGTTCAAGGTTGATGGGATCCGAAATGCATTTTGCCAGAGCAGGTTTTTCTTACCCCTCAAGTTTCATTCCATGCCTACCCCGCCCCATGCATTTTTAGAAAAATTCAATCCGTGAGGTTTTTTTTTTTTAATAATCATTTCCCAAACTCATCAAAGGTGTCACTTTTTAACAGTGATTTGGTAGCCCTGTAGATTTGAAAGTCTTTTGTCCCCTGTGAAGTTGTTTTTGGCCAAGGACAAGCTAACCCCCAAAACCAAGAGATTTGAATAGGCCCCAAAGCCCAACCCCAGAGTGTCCTGTGGGTCTCCCATGGGCTCTCTGTTCTCTGTACAGAACTAGAACCTAACCTTCAAGTATCCCTATCCTCTTGCTTCAAAAAAGAAGACTTTGAATGACAGCAGTCATTCAAAACATGAATGCATTTTAGTAAATACATAAACATGTATTTTAGTCTTGGTTTTTACACCAATTGGCTGTGCAGCTTTGGGCAGATATTTTAGCCTCTGGTACTCTTTTTCTTCCTGGCTAATTGAGGGGATTAACATATATGACCTTCCAGCTCAAAGTAGATCTTTCTCTTCAGTATCATAACAGTTATTGAAATTGATGCCTGAAATATTCCACCACTAGTGTATTTTGGTTGGCCTAGCTGTTTATTGCCTTTGCAAACACAGTGTGTTACCTTGTATTGTTATCTTGCCAGCAAAGATGAGCCAATTTGATCATGTTGCTTCTGAATGTCAAAACAGTCTCATCTGACCATGTTACAGAAGAAGTCTGTGGAGAGGGTGGCTGACTGACATAATGACTGATTGGCTGATAACAGTGACTGACAGTGATTGATTGAGTGTAAAATTATCTGCTCTCATTACTTCTGAAATTGAATTCAGATCGGTTCTATTGGAGGGTTTCTATGGAAACCACAACCTGCTATAGCAGGTGTTTGTGGGTGCAATGGTTTATTGTGATCAATACTTGTTTCCTGTGCCGGTCTGAAGAAATTATAAGTGATTGTATTCAGGTAGAAAGAGGCAGCCATATATAGGGAGAAAAAAAATCTCTCTCCATGTTGTCTTATTGCTTTGTAAAACAAATGCAGCCTTCTCAGGGCTCTGTTTTGGCTAACTAGGCTATGATACCTTCAATAATTTGCCATTTATGTTTTGTTATTAACTTAGAAGAGTTTGCTTTTGAAAAGAAAAGTAGTTTAGAATTCCTTTTCTCTTTGAAGATCAGATTGGTAGATAAATGTTCAGACTTGTTTTTTAAAATATGATATATTACAGTAACAGCAAACATTTAATCACCTTTTAAGCACACTTGTGTTAACGCAGAGTCAGGGATGGTCCCTCAGGCCTTTTCTGGGTTGTTTCCATGAATGAAAAAGTCATTAAACAATTTCATAGACTTGCCTTATTGATCTCTCGCAATGGTATGCTCTCTCAGCGCCTCAGGGAAGCTTTTCCTAACTGCACCCATCAGAGTTAATTACCACTACCTCTGCATCCACATGGCATCCTTCCATCTTCTGTGACAACATTCATCTCAGGCAACTTTGCCTTCAAATTTCTTGTATGTCTTTCACCCTCTAGATGATGACCTCCTTGAGATAGAGCCATTTTCTTGTTTCTCTTTGTGTCCTTAACATCTACTGGAGCTGCTGGTACATTTGAGGAGTTCAATAAAAGCTTGTTGAGTTGAATTAACTGGATTTACACTGCAAGGTCATCTCTTCCCAGACTGGTGTTTAATGGGATCCCAGGAAGCGAAGCGATGCAATGTGGGCCTGGGGGTTTGGTTGCTTTGTCTCTAGCTGTGTAGCTGTGTCTGTGCCTGAGAGGATTGTTAGGAAATGTTGTGCTACAGGAAATGCATGTTGTATATGATAGCCTTTGAGCCTCTAGCGCGGACCATGCTGAAATGATGTGGGAGGATACCTAATAAAGATTCAATTTTATGCTTACCTGTGTTCATTCTTCAGTTCACTTTGAATCTGCTTCAGCTTACCCCCTCCTCCTAAATTTGGCTCATTAGTTGAGAGCACTTCTGTATGAATCCATTATTAGTAGCTGCCACCATTTTTTGAGCCCTTACCATATGCCTGGTGCTATGAAGTGCTGTGCATGTTTTTCAAATCTTACATATTGCTACTATTATCCAATTTTGAAGTTAAGGAAACTGAAGCAAACAGTGGTTAAGATCTTTTCCTAAGGCTTCACAGCTAGGCAATGGTGGGGCTAAGATTTGAACCTCTATAGTCTGGCTCCCAACCTCACACTTAAGCCATTTATCATGTTGCTTCTTGACATAAGTGTTTTTTTCCCTTCCAACTTTAGTTCCTGAATCATCTGCATCAAAATCACCTGCAATATGTTGAAAATGCAAAATCCCCTAAACCTACTGATCAGCCATTTTGGGCTGAGGCCAGTGACTTGCACCACCATGTTCTTTTCTGTTCTGTACTTGATGGAAATTTGATGTTGGTTTGATTTCTTATTTTGAGAGTAGAAGGGACAAGTGAGTTCATACACCAGGTTTATAAATCTGTGCTCTAGGAAGACATATTTCTGAGGCTTCTACATTTAAATGAAAGCTGAAACTTTCTTCATACTGCTTATGTTAGGAAGAACTGGAAGTGGTAACAGGATGACATTTTTAAAGAAAATTATCAGGTCTTTTTGGTAGAATGTGTGTTCAATGGAACAGTCCAGAGAAGTCATTAAAGATGTGCACTAAAAGGCATGATAGACCTGCTTCAATTAAAGACCCATCAATGGTACTAACAGTGTAGGGACTGTCCAGAGACATGTCCTACAGGACTCCCACCCCAAGGACAAGAGGCTTGCTGGTGACTTGCAAATGAATTTCATGGCCTTACCCTTGAAGTACATAGCCTGCTCTATTTTTTCCTCACTGTAATAAATGCAAACCAATGGATATGTGAAGCAGTCTAATAGCACTGAGCTATTAATTATTTCTTCTTCCTCTATGGCTGCTGACTAGTCCTACAACCCCATCCATGTCTTTCCAACAGAATTCCAGGTGCTCCATGTTCCTTCCTGTAAGAATTTTCCCTGGCTGGTACAGCCTCCAGGAAGAGGCCTCACAGCTGAGAGATACAAGAGGCTTATGCTTCTGGGGTTATTTTGGTCCTTGCTCTCACCCTGCTTTCTATTCCTCACTATCTTCCTATAACTTGTTTCCTAAACCATTCTGAAGGACAGTGACTGCTCTTTTAAGCTCTTGTATTCTCAACCCCTTTCCTCATCCCAAACAACCACAGCCTCTTCCACACATGAAGGCTGCCATTACTTCTTTGCCTATATTTCTATTACCTGCTTTTTTTGGTTGATTTGTTGGCCTCCTTTCATTAAATTATTTGTAGAATAAATGAGTGCTTATTCATGAATGACTTCTCTTCCTACCCCCTCACCCCAATGTTTCTTTTCTCTCTCCAGTCTCTTAGAAATATTTCTGTTCTTGTATCTTCTCCTATCTTTCATAAGGAGAATCTCAATCTGGTCTTTATACCATCAGTGGAATTTTGTACATAGCAAAACGATTTTGTGAAATGACATCTCATAGTGACTCAGACACCTATCATTCCATTTGCCTGCCCGGGCCTCTCAAGGCGAATAGACAGCCTCTGTTTTATTCTAGAAGCTTATCACACTTGAAAAGTCTCTAGGTAGTTTACCTTGGGGGCCTATGACCTCCCTGCAGTCCAGGAATGCTTCTCATGACCCCCACAGTGTGTGGGTCAGGCAGAATTGTTAGGACTCTGAAGTGAAATGGGACAGAAAATTGCATGATGTGTTCTGTTACAGGAGCTACATTTAACTATTGCTCGGTTCTTTATACTCTTTCCATTAAGAACTCCCCTAACATTGTATGGGTAAGAATTCTTTTTTTTTTTTTCTTCCACTAAAGAGAAGGAAAGAAAGAAAAAAAAATCTGAGCATTGTCAAAATATTTGCTTAATCTTGCAGATTTGGGAAGTTGTGTAGCGGCTTGCTCTGACAGACCAGAACAATGGTCATTAAATGAGAAGCAGATGCAATAAAGTATGCTGTAAAAGCCTTCTATTATGGGCTGTGAGGGGGAAAAATTAGTTGTTAACAGAACACAGTAAGCGTTATGGAATAAATCAGAATAAAACCATTCCCAATTACTGTACAAAGATAATTAAAGTCTACAATGCTAATTAAGGTCTGTTTATATCTATTTCTGTTTGTGTACAAACATATGCACATAGTCAAATATTTTCTATTGTTTTTTAGGTAATGTTAACTTCAGAGTTGAATCTTTCTGAATCTAACTTTTGTTTTTATATCACCAGGAAGTATAATCTCCAGAAACTGAAACTCCAGCATTTCTCCCTTGATTTTACTTTATTTTTCCTGGCTAACTTCAGAAAAATCCTTCAAGTATGCAACACTACTTCCTTGAGTAGATAATTATTTATTTTTTGTCTATGATGTTTTTAGTGGAATCATCCAAGGATTTTCTCCCCTATCTTAAAAAGAGAAGGGATTTTTTCCTTGAACTTAACCAATACACCAAATATATCCACACACTTGAGTTCCATAGGATTACAAGATGTTCTTTGGATATGGATCTCAAGTAAATTCAAACTTAAAGAATGAGCAGTTGGTAAATAATGCTCCTACTGGCAGTTCCCTAGGGTTTTCTTCAGACTATAAATGATGTAAATATTCCCTGACCAGTAAGCTATACTTTTTTGGATGGTTGTCAATGATTTTTTTATTAAGAGGGAACAATAATGGGCTATAATTATCCCTCACAAGTGATCAGCTAGACAATTGGAAATGCAATAGCTTTGAATGCAGGTCTAGGAATAACTTCTGCATATACTCTACTTGACTCAGCCTTGTGAATTAAGAACAAACTTGATTCCCATTTGCTCTTGGTGTCCTTTTGAAAATTACTTTAGGCCACCAAACAAATCAATGATCACATTTTTAAAAGAAAACACTTGACACTCTTTTATTTTCTTTCACTCCTATCAATCTCAACTACTATCTCCTTTTAACCCCATCTCAATCTAACAAGGATTTAATACATCTGTCCTTTTAATACAGTTCTTCTTTCTAGGACTAAACTAAAAACAGCCTTTATATGATACAAAACTTTAGCAGCTTTTAAATAGCGTTGGCAAGCCTTCATTCAAGACCCCAACTTTCCAATTCAAACTATAATACAAGTAGCATAGGTGGCTGGCGGAGCGGCTCAAATTGTACAGCCCCTGCCTAGCAAGTGTGAGGTCCTGATTTCAAAGCCCAAGACCACCAAAAAAAATTAATACTACAAGTGCATTAGTAACTTTACATTTCTAGTAAAGTGAAATAGGTGAAATTAATTTTGATAATGTCTTACTTAACCTAATATATCTCAAATATTTCTATTTCAAATGTTACCAGTAAAATAATTGCTATCTCTTTTTTTCATACTGTCTTTAAAATCTTGTGTCTATCTAATAGAATCTCTTAATGCAGACTGGCTACATTTTAAATGCTCAATAGCCACATGGGTTGGTGGTGACCAAATCAGACAGCACAGCAAGTAAATAATCCTTGGAGAAGACCCAGTGTTCAATTAACAATATCGAAAGTCTTGAGTGTCATGATATACAGAGCTGCTACCTAGGTCACTTTGGAGGTAGCAGATCACTGTGTTTTTCATTTAGTTGGTGATGGATTTAGGGAAAGAAAATGGTAGGATGTCTTACAAATTTGAAGGCATAACTTTGTTTTCTATGCATTAGCTACAGATCTGGGGCTCTTGGATTTTACTTGTAAGTGGGACTGAACCGGCAGCATTACTAGGAAGAATTAATCTTCTTAGAACAGTTTCCAAACAGAAGAACCATTTGGGCTGAAGGAAAACTCAGTTCTCCTCTCTCTGCTCATGGTGGAGCAGCTCATGGTGCCTCTTCTATCAAGGGTTGTACCCATGGCTTTGACCCTGAATCCAGCCATGCTTATTGATCAACATGCACAGGCTTCACATGGAAGAACCAGGAGAGCCCTCTGTGAGCAGTTGGATTACTTGAAGCAAATTGCAGATCTGAATCTATGAAACAGGAAAGCTAACACCTAATTCACAGAGCTGGTTGAGAAGCAAGAACTATGATATAAAGAAAGCACCTAGCACATGGTAGGCAGTCAATAAATGATGGCTATCATAAATATCAATATGCAATATTTGTGTACACAGAACTAAGTAATAATTCCTTATTTTGTCATTGTCCCATGCTGCTGCTATGGCCTAATGCAAAAGAATTGTTTGCATTGTTGCCTGGTCCATTAATGAAAACTGTGCTCCCCACTTTATGCTCTTTTATGACAATAATTCTTAGGGAAGCTGGGCAAGGATAGGTAAATATCTGGACTGTTAGAAAAAGCCAAGTTCCCGCCTCTTTTCTTTTATTCAAAATCACTTGTGCTGTGAATGCAAAATGTTTGACATTGGCCCAACCTGGGTGTGTTATTATGCCCTTATTGTCATCATCTGAAAGAAAAGGTGAAGCTGGCATATTTTGGTCTAGTTTGTATATGAAATATAGGTAAAATTCTTTGTTTATAGCTTTCAAAGGTTTGTGGGTTTCCTGGAAACCAACTTTTTATTTTATCTGTTCTCTAATTAACATTCAAGTTTGTGAGTTTAGGCACATCTCATGTTGATTCAGTCTTATGCTCAGAAAGTCACAAAGACATTGTTTGCAGTATTTCTTCGGTTCAACACTCTTTGCTTTAGATATGTTTGGACCATATTTTATAGCTTATTTTATGATCCATCAAAGTGGTAATCACAATTGGTTAAATGTGATAGGAGCTACTTTGAAGAGGTTTCTTTGTGATTGTGCAGTTTCAAGCCCTCTGCATGCAATTTTGCTAACCAGTGAATTAACAAGTGTTTTTCCAAGGTAGAGTGTGTGCTTCCATGAACTCCATCCTGTCTACAGTGCACTTCCTTATGACACAAAAGACTGTTTTGTTACATACCCAGTGATAAAATGACCATTTGCTTGGCAAGATAAGTAGGAGGTAAAACATCTGCAAGTCTTCAGAAGGGAAGTTAAGTGCTGTTCAGAACAAAGCTCTGGGTATATTTGTATCTTGCACATAAACATCTGTCTAGAATTTGTTACCTAAGAAGGGCTTCTAGATACTTCTGTGGCTTTGCCTTCACCCTGTCACTCCTGTATCATGACAGAATAGTAACAGATAAATTTAGCTTTTCACATTTTTTTCCTTGCTGGTACATACATTCATATGCACAGACACACGTTTTGGGGGGGGTTCTCTCCCTCTCAATCGCTCTTTCTCCCTTCCCCCCCTTTCTTTCTTTGTATGGAAGTAGAATCATATTACACATATTTTAATTTTTTTTATCTCACAGGGTATCACACACACTCCTAAAACACATTACATGCAGTTCTTATCCTGTCCTCGCTCCATCCAAATTTGCTAAGAGTCTTAATGGCCTTATACCTGAAAATCTAGACTGTACATACAACCGCACTGTATTTCAAGACTTTAAGTGAGAGAATGCCAGGAAGTTGGTGGCTTGCTGAGCTAAGTCAAGTGTCAGTTCAAATATGAATCTGAATTACAACAAGACCACAACAGTGTCTACACTGGGTGTAGACCAGAAAAAAAATAACTCAAATAAATAAAGTGGGCTCAATATCTCTTATAAGCATTATAGATCCTAGATGAAGATGTGTGGAAGAATGGCATTCCTTCCCCTGCAGATCTGAATAAGAAAGAATATAAGTTACACTGTTAGAAATCTCTTGTTTTCTTCACTGAGTTTGCTATTCAGAAAGCATTTTCCTTTGCATCATAATTGAATTTTAGCCAGCTAATAACAGTTTGGATTTAATATTTTTATGCAATCAGTTTTCTTATCCTTTTCCATTGCTCAAATACTGACAGAGGCTAATAATTTGAAACTGTGGTTGTTTCTTAAATTGTAATGAAATGTATGCATATATGCACATGTAGAGTACACAGATAGAGTACCCCTTATCCAAAAATGTCTGGGACCAGACATGTTTTGGATTTGAGACTTTTTTGGATTTTGGCATTTTTGCAATAGATAATGAGCTCTCTTGGGGATAGGATCCAAGTCAAAACACAACATTCATTTATGCTTTATGTATACCTTATACACATAGCCTGAAGGCAATTCTATATATTTTTATTGTGCCTGCATTTTGACTATGACCTGTCACATGGGATAAAGTGTGGGATTTTCCACCGGTGGCTGATTTCATACCAGCACTCAAAACATTGTGGATTTGGAGGATTTGGGATTTGGGGTTAGGGATACTCTTCCTATATATTCACACTTAACACTGTACTGAACAATTTTGTGAGATTTAAACTATCTATATTTTCTAATACCTTTATAGTAGTTGTGAAGTTTTTTCAAAACAACTTAATTGAGGATGAGACACTATAAAGTACAGATGGTCTGTTATTAGAAATAAACTCTTCTAATAAATTTGGTATGCATAAAGAATCTGTTTTAAATGCTACTTTTTGTTTGAACTCATGGCCCTTTGCTGGCTACACAGGCATTCTATCACGTAAGTCACACTCCCATCCATTTTTATTTTAGTTATTTTTCAGATAGGACCTGGTAGCCTAAGTAGACAGCTATCTTCCTCCCTGTGCCTCCTGAACACATGTGATCACAGACATGCAGCACCATATCCCGCTTATTTGCTAAGATAAGATCTTGCTAATTTTTTGCCTGGGCGGTTCTCAAGTTTTGATCCTCCTATCTCCACCTCCTGAATATCTGGGATTATAGGTATGTACCAGCATGCCTGGCCTAAATACTACATTTCTTAAAGTCTTTGAATGTAGTTCAAAGTCAAGACAATGTTTTACCCTTAATCACCATCCTGATACTGGCCCTAAACTTACTCTACTCCTCTGACTCATCGTCCAACACAACATGACAGCCATCTCACATCTCTCATCAAACTTTCTTTGCCAAAATTCTTCCTTCTTAAGACCTAAGCACCATCAGTTATTCCTGTTCTCTGATCTGTTCTCCCTCTCCATTGGGCCATACCCTTGGGTTCACAGAAGTCCAAAAAGAGCTTTATTTTCATCTAAGAGTAAGTTATCAAATTTGTGCCCCATCACTGGAATACTTTCCTATGTGATTCCTGTATTCAACACACTATCTTGCATATCCACAAGATCAACATCAAAATCAGGAACCTTCAAATTTTAACCTTCAAATCCTTTACCCCAGTCAAACTTGCCCAGTTGTCCCAGTCATGTTATTTAGAGCAAATGGTCCCCATTCAGAATCACATGTTGCATTTTGGTGGTATGTCTCTTTGGTTTCCCGTAACGTGGAACAGTATCCCAGTCTCCCCTTGACTTTCCTGACTGACACAGATGATGGCTGTAGGCCAGCTTGTCATATGTTAGATTCCAGTTGGGCAGTTCTCAGGCTAAAAGTATCAGAGTTCTTCCCAGCTCGGTGTCCAGCTATGTTGTTTTCCCATTGATAGGAGCTCATGCTTACCTGCTTCCTCCTATCCAGCTACAGAGAAGTCACAGGTTCACATCTCAAAGCCAGGACTCTCCAGTTAGCTCTGGGATCAAGCACCAAATGGACACTAAAGGCTTTGAACTCTGTCCAAAACCAGACTCATCACTGCCCACCTGATATCCTGGTCTTCTTTCAGCATTCTATGTCCTGTAAGTGACACCATTGGCCGCCTTGTTACAAAAACAAAACTAAGAATTAAGTCTCTTTTTTTTGTCTTTAATTCCAATATACCCCTTTGTTCTGTTGGTTTTACATCTTAAACATCTTCTAATCTGTCTCTTTTGTCCATCAAGGACACCTCCACCCTTGCCTTGGATGCTTACAGCCTCCTAACTATTAGGACCATACATTTGCTGTCTGCCCACCTCTCTGTCTATTTGCATTATTTTAGCCATAGTCAAAGAGAATTTGACCGTGTCATTTCCTCCTTTTCCCCCCTTGCCTGCTTAAAGCCCCTCAGTGGCATTCTTTTGTACTTAGGGAAAACAGAGCATTAATGTGGAAACAGGGCCCTGCTTTCTCCTCAGGCTGTCCTATCCCTGACCCTCTCTGACTGTTTTAGTCTACCTTTCCAGCCATGCTCACCCATACTTCCTCTGACCGCAGCACCTTTGCTTCTCAGCTAATCTTCTCAGCCTTCCAGTATCTGTAAACAATTTTAAAAAAAGATAGAATTCACATTTCATAAAATTATCTCTATAGAATGCAATTTAGAGTTAATATATTCACAGAGGTGTATAACCATCTCTCTTGCTTCAGAATGTTTTCATTACTCCCAAAAGTAACTTTGTACTCCTTATCAGTTCACTGTTCTTCAGCCCCAACCCTCAGCATCCCTGGCTCTTCTCCCCAGCACTGGACAGCCACTAACCTACTCTGTGTCTCTAGAGAGTTCTGGTTCTGAATATTTTATATAAATGGGAACTTTGTGTGTGGGACCTTTCACTTAGCATAATGTTTTTGAGGTTCACCTATGTTGTAGTCTAAATCAGTATTTCATTGCTATTCATAGTTGAATACTATTCCATTGAATGGATATACCATGTTTTGTTTTCCCATTTATCACTTGACAAGGCATTTGGGCCACCCTTTAAACGGTGAATCAAGACTGGGGATGTAGCTTCAGTGGCAGAGGACTTGCCTAGCAAGCACAAGACCCTGAGTTCAAACTCCAGTACCACCAAAAAAATTAAAATAAATCACTTCCTTTCCAGGGAGCACTTGTCTGAACTGCCTGACCAGAGACAGCCACATGGAGTTACATAGCACTGTGTGTCTCTCCTTGGTAGCACTTTTCATGGCTTCCGTTTTAACTGTGTTTGCATGATTCTTGGTCTAATTAATGCTGGTCTTTTCCAGTGGACTATAAAGTAGAGGAGGCAAGACCATATCTGACTCACCATGGTATCTTAGCACCTAACACAAGGCCAGTAGGGCTCTTTAAAGATTTGTTGAATGAATTCATCCTAATTCAGGTCATTAAAGCAGGATCATTTGTGGCAGGTTAGATATCTAAACCACATGTGTGAATTTTCTAGGCACGACGCCTGTTCTGTCACAGATTGGAAGGGCCCTCTATGTATTTCTTCCTTATGTCTCTTGCCTTTAGCAGACTTTACCCAATCGTATTTTTAATAAAACTCACCACTTGTTGTCTATATTTATTTGAATTAAGGTAAACAAATAGAGAAGTACCATAGAGGTGAAAGCAGAGAACATGGCAAAGTGAACATATTGTTAGCCAGTCGCAGAGTTGGAAAGGTCTGAGCTATTCTGATATGAAGAGAAATGGAATTCTAGAAGTATCCATCAGTGTTTGGAAAAAATATTTTAAAAAAAGCAAGTTACCTGTTTGTCATTAAATTGGGAATAATTTATAGTAGAGACATTTCTGTGTGAACAGCAACTGACAATGATGCTAGCTGACCTTCCTGGGTGCTCACTGCAAGCCAGGCTCTGTGAGTGGCTTAGGTTTGTAGGATTTTAATTCTCTCATCCACTTTGGAGACAGACCTTATCTGTTACCATTTTGCAGATGAACACACTGAGCCTCAGCAGTGAGAAAAAGTAATTTAGTCTTTATCCCACAGGTTTTCTATCTCCAAATCATATGTTAACCCCCACAGTTTTTCGGGACCACCTTTTGGTTTTGTCAGGTCTGGAGTCTCCTTTTAACTGGAAAGTTTAAAGAAGAGAGTTAAAGTAGAAAATTAAAAGCTACTGGAGATGATGCCTGAAGAAGAAAAAAAATCTTTGCTGTAATAGCACAGAGGAAATAGCTATTAGTTGAACATGTTACTGACTTTGAGTCCTAGTTATCTAATTAAAAATATGAGGATAATTATATCAATCTTAGTGGTTCAGTTAGGGATCAAATGAAAACAAAATAAACAAAACCCCAAGCCAATGAATAAGTGCAAAAAATTAAATAAAAAGTCCACATTTCCTTCAATTTTTTCTATTTCTGTATTAACATGCAAATGAATGGCTTCTTTATAAAGTACTGGCTAGCTCTCCCAGCTAGTACTTTTTCAGACCAAGACTATAGAGAAATTGTACTAAAAAGTTGAAATGTTTACTAGAAAAAGAATCTTGCACTGTTGCCTCAAATATTCTTCTCTTCATTTTGGTAGCTATCAAATCACCGAATGCTATTGAAACATAGAAATGAGAATTAATGAATAGTGATGGACTCTTGCCCCATACTGGACTCATATTCCAATAGAAGAGACAAACAAACAATTCAGCCAAATGCAGCTCACTTACTATAATAAATGCCATTGAAGCTGCATGGGGAAATTTAACTTTTTTTTTTTTTTTTTTGTGGCCAGAAGCTTTCTAAGCTTACTCTGATGCAACTAAGACTCAAAGGCCTCTGAGAGCCAATGAAGATCCTTATTTCTGACTCCAGTGTAATTTTAAGGGGGAATTCAACACATTTTATGAGACCAGGTCTCCCATTAGATGTTCAAGGCATTGTTCTGCTGTGCCATTTACAACTCCCAGAACAAAAGGTCACCCACCATAGGTACTTCCTATATCTGCTTTTAAAGAGCTTATAATATAATAGGAAGAGGCAAAGGACACATTGGTTCCCCCAGAACAATTGAATTCTGTTGACAAACAATCCTCATTACTTTCTAATGAAATAGAATTTGTGAGGCCAGCTAGTTGCTTATTTCACTGCTTTTAAAGAAAGCATATTAAATGTGACATAAGCCAACTGTGACTGGCATTTCCAGCAATAGTGTCAAATATTGGGAGTGAGGAATGTTTGATTCCCTTGGGAGTCACTTTGCTCCTAAATCCACAAATACTAAAAGTTTAAACACATTTTCATGAGTTCTTTGTATTGAAAGTGAACAGAATGGCTACCATTGTAGTTCTGCTTCTAACAACTCACCAGCAGGCCACATCCTCAGACAGCAGATATGCAATGTGGTGCATGCTTTGCTGCGTCTGATAATCTCATGAACTCCTTCGCTGTTGGCTTAGTAATCTACATAGCTTGAATGGTGAGCCTTATAAAATTTGAAGCCTCGTGAATCAGAAGGGAAGAAAACAAAAGTGGGCAGTTTTAACAATGATGGATGAGTTGCTGGAGAGTAAAATTAAATGGTTGATAATAATTGTAGTAGCTCACAAAGACTGGTATTATTTACAAAAGCTCCATTTTGCATGTAATCAAATGTCTATTCCCATGAGTTGGGTCATAATTCATATTCTACTTTAATGTTCGTGGAAAATGTGCTTCTCTCTGTGTATGTATTATTTTTAGGATGTTATGTTTCCTTGGTGCATACACAATGAGCCTGAAATCCTTTAGGAATGTGTTTAATTTGAAAGTTTTATCCTCTGGGTCTGGTTAATTCAAATACACGGCTAGGAACATTACTGCAGGCCCCGAAAGGATGTCGGATGGCAAATTATGTGCACAAAGACAACCTCAGCCAGTGTCACTGACACTTGTTTGGCAAAAGGTAGCAGGGAGGAATTTTCTCTTTCCAAACTTTTACTTCATGTATTCACTTCATTTTCTGCACTAATTCTTGGCCTTCATCTTGATTTACACTAGATCAGATTTCTCCTGCTTTTAAACTCAGAACCATTTCCGGTGGCTACTTGGAATTTAAATGGTCAGTTAGGGAACTTTTATAGACTTGTATCTTCAGCACAGTAGCTCCAGAGTATCTTAGGTTCTCTCATATTCTCTCCTACCCTTGGTCAAAGATGGTCTGAGCTTCTTTTTCATATGGAGAAGCAGGAGAATGTCCTAAGAGTGTGAGGTAAGAATGGAAATGAGCAGCGTTTGCCCTGCTGCTTCAGGACAGATCCTCCTGAGTCACATGGTTGAAGCACAACCAGAGCCTGGGAATTGGGTTCCAGCAAGGGACAAGTAACTGTGGGAGCTGAAAGCCCCAGGAGAGATGTTTGCACAGGACACAGAGACAGAGACATGTCTTGTGATTTGAAAAGTCTATGAAGAAATTAAATCTTGTCCTGATGTACATTACTATGTCAAGGGAATGCTAGAACATTCCAGGGAATGCTAGAACATTCCAGAGAATGCTGGTGTCTGACATGGGCTTATCATTTTATATACTATAGGACTTTGTAGTCATGAAAATGGGAATCTGAATCTGGCTGTTTGATTCATTAGGTTTGTGATCTGAGGCTTTGGAAATCTTAAACACCCAAAAGGTGGGGTACTGTTGTCTTACCCCCAAACATGTAATAGAAAACAAACCAACAAAAAGACAAAAACCAAAGCCAAACAAAAACTTAAACCAAAAAGTGAGTATACAGAGATCTAATAAATTTCTATTTTCCTCAGGACAAATGCTACTTATATGATTTTTTTTTTTTTGACAGCACTTGGGCTTGAACTCAGAACTTCACGTTTGCTGGGCAGGCAATCTTACTGCTTGAGACACTCCACCAGCCCTATATGATTTTTTTTAATGCAAACTAATTTCCACTGCTATGTTGCTATCCTCAGCTTGGCTTTTGTGTACAAACCCAACACATGGAGTTACCATTTCTCTTGGGGATTGTGCATATTAAATAAGTATGTTATGAGCTTTGTACAGTGCCAGGCATGTAACCAACTCCCAACACTGGTTAATTTTTCCTCATGACTCATCCTGTTTTGCTCCTCCATAGACTCTTTGGAGACCCGTTTAATGGATCTTCAGTGTATTTTAATGAGGCATTCTGAAGTGAGGTTGATCAAAGTAGGTTAGGAGAGTGTCATTCCTTTTTTTCTCCAGCTAGTGGGAGTAATCTGCTGATGAAGAAAGGGTGATGAGATTCCTCACCCATGTAAAGTCACAAAGAGGAAGGAGTCAGGTGTGGGATTACAATGAAAACAGGAGAATCTTTCATAGAGTTGTTCGTTTTAGTGTCTACCCACACCAAAGAAACCCAGTTTTGCTTAGATGAAAATATCCAAAGCTCTTAACTAATCCTGAGGTGGTCCCACTTTTCATGGCCCTGCCAAAGTGGAGTATCTAGTTTTGTCATTTCTTAAGATTTGTTAACCACCAGGAAGATGGCTGCCTCTCTGTTTCTCTTTCCAAGGAGCCAAAGTCAAGAATGTAAATGTGGACTTACGTTCAATGGTTCAACGTATCATTTCTCTTACTTTTGTCTAGACTCAGACCTCAAACATGACATAGAATGGAATTAACCAGTTAACTGTAATGTAGCCATTTCACTTAAATCTGTATATTCTTTGTCATGATGTGTCTCCAGTGCTGCACTTTTACTTAACTTTGAAATAAGACAGCACAAAATTACAGAAAGGTATCTGTTACCCCACAGCTCTGAATATGATCCCGTCTCCTGATTCTTAGGACTGAACCCCATACCTTTTATTTGGCTTGTGTTTGGTTCACTCTCAAGGCCTTGTAAAATGGGATGCTCTAACTGTGAGTATATTTATGCCTTGCCCAGCCTGTGGTGGATGTCACACATGAACACAATGTGTGTCTGTGTGGGTGCCATGGATAATACTAGCATGAAAACAAAGTAGCACTCAGTAATCTGAGCTCTGAAATTTGAACCATGTTCCTAAAAGCACTGGGAAAATTGTAGTGCCAATCAGTTGAATCCCAGTGACTGCACACAATCCAAACTTCTCTTCCTATAACATCATAGCTAGTAACGTAATTTTCATATACATTTCCACTCATAGTCATTAGTCCACATACATTAATAAATATATGAATATTCATTAATGACTGCCAAAACATTCAGTCTTTTTGTGTCAAGCATTTCATGTGCATTAACTCACTCAGTAGTTCTAACCACCCTCTAGGGTAATTTTTTTGTTAACATAATTTTATAGGTAAGGAAGCTGAGGCAAAAGACTGGAAGGAATGCTGTCCCAAGTCATAGACCCCATAGGTAGTATTTGAAGACAAGTCATCTGATGTCAATCCTGGACCTTTCCCACTTCTCACAGGTGCCACTCTACTTTTCTTTGTCTGTGCAAATCCTGCCAACTTTCTAAGCCTCTGTTCAGTCATCACACAGTTACTTGACCAAGGTCACTTTCTCTGAGCAGAGTACCACATGGATGAACCACGCTGGGATCTGTCCAAACTGTTAATGTGCAGCCCCTGACCTCATAATTCCATGGCACTAGGAACGTGCAATGTGACAGTACATAAGCAGTCTACTTGGAGTTCAAACCATAGCCAAGCTGTCCATACATCCTGGCTTGCCCAAGACAGTAAGTTTTTCTTTGCAGTTATTAGTTGTGCTTCTGTTCACCTCAAACATATCCTTCTTTGGATGACATCCTTGAGCTACCTATAGAAATACATTATTGGGTTTGAGAAAGAAAAGATGTTTTTGCTTAGGGGATTGCATGCAAGATGTTCTTTATGGTGGATGTTGTACTTAAGCTGTTCTTTCCAAGGTAGAATCGAGTTGTGGCTAAGACGGTAGGATTCAGAGTCAGGCTGCCTGTGTTTGAACTACTCTCAGCCTTAGCATCTTCACCTGCAAGGCCAGTATAGTAAGACTCTTACACCTCAGGGTTACTGTGACGATTAAGAGTTGATGCTAGAAAGTGCTGAGAGCACTGATTGACCAATAGTAAGCACATATGAATGTTGGCTGAAGTTATTTAAATGAACACATGTCTATGAAGTAAGGACATTCTAAATTCAAGTAGTGACATCTAGAGTGTACTTAGGAAACTCAAACTGTTAGTTACTCAAAACCATCCACAAAGCCTCCCTTCTCCCTTGCCGTTCTTCTGCTACAGAGGCTAAAATTTCAGTCACTTTCCTAGCATCCCTTGTAGCCATGTGACCAGGTTATGGCCAATGACGCAAGAAAGGGGTCTGTTAAGGAGGAGCTCTGTGCTATTGTCTCCTACTTCCAGAATTGGACTAGAGATGTGGACTTGATGCTTGCAGCTGCTGCTTCTGTCATTTTTCCACCAAAAAGATCAAGAGAATCACCAATTGTGACTTGAACACTGGTCTTGGGCAACTGTTGAGGCAACTTATAAAGCCATCTGCTTCCAGAGTTAATGATATGTGAAAAAGATAAATATTTAGTTATTTGGGTTACTATCCGTGTAGTTCCTAATACTTACAACTAACTTCATCAACAAGAAGTAACCTCATTTGCACAGAGATCTGTTATTCTTTAGGTAGTAGAAAAGATGCTGATATTTGAATACAAGTGATGTAGATCCTGTACCTGTCCTGTTCCCCACAGTTGTCACCCTACCTTCCTTTGCCTATGCAAATCCTGACCACTTTCTAAGGCTCCCTCCGGTTAGCACATAGTTATTTGACCAAGGTCACTTGGTGAGGGAGCCTCAAATCTCAGAACATTGTAAGGATCCCTTGAAAGTTCCTTAGCTTGGGAAGAATGTGGTTTGAGTTATGCTTTAGGGATGAAATTCTGGCTTCAAATTCTATGATGGATTAGAGCAGTCTCTACAATCTAATTGCAATGCCCAGGGAACTTTTCAAACTAGAGATATGAAGGGCCTTTAGTTAATATTCTGAGCCAGTGTCTCTGACAGTGAAGGTGTGGGGAGCATCTGGGTTGGAGGAAGGAGACCTTGGTGATTGTAACAATAACAAGGCAGTATTGTTTTCAATAAGTGATGAGAAAATCACCTCATTCAAGTGTTAGCACTGGGAATTTTGAGTCTGAAAGGGATTGAGTCACTGTCCAAACTTCGTTCTTGTAGAAGCAGCAATTCCAAATCAGAATCCCGGCTCATCTTTCTCAGGGCATATGTGCTTTCACCCTGCTAAATGCTACTTCTGAGACAAAGAGGCTCTTTCAACCCAAGCTTCAGGTAGGAGGGCCTGAGCTTAAGTGGTGGGAGAGAGGATGGGATGTAAGGGACAGCTGCAGAAAGCTATGTGGAGGTGATACTTGGAAGCTGACCCAATGTGGGATCCCAAAGAGGAGAAACAAAAGCTGTATGTGAGACATTTCAAGCATGTAGAACTCTGACCTTGTTCACCATATTAGGATTTGGGGGGAAGATGGAAGTGCTCAGAGCTGGTTTGATTGATATTCTGCAAAGGGATATTCTTGGGCCTGTGAATCTGGAGCTTTAGATGTCCCAGGAGTGGTGATAAAGGACATGGAGAGAGAAGAGAGGTCAAAGGACACTAAGATGGTCATGGAGCACACTAGATGCCGGAGCCAATGTCAGGAGAGGAATTTGAGAAGTGGGGAAAGAACCAGGACTGACTACGCTTGGTTGACAGTCAATGGAAAGGGGTGGTCAGATCATCACTGGGACCCTCGCCCTGGCCGGATATCTTCTCCATTCAGTAGAAGAGGGAAGAGAAGAAGCAAGGTGCATGACATTCAGAGAAAACTGTGAGGGGGCCCAACTGGCTTAATGGCTTACTTTCTTGAGAGTAGTGCCAGTAATAGTTGGGGCAGGAGGATTGCTTGGCTGCCCCTCTTCCTCAACCGTTCCCACCACATGCATCCTCTCCCTAGCATCAGCATTGGTGAACAAAACTATTTAGCAATAAAGTTAAATTTCCCATTATCCTCTAACGGGAGTATGAGTCTTATATATTAAAATTATACAGACCTTAAGTTAGGCTAGAATTTACTATAGACTTGATAATTGACAAATGTCACTAGGAATTACTGTGCAAAATGGAGGAGGAACCCAAAGGAAGATGTTATTTTCTCTTTAAAGAAAGGACATGGTGAAGGACAGACATGGGGAAAATCGTGTCACTTTAAAATCTGGGAAGTACAGCCTGAGAACAAATGGGGTTATCATGACAATGTTAGAAATTTGGGGCGAGTGATGCCGGCAATATCAATTTCAGAGACACTACTCTGGAGTGGAGTGTAATATATTCCGCTGGGCATGTTCTCTGGAGTTGCGAAGCCAGTGCAATTCTTGTGCCTTGCAGCAAGTGGGCCCTTTTGTATTAGAGAGCTTTGGAGATGTTAAGAGCATTTGGGGATCTTAGCAGAACTAAAAAAGATCTTTCCTTTCAGAGGGTGTGTGAGATAAGATGGAAGAAAACTCAGAGGGGAACAGAGATGGATAAGCTCTCTGCTTTTAGCCCTTAAGTCTGAGCACATAGGTCTATATTTTGTTTTATATCATTTCTGCTAGTCTCTCTTACAAAGAGCAAAGATTAATTGGCTCAGATACATGCACGTTTAGTGTGTATATTGGTACACACAGACATACACACATTAAATGTGCAAGAGTACATATATGATATATGATCCATCATTGCATACATATATGCTCATATGTGTTATAAATGTTTCCTTTGAGATCATATATTCATATATACATCTCTACCTCTCCATGGGGCCTACACTTACATGTGTGTGTGGTATGAGAACATGTATATGCACATTCCAATACATGCATATAGGTGTGGTATATGTGTTTACTGCAGTACTCACACATACACACATATCTTCACACACAATTTGGAGACACCGGTTGGTTTTGTGACTTTAAGCCCACTCTACTTTGGTGAGGAAACAAAAGGCAAGGTCCCTCTGCGTTAGTGAGCACCCTAATTATGGACAATTAGGCAGACATTCAAGTACTCACTTGAATGAAAAGTGACTCACTTTTCTACTCTACACAGTAAAATATAATGGCATAACAATGCATTATAGAGGTGAGTTCTTTGGGGGGAACCTATTGTTCTAAGTGGAAAAGGCAATTGAATGGTTTTACCAGTTCAGTATAAACAATACTTTAAGGGCTTAAAGCGGGCATTTCATTATGTAGGTGAAGTCTGCATGCTGCAGTGTGTTTTCTGCTATTTATTTGCTTTGAAAACTCCTTGGCCCCTCAGATGAAGGTAAACTTCTGCTCTATCCCTTGTCGGAATGATCAACATGGAGAATTAGTGGAACTGGAATTCATGAGGTTTTATTGTAACACCAATTAGGAAGGAATGCACATGTGTTTGTCTCCAGGAGGGTTAGAAATGGAAATTAATGCAAAAACATGCTTTCTGGCAAGTCACCATTTTTAATCTGAAGACAGAAAGCATAAGACAGCTTTGTTTCGCCTTTTTTTAGGGGCTTGTGGCTTCTTTTCTTTTCTCTTCCTGGTTTTTTTTTTTTTCTAGAAAGAAACTTTCTCATTTCTCACTCACGCCATACACCCTCCCAGAGCTGAAATATCTGTCCAAGATCGTCCTTTTAAGTGCTCAGTCTTAGAGAAGGGAGAAGAAAGAAATTGAGATTTAAAATATATATGTACATCCTTTTTCTAAGCTTGCAAACTGGGATTTCTAGACTCAATTTGTGTTCTTGAGACATTGGAGTCAAGTTTATATAGTTTTTGATGTAGGACCTAATTAGGCTCTCAGCATATCTTAATACTTTCTGCTACATCTGCATTAAAGATAACATTGCATACATTTGCATTTCATTTACATAAAAAAGTTAGCCATGCTGTATGTAACAATCACTTTAACCAAGCACCATTGATAGCAAATATTTTGAATAAGCATGTGAAAATTCCATGTATACACAAAGCCTGTCCTGGATTCTGTTGTATCTGTCATGTTTGAAAAGTTTTTGTGTGTGTAACGCACTTATTCCAATGGAACCCTTAAGGTTAAACCAACAAATAAGGATGTAGAAATGCAAAGAGTTGGATTTATGGGATATATTAGGCATGAAAAGAGTTACTCAACTGATACTCTTACTGATGCTATTTATAATTTTAACAATAATGATAGTGGGAATAATGGTGTGATTTTTATGACATCTTTTATAGGAGATAACCTTAGAATCAAAAAGTATTCATTCATTTCTTTCTTCATTTATGTCTTTGGATGAGACTATATGGGGCAACCTTATTTCCAGGGCTCATTTAATGAATCTTAGATTTATCCGGGCCATTTTACTTTAAAAATGAGCTTTTAGTTGAGACTTATTCCAGCACTTTCCTCGGAATGAGCTCCTGTTTACTTCTTGTCCTGTTTCCACCAGGTGTGTTCCAGTGTTTCCACTTGCTCAGTGGCCTGGGCCCCTAGTTTGCACACTGGCTATTGTTCACCCCTTAGGCTCCCAAACCCTGTGGACAGACTCTCTGGGTGTCCCTTATCAACATCAGCTGATGATAGACATGACTTATGTGTCACTCTTTTGTGGTCATGGGACCCACAGCTTGTTTTACAGGGCACAGTCCTTCCAAGGAACATTCTTTAAATATGGTCCTAACTGAGCACACCTGAGATTGTTGCATACTTTTACCTCTTCTGAGAGAACCACAATGGAAGGAGTAAAAATCGTGCTTAACTTTCCCTAAGTTGGCATCTTCCCCAAAACCTTGGGACCAGGGGAGCCCTGATTGGCCTTTTTGACCCTAGGACACCCATTTTCTGTAGTGATTTTGGAAATCACCATTCTACTTTAAGAGCATTCTACTTTAATATCAGCAATGATATCAGTAACTAGCATTTGCTAGAGCTTCTTGAATGGCAGGCACAGTGGTCAGTGCTGTCGGTATTTCCTGCTCAAACTGTATGAGCAAAGTACCACCTTAGAGATGAGAAGACTGATGCCTACAGAGGTAAAATAACCCACTTCACATGGCGCTGCTCATAAGAGAAAAAGAGGAGACTTGAACTCAGTACATTTTCTTGTTTATTGCACTATCTACAATCTCTCTCAAAGCCCACTGTTCTTGTTTCCAGGCTACCTCTAAAAGTTCCTGCACTCATTTCTCAGATGTCATGACTCAAGACCCGACCATCTTGGCCACAGCCACTTTCCCCCTGATTTTTCCAAAGTCTGTGTAAACCGCATTTGTAGTTCTGAAAACAGACCCTCAGAGAGGTTTTGAGGAACAAGGAATAGAGAAAGGCATGACCTCTTTGGTCTTTTATCCTATGCAGCTAAAAACTGCTGTAGCTCCTGGACAGGTGTACACTCATTTCATATTTTGGAGCATACACTTAAGAATTGTCTGGACTTCTTTTCCCAAGTATGCAACCAATTTGTAAAAGCTGAAATTTGTGATCTACAGCAAGTTATTCCACCTAAGTAAGCTTCAGTTTTCTGGCCAGCAAAATGAGAATAATAGTAATAGAGACCACCCAGAGTTGAGGTTCTGAACAGATGAGCACCTTCCAGCCTCAGTCTAATGTCTTATTTATACTAACTTTAATAAATATGAACTATTTTCATTATTGTGTTATTGGGAAATCAGAAATTCCAGCTGAGCAAAAAAGCCTTTCTTCCAAATATTTTCTGCACATTTCAATGTAACTAATGTTTTTTAACTTAAAAATTTTTAAATTAATATATCAATTTATAAGAGCAATGTAGTCAGTACATTTTCAGTGTTTTCCACAATGCTGACTTAGGCATTTTTTGTGTTTTTAGCTGGTTTTTAAAGTCGCAAGACTCTGAGGGAAAAGAGCTAATCCTTAGTTGGCAGGAAAGTTCCTCCCCAAATCCTTGGATTAAAATAGATTCTGCCGCCAGGGCTTTCCACGTCTTCTGTGATTGAGATCTGTCTCAGGCGGAAAGACATCCAGTACCTGTGCACAGCAAGCCCATTCTTTAGAGACAGAATTTGCAACTTTAATATTTATCGATAGGCACACTAATTCTCTTGATGACGGTAATTAATGAGGTGCTTATATCTTATTTTGCAGTAGTTTCATGAGCTTCAGGCTAGGTGGAAAAATCTAATGCTTGGTATAAATGCTGAAAATCAAAGATGCTGGAGGAAAATGCAGAAAATGGAGCAGGAAAAAAAAAGAAGGTTTTAGCAGATTAAATGTTTCTGATTAAAAACAATTACAAAACAAACCTTGCTTAAAAATCAACAAGAGTTTTTTTGGGAAGAAAAGTCAGGTTTCTTATGATTCCTTTTTACCTAACTCTGCTGTAAAATTTGACTGCTTGTTTGTCTTTCTACCCTCTTGCCCTGGTCCATGCTAGCTGTGTGAAGTGAAAAATTCATAGGAGAATGGAATTTTCTTCTTAACTCTTAGATAGCTATGACCAAAACATTTTGTTATACTGGGTTTTGAATAAGCAAGCCAAATCTATGCTTAATTTTGCCTTAGACAGCTAGCCTTAGACTAGTTAACCTCTGCTTCCTCTTCTTTCATCCTTTGGAAATGAGGTTCACAGAATACAAATTTGGAAAGGCATAAATTCTAACTCCTCAGAAGTCAGGAATAGAAGTCAAAGTGACCTCAATAAATCAAAGGCAAGTTGAAGTTCAATAGGTACAAATGGAAGGAGGGATACTTGTGTCCAGTGAGTAGACTCACGAATTTAAACTTGTCTGGGCACCATTGCAGTAGAAAAGTATTTTGGCTATTGTTGTGAGGAAGCTACACCCATAGCCTGGTCTAAGGACCTACTATGTGTCAGGCACCCAGTACAAGTTTGCTTACTCACAGATATACTGTTGTAATCCTCAGTCACTGTCTATACTCCACATAGTTTGTTCTCTCATTTTATAGATGTGGCAGTTGAGGAGGAAAGAGGTAAAATAATTCACTCACATGTTCAGTTAGTCAGTGGTTTAATTGGTTTTGGACTATGCTCTTTTCACTTGACCAAGAGTAGTTTATTGCAGAGCCGTGATTTAAAAAGCCAGCCCAGTTCTTGGCTGGATTAACTTAGATTTCATTCGAGAACCAGATAATAACCTTTTCCATGTATTATACATAAATTAAAATTTAAAAGAAAAATGAACAGGAAAAACTGGAGCAAGTCCAAAAATACCCCATCCAACAACAATAGCAGCAAGAGAAATTTATAGTTGGCCTAATAGAAAAAGGCTCAAGATGTTTGGGATTGCTTAGCTAGAAGGAGTGTGCTGTGGGGTGAGGGACACACTAATGGCCTGTAAATAGCTACCAGGCAATAATAAAGATTTACATTTTGCATAAATATTTGCAGTTCACTGAGCACTTCCAGGTCAGTCATTTTATTGGTTTCTCACAAGTCTTCAGGAGCAAAAGTAAGCAAACTTTTACTGTAAAGAGCCAGCGAGTTAAATATCTTTGACTTGGCCACATGGTCTTGGTCACTCAACTCTGCTGTTGCTGTGCATAAAGGCAGCCATAGGCAATTTATAAACAAATGGGCACAGCTGTGCTCCAATAAAACTTTATTTACAAGAAGAAGTGACAAGCCAGATTTAAATCATAGGCTGTGATTATTAAGAATAATGAACTATGAATGAAAATATGAATATGTACATTTCATACATGAAATGCATTTGAAAATATGTATTAGTAAGTATTTCCATCTGTTTGAAAATATGAATACATATTGTTCCCATAATACAGATGAGAACATTGAGGCTCAGAAAAGTGATTTGGCTAGAGCAACTCAGTGAGTGGCTGAAACTAGAATTCTACCTTTTTGGGTCATAGTGTTGTGCACAATATACCTGAATGAAGACATGTCTCCTGAAAGATTTTAGGAAAATTTATTATCTTAAGATGCCACCATTGGCCTGTGCTGAAAATTAATTTGGAGGGTATAAATCAAGAAATTAGATGGCACCCTGGTATAAGGAAATGGTGTTTGCTAGGCATTTGAGAAGGAGTATCTGGCCAAAAAATATTTCTCAGGCTAGGGGTGTAGCTCAGAGGTAGATGCTTGCCTAGCAAATGTGGGGCTCTGGGTTCGATCCCCAACACCAAAAAAAAAACAAACAAAAATATTTTTCTGCTAGTCTGAAATTTCCATTATTGAACTGATTACTTAAGAATCTTTCTGTAACATGTGGATTTCATTGGAATGACAGCATTCCTGTGTATGGGAGAGAAAAAAAAATATGTATGGCAACTTACAAATTCTTGCTGGAACCAAATTTTAGTTAGCAAAGAGCGGAATTAAGGAATAATAAGTCAGGAGGAGCAAGTTAGTCTTTGTGGGACTTGGGGATGGGGGAAAGGCTGTCAGCAAAGATTATTGTACAATTTGTGTTTCCTATAGAAGCAAATGGGAAACACATTCATATTATCAGCTAAATTTACTTCATAGCTGATACCAGATTCTAGTGCATGTTCTATGTGCTTGAATTAATTCATTTAATCCTCTAGACAGTCCTACCAGCTAGGTGCTGTTATTATTATTAGGTCCTACCATTTTCAAGGTAGGAGCACTGAGGCACAAAGGCTGACAGTAAGAGTGGTGGAGGGGGCTCATGATAATCTATGATCTAATGAAGTACTCCCTTCCTGGGCAGCTCTGGAGAATGGAAGCTGTAGGCACTGGACGGTCTGGACTGATCTGTACATTCTAAGTATGTTAAGTCTGTTTTGTTGTTGTTATCGCTGCGACAAACTACCTGGGAAAAGCTACTTAATGAAAGAAAGATTAATTTGGGCTCACAGTGTTAGAGGTTTCAGTTCATGCCAGCTGGCTCCATTGTTTCTGAGCCTATGATAAGCATTGCAACATGGTGGTAGTGTGTGATAAACAAAAGATGCTCAATTCATGGTGGACAGGAAGTAGAGAGGGAGGAAGTGGCCAGGCACCAGATATAATCTTCAAGGGCAGGGACTTACTTCCTCTAACTAGACCTTACCTCCTTCCACACCTCCCAATCATGCCATCAAATTATGAATCCATGAGCAGATTAATCCATCGATTAGATCAGAGCTCTCATGATCCACTCTCAATGACTGGATCCACTTGGTGGGGACCAAGCCTTCAACACATGAAACTTTTGGGGTATACTCTATATCCGAACCCTAACACCATGCAATGAGTTACAGCAGGTGAACTCCCAGCTCCTTTTGTTTCTTTGATAAGAGATGAAAATTCAGGTAAGTTTTGGCAAAAAACAGAGGGCAGGCTCTGGAAGTGAATGCATTATTCTTGGCAAGGGTCCACAGCATGAACTCTAACTAAAGAGTGCTTCCTCTTGTTTGCTGAAAGAATCCTTAAGTGAGCACTTATAGCAATCTTGGCTAAGCCTACCCTGCTTTGGGTTAAACTGTCATAAATCTTCATGACCCTAGTAAATGCCAGGTACCCAGCAATGGCTAGAATAGTTCAATCTATGTTATCGGTGTCAAGTAGATAATGCTTTAAAAAAATTCTTTTTCTTAGGTTTAGGAAAGCATTCACAGATACTCTTTCAATGAGGGTATTTTCCCAATATCTCCCTTGAGAAAATAAAAGGAAATGCCAATTCCGTTTCCTGTTTAGATTGTGGTTTTGTTTCAAATCACTATTCTAATACATACTTAGAGTAGATAAGATTTATGCATTTAAAAAAATATATAAAACTTTGTATAGTCCTATTAGTATTAATATCATTACTTTTAGGTTATCATTACTAGAATTCCTTCCCAAATTTCCATCCTTCACTTAAAATTGAGGAAGTTTAATACCTATAGGATAGAAGAGAACAGACAGAGATAATAGACAATTGTAAAGGAAGAGACTGTGAAAGACATAGATGGCAGGAGAAAAAGGGAAGAAAAGTGAAATGGAGATAGGAAAGAAAGGACAAGAAGCCAGAAGTGTGTGCAGTGGCATGAGGGAGCAGGGAGGAAAGCTGGATTTAGACTCAGACAATTTGGATTCAAGTCCTTACCTTGGCCTTTCCAGCTTAACCCTTGCAGGCATAACCCTTTCCTTCTCTTGCTTGACCTTCATCAGATTCCTTTTATACATGCGGGCATAATCATGAGAGCCTTATAAAGTGTTTAAGTGACCTTATGTGAGTGAAGGTGCTTGGCCCGAGCAATAAGTATGCATGGATTCTAAGTGTCTTGAAATAACTGCAGAAGAAAACCAAGGAACCAAGCTCATTGGTGTAAGTAGAAAGAGAGAGGAAGAACCTTGGCTTCTCCTGTCTAGCAAGTCCCATCACTTGGTTCTAAGTCATGGTGCCTTCTCACTATCCACTGTCCATCACATAGCACCCTCTTGTAATAAATCCTATTATCACCAGTCTACTAATTTTTACTGTAACCTTACAAGCCAAGAACAGTCTAGGGGTGTCCTATCTTAGGGATGGATGCTTGCAGGGGTAATTTTGGAACTCCCAGGGACTGTATGCTTGAAGCAGAACCTATCTATGAAGGTATTCAATTCAGGTCTTAGTGCACCTTGGAAAATTCTCCATAGAAATGTATCTCAAATTCTCTCAAGTAGAAGCTCCCTCCATAAAGCTAGGGATTTTCAAGCTAGATTTACATTTAATTCTTCTCTTCCAGTGTCTTTTCTTTATTACTCACCATCTGACAGGGAGCAGTTAGTATATAACCCAAAGCATATGTGGCAAGCTTGTTCCTCTCTTCCTAAATATGACTTTAATAAAAAGTAGCAGTTAAACATATGTTAAAAATGAAGCAGTACAGTTGGGGGCAAAGACTAAAAGGCGACACAACTGTTTATTACTTGTGTTTTTCATTTTCATGCTCAGAGATTTTAAGACCCAATTTTGTTCCCAAGCTGTAGCCAGATCTTCACAGTTACTACATCCTGTTTTGGTCTTTGTTTCCTACAGATAAACACTAGATTGGTAATGTTGAAGACCATGTCCAAAGTTATAAACATCAGTTAACAAATTAATGAATGAGGATCCTTTTTCTGTGTCAGTTGTCTGGGTTAATAATGTCAGGGCTCTTCTCAGGAGAGAAGTGTGGCATTGCTTATAGAAGTTGATTTCAGAAAGCATTAACTGATCTTGGTGTCCTGGATAGTAGTTCAAAATTTGTGAGGCTTAAACATAGTCCGGACCAATCAGATGTTTCAATTTCTCATTGCTGTTAACAGCTTTATTAAAACAGTACATCTAACTGAAAATCAGTGATTATTCTTGAGTTTATAGATGTTAATAAACAGTCTATTAATTTGCCAATTGTTCTTTCCTGAATTAAAGGATAAATCAAGGCAGAGGTATCTTTCAACTTGGTATGACTATCTACACCAAGGCAAATGTAGTTGTTTAGGAAGAGTACTGTGCCCAGGACTGTGGCTTACATTAGTCAGCTTTTCATATTATAATGAAATAGCTGAGGCAGGTTAACTTTATAAATAAGTCTATTTAGCTCATAGTTTGGAGGTTTAAGGGCATGGGACTGGCATTGGCTCAGTTCTGGTGATAGCCTTTTTGCTGGCAGAGTCACAAGGTAGCACATGGCAATAAATGGCAAGAGCAGAAAGAATACATGTCTCTGTGTCACTGGGATTCACTCATGGGGGCTCCATCCTAATCTTATCTAAGCCTAATCACTTTCCAAAGGCCCTACCTCTAAACACCATAGTTAGGTTAAATTTCTACCCTCTTAACACTATTAACATTTGACTTTGAATATTAAACTCTTACTTGACCTACGGATGGGCAAAAATCATAGCATGCCATGATATCAGGGCTGTTTTATGAAAATGTGCATTTTCCCATAATAAACTTTTGCTCTCTGTTAGTGAAATCAGTGGATACTCCCCATACCTATTCTTCCATCCATTTAGGTTCTTCAATGGCACAAGAATGGCAGTGTTTGGTCATAGAATGGGATGAATAATGCCTTAAAGGTTCTTCTTCCAAAAGTGTTGGCATTGAAAAGCTTTAGTACACAAAGGGATGAGTCACTAATAGCAAATAAAACTTTCAGATTCCATATTCTAATTTGTCACTTACAGCCATCTTGTCATGTAAGAGCCAGGTATCTGCTCAGAATGCTTCTTTAAAAATATAGAAACCAATGCTAGCTAGTTTTTTAGGTGTCTTACCTATCCTCACCCCTCCCTTGTGTGCTCTCGCTTTTATCATGTGCTCATAGCCCAATCCCCTTGTTGTGTTTGTCCTTGATCTAATGTCCATATACCAAGACTCATCCAAAGGAGTTGCTTAGAGCTGCCAAGCAGCAGGACCTGGTTCTTTCTATGCTTCTGGTCTTTTCTGTCTGAGTGGGTTAAGTGGACTCTTCCTATTCCTGGAGTTGGTCCTGGTCTTTTTCATTGTTTGGAGATATATGTGTCACAAGTTTCTAAATAATATAGGGTCCTTACTTGTGAACTTTTTGCCTAACACAATCATATAGAAAGCATCCAGAACTGGTAATGTGCACTCCTGTTCCTGGGCTCTTGAGTGCCTTCTCCCCCAGAGATCCAGTGAATACCTGGCCTGAGAGTTCAGGCGGAGTATGGCTGGATCTCTTGGGACCACCAAACCAAATGTTATCTTTAGCTTCCTTAAACCCAATGAAATAAATGCTATTCTCTTAGATTTAGTGGAGAAAAAGTAGTCATGAGACAGTAGACCATGAATTTAAGCTCCCTTCCCTTATTTACCTTCCCTCAAAAAGAATGTTCAAATTCTTTATACCACCTTGCTATCTAAAATTTGACATAAAATTTTAAATCATAAGCCTAAATGATTTAATAGTAAAAGGGGCAATTTTGGCACATTAAAAATATTGTCATTTAAAAATAAAACTACATTATCACTTTTGAAATGTACCCAGTGAAAACTAAATGCTATTTTGAACAACTACTTGCCATCTTTTGTATTTTAAAAACAATACATGAGGAAGCTCTTCTTCAACATTCAAAGATTTTGCTTCTTTTTCCTGTGAATTCATATTTCAATTTTCCCTATAGAATTTTTAATCCCAATATTATTTTTTATGCTTAACAGGCTTTATTAATCATGCCTTCATAATCCTTTACAATAAAAATATGTATAAAAATTTAAATGTTGAAAGTTCCATGACCATATATCTAGGTAATAAAAAAAGTGTCTTCTAGATTGATGTATCATTAAAATTATTCTTAGGACAAGGTTAATCAAAGCAGCACAAATGTATTAAACATTTTAATAAACAATTATAAAGTATAGAAGTAAAGATTTATTAAAAAACTCATTGCTTAATGGAATGGATGGGGCTTAATTTCCTATGAGTTCAATTACCCATGGTTGAATATTATTTATTATTGCTAAGGGTCCAATACCAATTATGTTCCTAATTTTACTTTGTGTGAGAAAAATGGTGAGAAACATTACCTATCTATTGCAAGATGGGAACAGATGGAGTTTTGTTAGATCAATGTCATTTTTGTCTTTGAACTTCTGAATCATATGCTCAAAACAACCAAATACTGGCAACAAAAATTTAGTGATCTATCAGTAGGCAAAATGATTACGTCTTCCTTTGATTTTTGTGGGATGCAAAGAATTGAAGGGCAACTGGTTTAGATATGAAGTGTCCCTCCTAAAAGGCTCATGTGCTGAATGCTTGGTTCTCAGTTAGTGGCACTATTTTGGGAGGTGGCAGAAACTTTGTGAAGTGGGGCCAATCAGGAGGAAGTAGGTTACTAGAGACGTACTTTGAAGGTTGAACAGGATCCCCGATTCCCTCCTTGCACTATGTTTCTTGTCCTTCATAATTTCCTGCTGCCCAAACACATAGGGCCAAACAACCTAGACTAAACCCTCTGAAACTGTGAGCAAAATCCTTAAATCCTTTCTTTAAGTTGCTTCTGTCAGATATTTGATCACAGTGGTGATAAAAGTGACTAATATACCCGGCTTCTGAAAGCATTTGTTAATCATTCATCAGAGTCATTTACTTTTTCAATATACATCAAAAAACATGTCAAGAAAACTACCAAGATATCAAAAGGGTAAAAATTATTTGTACTCTTCCTGTTAGTGAGATGCTGTTTAACCTTCATCTTCTTAGAGAGTCAATAATCTAGAAATATTGGAAATTTCAGTATACCTCTCCTTGACAGACAATATTTTTATATAATTATGGTAAAAATGCTTTTATCATCTCCTTTCAATAGATACCCATCAAACCTTGGATCTGCAGATTTAATTCATTTAGGACATAGAAAATATGCCCTAATTGTCTTCATTTTTAAATCCACCAGCCAAGTCAGATTTATTTTATGTCAGAAAAAGTCTGATTCCATTTTTCAATGAACACATTTTTCAGTATAATATGCATCCCTGTGACAACCATATCACTTCTTAATTTGAATTTTAACACCGAATTCAACTAAAACATAGCTGTATGAGGGCAGGTATTTTATTTTCATGGGTAGGAGTTGTTGAATAAAACTTGCTGGGCCAGGGATTAGAACTTACTTTGACGCCATCTATCATATTGGCCCTTTTTGGATCACTCCAGTAGTGCATATAGCTGTGGGACTTGCCACAGATGATACTCTGTTTTCTGATGCAAAGGAGAGGGACAATTATAAGACCACAGATAACTACACTGGAAGAACCCACTGACACAATGCATTCCTACATTTAGAAAAGAATTTTAGGGAAATGGAGATTCTGGAGTCCTTAAAAAAAAGTGTCCATTAGCTGCTCCTTCCCTCTTCTTGACACTTTGTGACTGCCACTGGATTAAAAGACAATCATGGGTCAGAATAACATCACAAAAGAAGCTAATGGCAATTTTTGTTAGTTGCAAAAGAAATACATGGTCATTGTAGAAATAGACACAATGACCAAAAATGCACAGAAGCAATTAGCAATTCAACTATAAGCTGACCACTGAGAAAAGACTATAAACATTTTAGAAAATATATATTCATCTGGAATGACACATGTGTACAAGCACACATAAATTCATACTCATGGCAGACAGAGAAACGACATCTGGGTTTAAATGTCCATTTCTTTATCTGTTGAAAAGCCATAAAAATTGTGATCCTTCATGAAGCTGTGAGTGCTAGATAGACCAAGCACACTTAGCTAATGCCTTGAACATGGTCAGCGTTGGATGGAGAGAGAGAGAGAGAGAGATAATGATAGGTAATGATAGATAGACAGACAGAAGAGGAAGACAGACAGACATTTGTATCTCTCTTCTATGTGTCTCTCTTAGATTCTAATTTCTGGTAAGCACCATTTCCTAAACATGTACCCGTTTCATTCATTAGGTACCTCTGTAAGCATGGCTTTTAATCCCAACCATTCTGTGACTTCAACACAGTTAACCAATTGTCCTATTGTTGAACCCTAAGTTTGTTTCCAACAACTCACTGTTGTAAACAATCCTGGCATGTTCATCTCACTGATGTGATACACTGCTGATGGTAGGATTGCTACACTCAGTTGTATGCATTTAAGTCATCTGCAAGATGTTGCCGAGTTTAACTCCAGAAAGGCTCTACCAATCTATATGACAGCTCCAGAAAGACTCACCAATCTATATGAAAGCTCGCATAAACCCTCATCAACATTGGTATTATCTTTCTTTTTCATCTTTGCTAATTGGGTAAGTTTTAAAAAGTGTAATGCATTTTAATATGCATTTCTTTGAATGGGGCTTAATATTCTTTTTTATTTCTTTAGATTCAAAAATAAAAATAAAGAAACTAACAGTGAGAATTCATGCAGTTCTTATGTTGCTTTTTTGTTTAGTGTTATTTACTCCCAGTCCCACATCTGTATCCTTTTCTCTTTCCTATAGGAGACATAAAATTAAAGTTTAGCTTTCCTAGAGCAAGTATGGATGTATAAATGGTTTAATGGACAACTTGAAGAGGCAGTGGGGGTTCAGCATGTCCTCCCAGGTCTCTGTGGATTCTTTCCCTTTGAATCTGACTGCCATTCCTCTGACAGGTATACCTCTTAGCTCTGGGGACCTGGACCAGACAGCCCTCAACCCTCACTCTCCTTGTGTTCCCCAGGGATTCTGGACGTTGTAGAAATACACATGGCTTGAAGAATGCAAAAAGTTATGGTGTTTTTTAGAGGTGAACAATAATACTCCATTTTAAGCTTAAAAAATCTTACAATATAAGATACACTCCTTCTTGCTGTGTTATTTATATTCTTGGTTTACTCTGTCTCTCTCTCTCTCAAATCATACTTTGCAATGACAAGAAATATGCTCTGTCAGTGAAGAGAGAAAATGCTTTCTTTAAATAAGAGAAAGAATTTATATGATAGGAGAAAATGTCCCAAACCTTGAAAATCATCTTACTTGCAAATTGACATGGTAAGGACTTTCTCACTTTGCAGAGTTGAAACCTCATCTTATCTGAGCTCTCTTCACTCTGGGATCTGAAACGTGTGACACCAGCTCCCTGATGTTTGTCTTCCTCTTCAAACTTTTATTTATTTATTTATTTATTTGTCCAGGAGAAAAGAGACATACAGACAGTGTGAGCCAGGCAGCAGTGGCCCTGGTAGGGCCTGCGCATTCCTCCTACCTGTTCACCTTGTCCCTCATTCCTCCCACCAGGAGAAGTGGAAAGCAACCTTAGACCGAGTCCTGGAGAAATGAGGCAGAGCTATTATTTGTCCCTTTGCTCAGATTTTAGCCATTTCTTTCTTCTAAAAGCAGCACGTTATAAAGATGCTCTCTTCATGAAAACACATTCTCCCTCCACCCCCAGGCCTGGGCTTGCTTTGCATTTTGAAGTCGAAAGGACATGAAATTACCTTTAAAACTTGCTTGGTTCAATAAGTATTCACAGGCCTCCCATGAACATGCAAACCCACATGGTCAGTAGGATTGCAATAAGTATTTAAAGGCGCCAAAGATAAATCTAGTCATCTTTGAATTTCTGAAGTTTGCATCTCCCAGCTGGAAGGCTTGAGTGGCCCTGCATTCATATATATTCAATACAAGCATCAACGGGATCCTAATTAATGAGTTTGTTCCTTCTTCTTGCCAGCTGGGGACAAAAAGCATTGTTTGGTCTCCAGCCGTTGTGTGTGTGTGTGTATGTGTGTGTGTGTGTGCGCGCATTTGGAATCCCTGGATTTCAAATCACTAGATCAGCAGATTATAAAGTCTCTTCTGCTCCTCAAGATTTCTAAAAGGTGTAGATGTTTTCTTCTCATGCTAATAATAAGAAACAACTGTTTCTTTTCTCTTTTTTCTTGTTTTGGACTACATATCATATAGCCTATCACGATGGATTCATAGACGGAGAGATCGCTAGACAGCTATGTCCTTGTACTTTCCAAGGGACTTACAGTTTTTTGACATCGGGAAGCTCAGGTTATTTATATTCCCTGGCTGGTGCATCTAATAAGTCCTCTTCAAATTGGAGCATCAGCTCCCTGGATGAGAGGCTCACTTTGCATAGTGTAAACTCTGAAGCAGCATCATTCATGAGAATGCTTGCTGGCAAAGATTAGCTCCCTGAATGGGTGATGTTTTTGGATGAAGTCAGGAGGAGGCTAACTACTTACTAATTTACAGGTAAGGCTGCATTCAGAAACTTGAAGGTATTTTTTTTTCAATCTGCTCCCATCCCTTTAATCTCTGTATGGCATTGTTTTAGCTCTGAGCAAGACTCCTCAAAGCCCAAGATTAAATTAGGAGAAATTCCCCTGCTGCTTCTATTGAATTGAGTTAATATAATGAGTTTATTGTTAAATTAAACAAAATGAAACTTGCCATGTGGAAGAAATATGGCTGATATCACAGTAGGATGATATTTTTAAATTCCTATCTTGCTTCCGTGTTACTTAGAGGTGGCTTATTGGCTCCAGTGCTCCAACACACTGACCCCACGTCCCGTGGGAGATGAAAGCTGACAGTTAAGGCTGGCATGTGAAGCAAAAAGGAAGGTAAACCTTTCAGGATAGAAACAGACAATAAGCCTTCTGTGACTAACTCCTCCTTCACAGATGGATATGACGTCTGTCATGTGGACCTGGTTTCTGTTTCCCTCCCACAGTTCCTGTTAAAAGGCAAAGATGGCGGGCTGGGGGTTTGGCTCGGTGGTGAGCACTTGCCCAGCATGCAAGAAGCCCTGGGTTCTATCCCCAGCTCTGCAAAAATAAAAAGGAACAGAAAGACAAGGTTGAAGCCAATAGACCCACCTCAACAGTCCCTCAGAAATAGGCTCAGTAGGCAGCCACCAGCTCCCCTGCTGTCCTCCTAGTTTTGGTGCCTGTGTAGCTCATCCCTTATGTGCTGGGCTCTGTACTCTTGTCCACATGACTGGTTTTTGTCCAGATCTTGGAATGGCTGGGTCTTTCTTGTCATTCTATCCTGGTTTAAATGCCTCCTCCTCAAAGAGCTCTATTTTCCTTTGCCACATAGAAGCAACCCCTCAATCACTCCCTGCCATATTCCCTGGGTTTATTTTTGTCATGTTTCATACTACCAGACACATCTTCATTATCAGTAGGTGCTCACTCCTCCCACTAGAACATAAACTTTGTCCAGGTAGGCCCTACATTGGCTTCTCCAACTGGATCCCACAAACCCAACAGAGACAGAGAACTCGGAAGAAGCTACCTGTTAAGAGAGCCTGTCTGTCCCCCTGGGGGATCTTAGCCAGGCTTCTTCACTTCTCTGAACTTTCAATTGTTTGCTTAGGATGGTGGAGATAGCAAATGCTGTCTCACAGTGGCACTGTGAGTGTTAAAACCTTTGTAAGCAAACTAGTCCAGCACGATGCTGTTTTCCTTCTTTTGACTCTGAAATTTCAGGCTCAAATGCTTTGTCTGCCTCTTGGACCTGGTGTCTTACACAGCCAGGAAGCATATTGTTATGTGGTTGATGTTTCCAATAGGAAGCCAAGCTTCAAGTTGAGTTATTAATGATTTTTCTATAGTACACTCTTCCCCTCCCGCAGGGGCTCATAATTCATTTTCAAAAACATTTCTCTCCAACAGACCATGGGTTCATAAGTTTGTCTTTAACATAGCAGTGATGGACAGAGGGATGGGATTGCACTTAGTGATCAGGCAGGTCAGACTCAGAATGTCAGGAAGATCCTTGAGAAGCCACTGGTGACTATAAGGAAATTCATGGTACTGGTACCCTCAGCCGTATTTGATACTTTTACCAACTTTATCAATTAACAAAGGTTTTATTTTTTAGTTTAGTTTGGATTTCAATTAAAGGATCATCTTTTTATCATATTATTGTTGTATTTGGAGTATATTGTGACATTTATAAAAGTTCTTACAATATATTATAGTTGAATTCACCCCCTTCATCTTTCTTCTTTATTCTCCCTCCCCCCTCTCAACAGGTCTCATTTATCCATTTTCATACATGTGTACGTAATATTTCCTCTACATTCAGCCTCATACACCCTTTCCTAATATCTTCCCCCTTCCCACTGGTACCAACTCTCAGACAGGACCTGTTTTACCTTCCTGTTCTCCATTTTTGAAAAAAGGCATTTTTGTTTGTTTAAGATAGCTATACAAGGAGTTTCATTGTGACATTTCCATGTATATATGTATTATAGCCTGAACTGGTTTTCTTGAACTTAGAAACCATCTGCTGCAAACTTCAAATTTTCAGATGAGAAAACTGAGGTCTACAGAGGATAAGAGGCATATTCTCACATGTAAGCAGGACCCTGAGTCCCTAAAGGCCTCCTAAGTCCCTCGCCAGATACTTCTGGTTTGGCTGGCCTCCCTCCTGAAATGCCCCTCAACTGTCTTCTCTTTCCTCTCAATGTCCCTAAAAACTTCTTGTGAAAGTCAGCTATGTGCTCCATGATAGTAGCTGAAGTCAAAACCACCCTAATTTCACAAATCATTCCCAAAAGATGTTTTCCATCTAGTTGGTGGCTTCTGTTCCCCTCCTTACTTCCTCTCTACTCACTTTGCCCCCACTGCAATGGCAGTGGGTGACCATTGCTTCCCCCCTCCCCTCTGTCTTGATTATCCTCTGTGGATAAGGTACTCATTGCCTTTGGTCTGTGATCTTAGCTGTCCTCTGACATTAGACTTCTCGAACCAGCGGGATGCATTATCAGTTTTGATTGTGAAATGTTCACTGTGGATCTGAGCTTGGTCCCAGGTTTGGTGTGTCTCACCTTTGTCATTGCTTGGCTGGTCAGTAGGACAACCGACTCCTAGTCTTTGAAGTGTGTATATTTAGTGCCTCAAAATGTCCAGTTAATCTTAGGTAAACCTGTATAAGCCCTAGGTTAAGCCAATTAAAGTGTGATTTACTATAGTGAACATTATTTCACCTAATGAACATTTTCAAAATTCTCGCCATCGTCATCAAGTTCTAGCCATCAAATGTAGTTTCCAAAAAGATCTTCTTTAGCTAATAATTTCTGAAAAAAACCTAAATGCTAAGTATATCCTTTAATTTTACATCTGTTAAGTGATTTGAACTGTGAAATGTTAACACTAAAAAAAATAGTTTGCCTTTCCAGCTGTTGATCTGTTCTAAACATTTAATGTTAGTGTGCAGGAAGTCTCACTGGCAGTCTTGAAGAAGTTCTCTTCCAGTATCTTTTCTGGGGGGAGAAAGGGCAGATTAAGCTTTTGTCTGTGATTCAGCTGTTTTCATTTTGCTTTTATCATACAGCATCTGTTTAGAATTTGCTTCTACCTCCAATATGATCCACTTTTAAATGGCCATATGCCAGTTTTCATGGTCCTCTGTTCAGAAATAGATGGTGTTCCTTTAAAGTTGGCAGAAAAAAAAAAAACAAGACCCACAGTACCATGTTTTCTTTCCTTCCTCACCTGTCCACACACCCAACTCAAGAAGCCCTGCATCCACAGACAGATGTGTGGAATGTTATGGTAAGACTGCAGCAGACAAAGGTGGTCCAAGCTTGAACAGGTGGGGGTGGAGGACGTGGACACAGTGTACCATGTGGTGAAGGCATGTCTAACACACACACACCTGCTACCTTTGAAGCAATGAATGTTTCCCCATATGGAATGGGGATGCAAGTTTCTTCATTGGGCCTCAAAGGTAAGTTAATCTCCACAGATATATGTGACCAGGAGACAGAGTTCACGTCTATGGAGAGCAGAAATCCTCTAAGAATCTGAGTGGCCTTGGGATGATCCCTGGGGAAGTAAGACCCCATCCTGTCCCTTGAGAATCCATCTTCACTGGTGCTCTATGAGAACCTCCCACGGCAGTATTTTAGGGCCCTGGATGCAATGAGATGAAACTCTCCGTCCTGCAGTGAAGATTTCTAATTGCTCAGCAACCCATCCCTCAGTTTTCATTATTTTTGATTCCAGGGGTCCATAGAAGATTTAAATTCGAAAGAAATTTTACTACTTAAGACCTGCTTGAATCATGTCCACACTCACTGATTTTTAAGCTGCCTTGTAGCTCTGGAATGTTGGAACTGTAGCAGAATTCAGTGTCATTTGTGATCAGGTTCTAGGTCCCCCAATCTTCCCCAGACCACCCTTGTTTTACTGCCTCGATTCTCTCTGTATAGGAGTGGTAATGACAGCGCCTATTTGGTCATCCTTTCTCTAAGCCGCCTTTTACAGTTTCTTGTCTGCTTTACTCTCGCTCCATAACATGAGTTGAGCACTGTCATCTCCATTTCCCCAGTGTGGAGGGGCCTTTTCAGTGTATGCACAGTCTACATATACATAGGCAAGGCACCCTGACTAATCTCAGAGAGATGGGTAGGTTTTGTGAAGGGCATCACAGCATCACAGCCTTCAAAAGAGGCTGGAGGAAGGTATATGGTAAAGGGAGTGATGGCTAAAGGAATTAACAGGCCAGGTACCATGGCCCAGCTACTCAGGAGGCTGATAGGATCATGATTCAAAGCCAGCCTGGGCAAAAAGTTAACAACACTCCCATCTCAACCAAGAAGTGGGGTGTCTGTCTATGATCCCAGCTACGTGGGAGACAAAGGTAGGGGGATCATGATTGAAGGCGGGTCTTGGGCAAAAAGCATGAGACCCTCTCCTGAAAAATAACTAAAGCATAAAAGGGCTGGGGACGAGGCTCAAATGGAAGAGTACCTGCCTTGGCAAGTGTGAGGCTCTGAGTTCAAATTCTAGTACCAAAATAAACAAACAAATGAAAGGAATTGACCAAATAGAGCAAATTCACCTAGGGTTTCTGAACTTACCTTTGGGATTTTGAAGACCTTGGCCACACCATTTCAACTGAACGGAGCTGATGAGTTCTGTTCTTAGGCTTTAAGTCTCCAATTAATTGTGGCTAGTGGGATCCTAGTACCCAACACTGCAGCATCATCTATCTGTGTGTCGTTGTCTACTCGCTCTGTAAACAAACTGCCAAGGACATAGGCAAGAGATTTTCTTTGAACACAATAAATGGTTTCCACTACAGAGAAAAGGGCGACTTGCCCAATCACTGAAATGTAGTTGAAGAAAACATTAAGATCCAAATGGGAGAGATTGTGGGTTTGTAGTGAAAAATGTCTCTCAGAATCTTCTCTTCTGGGGATGGGAGGATGGGACAACAGGAAATGTGTTTCTCAAGGAAACATGAATTCATTTTTTAAAGCCAGTGCTGTTAGGCAGAATTTACCCATGAGTGCTTTCTAAGAAGATAGACTTGAGAAATTGAATATAACACTAGACTACCTTAATTTTTTAAAGCCTACTTTATTTAACAAACATTTTCAGGGAAAAGTCACTTTTCTGAAGATTTTTTTAATGTTAATAAAAATATTACTTTCTACAAATTTGGCAATAATTATAAGTATCGTATTTGCTTGACAATGTGAGTACAGGATGTCATTTGAAACATGAATGTAAAACCTGGGTGGAGACCACACTTGAAACCAGACTTGAGCAACAGAAACTTCATGTCTGGCAGGAAAAAAAAAAAAGGCTGTGTGTCTCTGGACAAACTGTTTTCCTTCTCTAAGCTTGTTTATATATTGATTTAATAAGGGGTTGAGACTGGATAACCAGTGCTTTTTCACCTCTGAATTTCCATCATTCTCTTTCTGAATCAAACAAATTTTCATTTCCTCTACAAATCAGTATAATGCAAACCAAATAGTTTGTTCTCCCTCCAAATACCTAGCCAGCATTTTGAGGGCAACTAGTTCAAGTACCTAACATATTTTACTTTCAGATTATAAGAAAAACAATAACTAGATCCTCTTCCCCTCCCTCCCTCCCTCCCTCCCTCCATCTATAATTTTATTTATTGTTATCTATAAACTATTAGCTCTTCTTTCCCAAAGAAACTTTGTGACCCACCTTGGATTTTATCAGTGCCTACAGTTCATTTCAGTGTGCTATGGGATTACTTTAGAAAGCATGTGTTCTAAATAGGGTATCTTATGAAGTGACACCTGTATGTGTCAGCTGTGCATTTTTACGGTAGCTGCCATGTTACAACTGTATGCTGGTATAGACCTCAGTGTAACCAGAAAATAAGTCCTTAATTCTTAAATTTTTATTCAGATATAATTAGCATAAAACCAAGTGCATAAATCTGATCTTTTTAACAAATTTATTTTGGCAGTACTAGGGTTTGAACTCAGGGACTTGTGGCTACTCAGCAAGCTTGAGCCACTGCCCCAGTTCTTCTGCTTTTAGTTCTTTTTTTTTAGATAGGGTCTTGCACTTTGTTTGGGCTGGTCTCCGATGACAATCCTGCTGTCTCCACCTCCCAGGTAGTTGAGGTTACAGGTGTGCACCACCACACCTAGCTCCACAGATCACATCTTAAGTTTTCAGTACAATGAGTTTTGACAATTGTATGTACCTGCATAGTCACATATTTAGATGTAGAACATTTTTATCCCTCTAGAAACTTACTTACAGCAGTGCTTATTTCAATATCTTAGCTCTTCATGTCAGTTTATTTTACTGTCAAACAATGCATAAACAAGAATCACAGGAAAAGGGGAGAATTTGGTCATTAGGGAACTTGCTTTTCACCTTGAACTTGACTCAATGTATTAACTGCTTTTCTTGAACTGAATGGCCAGATGTGCACTCTTTTTCATGTTCCTTCCCTGTAGAGATAACAATGATATGTAAATAAATATGTGTGGCATAATATTTGGTGATAGTGAAAATTTACAAAGCTGGCTTCACCGTCTTGTGGGGAAACTCCAATATATTGTGCAAAAGTGTTAACAGACTGTATGTACTCCTACGGAGTACCTTGAATACACATCCCAGTGTTCAGGGGGGGCTTGAGCTGGGCCAGCAGATCTGTGCTGACCCTGGGGACAGGAATCCATGGACTGCAGGTTTTTAACTGAGTAAGCAGAGAAAGCCCCTCCAGTTCAAAGGATGAACTTATCTGTGGGAGGCTGGGGAGGGAGGAGGAAGGTCCGTCTTCCAAGGTTGCCTCTATCAGAATGTTGAGCCTGGAAATAGATGGGGTTGCTGGTAAAATCCTGAAAGCCAGGAGGCTACACATGGGCCAAGGATTCTCTGTGACACTCAGGGAAATCAGCTGCCACACCTGAGGCAGACCCGCATTTATCTGTGCCTCTATACCCGACTGCTAACAACCAGCTCAAATTGGCTGATTTTTCCACATTTGTCAAGGAGCCAGCTGCACTGGCTCAGCTGAGCATCTGCAGAAAGGAAAGCAGAGAAGCAGAGGGAGAAAAAAAAAAGCTTTCAAGTCATTATTCTTATTCATTTCCCTATTCTCTGCCCCACCCCTCCCAGTCTCCACTGCCATGCCTCTTTCTTCTTCTTCTTCTTTTTTTAAAAATCTTTTTATAACAATCTTTTCCTTTATGTGGAGAGAGCCCTTGGCATCCTTCCAGTGACCTGTCTGTAGAGAGAAACTCCTCCCTTATAATTAGGCCTTTGTTATACCACTTCCTGGTTTTCTTCTCTTTCTTTCCCTTTTAAAGCTTCTGGCCCTTGACACCTGGATGCCCCAATGGAATAACCACACTTGTTAAAACGCAAGGTCTTCAAAAGGGTGATGAAGTTGGCTTCCTCAAGGAAGCCTGTGAATTCATTCAGGCCTTGCTACAGTGGAGTAGGGCAGTGAAGGACCCAAAATAAGACGTGTGTCGTGATGTCTTTATTCTGGTCACAACCTCATTTGCAGTGCTTTCCCAACATCCTGTTCCTCAGTCTTGGACCTCTTCATTTGTAGGTCATACTGTCTACACTCCATCATTACTGGTCTATGATTATATAAGCTACTGGGCTGGAAGATGACATTCCTTGTTGTCAAATACCCCAGAAAGGACAGAAGGAACTAGAACTCAAAGAGGCAGAGAGTCAGAGATGAAGACAACAGACAAACCGATGAGCATAGATGCCATTCTGCTGGGGCTCGTGAAACTATTGTCATAAGAGAAGAAATGGGCTTGGACTCAGCTTGAGAAAGGAGATGTGGATTTGCTTACTTGCATACAGAATTGATTAAATTCCATCGCGTCTGCTATGCTTTTGCTATGTTCCCCCCAAAACAGTGTTGGAAACTTAATCCCTAACATAGCAGTGTTGAGAGGTAGGACCTTTAAGATACAATGAAGGCATTAATGCCATTATCAGAAGTGGACGTCAAGTCAAAGGACAAGTTTGGTCCCCTTACTCTTCCTCTCACCTTCTACCAAGTTATGCCACAGTGAGAAGACTCTCACCATGTCCAGTTCCTCCATCTTGGACTTCCAGGCCTTCAGAAAGAACAGTGGGTCAAATAAATTTTATCACTTACAAATTCCCCAGTCTGTAGTATTCTGTTATAGTTGCCCCAAACAGACTTAATCACAGTCCTTTAAGGAAAAATGGTTTGAGGATATCTCAGTGATAGCACCACATGAGAGGAGATGGGCACCATGAACCTGCAGGTGTTGTGATCACTAAAGACTTTAGAAAATGAGGAAGAAATCGTGAGGAAGCCCCCAGACTTCCCCATTAGGATTTGCACCATTTAATTCTTTCCCCTTTGTTTTGAAATCTGTAAATGCCACCTGAGTAAGATAACCACCCCCAATGACCTCTCTCCCTCTAAAGAGGGTTTCAGAAATAAACCAGTTTGTTCAGTCCAAACTTGGAAAAAATGCTGGATTTTCATTTGCCCTCAGACTGATGATTGACTCAAAGCGCTACCAAATAGCTCTTACATCAGTTGAAAGCAACACAAGGGCCATTCCACTATCATGGATTTTTAGCACTTTTAGATACAGGTTGAATTTTATTTCCTTTTGAGTATTATCCACTGGAGCATTATAGAGGGAAATGCTTTCTTAAGTTTTGTTTTGGTGTACAGGGACCCACCCCTAAGTTGTCTTTGTGCCAAGAGTACGTTGGAAGGTGCTTATTTTAGAATACCAAATGCAGTTCCTGATGGTTGAAGAGGTTGAAGTTAGGTCCCTCAGAAGAAAGGATGGGACTGGATTGAGTGAGAATTAAATGGGGTTCTGACTATAATAAGTCTACAGCATTGAAGCTGGTTCCTAGGTCAGTAGATTGCTGTGTAAGTCAGCCAATCTGTATAAGGGGGACACTAACCCCTCCCTCACAATAACGTTGTGAAGATTAATGAGATCCTCTATATGAAGTACCTGGTAGGATCTTTGGCATGTGGGCTATTCTAGAAGAAGACTTAGACATTTTTCAAAGACCCACAGTGTGCTTGGGAAAATTCCCACTATCTAAGTGTGAGCAGAGTTTATAACATGGTGAGAGCACAGTAGACAGGTAACTGCTACCTACACTGTTTGGTAATCAGTCCCAAGAAGAAGCAAGTGTTGCAGCAGAACTTGACCAGAGACTCAAGCCTGCCTCCAGCAACTTGGAGGAAGGGATGAGCCCTAGGACATCTCCTTTGTAGGGATTAATTATTTTCTTCTGAGGTAATAGTTTGTTTGGATCCAAGAGAGCCTTTTCCTATATGGGCCATGTTGTAAGTATGAGTTAAGTACCCAAACCAGCCCTTCTTCTGCATCTCCACAACCTGTGTGAGTAGATTTTTGACAAATTCCATGGTGTCAAAGGCTCTGACTATGGGACACAGGGTGACAACAGAAGGGTATATGGTTGTGCACATAAACTTGGACACTCTTGACTGTGGCAGCAGAGAGAAAGAAGGCAGTGAAACGATCTAGATCTAGGCCTGATTTTCAACTCAAATTAGGGACACAGACTCCCACCCACACGGAATAAGAAGATCTAGTCTTGAGGACTCTTTATTCCCACTCTTATTTATGAATCAACCGTGAGTTGAAAGTGTGCTATGTCTCTTGGACTTGCCCTACATTGGTTCTAATGGCAAATTTGTCATACACAGGTTATGTAGACCTTTTATATGGCAAGTATAGAAAATATGAAAGCTCATATTTCCTTCTGTGAATGACAGCACTTCTTTTTTTTTCTTTCATTTTTCTTTTATTATTCATATGTGCATACAAGGCTTGGTTCATTTCTCCCCCCTGCCCCCACCCCCTCCCTTACCACCCACTCTGCCCCCTCCCTCTCCCCCACCCTCAATACCCAGCAGAAACTATTTTGCCCTTATTTCTAATTTTGTTGTAGAGAGAGTATAAGCAATAATAGGAAGGAACAAGGGTTTTTGCTGGTTGAGATAAGGATAGCTATACAGGGCATTGACTCACATTGATTTCCTGTGCGTGGGTGTTACCTTCTAGGTTAATTCTTTTTAATCTAACCTTTTCTCTAGTACCTGTTCCCCTTTTCCTATTGGCCTCAGTTGCTTTAAGGTATCTGCTTTAGTTTCTCTGTGTTAAGGGCAACAAATGCTAGCTAGTTTTTTAGGTGTCTTACCTATCCTCATCCCTCCCTTGTGTGCTCTCGCTTTTATCATGTGCTCATAGTCCAATCCCCTTGTTGTGTTTGCCCTTGATCTAATGTCCACATATGAGGGAGAACATACGATTTTTGGTTTTTTGAGCCAGGCTAACCTCACTCAGAATGATGTTCTCCAATTCCATCCATTTACCAGCGAATGATAACATTTCGTTCTTCTTCATGGCTGCATAAAATTCCATTGTGTATAGATACCACATTTTCTTAATCCATTCGTCAGTGGTGGGACATCTTGGCTGTTTCCATAACTTGGCTATTGTGAATAGTGCCGCAATAAACATGGATGTGCAGGTGACAGCACTTCTTAAAACATGGTCTCTTGATAGTGGCACCAGCTTCTCCTGGGAACTTGCTGGAAATGCAAATTCTAGAGCTTCAGCCCAAACCCCCAGGTCAGAAACTGGGGATGGGGCCCAGCCCTCCAGTGGATGTTGGTGGATGTTAGAGTTTGAGAATTAGGACCCTCGTATCTACTACAGCCTTTGGGGGAAGGGGTGGTATGTGAAAAGTCAGGTGAGGAGTGTTTCATGGACAACATGAGGGGTTCAGTAAACATTTACAGCTTTTTAGGGGGAATTTAATTCTGACTGTAGTATTGCCAGATCAGATTGAGAATGCACAGTGACGTTTGAATTTTTAGATAACCGAGGAATAATTTCTTTTAGTATAATTATGTCCCATTTGACATCCTGTGTTTTTGGTTCATTTATTAATGTGTTTGTTATGGGGTTTTTGTTTTGTTTTGCTAAATCTGGCAACCTTATCTGAAAGAAAAGTTAGATTGCTTAGAAACTTGGCAGACTCCATCTTAAACTAGTGATCAAGTTTCATATCACCTGTAGGAAGTTGTATTAATATTACATACCCCTTGATGTGCTATGGACACTTTGCCAATGAGGCATGTTTCTTCAAGATCCATAACTTTAGTCAACTCATAAGAAATCATCAAATAAACCTAAGTGGATAAGCATCAAAGTTGGGAAGGACAAGGAAAGTCTAATAAACTGTCACTCATTGAAAAAAAAAGTTGACATGAATGAACAAATGCAACGTAGAATTCTGGATGGCATCTTAGAAGGAAAAAAGACATTAGTGTAAATTAGTATGAAAATGTGAATGAGTTCTATAGTTAACAGTGCTGTACTTTCTCAATTTTAACTTAGGTACTGTGGTTATGTGTGATAGTGACAGCAGGGCAAACCGCGTGAGTGGTATATAGGAATTCTTTGTACTGTCTGTCCATCAAATGTTATTTCAAAATTGAAAGCTTTTTAAATGGGGCTGGCTATACCTTAGCAGTTCTGTATTACCTTGCTTTGTTTTCTATGGAAACAAAGACATATTTTATTTAGATGCCAAACTGTCTGAGAACATTTAGATGAATTGCAAACACATGGCATATGTCTCTTCCAGCTCCACAGGGGCCAACAGTGGTTTAAATCCGTTGTGGACAAATGTAAATGTAGTGTTTTCCCATAAGCACCTTATGTGCTTTGCCTGAACATTCATTGACTTCCGTAATTATTCTTATGGTTCTTCTCCATAGAATTGATTGAGATGGATTGAGAATAGGATAAGGATGTAAGAAAAGTTTCCTAAAGGAAGGCTAGTCAAGAGCATCTGGATTGTTCTAGGAAAATCATCTTGCATTCCCCAGTTTACAGTTTCTCTGCAGTTTGGTCTATGTGAGCCCAGGAGCTTGGGGCTGCTACAGTAATGTTTCAACTACAAAGGATTTTCCACAGCACATGCTTCCAGACGGCTGACCAATTTGTTCTGGAAATTGTTTCAGATTCATCTTTCTGGTAGGGCTTTTATTTGCAGGCATTTGGAATCAGGCTATTGGTCGAGTTTATTCGTTAACACTGCACTCCCCCCCTCCCAAAATTCAGAGGTCCCTGCATTTCCTTGCACGTGAATGTGTATTATATTAAATTATAAGTCCTCAAACCATAAGTACTATACTGTCTTCTTCCTAGAAGCTGAGATGCTAAGAGCAATTCCCAGCAACAAAAGGCCTAAGGGTGTGCAATTAGCATCTCAGTGGAGGCTCCATCCACTTCATCATAGCTCTGTTCTTAATCAGGAGTGAATGTGTAACCAGTGATGACTCTGTTTCCATTGAGTTTTCATTTCTTCCTCTCTTTCATTATCCCAAACCCTTGGACCATCTCTGTGTCCCATTTCCTCCAGCAGGAGTTTATTTGTCTTCTTATGCTCAAGACTTTGGTGTTTATTAATACAATAGTGTTTAAAAACATACATTATAGTACTTATAGCATTTCTATACTGATCTTTTTCACTTAACACCATTTCACATCTGCTTCTCTTTAGGTCCAATGACTTGATTTTATTTATCCACTCACCACAACTTTCTAACATTTTTGTTAGACATTTGGGTTGTTTCTGTTTTACCATTTTAAATGACATTTATAGGGTGGGTAGAAGAGCTCAATGGTTGAGTGGCTGCCTAACAAGCACAAGGTCCTGAGTTAGAACCCAGTACCACCAAAAAAAAAAAAAAAACCAAAAATCCAACTTAAATGACATTTATACTTTTAAATTTTTACGTTTGTTTTTTCATCTGTTGATCCTGCTTCTTAAGAAAAACTCAGGTGTAGTATAATTGGGACTGAAAATCTCTTAATGTTTTTAGGACTTTTGACATGTATGGCTTGTCAATTTAAGATCTGCATGCCTAAAATGACCCAGAAATATCCTCTGTTGTCCTCCTCTCTAATCTGTCACCTGAGACCTTCTTGAAAATCCACATTGAAACTCCCCACACTCAATTGTTCATTCTCAAGTAAATCCCAACTTCTATATTCTGTTGGTGGTATTTGCTAATTCATTTGTTCATTCAACAAACAGTCTCTACTTCTTTTTTGTACTTTTTCCTCAATCTTTGGCTAGAAGTCAGTCTGAAACATGGGGTTCTGCTCTCTTTCCAATTGTTCTGAGAAGAAGACTGAGGTGGTTTTGTGAATCCATGTGTCTTCAACAAGAACTTGGTTTTCTATTCACTTAATTGTTCTATACTGTTACATTGAGCACTCAGGAGTTATTGAGTAAATAAAAATAAGATTTAGTTCTTGCTAATTTGAAAAACAGTCATTTGCTGTTTTAACATTCTGTAATATATAGATATGAATTGCCTGGGATTTAGCGACATTGAGAGCAATTTTATTCACTTGTCAGTAACTCATTTTAACTAAGTAGATTAAAGATTTATAATTTGATTTCTGCATGAATTGTATGTTGAGACCCCTTTTAACTCCTTTATAACTTCTGCTCAGTACCCTCAAGTATTAAGTAAGAACATACTAAAGTAATAGTTCAAGTCATTTTGCTTTGTTGTGAGTTTGAAAAACTCCCTCATCTGTGGGTGTGGGTGTTTGGGTGCAGGTAGATGTGAGTCCATACACAGATGTATGTGGAAATTACTTTGTAGTTGTATGCATCTATTTTACACACGCTTTATATTGTCTATTGCTTCATTGAGAAGCAACCCACGTTCTTCCAGAATTCATTGTCTTACCAGTTTCCATTCCTGACAAATGTTCAGGATTGGGTGATGGCTATTTGACCAGCCATTTCTTATCCAGAGGTAGTGGGTACTGATTAACAGTATGGAAGACTCCCCACTATACTGGACTTTTTATTTTGTTTTCACAATTTTCTGCAAAGAGCATTGGAGTAGAAATTTACCCATCTTTACCTTCTTAAATGATTGAGTAACTGCCCAGTCATAATGTGTGACATTATAATATATAATTATATATCTTAGAACAATGGCTAATAAAAAAAGAAAATCACACACAAGCCTTCCTAATTCCAAAGTATCTTAACACTTTTATGCTATTAATTGTCAAATTAAAATTTCATTTATTATTTCATTAAGGCCTTTGAGTACTTAAACTCTGCATTAGGGCATAATTGGAGCTTCTTAAAACAAAAGTTATATTTGCTCTAACAAGATAGAGTCAGTTGCTATTGATCTGCCTGGGAAGAAAAATCTCAGATCTCAGTATGAGTCAAATAAAACTACTGAGCCCATGAGTTCAAATTATCACTATTAATCATTTGACCTCAGGGTATTTGAGCTGGGGTTAGAAGTTAGTAATCTTTTATAAAAGTACTTTTTAGTTGAAAAAGCTGTAAGGGTATTGCATGGACTATAGTACTGGAGGCCAGGTGGACTGGATTTAATCCTGGCTCTGCCATTAGCTAACTAATGCCATTTCTTAGCCTCTGTTTCCACATCTTTAAAGCAGGTTTAAAACATCAATTCTGTCCCTAGGTATATGTAGGTGAAAATATATGTTCACATGGAAACTTGTACATGGATGTTTACAGCAGCTTTATTCATAATAGCCAAAAAATAGATACAATTCAAATACCCATCACCTAACAAATGAGCACATAAGTTGTGATTTATACATACAAAGGAATATTTTTTAGTCAGCAAAAGGACATGAGATACTGATACATTTTAAAACTTGAACAAACTTCAAAATATTACACCAGATCAGGTGTGGTGGCTCAAGCCTATAATCGTAGTTACTCAGGTGACAGAAATTGGGAGTATCGCGGTTCACAGTCAGCCTGAGAAAAAGGATGGCAAGACTCCAATGTCAAACAATGGCTGAGCATGATGGCACATACCTACCATCCCAGCAATGTGGGAAAACAAAAATAAGAGGATCACAGTCCAGGCTGCTGTGGGAATAAAATGAGACCCTATCTCAAAAAAAAATAGAACATAAAATATTATGCTAAATGAAAGAAGTCATGCACAAAGTTAACATATTGTGTTATTACAGCTACATAATATACTAAGAACAGACAAATACATAGAGACAGAGAGCAGATTAATGCTTACTAGGAGATGAGGGGAGAAAGAACTGGGGGTTATTTAGTAGATATAGACTATTTTTCTGTGGTAACAGAAATGTTTTGAAACTAGAAAGATGTAACTGCATAGCATTGTGATTTGAGTTTTAAATACTACTGATTGTGCACTTTAAAATGGCTAGTTGTGTACCTCGTAGATTTCATTTCAATAAAAATACAATAAGAACATCTTGCCTGAAGGTCATTAGGATTAAATCTGCATGGTATACACTCAGAGGGCACTCGAAAAATACCCTTTCTTTTTTTCATACTACTCTTATCATTGCCCCTTCCTTTTCCAGATGTTTCCTTCTTCCCTTGAGTATAAAAGAGTGAGGTCATAGTATTTGCAACTGAAAATTGGGGGAAGTGATGAGGGAGGGATGCAAATACCAATTTCTGTGCACCCAGAGTAGATAAATCTAGGCCAGTCCTTTAAGATGCTAGTGTGTATCAAAGTACATCATGTGCCTTGTTGAGATATTTGGTGGCCTTCAGGTATCATAGAGTCTTTGGAGGAGTGACAATGGAGGAGGACAGCTGTGTTGTCTGGAGTGCTTCATCCAGGGCAGGCATTTGTCCAGGAAGCAGCAAGTTATAATTCTAATAGTTTAGCAACAGAGGATTTGCCATGGTCAATGGGCTGTTTGTCAGCAAGGCCAGTGTTCTGCCTTTGGCTATGACTTTTATGTATTCTTTCCAATGGAAGCAGAACAACAGAATAACCAAAATCCCCAAACAGTACACTCACAGGTTCAAAAATAGGCATTTCCTGCACTGAATGAATGCTAAGTAATTGCCTTCTGAACTATGAGGTGATCCATTCATTTCCAGAAGCATCAAATGTGACTCCCCAGCTATTAGCATGCTATGACTGATTGTGGCTATGTTCACTCCTGATTTGCCACCCAAAGGGGAATTAATATTTCCACCAGGTTTTAGAAATAGGTACTCTGTTACTTGCCTCCAGTATCTTCCCTCTCTCAACTCTCCTTCTGACCTCACCAGACCTGCTTGAAGATTCTGTTTTCTATCTTGTTCTCAGTCTTCTCACTTGGTTGCCCTGTACAATATGCCCTGCTAATTGATTGCCTGGGTCCTAAGAATTACTCAGCATTGTGCTGCTACTCTAAACAAATGCAAGAGTGAAAGCCAAGCCAGTGGGGGTGAGCATGTCTTAGGAGCAAGGGGACAGTGGGCACAGATGCCATGAAGAGAAGCATGCAATTCAACTAGGGCAATGGGTAGAATTTGTGAGTCAGTCAGTCAGCATTTGCATTCTAGTACCTGCTGTGTGGAGCGTACTTACATATTAAGAGGATCTGGGTTCATTGCCAGAGTGCCAGCTACTAGCCATGTGGCCTCAGACAAGTAACCTATGATTCTGGGCCTCAGTTTTCTATAGGATAACAGTATCAACTTCTTAGTTCTCCTTGGAGAATGAAATGAAAACAGCCAAGACCTAGCACAGAGCAAGTGCTCCATAAATGGACACTCAGTGTAAGTAAATATCTGCTTTAAAGATATCACTGCCGTAAAGGATTCTAGGGGAGACAACTCTGAAACCCTTGAAATTTTGTACAAATCCTACAAATCCTGACAGTATGGTTCTGGGCCTGGTGTTTTTAGTATTCATGGGAGAAGACCATTAGCAGATGGCTAGAATAATAAACTTGCAACACTCACCCTTAATTCTCACAGTGACCCAGCATTTTATATTGAAGAATCTATGACTCAGAGGGGTTAAGTGATTTGCTTAACTCTGATCTGGACAAGTTCAAAGTCCATGGTTTTCCTACCACTCAATACTGTTTTGGTAGTATTTGAGCTGGGCATTGGAACAAACTGACTTAGAGAGCTCATGAGTCTATCTTGGGCAGATGTGGTTGAATAGACCATCTCTCAGACAAGAGGTGAAGGTGACATTGCTGAAGTCAGGAGCCACTATCCATGTGAAGTGGGAGGAAATGAGACACCAGTACCCCATATTCTCAGTCTTGAAATCTGTTCTAAGCATCAATTTCCCCAGCTGACCACAGCTTGCAGCCAGGATCATCTGACCCCTTTTTTATGTGATTACAGTTTCTGTGGTGAGGCTGGCTTAGCCTTCCTCAAGGAACATTTGGAATTTTTGAACATCAGAAGTAGCTGAATCCAAAGTGCCTTAATCCCCCAGTCTGAGGATTGTGTTAAATCAAATCTCAGTGATTTTTTTAGGCTGTTCTGTGTTCCCCTAAAGAAAGAGCAGATATTTCAGGAAAAAGTAGAAGTTGTTCTGTTCTTATGCAATCCTGCTGGCTCATCCAGCCCTCTCTGTGACCAGCTTTGAGAGAGTTGTCCTGCAGTTAGAGACAGGCACAGGTCAATAACAACAGCCACAGTGTGTGATGTACTTTATGATCTAAGCAGTTTTAGAGTCTTTCAAAGACTCAGGGTTTATGTGTCTGGGAAATGTGCACTTGAATGGAACCCTTCATCCTGGCCCTAACAGCCTGTGTCATCAAGTGAGCCCATGTCTCAAGCTCCAATGGCCAATGGCAGTCACCAATAGCTCATTCAACTAGACTTCTTCTCTGCTCTGACTTTCTGTGGTCACTCAGGACTTTGACCAGTGATGAAGCAGTGGCATCGAGTTGTTTAGGACCTTGAAAGGCAAGTATCTGAAGACAGAATATATGCCAGGTCTTACTCTAGTAATTGAAATTGACAGAAGGATGTTCATTGGATTAGGAATCATATGACCACATTGCATTTACATCCAAACTAAGGTTCCTATGTTCCAGCCCTGTCTATGTATGTCTTGCTGTGGGACCACCAGGAAATTTTAGGTTTTTAGGCTGTGAACTCTGCATATCTAAATTTAAGTGACTTGACTTGGATTGGTCATGATGCTTTCTGATCCTCACAGATTTGATACTGAAGAGGTTTTAATTTAAAGCTTCATTTAAATGCTTGACTTTGAAGAACTCCTTGCTTTACAAATCCTCATGTCAATGCTTGTAATTGTAGCTACTTGGGAGGCTGAGATTGAGAGGATCACTGTTTAAGGCCAAGGCCAGCCCAGGCAAATAGTTCTCAAGACCTCATCTCCAAAAATAACTAGAACAAAATGGATTGTAGCTGTGGCTCAAGTGGTAGAGCACCTGCTTTGCAAGTGTGAAACCCTGAGTTTAAACCCCAGTCCCACCAAAAATAAATTCTAATGTCAGGACAAACTCCCTGCCTAGCCATGGCACAAGACTAATTTTTCATATATGAGAAAAACATGCCTTCACCCATTTCCAAACAGAATCATGGCTTATGAAAACACAGACGCTAAACCTTAAAAGGATCTCATTTTCCTCAATTTGGATCATATATTGCTGATTACTCTCAGTGCCAAACATTTTAATTTCTTTCGCTTAGGCAAGAGCAAGTTTTTCCATCCAGTTTTAAAAATGAGAAGACAATATATATTATTGCCTTCACTGAAAAATAGTACCAATCACACTACTTAAATCTTAAGTCTCTCTCTTAAGGAACTTTAAAGCCAAGGAGGAAATTAAAAGATGTTAATCTACTTCCTGGTCTCACTTACTACAGTGGAAAGGAATTCCTGTATTCAGACTAGAGAGATACAAACCTTAGGAGAATGTACACACTTCATTTCCAAATTTCTGGAAACTTGATCCTGGAATTGTCCTCTATTTTTCACTATGATTTTCAACAAAGTAAAATCATATCTGTCCCATAAATCTTGTTCAAATCACTCTACTCCACATGATCTCTCTGTTCTTCCAAACCCAAATGGTAGATCCCCCTAAAGCTTCCATTATGCAAACCAAATAGCACAGATTGTCTAAATTAGCACTTCGCAAACTATTGTAGCAAAGGACTAATTCTTTCTCTCAACCATCCTCTACTTATTGCAATTAAAAAAATCATTTAAAAAGCACAAATAAAATGAATTGCCAGATAAATCTGGACATACAAGTCCACATTTATTATTACTAAACTCAACAGTCAAAACTTTTCATTTTGGAGGGTATATCAAAGTGCTATAAATATCTAGATGCTACTCTCGATTTCTGTACTTGTCTCAAATCAGTTAGAACAAGCTTGTGAAGCAGCTCTGGTCCATGCACTATACTTTGAGCAACACCAATTGTCATATGCAGTGCCTCATTATTTTTGCTTGCATTGCCTCCAATATTGTGCAAATTGCTTGTAGATAAATATTAGACATATTTCTGAATCCACATCCACCCACTACCTACAGTAAGACTTATAAGTAGTTAACTGTCAGTGGTAATTACAATAATGATGACGCTACTAATTTTTTAAAATAATTAAAATAATTAGTACCATTATTGATAATAGCAATGAATTGCTATCATTATTATTACTACTGTTAATTTTTAAAACAACAAAAATATAACTCACTCTTCTTCATCCTCTGTTTATTAAGATTATACTCAATACTCAGTTGTTTAAATCTAGTTTGGGGGAGAAACTAATTTTTTTAAATCTAAAGAAATATAAGCATCTTGTTAATTATCATTACTTAATCAGGGTGCTGTGTTCTCTTATGAAGTGACTCAGGAAGGAATTGCATAGGAGAAAATCCGTACTTGAGCATGTTCTCTGCATCTTTGTTCTTATTCTGGTAATTTTATACCCAAAAGTTTTTAGTTTTATCTTCAGTATGTTCCATGAGTACTTGGGAATAAAACCACAGCAGAGTTACAATTTTGCCATGTAATATACACATGGAAAATTATGAAATTTTAGTTTTCCCCAGAAATTCCCAACCCCCACTCCCTTCCCTCCAGTGTTTTTCAAGACTATAGAGGTAGCTGGCTTCACATAAGAGCTAGGAAAATAGGCAATGTCTCCCCTTTATGCTAGAGGAAAAATACAAAACAAAAGTGATGGGTGATGACAGCAAAAATAGTGGAATAAGTAATCCCAAAAGTCCACCCTTCAATGAAAGAAAGAAAACAAATCTAGCAATAACTCTCAGAATCAACTTTTTGAGAACTCTGGAATCTAACCAAAGGCTTAAAGTAATCTGGGTAGAATTATTGTGAAGGCAGCCAATTTTTAATAAGAACAAACTTAACTTACTCTAACCTAATCGCTACTCTCCAGCTCGACAGCAGCCTTGAAAAGAACAGTCAACAATTTCAGCACAGGTGTCTGAGGGAGCAGAACGGAGCATATTTACAAGTAATTCTTATTGGATTTTACTGGTGGCTGTCTTGAAGCCCACTCAAAAGGCATCTTTCCTGACTAGGAGATTGTATAATATGTAGCTGTTCTCTAGGGAGCACGGTCTAAGTCATTTCTGGGCAAATATTTTCATCTCTGCTGCCTGAGGCAAGAGATAACTGCTGGAGAAAATGTAGACTAATCAACATTTAGGAGAAAATTCTGGGGAGTGAAATTCTGGGAAATTCTGGGGAATAAGTACTTTAAGAAGTTACAAGGTCATTCCCATAACCAGTGCTATGCACATACATGCTCAGGAAAGACCCAAGAACACCTCAATCTCTTCTCTCTGGATGGTAGTCAAGCTCTATACCAATAAAAAGGAGGGAAAATCTAATTCCAAAGTATGAAAAGAAACATATCTATGGCCCATGCAAAGAAAAATAATCAGGCAACTATCTCAAGGAAGCCAAGATGCTTGACTTACTAGATAAAGACTTTAACTCAACTATTATAAATATGTTCAAGAAGCTGAGGGAAACCACGTCTAAGGAGTTCAAGTAAAATATGAGAACAGTAGCTCATCAAATAGTCAAAGAGTTAGAAATTGGTGAGAGAAACCAAGTAGAAACTGTGGGGTTGAAAAATGTTGTAACCGAAAGAAGAATCCACTGAAGGGACTCAACAGCAGATTTTAGGAGACTAAAGAAAGAATTAGTAAGCTTGAAATAAATTGAGATTATACAGTCAGAGGAACAAGAAGAAAAAGGAAAAGTGAACAAAACTTAGGAGACCAGAAGCTGTTAAGCAAGTCCTTACACTCATAAAGTCCCAGAAAGAGAGAAATGAGAAAAAGGAAAAGTAAGACTATTCAAACACCAATAATCAAACTTCTCAAATTTCATGGAAAACATCATTCTAAAAGTGAGATAAACTCAAAAAGATCCACACTGAGACAAATCATACTCAAACTTTGAAAAGTAAAGACAAGTAGAGAATGTTGAAAGTAGCAAAAAAGAAGGAAGACATAAGAGATCTTCTAATGTCAATTCTTCATCATAAACCATGGAGCTCCACAGCAGCGGGATGATATTCAAAGTGCTGAATGAAAAATATAATCTGGTGGCAAAACTGTCTTTAAAAAATGAAGGTATGATTAATAATTTTACAGATAAATCAAAATGAGACAGTTTGTCACTAGGGGAACTGACATATTTTTGAAAAATATTAAATCAATAACCTAACTTTCTCCTTAAGTAACTAGAAAAAGAGGAACAAACTAAACTCAAAGGAAGAAGAAGGAAGGAAATAATAAACATTAAAGATCAATAGTTTGGAGAATTAAAAGTCATTTAAATACAACAAAATCAAATGCAATTGTTTAAAAAGAACTTCAGAATTGACAAACTACCCAGCTACTAGGAAGGCATGATCAGGAGGATCATGGCTCAAAGCCAGCCCAGGCAAATAGCTCGCAAGACCCTATTTCATAAAAACCCTTCACAAAAAAGGGTTGGTGGAATGGCTCAAAGTATAGGCCCTTAGTTCAAACCTTAATATGCAAAAAAAAAAAATTGAAACTAGCTATACTGATCAAGAAAAAAGGAGAAATATCAAATTATTACAGTTAACATTGACAGCATAGAATTAATGCTAAGTTCATAAAAATAGAATTATTAAAAAAATGGGCAACTAACTCCATGCCAATAAACTGAACAACTGACATGAAATGAAAAAAAATTCTAGACTCAAGAAGATATAGAATGTGTGAATAAATTTGTAACAAGTAAATGCATTGATTTAGTAATTGGAACACTTCCAACAAATAAAGGCCATAGCAAAATGACTTCACCAATGAAGTTTATCAAACATTTAAGGAAGAATTAGAACCAATCCTTTGCAAAAAAAAAAAATACAGAAATTGTGAGAACACTTCTAAATTTATCCTCTGATGCCCTGATACCTAAGCTAAACAAGGGCATCACCAAAAAAAAAGATACAGATCAAATCTCATAAGAATATACATGGAAAATTTCTCAACAAAATACCAGCAAACAGAATCCAGCAACACATTAAAAGGCTAAGCAATATAGATTTTATGGCAAGAGCACAACATTGGTTCAACATATGACAGTCAATTTATTGTAATTCACTAGATCAATAGAACAAAGGGGAAAACTCTTGTGATCATCTCAGTAGGTGCTGAAAAAGCATTTGGTCAAATCCAACATCTTTTTCATGATAAAAAATTTAAATTACAACTAGAAAGATGCTTCCTCACCTGATAAGGGGCATTTGTGAAAACCCATAGCTGGCATCATATTTAATTGTGAAAGATTGAAAGTTTTCTCAGGTAACATAGGGAACAAGACATGGATATCTCTTCTCACCACTTCTATTTAATATTGTACTGGAAATTTTGTCCAGGATAAAATTCCATATATCAAAAAGGGAGAGAAAGAGAAGAGAAAAAAGAGATTATTAATACAGATTGAAGAAGAAAATTAAAACCATCCTATTAGCAGATGGTATTCTAGAAAATCCTAAGGCACACACACACACACACACAAACAAGCTATCAGAGTTTAATAAATGGATTCAACAAAGTGTCAGGACATAAGATAAATATCCAAACATCAGTTATATTTCTATACACTTTCAATGAACAACTAAAGCAGTACCACTTATAAAAGCATCAAAAAATAATATCATATATATATGAAGAAAACAGTGAAAGCCACCAAACATGGTTTGAAAAGGGAGTTGGAGTGAAGTAAATATAACAGAGGAGGTAAACTTGTTCCAAAGTATACTGTACTCACCTGTGGAATTATCACAATGAACCCCCTTGTTCTATAAATATATATAATAAAATTCATTAAATAAAAATAAAATATTAATTTAGCAAAGTGAAAGTTCAATACATTGAAAACTGTAAAATGTTCTGAAAGAAATCATATTTTATATTCATGGGTTAGGACTTTAAGATGCTAAGACAGCAGTACTCTCCAAATAGATACATAGATTAAATGTAATCCTAACAAATTCTCACACAGTTTTGTGGAAATGGATTAACTGATGCTAAAATTCAAAGGAAATGAAAGAGTCACTGAGTGGCTAATACACCCTTGAAGAAAAAAATAAACAAAGTTAGAAGGCTTGCACATCCTGACTTCAAAACTTATTGCAGAGCTATGGTAACCAACACTAGGTGTTGCTAGCCTAAGGATAGACAGACAGACCAATGGCATAGAAAGTCCAGAAAGAAATCCATACACATATGATCAATTGATTTTCAATAAAGGTGTGAAAGGGGGAAGAACAGTCTCAATAATGTTGGTGGGATAGCTGGAAGGCCACATGCAAAAGAATGAAGTTGGATTCCCCCCACACACTGTACACAAAAAACCAGTTCACAAGGAATGAAAGACTTACATGTAAGATTGACAACTAAGAAGTCTTAAGAAGAAACACAGGAATAAATCTTCATAGTAGATTAGGCAGTGATTTCATAAATATGGTAACAAAAATACGGCAACAAAAGTAAAAAATTGATAAATGGGACTTCATCAAAATTCCTTTTGTGTGTCATAGAATGCTAGAAGGAAGGTGAAAAGCCACACACAGAGTAGGATAAAGTATTTGCAAATCATATATCTCATAAGGAACTGTATACAAATAGTCCAGAAAATATATGAACACTTAACAAATCAACAATAAAAGACAAACAGCTGAATAAAAAAAAAAAACCTAGGCAAAAAATATAAATAGCCCTTTCTCTAAAGAAGATAGGCAAAGGCCCACTGTTTAAAAGAAATGTTCATGAAAGAGTACATGAAAAATACTCAATATGAACTTTCAGTAGTGAAGTGCAAATCAAAACCACTACTTCATACTCACAAGGTTGGCAATGATGATAGTGATGAAAACAGTGATTAGAGAGGATGTGGGCTAACTGGGGCTGTAGTTCATTGCTGGTGGGGGTATAATATGCACTAGCCTCTAGGAAAACAGCTTGATGGTACCTCAAAAAGTTGAACGTGCAGTAACCTTTTGACCTAGCAATTCTACTCCTCAGTGTATGCCTAAAACAATTAAAAACAGCATTCACATTAGAACTTGGACATGCATCTCCATAGAAATAGTGTTCATTGTAGCGAAAAAGTGGAAACAAACCTAATGTCAGTTGACGAATGGATATGAAAAGTAGGCAGAACCATGCAATGAAACAGTAAGCAGCCATACTTAGAAATGTGTGTGGCTGATACATGTGACGGAATGTATGAGCCTTCAAAATGTTATGCTAAGAAAACAATGGTACCAGTAACATTTTCTATCTCTATGTGTTGCCTTTTTTGGGCATTTCATATAAATGGAACCATGCAACATGTGACTTATTATTATGAATAATAGAGGATGGATGCTATGTTATACAAATGGTAATTTGTTGTTTTTGAAAGGCCGCAGAATACCAGTTCTTGCTTGTATGATCTTATAACATTAAATTGAATCTGCTACTCCTCCTCAGTCAACTACCCCTGTATGTCATACTGAGCATATAAACTTCTGTGGGCAAAACTTCAGTCATAGTGATCTTGGGAAAGTAATTTGACAGTTTAATCACTGGTGGCTCTCTGTATATATTGTTTTTCTTCCTTCCAACCAATTTTGCAAACAACTTGGCATAGAGCCTACATAACCACCTAATTAATTGCACAGTTGGAGCACTTCTCCCCACAAAAGTGGGTAATAACTATATGGGGTGCTGGTGCATCAACATAAACCAGTCTGTCCTGAGCACCCCAGGACATACGGCCACCTAAGCAGAAGGGACTTCTATATCCATGGGCAGCCTCACAGCTAGGTAATCGATAGAAACTACTAGAGGTATGAAGGAGTGCTGCTAAGGCAACAGTTACTGCAGGTGATGGTGGGGTGCTGAGCCCTGTCCTCCCTTCAATACAGGAAGTACTGACTTTAGGGAGACCCATGGGATCACAGGGGCCAAGATTCGGGGGCAGGTTGGGGAAGGTGGGGGGTCTTCACATGGCTTTAATGAGCCTATCTGAGGTCTTCTCTTGAGGCTATTGTTATCTTTCCTGTCCTGCATGCAAATAAGGACTTTGAGATGGACTAGGCTGTGCTGACACTTGTCTCTTCATTATCAACTGGTATAAGAGTGAGAGAAAATACATGTGGTCAGATGGAATTGGTGAGTTTGAAATGTGACTGCTAATCTTGGCAGGCCTAGACTTTCCAAATATGAGCAGAGTGAGCATGGGTACAACAGAATCGATCTCCAGAATGTTCTATTTTAATCTTTATTTCCCTGGACACTGCAGAATCTTTCCATCTGGCTTCTTTATTTTATGAAGGAGGAAAGCGAGGCTCAGAAAGGGTTAAGACTTCTATTTAATGCCCCTGTAGTGAAGTAAATTGTGTCTTTGTTCCTGACTACTTAGCTTCTGTTGTACTTTGAGGGAGGGGAACACTCTTTCAAGGAAAACATGTGTGGAAGTCCTGGGTGAAAATCCAGAGGGTTAAGGTGTTGAGTCCTGCAGAGCTGTTTGCTATGCCACAGGCTCAGGGAGTTGAGCTCAGCTTCCCCAAGTCATAGCTCAGTGATCTCATTAGTGAGAAGGTGACCTGTTGTCTGCAACCCTGGGCTGAGACATTGGTTAATTGCTCAACATCCAGAAAGTAATTTAAAGAAGGAGCAGTTACCTTATCCTTCCAACTGATAACATCACCCAGGCCAGCCCCTCCTGGTGGGTGAGGGGAAGAGATGAATATTGAGACATCTAAGGCCCCTGGAAAACCCTACAGACTGCAGATCCTAACTCTTAACTGAGTTGAAACTGAAATATGGGAGTGTGTGGATGTGCACATGTGGTTAATGGTGGTGCCAAATAAGTAAGAGGTGACACAGGCTGGGCATGTAAGATCCAGGGGACTTTGTTAGGGATGCCATGCTGTCTGTGCCCAGCCTATAACTGAACCAGTTGTTTTCCATCCATTTGTTCTTGATCCTCTGACTCCTCAGACATCTGTATTGTTATCCTCACTTCCTAGATGAAAAGGCACTGCCCCAAATCCACCTTGGAAGGGGAAGAAGTTTCACAGGAGGTGGCCCAGATTCTACACTCAAGGCACAAGTGTCCTGAATGTGATCCCACATGGTCATTGCAAAGCTTTTCATAATGAGTTCTAGGTTCAACTTTATCTTAGGTGCACTGGTAAATGGACACCTTCCAGAAGGTTCATAAGAGCTCAAACCCTGCTTGCCAAGTCCAGGAAGATACCATGACAAACAGGACTCAGACCCTGGAAGGAGCTTGATAGGCTGGGGCAGGAAACCAAGGCTTGGTGTCTTCACTTTGATTTCAGACCTCACTTTTCAAGGCTTTGCCTGTGTTCACACTCTCTGTCTTGAGAGGTTACAATTATTTAGGCCCCCAGATTCCTGGTTCCCCTATTCCTGCTCAAGGCAGCAGCATCTAAGGGTGTCTGCAGGAAATCTGTGTTCCTTCCCTGGGCTCTTCCTCTCTCTACTACCCCACTGGAAAGATCTTCCTAAGATGTGTGACTTGTTGCAACTCTCCCCTTGTTAAACCCCAATGCCTCCCACTGCCCCTTACCTTCAGGCACTATTCAGCTTCTCCCCTGTGTGGACTCAAGGCTTTCTGCAGTCTGGCCCTGGTCCCCTTTTTGATACTTATTCACCAAGTCCAACTAGACAGTACTGCTTGATCTTCCCCCCAGTATGCCAGCCTTTCCCCCATCCTCTTCCCAAGGCCTGGGACAACTACTGGCTGATTCCTAATAACCTCAAACTAGTTTTGAGCACCCTTCTTTCAGGAAAACATGTCTGATACTTTGGTCCCTTCTTTTTCCCCCACATCCCAGGCTAGGGTAGGGGCTGTCCTGGTGTGCGTCTACACCCTGGCATTTAAGTCACAAGATATGGTACTAATCTGTAGTCACCTAGTGCGCTTATCTGAGATTTCTCTAGATACAGGGTGTGGTACCAAGAGGAGACTCAAGGTATATGGAACAAATGAGGAACCCCTCAGAGGGCTGAAATCACGGAACATAGTTCTCATATATTTTACCTCTTCAACAGTCACAAAAGTAAAGCTTAAAGTGAATTACTTCCATTCTCACCCTAGGGGACAGTCATACTGTCCTTAGCAGGCTTCCTGTTTCTCATAAGAATTGCCTCTGACTGCAGAGGGGACAGGTGACTGAGGCAGGGCCTTCTCCAGTGTATAGACAAGGAATCTGGGAAAATAAGGGGTGCTGGTGGGGAGAGTGACTGGGGGCTCAGGTACAAACACAGTCTTCCTGGTTTCTACCACAGCTCCCTTAATAACAGCCTGAAAGAACAGTCAACAACCTAAGTTCATTAGTGAATTCAGGGATGACTGATAGAGTAGAGCCCAAGGAGACTTCTGTGTTCCTTTGCATGGACTCCATTTGGGCCAGGTAGGGGCTGGGGCATCCATCCTCCTAAGTGGACCACAGACTTCTTCCAAATTAGCCTTCTTCATCTGCTAACTTACCCCCAGGACTCGAAGAACAGCATGTTAACTAATGAAGTCAATTAAAATAAGCGTGAAATGCAATGTCCTGCAACTCAGGTAGGCACTGAGTACAAAAGGTTTGGCCTAAGTGAAAAGGTGATTGTGCTAAAAATAAGCCCCATATAAGTTGTTCTCCACTGGCTAATTGCTAATAGGGTTCCAGTGAGAGGCGCTGCCACCCCATGGCAAGGTCTAATTGGCCAGTGCAGAGCAGCAGTGCCTCCTATCTGTAACCCCCTTGCAGAGGGAATGATTGCAGGAAGCCCCATTGAGCCACTGAGGTTCCCAAGCCCTCAGTGCCAAGGTGAATTTCTCTTCGTTCTTCTTGAGGCCTGGCCCTGACAGCATCACCTCCTCCCTGGGCCTGCCTACAAGGGTCTTCAGGGCAACTTCTGTTGTAAGTCGAATAATGTTAACAGCTGGGACATGCCGTCTGTCAGAGGTCAGGGCTGTTACATGTTTCACAGTGAACATTTTTAGTAAAAGGTGAGACAGTAGAACTACTGCAGGCTATGCTTTGAGGCTGCAGACTTGAAAATCAGAGTGTTTTCCAAGCAGTGGACTACGATGGCTGCCCAGGCACCCTGGGACAGAACTTAGACAGAACCCACTGGGTGGCAGTGATATTGGGAGGGTGGCAGGGAAAAACCAGTAGCCCCTGAATCAGGAGACCAAAGTTTGAATCTTGCTCATCCATCAAGGAGCTGTGTTATCTTCAACAAGCAACTGTTCCTCCCTGGTGCATCTGGCCCCTGCCACCACCCTGTATGGACTGGGTTGAGGCTCCTCACAGATTCTGTTCCAACATTAGTGAACCTGTGACTGTAAGATTCTCTCTTAAAGCAGGCAAAGACAACTCCAAAAAGGAGAACTATAGGCCAATCTCCTTAATGAACATTGACGCAAAAATCCTCAACAAAATAATGGCAACCGAATTCAACAACACATCAAAAAGATTATTCACCACGACCAAGTAGGCTTCATCCCAGGGATGCAGGGGTGGTTCAACATACGAAAATCAATAAACGTAATAAACCACATTAACAGAAGCAAAGACAAAAACCACTTGATCATCTCAAGATGCAGAAAAAGCCTTTGATAAGATCCAACATCATTTCATGATAAAAGCTCTAAGAAAACTAGGAATAGAAGGAAAGTATCTCAACATTATAAAAGCTATATATGACAAACCTACAGCCAGCATTATACTTAACAGAGAAAAGCTGAAACCATTCCCTCTAAAATCAGGAACCAGACAAGGATGCTCACTATCTCCACTCCTATTCAACATAGTACTGGAATTCCTAGCCAGAGCAATTAGGCAAGAAGAAGGAATAAAAGGAATACAAATAGAGGTAAAGAAACTGTCAAAATATCTCTATTTGCAGACAACATGATCCTATACCTTAAAGACCCAAAAAACTCTACTCAGAAGCTTCTAGACATCATCAATAGCTATAGCAAGGTAGCAGGATATAAAATCAACATAGAAAAATCATTAGCATTTCTATACACTAACAATGAGCAAACGGAAAAAGAATGTATGAAAACAATTCCATTTACAATAGCCTCAAAAAAAATCAAATACCTAGGTGTAAACCTAACAAAAGATGTGAAAGACCTCTACAAGGAAAACTATACACTTCTGAAGAAAGAGATTGAGGAAGACTATAGAAAGTGGAGAGATCTCCCATGCTCATGGATTGGTAGAATCAACATAGTAAAAATGTCAATACTCCCAAAAGTAATCTACATGTTTAATGCAATTCCCATCAAAATTCCAATGACATTCATTAAAGAGATTGAAAAATCTACTGTGAAATTTATATGGAAACACAAGAGGCCACGAATAGCCAAGGCAATACTCAGTCAAAAGAACAATGCAGGAGGTATCACAATACCTGACTTCAAACTATATTACAAAGCAATAACAATAAAAACAGCATGGTACTGGCACAAAAACAGACATGAAGACCAGTGGAACAGAATAGAGGACCCAGATATGAAGCCACATAACTATAACCAACTTGTCTTTGACAAAGGAGCTAAAAATATACGATGGAGAAATAGCAGCCTCTTCAACAAAAACTGCTGGGAAAACTGGTTAGCAGTCTGCAAAAAACTGAAACTAGATCCATGTATATCACCCTATACCAATATTAACTCAAAATGGATCAAGGATCTTAATATCAGACCACAAACTCTAAAGTTGATACAGGAAAGAGTAGGAAATACTCTGGAGTTAGTAGGTATAGGTAAGAACTTTCTCAAGGAAACCCCAGCAGCTCAGCAACTAAGAGATAGCATAGATAAATGGGACCTCATAAAGCTAAAAAGCTTCTGTTCATCAAAAGAAATAGTCTCTAAACTGAAGAGAACACCCACAGAATGGGAGAAAATATTTGCCAGCTACACATCAGACAAAGGACTGATAACCAGAATATATAGGGAACTTAAAAAACTAAATTCTCCCAAAACTAATGAACCAATAAAGAAATGGGCAAGTGAACTGAACAGAACTTTCTCAAAAGAAGAAATTCAAATGGCCAAAAAAACATGAAAAAATGCTCACCATCTCTAGCAATAAAGGAAATGCAAATTAAAACCACGCTAATATTCCACCTCACCCCTGTTAGAATAGCCATCATCAACAACACCACCAACAACAGATGTTGGCGAGGATGCGGGGGGGGGGGGAAAAAGGAACCCTCTTACACTGTACAACCACTCTGGAAAAAAATTTGGAGGCTACTTAAAAAGCTAGATATTGATCTACCATTTGATCCAGCAATACCACTCTTGGGGATATACCCAAAAGACTGTGACACAGGTTACTCCAGAGGCACCTGCACACCCATGTTTATTTCGGCACTATTCACAATAGCCAAGTTATGGAAACAGCCAAGATGCCCCACTACTGATGAATGGATTAAGAAAATGTGGTATCTATAACTCAAAATGGATCAAGGATCTTAATATCAGACCCCAAACTCTTAAGTTGATACAAGAAAGAGTAGGAAATACTCTGGAGTTAGTAGGTATAGGTAAAAACTTTCTCAATGAAACCCCAGCAGCACAGCAACTAAGAGATAGCATAGATAAATGGGACCTCATAAAACTAAAAAGCTTCTGTTCATCAAAAGAAATGGTCTCTAAACTGAAGAGAACACCCACAGAGTGGGAGAAAATATTTGCCAATTATACATCAGACAAAGGACTGATAACCAGAATATACAGGGAACTTAAAAAACTAAATTCTCCCAAAACTAATGAACCAATAAAGAAATGGGCATGTGAACTAAACAGAACTTTCTCAAAAGAAGAAATTCAAATGGCCAGAAAACACATGAAAAAATGCTCACCATCTCTAGCAATAAAGGAAATGCAAATTAAAACCACACTAAGATTCCACCTCACCCCTGTTAGAATAGCCATCATCAGCAACACCACCAACAACAGGTGTTGGCGAGGATGCGGGGAAAAAGGAACCCTTTTACACTGTTGGTGGGAATGTAGACTAGTACAACCACTCTGGAAAAAAATTTGGAGGCTACTTAAAAAGATGGACATCGATCTACCATTTGATCCAGCAATACCACTCTTGGGGATATACCCAAAAGACTGTTACTCCAGAGGCACCTGCACATCCATGTTTATTGCGGCACTATTCACAATAGCCAAGTTATGGAAACAGCCAAGATGTCCCAGCACTGACGAATGGATTAAGAAAATGTGGTATCTATACACAATGGAATTTTATGCAGCCATGAAGAAGAACGAAATGTTATCATTCGCTGGTAAATGGATGGAATTGGAGAACATCATTCTGAGTGAGGTTAGCCTGGCTCAAAAGACCAAAAATCGTATGTTCTCCCTCATATGTGGACATTAGATCAAGGGCAAACACAACAAGGGGATTGGACTATGAGCACATGATAAAAGCGAGAGCACACAAGGGAGGGGTGAGGATAGGTAAGACACCTAAAAAACTAGCTAGCATTTGTTGCCCTTAACGCAGAGAAACTAAAGCAGATACCTTAAAGCAACTGAGGCCAATAGGAAAAGGGGACCAGGAACTAGAGAAAAGGTTAGATCAAAAAGAATTAACCTAGAAGGTAACACCCACACACAGGAAATCAATGTGAGTCAATGCCCTGTATAGCTATCCTTATCTCAACCAGCAAAACCCCTTGTTCCTTCCTATTATTGCTTATACTCTCTCTACAACAAAATTAGAGATAAGGGCAAAATAGTTTCTGCTGGGTATTGAGGGGGGGAGAGGGAGGGGGCGGAGTGGGTGGTAAGGGAGGGGGTGGGGGCAGGGGGGAGAAATGAACCAAGCCTTGTATGCACATATGAATAATAAAAGAAAAATGAAAAAAAAAAGAAAATGTGGTATCTATACACAATGGAATTTTATGCAGCCATGAAGAATGAAATGTTATCATTCACTGGTAAATGGATGGAATTGGAGAACATCATTCTGAGTGAGGTTAGCCTGGCCCAAAAGACCAAAAATAATATGTTCTCCCTCATATGTGGACATTAGATCAAGGGCAAACACAACAAGGGGATTGGACTTTGAGCACATGATAAAAGCTTTAGCACACAAGGGAGGGGAGAGGATAGGTAAGACACCTAAAAAATTAGTTAGCATTTGTTGCCCTTAAGGCAGAGAAACTAAAGCAGATACCTTAAAAGCAACTGAGGCCAATAGGAAAAGGGGACCAGGAACTAGAGAAAAGGTGAGATCAAAAAGAATTAACCTAGAAGGTAACACCCACGCACAGGAAATTAATGTGAGTCAACTCCCTGTATAGCTCTCCTTATCTCAACCAGCAAAAACCCTTGTTCCTTCCTATTATTGCTTATACTCTCTCTTCAACAAAATTAGAAATGAGGGCAAAATAGTTTCTGCTGGGTATTGAGGGGGGCGGGGGAGGGGAGAGGATGGGGGCGGAGTGGGTGGTAAGGGAGGGGGTGGGGGCAGGGGGGAGAAATGACCCAAGCCTTGTATGCACATATGAATAATAAAAGAAAAAAAAAAGAGAAGGATAAGAGAAACAGAGGATGAATCTGATCAAAGTATGTTATATGCACATACGGAAATATAATGAAACTCCTATGCACAATTAATATATGCTAATAAAAAGGGAGGAAAAATAAAAAAAAATAAAATGAGGGTAACACCTCACATTACATAGTGAAAAAAAAAAATAAGATTCTCTCTTGGTTCAGCATCTTCCACATTCCTTTCCAGGACCCTCCCTACCTCCTTTTTACAATGTCCCCACCCACTATGATACACAGAGCTTTACTTTGTGTCCTCTCCAAAAGCAACTGCCCAAACTGCCTCCACTTTCATTCTAATCCCAGATTTCACCTGAGTCACTGCATGACTTAGCAAAGATCCTCTCTCCCTCCCTCCCTCCTTTCCTTCCTTCCTTCCTTCTTTATTTTCTTTGTTCCTTCTTTCCTTCCTTCCTTTTTTACCTTTAAATTTCTCAATTAAAGTAGGACCTCATCTGTTAGCTGAAGAGAGAAGGGGGTTCTTAATGAACTCTGGTCAGATATGTTGGAGTACCTCCAGGTGTGTAGATACAATCATAGCAATTATAATAATAATAAAAATGACAAAGCCTTTGAGAACTTTTTCTGTGCCAGGCCCTGGCTGTGGGATTAATGTGCTTTACCACATTAAATCCCACCCCCCCAAAAAACCCCATGAAGTAAATAAAATATTGTTATTCCCATTTTACAGATGTAAACTGAATTTAGAGAGATTAAACCATATCTTTGGGAGCACACAGCCAGTAAGATTATTCGAGAAGCATTTGAATCCAGACTAAACATTGTACTTTTTGTACCCAGAAACTAACTAGAGAAATTCTGGGCTTTGATTTTAAAGCAATGACATATTTACACAGCCATATGTGTAATGAACAGGGGATTATTATATTTTTTGGCCATACTGAGGTTTGAACTCAGGCCTTCACGCTTGTTAAGCAGGCACTCTACTGTTTGAGCTACACCTCCAGCCATGCAAACAGGAATTTGTGCATATGAATGAGCTCCAAACTTCAGTATCATCACCTTGAAAGGCTAGTTTATGTACTTGTGTCAACAAGTACATTGCTTCATGAGCCACTTGTACATACAAAAATACACACATACACATTCACAGAATTCAAGAAAGTTTTTTTTTAATCGTAGCTACAGTCTACTTTTTATTCTGTTATAGTTTTGCCTGCCAGTGGTAGTATTATCCCTGCGCTCAAGTATCTTTTTTCTAGGCTTGGCTCTAAGTGGCTTTTGGCTATTTCCAGTATGCAAATCCAATCTTCCTTACAGGGAAAAATCGCCACCATTCAATTTGTCCGACTGGCTCTATTTTTTCCCACTATTCCACTGGTTTGCAAAATATTTTAGCAATAGTACCATTTTTAATCGCTGTTACAGTCTTTTAGAGAAGCTTACTTTGTGAAGCAGATGAACACAGAGCTTCTGCTTTTCACACATGAATGGAAGGTGTGGCCTCTCCCCCTCCTCCATAAACACATTCTCTGATCTCCTGCCCTTCTGGTTCTCTTCCTTATCCTGAACAACTAAAGGACTAGAGGGCCAAGGAAGCTTCTAGTTCCAGGGCACACAGTTTAGAAACCCTGGTTGTGGACAAACTGCCCAGTGGTGGGAGGACTGGTGTCAGGAGCTCCATGCCCCATCCCCTCCCTTAGCTCCATGTGAGCGAGTTTTGCCTGTGAATTAAAAGAGTGTACTCATCTCACTTAAATGTTCTCTCTGGCCACAAGGAAGGAGAATGGGACCCTTAGAGGATGCCTCCTCAGGGCTTTAATTGGCCATGTGTTTGTAGAAGAGCTTTAAGAGGTTTGCAGAAAAGCTTTAAGGAAGGAAGGAAGGAGAGGGAGCATGGTAGCTATGAATAGAAAGGCTCCATCTGAGATCAAGAATGATAAAAGGGAAGAGAAAACATTTAAGGATTGCAGTGGAATGAGGAAAAAAATCACAAAGACATAAAGAAAAAATCTACAGAGTGGGGATTTTCAGCAGAAAGGGGAAAGCACCAGGTGTCTGGACCCCAAAGTAAATGCAGTGCATCTGCTGAGCCCTCCAAGTGGCCAGCTTCCCCTTGCTGTTAGGGACGTGCAGGTGTGTGTGGTTTTTTTTTGGGGGGGGGTGGGAGGGTGAGTGTGTGCCTGCTTTGTGCTAGGCCCTGGGGGACACCTGCAAGGATCTCTGAGACAGGAATTCCTCTCTTAAGGAATTGCCATGTGCTAGGGAACATACAAGAAATCTCTAAGGCAGAATCAGGCAAGGCAGTAATGGAGATAGGAATGGCATGTTTGGGGAGACCAGAGGAGAGCTGCCTCTGTGAACATATTCAAGCCATAGCTAGGTTTTCTCTAATATGTGGCATGATGTCCCTTTCAATGCTTAAATATGGACTTAGGTGAAATTCTGGACTCTTTGTGTCTTATCTTATCAAACGCATTTTGACTCTTCTTAGTTTAGTTCTTCTCAAAGAGGAATTATTTATCTGCTTACACCTCCCAAAGGAGGTACAAAATTATCATTATACTTTTTTCCAACATGAGTCAGTTGTCCACTCTTTTAAGTCATGACTGCCTATGCCTCAGGAATTCTTCTATCCTCTCCTAGCTTAATTTCAACAGAGCATAGCAAGGCCCTTCCATTTTTGCTTAATCACTTTAAAATTCCTTTTGCTTTTGAGTGTCTTTCTCTAGTACCTGAAACCAACACAGAGAAAAATCTGTCTGACAGTCATGGAAAAAAAAAAAAAGACCCGGATGAGTTTGGAGGGCCTCAGCTAATTACTGGTAAACTGGGGAGAAGACTGGATTACCACATGAACATAATAAAAGCAAGGAAGAGCCTGGAGGATCATGGGAGTTAACCCTAAGATTTACTCATTTTCTCAGCAGCCCAGTGCTGTGAAACATGTTCCAAACCAAGTTCCTGTTTCCTTTCTGAATCTGTTCCTTTATTACAAACAGAATCTGGAACAACTTCACCAAGGCCAGCAGTGGGCAGCATCTACACTCTTGGCTTTGGACTTGAAGCAAAGCTTTATTGTTGCCTATGTCCCTAGGGCTAGCTAGTGCCTGACATGTAGTACAGATTTGCTCATGTAATGTCTGTGGAATTAAATTGGTTATGAACAAAGGTGGAGGAGTGGAAATGTGTAGGACGTATTCAAGGTCAAATTAAGGATGTGAGGGCGATCTGGCTGCGACATCTGTCACCCCATTGATCGCCAGGGTTGATTCGGCTGATCTGGCTGGCTAGGCGGGTGTCCCCTTCCTCCCTCACCACTCCATGTGCGTCCCTCCCGAAGCTGCGCCCTCGGTCGAAGAGGACGACCATCCCCGATAGAGGAGGACCGTTCTTCGGTCAAGGGTATATGAGTAGCTGCGCTCCCCTGCTAGAACCTCCAAACAAGCTCTCAAGGTCAAATTAAGCAACAGAAATAGCTGACATTGATGGAGTATTTCCCAAGAACCAGGAATCAGCTGGGTGCCGATGGCTTGTGCCTATAATACTGGCTACTCAGGAGGCAGAGATCAGGCCGATGGCTTGTGCCTATAATACTGGCTACTCAGGAGGCAGAGATCAGGAGGGTTGTGGTTCAAGGCCAGCCCTACAAATAGTTCTTGAGACCCTACCTCAAAAATATACAACACAAAAAAGGGTTGGCAAAGTAGCTCAAAGTGGTAAAGTGTCTGCCTAGCAAGTGTGAGGTTCTGAGTTCAAGCCCCAGTACTGCCAAAATAAAAAAGAACCAGGTATCTTGCTGGGTACTTTTTGTTTCCTTCTCATTTAAACCTCACCAGACTTCCATAAGATAGGACTGTCCATTTGATAGGTAGGAAATAGATCAGATAAGTAGTATTCTAGCCTGTATGGGCTACCATAACAAAATGCCAGGCAGCATACACAACAGAATTTTATTTCTATCAGTTCTGCAGGTTGGAAAGTCTAAAATCAAGCTTCCAGCCACGTAGGTTTTCATTCTGAGGCCTCTTCTCTTGGCTGATAGGTCTCTGCCATATAACTTTGTGCTTACATACGTTTTGTGCACTAGTAGAGAGTGAAAGACAGGAAGCTCTGTGGTGTCTCTCATTAGAACACTAATCCTATCAGATCAGGGCCCACCCTGACCTCCTCCTTAAACTTCAATCACTTCCTTAGAGGCCCTGTGACCAAATACAGCCAAACTAGGTGTTAGGGTTCCAACATGAGAATGGAACATAGGGTGGAAAGTAGGGGGACATTCATTCCATAACAGGAAACCAGCACAAGTTGTAGAGCTAGGACATGTCAGATTAGGCACTCAACCCCTCTAATCCTGAAGACCCCCCTACCTACTACCTGTGAGGCAGTACCCCATGATGTGTGCAGTTACAGCTTAAGGTGCAGGGAGTTGCTATCATTGGAGGTAATAATGATGAGGTTGACTGGGCTCAAATGAGTCTTTCTGCATTTCCATTTCATCCAGTCTGCCAACCATGCTGAAAACCTTGCAGTTATTGAGGGGTCTGCAGGTTGGCCCAATCCTTTGAGTATGGTGCCTTGCTCTAAAGAGAAAGAACCTCCCAACCTTGGCTGAGCCTTAAAATCACCTGGAAAGCTTTCAAAACAAGCAAGCAAACAAGGAGCCACAGCCAGCTTGATGGGCTCCCACTGACCTCTAACAAATAATGACAGTAGTATATTACAACCTACTGTACAAAATCAGAAACCATGAGTTCATCTGATAGATGACTCCTGACAAAATTCAAAGTTTGAATTTTGACAAGCCAGGTGTTTACATAATTTCAAAGCACTCCCATAAATAACTTATTAATTACAAAAAGATTAAATTTACAGTGGAGAATCCTGGTAGTCACCACCATAATCAAGTGACCAAAACAAACATCAATTGTAGTGGACAGGCTGGGCACAGTGGCTGAAACCTGTGATCCCAGCTACAAGGGAAGTGGAGATTCAGAAGCTCATAGTCCGAGGGCAGCCCTCAGGCAAAAAGCTCAAGACCTTATCTGAAAAATAACTAAAGTAAAAGGGGATAAGGGCATGCCTCAAATGGTAGAACACCTGCCTAGCAAGTAAAAGGCCCAGAGTTCAAACCCCAGTCCCACCAAAATAAATAAAAACACTAATGGGACAAACCATCAAGCTACTTCATATGATATGGTAAAAAGGGGTGTCACTACTGCAATAGTTCTGCCAAAGATGCGTAATCTGGATGTAATATCAGAAAAATTCAAATTATGGACGTTTTAAAATAATAATCCTATAATCTTCAAGTGTGTTAAGGTTCTAAAAGTGAAGGAAGCTCAGAGAAACTATTTCAGATTGAAAAAGACTTAAAAGATGTGGCTACTAAAGGCAGTCTCTAGTTCTGAACTAGATGGATCTTTTGCTGTAAAAAAATGGGTAAATTTAGTAAAACATGAGTGGTTATAATTTACTGATTTCCTCATTTTGATGGTTGTTTTGTAATTATATAGGTAAATATTCTTGTTTGTAAGAAAATGCACACTATAAAGAAAGAAGTGATATGGCATCAAGTCAACCAATTACTGTCAAATGGTTTCACATTCAAAAAATTTCTACTGTGCATACCACTTTTCTGTAAATTTAACATTCTTAATCTACAACCATACAAACAAGATTTCTGATATCCAGTTTGTACACAAAGCCAATTAAATCACAGTCTCCTGGGAGAGGACCCAGGCTTCACTAGTTGTTGAAGCTCCCAAGTGATTCCATTGTGAGCCTGGGTTGGAACCACTGGCCTGTTTTCAAAATATGGTTCCCTGAGCTAGCAGAATTAGAATCAGTAGGAAACTTGTTAGAAATGCAAATTTTCTGGGATCCACATCAGACTTTGTGAATCAAAAATTCTGAGGGTGGGGTCCAGCAATGAACTTTAATAATCTCTCCAATAGGTTTTAGTGCATGCTTAAATTAATAAACCGTTGGCCTAGAACTTTCCTCATTCTTCTGTTCATACCTGCTCCCAGTTATCTTTCCAGAATTAAGACCCTCAATGGATCCTACCCTTGGGCCTTCCTCACTATCTTAGCATGCATCTCAGGATTTAGAAATTTATGTTTTTCACCCCTACCAGGGCTGGTCCAAGTGTCATTCACACAGTCCCTAGCAAAGAGTAAGCACCAATGCATACTTAGTTAATTGATGCTTATGGAATGAGTTCAGGAATCAGTCGTGATGTTCACTGGTATTCTCCTAAGCCACACTTACTTTCATTTGTATGCTCTTAACAACGTGTCTTCAGGTTGTTCTCTGATGGGAATTTGATAAGGGGCTCTGTGGGGGCAGGGGAGATGATCGGCATTTTAAGCCACATGCAGAAGCACCCTGCCTTTATGGGAGCCTGTTCTGAAGCCTTTTACTGAATGTTGCCTGCAAGCTGCTGGGCTTTCTAATTAAACCAGATGGACTGGATGATAGCTGATTAGGTTCCTGACTTACCGATGCTCCTTCTATTTACTCCTATAAATATGTTGATGAGCCAGAAGCCATCTCATTCAGGAAAAGCACCTCACTGCATATTTTTAGAAAATTAAACTTTTATGGATGACCCACTCTGTGAGCAGCTAAAATGCCAGAGTCTGTTTCCTATGGCACTTGGATGGTAGAGCATTCAGCAGGGGGCCCGTGAACAAGTGTGTTTCTGCAAGTGTGTGCCCAAACAACAGCAACAGCAAATTACAGCCCATCAGGCATTTGGATGAAGAGAGAAGCATGTCATAATGATAGACATAACCAGGAACAGGAGCACTTCTCTGCCCATCTCGCCCAGCTTCATTTGCTGGGGTCACATTTTATTGATACTGACTCTCTTGATTGGTAATATTTAGGGATAGGGATGATGAATTAGATGTTTAAAAGGACACATAATATTTTAAAACTGATATTTACAAACAAAATTATATGTATGCATATAAATACAGCTACATCTGCCCATGCATATGTATATATCAATAACTATTTGTCACACTTTTCTAAAAACCTTCAAGATAGATACTCAAATAGCAAGGACCTTGATAAGTGATGAATGCCTTGATAGATTCTCAGATTCAAATTCTACTATTAATTAGAATCCAGATCCATACCTTGTTGAAGATATAGAGTTGGCTGAATCGGATCCATAGGTAATCATTTTGTGTAATGCATTGTTTTAGGGTATTTCCAGGAAAATTCTGCTGAGATAGAGGAGTGGAAATGTCCTACAACAGAATTCTTGACACAGGATTCATGATCCTGCAAAAACATCATGTCACTCGAGAGTTCAAACATCAATTCCAAGTTGCTCAGATTGGCTTTGACTGTGAAAATTGATGCTGAGTGGACTGACTTCCTTGGCTAAACTATATAATCAGAATTCCATTCAATCACATTCAAAGAGTATTTTTGACTGTCTGTTGGATTGCTACTGTGTTTACTTCTGTGCTGATGCAACATGGTTAGAACATATCATGTTGACCAGAAATATAGAAGCATTACCTTTTACAGTGAAAGTCAAGATTAGGGAGTTCTTTAACAGCAAGGTAGTCTCTATCTTGTATAACTTTCTGGGCATTTATTCATCTAATATTGAATACATTCTGGACACGTGCCAGATATTGTTCTAGCATAGGCAGTGGTTCATAAGAAAGGTACAATCCTTTCTTTCTGGGCACAATTTTAAGTGTTAAGTAAACTAACTGGTAAGTTTTGTGAAAATAGAAATGAATAACATTGGTTGATCTTGTGAAATAGGTGGTGAGATAAAACTCATGTTGCCAAAACTAACCATGAAGCCATCTGTGGGCTGAATTGTGTCTTCTTCAAAAAAATTCATATGTTGTAGTCCTAATTTCTATACCTTAGAATGGGACCGTATTTACAATTAGGGTACTTAAAGAGATAATTGGGCCACATTTTGTTCCCAGCATTTGAGAGGCAGGAGGATCGTGACTTTGAGCCAGTCTGGGCTACAGAGTGAGACCCTGTCACAACAAAACAAAACAAAAACAAATAAAGAGGTAATTAAGTTAAAATGATTATGATGGGCCCCAGTGCAGCATGACTGGGTGTCCTTATAAGAAGAGAAAATGTGGACACAGTTATGTAGAAAGGGAAGATAACAAGAAAGAGACTGGGAAAAAACAGCTACCCATAAGCCAAGGAGAGAGGTCTACAACAGATCCTTCAGAGTCCTTGGAAGAAACCAGCCCTGCTGAGGCCTTGATCTCAGACCTCTTGCCTCTAGAATTGTGCCAATAAAAATCTGTTATTTAAACCACAGAGTCTGGAACATTTTGATATGGTAGGTCTAGCAATACACATACAATAAATGCTAACATGTGGCTTGGGAATGGCTGGCCTGACAAGAAAGGGTTAGTAGCAGGGACAAAGGTGTGAGATAGGGTGGTTTGAATGGGGAGGGAGGAGGGCATAATTAGTGTTTCAGGAGGAAAAAAAGAAAAGGAACCAAATGCTTAGAAGAAATAAAATAGCTCTTGCAAACAGAAATCAAGATGCAGCCCTCTGCACATCTTAATAGCTTCATCAATGTCAAAGAGGCTCTGCCCTCTCCAGAGGACTCCTTCTCCTTGATGTTATGTTTATTGAAAAGTCTTGTTTTACAAAGAAGCAAAGTGGCTTCGTATTGGGCTAGTTCCTTCTTTCCTTTAGATGTATTAAAAGCTTCCAATATATGAGACTCTTTGTCCCTTGTAATTATATACTTTGGCATTTCCTTAATGCTGGGATTTAGAGTTTTAAGCCCAGTGGGCAGACAGCATTACTAATTCTACATTTGGACTTGTGCCCCACCACTGATGGCCCTTGGGACAACATCATGACACAAATAGGTGGTGAGAGATGCAGTAGAACTGAGCAGGTGACACTCACCATTCCTGTCCTATCACTGGACTGCTTTCTGACAAGGTGTTGAAAAATTAAGCTGGGAAGGAAGGGTGGGGGCTGAAATCACAGATGTAAAGTCAAACACTACAGACACCTGTAGGGTGACATGTTTCTTCATTGGCGCTCGAAAGGCATAAAACTTCGATGTGAGGCCCTCGGTATATTAGTCCTGCTGGCATGGAAAGTTGTGTTTATCAAGGAGGTCTACATACTTGTGTACCCCAGAAGTTTCCTCTGGCTCTTTAATTCTTATTTCTTTCAAATGGGATAGAATGAAATATCCCCCTGGCCCCTCACCCTTGCCACATTGTGACAGTCCAGGCTCATTGGCTTAGGATGGAGGCTTTTCCAGGAAGCTTCTCACAGCCTCACCCCTTTCCACCAGCCAACCGAAATCTTAGGATGAATGCTTGTTAGAGTCACCCAGATCCCTACTATGGAAGGAAGCAGGCTAGTCTGTGGGTGTCCTCTATGGTAGAAACCACAACTCATCCAGGTAGGCATACTGACGTGCTAATGCCTTGGCTACCAGAAATCATGTAGTTCCAGAAAGGAACTACTGTGTGGTTGGAAGACCACATAGGGAAGGGAGTCAGATAGACTTCTCTTTGAAACCAAACTGGACCACTTACTAGTTATGTGAACGAATTACTAAGACTTTCTGGGATATGATATCCCCGTCTCTTAAAGGAGGTCATTCCATCTCACAGGACTATAGCAGGCTGGCATGAGTGAAAATGCAAAATGAGGGTAGTCTTCCTGCTTGCAAATGGTAAGTGCTAACTCACCTTGCTCTCCTTGTCTGTCCACTTCCTTAAGTTAGTAGTAAGGGATAATTTGATATAAAATTTTTACTTTAAACCACCTGCTGATGAGCCTCCCCTTGAATATTGTGGTCACAGACCTGCATCAAGGATTCTTGTTGCAGCTGGGATGAGGACACACCTGAGCATTGTTGCTGTTAAGCAGTGCTGAAATCCACACCTGTCTGCCAGAGTTTCTGGGAATGTGCCAGCGTAATGGTCTAACTGGGCCATCCCTGCTGAGCTCTGTAGCATTCAGCAAAGCACTTTCATCCTCATGTAGATGCTGCCCAGAAAGGACTTCGATGGGATGGGGAGGGTGCATGAGCAGACCATCTGAGCAAGGAGCAAAGGAATGGAAAGAAATCCTCATGAATCAGTGCTACCTCTTTGCCGGTTGACCACTCCCAGGTGGCCAGGGAGGCAAAACGTGTGATACCAGCTTGCCTTCCATTACCAGCAGAAATGGTTCATTGGTCTTCATACAAGAGAAATTCACATAAACTTTAGGCTCACTCCAAACAAGCATTTTCAATCATTTGCACTGCTGCTGCCCGAATCATTTATGCACCTTATACCACAGGGGCCTACCCTCGCTCAGAAACAGGCTCTCCTGCACCCCCAGAACCCAAGTCAGACCAGCACAGCGTAGATTCTAATTGCAAGGTCTTAGAGCAGTTGAGATCATAAACTTTAGAATCAGAGCCAATCGCACCTATTCACCGTTCAACTGGGGACAACTCATTTACTCACTGAAAGTGTGAATGGACATCACTATATCTGCCTCAGAGTTTGAGGATTGCATGAGATAATGTATGAAGCACTTCTGAGTGTCTGGCATGTGGTATGGTTGCTATTTGTGGGCAACCCAGAAGTGGGAGATGGTGGTGGTGTTGCATTTCCTCAAACTGCTTACCTTGAAACTGCTTCCTACCTTTTGAAACCAGGCCTATTTCTTACAATCACAAATGATACCTCTGCCGTACTGTCTTCTCCATTTCCCATAACCATTTAACTTTCTTTGAACTCATGCTTTACCTGTTTTCTGCCATTTTCTTGGCCTTTATCTCTTGCTACAATTCTTCTCAGAAAGCCTTATATTTTCATGGTGTGACTGTAAGTCCTTCTAGAGAAGACCATGCCACCCTCATCACCCTTCTAGTGAGTGTTATAACACATGGCTCCTGGGGACTGTGATTATCAGTAAATGTCAGCATTCATGCTTTGGCAGGTAAACTTGTTAAGACTGCCAGCTGTGCATTTCATGGTGTTTAAAATAGTGTACTAGTGTATCAAGGTCAGCTCAGGGTAAAGTGCAAAGGTGGAGAGCAATCCATTCACCACCAAAACTCCATGTCCAGGACTGCTCTCAGAAAAGTACAGCTTCTTTCATTTGTGTGTCTCTTTTGGGACCAGGTGATGATGATTTAAAAAGTCCGGGATTTTCCAGGCTGCCAGAGACACCATCTGAGAACCTTCTTAGTCCTCAGTTCTGACAGTAAATGCTAAAGTAGAAAAAAATATTTCCAGCCATCTGCACTTACCTCTTGTTTCTCCAGCAGTTAGAAAAGGAGCAGAGGGGGCAAATTGAAGGCTGAATTAGAAACAATAAAAAGGAAATGTTGAAAAGCTAGGCTCATGCTCATTGCCCTGCCAGGTCATTTTCTAATCAGGATAGGATCTGATTAGAAGCCAGGCTTCTGTGGCTATTGGGTGAAGATGCTGGGAATATAATCATTTGAACTGTGATGATTGAAGATATTAAAGAAGAAAGCCCAAGTGAAAAACTTCCAGAAAAGCAAAGGCACTCAGAATTCTCCAGCCTCATGGCCACAGCAAGAAGAAAGATGCACTTGGTCAACTTCTGGGTGTCTGTCCAGTCCCAACAGACGCTGGGCCAACCACAGCCCAAGTGCCAATACCTTCTCCGTGTTTGCTTGCACTCCTTCCATGTTTGTGTGTCTAAAGATGTTCAATAGCACCAGGATTGACTACTGCTTTTAGGCTGGGACCCCAGGAGCATAAACATGAGAGGGGCTTTGTGTACAATTTCAGTTTTACACAGTCTTGCTATGCTGCCCATCAAGTTAGCAAGTGTTTGTGTTGGCTAGAGCTGGCAGTTCTCAGTGCTCCTGGAGGCTGGCCAGGTTGACAACATATACCCGCAGATTAAACCATTAAAGCCATAATGGCTTCTTCCCCCTCCTCCCTCCATTTTTCCTTTGGCTCATTCATAGCCAGGAAGAGTCTCTCTCAAAGGAAGGAGGTTCCTGCCTATTTATAGCCTAGGCCAAAGTAGCAGCTGCCACACCTGATGACAACACATAGTTGCTCCACATGATCAGCAATGGACTTTTAAGTCTCTGTCACCATATCATCGAGTGATAAACATTTTCTTCTGCTTATTTTATTTCCCTTGTGGCTCTTGGCATCACACACTTGCTGTGTCTGTGTCTCCAGTGTGGGAAGACTGAGGCTGGCCCAGTGCCTTCATTGGTCATCAAAGAACTCAGCTGTGAACAGGTTTCTGTTGAGTATGAGGTACTTTCTACCTAATATTATGCAGGGCATTGTAGCAAATAGAGATGTGATCATTTGGTTCCCAACTTTAGGTGGCTTATAGTCCAACCAAAATCCATATGCATAAACCAAGCACAGTGGCTCCAGCCTGTAATCCTAGCTACTTGGGATGCAGAAATCAAGAGAATCACTGTCCAGTCTGGTCTGAGCGTAAAGCAAGACCCTATCTCAAAAATAACCAAGAGCAAAAAGGGTTGGGGGTATGACTTAAGTGATAGAGTGCCTGCCTGGCAAATGTGAGGCTCTGAGTTCAAACCTCAGTACCACCAAAAAAAAAAGAAAATCAAACACACAAAAATCAGCCTGTGTTGTATACAACACAAGAAAAGGAATGGAGTATGAAGTACAGCAAGTTGTGCTCAATGTGGGTGGAATGGTCAGATGGGAGAGAAGACAAATGAAGCCTCTGTAAAGTGGCTTAAGACTTACAACTCCAGAGACAGATGGCATTGGCATCTATCCCAGCCCCCCTTCTTCCTAACTGTGATTTTGGGGCAGTTACTTAACCTTTTTGTCCTTCAGTTTCCCTAGTTATAAACTGGGAATGATAATAACAGTATCTCTCTCTTGGGTTGCTTTGAGTTTATTTGAAATAACCCCAGTAAAGCACACAGTTAAAAAGCAGTAATGATGGTGGTGCTACAAGGAAAATAAAGAGCAGAACCTTCAAAAGTGAAGAGATTATACTGAAATCCAAAGGAAATTCAAGGGAAGCCAGTCTTTGGAGGGCCAGGGAAGTCATCCAGGAGAGTTTGCGCCTGGTGCAGTAGGAAAAGAAGGAACAGTTTTTAGAAAAAAAAAATTGTGTGTGGAGGTTGTAACATGATGAAAATGGATTTTAAGGGGAAACGGATGTGTCAGCAATTCACCCTTCCTCCTGGCCACCTGAATCTCTAGTCCTTGTCCCTCTCATCAGATAAACTGGGCAGACGTCTAATCAGCTACTCCCATGGGCTAAAGCATCTGCCTGTTTTCTGAGCAGGTACTTGTGAACACTCAAAAGTGTGGTGGCAACTCCCATACCTTCTTCCTAAGAAGGGTACCCAACTGTGGGGCGAGTCTCAGGAGGACAGATAAAAATGACTGGTTCATTTGATCTTGGTAATTATCTTTGCCACAAGAATTTCAAATGCAGCATGCTTGATAAATGCATCAGTGCTAGGCTAATGATTTTATGATAAGACCAAAGATTTTTCTTTAATATTTCTCTATGAAATAATGTCATTTTGGAGGGGGAAAGGTTGTGAATTCTTTCAGTCTTTGTAGCAGTTGAAGGGAGATAACGCCAAGTGACTCTGTAAATTGGGAAGAATTATCCAGAACGTCAAATTCTAGTTTTGAGTGATTTTTCCCTCATTTTACAGAAAGATCTGATTCCATATACTTTGAGGGCTGCTGAGGAAAGTTTTACAGTCCTTACTAATTCAGGAAAGAATAGAGGGTACTTCTCTCATTTGGTGAGCCCCCCTCTACTTTCCCTAAGCCCAGTAAAGGGAGATGAAGAGGTGGAGAGTGTTGAGTGGCAGAGGAATTGAGAGATGCTCCCAGATGTGACTCTTTCTATACAAACCAATATGGCAAATAAAACTCTTCTCTTAGGATCACAGGATGCAGCAGAAGAAGGAAACTTGAGGACCATTAATTCACTGTTTCTCAAAGTGCATTCTAGCAGTTTCCCAAGACGGTAAATGTGGAAATCATGGCTTGAAGGATACTAAGTGTTCTGTCAGGATTTTTAGACTTCAATATTCTACCATCACCTTTGTGACTGTTCAAAAAAGGAATGTAAATATGAACCATATTTAGAGGGGTTTGTTGTATTGTCTTTTACTTTTATAAAGAACCCTTTTATTTTAAGACCCATGGCAACATTTGTGTTCTATGGAGTTTTAAGACATACTGATTTTGTCTGATACTTTATTTACAAATAAGGAAGTTGGAACAAAGTCACTATCAAGTTCACAATTGAACTAGGGCTTCACCTCAATTCTCCTAAGCCTTTCCTTCAGAGTTCCAGAACTCAAATTAGGAAGATTACAATGCCACTTAACTGCTATTGTTTGAATGTTTCAGGGAAATTATTTTAAAAACTTATGTTTTATTTGACCTCTTTGGGTTAGTACTTCTATTTGTTTCTCTGCTTGTTACACAAAAGCATACAGCCATAGATTACCTAAAGTATCTAATATAAAATGTCCTATGTCTAATAGACTTAAAGAGAAAGATGAAAGAATGCTTTATTCCTTTTCCTCCTGCACAACATGCCCAATAGGAAGACTGTGCTAAGCAAGCTGGGAATCCTGGTCTTTGAAGTCTAAAATTCTAAACATAATTAATCTTGGAATATATCTATAAGATCTATTGGGACAACTTTAATAGGTGTGTCTGTTTGCAGATGTAGATAGTGTTTGATGAGTTTTGATGTTCTAATTTGTTGGGAGAGAGTCAGGAGGCTTGGACTCTTACCCTTCTTATTCAAAAGGGTCAGAACTATGTGTCTCTGTCATCATCCTTGCCAACCACCTAAATATCAGTCACCTTGCTATGCAAGTCTGCTGAGTGGACATCTAGATTGTATCATATCCTAAACAGTAACCAGGAGCCTTCCTCCTACAATACATTTTCCAAATAGTGCATTTTGTAGACATTAATTAGATTTTTCTTTATGACAGCAATGGCTGCCAGCATTATTTAGCTGTCAGTCACCTTAGTAGGCATTACATATGTTTTATCACATTTATTCTTCACAACAACCATTGCTAAATCTTAATTGTTAATTCCTTTGTGCCTCAGTTTCCTCATCTGTAAAGTGAAGATGTGATTCCTCATGGCTGGGAATCCCCAAAGTAGTCAGGAACCCTGGGTATGATAGGATGAACCTCCAGCCTCACATCTGACTCTGATAGGCAAATAATATACAGTTGTTCACTTTGGGAGGGGGGGTGGAATTTATACTATGTGGGATATTATAAAATCCCACTTTCTTCTCTCTCTACTTTTAGCCAAGGCAGTTAGGCCATAAGTGATATTTTAGACAGTCATATGTTTTGGTAGGGCAGCAGTGGACCACATTAGCTGCTAAATCCAGAATGACTCTCCAGGGCAGCTTCTTATCAAAATGAAATGGAATTTGATCTCCACGCACATGAAGGCTCTGGCAATTTGAGTTTGGTGTTTAATCTACTCTGAACAGCCTTTATATGAAACCTCTCCCATCTCCATTTAGGAAAATTAATATTTATATCAAGCATCTTCTATAATGAGATATGAACCATTGCCCACCAAAATTCTAGCTCAGATTTTACATTTGCATGTTCCTGTAGTCAGGTTGCTAAATAATTTATGTATCCAATTGGAGAAATAAAGTAGATGACTGATTTCAAAGGAGACATTGAATCAAAGCAAATCACTAATTCTTCCCTTTTCAAGATATCCTGTATTAAGAGGGAGAAAATTAAGATTCTGAAATCAAACATGTCTCATAAATCAATCTAAATTTACTTATGTTTATGCAACCTTTTATAGAGTAAACCTTGAAAACTAGAGGGCATGATATGGTTGATAGATAAATAGAGATAAATATATATCTTTCTGTGTGTGTATATATATATAGATAGATATACACATACATATATACATATATATATATATATATATACACCAAGGATTTGCATTTGAGAGGAAAAAGCAGTATTTTATTACAATATTTGACTAGCTCTTTTCTACCTTCTTTGTGTTCTCTTTTGTGTCATACCCTCTGTCCTTTTATCCCATATAAATATTTCTTACCCTTCAAGATTAAACTCATGTATCACCCCTTCCAAGAAGACTTCTCTGACCTGCATGTGGACTAAGGGGGTCTTTCTCCATTTTATCATTGAGCTCTTCATTTGCCTGTATCTTAACCATGAGCTGTTGATTCTGGAATGACTAGTATGTGAGTTTGTCTGCCTCAGTGACCTCCAACTCTCTCAGTACCTGATCAATGTCCTTTCCTTGTTTACCAGGCACAATGACTGTTACATAGTAAGTCTTCAATAAATATCTACTTAAAGTCCTGGGACATTAAGTAGTAATAAGTCCTGGGATGTTGGGCCCTGACAGTCCATTGTGTCGCCAGGGAGACACACAGTGTGATGGAATTGATGGAAACATAACAAACAAGCCCTCTTGCATTTATGAGTTCTTCCATGCAGAGGGAACATGACAGGCACAATGGAGTCCTCACCTACCTTTCTTGACAAAGTTCCTAAATGTGGTTGTTGAGAGGATGTTAGTCTTTTCTCTGCAGTACAAATGTGGGATGAGTTCACATTTTTAAAGCACTCTGTAGCCCCCACAATCTATTTAAGTCTACTTCAGTAATAGGCCCATTATAATGAAGCTTACCTGTATTTATATCATAGTACAGTCATTTTTCATTCTGCATGTCTGTCTCCCCCACTATCCTGGTGCATGTTTGAGTCCCCACAGGGTAGCACAGTGCCTAGCACTTTGGAGGCATGCTGTCAATAGTCTGAATGAATGAATGAGCAAGCTACATGGTGCTTTTCCTTCAGATCTTTCTTGATGTAATCTAGACAGCAATACCATGAGCTTCCTATTTCACAAATGTATAAGCTGACCATTAGAAAGACTTGAGAATGTGCTCATGACCTCATAGCTGAAAAAGGGCAAAACCAGGACTCACGCTTGGGACTTCCAGTGCCCAAGCCATGCCCCTAAACCTTGCAGCTTCCTCTACTATTTAGGCTAGGATAGGTCTATCTGTGACAATTGATAGGATGATAGCACCAGGGTGGCAACAGCAATCATCCTAACAGTAACAGCTACTGTTAATTGAGTCCTTTTCTGCTTCCTGATATGTAAAATGAAGAAATTAATATCTATATTTTGGAATTACTGTGAGAATTAAATAGTAATATGTGAAGAATGTAGCTTATAAGCTATAAAGCATTATACAAATGAGTTATAATTGCACAGTAAAAAAAAGAAATAAACTATCGCAATAATAGCTCAATTGAGCAAGTGTATATGGACTTCATACTATGCACAAGGTATGATCAAAACAAGAGAAATAATTCTATTTATCACTGAACATAATGCTATTAAATTTCCTACAAGAGAAACTGTTTTCCCTGTTTCTTTTTGTTACAAACCTGCTGGTGAAATTACCTAACAAGGAAGGAAACACAACCAGGTAAAGCAATCTTGTTTAAAATTGTGCCAGTGATTGCAATGTTGTTTATTATTTTCTAACTGTTTTCAATAACACACCATCCTGCTTAAGAGCTTCGCCAACCATTATTGCAATTTCAGACGTCATTTGACCTCTTTGGGGAGTCTATGTCTGTAAACTGTCCTTTTCTCAGGGAATAAACAAAATGAACTAACTGAAAACATGTTGCAAAGCTGGGAAGAAAAGTAAGAGAGGCTTGGGGACTGTTAGGGTTGAAAGCTGGAATTCTGGGTTGGATCTTATACTTCTGCTCCATCCAGGCCCCATGACCTTAAGAAAAACATTATTTGCTGGCCAAGTGTCCATTTCTTCTCCACAAAATACAGCAGTGGTAGCTTTGCAAAACACAGTTTATAAAACCTGTATAAATGTAAGTTTTTATTACGTGGAATTCCCAAGAATATTTAGCATCTTTCTGGAAATATTTGCCCTAGAGTTAGATCTAGGAATTTTAAAGTCAATGTCTAGGTAAGCAGACATATGACAACAGTACAACAACTGACAATTATTGGGTCTCTATGACTAAATAATGTTCATTAACTCTTTTAAAAGTGAAAAAATTTAAGCAATCTGGCATAATACCTATAAAGATTTTTTTTTCTTTGAGACAGCCTTGATATGTAGTAGAGAGTAACCTTAAATGTGTGATCCTACTGCCTCTTCCTCCTGACTGCTAAGATTATAGGTATGAACCACTATGCCTGGCTTTAAATTAGGATGCATTTTTAAAAGATATAAAACCGATATAAATATGTAAGTCAAATGAAGAGATAACTTGAGAAAATGCCCAGCTTTCTAGTTTCATCAATAATGTGTATTCAGTTCAAGTCTATAATTGTTAGATGGCTGCAAATAAGAATGAAGCCAGTCCCTGCCCTCAAACAGCCCACCGTCCAGTTCTGAGAGTGACAAGAGCTGAATGAGACTTATGAGTTGCTTGAGAAGCTGGTTCCTGCTTGGGACTCAGGACTTCAGGAAAAGATAGTATTTTATCTACAACTGAAAGGTTTAGAATTGTCACTTGAAGTTTTGGCAGCAATGTTTTTTCATTTTTGTTAAATTCTGTAGACACCCTAGATAGGTCAGTAGGCAATAGATACCAGATCCATTGGAGACCAAACCAGGACCCATCTCCTTAGTCATACCTCCACTAGAGCAAAAGCTTCTTTATAACAGAAGCCACTTATAACAAGAGTTTGTGTTCTGTGTTTATGGGAAGTTCCCCTTTGAATATGTCCAGAAACTCTCTTAATTAAGATTTGGCTTCTAGGCTACAAAGAGTTTGAAATGCTTTGGGAGTTCCCATAGTCTTAAAAGATCCTTCTCCTTCCTTTGACAAAACCAGTAGTTGTGACACCAAACAGATAGTATGAAGTGAAGCTTTCTAAGTTGATGTCACTTATAAATCAGTTGCAGAGAAAGATGCAAGGAGGATCAGAGTAGAAAATGCAATGCCGAAGGTATGTAGGAATGGGTCAATGCCATCCCTACCCCCACTGTGGATCTGAGGCAAATGAAACAAGACACTAGTTGATAAGACAAATGTTATAAAATATTCCTCATTCAGGTCTTGGTGTCCTGCAGTGGAGCTCAAGGGTTGAGATGAGACTATGAGTAGACCAGAAGTAGAGGCTTAGAGTTGCCACCCTCGACTACCTCCAAGTAGCTTCCCAGAGCTGCATGGCATCCTCATGTGTGTCGTCACACTGGGTACTGAGTAGACAAGGATGGGGACCCACTTTGGATAGTTTATTTTTGCCTACTGAGTTCTTGTCCCTCTTGTTCTAAAGTTGAGAGTTTTATCTCTGAGAAGCTGTGCTGATAAAGCCTGACTTGAGAAGCCAAGCAAGAGTTGGGCTGGTCCTTCCAGTGTTTCCATGATGATCTGGTTGGCCTGGGAGTTCTGTGGAGTTCAGCTGCCTCCCCACATCAGCTGTGAACTTCGAAAAGGAGGGACCATATCTTAGATTTCATATGTATTCCTGTGTATAGCAAAATGCCTGGCACTTACAAAGAGTTTTGGAAATGATGATGAAAGAGAGAATGGAAGACTGGACATCACCATGGTACTATTCCTTCACTCTGAGTCAGCATAGAAAGACAGGTTATATGCTTTCTCCTTTCACTGCTTAAAATATGCGTCAACTTAACCCCTGCCTGTTTCCTGTTTGCTTTTTCAAATCCTCCTCTTTCCTCTTCTGTGGAATAGGCTCTCTGATAACTCAGTGTTCAATGGCATCTCTCCTGCTACATCCATCCTCTGAAGCCAGGAGAGAACATAAACAGGTTCTAGTCTCTACTTGTTTAATGAGTTTGTGTCTCATGGTATCTTGAAAGCAGAGAATAAGACCAAACCTTTGTATTCTACATGGGGAAGCCTTGGGGGGGGGGTGAAAAGAATCTGGGGCTAGAACTGGCAGTGTGTGTACTGTTTCTGTCCCTTAATATTTGTATTATCTTGACCAAGCCACATAACCTCCCTTAACCTGACTTACTCCATCTTAAAAATAGGACTAAATGGTGATACCATGGCAGGAAGGTAAGGATTTAAATGATGTTGCTTATGGAAAAGTGTGTGGCATAAATTATGTACTGCTTGTTGTTGTTGTTATTGTTATTTATCCCTGACACATGCAAGCACTAGCTGTGAGCTTCATGCATTTGTAGTTACTATTTGCTGAGTGACTGAGGAAATTAACCAGTGAGAGAATTTTGCCTTCTAGTAGTGACTCCTATAACTCATTTGTAAATGTTGGCATTTTGGACTGGAAAGGAAAAAATGGATTTGTTTCTTTTAAATGGATGGTGCCTTGTATTTGCCTCACAAGAAAAAGCAGACACATTTTTTTTCATTCAGCTTTATTTTCCAGCTTTAATCTCTGTGACTTGGGCTTCTTGTGTCATATTTGCCTGGCAAAAAAATAGGGTCTCCATCTCCACATAGTTTTATCCCTGTCCATTCTGGAAAGAACCTTGAACCCTCCCCCTCCTAAATACCTTTTTAGAAACCTGGGCATCGTGGGACCTACCCTCTGTGACTGGATTATCTTGGCTGCTTTTGCTTTCTCTGTGGTTCTCAGGGGTAACCTTTCCAGAAACTGTGAATTCCAAAAAACAGCATCTAGGCCGTGATATCCCAGGAGAACATCATCCATCACCAGAGAAGCCATGATGCCCAGGGACAGCCATGGGGGTACTGTTGCTACCTATGGATAGCATAGGTAGTGGCTCCTGGTAAAGGTGCCCACAGCAAAGCCTTATGCTCACCAGGAGCTACCCATGCTCTTTTTTAATTTTATTTTCACTCCATACAATTGCACCCACCTCATTTCATGGGACACAGAGAAGTTGAGGTGACTTACCTCTGGCTCTTATGGCCATTTGAGTGACTTTCAGTGATCCTGGTTTTCCTACAAACAGAGGTGGCTTTATGATTTCAAGTCTCAGCAGATGTCCTGGTGTACACAAGCAAGTGTACTAGTGGGAGTTGCCCTGAGTTTTCCTAGGAAAAGCTCTTTCCCTGAATCCATTATCTTCCCTTCCTCAGAATAGTTTGCCAGTATGATTTTATTTCTAATACCACTTCTTGATGGAACATAGTTTTCTGCATCTGGTGGTGGTGAGGATTAAAAAGAAGGAATCTGGAGAAAGTTACTTTTCTCCCTAACGTAGAAGGCTTATGTCTTCTAATGAGAACTGTTCTTGGTAGCTGTAGTCTGGAGAGTGTCATCCTTTCCCTCACCTTGCATTCTGTAGTGGCCACCATATCACAACTTTCCCTGACAAGAGTTCAGGCAAGTCACTATTTCCTGGCTGAGAGCCAATCCAATGTGCTGGCTGGTTGTCACCACTTGCCTGTGTGCAGGAAGCCAGTGTGATGCACTCTCCCAGAATAACAATGCCTCACTCCTTCTAGCAGGAGCCTTCAATGCACATTTCCCTTAAAAAAAAAAAAAAAAAAAGAGAGCGAGAGGAGAGTTCCTATTTATCCCCATAACACATGTAGTTTATATGGTCATATGCTTCAATTTTCAAAGAGGGGATAGGGAGGGAAGTGATAGGTCATCTTTGCACTCCAGCTGAATTAGCTGAGAGTATTCAACTCTTGCCTTCCTCTGCTTTGCTCTTTAGTCAATCAATAGTGAACTGTCCCTGCTTTAAAACCAAAGTAAGCTGTTTGCTTTCTTTGTTGTCATTTCTGTCTTTGCAATTCACTCCTGGTGAGCATGTGTTCCATCCTGGAACTGTGGGCCGTTGGGAAATCTGGGCAGGTGTGTCTACACATGCTTGCCAGTTGCTAAAGCCAGATCTCTACTGATGGGTGTTCAGATGCACTGGGCCACATGCAACAGCATACGTTGCCACAGGAGTTGTCGCGAAGCTTTAAATGTGACTCTTACTGCTGACATATTTCTAGGCTTCTGCAGGGGCAATCATTGGACATGGTTTCCTGTCCTCCTGGAACACAGGAAGCATTGGTCAGGAATTCTGGGCCAAACTGCTTACTATGTACTAATTTGTGCTTTTCTCACCATGAAGGAAGGATGTGCACAGCTCATGGTCCCTGGTAGTGTGTTTGCTATGGGTGGCTAGGTCTGGACTGTTGTTTCAGCTCGAGATGCACATAAGGGTATCCCAGTAGCTTTTAAATGCTACTGGTGCTCCTGCTCCATCTCATCCCTGTTACATCAGACTTGTGGAGCAGAACTGGGGTAGGTTGGGCCTTGGGAAGTTTCTTAAAGCTCCCAGATGTATCTCATGTTCAGTACATGTTGCAATTCTTTGTTTTATGAAGATTCTCTGACAGTTGGATGACCTTATGTGTATGTGTTTTCCTTTATAGTAATGAATGACTGACCAGCAATGACAAAGGCCTTGGTTTTATAGCTAGTCGAGTTAGCAGGAATGATACATTTATGCTCATGTTATGGACCCTCTGGTCTATTGTGGGCCAGCTGGTCACTTTTGTGACACAGCTAGCTGAGAGTAGTGATGCCATCATACGTGGAGAACGGGCTGTCTGTGGGCCCGATTGATCCACGACCCTCAGTCTCATTGGTACAGTTCTCCAAAACAGTGGGTAATGATGGTAACCATAGCCATTTTAATTGTTTTGCTCTATCGTAAGATATCTTGTTGCTTTCAAGATTTTTTTATTTTCTTCTTTCAAAAGTTTGATTATGATATGTCTCAGCATGAATTTCTTTGTCCATTTATAAAAAGCATATTTTCATTTAAAAAATAAAATAAACCTTCACATTGAAAAAATAATCTCAGAACCTTGATCAAGAAATAACATCCATTTTTAAGTCTGACCTTGATTACAGCAAAGAATAAGAACCCTCAAAAGGGTGCCTACATGAGCCAAAGCAAGACTGAATAGAATCAGAATTGACATTCCTAAGGTAACATAAATGTTTAGGCTTTTTTAAGAAAGAAATATATGTATGAAGTTAAATGCTAAACCTGTAGTGCACTTAAAAAGTATCCTGCAGAACCTGACACTCTTCCTCTGTGCTGTGGTTCTCGCACATTGTATCAAAGTTGCCTTTCTTCCTAACCACTAGTTGGAGGGCCATATCTTAAAATCAGAAGATGCTGCTGTGCACAGCTATTTGGACTTGATTTAAAACAGGATGCCACCAGAAATGGATATAGGTGCCTCATCTCCAGTTTTTTTTTAATTTGGCTAAAGCAATTACAAAGGAAAATGTATGCTAAAAATAGGAAATTATTATTCATCCATTTTACAAAGGTAGAAAAGAAAATCTAATAAATTTGACCTTCGCTGGCCTATTTCAACTCTAACAGGGCTTTGTGGGCTTGATAATACTATTAGCCTTGCTTGTTCCAGAATGTGCAAGGATAGCAAGCACTAGCCTGGAGTTGTATCTGACTCTGTCAATATGCTCAGCTTCCTTTAGACAGCCCATCCCCATCCCAAGGCATGTTCTATCATCATTTTTGCACATAAACCTAAAGATGAAAGGTGGTGTGTTTTTAAGGAGGATAGGTAGATACAGGATAAAGAAAAATGTGTCTGTAAGTAGTGACACATAACATATACACAGTGTTCTAATAGCCAAACCCTAAATATCATTGGTACCAGGAAAATTCTGTTAAGTAATGGTCTTATAAACTAATCACAGGTCACTGCTCATGTGAATACATGCCTGGGGCTATATCCCCAGTGTGAAGTAAAGTGTAAAATATGAGAACCAAGACATGCACTTTTTTATCCATGAACAAACAATAGTAGAATGTTTTACTTACCACACGTAATTAGTCTTGAGAATAGAAATGTAAACAGAAACATGGTTCTCAAATTTGACAATAAGTAGAAGAGGAAAGAGCACTGATTTGGGATTTGGTCTGCTTTGGGTATATACCCCAGTTTGCTGTTTATAATCTGGATGGTCTTGGAGCTGAGATATTTTACATATCTAGGTATAAAAGATATACTGTGTGCAAATATCTAACCATTATTAAGGAGCTCTGTAAATTGCTGATATTTTAGTTTTCAGTCAGATCTATCACAGGGGAAAATATTACACACTTTCAAAAACATTAAGAGGACTCTTTCCAAGATGTTATGGATTAAGTTTTTATTCAGACTTTTATGAAGGGAGGTTTGTTTGAAGACTTAGTAGGTTTTATGCATAGGAAATTTGCCCAGCTCAAGATACTGGAGGGTGATACAAAGATCATTAATTACCTTTGCAAAAGCTTTACTTTTAAAAATTATTTCTTGGTAATGAAGACAATGCTAACATTTGATTCTTTTGTCTTTCCTTTTCAAGGCCAAATATTTAAAACTCTTTCTTACCTCCAGGATCTTTGAAGAGATGAAAAAGTTAGATCAGTGAGAAGAACGAAGTCTTGGGCTGCTGATGCTAACATGTGGAATGACTCATAATTGAAAAAAAAAGCAAGATAAAAAGTTCCCCATCTTAAGATATAAAAATTTTCTTAGAATACAAAGGGAGCACTCACCAAGAGACTAAAAATAATGTACGTAGGTCACTGGAGACCTTCTGAGGGCACCTGTGGGTGGCAGCATACTAGAAACTGGCCACCATGTTCAGGCAGTGAAGTTATCTTGAGGGTGACTCATTATGAAGATCTACTGTTGACTATGGCAGTGGTCATCTTTCCTTCAGGCCTCATAGGCCCCTTCTCTCTAGCCTATAGAATGATGATACTGGGACCAGCCAGATCTGGCTTGTGCATCCCAAGAACTAAGAGGAATCATATGATACCATCCCCTTAAAGAGTTCAAAGCAAAGACTAGCACACCTATATTCTTCAAAAGCTTCCATGCCATTTTGTCCAACTCGACTTTAACAACAAAGAACCCAAAGTTCAAGGAGATGAAACCACTTACCTGCTCCCCCTTCATCTTCATTGTAGTGTTGTTTAGATCCAGCTTGAATTAGCTAGATGTTGAACTGAAACCCACGGGGCTTCTCAGTAACAGAGGTGGTAAGTAGGACATGCAATAGCTTACACCATACTGTGAGGATGGTGTACTGTTTGGTCTCTCAAATTCAAGTTCACTGGATTAGCTTATTAATGTTCATCTGAGTATAACTTGTTTTCCTATAGAATACCTGTTCTCTCTTGCAGGTCTTCAGGCACATAATAGAGAATGTTAGGGCTGTTCCCTTTATTCAACACTTTTTTTTTCTTTTGCACTGTTTCCATTTATGAAAGTATTATTTACATGCAATAAAATCCACCAGTTGTAAGTGTACAGTTTGATGAATTTCAGCAATTGTGTACAATCATATAACCACCTCCAGAGTCAATATATAGAATGTTTTCCTCACCCCAAAAGCTCCCTTGGGTATCTTTGCTCTTGATTTCCTCCACCAGCCCCTGGCCTCTGACAATCACAGATCTGCTTACTGTCACTATATTTTGCCTTTTCTAGAATTTTATAGCAATTAAATCATACAATATATAGCCTTTTGTGTGGTTTCTTTCACTTACCATAGTGATTCATCTATGTTGTTCCATGCATTAATATTTCATTTCCTTTTATTCCTGGGATAGTATTCCATAGTATGGACATGTGTACAATTTAGTTATCCATTCACCAATTGATGGCCATTTGGGTGGCTTCTGGTTTTGAACTCTTAAGAATCATCTTAGCCAATAATTTTACCATTGATTTCTCTTAGTCCCCTAATCCTTTGACTCAGCCTCTAATTTATATGACCTTAGACTATTAAAGTATAATGTTTTCAACATACACTTGTAGGGTGGAGGTGTCAGCATCTCATCCTTCCATCTGTGACTTTGGAAATGATCTTGTGCTCATATGAAGTAGCAATGCCAAGGACTAAAAGCTGGCATGATGACCTATTTAGTGTGTCATAATGTAATTTACTTTCACTGCTGACTTTTGGGACATGACAGAGAGCAACAAAATGCAGTATCCTATATTTATAGTAGATGAAGTGGAGTTTTTTTTTTTGTTTTTCTTTTTTTTCCCCCTGTCTTTATGGGAATGTGCACACACTGTGGTTTTCAGTCATTGGAAGTGCTGGGACAGGGAACAAAAGGGGAGTCCAGTGAGCAACACTGTCCTGGAGCTATACTTGGAACAACCTGGGAAGAGTTAGCACTTAGACCTAACAGGAGAGACTCTCCTGAAAAATGTGCTGTCCCCTGTTATAATTCACTGTAATGAGCGGGGAACAAAAGGTTGTGAAGGAGAGTGGTGACGGATGGCCGACATGCCGCCCTGTGCTGCAGCTGGCGCGGCTCCCGCTGGCGAAAGGCATAATATATTATTGCTCCAGGTCGCATAGTGGTAAATGAACACTTACGGCCACTATGGCAACTGGATTGATTATCACAGCTGCCTCAGGACCAGCCTGGCCTGGCGGTACAAGTGAGCACATGTGTCCCTGCTGCGCTTCAGTCAGAAGAACACCTCAAAGGCAATTTGTGCAGAATGAACTCTCTGACTACTGTGTGTCCCTCCTCTCCAGCCGCCTTCATCCAGTAGGGAATTGGAACAAGTCTGACTCATTTCAGAGAGGCTGGGCTATCCTATCAAAAGAATGCCTAGAAAAAGGGCTAACAAGTTGTTGAATATAATACAATGAGTGACTGAATCTATATAAACAAACGAATGCATCCATGAGTGGAATGCTAAGAAGTTTTGGAGACAGCGTGACAAGGGCAAAATGGAAAATGAGAGTGAGAATTCAAAGTGGGTTCCATGAGCTACCTCTTGCCTACGTAAGAGGTCTGAAAAATCTGAAAGAGGAAAGCAAGAAAGATGTAGCAAGTTGAAATAGACTAATTGACCACAGCCTGAGCAAATAACTTTGGTCACAAGTCATTGCTGGTGAATGGACTTTCAAACGTTTCTAGAAGCACATTGCCTGAATAAGCTTACTTACTGAAGAAGAAGGTCATGGGTCATTACCTTTTCATTTACTCTATAGGTATTGGTTGAAATTTACATTGTAAATATCCAGTTTTTTCAGTAGCTAAAAGAAAAGAAGCAATCCATGTCCCACTGGCAGGTCTAGGTAGATTTGCACTGATCTACCTAACATGTACTATTATCGTTTTTATTTTTCCCAGTACTTTACTTAAAATGTTAAGATGAGTTTTCCCACTTCTAGTTTGTGTAAATTGATCTAAATACATACTGTACCTGGAGTGGAGAGTTGGCAGCATTAATCATAATTATAACTTACCTTTCTATTTTGATTGGCAGAGATGTGCCCTTCAGAATTTAAATGTGAAGCTACTTTCTTCGTTGCACATGTCCTCTAAGCTGGACCATTCCCAATGGAACCAAAGTGGCTACCACTGTCTCTGGGACCACATTGGAAAACAGCATGTAACCTTCCATTGTAGGAGCCTAATTCCATGGCAATCACAGTCATCTTTATTAATTATGTAAATGGAATGATATAGTGAAGGTAAACCAGTATTTCTCAAAATTCTTCCTTATTGCCTCTGAAGGAGACTTTTAGAGATTATTTTCCCCTAATTGCCCTCCCCATGAAACTTTAATACTGCAGACATACTGGGTATCTGTTTATGTAGTGTATATACAGCTATGCTTTACACATAAAAGCCATAAGGGTTTTTGCCCTGACAACTAAACCCCATCCCTTGTGAGGCATGACCAGCTCTGTTGAGAATGGGTAAGCTAAAAAAAACCTAGGTACAAGTCTGCTTCTGCCTGTTGTCTGTCTTTAATCCTCACCTTCTTATTCTCACCTGCAGGTGGAAATAATGGTATTCCTCTCATATGGTTCCTGGCACATATAAGCAGTCAAGAAATGTTAGCTGTGAACACTGTATTGTTACTTACATGCCTGCCTGCTTTCACATATTTTCACTGGTCCCTAATGTGAACCTCTGAAGCATGCAGTTTTGTGTAACATTACTCTGAGCATCACCACCTTCCATGACTGATGCTATCAAGTGTGGTCATTTGCACAGAGTTATGCAAATGGTAACACTGGTTAGAGCTGAGGTTTGAACCCAGATTCAGAACTCTCCCTGTCTTGTTTGTCATGCCCATGGTGGCTCCAGACACTACTGTGTTTGAAAGACCAATGTGGAAGTTTGGAGAACTGGAGGAATTGTTCAGGAGAATGGGCTCTAAGGACGAATCAAACATTTTTCACTTCTAATACATAGAAATGGGATTATCAAGGTTTTGATCCAAGTGGTCACACCCAGTTTCAGGAAATTTGTGATAATCATTTCCTTTGTTCCATGGTAACTCATGGGTTTAATGAGGCAGCATTTCCCAAAGCTTGGAAGACCTTAACCTTCTAACTGGAGAAGGGTGAGGACTTTCTCACCAAGATGAAAGACTTAACAATGAACAATAATAATCACTCAGGGAGTAATGACTCTTGAGCAACAGCCCTGTTCAATGTCTATGTTGACTTCTAGAAGAATTCAGATTCCTGCAGTGGGTCTAGTGTGCTCAGTGGGCTTAACTAAAGTTCAGGTGGCAGAAGGGCACAACCTAAGCACTGGTGTCAGGGCTCACAAATTCTGATTCCAGCTTTGCCTCTTGTGAGCTGTACTCCTCATTTTTCTTCAGGCTTTAAATGGGGTTCTGGTAAAATACTTCTTCCTAAAGTTGTAAAGATGAGATGAGACAATCCAACAGGGAATATTCCATTCTGTACCTGGCACACAATCAGTGTTTGCAATCATTATCATTAGATTAAAAAATACAGTCCAGGTACCCTTTCCTTCACAGAGCAGATCTAAAACTAGTCCTATGTAATAATCCTACGTTCCACTAGCAGTGCTTTCTATTTACTGAATGGTTTCAGAAATACACTCCTTGGCGTCTGGAGTTCTGCCATCTTCTCCTGCCCCATCAAAATGCCTTTCTTGTGCATTTCATTAGTATTAACAGTCCAATTTTCTAACTAGTTAACTAAGAGGTATTTAGGTCTCTGCACAAGGAAAAGATGCACTGTTGAGTCCAAGAGCTTATTCTTGACCACTGTCACTGCACAGTCACAAGCAACACCTGTTGCTAAGGCAGAACAGGTTTTGCTGGTTATTTGCTGCTGGAATCTGCATGTGAGGGACTGGTATTTCTTATGATGACAGAGTAAATGCCAAGGACAAACTTTTCACTTTCTGTGGTGTTTTTCCACAAGGCCCAGCAAGTGTATACGGTTGCCTTCTGCCTCTCCATCTAGGTGGCTTGAGCAAGGATACCTCTGTGCTGCTAATAACATCAGAGCCATTCCACAGGTTGACTAGCACCAGGGTAAGCTAAGAACAGGGCAAAACTCACTTACTTTGTTCTAGTAAAGATAGGGATGTTTGTAAGCAGCCAGCACTCAAAACACAGGGAGCAAGGGGAGTCATATCACCCCAGTGATGGGGCTTCACTTGACCAGGAAGAGCTGGCCAGAGCAGTAGATGCCAGAGTGACATTTGGTAGATTTGGATCCTATATAGCTATTTTTCTGCTGGAATTTACTGAGGGACTCTGATGATTTTGCTCATGTAAAGATTTTCCTGTGGCAAGTATTTCCACAGTGAACCTTGAGGCTAGGTAGCTGCAGGGCATGTGGGGCCTATTGCATGTAGAATCCCTTGAAGGTGACCCAGAAACTTCAGCTGGTGATGAGTTCAACAATGTCCACCTCGCTTTGCCCAACTCCAAGATATCTGGGTTCAGAGTGACTTTGTGATCATTACCTTCCATCCACAACCAACAATAATGTCCTCCAGAAAGGGCAAAGCTAAGAAACTTCTGGGAAGGATGCATATCTTAGCAATGAACTACTCATTGTGATCTCCAAGGGTTGCATTTTGTTGATCATTTGTGCAGCATCTCGTGGGTGAAGTCCACCCTCTCCAAAGCAGTGAAAGATGAAGCTTCCAGTTTGAGTCTGATGTTTTATTTATCTGTACTGGTAACTTTATGTATGGTGTGTGTCTCTGTTTGGGCCTCCAGGCTGGTTGAGCAAAAGGCGGGAAACATAAATAAGTAATAGACAGGGAGAGCTGTCCATTTATAGACTTTCAAAGATGACCTGTTTTCTGTTCTAGTGTAAGCATTAGTGCTGCATTAGAGTAATATGTACTGTGTGTGTTTTTTCTGGTGCATTTGGTGCTGATAATCAGGAGAGACATATTCATGTTCTATTTTTATAATAAAAATTAAGAAACCTCGGGCAGTACCAGGGGCTCTTGTTGGCAGTGTGAACACCACAAGCTTGAACAGTCCATTTTCCTCAGATCGCGTGGGATCATTGTGTTCCTTTCTGCTTTCCTCTGGTGTCTGGTTATTATTAAACCACCCTTTGTGAAGGATTAACTCTGGCTTTCCTCCCAGCAAGGAGATGTCTACACAAAGCCAGAATATCCAGCCAATGGCAGGCAAATGGGTTATTTGGTGTAGTACAGGAACAAACAACTGGTTGGCAAGCCTATTCTTCACTTTTTGATGGCTTTCCTTGACATGGAAGCAGCCGTCAGTGGCATGTGGTAAATGCTTATGAGCCTCCCTTTATCCATTCATTCAGAAAATATTTCCTGAGGGCCCTCTGTGGGATTCATTATTTCTAAAATGGGAATAATGGGAATTATGTAGTAGTACCTACTATATAAAATTATGTGGATTAAATGAGCTAATAATGTGTAAAGGATTTAGAACAGTGCCTGGCACACACTTAGGGCTTAGTCAATTCACACTGGGAAGTGGAGTTTGAATTTGACTTCATAAGCAAGGAATAGGCCATGGTGCCAATGGTTCCGGCAGAAAGATGGTTTCCGTGGCAAAGGAGGTGACTGAGCATAGAGGCAGGGAGATGACCCCATATCTCATCCAAACTCTGATGGCTTTCCTTAGTCTTTCTTGAATAGCCTAGTGCCATGGTTCTCAAAGTGTGGTCCCTGGACCAGCAGCATCAGCATCACCTGAGAATTTATTAGAAATGCAAATTTTGGTCCCTGTCCCAGAGCTCCTAAGACACTGGAATTTCTGTTCTGCTGTCTGTTTTAACAAAGCCTCCAAGGGACTCTGGTCCTAGCTAAAGTTTGAGAATAGTCTCTTGAGGGTAAATGGAAAGAAAGGCTTCAGCAACATCTTCCACATGCCCCCTGCCACCGCAGGCCAGTGTGGGGAGGGTGCACAGGCTTTGGGGAGTGTCTCCCTACACTAGGCAGGCAGCAGTCTCGTTAGCTAGTCACACGGAAGCAGGAGCCTTGTTAACACAGATCAAAGCTGCTATTAGGCACAGCAAAACCAAGCCTCAGATCTCCTCCTGGCTCACTGCCAAGAGGGCACTTTGACCCATCCCTTTATGCATATGGTGTGGAGCTGGAGTTGGTGCTGTGCTGGGTAGGTGTTTCTTTACCAGAACCACTGTCAGCTGCAAGACTCCAGCGCACCTCTCATCACATTGAGAAATAAGGGAGGCTAGCCTTTTGGGCCCTCTCAAAGCAGATGTTGCATCTGGCTTGTGGGAATTTGCCTGCACACACCCAAAGACATGCCATGGCCAACAGAATGGTTCGCACCAATGCCTCAGCCCTTTCCCATATGAAAAGCCATGGCTGGGCTGGTTTTCATTACTGATGCGCAGTCACCTCTGGGATGAAATACCACAGCTGTAGATAATTTTAGAACATTCATATAGATTTTCTGCGTTCATTCATTTATTAGTACACATTTTATGCTGGACTGATGGGAAATAAAATAAAATAAGACATCTCCCCACTCATACTCAAAAGGAACATGCCATCTAAGAGGACAATACAATTCTTCCCAAAAATGCCTGCGATTCAGAACAGAGTATTACATGTCAATAGGAAGGTACCAACAAAATGTGGCATGAGAGATTAAAGGAGCTTCATAAGAGATGAGGTAGGGATCCTACATGCGAGAGGAGAGAGCATTTGATCTGGACCTGAAAGGTTGGGCAGAAGGTCAAGAGGCAGAGAGAAGGCAATGCCAAGTAATGGGAACTAGAAAATCACAGGGAAAAAGAAATTCACAGTGCATTGAGGGTAGAATGAGTGATCAATCCAATTTTCCCAGAACTTAGGCCACAAGCAAAATAATGGAGGTAACTGGGACTTAGAAGATAAATTAGGATTGTAATGCCGGGCTGAGGAGTTTGGATGTGATTCTGTATGTAGGGAGCCAGTGGAAAGTTAAAGCTAGAATGGTACACCATCATGGCATAAGAGGAAAGTGGGACTGATGACAACTTGCTCAGGGTCACAGTCCTACGAAGCAGCAGAAACAAAGTTAAAACTAGGAATTCTATGTCCACATGTTCATGACAGTTGAGGGCGCCTGGAAGCTCCTGGGTAAGAAGGAGGAGAAAGCTTTCAGATAAAAGGTTGCCATCAAAACTCTCTAGTGATTTGGAGGCAAGAGGACAGGCTGCTAAGTGAATTCAGCTGCCTTTCTAGCCCACACTCCTTGATCGCTTTTCAGAAAGAGCATCCATCCCTTTACAGATGAACACCAGAGGTCCTCAGTATCACATGCCAGCGAAGTCGAGAGCATCTCAACAATGCCAGGGAGTCTCACCATGGGGCTGGGCCATGGGCTTGGTTCTGACTCAGAGGAGTCAAAATCACCTCCTGAGTCACTTGCAGAAGCTATGGTTTCCTGGGAGGTTTCCCAACCAGTTACCCACCCTGACAAATGGCTGGTAGCATGCAAGATCTGAAGAGAACCGCACATGTCACCATGCCATAGCTTCAGGCAAACTCTAGTTGCATATCTCGATCTGTTGCATGCAAATTGTTTATTTGCCATGCATGGAGAAACTTGGCACTAAGTGGTAACACATAAACAGAACTTTTTGTGTATTTGTTAATTATTTGATCTTTGGGAGACCTCAGTTATTCCCACCTGTGAATGAGCAATTAGGTTATATCTGAAAGAATTGATGGTTCTTAGTGGTTTTTCTTTAAGAAGGGCCAGAATGGACCAGCCTTGATCTCAGCTGAAGGAGAGATTACAAGAATCTGCCTTCCCTATCTACCACTTGCCTGAGGGTCCTGGTGGGAATGGAATTTGATCCAAGTTTGCTCATGGCACCTCCACTTCTACATCTCTATTGCCTCCAAAATAACTGCATTCTAAGTCTCACGCATTTTCCCATCATTAGTAATTTTGGAAATTTCAAACACTGCAAAATTATTCCAATCAGAGGAATACCATAGTTTGCAGGGTGAATTCAAAGACATTGGTACTGCTGTGTTGTTCTAAATGGAAATTACTCCCCTATTCCCCCATGGTTGAATCTTTATTTTTTGGAAAATATCTTTTGGTTCAATATTTTTCTAGAGATTTCTTTGAGAATTCCAGATGAGGACAGTCTTGTGGGTAAGTTCCAACCATAATTTCTGGCATTTAGTTTGCATTAAGCCAAAGTATCAAGCCAATTCAGTGATTTATCATGGCTCCCCAGCATTTGAGTTTATTTGAAGGGAATGAATATTTAGCTAGAGAGCTCAGTCACCTGTTCGGGATCTGAGCTGTTACAAACATCAGGCAGAATTTGGAGAGATAGTTGAGCATTTTGCCAGGCCACATCCCATCTCTGTTTGGTATAAAGTCCTTATAGGAGCTGGAGACTTGTAAGGAGTTCTCATGTAGAATTATCTCTGCTCAGGGAGAGGCATTTTTGGCTCTGCACAAGACACTAAAGAGCATTAAGTCTTGGCATCAGGCACACAACTTTTCACACAAGCACCTATTTTCCAGAGGTAAAACAAGGCCACTTGATGAGAAGAAAGGAGGAATCAAATGCCAGAGACTTGAAAGACTCCAGGATATATGCCGATTGGCAGAGCTGTGGCTCTGGAAGCTGGAGCCAGACCTTTCCTCTCCTCAGCTCTTGCTCTTGAAGCTATGAATTGGTGTTCTGCTTCCCCAGGGAGTTGAAGAAGCAATAAGGAAAAGTGTTTGGGCAGGGAAGGGTGTCTTATGGTGGCAAAGGGTCCACTGGAGGCCCATGGAATTCTCCTTCCTGTCTGGGACAGGAACTCCATACCTGGACATGGGCAGTCTACCCACCCTGGCACCCATGTACTTGGGCCTATCTGGCCCCAATCATAAGCTTGGGACCTTTTGCTGCAGGCAGACACACCATCACTTTCTCAGGTGTAATTTTCTCACAAACAAGGAGTTCCTCTTCAGACCCTTGACAAGGCACTTTTCCATGTGTCTTTTTCCCCATACCCTTAAAGCTCTGTATGTATAAAATCCTATGGATGTGGTAAGTCCCTCTCACAGCATGGCAGAAAAGGAGCATCCACTCTCTTTTACCCTCTGAGAATATTCTGCTTTTCAGGGACCACTTATCTGACTTGTAGCCTTAAGCAAGACTTCATGGGCCTCACCTAGGTACATGTGAGGCTATTTCATTTCACTACCTACTGGTAGTGTCCTACCAGGTTTAGCCACTGAGCTAGGCCCCAGTTCAGAGATGAATGGGTGGGCATCTCTCCTCATGTACCACATAGTTCCCACAGTCTAGCAGGGAGCAGATGAAAACAGTCATCACATGTGACATACCAACATGGCAGAGACAGTGGGGACTTATCTTGAACACTTTGAGGCAGAATTTGAGAGTCTAAGTTTTCAGAGTAAAAGGTGCACAATGAGCTAGTAACCCATCTCATTAATTCCACTGAGGGTAGAGAATGGCTCCTGTCAATCTTAGTGGAGACTAAGGACCCCTGCCACCTTGCTTCCCAATGTTTCCTTTCACAATCTCACAGCAGCTTCCCGGTTTTGACCCACTTGTGTATTTGTCTTCCATTACTATGTTGGGAGGAAAGAGACCAGATTCTAAGACACCAAGATCGTATCTATTCTCAGACATCCACCACAGCCCAGCTTAGAAGGTGCTAAAGGACTTGGAGCCCTTCATGGCTCCACTGTGTAGACCTTGGGATTGGAGGTGAGAGGATATGCTCCTACCTTCTATTTGTAAGTGACTAAACAGGTTATACCTCAGGGCTGGTGGTATTTATTAGCTGGGGAACTAAGGAGGAGTGGGAGGAGACTGGTATTTCCAGTCTCCTCTGTGTATTGAATTTTTGACTTTGAACACGCTCCCTAGAAATCAGTTGAACAGACTGATGGGCTAGAGCTGCACTGTCCAAAATGGTAGCCTCTAGCCACATTGATGGTTGCATCAATTTAAATTCATTAAAATTAAAGAAAATTAAGAAATCCAACTGGATTTCCTACACATCTTTCACACTAGCCACACTTCAAATGCTCAATAGTCACAGGTGACTAGCAGCTACAGAACTGGACAACACAAATATACATTTTCTTCATTGCAGAAAGTCTACATGGATGGGCTGGACACTCAACAGTATGTCTTGGTTCAGAGTGTGCTGTACAAACCATCAGCACCTGCAGGCAAGTGGACCAGAGAGCTTGTAAAAATGTTCTTCCTTTGACCACCTCCTTGATCAGAACTTCTGGGGGTGGTCCTTGAAGGTGGGGGTGGTGCAGGAACCTGTGACTAACAAGTACTTCCAGATGGCCGTTATGCAAAAGTCACATTTCAGGATCCAATGCTCTTAGGGAAGCCAGAAGTTGGATAGTGATGCTGGAAAACCTTTTGGTACAGTGCCTCTGAGCAGCTCAGATGTCTTGTAGCTCTTTCTATTCCAGTGTAAGATTTTCCAACTTAGCGTTGTTTCCAAAATAATCATGGGTAGAGTGTCCACACTGGCAGCTAAGGGCACCCTCTCCATGAAGTCCTAACTGTTCTTCCACCAAGTAGTAAATAATGAAGAAAGAGGCTGTCCTGCATTCTGTTCCTCTCTCCTTTCACAGAACCAGGAAGATGGAAATAACCTTATTGCTCCCCTTGAGCCTGTTTGAATCACAAGTACCTTCCTTCTAAAATAAATTTATTTCCTGCCGCCTCCATCCCAACAAAGACCAGCCAGTGATGAATACTGGACTTCATAGCTTATTTGTCAAAGCAGCACACCTGTGAGGATTCCTGTGGAAGATAAATTTTGATTTGGGGGGAGGGAGGCCTGGAGAAGGAGGGACCTGGCCAGAAATAAATCTTAACATGTTGCACCAGACTGTGAATGAGCGTTTGCCTCACAAGGCTCGCCCTCCTGACAAGGGATGATAAATTACCCTTTTTGTTGACACCTTCATTGGGTTATTTATGGCTCATTAATTGAACCAAAAAGGGGCCTTGTAGACCCAGCAGGGGCACCATACAATGCTCCTTCAGTGGACCCAGCTCAAAGAGAAGAACAAAGAAGGGAGGGGGGTGTATAGGCTCCAGCTCCTCACCAAACAATTCAAGATTTTAAAAAAGAAGAAAGAAAGGAAAAAAAGAATCCTTTGGAAGCACAGGTAAGTGTGTGGGATGATTAGCTAAGCACCTGCCACCCCAGCCCCTGTGCTGTCTGGCACCTTCTAGAGGAATCTGTGCCTATGGTTCTTGAACTATTGCCAGCATTGCTTTTGATTTGCCTAGAAAGGCAGCATGGCACAGTAGAAAGCCTCAGAAGCTTCAGGTACAATTCCGGCTCGCCCATTAGTTTGCTGTGTGACTTTGAGGCGATCATGTGATCTCTTTGAGCCTCAGCTCCATCCCTTGTGAATCTGGGGCATTGGAGCAGATGATTGCAAAGTCTTTCTCAGTTTTGAAGGTTCTAAGAAAACAAAGAACAATTTTTTCACTGCCCATTGTCCTGGTTTAACACTTTCATTTCCAGTTATTAATTAGCTCTTTGTTAGCAAATATTTCCTGAGCTCGCACCATATATTAGGCTCCCGAGAGCAGACTCTGAGTGTGGGTGTTTCTCTTGTTGGCTTCCATGAGCTTTCAATCTAGAATTTTAGCTGTGTTTTTAGGAGCTGATAATCTCAAAAATTTCAGGATTAAGTAAATACCTAAATGAAATACTTACGGGATGATACCATGGAATAAATTTTCCTTCACTTGACAGTAAGGGAATATGCAGTACTTCCGGCTATGTGTGAGAAACTCCTTCTTCAGGGTGCCGTTGCAGCCTTGAATATGTTACAGAAGGCTCTCTTTTAAAATGCAATGTATTCGTCCTTTGCTCTGGCCTTCTAGAAGGTCCATCCTGTGGAAAGAGCTCACATATTAAAGGCATGTCAGCATGATTTCATTGACTTGCCTAGTGATTCATTTAGTCTTATTTCACAGAATTTTATGGAATATTTACTCATTATTGTCAAGATCTCAGTTCACAAGAAAGAACGAGGCAAAACTCAAGAACTCAAGGAAATTACACTCTGGTGTTCTATTCATGGCAGGCAGAGTCCACACCTTTATTTACCATTCACTTATTCTACAGACACTAAGAACTGATGTTATTACAGGCAGAGTCGGGCACCAAACGTAATATGAACATGAACAAGAACTTACAGGTTCATGGTGTTTTAAGAAAGAGGGAATCCTGACAGTCATTGTGTCCAACCTGCTCATGATCCTAATAGGGAAACAGAGGCAGACAGAGGCAAAGTGGCCTCAGGTGGCCAGGCTGCTGATTACCTCCAGTATCAGGTGTGAAGTACTTTTCCTGAGTTGGGGAGCCACTGGGCCACAGATCTACTTCCTCACTAACAATGGCCCTGACTCCCCTCAGAGGACAGCCCGTCCAGCAGGGACCAGAGTCTATATGACAGGGCTGCATAATGTGTTATTAATACTGTAGGATTGGGAGGTTTGGAGATAAGAGAGCAGGGCTTTGTGGCTCCTGACAATGTGTGTAACATGACATCTCTTGGCTGGGCTTTCTGGTACAGCCTGTCTCCTTTGGATGTAAATGTGGGAACATTTGAAATGTGCCCTTGGAAGTTGATCCTATTTAGAGAAGATAGATAGTCTGAAGGTGACAAACTGGGTTGGGAGATGTTCCAACACTGAGAAACTGACAACGTTCACAAAACGCTATGAAGACAGCTTTCTCTCTCTCTCTCTCTCTTTTATTTTTATGGCAGTTTTAATAAATTTTATTTATTTATTTATTTTTCTTTTATTCATATGTGCATACAATGTTTAGGTCATTTCTCCCCCCTTCCCCCCATCCCCTCCCTTACCTCTCCTGCCGCCCCCCTCTCCCCCCCACCCCCTCGCTACCTGGCAGAAACTATTTTGCCCTTATCTCTAATTTTGTTGAAGATAGAGTATAAGCAATAATAGGAAGGACCAAGGGTTTTTGCTGGTTGAGATAAGGATAGCTATATAGGGAGTTGACTCACATTAATTTCCTGTGCATGTGTGTTACCTTCTACATTAATTCTTCTCAAACTAACCTTTTCTCTAGTTCCTGGTCCCCTTCTCCTGTTGACCTCTGTTGCTTTAATGAATCTGCATTAGTTTCTCTGCATTGAAGGCAACAACTGCTATCTAGTTTTTTAGGTGTCTTACCTATCCTCACACCTCCCTTATGTGTTCTCGCTTTATCATGTGATCAAAGTCCAATCCCCTTGTTGTGTTTGCCCTTGAAATAATGTCCGCATATGGGGGAGAATATACAATTTTTGATCATTTGGGCCAGGTTAACCTCACTCAGAATGATGTTCTCCAGTTCCATCCATTTACCTGCAAATGATAAGATTTCATTCTTCTTCATGGCTGCATAAAATTCCATTGTGTATAAATACCACATTTTCTTAACCCATTTGTGAGTAGTGGGGCATCTTGGCTGTTTCCATAACTTGGCTATTGTGAATAGTGCTGTAATAAACATGGGTGTGCAGGTGCCTCTGGAGTAACCTGTGTCACATTCTTTTGGGTATATCCCCAAAAGTGGTATTGCTGGTTCATATGGTAGATCTATGTTTAGATTTTTAAGAAGCCTCCAAATTTTTTTCCAGGTTGTACTAGTTTGCATTCCCACCAGCAGTGTAAAAGGATTCCTTTCCCCCCACCCCCCTGCATCCTCACCAACACCTGTTGTAAGTGGTGTTGCTAATGATGGCTATTATAACAGGGGTGAGGTGGAATCTTAGTGTGGTTTTAATTTGCATTTCCTTTATGGCTAGAGATGGTGAGCATTTTTTCATGTGTTTTTTGGCCATTTGAATTTCTTCTTTTGAGAAAGTTCTGTTTAGTTCACTTGCCCATTGCTTTATTGGTTCATTAATTTTGGGAGAATTTAGTTTTTTGAGTTCCCTATATATTCTGGTTATCAGTCCTTTGTCTGATGTGTAGCTGGCAAATATTTTCTCCCACTCTGTGGGTGTTCTCTTCAGTTTAGAGACCATTTCTTTTGTTGAGCAGAAGCTTTTTAGTTTTATGAAGTCCCATTTACCTATGCTATCTCTTAGTTGCTGAGCTGCTAGGGTTCCACTGAGAAAGTCCTTGCCTATACCTGTCAGTTGCAAAGTATTTCCTACTCTTTCCTGTACCAACTTTAGAGTTTGGGGTCTGATATTAAGATCCTTGATCCATTTTGAGTTAATATTGGTATAGGGTGATAAACATGGATCTAGTTTCAGTTTTTTGCAGACTGCTAACCAGTTTTCCTAGCAGTTTTTGTTGAAGAGGCTGCTATTTCTCCATCGTATATTTTTAGCTCCTTTGTCAAAGATGAGTTTGTTATAGTTGTCTGGCTTCATATCCGGGTTCTCTATTCTGTTCCACTGGTCTTCATGTCTGTTTTTGTGCCAGTACCATACTGTTTTTATTGTTATTGCTTTGTAATATAGTTTGAAGTCAGGTATTGTGATACCTCCAGCATTGTTCTTTTGACTGAGTATTGCCTTGGCTATTCGTGGCCGGTTATGTTTCCAAATAAATTTAACGGTTGATTTTTCAATCTCTTTGATGAATGTCATTGGGATTTTGATGGGAATTGCATTAAACATGTAGATTGCTTTTGGGAGTATAAACATTTTTACTATGTTGATTCTACCAATCCATGAGCATGGGAGATCTCTCCACTTTCTGTAGTCTTCTTCAATCTCTTTCTTCACAAGTTTATAGTTTTCCTTGTAGAGGTCTTTCACATCTTTTGTTAGGTTTACACCTAGGTATTTGATTTTTTTTTGAGGCTATTGTAAATGGAATTGTTTTCATATATTCTTTCTCAGTGTGTTCATTATTAGTGTATAGAAATGCTAATGATTTTTCTATGTTGATTTTATATCCTGCTACCTTGCTATAGCTGTTGATGGTGTCTAGGTACTTTTGAGTAGAGTTTTTTGGGTCTTTAAGGTATAGGATCATATCGTCTGCAAAGAGGGATATTTTGACAGTTTCTTTACCTATTTGTATTCCTTTTATTCCTTCTTCTTGCCTAATTGCTCTGGCTAGGAATTCCAGTACTATTTTGAATAGGAGTGGAGATAGTGGGCATCCTTGTCTCGTTCCTGATTTTAGAGGGAATGGTTTCAGTTTTTCACCATTAAGTATAATGCTGGCAAGACAGCTTTCTCTAATCATGGCTATGGCTAGGCTCTACCTGCCAAGGTGGGAGCGGGAGGAGCTTTCTCAGTTGTTAGATTACCCATCAGTTCTTGGAAAAGGTAACAATCACTCCTCACATCTCTACAATCATTGCAGTTTACAAAATATTTTCACCATCTCACCTGAATGTCTCCTTGCACCACCCTCAATAATTAATTTTATTGTGGCTTCCTGCTTTACTAATTAACGAGGAATCTGAAGATGGAAAAGTTGAGTGACTTGCCCAAGGTCCCAAGCTAGCAGGAGACAAAGTCAGGCTTTGAAACTGGGTTTTCTGACTTCAAGATCTATTCTTTCCCAGGACCTACCTTTGTGGTTACCTGTGTTTGTGCACTGACCAGTCCTGTGAATGTCCAGCAGAGAGAGTCAGTAGCGAAAGAGGCCCCCATGCCTACAGATTTAAAAGTGGGCCAGGAAAGATGCTTTTGCCTTAATTTGTCCTACCTACAAATCCTTCTTTCCTTTCCACCTTAGGCTTTCTATTGACAATAATTCCCTTTAAAAATGCAACATCTCACTCCAGTAAATTAAAAGTGCAGGAATATTATAAAATTCCATGCATTCTTTTCTGTTGAAATAGAATAGAATGGAATAGAATATTCCATTAGATATATAATAGAATTCTATTAAATCTGGTAGGTAGCAGAATGACATAGCATGTAAAAATATATGTACTGATAAATATATGAAAAAAAATCTAGCCAGGCATGGCAGTACACAACTGTAATCCCAACATTCAGGAGATGGAGGCAGGAAGATCATGAGTTCAAAGCTAACCTAGGCTACATAGCAAGACCATGTCTCAAAAACAAAAAATCTAGAAGGACTACAGTATGTGGTAACTTCAGTTTTCTTTTCCTAATCTGTTTTTATTTGAGTCTACACTGATGACGAGGTAAAATAAGAGAGTATTTTTTTAAAGTAAGAGAATCCTCATCTTAGTTCTGTAGAAAAGGACTGAAATACAACTCATAACCTCCCTTCCATTCTCCCAGCACCCACCTTAAGCCTCACAAAGTCACCAGGTAGCACCTTCAGGAGATGACTTGCAGCAGGCTTAGAGCCTGAGTTCTTTTCTGCAACAGGATACTACACAGGGCAATGGGATAAAGCAGAGGGGAGCCAGTGGCAAGTGCTTACCTGTCAAAACACAGTACCTGCTGCCCTCACATACTAGTGGTCAGTCATCATAGCTCTGCTTATAGCAGGGGCAGACATGGATGAAGGTGCAAGAGAAGCCTTCTGAGCCCCTGTGCTTTCCAGCTTCCAGTGCGACTTAGTTGAAGCACTCCTGGCACGTGGCATGCTGTTTTGTGAGGTCAGTAGGAGCATTCCGCCTGACCATTCTGGATGGGGTGTTGCCAATCTGATCTCTGGTGGGACCAGGACAGAACAGCAAAACAAAGTTTCCTTACCCTGGGATGTTCTCAAAGCTATCAGTACTTTGCTTAGCAATTAGTCATTAGATGTAAATTAGTGGATGGATCAATATAGCAGAGTAGTAAATAAAATAATATCTTAGAATTGTGAACTCCTCCTTTTTTTTTAAGAGTAGGGAGAGATCCTAGAAATTGTCAGATACTCATGGAAGTCATTGATTTGCCTTAAGTCACCCTAAGCTACAGGGACTGAGATGAGGGCAGATGGCAGGTCTCCTCCCCAATTCCAGTGCTTTTGCCCTAGCCTCTGTCCTCTTTGCCATCTCATACACAAATGTTTCAGGTCCCACTCCATGCAGGTGCTGTGCTGGTATGGGGAATACCCAGGTGAAGGCAGCAAAGGCCTTTCTTTGGAGAATAGAACATATTAGCTGGCTATTTGATAAAATGCATCTGCCAAAGGAAAGCCTTTGGATACATGCAGCCCAGAAGAACATATGCTTTTAAAGGGATCTGCATAAGGTAAATCCTGCCTGGGCACGTGATCCTGTCTTCATTTAGACTTCATTATGCTAGGTGAAAATGTCTGTGTCTTTGGGCAGTGCTGAAAGAGCAGAGGGAAAAAACACAATCCAAAACTGCCTGCTATACTTGACTGGAATTTGAGTAGTGTGTTTATTTGAAAAGCTTAAAACTCTTGTTTCACAAAAACAGTTGAGACCAGACACCACACCTTGTCTGTCTTTCCAGAAATGCCTCTTACAGAATGTCTCATGTATATCGTGTGACCTGGGTTGCTACTCTCCCATTTGTAGTCAGTCTTGCACCCCAGAATTTATTCTTTGTTGTGCCAGCAAGAACCTCCCATGGTTCTAGAAGTCAGGAGACCACTTTTGATGGAAACGCTGATGTTTTCAGGAGCGTTCAGGACCATTTCCATCTCCCCACGGCGTCCTCCAGTCGGTGGCCAGATGTCATGGACAGCCTCCCTGTCCAGTGCCCTTGTGATTTGTTTCAAGATCAAATGAATTAACAATACACACCAAATACTCCTTGTTTCTGTCTTGAATTGATCAAACCAACTGTAAAAAGACAATGAGTAAAGTGGTGGTAGAATGTAAAGTTAATGGTGTTGTGATTATGGCTTTTTTAAGGTAGACTTTATTTTTAGAGCAATTTTAGGTTCACAGCAAAATTAAGCAGAAGGTACAGAGATTTCCAATCTACTCCAGCCTCACACACGTACAGCCACTCCCATTGTCAACATGCGGACCAGAGTAGTACGTATTTCATAATCCGTGAATCTACATTGAGACTTCGTAATCACTCAAAGGCCATCGTTTATATTACATTTTGTGCTTGGCGTATATTCTATGAGTTTGGAAAGATTTGTACTAATGTGTCTTACATTATGCTGAATCGTATAGAGTACTTTCCTGCCCTAAAAATCCTCTGCTATTCATCCCCGCCTCCTCCTAACTCCTAGCAACCACTAATCTTTATGATTATGGATGTGCGTATGGATAAAGACCTCTATCTTTAAACTATGCATTTATTTTTAAGGGTTGGGAGGCATCATAGTTCAAACAAAATTAGCAATATCTTGTTAAGGCTGGGTGATGGGTCCATGGGTTTTTGTTGTACTGTTTTCTTTAGTTTTGTGTATATTCAATACTGTCCATTAAATGTTTTAAAATTTCAATAGTGGACAACTGTAAGTTCAGTACCTACCATGTGTCAGATTCAGGGTGGGAAAATTTTACATGCAGCATTTTATTATATCTTCCAATAGTTCTGTTAGTGTTAATTTCTCAAAGGAGGAAGATGAAATCTTCCTCAGGCAGGCAAAACGAATCTCAAAAGTCACACTGTATGTAGCAGAGATGAGACGCAACTCTGAATTTTTATAAATGTTTTATTGAGGTATAACAATTACACATACATCACATGTGTGCAGCTCAGTGAATTTTTATATGAACCCAACAGATAACCTATACCAGCATCAGGAGATGGAATATTGCTGGCACAAAGTCCCCATGTGACCTTGCTAAGCAATGCCCCCTTCAGAGATAAGCACTGTCTTGACTTCTAGCACCATACATGAGTTTTGCATATACTTTTAATTTTATATATTTGAAATAGTGTGGTGAGTCTCTTATGTGTGTGATGTCTTTTGCCTAGCACTTGGCATGTCATCCGTCCATACTGATATCTCTAACAGGGTTCTCCTTCTCATTGCTGTATGGTATCACATGATGGGAATATGCTACAAGATATGCCATCTTGATGGAATTGAGGGTATTTCTACTTAAAGGTTATTAGGAATGGTGCCCAATGAACATTTTTATACATATCCCTCAGTGAACATAAGCATGGATTTCTGATGGATGAATCTTTAGGAATGGAATTGCAGGGTCATAGGGTAGGCATGTTGAGAACTGCACACAAGTTTTCTTTCAGTTATATCAACCATTTCTTGCTGAAAAGGGGATTAAGAAATTAACTGCTTTATGTGGTTGGTTCCATCAGACTGGGAAATAGCATAGGGTCCTGGAAGGCTCTGAGGTAGAACCCAGAATTATATTTGAACTGATAAATTCTGATCCAGAGACCAGGAGGACCTGGTTCAATCCTTTATGGCTTCATGATTCTTTCTGGGAATAAGTTTAATGCAGGAAAAACACCACTTTGAGAAGTCCTTCCTCTGTGACTTTACAGAACAGCATGTCATTCCAAGTCACCAAAAATCATAGAGGAGAGAGAAATACAAACAACCTGGTTTAAACCATCAGTAAAAGAAAAGCAATTCATAAATAATTCAAGAAAAAACTATCTTGACATTTGGCCTACTTGAAAATTGGTCATTACTTTAACAATGGTGTTGTTGCAATTTCATCTTTAAGGATGAAATGAGTATTGTGGTAGCCCACTGTTGACTGTGAACCTAGGTACTAGGTTTCTCCCTGGTTCTGCTTCATCTTTTGTACCTACAGCCTCTAAGCTGTTCTTCCTGGAGCCCAGTTGAGGTGCTAGTGAAGTTTGGCAACCTTAGGTATAAGGAAGAACTGAAATGGACAGGATACTAATGCCAGTTCTAGGTGAATGTGATTGTCTATGATGTGGGGTATAAGAGTAGGAAAAAATGTAGGGTTAAGAGACAAATAGGCATGCTTATTAAAACCCTATGTCCACTTATTACTTGACCTTGAAGACATTACTTAATTCTGATTCTTTGCATCTTTCTTTGTAAGAAAAAGGATAATGAAACCAACCTTAGAGAAATACTAGGAAAAAAGTCAACTAGAAAGATAATAGGGGTAGGAAAGACAGAGAGAGAGAAGAGAGAGAAAATATCAGCTACTTTTCTTTGCACTTTATCAAACAGGTTCCAAGTTATTATGGTTCTCTTCTAAATTGTACAACTCTAAGGTTTCTAGAATTCCTTTCTCCTGCCTCCAAGTCATCTGGGTGTTGGTGTTAGGATTAGTTGGGTGCTGCTGAGGCTGGGTAGGGGTAGGAAGGGAAGTGGCCCATGTGCTTTTCACTAAACCTTAGTCCTCCTTCCCTTCTCTTTACACATGGATAGCACAGGAGGGCATGTGATCCTTCCTGACTCTTCTGTAAATTCTCTTAGATTTTATTTCCTGAGTGACTGAATCCCAAGGGTTAATTTTTTTTTATTTTTTGTTTTTTGATTGGTTAGTACTCTCACTTCCATCCAAAAGTTTTCTGCTAAAAATGCAGGTACAAAAGATCAAAACCATTTTGATACAACAAAGTAGGTACCGTGCAAAAGAGAGGAAAACTATAATGAAAACTTTCACATGGGAAAATTTGAGCTCTGAGCTTCCTAGCAGCCAGAAGAAAATGGAATTGTGTGAACCTCTGGGTTTTCATTACCTCATAGAAGGGGCTTTGCAGGTCAGGAGGACAAAATGTGCCCATTCTTGACCTCTGGGAGAAACTTGACACAGGAATCTTTATATAGGGTATGAAATAGGTAGAACATTACAAATTACATATATATATATATATATATATATATATATGAAGCTGTTGCAATGGATACAGAGGCACTCCCCATAGAGCTATTATTTATATTAGCCTCATCTCAATTTTGAGGCATCAACAGCCCCTCCCTTGTGAATGAAATACATGCATGGAAAATCACTCAGAGGTAGCCACTGTAGGTTCCAGGCTGAATCCACCATTTATTGGCTGTCTGACCTCAGACCACACATTCCTTTCTTCTGGGCCCTGGGTTTCTCCTCTATAAATAAGGGGTCATTTGCAGTTTTAAGAGCTAATGATTCTTATACTCTAAACCCACCAAACACTCCATTGTGGGGGTTCTCTGCCCAATGCCCATTGATGCCCTGTAAGGGTAAGTAGCAAGAGCAACCTCAGAGGAGATGAGATGAGGACAAAGGGACAAGAAGGATACTGTCACCAAGGAAACCAGCCTTGGGATCAGTTTTGTGGGTGGGAGAGGAGAGTGTACCACTGTGGCCCTGTATAAGCAGCATATCTTTCTCATAGGACTCTCAGTGTCTGGAATCTGCTGTCTCCTCTGCTTCTAGCCTTCTTTTTGTGTCCCACGCAGCAGAGGACTAGGTTCTCATGCAGTCTCTTGATTTCTGTGCTCCTCCGCCAAACCATAGGCTCAGTTTCCTTACTCTGCTCAGCAAGGTAGAGTAATCCTAGGCTATTCCCCAAGCCCAAGAGATGAAGAGGCCTACCTGGTACACCTCAAGGCCCATGCCATTTACTAAAGCTCACACCTCTCTTTACACACACTCCCTGCCACCAGGCATCTAGACTTGCCTAGAAACAGGACAAACCTGCACAGCCTCACCTTCATCTGCCAGAAGAAGGAAAAAATAGTCACGATGTCACCAAAGTACATTTTTTTCATCAATTGGGAATGAGCAATCAAGTCCCTTACACAACAAATTTTTCTTAAAAGGTCCCAACAAATCATGTTATAAATTGGTAATTCTAAGGTGGCCAGTTGTTGGTAATCATGTAACTCCAAAATGCCTAGAAGCCACATGACAATTCAAATCATAATTATCAGGAAATTATACAACTGCAAATTACCCTGCCTTGTGAGTGATGTAAATAAATATATATCTGCTCTGTGATAATGAATTTGAATGACATGACTAGTTAATTAGTAGCTACTGGAAATTTACCAATGGGATACTAAAGCAGTAACTTTCTCTTAAAGAGAGAAGAAGGCAGTTGAAATCTTTTCAGGTTAATTTAATAAAGGCATGGATATTGCTTTTTCCTTTTCTTTTCTCTTGGTCTCTATTTGAATCTGGAAAGTGAGGCTCTGTTAAATCGGCAACCAGAGCTCCCTAGAATGAAAACAAGTCAGAATGCAAAGATGATGAATTTCACACACTGGCTGTGTGACTTTGGGACAGTCCATACCTCCTGAGTTGTCATGAGGCTACATACATGGAAGCATGCTGTCAAGTGTGCAGGGTTAGCAGTTACTGGCTCTGATCAGGAGGAAAGCCCAACTTCACAAGCTGTACTTCTGTACTGAAGGCTGGATCTGATTCAGCTGGATATGAAACACTGTCAAAGTACAGCTACTGTCATACTTTGTTACTCGAGGATGGCAGATTGAATCTAGTACTGAACTTTTGCCACTTTCTGAGGGATATGATAAGTCCCTTTCCATCTGGAAATAAGGGATGATGCTTCAGCTGCGTGAGAGGAAGGGATTACACCCAAAGAAACTGAACTCCTCAGAGAGTATGTTCTCAGCCCTTGCCTATAACTGGTCAATTAATCAGCCAGGAATCAACTGACCAGTCAAAGTTCCATTTGTACCAGAGTGCCCAGGCTCTGCAACCACAGCTGTCCCACAGCCAGGTTTTCCTACTTCCTCCCAGATAGAGTTTCTCATAGGTGTCTCACTAAGGCAGGAAAATTCCAGAGGGGGAAAATAGTAGGCCAGCACCCAGCAATCTCCAAGGCCAGATTCAGAGAATCCTCTAGTACAATTAAGCCAAGAAAGGCCACTTTCCTATGACAGAAAAACGAATCGTACCGCTCAAGTTGCTTTCGATAAGGACTTCACCTTGACAAATAGAAAGCTACTCTCCACGATGATAGATTTATATTCCAAAGTGCTGCTAAACTTGTAACCATAGTAACAAACAAAGCTATTACATAAAATGCCTTTGCCATGTGAAAGCAATAATTATATTAACCAGATGGGAGGAAAAAGGAGAAGGAAGCCTGATCAATGGGGAAGGCACCAGTAAATTGGATTGAAAATGCATGACATTTTCCTAAATTACATCCATTTAGGAGAAAAGGTGGGAGTCCCAAGGATAAGGAATGGGATGAAGTTGGGACCCGACCCCACCAGGTGGCAGTATACAGAAGTTGTGGAGGTATCTCCTCTGTGGAAGGATTTGGGGCTTCAGAAACCAGTTTAATACTTCTTCAAGGCTTGATTGCAGAGAACCATCCCCTCCTGTCGCCAATCCGATGGTGAATTTCCTTGTCAACACTAACAATGCAGAACTGCCCCAAATTAGATTTTACTTAAGAGGATGTTGGTTGAGAAATATTCTAGTCTCAATAAGCAATGTGTTGAGTGAAACCTCAGTGTAATCTGATTAGCCCTTGAGCATAGGATATGGATCAGGACTCACCATGCAGTGAACGCCTGAGTTTCTATCCAGATCTTTCCCTCTTCGCACTTGCTTCTTTAACTTAACTGCCCTTCAGATTGCACTAAAGAATACTGAGCGGGTCCCACCCTCACCATTGCTGATTGAACTGTGTGCTACACAGCTTGGGCACTGGGACTTTTAAAAATTCTCCATGTTGGGGCTTGGATGGATAGGAAGCTATTTATTAAGTTGCAACTGATCTGATTTATACAGAGTTGGCATATTTGGAGGCAAAGAGAGTTCGGGACTAGCTTCCTCATCAATGGCTTTCTCTTTTAGTCCAGTGGGCAGATCTATATCTAATTATTCTACCTCAAAAATGCCAGCTAAATAGCAGAGAAAGTGTGGTTCAGGCTGTCGTTGCACTTGGCGCAGGACATCAGGGCCTGTCCCTTGTTTCTAGTGAACTGTGAGTCTGGGTGATGATGCCTGCCATATGCTCCCTACCAGTTATATCTGCTCCTTTACAAGCTGGAAGAGTAACACGACACACACACATATCTGGAGAAGCTGAAGATCTGCCTGCATCTTGTGTAATTTGACCCAATCAGTCAAAGGACAGATAAAGCGACAGCCCAGGGAAAAATGTCAAGTAGGCAAAACTCCATAGCGTCCTCACCTCCCTCTCCAGTCCCCACCCCATAGATTGTAAGCCTCTCTTTCCTTCCACTTGATTTTAGATGCAAAATGTTGGTGAGGGAGATAATTGGCTACTCAGAGAGAGAAACTCCCCCACATCAAACTACTGCATATAGTGTTTCTAATAGCCGTCACACCTGGAGTTCTTGTGTGCTAGACAGTGCCCTGAGAGCTTTACTTATCTCAGTGAAATTTCTCGGCAGTTTTGTCATGTTTTCAGTTCATAGAAGAAGAAACTGAGACTTTACAAAGTTCACTATCTTGGCCTTGGCCCCTGAGCCCCTAAGAATCAGGACCAGACTCCCACCTTGTTCTGAAAATTCCTCCCTGCATCCTCCAATACAGGAGCTGCTAGTCACATGTGGCTATTTTAGTTTAAATCCAAAATAGTTAAAATTATATGAAATTTAAAATTCAGTTCTTCAGTCACACTAACCTCATTTCAAGTACTCAGTGGGTGTACATGGCTACTGACTACTGTATTGGACAGGATAGTGACAGTGTTTGTGCCACTGTGGAAAGTCCACCACGGTGGACATTTTTGTATTGGCACAAAAACAGATGCTTAGACCAATGGAATAAAAAAAGAGATCCAGAAATAAGCCCACACATCTACAGTCATCTGATTCCTGACAAAAGTACCAAAAATTTACATTGGAAAAAAAGTAGTCCCTTTAATAAGTGATACTGGGTAAACTGGATATCCACAAACATGGATATCCAGAATCATGGATATCCACATGTGGAAGACTAAAACTAGATCCCTATCTCTCACTCTGTACCAAATCAACTCAAAGGCTGGCTATAGTGTCTTACATCTTTAATCCCAGCTACTCAGGAGGCAGAGATCAGGAGGATCATAGTTTGTGGCCACCCAGGCAAAAAGTTAGAACCAACCTTAACAAACAAGCCAGAAGTGGTGGTACATGCCTGTAATCCTAGCTACACAGGAGACTGCCTAGGAGGATCAAGGTCTAGGCCAGCCCCAGAATAAAACATGAGACCCTACCTGAAAAATAACTAAAGCAAAAAAGGGCTTGGGGATATGACTCAAGTAGTAGAGCACCTGCCTAGCAAGCACATAGCCTTGAGTTCAAACCCCAGCACTGCCCAAAAAAATAAAACAACTCAAAATGATCAGAGACTTTAATGTAAGACGTAAAATATTGAGAGTACTAGAGAAAAGTATAGGGGAAAACTTCAAGAACTAGGGATAGGCAAGGGCTTTCTGAATAGGACTCTAGTAGCTCAGGAAATAAGAGCAATAATTACCAAATGAAATCGTGTCACATTAAAAAGCAAAAGAAACAATCAACAGAATGAAGAGACTACCTGCAGAATGGGGGCACATCTTTGCTACCTGTTTATCTGACAAGGGATTAATATCCAGAATATAAAAAGAACTAAAAAAATTAAGCACCAAATGAACAAATTATCCAATCAATAAATGGGCAAATGAACTGAACAGACACTTTTCAAATGATGAAATACAAATGGCCAATAAATACACAAAAAAAAATCCAAAATTTGTGCAAAAAAAATACACACACAAAAAGATGTTCAACATTCTTAGACATCAGATAAATGCAAATCAAAACTACATTGAGATTCCATCCCACCCCAGTAGAATGACTATCATCAAGAAAACAACAAATGCATGGATATGGATGCAGGAGGAAAAGGAACACTTGTTCACTGCTGGTAGGAGTGTAACTTAGTCTAGCCACTATGGAAATCAGCATGGAGGTTCCTTAAAAATTTTTAAAATAGCTGGGTACCAGTGGCTCATGCCTGTAATCCTAGGAGGTAGGGGTCAAGAGGATCACTGTTCGAAGCCAGCCTCAGCAAATAGTTCGTGAGACCCTAACTTGAAAATACCCAACACAAAAAAGGTCTGGCAAAGTGACTCAAATGGTAAAGCACCTACTTAGCAAGTGTGAGGCCCTGAGTTCAAACCCCAGTACTGCCAAAAATAAATAAATAAAAATAGAACTTCAATATGATCCAACTCTACCACTTCTGGGTCTATTCCCAAAGAAACAAAGTCTGCTTACTACAGAGATACCTGGATCCCTATGTTCATTGCAGCACCATTCACAATAGCCAAATTATGACGTCACCATCAGTGGAGTTTTACTCAGCCATTAAGAAGAATGAAATTATGTCATTCTCAGGAAAATGGATGGAACTGCAGATCGCCATGTTGAATGAAATAAGCCAGTCTGGGAAAGACGCTGTCACATGTTTTCTTTCATGTGTGGCATGTAGGATTGGGGGAAGACATGAAAGTAAAAGGCAGATTATTAAAGGAATGTGGAAGAGAAAAGGGGGAGAGGGAGGGATGTAAGAAAGGTTGAGGAAGGGATGAATCTGATCAATGTACATTACATGCATGTTTGGAAGTATCATAACGAAACACATTGTATAACACCTTGTATTAATGAATATATACCAACTTAAAAAAAGAAAGTCTACTATGCTTAGAAACAATGTACAAAATCTCTCCAATTTATAGATGAGAAACTGAGGTCCCAGGAGGAAACACAATTTGTCTAAGACACCCTTTTATAGCACCCTCTGATGAGGTAAAGCGGGAGCTAGAGCCTGGGCTTCCTGCACCTTCACATTGGGCCATACCTGCCACTCAAATGTGGAATAAAGGAAGGCTGAGTGAAAGCCAAGGAGGCTCTGCCCTGTCTGTGCTGCACAGCCTGGCTGGGCCTAGGGAGGTGATTTTGAATGTGGCCAGCCCTGGAAGGGTTCCTCTAGGCCCTAAGTTATTGCCGCTAAGGCAAAGCCACATGCATTTGTGGTATAGCAAGGAGACAGTTCTGCCCTGTAGCCTGTGCCCCCAGTGCTACCCCTGCTGCCTGAGCACTTCCTCCAGGGGTCTGTTCTATGCTGGTACCTACAGGGTGGCTCGTCAGATCACTTTTGGTAAAGAGATCCCATGCTTGTGGTCCAGAATATGCTTCTTCTGGCCCACACTGGGAAAAGCATGTGGCAAAAAGGACTGCCCTGAGGCTTGACTCTGCCCTGCTGGGACTCAAAAGCCAGAGGAGCACTAGGACCCAGATATGCAGTAGACTAGAGAGAACTTCTCTAGGGTCAGACCAGTGTTCAAGCGCTACCAGCTGGGCCACCATGGGTATGACATATAGAATCTCTGATCTCCCCTCTTCATTGTAAAGTCACAATCAGCATAACCATCTGGTAGGTTTTGTTATAAGAACTGGAATGAGAGATGGGAGCCTCTGGCCTAATATCTGGTTCAGGGCAGGTGGCCAAGAAATGCCAATTCCCTTCCGTCCCCTCTGCTTCCACTCCAGCTTGTTCCTGGAGGGCTCCCCTTACCCCCAGAGCCCTAAGACATTTCTGAGGTTGTTCATCAGGTGAGTAATCACTGTAAGATGCCTGTCATTTTGAGTCTTCACTGCCTTTATTTCCTAAGTGGTGGAACTCCCAGGCCTTGGTTCCCGTGGATTTACTACGCATTGGTTAACCAAGTTCATGGAATATTTCCTAGTCAGATGAATGCAGTGGAAAAGTGCATTCTAGAACTTTGTGTTACAGCAAAAGAAAGAGAACACATATTTAACGAGAAAGACGCCAGCCACACTATGAAGTATCCGTTCGCATCTCAAGTATTTACTGAGTGCTTTCTGTGAGCTAGGTACTATGCTAAATATTGGGGCTACAACAGCAGACATGTTAATTCCAAAAAACCACACATTAAAAGCACACCTTTGTGTTTTTTTGTCATGGATATAGATGTCTAGAAGGATGAGTGGTTAACTTATTCCCGTAAAGTGTAGAGTTAGTAAAACTAATCCATTTAACTAGAAATCTACACTCCCCAGTCTTCTCAGTGGACAAGACTTTGGGGGAGCCCTTTCCCCACATCTTCTACCCTGTCTCTTACAATCTGGCAGTACAGTTTACATTTGGTGCTTCTTGAGTCCGAAACAATTCCTTAATTCAACAAATGATCACAGGTTGTTCCCTGGCCATGTAAGTGCTGAGCACAGCTGAAGAAGGAACTGTGCTCCCTGAACGTGAGCCCCTGAATGTTTTCACAGTCCTTCCCCAGTCGGCTGAGTGCGTATCATCTGTGGAACATCCTCCATGCGCTGACACAGTGTTAGAAACAGGGTTGTAAAGGTGAGCAAGCAGGGTTCCCTGCCTACAAAACTCACAGTACTGAAGGGACACAGCCCGAAACAGAAGCCCCAGTCCACTAGCTCACATTCCATGGGAAGGAGTGACCTGGGGAAAGGAGCAGACCATTGTTTGGGTTCTGGGAACTCTGGATGGAAAGTCAGAAAGAAAAGGAAAGAGAATTCTCAGAAGAGAGAACAGCATATGTAAGGGCACAGATATCTTCTATTCAGACCTCCTTTAGTTAACTCTAACTCTACAACTGTTACTTTGACCCTAAACAGTAAACACAGAGTGTTTAAGTAGGTTCTTCATGCAAGCAAATATTTGCTCATGGCTATTCTTTACCCATGTCTGTGACTAACAAATATCAGCAAAACACAGCAGTGTCTTTGTTCTAGCATTTGCCTTAAAATAGGGTCCCCTTTCTGTTTTCTACTTGACTCACACGAAATAGACCTAGAATGAAGTAGGTCATTTGGCACCCTGAGATAAAGGACAGCCCAGTCTATCATATAGCAGGCAGAGGGAACTTGAGCTGACAGTCTTTAAGAAGTACAATAACAATAAGGAGACTTGGCAACCAGAATGGAATGCCCAGATGTTGGCCAATTTCCTTCAGGCTTTCTAAGGAGAGGTTGGTGTAGGACGATGGGTTGGAAGGGTCAATCACATGCTTGTTTTACTGGCTTTGGAAACTGGGGTGGGGGGGGTGACCAGGAGCTCTCTGTAACTTTCCAGGTGGTAGAAATGCCAAGGTCCCCTCCTTGAATTTGAATACTGGGTGCTGGGCTCCAAACTGTCCTCTAAATCCCAGCATGCAATTGTTGAGAACCAGGGCAAGGAAGAGACCCTGCAAAGTGTGTACCCAGGGATATAGTGGAGCCTAATACAGGCAAATATCAAAAAGAATAAACCCTATAGAGTATTGTGGTTGGTGAGCAGTATTACCTTGGCAAAGTATTGCTTCTTCAAATTGAACTTGTTTCTAAAATTGGATCATGGTAATGGTTGTGCCACTCTGTAAACTTACTTAAAATTATTAAATTGTGTGCTTATAATGTGTAGATTTTATGATATGTAAATTATGCTTCAATAAAGCTGCACTTAAAAAATTGAACCAAACTTGTTAATGTATCTTCAAACCATTTCTCTGAAGCCTAGAGGTTTTAACAGGCCTTTCCTTAAGAAAAGTAATGCATGGACTTCAGGGCTCCAAATATGCTTTTGGCATTCCTCTCCACTTCTGTGACCTCCCCCATCAGTCACCCAACACCCTTCTCTTCTCTTTTAACCCATCAAGCTCCCCAAAAGAATGCTTAGAATTTTCCTTATTCATTAATGGAATCATTAGCCCATTGTCCAGAATGAATTCTTTAATGTATTTGTGCTTTAAACCTGTCTCCTATTGTAGAATGATTTGTTTAATCCCCTCAAGGGATTTAAAATCGTAAGGGAAGGAATAGAAGAGAATTGAAGAAGAGGGGTTTTCCCCTAAGAACCTAGAAATCACAACAGGAAGGCAACCATCTACTGTCTGCCAATAAAATCAGATCAACTGACTGAAGATGATGAAAGATTGGGTTGGTCCAATGTTCTCAGACACGGCCATGTAAATGGCCTTGAGAGCAGAGGGCATGCTGCAAGACTGGTCAGGCCATGTCACCCATCCATCAGCGAATCAGACCCAGCCAGGAGCCAGAGCTCACTCTAGTCATAAAGACAGCTGCAGACTTGTAAAGATAGTTTCTATCACAGGCTATGACTGACAGTGTGGGGATGAATTTAATTGGATATTATAGGGTCACTCTTTTAACCTTTAAAAGCATTTTGCATGGAACAAGATAGAAGCAATATAATTCCATGCAGAGAAAACTGGATGTGGCACTAGTCAGTCCAGGTCTGTCCCTTCTCTGTTATTCTCATGCTAGGAGAACTTAAACAAGCCAGCAAAACCTCCAGAGTTTCAGTCTTTTCATCTCTCAAATGGGACCCTAACTTCAAGGGTTATTTGAAGTAAATGCCATTCACCTGTCTATTATATATATGTATTGCAGAGAATAACTGAGAATGAAGATATGGGGCAGTTGTTATAAGTGAAAGGCTCTACAAGTGGAAAGCATTGTTATTTGCTCAATTTTCCCAATACTTCTCTGAAAATGATGTGCAGTTATAACCTGCCCGCCTGATGGTGAAGCAGGGCACCCATAGTGAAGAGACTTGGCTAGGATTAATTTTCACATCTCCTGGTAAAAATCGTGAGGCTTTCTGAAAGCCAACATTTTTAAGATTCAGGGTTAGTTTCCACTGTGGTTCAGGGAATCCAGACAGAGAACGTCAACATTGACATTTCAGAACCCTTCCAATTAGTCTCAAGAGTTCAAAAATCTCTCTCTGTTCGATACATCCCGGAGTGTAATCGTTTGTTGGTAATAACCTAGCCCGAGTTTAGCTTCATGGATCTGACTCTGAAGCCGGACATCCTATGGACGAAAACACCACTTACTTCTTATTGGCATGTTGTGGGGGGAATGGCTGCACGCAGCTAGGAAACAGTTTTATTTTTCCCCTTTGCAACTCAGTTATGAGGCTGAAGGGCACATATGGATTTTTTCCACAGGAAGCAAAGGGCTTTCCAGGCTTACTTGATCAGTAGATTCTGCCTCACCTCTGTGGTGAAGAGTTAGCTGCTTTTAAGAGGCAAAAACACCCAGTCAGAAATAAAGAAGGAAAAAAAATGATAACACATTCCAGATCACCTTATAAAAAAAGTGGGAGGTGCTCTAAATCTTGGCCTTTCATTCCTGCCTCACCAGGAGGCTCCACGAATCAAACAAGAAACAACAAGGGCCCTGGGTAGTGGTGAGAACTCTGAGTTAGGAGCCAAGAATTCACACCAGATTCTGTCCCCAAACCTGATTCATGCTGAGGGAGGACCCTACTCAGAGCCTTCACCCTTCTGTCCCTCTGTCTATAAAATGAAGGAAGTGGACTGGCTGCTTTCTAAATGCCTCTTTTATAAATATCCCCTGATTGTATTTTTTATAGATTTTCTCAGAGCACATCTGTCTCTGTATGTGTGTGTGTGTATGCATGAAGGTTAAATAGCTCAATAAAGGCTAAGTTTGAACAAAAGATAGAAAGGTAGGAATAAGTCTTGGTACTGAGGTTTAGTATTAACTTTGGCTTTTCCTGCTAGTACTCCTATGTTCTAAGAAGCCAGTCTGCAAAGTATTGAAACCTTGGGTTTGAGGTTGGTGAGATACGCTTTATTTTTTTGTTATAATCCTAGAGATTGATCAAGGATCAGTTGATCCTCAGCTCAGCTGGGAGTTGGAGTTTAAGGCTGGTGAAGATGTCCATCGTGGCCTCTGGAGTGGAATCCCTAGCAGGGTGATCCTTGGGAACCAGGATCCTTGCATATCTGAGTGTTTGAGGTATTGAGAGGAGATTCTGTTACACCCCTCACTGGTGCTGCACAGTACATAGAATGTATTTGCAGCCTCCTCTCTAGCGGTTTCTTCGGACATGTTTCAACTTGTCTGAGGATGGGCGGTGTGCAAAGACCACTCGCTCTCTCTCCCTCCACAAGGTAATAAGACAATCAGGTTCATCCACGCACGGAACACAGTGGTGGGTAGGCTCATTATGCAATGTGGACAATGGCATGCCAGAGTCTGAAGGGACATCCTATCTCTGTAGCCCTGCGTTGCTTGTCCACAGTAACCTTAGCATGCTCTCAAAACTAAAATACAATAATAAAAAAATAAAGTAAAATAAGCCCCATCTTTCAGTACACCAAGCAGCAAGTCGGGCGTAATCACCACGGTGCTTGGTGTCTGGCACAATTATTCAGTTGGCAGAACCACACTTTCTCTATGGGTAACAAGCTTAGTGTTTAGCCTGCATTACTGGGGCAGTGGAGAGGGGAGGGGATAAAATAGGAGAGAGACTGCTACAGAAATGAATATTGAATCCAAAGTATTATTGGAATCTCTGGAGAAAATGGCTCGTGAACATACAGGATTTTTAGTACAGTTTAAAAAAGGATGATTCTTCTGGTTTTTCCATTTATTGTAGCTTCCCAAAGCTTATTTTTAGAAGCACTAATAGTGCTGCCTACCCCTGCACTCATTTTTCTACAGATTTGAAAATTTGGTTTTCCTGTCCCTCCAGAGGTGCCTTCTATTTCTAAAACATTAGTACCATGAGCGGGGAAAATAGGGCATTTTATCAGAGAAAGTAGATTTGGATATTTGCATTCCATTCTGATTAGTATTTTTTTGTTTCTCTCAGTTCATTCTGAATTGAGGGAAAATAGGTTCAAATGGAAATAATGTGATGTCAAGATCTCTGGAAGCCACTCACATGCCCACCCTACACACTGTGATTGGCTTGGGCATGAAAGTGAGTGTCCCTTAGGACTGGGTCAATAGTGGCCCTGAGTTAGGAACAGACCTCACCAAGATGGCCCAAGTATAAACTCAACTGTGGAAGACCTCTTGTGCTCATGGTGAGCTATGGAAAGAAACCACATTAGCTTCAAATGCATGTGGCTGTGTTTCTGGGTGGAGGAAGGGAATTCTGAGCATCCAGGCAGACCCCAGGCACAGGCTCAAAACCAGAACTAATGTCTCTGAATAGGAGTCAGAGAATTGCCATTCTAAAAGGACCCTTTTTGTGTGAATTGTGCAGCAGGGAGTAAGGTTTCTGACCACAGAGTCTGCTGTGGAACCATTACAGTGCTTGAATTCTAATTGGAGTTAGTGGCCTTAATGACTTCATATAGACGTGTGCACAAACTGAGCGGCTTTGCCAGGTGACACATGGCCCTAGTGGGAGTGCAGCACTATACCACTTACACTTATTGACTGCCAGTGTGGCTGTATTCCTGAAAGCAAGCTCAGTGTGGGCATCCTCAGCCATTGCACCCTCCTTTTATCAGGAGATGGCTTTGTGGACACATGGTTTCCTGTTTCAACCTTACAAGTGAAGTTTTAAGAAAAGAGATTTCTACACATGGCCTCTTCTAGCTCAAAGAATTCACAAATTAGGACCCTAAAATGTTAGTTTTGGAAGGGAATTAAGAGGCCTTCTAATCTCATTGTTAGTAGTTAAGAGGCGAGCTTGCTGTCAGCACTTCTTCCAGATAGTGTCTGGTCTAGGTGGACAGTCTGTGTCTCTTGACTCCTCTTCCATTATTTTTTCCACTGATCCTTGAATAGGACCAATGGAATGGTGCTGGCACATAAGATACAGTTAAAGAGAAAGAGATTCTGTTAAATCCCTTTTGACTCTTTCTTGCCTCTCTCTTGCCTCCAAGCCTCTTCCCAACTCTTCCAGGCTGTGCAGCCCTGAGAAAGTAGCTTTTACTTCTCTGTATCTTGTTTACTTTGTGTGTGGTCATTATAATGGTGATGATAATGATGGTGTTGGTGATGATAAGGGTAGTGACAATGAGAACTCCCTCCCAAAGTGGTTCAGTGGCCCAGAGTCAGAAATTTGTCTTCAAATGGCTCTCCTTCCTTCTAGCTACTTGGAGTCATTTACTTTCTAAGCTTCAGTTTCCTTGATTTTAAAATAGGGAAAATAATTTCTAACATACAAAGTCATAGAGAAGATAAATGATTAAATAATGTATCTAAAGCTCTTAGCCCTAGTTCTCCATAAATGACTTTTTAAAATTATTCCAATTGCCAGCAATAATAATGAATCAGAAAATTATGAAGTCCTTAAAATCCTAATGTACAATAAAAATAATTAGTTCTTATTAACCAAAGTGACCATAGTGTCCAACCCAAGTTGTTGATGATTGTCTTCCTAGCAGCTGGATCAACCAAAGCTGGAACTTAGATTTGCTTGCTAAAATAATGTTAAATTGTTTGGTTTTCTTTTTTTCCCCTCTGGTACAGTCTCGCTATTTCTGACATGGCCAAAGAGACCACAGAAGGCATTAAACTAGAGAAGAGAAACTAAAAACAAGATCACACAGAACGAGAGATTTCCTATAATGGTCAGGACCACATCCCTGCCAGTTTGATTTCCTGTGCAGATGTGTGTGTTGAAAAGATTGATGTGGGTGCAACCTTAGCCCCTGTTTGAAAATTACACATACAAATGGTACTTTAATGTACATGTGGTAGTTGGCGGGTTGTGTTAATTACATGTGAACAGAGAGATGGTGATAATTCACTCCCTTAGCCCCTGGTAGCTAATTTCTTTACATCCAGGGGAAAATTCTGTTGGGGTCCATGAGTAGCTGTGGTACAATTAGGCAGCAAGAAGGTTTTTGTCAGTACAGTTGTCATTGATTAGTATTTACTTTAAAAAGAGTAAAAGCTATTCCCTCATGCCAGAGCTGCCTAATCTGTCAGAGACAAGGCTCCACGTTTTGGAGTCTCATAGCTGGCTTTTTCATATATTATGGAACCCCCTCAAAAGAGAATCCAGTATGAAAATCTTCCCAACTGGTTTTAATGATGTTCAAATAAAAGGCATATACCACAGCCAAGATCTCATTAAAAGAAGCCTTTTTGTAGATTTGCTTATTTATTTATGAAACATCGCTGAAATATTTATAAATGCTTCCCTGATATTTGTCTGAAAATCCATGTTAGGACTTCTTTGGTAGAAGATAGGGAGGAAATGGAGGAGGAGGATATGAGGGAAGAACAAGAGGTGAATTCAGCAACTTCTTCCTGAAGCAGAGAAATGGATGTGCCAGGGTATACAAATGTGTCACTAGGGGGTGCCCCAAGAACCAGGCAGACATAAACCTGCTCATAACAGGTGACCAGACTTGCTTGGATCTCTTAAACAGAAGCAATGGCAATCACAAGCTCTCTGTTTAATTTTCCTGACAGAACGGGGGCAGATAGAGATGCTCCTGAGGCCTTTATCACTTCCTTCACTTTTAGACTATTTATTAATTGAAATAATAGTTATGATACCCCTTGCCTCAGACCTACTTTCATCTGTTTAGCAACTGCTTTCTATGAAACACAAAAGAGCTCGGTTGATGACACTCATGTCTTAATTAACCATTGAATACCTTATAGAGCAGCTGTCACAACTCTTGTCACTTGAAAGAAAGCACAGTGGTCCCTGTTTGAAAAAAATAAAACAACACATACACAGAAAGAAAAAAAAAGTTGATCTAATGAGCTGTCTTTGACGTGTCTTAAGAATTGCATTTTTTTTTATCATCATACTTTGTACTCCCATAGCAATGCAAATTAGGGCCTGGGCTGCTCTGGAGGAAACCAGTGAATTTGCATTTCTCCCCACCTTTCAGAAAGAGACATTGGTTACCCAGTGGCTTAGGGAAATGGTCCAAGATCTCAGAAGAGAAGGGGCTGATGTTCCCTTATGTAACCAAAATAGCTCCAAGCCTTTCCAGACCATGATGTGAAGGAGTCTTAAGACTCCCAGAGCTGCTAGCCCTTGCCTCCTACTATAGGTAAAGTCGCCCTTTACCTAGCATCCTCTTGAGTTCCCAAAGAGGTAGAGGTGTTTTACATGTATTTAGGATTAAATAGTCTGGGCTTCCACTCATCACTGGGCTCAGCTGGCTATTATGAGATCTCCTAATGCCATCAACATTGGTCTCAGTCACCTGTGACTCCTGGACTTCTCCTACTTAGGGTGAACAAGAAGACCCTATCCACTAACCCTGTCCAATCTTTCCTTACCATGACAGAGCAGAAACCTGTGTTAAAGTGAGGAGAAAGCTCTCTGTCACTGTGCTCACTTAGAATCATACTGTAATAGAATGCCTGGATCACCAAAACATTCTAGAATTTGGTGAGAGATCTTTAAGTTCATACTTATAGGCGTTTTTTTCCCTGAGATATGAACAGCCCCTGGAAAATAGGGCTGGATGGGGTCAAATATCCATGACACTGAAAGAGAACACCAGCAATGGAACACCTCCCTGTTGATTGGCACAATTATGGCCAAGTCTAATTGGTCCTGCAGATTCTCTCATGGTGACCCTTATTTTCCATCCTGTCTGCTGACATTCCTGGGCACTCTTCTCGCACCATCATACCTGTCTATACATGTTCAAATCCCGTTGGTTGTTGCAGTTCAAATCTACTTTCTTAACTAAGAGCTCCTTACCCAGCATGCAAATAACTATTCAGAGAAAGCACTCTCATTCTACTTCATGCATAGTATACCTAAGATCAGCTGTGTCCCCATGAGGACCCCCATATCATAAAGCTAACCCTTATAAGGGGAAGGCCTTCAGCAAATCCCAGGATATACTTGGGGAGGATAAACATGGAAAGTATCTAATAATTAGCTCATTTCAAATATGTTACTATAGTTAGATGGTATTTGAAACCTTATAAAGGACATGAGTGCCTGCTAATTGGTCTGCAGATTCCTCAACGACAACACAAATGCTGCTGTTCCCAAGTCCAAGCTCACAGTCTAGAGTTAGTAAGCACTCAATATGAATGATAGGAAATCAGAGCAGCTCAAGGATTATTATTGACCTTTCATTTCTCTAAGCAAACAGATATTATACATATCACTACAAGAAATGCAAAATGCACCCCCACAGGCTTTTCAAATCAATGGAACAGCAAGGCAATTTCCAACAGGGGTTTGCCAGGGAAATTTTAACTTGTTAGGAGATGTTATGCTCTTTGCCACCTCTCTTACAGCTCCATTATGTGATCTTTTAGGAACCAACTTTCTTCTATTTTGCATAACTCTAAATTCATGGTCCTTGGGAAAGCAATCACCCTTGTAATAACTATTGTGTTTCTGATTTTTCCAAATAAGGGGTGTGCTCATCTGTGAATTTGCATTGGGATGACATGGTGCATTCTGAATGGCGGAACCTCAGAATTTGCCACTTTGCATTGCACAGAACTTGGGGAAATTGTTGGGGAGTACAATAGGTTTGCCTGCTGATCTCCAAAATCAGTAGTGCCTTGAAAATCTGCACCATATCTAGGGTCTAAAGAGACTAAGGAGGCCAAATGTGAAGTAGACAGAATTAGGACTCTGAAACTGACTGACTTGAGTGGGGTAGGAGGGCTCTGGAAGCATTACATGTGAAGTTTTGTGCCAATTGCCAGTTGGGGTCCATAAACGCATCCAGCAGTAGAAACAACAGTTCTTGCTGGGCTCTGCCAGTGGTGCCCCTGGGAAGATAGACACTGTTACTTCTTTTACTCTAAAGATGCAATGAGCCTGGTTATGCTTACTTTGTGTATAATTAGCCTCCTGTCCCTGGCTACATTGTCCCTTGTCCTCCCCTGGGACCTTCCAAAACAAAGAATATGAACATGGTACCTGTGGTTGATGTGCTGAATACCTGTTAATTTGACTTCAGTAGTGTGCCACCTTGGAGCTGGTAGGCTCAGCCAGAAAGGCTAGACAGTGTCCCCATACACAAAGAGGAAGACTTGTCCCCTGCATAAAATACTTCAGATTAGCCTACTCTCTCTCCAAGGCACTCTTTTTTCAATTTTATTTTTGTGTCTGGGAGAAATCCCCAATTAGGAGCTAATAAACTTGAACATTTGCTAATATTCCTTACAGCTAAGAGTATGTCACCTGGTTCTGAGCATCCTGCAAGCAGCCTGGAAGAAGTAGGAAGCTTCTGCCCAGGGGTGGAGCCGGCTTACCACACCTTTTCCAACCCTGAACTCAGGGACATGACTTCACTCAGCTGAGGTGGGAGAATTTGTGACACAGAAAGGGCCAAAACTACAAATCAGGGGTTTCCCTCTGCCCTCCTCCCCGCCTTCTCCTTGCTACTCTTCTTGCCCAAGAAGCTGTGTACATGTGCCTATAAGAGAACACAGGACACAGTCTGAACAGAGACTGGATGAGCCCTGTGTTTCTCTAGGCCTGGTCTCAATTCTACACAGCAGAGTTTTTGGGCACTGAGCTATTCTTATGTGTAAAAGGATATTCTCTTTTTTTCTTTTCTTTTGGTGGTGCTGGAGAGCCTTGTGCTTACTAGGCAGGTGTTCTACCACTTGAGCCATGCCCCAATCCTTTTGGCTCTAGTATATTGTTCAGATCAGGTCTTATGCTTTTGCCCAGGACTAGCCTCCTATCTCCATGATCCTCTTAACTCCACCTCTCACATAGCTGGGATTACACTTATGAGCCACCATGCCTAGCCCAAGGTTTCCTTTCTTTACCTGGATCAGGAAGCTGATCCACAGTTCACAAATTACTCTTAATGAAGTTAATCACATGATAAACTTTGGGTTACCCTATGGCATTTTCTTAAATCATAAAACCTCAATGAGCAAACATGTATATGAATCTCCAGAACCTTCCCTATAGAGTTTACCTACTGACCACATGACAATGTTAAGGCAGCTTTTTAAAAGTGAGCCATAAAAGGCTAAAAAGTGAAAATGTGAAAAGGCTAAAAAGTGGTGTTTGGAAAATGAGTCCAAACACCATTTAAGTAAGACAATATTATTCAGCTTTATCTGTAGTAGTGTCCAAATCTGTGAGACAGAAGCATAGAAGAATCTGACTCAGTAAGGTTGATTAGCTTCCCAAACAGTAAAGCTTCTGGCAAACTCAAAGGGGTGCCAGGAAACATTTCAAATAGTTGAGGAAAACACAGTGATTCTTTTTTTTTTTTTTTTTTTTTTTTTGGTGAGGCTTTTTTTTTTTTTCATTTTTCTTTTATTATTCATATGTGCATACAAGGCTTGGTTCATTTCTCCCCCCTGCCCCCCACCCCCTCCCTTACCACCCACTCCGCACCCTCCCTCTCCCCCCCCAATACCCAGCAGAAACTATTTTGCCCTTATTTCTAATTTTGTTGTAGAGAGAGTATAAGCAATAATAGGAAGGAACAAGGGTTTTTGCTGGTTGAGATAAGGATAGCTATACAGGGCATTGACTCACAAAGCGAGAGCACACAAGGGAGGGGTGAGGATAGGTAAGACACCTAAAAAACTAGCTAGCATTTGTTGCCCTTAACGCAGAGAAACTAAAGCAGATACCTTAAAGCAACTGAGGCCAATAGGAAAAGGGGAACAGGTACTAGAGAAGAGGTTAGACCACAGTGATTCTTGACATCTGTCAGATCTGTGTGAACGACTAGCCCAAAGTAGTGCACAGTTTCATTATCGGAGTGCACAACGCACAGTGATGTCATAATACTGCGAAACTGGTTTTTTGCAATTGCTGTAAAATCAAGCAGAACCTTGTGAAAATCAGTGTGGAGCAGGAAATGAGGTGGGGGTTTCCAGGGTGATGCCAAGGACTGGGGACCTGTGTCGCTCCCAACAGGCACGAGTATCTCATTAGTAAGCCCTTGTGATCATTTAACGATAAAATGAAGTACTTGTCTTCTTTTACTCTATGTGTATATTTTTAAAGGTTAAGTTGTTGGAACATATGGGTTTCTTAAGTTACTTGGATTTAATTAATTGACAGAACTGATAGGTATTTTTTTAGCCTACGTACACTATAAAAAATTTACTGAAGCATTAACGGTATCATGCATCAAAAATGTTTGGAAATTTGCAAAAAAAAGATAAACAATCAGGGTTCATTATGGAGTAGAAAACAAGATGTATTTATTTTGTGCCTACAACATGTAGGCATAACTTCAGTGCTAAGTGCACGCATGCACACACGCACGCACACGGTCTCTCGGGAATGGTTTTAGGGATGTAGCAAATGCCAGGGCCAGATGCTTCACATGTAGTCTTACCATACCTGTTCAAAACCTAGGTGGAAGGTTATGTGTTCCTTATTTTACAGATTATATGACAGTTTTGGAATAAGATATTCACCCCAAATCACACATTGGTAGTAACCAGCTCTGCCTGACTCAGGCATATTCAGCCTCATGCTACAAGTACCAGGGTCTATTATGACAGCAATATTAAAATAGCAGCCCATGTGTCTCAGCATAAATCTAGAAGATGCCATTTGAGGATATCTGTGACAATCCAAGTAACTTGTATGCCCTCAGGCTACTGTTGTTTGTATTTTCCTATGTTGATCAGTTTGTGAATATACTTAATTCTCCATACAAGAAAACATTTTAATACTTATTTCTTTTTTCCCTAATTATATGACAACATCATTTTACAATTGAAACAGTCCATTTGACCAATAATAAATGACCCTTTTTAACCTTGAACTCTGTGGCTGGTCCCCAACCAAGTTAAAAAGTGCCAAATAATGCTAGCTGTATTGTGGCCATGAGGATGTACAATATTCCTGTGTAGTGAGCTCTAGTTAAAACACTCAGACTGATGTGGACAGGCTATCTTGTTCTTTTTGGAAACGAGAAAATAATTTTGCAGAGAATTTGCTTTGCTGGTCTTCGCATAAGAGAAACAGGCTCTGTGTTGGAAGCTAGCATTACTGATCTACACCCAGTCTCCCATATTGGCTGGATTGGGGAGTCCTTAATAGCCTCTCAGAAAAGAGTTTGACTTTGTGGTCCATTTGTAAAATGGATATTCTGTACACACATTCCCAGATTTTGTTGATTCAGAGATTACTCAAACTTCATCCTGATAAAGCCCTATTTAATCTGGGTTTACTTAGTTGTTTGTTTAGTTTGAAGTGTGAGGGAGTTGTTTTGGAAAGTTAGGTTGTGTCTTGCACCGAAAAGGCTTTTTGCTTACCTCTCTACCTGGTGAGATGGTAAGAGGTGGTTTCAGCAGATGGTCAAGCAAGGGGTTGGCTGTCTGTCAGCCTAATGTGAAGAGAGTACCATGTAAGAAACGTAGCTAAACACTGCTGGGTTTTGCTTGCTCAGGAAACTCCCTGTCTGGGTTACTTACCTTTCATTACTAACATTTCACTCAGTTACTATAGTGGATTTCCCCTTTTTCCTCTTAGAAAATTAGTAATCGTGTCATTTCCAATCCACATTTATTCATCAATCAGATAAGAGCAGTGAAAGCCCCATGTCCATATTGGGTCATGTACTTTGGTTCATTGCATGATAATCTGCTTTCAATGTGCCCAGGTAGTTGAATGCAGAGTTTTATGTTCTTCATGTTGAGAAAATGTCTTATTTGCATTTACTTCTCTGAAATCTTGCCTAAAATATCCTAAAGAAGGATGAAAGAAGATGAAATTAGAAAAAAGCCTTGCTTAAAACATGCATACATATCAGCTGTCCACATTATGGTTTCTTTGGCATGGAGGACAACCCTTCATGGCCTAGAGATAACTGCTGCTCCCCCAAGGTAGGCAAGGACCACACCTGATCCCAATGCTGATTTGCAGTGGCATGAATGTCAATTACTGGGCAATAATTTGCTGGATGCTACTGGATGCTCCAGGGACCATCTATGAGGGTCTCATCTACCACTGAGCCTGACAGCCAATCCCCTCAGCATGCATATCAGCTCCATGAAACTAGGATGGTGGGTAGGATCACTCCATAGTCATTCTGAATAGTCACTCTTATAGTTCCTCACCATCCTAATCCATAGGATATTTCTCAACAAAACAAAACCAAACCAGGATATATCATCTTGTTTTTTGAAAAGGACTGCGCTGCCTTCATGTCAACCGTGGGAGAACTGAGCAATACAAATAGTCAGGATTTCTACTTATTTCTGTCTCTAGAACCTACTAAGCTTGAGTCTCCAATAAATAGGAATCCCAAAGCCTAAAGTCCATTCTGACCCCATGCCACTCCTTCATCAGAGTCCTCAGCACTGTCACTTACTCATAGGTAGCTGGACCAAATTGAGCCTCATTTTCTTTGACCTGTGCAGTGGAGAAAATATCATATGTTAGATGAGTGAGTGCACATAAAATGCCTAGTACACAGTAAGCACTAAAGAATTAATACAGCTTTCTTTCCTAGTCTTACATCTTTTTGGCTTCTACTTCAGTTCCTATTTCATCATTTGCATTACTACAGGATAAGGGTAGGAGAGTGAAAGGAAAAAGGGAAACCACCAGTCAGTCCTTTTACTAATTCCCCATGGACATATTCTTTTCTTCTTGAAGGGTCCTCCACCTTACGGTGGGCACGGTTTTGCTTTGGTGTTTAGTATGAGGTTCACGAAGACCAAGATGAATGAATTAAGATGGAGACTTACAGTTGTCAACTCTTAATGGGATGAACAGATCCAGGAAGGGACTTAACTCCTTCACTGTGTAAACATCATCTATGGGAAAACATCATACATTCTCCAGATTCATCCCATTTGTTTGAGATTTATCTTTTCCATGAAAGTAAGGCTTTCTAAGAACTTCCCCTAAATAAACTCCACAAATCATTTGGAGATTCAGATGCTTCAATTTGAGGTTCAAAAATACTTGTTTAGCCACAGAGCATCTATCCAGCTGATGTGGTATACAGAAATATGGGCATTTCCTTGAGTGATGGTAAATCAGACTGATGGAAACTTTTATTCTTACCCCCCAAATAGGTACTCTTGGTCTCTGGACCTGTCACCAAGAAAATTGGTTCACATTTTCCTCTCTTTATTCATCTAGGATTCATATGCCCTCCCTGGGTGAGAAAAGGATTTGAAGTAGCTGTTTAAGTTGCTCTTTGGTGAAGTGGAGATTTATGTGGTGGATCCTGATTACTCATTAATCCCACAGGCAAAAATCTAGAGATGTCATTTTGGAGATAATGAGTGCAAGGCTCTGATATATAATCAAGTTAGGGCAGAACTAGAGTGAAACTTGTAAAACTGTGGGTAGACCTGGTTATCAGCAGATGAGTGGGTAGGCAAAAGATTGCTCTTACTAGTGCCTTCTGGTGTTCTCTTTTCTTTGCATGGCTGTTTCCTCCACTCTACAGTTCTCACTGTTGCCCACTAAACAATATATACACATACACACACACACACACACACACACACACACACACACAGAGAGAGAGAGAGAGAGAGAGAGAGAGAGAGAAAGAGAGACCTACTCTTCACATGCTCTGTATTTGTCTTATATGGGACCTTAGCAAGATTGATTGACCTTAGTTTCCCTGACCAACCAGCCAATGAGAATGGAAATTTGAATTATTGAGATCAACCCAAGTGCCAGACTAATACGGTGGGCCCTTTTTACTTCTTTATTTTACTCCTCACAAGTAGGTAAAATTGTTCGTTTATAAATAATAAAGCCGAGCCTCTTAGAGGTTAGGTGACTTGCTCAAGTTCACAGTGATAGGAAATGACAGCTCTTAGATTCCAACTCAGGTCTGTATAATCCCAAACCTAGATTCTCTTAGCTATGCAACCAAAATAAAAGACTTGCTAAATTCTCTGGAGTCTTGCTAATTAAATAGACTTAATGGGTTGCCTCTTGGAATAGTTTAATATTAAAAGAGTTTTCATGGTTTTCAAGTGTCTTAAGGATTTTTCTGCAGTTAAAATTTTAAGTGTAAGGTAGACTTGGAAAGGACATAGTTGGGGCCTAGGACTTTTGGTCACTCTATCACACACGCTAAGGAGCTGTTTCATATTTGATATACTTGTTACCAGACCTGTCACTATGACTTGCTGTATAGATTTTATGAGAAATATTTGTGTCTGGAAAATGGATGTTTTTAAAGAGTCAAAAGGGAGGAAATGGAAAATTTAGAAACCTGGTCTATGTGCAAGGGGGTAAAGGTAAGTCTTATTCACAGAAGGAGAATTTGTAAGTGTGTTACCCATTACGTCCAAGATGCATTAGCTCTGAGCAATGAAAAGAGACAAAAAGGTTTGGGCAGAAATTGTAGTGTGATCACCTGGGAGGCAGCTGCAAAATTGGCCTTGCCAGGTGACCCTCATAAGGAAACCAAACGCCAGAGTGTGTCTAAGCACTGACAGGATGACTGGGCCTGTACTCACTTAATAAATAGATATGGACCTCTGTGATCCAGGGCTAGAAACTCCAGAGGCTGCTCAAAGATCTAAGACAGGTCCTGATGATGGTTTTAAGATAGTAAATCGGACGACAGAATTAAAATGTGTGCTCTTACAAGGCTGCCATTGAAAAAGTATATTCTCAGTGTTTGCCTTTTCTCATTAAAAAATTGATCACCTAAGTATTTTTAATAATGAAGTTTAAGCTCTTGCCCTCACTGAATGAACCAATTGAGCAGTTAAATCTTAAGGAAAGGAACCCAAATGGAAAGAAGTAAAAAGCTGAAGAAGTACTAGGTTATTGCAACCATAGATTACTGGTTATCAGGGGAGTTGCTGAGAGAGAAGAAGGATTGTTCTTGACCATGTGAGTTGTGCAGACAAGCCTCCAAAACATGCGTGAGGTGCCTGTAACAATTTATTTCTAGCTACTGACTCTGCTATGAATGATAGAGTTTGCTTTATTATTTTTTTTTTTTCAAGAAGTCTCAGCCTAAGGAAATACTGTGTTCTCACAAGATGCTGAGCTATTGAAAGAGCCATTCTGGGAGGGGGTCTGGAGGCGGGAGAAGTATATTTTCTAAGATTTTCTGATACTAAAACCCATTTACGACTGTTGAGAAAAATCTCTCTGACGGAGGAGGATTTAGCTCTCACTAATCCTTAAGTGACTTGTTTTGACAGAGCCTTTATAGGAGATTTTCTCAGTAACTTTGGTTTGCTCTAAAGGAGCAATTACTGATTTGTCCTCCAGCACCTTCTTCTACATCTCTTTTTTTAAAAAGAAAAAAAAATATGCCAGTTAATGAACTTCATGTATGTTCCAAATAGCAAGTGAGTCTGATCAGAACTGTTTACTGCAGAAATTCAGAAGCATTTGGATTTTCTTGGATCTTGTGTTCTCTCTTTTGCCTCTGGGTATCAAGGACCTGGATTTCATTTCGTGTGTCATGTGGCCTTCTCAGCAGATTCTTTGACTCGAGTGTGGAAATGAAGCCTTACTTTCTATTTACACTGCACTTTCTCTACATAAAGACATTTTCTCCTGCCTGAGAAGCAAGCATGGGGACCCTGGGTTTTTAAGCCTCCCAGCGTTTGCTTTTGCGCAGATAGGCATTATCTTTTTAGAGGTGACTGTGGCAGTTGGAGTACACTGTTCACCTTCCTGTTAAAGGAATTGCTCAATTCTGGGACAAGGGTGCCTGACGTCTGTGTGGCTTTATTTTGATGTACCAATGAAGGGATTTTAAAGTTCTATCGTCCACATTTGTGTTAAGTCCCATGCCAGCAGAAGCTTGAAGGTGTCTTTCCAATCCAGTGGTTCTCAAAGCGTAGTTTCCACATGGGTAGCATGGCTACCATCTCGGAACTTGCTAAACATTTCTATTGATTTTCAGGCTCTGCTCCAGACCTGAGGAACAAGAACATCTAGGAAGGAGCCCTACATTCTGTATTCCCAGAAGCACTCCTTCCCAGCCCCCTGCCCATCCTCCAAGAAGGACCATCCTGCAAGTTCATCACCACCCCTCTTCCTCCACCACCACCTCCTTCTCCACCTTTGTAACTCCACACCCAAGTTTGGTCTGTGACTTCAAAAGCTTCATTGACACAGTTAGGTTTCTGGCCCCAATTTATGACTGTGTTCACTTTTCTATTTTTCTTTATTTCAGTAAACCATGCCAGTAATAGGATTGTCGTTAGGGTGTGGCAAGAGAGATTGATGACTTTTCATGAAAGTGTACAAAACTCTAGATAAGAATTACCGTACTGCTTTAAAATTATTCTTGAGACTTTTTTGAAAGCCACCTGTTTTAATCCTCTTGTCAGGGAGCTGCCACATTAAAAAAAATGATCACAGAAGTGGTTCTGCAGACTTCACATAAAAAGTTACAGGATCATCCCAGAAAGAACACTGTCCCTGTGCCCATGTGGCCAGTGGAGATAGTTTTAGAGAGAGAGAGCAGCCAGAAAATCGTTTTGAGAAAGGAGCACTGTGGAAGGCCTCTGGAGGTGACATGGGGTCCCATGAGCATCTTCCTGTTCTAAATGACTGTGTGAGGTGGGGACAGAGGACACTGTGGGATGTGGGGAAGATGCCAGGACCTAGACTCAGGACAGCTGAATTTGCATCCCAGCTGTGTCTTCACAAGTTGTTTAACCTCTGGCAGTCCGTTAGCATTTCTGACTTTTAGTTCCCTCATTTATAAAACTCGAAGTTATACCCCATGACCTTGAATGATCCTTTCAACTTTAAATATTGAGATTCTGGGATTCCTTCTCTCATCCAGCCCCATCCTTCCCCTTGTTTGTGGGAGCAGTGGAATTGATCTTCCAGAGCTTCCTTTCTACCTCCTCCTTCCTTCATTCCCCTCTTCTCTTAAGAGCCTCTTTCTTATAGGGCTTGGAGGGAAAAAAAAAAAAAGTACACCACAAATAGATACAAGGAAGTCTCTTTTTTAGCTGTATGGAAATTCCATTGCTGCTTTGATTTCTTATAGAGGGTCAGTGAGCCCTCAAAGGTAATAGAGAGTGGGGAGAAGGGGATTTACTATCCAGAAACCTTCAGAGAAACTAGAAATGCAAAGGTTTAATATACCTTTTTCCCTCAGAAAACCAGGGCTCCCAACCTAATCCCATTTCCTCTTGCTTTGTCCTCTGAAGACACTGAGCTGCTGAGAACACAGTGGAGGTGACCCCAAAGACAGGGCTCCTAATTGCTGTTGAGCATTCTGGGATAGGGGTTTAGAAAGGTCCTATCATCATTTTGCATTCACTTGCCATTCTGGGATTTCTCACTCCTTTGGTTTGAGCTGTGTCCTTGGGTAACCTGGTGAAGGAGGTCATTTGATGTTACAGCACATAACAGGACACCTCAGTGATTCTCTCCAGCCCACTTTACCGAACTAAACTTAAAGGGTTAGATGGCCCTTTGCAAGCTCACGCCATGCTGGGAGAATTCATCTCTAATCCCAAACTCTCACAGAAACAGGGGCAATTCAGGACAGGTTGGGCAAGCGAATAATTCTGTGTTTCTCACCATTTAATGGTTCAGGAAAGTGCATTCTAGAATCTGCTAAGATGTTCTGGCTAGCTTTATACAATCCTAATGTGAAAACTTCTTGTAAGGCTGGAAGCATGCCAGCTTTCCTTCCCCTATGTCTTGTAACCTCCTGAAATTTGAATCCCCTGGAAAATTCCTTTCACAGTAAGACAAGGAAAGAGTTTATCTAATGAAACCACTCTGAGTATATTTCTTTCTCGGGAAAGTTTCAGCTTCCAGGGTGAGGAGTGAAAGATGAAGTTGGGAAGGTGGCTTCAGCTTCCTCTCCCCTCCTCCCTGACACAGGAATGTGCATCCATTTCAATGACATATTTCTCATATTGAGAGAGTCAGCTCAGAACTCTTCATTTCAACTTGGGTAAAAGGTACTGGCAGTGCCAACAGAACTGACTAGAAAAAAAAATAACAGAAAAGCAGGGACTCTGGGAGGAGTGGGCAGGAGAGAAAAATATAAGACACCAGGGGCTCAGGTGACTGGTGTCAGAGCAAATTGGCTCATTGCTATATAATTACCTATTTCCCCTGGGAAAAGTTAAGCCTGGGTTATGAGTTTCAATATTCCAGATCTAGAGTCTTTGGGAATCTCATTTAAAGGGGATACTTGGTTAGGAATCTTGAAACCTGGAAATTCTGTCTTGATTCTGCTGCTAATGAGCTTTGTGACACTGGGCAGGATATTTCCCAACATTTAGGCTACAGGTTCCTCATCTGTCTAGTGAAGACACTGGCCTGGGTCAGGAATGTCAAAGTTAGGACACCGCACCCCACCCTTGAGTACCAGGCCTGACTGTAGCATCCTTTCCAACTCATTCTGGATGAGGACTCAGAATCATTCTCAGCACAGTTCCCCAAGTAGCCATGAGCCTTTCAAACTTGACTCTTGAGCTGGGAACGTGAATCAAGTGGAAGAGTGCCTGCCTAGCAAGCGTGAGGCCCTGAGTCCAAATGCTAGTACTCCCAAGTTGACCCCCTTGACATGAAATTTCTTTGCCATCCTCCCTTAGGAGAAAGCTTGGAAATTGGAAAGATATTATCAGAGCACATGGGAGTAGTACTGAACCCAACCTGAAGGTTTATTGAACAAGGAAGGCTTCTGGGAGGAGGTTACCTTAGAACCAAATCTTGGAAAATGAAATATTTTAGAAGGGTGAAAGGAGTTTCTAGGTACAGTGAATAAAAAGAACAAAGGCAAGAGCTATAAAACTATATAGGGCATATGCTGCATTTTTAATTTGATGGACTGTAAGGTGCCATGTGAGGAATAACAGAACTGAGGTTGAAGAGACAGGTAGAGGCCAGGTCATGGAGGGCCTTGGAAGCCTGGCTTTGAAGGTGTGGTTTCACTGATCTGCCTCCTGTCTCTCAGGTCCTGCTTTGCTGCCTACCTTCTGGCTGACCATTTTGAGTCTGCACCACTCTGCTTCTCCTTCTTGCTGCTCATGTGACTCTTTGCTTGTCCCCAGCCCAGGCTCTCTGGAACTGCCATAGCTCTTTTCACCATTGCTTCCCATGTGACCTGCCATCTGCTGGCCCCTGACCTGATGCTCTCCCTAAAAGCTGCCTGCTCTTCAAACTGCAGCTCCACACCCAGTTTCCCTGCTTTGTATGTATGTCTCATTGTTTGCTGCCCCTCAGCCCCTTCCACTGTGTGTACACACACTCACATACACATGACACACGTGCATGTGTACACATACACACCAGATCTGAAGCTCCAATCAAAGGTATCAAAGAATCTTGGGAAATATTACATAATGACAATTTCCATCATATAGCGGTAGGACCAGCTAGAAGAAGCAAAACTGGGCTCATTTGCAGGACCCTATTGGCTCACACATGGCAGAGGGTCCTTTTGAGTCGCTAATGGGTAGGCAGCTGGTTCTGAGAGCAGAATTCTGGGTCCTTGATCTTCCCGAGACATCTCCCCCCTGTTTTGAACATTAGCTATGGTGTGGGTCCTTCCTATGGAGAACTGTGAAGCCTATTCAGCCGCCTCCTTGTGATTTGGACATGAACAGGGAGCTTTCTCTGTCTACTTAATTCCCTTTGAAAGCTTTCTCGCCCCACTATTGAGCACTTCAGAGAGAGCACTGCATTAATATCTTCTGCTCTGGTTTCAACTTGCTTTGGGTTTGTGATCTTAAAATAGATGGAATTACCACGGCAAGCATTGTTCTGCCTTGAACTTAAAGTCTCAAGAGCCAGTGCTTCTAAAAAGTTAATCCTTTTCTTATTTGCAAGGATTCTGGACTGTAGTTTACAAAGAAATATGCTAAATTATTTATAATCCAGGATTACTGCAATACCAAAGATCTCCTTTCCTAATATCCCAGCATCAGTAAAATGGCACACACAGAGCAGCCTTTGGCCACACCTCATCTCCACTGCTCTCTGCAGTCCCTGTGAAGGGTCCTGGAGCATGGCAAGCTTTGCGGATGCCCTGACCACAGCCACATACAGGTCCTCCCACCAGCATCACCCTCCATGGTTCATGTGCTCATGACTCCGCTGCAGGAACCTCCAGAGCAAGAGAAAACCTGTGATGATGTGGACAGGCAGTCCAGCCCTGGGTAGCAAGCATGTAATTTCTTTCTTATTTCAGGCTTGTACCCTGCATTCTTCCAAGAGGACTTGGCACGGGTTATAGTTAAGGAATGGCATTAAATGAGACATTTTAGAAGTCTGTAGTGTTCTACTATTAACTTCAAGAAAACTCATTGAGCTCTCAATTGTCTGAAATGTAAAATAAGGGGGTTAGAATAAATGATCATGAAGACGCCTTTGGCTCTCATATCAGATGACTTTAAACAAGGACTGATAGAATACCGGGATGTAAATGTGAACAGACAATTGGAAAATAAGACAGCGACCTCTAAGGTATTTATTGTGCAAAGATGGAGCCTGAGAATTTTAATAGGGCCTACTTTAAATAGGAAACCTTCCAGAGCATGTGTATATAATACATTTTCCTCTATTTTCAAAACTGGGAAATAACTCTGCTATTTTATAGTCTCTTACTCTTTATAAGACATTGCCAGGTTTCAGAAGTAATATTCTTGTATTTTAAGGCATTTAACATCCATTACCATCTAAAAGGGTTGTTAGGATTTGCATTCCTGGCAGCAGTGTGTATAGGTTTCTGTGTGTGACTTCATACATAGAAATTTAATTTTGCTAATTGGCAAAGGTGATAAGACTGAGGTAGAAAAGTGTGTTCTGGTTTCAGTCTGATGTCCTTTAACATTTCACTTTGAGGATTCTGGGTCTGCCAGGCAGGTCCAGTCCCAACTCTGGTAGCAGCTTTTGCTTCCCAAGCATTCTGACCACGCAGCACAACTCTCCTCGGGCTGGCTGAGGCTGCAGACACTCTTCTGCCCTGCTGTCACTTACCCCAGCTGCTCAGTCTTTGCCTTCAGACATCTTTGCATTTCAATTCCCTCCCTCATCTAATCCAGGGTATCCCAAACCTCTCTAGCAAGTCTGCAGGGGAGAAGCCTCCCTCACTAGGGTCTGAGAGGAAAATTAACTGTTGAGTGTCCATGAATAATGTGATCCCTGGCTCAGAGGTATCCCATAAGGGCAATTGCTTTCCCTCTCTGCCTTCTTCCCTTTCTCACCAAGCCTCACTTCCTCCTCTGCACAGGAATCTTGCCTGAATGACCAATCTGTTGCTGAACATACATTTTTATGATCCTCTCTATGCTGAGTGCTGGGTGCCGGATGGACAGCGACAGAATCTCTCCTTCCTGCTGGGGAGGAGTTCAAAGTCTAGGAGAAAACAGTGGTTGTTACAGTGGAGCAAGGATGGTGATGGGAGGTACTGGGACGCTTGTGGGACATGAGCGGTACACCTAACCCTGAGCACACGGGGCTGGGGATGTCAGGGATAGGTCAGATCAGGTACCTCTAAAGGCCTCTTTCCTCCTGCATCTCTTACAGTGTGGGCATCTTGCATGATCCAAGGGCTGGCACACATTGTGGGCACAGTGTTTCCTATGCCAGGCTCATTTTTTTTCCCTCCCTTGCCCCTGTGAGTCTCATCCCACAGGGCAGAGGCCTAAAGGGCAGCCTTACTTCACACAGGCAGGGACAGCTTTTCTCTCTGCAGCTCCCTCTAATTGACAAGCATCGGCCTGAATTCTTAAAGGGAAAGTGAATCTTGAAGAGAGCCAGAAACAGCAGGGCAGAAAGACCCATGGGGTGAGGACGTCATTGACCACACTGTGCCCAGAAATGCCATGTGTAGGGTGGGCTGGATGGCTGCTGTGGCTTTGATTTTATTCAGTTGAAGAAAGATGACAAAGAGCTGCTGACTCTGAGACGATTGCTGTCATGTGTGTACATGTGCATGTGTGGTCTTCCTCTCTCTGTCTCACCCCATGTACATGTACACCAGCATGCATATACATGCACGTATATGGTCTCCCTCTCTCTGCCTCACTCCGAGTAAGTTTACCATGACACTTACATATGTCCTTTGTTTTTTTTAACCACACTGAAAGAACTCGGTAGAAAAACCTTTCCTAGGGGCTGGTAACATTTGGACCAGGTCCACTGACCTGATATCCTTGTCTCAGTTCAGCCCAGTACCCGCTGGAAGTGGGGTGGTCAGATGTGACAGGTGTGGGACCACCCAGCTGGGGTCCTGAAAGAGTTACCTGGAGATTATGGAGCAAGAAGACAGGTAATGCCATACTACTATCACTAGTAGACCCTTATTCCAAGGAAGTGCTGTCAATCAAGCCAAGGAATAGCACCTGAGTAAGGCAGGAATGGGAAGTGACCATCCTAGACCTTCTCCCATTGGTACAGCTAGGTTATCTAGGGTTTCCTTCATTTTGAGTTCATTAGCCTGCTTCTACCATGCCATGATGGATCTATGTGAACTATCAGGGAACATGAAGTAAGGTTTGAGGAGTGCTTGTTCTCAGGTGCATCAGAGCAAAAGTGCAGGAACCTCACCATCATCTCCTACTTCTTCCCACAACAGGTACTGGCAAGGTTGCAGAGCAATGAGTTTGCAAAGCCTGGATCATTACTTTGGAACAACCAACCTTTCATTCTGGTACTGTCCTGTGCCAAAAAAGACTGAGCTATTTTCATAAACCCCTTCCCTGTCTACCCAAATGCCAAATAATCATGAATGTATAACCACAAGGAAATAGATGTCCTCAGAGGTACAGCCAGCATGCATGAGAAATGTTCTTTTCTACTCATTTTTGTATTCCTGTCTCTTTACCAGTTCCTTCTCTTTCCTCCTGCTCCTCTGTTCTTGTCTATAATGTGTAGAACCTTTGGCTTGACGAAATTGGGTTTAATTCTAGTAAGGGGATTTAATAATCCTGAGACTTCTGAAATCTCTGGAAAACCCCCACTTGGCTCCTTTTATCATGATCAGGCATGCATCCTAATGATAGCATGACAACTGGAGCAGGAGCAAGAGTCTTCACAACTGGGCAAATGATGGGATCTTTTGAGGCCACAGAAGATTGTGGGTCTCGTGTGCTTTACATCTCTCTTAAAAAAGATCCTAGATGTCAGAAAGGCACTTTATACCTTTTCTTATAATTCCACCACTCACTTTCCACTCCCCCATCTCTCTCTCTCTCCTCTCTCCCTCTGGTAAAGGAAAGTGTCTAGCTAAGGAAAAAGGGCCTTGGTTTCATTTGGGATGACCTGATGCAGAACAAATCACTTCCAGAAGCCATACAAACTACTGAGGAAGACAATCTTGGGGGCAGGGGGAGAGAGAATGAGAATCATAGATGATGCTGTTCTAGCTGGTAGGTTTCAATGACTGGTCTTTGCAAACGGTAGTGATTTGAAAGTTCTTACTCATCATCCAAGTCTACGCCACAAACACTTAGCAGGTGTGCCAAACCATTTCGGAAAGAGACCTGGTTGTCTAGGAAGAAGCAGTAGCTATAAAATACACTCACTGCAAAACCTGGATGAGGATGTAGGATTTTTTTAGTAACATCTAAGTTGTTTTTAAGAGTTTAAATCTTTTCATCATTCTTACAATTGTTTATACAAGAAAAGTTGCTTTTTTATTACTTCTAGAGCCACTTCAGGTAGAGATCAAAGCTGTCTAAATTGACTAAGTAAATGGGCTGGAATATTTTGCAGAAGGAATTGAAATCCAGGACTGTAACTGGGTGGCCCTTGGCAGGCCGACCCTATAAGGAGTTTAACATAAGCAAGTGCAAGGCAAGGTTCCACAGGAACTCCAGGCATGGAATCCGAGCCTTTCATGTGGGATATTTCTGTACTTGGTTAAAGATGTAGCAGTGTATAGCATTTGAGACCTAGTTAGGACCTTAGCCCTCACTGGCTGCAGAAGGGGGAGAGGGAAGGGGGCCTCCACCTGCTCAGCTTTGTCCAGCCTCTTAACTGAAACTCCAAATTAGAGCCTCTCATTCTTTTTCTTATTCTCTTTGAGCCCCTCTCCATTTTTAATGTTTCTATTGTGGATGCTTGGATGGTCTGCCTTATGTCAGAACATAGTGCCTGATTTTACTGGGGAAATGTGATCTCTACTACCCCAATGCCTTGTCTCCTTCATGTTGAGAGCTGTTTGAGTACCAGTGGAGTTCTTTTAAAGGTGCCCTCTGTTTGCTGAGGGTCTCACAGTGAGTCTGACTGAGATATAGAAAAGACTGGGGAAAAGACAAACAAACGAGGAAATGAGACAGCAGAGAAACAAGCTGAGAGGTAGAGACTGGAAGTAAGGACAGGCAGTATGGGCCACAGCAGACGCAGAAGCTTCTCCCTGTGAACCAGGCTCCCAACATTCCATTTGCATTCTCATATGCCGATCACAACCACCTCATCAAGCAGGTGTTGCTCTCCCTGAATTATGGTGAGAAGGAAGAGGTTTGAAGAGGTTAATACCTTGTCAAAGTTATTCCACTGGCCAATTGGCAATGCCAATCTTGGAGCCAAGACCGACAGCATTTGCTTTGCATTGCATTCCATCAAGAGTGTGAACTGAGGCCAGGCACTGTGGCTGATGGCTATAATCCTGGCTACTCAGGAGGTGGAGATCAGGAAGATCAGGATTTGAGATCAGTCTAGCAAGAAGTTCTTAAGATTCTATCTCAGTCAATGACTGGGTGTGGTGGTACATGCCTGCCATCTCAGCTACATGGGGACATACAGATAGAAGGATCACAGTGCAGGCCACCCAGGGTGTAAAGGCCCAATCTCAAAAGTAACCAATGTAAAAATGACTGGCAGAATGCAAGAGATAGAGCACCTGTCTAGCAAGCTCAAGGCCCTGAGTTCATATCCCAATAACACCAAAAAGAGATAAAACTTCTCTCTTGGGCCATGTATAGCTATCTATATGGACTTCTGGGGCGAAGCAAATATGGAAAGTAGACATTGTCACCCTCTGGCCTGGACTATCACTGTGTAGCATGCTACTCCAAAATTTTGTAGCTGCAAAATGCAACCATTTAATTAGAGTTTTCAGTTTTATGGATCAGGAATACTGGCAGGGTTATGCTGGGCAAGTCTTCCATTCCATGTGACATCAGTTGAAGTCAGTTGTTGATATTTAACTGTAGTCAGGCTTGGTCTGATGGACCAAAGACAACTTTTCTTATGTGTCTGATAATTGGACAGGAACAGCTAAAAGTCTGAGGCTCAACTGGGCCTCCCACACTCTTGAAGTACTATTAGAACTTCTCCACATTTTTCTACCTTAGAGAGCTCAGGGCCTAATGAGAATATGGTAGACACTTCCAGGCCTTTTAAAGACTGAGTTCTCAAAGGGCCATAGAGCAGTTGTACTGTGCTCTGTTGGTCAGAGCATCGTAGACTAGCCTAGATTCAAGGACAGGGGAAATTTGACCACACTTTTCACTGAAAGGGTATATCAAAGAGTGCCTAGCCATCTTTAATGGACTACTGTCATGTGCTCTTTCCATAGAACCAAATGAAAGGGCTGCTTTTTAAGATAGGGCTTACCATGGATCAAACTATGCAAAAAACCAATAATTGTTTTTGTGACCTTTTATCCATTCTGAGACTCCTACCTTCCTCTCACTTTTGGACTCCCAATTACCCATCCCCTGGATCCCTAAAACCTGGGATCAAGAAAGATGGATACCCATGACCCACTTGTCTTTGCAGTGGCCATTTTAATCTTGGGCTTTATCTCTAATTTGAAGATAAAAGAATTTTTTCTCTTGTTAAAAATATGCTGTTGCTCAAAGTTTTGGAGAGATAAAGCAGGCAGCAGAAAATGGGTTTTGACAGAACCAATAGACTCCCTAACTATTATCCTACAACACGATACTGCTGGGCCAGTCCTGTTTTATAGGCTGTTCATATTCTCTGTCTCTCTCTCTCTCTCTCTCTCTCTCTATCTCTTTTGCTTTCCTTCACTCTGACTCTTTCTCTTCCTCCATAAACACATGTGGATTTATATTTTCAGACTTGTTTATTTTTTCAAACACCTTGCCAGGATGACCACAAGTAGTCACCAAGCTTTTTTTTAAAACCTAGGTAACATAAGGACCTAGCCATTCCAGGAAAGGGGCAAGTAACATTTTTTCAGGGTTGCAGTCCCAAAGAAGCACTTGTAAAAAGGAAAAAAAAAAAAAAAAAAAAAAAGCCTACAAAGGCTGTGAGGATCATATTCATGGGCCTGGGTTACTGTCAGTCTTTTTGATTGTTCCAGAAGCCAGCCTCTCATGTCTGTCATTTTCTTCTCTCACACGCTCTCTCTTTGGGATACTTTTTTTCTGTTCTATTTTGAGCACCACAGCATAGCTCTTTTATTCCATTTGTCAGCCACAGACGTATATCTAGTTGAAAAGCACCCCAGCCTCCCCTGCCTCCACAAAGCCTCCAGTACTGTGGTGGCCACTGGAACCTCCAGCCACACGAATCTGTTGATTTGTGGCCTCTCTGTTGTTTTAGCTCCTTGGTGTTACCAATGGGAGAAAAGATTAAATGAGGAAGAATGCTGAAAGAGTAAACCAGCTCTGACAAAGAAATGCATCTGGCCCCTGCATTTTGGGTTCATAGTGACCATATCGTTGTGTCCCTCAGTTGCGTCATGGGACAGGCTTCTGAAGCGCTGAATTCTCTCTCACATGTCCTTTCATGTGTAAATTCTATTTTTCTTTTACTTTTTGCTACAACGAAATAATCTATACATTTTCTGTTTCTAAAAGTTCATGTTTAGTGGAGAATCTTTGAAATATAAGCAGAAAAGCATAAGATGTTAAATATCTTTAATTCTGTCACTCACTGAGAAGCACATTCACTCATTCATCTTACTTGTTCAAAAATACTTAAGATATACTGACTATGTGAAGTGCTTTGGATACTGGAACTGCAGGCAGAATTAAAAATGCAAAGATCCTGGCTTTCAAGGACTTTAGTTTAATGGGGAGATTCACACTTATATAATGACATGATTATAAACATGTTTTAAACACATATACTATTCCATCACTTGCATATATTTTGGGTTAAATTAAATTGATATTTTTGTTTGTCTGTTTGTAGTGCTAGGGGTAGAACCTATGGCTTTGTATATGCTAGGCAAGCAACTCTACCACTGAGCTATGCCTCAGCCCTACATTCACACTTTTTAATTAACCTGTATATTTTCTTGAAGCCAAACTATTGTTTATTAAACCAATTATGCTATTAGACATTTACATTATTATCAATATTCTGTTTTTACAAATAAACTTCACATTCTTATTCAAAAATCTGTGACATACTTTTTTTCATGGGAAATTTCTTGCAGGATTAGTAATAGCAGGTCATCAAAGACTGAACAGTTGTGGAAGAGTTGCTCCTTGTACCACTTTTCCATCCCCACTCTACCACTCAGTACTATAGATATGGCCACATTCTTGCCAGCAGTAAATATTAATTATCAAACTAAATTTTACTGTGTCTTATATCGTTTTCAAAATGAAAATGATTTCTTATTCTTTTTTATAACAGCAGTAAATACTTATTATAAAATAAATAGAGGGGGAGGTGTGACTTAGACAGTAGAGCACCTGCCTAGCAAGCACGAAGCCCTGAGTTAAAATTCCAGCACTACCAAAATCAATTAATTAATTCATATTCGTACAGGTTGGACATATCACAGCAGAGAACAATCACTGCCCTCCTACTATATTCAGTGGTAATCAAGCACATAGGTGTGTATCCTTCTAGCCCCCCGCCTTTTCCTATAATTAAGCTCCATCTGACCAATAAATCCTTGTAGAATAAACATGCTGCAGATAAATCATTGAAACAGCAGACTTGGGTGCCACATTTGGCTCCACCCCTAGCCAGACTGGTAGTTCTGAGCAAATTTTCCCATCACTTTCCTTCTTTGGACATTGGCCTAACAGATATTCATCTCTGTGTTCCCTTTGGGCCAGACCTTTTCAAGCTCAGCACTACTGACAGTCCTGGGGGATTGTCGTGTGCATTGTAGGGTATTTAACAGCACCCTTGACCTCTACACTTTAGAAGTCAATGGCACACCCCCTACTCTTAGCTGTAACAATCAAAAATGTCTTCAAACAGTGCCACATGGAACCTGGGGATGGGGCCAACCTTGCCTATAGTTGAGAAGCACTGTTTTAGGCTGAAAAAACACTGTGATTCCATGTGTAATGAATTTTTGTGATTGCAACAAAGCAAAGCTTTGGGTGTTAGCCAGCCTTGGTACTGGAAGACTCAGGAGATGGTAAGTATGAGAAAAGCAGGACAGTTAGGGACGAGCTACCACCTGAGATCAATGGCCCAGAAAGTCTGCTGATGACAGTTCCAGAACACGTGCACAGGAAGATAGTGCTCCAAGCCATAGTTAAGTGTCAGCTGTCCACATATGGTCACTGGGAAGGAAAACACATTTACTTTGGAATAGTTATATTGCAAGCCAACAAGGTGATGAATTATTGAATGGGTTCTTTTTATAAACAGATTTATCATCTTTTTCTTCAGTCCTGTGGTGAAACAGGGAAGTGTTTCGCAAAGAGCTTCAAATGTTAACTCTCTTTGGTGAATGGCCCCCTGGCTTGACATGTTATTTCCTTTTGGAGTGGTCTTTAATACAACTATTGTTCAGAAAAAGTCACCCTGTTTTCTATCCCTTTCTCTTTCACTCACTTATTGTGTGTGTGTGTGTGTGTGTTAAAAGAAAGCCTAGAGGTTTATTAAAAGTAAGATGTGTTTGGAAATGAGCTTTGAGCCTCGGATGTCACGGCAAGCCTAACAGTTTCAACCTTATTCTTACTTTCTAAGTGATGCTGAGTTTTACAAAGTCTGAAAATGGTGTTCACCCAATGGATGGGGTAGGGGACTTATGAAGAGTCCAATATGCTCAGAAAACCCTTCAGTCAAATGAAGCCAAAAAGCTGAGGCCCAGCTGCTAATAAGAAAGGGGCACCAAGTATTGAGAGCCAGGTAAAGGACTGGGTGCTCTTGCCAACTCTTTCTCTTAAGTATTGTTCCTTTCTTTAGTTCACTGTTTTACAAATGGTCAAAGAGGGTGGAGAAGAGACCTTCTGGGGCTTAAATAGGGGTGAAAGATGGAGGCTAAGTTGTTGGATGAGTAGTTACTGCTAAAATTTGTTTTGTAAATTAGTATCTGTCTCATGTTTAAACAAAGGAATACTCTAAGAAAAAAAAATATCATTGACAGATTTGTATATTTCTGGCTCCTATTTATCTTTTTGTACTATAATTTCAGTATCTATAAATATCAGGCCATTGTTTGTTTTTGTTTTACTCAGACCTTGTCTACTTTTACAGAGGGTTGGAGTTGGCCTACAAACTCACAAACTTTAACAATGGTAAAACAGGTTGAATTAAATAAAGTTGTTGAAATTCAATAATTTTTGACCTACAAAAATGGCAATAGGTTTATCCTACTAGAAATCATTGCTTAGAAATTAGGCCCAGAAATAAGCTGGAGTGGAGAGAAAGATGCCAAATCAATGACAGGGAGAGGAAGGTGAGGGAATAGGCCACAGACACTGTAGAGCTGGCAGTTAGTATAGCCTTAAAAATATTCTGAAAACCAAATAGTGATGTGAGGTGTAGGGTCCCAGCTTTTGAAGGGGCTACATGTACCTCATATATTTTCATCTGAAAGTACTTCTGTGTGCAAGCCCTCTTCTGGGATGGACAGGTGAAGACAGAGATGATTTGTTCACATCATTTTTACAGGAAATGCAGTCACATATTTCATAGATTACCTTCAAATGACCCAGATGATAATTCCACATTCACGGCAATGATGGGAATATTTGGGTTTAAAAGAAACACTATTCTAAAATGGCATATAAGAGTAGAAGGTTTATATCTGTGTCTTATTTTACAAGTGGGGAGAAGGAAAATTTTGCTTCTGTTAAATAACATTTAAAAGCATTTCCTTTTTGTCTAGAGGAATTTCCAGAACCCTGACCTGAAACCTCAATTCTGTCTGTACATTCAAGACAGATTTTATTGATATCCTCAAATGTCTGATTACCACTTATGTCACATCGTGTCTTCTTAAAGTGAGTCCTCACAGTTTATTTCTGTAATGTAAGTCATTACAGAAACTGTTTGGGGGGCTTTTGAGGGAAAAGGTTTTTAGGAAAGTACTTTAAATCCTATACACAGTGTGGTCATAGGATGATCAAGTTACATCTAACTAGATGTTTACAATATTACTTTATTGATGACTGTTTGCTTCTCTTTCTCCAAATAACTTTAACAGCATTTACAGTACCCTGACTCTGTCCTACAAGCTTTAGAGTCAACATCTCACATATTCAAACCAACAGTCCAATGATACAGATACTATAATTATTCCCATTCTACTGCTGAACAAGTTAAAGCTCAGAAAGATTAAAAAAAAAAAGAAAGAAAAACTTTCCAGCCAGGCATGGTGGCATCTGCCTGTGATCCCATTTATGCAAGTGCCAGAGAGAGGAGGATCACAGTTTGAGGGCAGCTAAAGCAAAAATTTAGCAAGGACCTATATTAAAAAACACCCAAAAATTATGCCTGTAATTCCAGCTAGGTAGGAGGCAGAGATAGGAGGATCATGGTCCAAGGTCAACCCCAGAAGAAGTGCAAGACTCTGTGTCAAACATAACTTAAGCAAAAAGGACTTGGGGCACGGTCCAAGTGGTAGAATGCTTGCCTTGCAAGCTCAAGGCTCTAAGTTCAAATCCCAGTATTGCAAAATGAACAAACAAACAACAACATAGCAACTAGCAAGCCAAGGATCACACTGAGCACCATGGTTAACAGGTCCCTTGTCCTTTGTCACAGCACACTCCTGCTTCCCTGCACACATGATTGTCCTTGGCTGCTGCTTGGTAGAAATGAAGAACCTGTTTCTAATCCATGGCCACATAACAGAGGGACTAGGCAGCCAAAAAGGCCCAGGCCAGTCAAATCTCAAAGAGTACAACTCCCAGAGTTAGAAGGGTCTTTAGAGGTCTTCAGGTCCTGCCCCAAAGTCTTCACAAGCTGATAGGTGTAGGACCGAGTTGTGCTTAAAAGCAGACACACTATGGGTCTGGCATTCAAATTAACAAAATGGATAGGAAGGATAGTGAGATAATCCACCAATTCTGGATACACAGCTATATCGTGGGAATTTTCCTTCAACCAACCTGCTGCAGTAAGTCAGAGAAAAAGACATCACCTCTGGACACAAGTGACTTCATCTGGAAAATAAGCACAGTAGGTCACTATAGTAACAGGGCCTCTGAAAGCATTGTTTCTGTGGGGCTCAGCTTTCAAGACAGAGACTGAGCAATAGTAGGAAGTTGCCATTTAGCTAAGTTGAAGAGAGTTCTAGCAGTGTAACATGGGACTTTCCTATGGAAACGCTTTCAGGGACAAGGGCTGGGTTTAGAGAAAGGCCAGGGCTTGATGCTGCAGGTTGAGCAGACAGATCCACAATGCATCAAGCCTTTGGAACGAGTCTCAGAACCTGGGTTCTGACTTTCTCTCTCTGAGTCACACCAGTCACCAAGAAGGTAATGTCAAGTCCACATCTCTCACTGTGCTCTAGTGAGGGGAAAGTCACTCTGTCCTCTCAACATCTGAAAAGTCTCTTAACTTAATTTAGCCTCCTACTCGATTCTTCAACAGCCCAAACTCACTTCAGCTGAATCTGTTTTTTTAAAGTTTGTGTACTATGGTGGAGACGCTTGAAGTAGGAGGATGTTTTACACGCTTAGTTTGCCTTGAATAGAAATGAATCCAAATCGAGTCTCATTAGAGCATGGCTGGTGTATGATTTACGCAATTTTACCATTATCTGTAAAGAGAGGAAATCATGGATACATTCATACATAATTCTGTAGCATGAAAGTGAAATCTCTCTCTCATTGCTTTGACTGCGGATTTTATTTATTTATTTTACTTCTCCTTCCAAAGTAGTGAACATCAGGAACTTGTGAATAGATCTAAAATTGTTAACTGATTTTTAGATCTTTGAATGTATAATGATTTTTAGGGTGACCTTTGGTTTTTCCATTAAAAATACTTGACTTCTTTCTTTTCTTTCTTTCTTTAGTACTGGGGCTTGAACTCAGGGCTTCCCACTTGTTAGTCAGGTGCTGTACCTCTTGATCCATGTCTCTGGACCCTTTTAGTGTGGTTGTTTTGGAAATAGGGTCTTGCTTTTTGCCCAGGTCGGCCTGGAATGCAATCCTATTTTATACTTCTTGCCATCGGTGGGATGACAGGCATGTGCCACCACCCTCAGCTTTGGTTAGTCTTGAATTGAGAAAAGGCAGTACATTATTGCTAATAGTAAAAAATATTTATTGTATGCAACTCTGGATTAAGATCTGGGCAAGGCACCATGGAAAGACACCAAAGATGTAGAAGACAGAGGCTGCTCTCTGAAAAAGTTACAAGGGCTAAAGTTGTACCAGAAATATCCAATCATCAGGTGCCTGGAAAGTCTTCAGCTTAGCACTGGCAGAAAGTAATTGCTCAGTGGCATTCACTGCTAAGATTGTAAGATCAAAGGGCTGGTAGAGTGGCTCAAGTGGTAGAATGCCTGCCTATCAAGTGTGAGGCCCTGAGTTCAAACCCCAGTACCACCAAAATACAAAAAAGTACTATAAGATGACGATGATAGTGCAGGTGAAAACATCTACCTGAATCTTAAAAATATGGCAGCTTTATTGAGGTATGAGTCACATACCATAAAATTCACCCCTTAAGGTTTAAAATTTACTTACATATTCACACATTGTGCAGGCATCCCCAACATCTAATTCCCAAATATTTCTATCACCCCCAAAAGAAATTCCATATCTGTTAGCAGTCATTCCTCACTCACTGCTCCTCTCAGCTCCTAGCAACCACTAATCTACTTCCTATTTCTATGCATTTGCCTGTTATGGGCATTGCATATAAACTGAATCATATAGTTAGTGATCATTTTGTGACTGGTTTTACAACTTAGTGTGTTTTTGAAACTCATTCATCTTGTAGCATGTGCCAGTAATTCATTCCCTTTTATTACCAAATAAAATTCCATTATATAGATAGATGTACCTCACTTGGTTTACCCATTCATCGGTGATGGGCGTTTCAGTTGTCTCCAATTATTGTCTATTACAAATAATGCTGCTATGAATGCTTTTGCACAGGTTTTTTTTTGTACAGACTTGTGTTTTCAATTCTTTTGGATATACTACCAGGAATGAAATTATGGAATCATATGGTAATTGGACTGCCAAACTGTCTTCCAAAGTGGTTGCACCATTTTTTATTCACACCAGCAAACTATGAGGGTTCCAATTTCTCTACATCTTGCCAATACTTGTTATTATTATTTTGATTTTAGTCAATTCTAGTGCATATGCAGTGGTATCTCTTTGCAGTTTTCATTTACATACATAGGTACTAATGATGTCAAGTGTCTTTGTGTATGATTATTTGTCCTTTATATATCTTCTTGGTCTTTTATGGAGCTATATTATTTCTTTACATATTTTTGATACAAATGCCTTATATGATTTGCATACATTTTCCCCCATTTCTGTAGGGTTTTTTTTACCTTCATGAGTATGTTCTTTGATGCCCAAAAGTTTTTAGTTGTTATGAAGTCCAAATTATCTATTTCTCCTTTTGTCACTTGGCTTTTAGTATCAAATTTAAGAAACCTTTGCCTAAACCAGTCACAAAGATTTATTCCTCCTTTTTTCCTAAGAGTTTTATATTTTAACTCTTAAATCTGAATATATCATTTTGAGTTAATTTTTGTATTTGGTATGATAAAGGACTTCAACTTAATTCTTCCACATGTAAGTACCAATTGTTTTAAAACTGTTGGTTAAAAAATGATTTTTTTTCTGCATTAAATTATCTTGGAGCCCTTGTCTAAACTGCTATTATTTTTTTGTGCATCAACTCAATCAACTAGATATCTAAGGAACATAGCAAAATAGTCCCGGACCCATCTTCAGAAAACTCAACCAATTCTTGGAAATATAATACATTAAGAAATATACTCATTTATTCATTTCATGTTATTGTTATATTCCTGCAAAATAGCAGGAACTATGCTACTTCCGAGAAGAATAAGATGTACAGGAAGGATAAGAACTTACCAGACTAAAGCAAGTGAAAGAAACACAAGCTTTCGAGTGAGACTACATAAGGCCCTAAGGAGTTCTAACATCTGTGTTTAAGCTTTGCACGTGCTCATCATAGTATGTACTTCCTGTTTGGTTTCCTTGGTGAATGACTTTGTACCCTTGGTTTGAGTTTTCTTCAAAAAAGGTCTTCACTAATAACCCTGGCATTTTTGGAAATAGCCTTTAGCAAGTTGAATTATAACTAGTTATCTGTTCCACTAATCTCTGAGGGGACAAACATGTTGGGATCCATCATGTTACAAGTAGACTGGGGTCAGGTGAACCTATTACATTGCCTTGATCTGATAACAATGCTTAAAATGTGTGAGGGATGATGGGTGCCAGTACAGTGATGTCCAGGACTTCCAAAGAGAACATTGTCTTTGGCCATGGAATAAAGATCTTAAAATCAAATTTAAGCCCAATATGACCCAGATGTCTCACTCAGCAAAACCATTTATCAGAAGAATTTTACTGACTTCAACAGTGTGGTGGTCTTTGAACCCTCCTACTTCCTGTCCGAACCCACAAATGATAGATCCCAGAACACACCAACCTCAGAAAAACTACATTTTGGGGGTGGGGGGACTAACCTCAGGAAATTAATTCTCCATACTGTGTCACATTCGCAATTAATTAGCCGAGTGTTCCTTGAGAGAATATTGATGCTGTTGTGGCTTGATTTACTTGAAATAGTAGAAGTGTGTGGACTTTCCGAAGGGCGTGGTGGCATAAAACTCTTGGCTTTCACAACTCTGGTTTTTCTCTTTCCCTGAGGATAACTTACATTAAATACACTGAACAACTGTGGTCTTCAAAGAAGTTTTAGGAGAACTTGATCCTTAAGTGAAACAAGCAAAAGGTTGAAAATAATTACCATGAAAAATAATATTCTGAAGGACTCCTTGGGTGGTCTGGTAGAGCATGTCATCAGGTGGAAGAAGCCAGAACATATGACCTCGTGCAGAATTTAAGACTTACAGAGAATCTGCAGAGGGCTTGGTACCACTAATGAATAGAGGGACTGAGTGCCTCTGTTGCAGAAATGTCCCTCAAATGGCCATGTTCTTCTCACAGGACAATTTACATGGACAGTTTCACCACTAGATGGATGTATTTGTGGGACAGCAGCAGACACATTTGCACAGACAAGTTTGGGTGGCCTGATTCCCTGAAGAGTCTTTCATATCATACATCATGGGCCAGCCCTAAAATGCTCTGGATAATGGAACTGAGTCTTGCTACCGTTTGTAGACATGTCCAGTTTTTATTGCTCAAGGAATATGTACTTTACTGAGAGGTCTAGGCAAAGCAATGATTTGTTACCCAAGACTGACGATGGAGGCACAGTGCCTAGGTTTCCAGCCAAACTTCAATGCCCTCTAGCCATGAGACCCTCTGCAAGTCATGTCACCTCTCTGATCCTCAGCATTTGTTGTTGTTGTTATTCTGATAAATAAATAGAATTTGTTAAGTTTTCTGTGAGCCTCTAAGTGTTGGTGGCACGTGCCTACAATTCCAGCTATGTGAGTGGCATAAATAGGAAGATTACAAACCTGGGCAAAAATGCAAAACTATTTTTTAAATAACCTAAAGCAAAAAGGGATGGGGGTGTGACTCAAGTGGTAAAGTGCCTACCTTGTAATCTCAAGGTCCTGAGTTCAGACCCCATAACCACCAAAAGAATAAAAGGAGTTTCTTGTGAGCGATATGCCCTTATGTTTACTTGAGTCATCTCAAGAACCTCCTGAGAGGTAGACGTTATTGTTCTCTTCCACTAATCATTGAGAAAGATGAGACCTAAAGTGATTAAATAATTTCCCCCAAATTACCTCCTTTCCAGGATTTAAACTCTAGCAAGAAAAGGCCACTGTCTTTGGAAAGCCAGGATAAAATAAGTGATGTCTTTTTTTCAATTCTTAATTTTCATAATTCTATAAATAATTTTAGAAATTCTGTATGTTTCTATTTTGTTTCAGTTATTTATGAGCAAGTTCATGAAGTAGAACAAGAATGCCAGCTATGGCCTATAGGCCAAATCTGGCCCATGACTGTTTATATTAATAAAGTTTTATTGGAACACAACTGCACTCATTCCTTTATGTATTGTCTGTGGCTTCTTTTGTATCACAATGTGGGATAGTATTCCACAACTCAATCTAGGGATGAGACCAAAATATTTACTTTATTGATGTTTTACAAAAGAAGTTTGCTAACTCCTAAGCTAGAATATAAGTCTATAAAGTTGGGAGTGGTTTTTTTTTTTTTGTTTACTGCTATATACCCAGCACCTAGAATGATGTTGAGTACATAGTAGGCATTTTATTTGAATAAAATAAAGTCTTTTGTTTAGAACATCTTCCATTATGTCCTTGTGGACACAGACTTAGTCTGCAAAACCCCTCAAAACTATACAATTCAATTTCCAAATATATGGATTTTATGAGCAATAAGTGTATAAAATGGGATTCTTATCAATTTTCTTGAGCATTTGCCAAAGAAGTGGTATACTAAATATGAACAATTGTTCCAGGTTTTCTTTTTTCACTTCGGACTTGATACCTTGGTTTAGTAAAATTAATATTGACACTGAAAACTAGGTTAACAGTTTTTGGTAGGTTCCCTTTAAAGCTGAAGTAGGTAAATATTCTTAGAAAAGTAGACAGACTGCTTTGTACTCTTAACTTGCCCCTTCTTTGTGAATTATTATATGAAAGATAAATTTCCTGGTACTTTATACTTGTTACTTACAAAACTTTCTTTTTACTCTAGAATGTATTGTTTGGGAATATTTAAAATGGTAGCCAGGTATTTCTAGTTATCCCAATTTAATGAGGTTAATACAGCTAATTGGAGGTGGGAGTTGTTCAATGGAAGGTACTTTATATTCCAAAAGAAACTTAGAAACATAACGGCTATGAAAGCTTTTTTCCTAAGTTCTTATAGTCATTTATCTTAGCAGTGGATTAATTAATTTTCTTTCATTATCTGGTACTTAGTCACAAAATGTCATCATTCTCATTATGTCATTTTGCAAAATGCTCTATACATATTGTTAATACTTCTGAACTGTGTGTGCTCACTACTAGTCATATGAATGTTTTTGGAAATTAGTAGACGTCACATATCTAGTTAATAACAAGTTTTCCAGTGCTTTTAGAAGCCCAGGCATATTTCTAGAATAGGTATAAATAGAGTGACTATTCGTTCATTCATTTATCCCCAAATCCTACTTTGTGATGAATACTAGTATCTTAGACTATCCTACTCTATAAAATTCTAGTCTAGGATGCTAGAACATACCCCCCCATACACACACATAGCTCTTACCCATAGAAAATCACACCTTGTTGTGGAAGATCTTAGGGAGACAAAATATGAGCTGAATAATTTTTTTATGGGTGAGGGGGAACTCCAGGGCACAGAGGGTACCAGTTAAGACTGGGGGAGGTGAGAGATCAAGCAAAAATCTCTAAAGACTTGGCACCTGATATGAAATTGGAAAATCAAGAGAAAGGAACCAAGGAAAGGGAGGGAGGCCATACAATAAAGGAGTGGGGAAAGTAGAAATGATGAGCAGGTATTATGCTGGAGAGGAAGATGAGAAAGGACATTTGGGGAATGCACACACTCAGGAAACTGCAGATAGGTGAGTGGGTCTGGACGTAAGGAGGAGATTACAGGAGATGAGCAAAGATGCCAGACGTGAAGGACATGAGTGCCATGCTAAGGAGTTGGATTTTAAAGCACTGGTGCTGGGGACCCATGGAAGAATGGTCAGATGTCCCACAATAGGAAGATGCTAATTAATTGGAATGACAAATCAGTAATAGTGATGCTAGCATCTGAGGCAGCAAGGGATGCTCTTACATTATGACTTATCTCTTACATATAAATTACCAATTTGATCTCTAGATAGTATGGCAATTTCCTCTGTAGGACACTGCAGGTTCCAGAACATGCCAAACAAAATCTTTGCTATGGTCACTGCCCAAGTGCCCTGCTTTGCACTTGGTCTCTGAATCCTGCTCTGTGTGCCTTGCAGCTGCACTGGTATGATCTCTCATGAATGATTTGATGTTTCCCTTGTTGCCAGTGTCCAAAGTTAAGACCAACTGATAACTGCTTATAAATTTGCCTGTAGATCATCACTCTGTGTTTTATCAAGATGCTCAGCGACTTCTTAGACACCCCCCACTTGAGTTTGTTCTGCGTTTTAGTTTTCAGTACATTCTTCAAATCATCTTTGCACTCAATCAGGTTAATGCCCTTATAAAGGATGCAGAGCCTCCCTCAGATGTAGATGTCCCTTCTACAGAAGGTTAGAGGACAATGCAAGGTCATACCTTTAATTATGTATAGATGTGGACCTCAGAGAGAGAGCTAATACCTCTTAGACTGGCCCTCACTCTCCTATGGCATACTTGCTTTCTGATAGACACTGACAGAAAGTTACCTTCCAAAACATAAATCCATCCATAAAGTTGTTAATAAACACTTATTTTGGAATAATTTTCGATTTGTATAGAGTTAGAAAGAAGACAGCACAGAGAGTTCCCATATACTCTTCCTCCATTCCCCCTATGTTAATGTTTTACATAACTATGATTTACTTATCAAAACTCAGGAATAAGCACTGACACCTTACTATCGACCAAAGCCTAGACTTGGATTTCATGTTTTTACACTAAAGTACCTTTTTCTGTTCTAGTATCCAACCCAGAATAGTCCATTTCATTTTGCATACTTAATTATACATAACTGTGGTGTATGGAAGCTGGCTACTCTACTTAAGAGGCTTTGAGTCCTGTGAGACTGGAGTGAGTCATTTCAGTAAACTGGAAAGGTCTTCCTTTAAAAAAAAATGGAAAACCCACCATCAACTCTTCTAAGCTGAATGGTTTCCACAGGGAAGAACAGAGTCAAAAATCTGAGTTGGCGATATTCATTTGATGAGTGGCATTACTCTTGAAACAAATGTTGCACATAAAATGCTTCAAACGTCTTGCAAACATGGTTGTAGCAGTCTGGTTCCATAAGCAGTGCTTTGTTTGCCAGGGCAGTGATTTGATGAAGATTATTTGGTGCACCTTAAACTTGTAAACTGAGGTCTAAATTTAACAGGAAAGTTACCAAATACTTTTAAAGTGTCCTTGAAGAGTTTGGCCTACAGATACAAGCTTTGGTGTGGTTTGAGAAAAAACAAAAGACAACTTTGATCTGCAGCAGGAATGGAATTTGGGAAAGTAAGCAAAACATCTGTTGCCTGGATCTCTCCACCCTATCTCCCTTTGTAAACCTGACCTATTGTACACTGGAGTCCCTTCTAATTACAGCTCCCCATGCTTCTTCTGATATGCACTGAAGCCATTTCCAAAACTTCTCACTGTGGAGAAAAGAGGACTTGACTGTGACTGCACAGTAACCTATCCAGTTTGAATTTTAAAGCAAACCAGTCAGCAACAGTATGTCCCCATAATAGAGCTAGTAGAGCAACTGAGCGTTAACAAATTGTGTAAAAAAATACTTGTTGGCAGGAGATCATATTGGTTGACCTGGAAAAGAATAGTGTAGTTAAGGCTTGTCTCACACTATAGCTAGAATCAGGCATGTTCTGATGTCAGAAGAGTAGTTAATCCACTAAGTGACCCATATCTGACTAGTGAGGGTGAGTATTCAGATGACCACTAAGAACCAGAATGCCTGATGGGAAGGTAGAAAAATTAGGCCATTGTCAAGGGAGATTTATGTTTTCTGACACCAAATAGATTTCCATGAAAACATGTTTGAGTGTCATTACAGACAAACAGACAAACAGACACTGCCTAATGTGATGGCAGCATGTTTCTCTAGTGTTTCTCACATGGACACTGACTAATTAATGACTCTACACAGTTCTATCATTGTTCCACTGACATTGACCTCCACTCCACTCTCAGGTTCATGTTCTTTTTATCCATTGCATTAATCAGACTTTTTATCACTGTGAGAACAACTTAAAAGAAGTGGTTTATTTTGGCTTATGGTTTCAGAGGCTTCAGTTCATGATTGGCTGGCTTCACGTTCCTGGATCTGAAGTGAGACCAAACATCATGAAGGAAGAGATTGGTAGAGCAGAGCTGCTTGTCCTATAGCAGCCAGGAAGCAGAGAGGAGATGCCTGCATTAGTAGGTTTCCTCCTTCTTCTCTTTTTGGTCCATCTGGGTCACCTGCCTATGGGCTGGTATCACCCAAATTTAGGGCCAGTCTTATCCCCTTAAGTTAATCCTTTCTGGAAATGCCCTCACAAACACACTCAGAGTAATCTCCTAGGAGTGTCTCACTTCAATCAAGTTGACAAATTAAGATTAACTATCACATCCATCAAGGATTATCAGATAAACTACTTCTTCCAGGCAACCTGGCAGATACATACAGAGAGAGGAGATTATTACCCCTTCTGAAATCTCTGTTTGTAGTTCTCTGATGCACTTGTCAATCTCCAGTTATATAAGTAGGTGCTTAATTCTTCCTCATATAGTACAACTAATTTGTGCACAGGATTTATGTGTACCTTTTCATAGTCCTATAATGCTCAGCATGCTACTTGAGACATAACAGTAGTTCAGTAAATGTATCGATAAATAAGACCTGGTATCTATAGCCAGGGGCAGCCAATGGCAGAATAACCCTAGCTTTGCTCATCACCTTATGAGAGAAATCATGAATAACAGGAAAGCCTGGTAAGATGCCTTATTCAATTCTTTTACCATTTCACAAAGACCACTCATGGAGATCTTTTCTTGCCTAATCAATCATTATTAGCTCTCAGCAATGAATAACAGAAGACAAGCAGGTGACCAAAGAAGACACAGAATTCCAAAGTACTGTTCCCGTCCCGTAGCTGTGAACTTGTTGTCATGTGTTGTATCCTAGTAGGTTACCTCCTCTCTCTGGGGTGCAGATGTGGAGGGAGAAGGAAAGGTAACACACTAAGACGTCAGAAGAGGCAAGGGAACGACCTGGGAGTCAGGGTCAGTTCTCCATCGAGCTAGCACAACTTATGTAATTTCTTGGCCATATTATGGTTTTCCAAGGGCAAAGGCAGCTATAGCTGTTCACTTGAGCCCGTCACCTATTTAAGGACTTGGAGAAAGCCATGAACTGGGAACAACTGAGGTGACTTGAAACTTTGAACAAATATTTATAGTGCCTAATATGTGACCATATACATGCTAGATACTGTGTGCCACACAGCTGACAATTAGCCCTTTGAGAGACTCTATAACAAAAGATTGCCAGTCATGTTTCTACCAAAGTATTGTGTGAATCCAGAGTAGTAAGTTGAAATATATATTTCATTATTGAAACTACCATGTCTTCTGTAGTTAGATGCACCTGGACAGTCTACATTTTCAACTACCTGGGGTAATAGCTATGTCCCAAGCTCGGTAATAGATACCCTTCCTGGGATTTTCAAGGAAAAGAAAAATCTATCTTTAAAATCATGACAGCAACCTGTGGGAAAGTCTCTGGGAAATTTCCCATCTATTAAGTTCAGCTCCATTCTTTTGTCCAACAAATCTTTACACTAAGATCAGTGAAATAAAAAATGGTTACCCTGATTATGGTAGAGACCTGTAATTCTATGGTTATCCAGCCAAACTACAGGGAGCTGATATGTTCTTGTTTCTAGACATGGTACATTTTCTGAAGGACACCACCATCAAAATGCTATAAAATAATGGTAGTGTGTGATGGAGTGATTTTTTTCTGGGGTTAACAGCAATGAAACCTGGAATGTTCATTGTGCTCTGTGTATGATCTGGATGGCTTCCTTGTTTGAAGTGTGCTGTCTATGCCTTACTGGAAATAACCAGATTACTATCCTGCATTTGGCAAGTCATAGAGAAAGCAGCTCTTTACTTATAGATAGATAGTAAGGCATGAAGTATGCTTACATATTTTCTCTATTCTCCTATTTCTGATTCTTTTTTTTTTCCTGGAAAATGCCTTTAATGTCCAACTGATAAACTCTAAAGTAAAAATCCTTCATATGAAGGAAGAGAAAACTTCTAATAAGATAACACCAGAATCCTTTCTTTAATCCTTTGTCTCTAATACCCTTATGCTCTCTGCAATTGAGTGAATTTTATCTTAGTCTGTTTTGTATAGCTGTAACAAAACAACTGAGACTGAAGTATAATGAACACAAATTTATTTCTAATGATTCTGGAATCTGGGAAGCCAAGAAGGGACAGGTCTTGTTATGTCATCCCATGGAAGAAGACTTAAGGACAAGAGCGTGAGAGGGTGAGAGAGAGAGAGATAAAAGAAGGTGACTGAACTCATCCTTTTATCAGGAACCCATTCCTATGATAACTAACCCCTCTTTGATAAAACCATTATTTTATTCATGAGGTGAGTGCCCTAACAACCTAATCCCCTCTTAAATGTCTCACCTCTCAACATCGTTGTATTGGGATTAAGTTTCTAAGACATGTTTTTTAAGGGGACCTATTCCAATCATAATGGATTTGAAATTAAAATATTGTGACTTTGGGGTTGGGAGGAAATCTAAAGTTACCTTACTCAGCTGCTTATCTGCATTCTAATCCTCCTTACCCTGGACATGTGTTGGTCCATAACTCCCAAGTCTATAATTCTCATGGTGGGCAAGTACTTGCAATCCCAAGAGAATAGTCAGATTTGGCATGACCTTAAGACATTTTATGGCTTTCAATGTCTGAATCCTCTTTAATAATAATGCTATTTTTAATTGCTCACTAAATGTATTACCATGCTAAGAGTTTGAGGGCATGATATGGCTACTTACACTTCACAATTACTTCAAAAGGACAAAATATTACTCCCAGTTTACACTTAAAAAACCTAGGCTTAAGTAAATTGGCCAAAGTGCTCAAGAAGTTTATTCACAGATACCTCAATGACAGGGACCATTCAGCTCTTCAACTAGTTCTGATTCCTAGATTTGCATTATACTAGGCATTTTAGATTCAAAGAAATGGCAGGTTTTATTTGTATAATTATTTATATTCACCTTTTTTAAAGATATATTTGGGGCAACTAAAAAGTAACTTCTGATGTATAACAATAGTGTAATTAAAACTGGAAAGCCAGTACTGTAGAAAATATAAATAAAATTGAAAACTATCATGACCAAATTAAAAGCACAAGCTAAGATTGAAGACACAAGTCTATAATCCCAGCACTTGAAAGGCTGAGGCAGGAGGATCCCTAGTTCAAGGTTAGCCTGGGCTACATAGTGACATCCTGTTTCAAAAAAATTGAAAGTATACAGATCATAGCTAACAAGAAAGGGTCTACCAATTCATTTTATATTTGACCTGGGCCTCCTGTCAGCCAAAACAAAAAGGACTGACACTGTCAATTCATAAAACCTTATTAATAATATTATCATCAAAATGGGGTCACTCTTTTCCTGAAGTAGAATTGTGTAAGAAATCTCTCAAATAGGACTTCATATCAAGAACTTTGAAAGACTGATTTAACTATGGCCTCAGATATATGTCTATAGATATTAACCAACATACTTAATGCATCAATATTCTTAGGTTCTTATGCCATTTATTTTTTGGAACACAAGAGCAAAGCATTAAAATAAACTTGGTCAACAAGGAAATATAGGTCAAATTTGTAGTCTATGACTTTCTATCTATATTCCCCAAGAGGAAAAAAAATTTTTACTACTGTTCTCAATACTTCACTTCTGATACCAGATGTGTAGATTTTTTTCCTCCCACAATTCAGTTCAATTCTCTGGAACACATCAATTGGGTTCTCTACAATTGAAGTCAATTCTGATGCTATCTACCTAGAGATAGCCTCAGATCCTACAGTGTAAAGTCTGAGTCTCACAAAACTGATCCCAATTCTGACACCAATCCAAGTTGTCACGTGTACTTCTGATTGACCAGCTACAAGTCCAAGGGTTCCACATCTCCCTACTCAAGTGTGATCATTTGCTAGGATATCTCAAAGAACGGAGGGAAACAGTTTAGTTGCTAGCTTACTGGTTTATTATAAAAGGATATAACTCAGGTATAGTCAAAAGGAAGAGATGCATAGGACAACAAATGGGAGGAATGTGTATGGCACTCCCATTGCCCTTTTCCAGCATGTCACCCTCCCTCATCTCCACATGTTCGGTAACCTGGAAGCTCTCTGAATTCTGTCTTTTCAGATTTTTATGGCAGCTTCATCACCTGAACATGATTGATTAGATCATTAATTATTGGTGATTACTTCAACCTCCAAAATTTCTCCCCTTCCTGGAGGTCATGGGGAGGGGCGTGCTAAGAGCTCCAACACTCTAATCATTTGGTTGGTTCCCCTAGCAACTTGAGCCCAAATCCTTAAGGTTTTCCATTAGTCACCTCCTTAATATAAATGCAGGAATGGGTGAAAGAGTTTGTTGTAAATAGCAAAAGATGATAGTTGATAGTTTTGCCTTCATGCTCTTATCACTTAAGAAATTATGAGGGTTTTAGGAGCTTAATGCCAGGAATGGATGAAAACCAAATACAAATTTTTATTGTATCAACACCCCCCCCTAAGAAACATACAATATTACCTCTGGCAGAAAGGATTTTCACCATAGCTCTCAGATATTGAGAAAGTCAGAAATTAAGGACAATAAATGATGAATGTAGAGAGCAGGAACTCTTCTGTGGTTAAGAGAACTAGCCCACCCCTGTGGCTGAGACCTGAAGGGGCTCTTTCCAAGAAAAGCTGGCTTTGAACTATGCTGGCCTCAATAAGCTCTGGGAAGGGGATGGATAAAAGAGACCAGGCCAAATCTGATATGAGTTGATTTATTGCTTTCACTGAAACGGTCCTGTACCTCAGTTTCATGTGTCTGTGGAGGGACCCACACTTTTGGTATCAACTGGAAAGTGGAACTGCAGGGCATTTGGGGGTTCTGGGCAAGGAGCTACCAGCAATTCCATTACCAACACTCAGAGTGAGTCTCCTAAGACACATTTGGCTCCAAGCAAAAACCACAGCTCTATTTTCCTAAACTAATTTCACTTGTTTGCCCCAGTTAATATTAATAAGCCCAGGGCTATCTGCTTCTACTTATCAGAGCACACAGATAATAGAATAATGGCATTTTCAAACTGAAATGGACCTTGGAGATCTTCTTGTCCAACTCCTCATTTGAGAGATGAAGGAAAAAAGGTGAAAGGAAGGGTCAGATTCAGAGTCACATTTACAGACAGGGCTAGAACTCAGCCAGCTGTATAGAGGGTCCATCAGATCTGTCTGACAGCTTCATCTTCTGACTTCATCCCTAAGAACTGGAATGTGGCAGAAAGAACGTTAATCCAGGCAATAGGAGAAACCAGGACTTAATCTTCATTGGTTTTCCTTGATACTGTGCTTATTTCCTCTGCACAGTATCAACTTCATGGTGAAAGAGGATGCCTGGTAATATTCCCCAAAGGAAGAGGCAAGTCTTTGCTTTTGACTCAGCTCAAACTTGAAACGGATCCCAATGGTGATGTTACTTGGTGCTCTGTGACCCTGACCAAGTTTTCAGACTTCATCAAACCTAAGCCTTACTAGACCATTGCAATTAGTGAGTAAATAAATAGATCTAAAGTATTGCTGTCCCTTGGTATTTGTGGAGGACTGGTTCCATGAACCCCACAGGCACAAATATCCTCAGATGCTCAAGTCCTTTATATAAGATGGTATTGATTTGCAAATAACCTATGCGTTAAGTCTCCTCGAGTTTACTTATAATTCCTAATACAACATAAATGCTATATAAATACTTATTGCACTACATTGCTTAGGGAATATGACAAGGGGAAAAGTCTGTACAAGATCAGTACAGATGACTTTTTTCAAATATTTTCAATCTATGCTTAGTTGAACCTGCAGATTCAGAACCCTCAAATCCAGATATAGTGCATATGGAGGGTTTACTGTACATAGCACAAAACTTGGCACTGGGATGTTCAAATATGCTCATTTCCACTCTTCAGTTCTGTCTTTTTCCTTACTGATAAATACATGTAAGTCCCTGTGTATCTTTAAGGGACAGGAATCATCCAGAATTCTTTGTAGTCAGAATTAAGTGATAGTTACTTACCTGCTTCCAGTGATTTAAGTTAGTCTGCAAAATTCATTTCCATTTCTCTTCAACTAACCAAACATCCATTTTCACCTACATGGAACCTTCTACTGGCTGCAGGACAAATAAATCACATTTCCAGTGGTCCCAGGACAATTCAGCTTTAAAGAAAAAAAAAGAAAAAGATAGCAACATGAAGGACATTTGCTGTGTTTGGCTGTCACTAGGTCCCTGCCAGAACCATGAAAAATTATGGCCAATAAAATAACATTTTTCAAAATGTGACACTACCCTTAAATTTATCTTGGGTAATAAATAGATTTTGAAAAGAGTATTTGAGGGCAATCCATTCTTCAAGAACCAAACAACATATCATAAATGAATTGTATTACTAATTTATAATAGAATAATTGTTTTGTCTCAACAGTCATTTTCATGAGCTCTAACATTAATTTTTTCCTTCTTTTTAATCATCTCAAAATATTAGCACTTACACTACCCCAGCATGCACAACAAACCTCTTCACTCCTATAAAATATAAAAGTGATTCTGACCACCTGGCCTAGGGAATCTTCTAGCCAGCCTTTTGTGATAATGAAAAGAGTAGAAACAAAAGCAGCTGGTATTGATTGAGGTTGACTCTCTGCCAAATAGTGTGCTAAAAAGTTTAACTGTATTATTTCACTTGATCTTCCTGACAATCTGGTAAGGCACATGCTCTTGTTGTGTCTATTTTACATATGAGAGAACTGAGGCAGGAAATCATTTTTCTAAGCAAAGAAAGAAGAAAGTCATCATTTATTAGCTTTCACAAGTGCAGATTTTCATAATAAATCAAGGTGCCTCTAACTGTACCTACGTCCAAGTAGTAAAAGACAAAAAATTAAGCAAAATACCTGCTTAGGTAAGACCACCCAAACTGTGTCTTGTTGAAGGAAATCTTTGTTGTTGTTGTTTTTTAATTTAAAATGTAATTTGGCTACTGGTACCAATTGTAGTGTAAGGGTGACCTTACGACAACATATGCAGACATTTTGGTTGTTTTGCTTCTGGAAGACCAGAATGCCTGAATGACACCACCAGCTCTGCCACTGTACCATGTCAGGTAGGTCACTTCATCTTTCTGAATCTCAGTTTTCTCTATTGTAAAATATTGGCCCCAAGATTCCAAAATTCCTGCTGGTTAAATTGATCACAGTGTAGATACAAGCAACTGTTTATAAACCAATCATAAAGATGATAAGGGAAAAACAGCCCACCAGAAGCACAGCATTTGACATAGAAAGACTCATTCTTATATCTCAACCTGTCTGAGATATAAGACAGAGAGAGAAAACTTTGTATGAAAGCTTAATAATAACAATAACCAAAAAAAGGGCAGTCTTGGAGCATCATGATACTAAAAGCTCATTAAGATCCCTGTCCCAGCTATTACACTCCTAATTGAACAGTTACACAAATAGACGTACAAGACAATCGTGACTCTAATTAAGGCTCCGACCTCAGAATCTAGTAAACGCTTATACAGCTCTTGCTCCTCATTTAAATAGCTGTTCTGGGCAAGCTCTGGGAAGGGAAGCTGTCCTGTTATGACTCCATTGAAACAACAAGAAATTCATACAAGTGCTTCTTTTGTTTCTTTCCCAAAATACACCTCCTGCTCTCTACATCTCTCCTCTAGCTTCTGAAATTGTGCTCCTTTTGCAGGAAAGAATGTCATTTACCAACGCCAGTGGTACCTATCATGCTGCCATAAACCTTTTTCTATGATACCTTCAATAATTGCCTATATCCACAACACTGTGGGTCTGACACAGTCTTCCTGCTGCTCTCAAGCTAAGCTCTCTACCCATTGGATAACTGGCTTCCTTGCCAATTCACTAAACTAACCTAAATGTTAGTTGCGCTTCCTCTTGTTCACTTTTCCTATCTCTCTCTCTCTCTCTCTCTCTCTCTCTATATATATATATATATAAAATTAAATTTATATATATTTTTTAAATTGCCATGTATAATTTTGTATACATTTGTAATTTTAACAGATAACAGTTCTGAAATTCTCTGAGCGTCTTTCTTTTTTATCTTAACCTTCACAGACAAGAGAGATGCCACTACCCACAGGAGGTAACCTTGGGAGGAGGAGTGAAAAATCAAGGGCTGACTTTGAAAGATGGAGAGTCCACTGGGTTAGAAAAATTCTAAAAAGGGAAGTGGTTAAAGATTTGTTTAGGGCAGTTATTCAAAGTGTCCATCTCTTATCACTCTGAGCTAGCCATCTTAGATCTTAATGGAAGTCATGGTATTCATTGCAGGAGTTAAAATAAAATCTCAAGTGAATATAATTTGAACTTAAAGTTGATCACCTCCATGAATTCTTTTCCTTCCTTCTTAAATCAAGGACCTACTTTGAGGACAGTCTGGTGTACCTTTTGAGGAAAGTCCAGTGACCTGGAATTCCTTTACATCCTCGTCCCCTTAAATCTGAGTGGGGTAGCCCTCTGCAAGGACATTTAAATACATTAGGACACTGAAAGTCACATTACAGAAAGAGGAAGCCAGTAAGACAGATGTTTCACATCTTAGAATTTCAAAAAAGGTATTTTTAACACTTTTCACTTTTAAAGTGAAGAATGGTTGCTTCTTGTTTAACTGAGAGCATGGTACAGAAAAATCCTCAACTCAAGCCTGCACAGGTTAGTCATGTCACATTGTGGCAAGGCACCAACAACCCCCTGGGTCACTCTAAGGGCCCAGTGAGTGAACATTTATGAAGTGCTCTGGAAACTGAATGGTGCCTTACTGATGCAAATAGTTATTGAGTCTCCTGGAATTTTATTTACAAAATGTAGGGGTAAATATATTTTTTTCTGAGATATGTGACTGACATTAAGCCACCTCTTCTATCTTACGTCACTTAATGGTTGGATGTAACTTACCAGCCATAATCAACATGTGATTCCTTTATGTATTTTCTAACCCAATAAGAATATAGCATAGTGAATAGTGTCTCTTAGATCTACTTCTATTATCGACATCCTCTGATATCCAAAAAGTCTTTTGCAAAGGTTGAGTCAGAATGATTGGTAAAGATAGCCCCACAAACTATGTGCATATATTGTTATAGGACTCTTCTTATATATCTGTCTCTTCAAACTGTGACCTGAGGGACTCAAGGAGAAAGCATACTCTGCCTCAGGCTTAGACCAGTTTCTAGAACACAATGGATGGTCACTAAATATTTGAAAAGAGAAAGGCAATGAGGGAAAATAAAAGGTAGTTCCATATTGAGTCTTCAAAATCTCAGACTTCCCCCTGGTGCATAGCACAATGTACATTAAATTAGTAACTTTGATATGTAGCAGGCATTTTAGAATTTCATTTTAGACCGTACTAGAATGAGTAACTGATATCACAATTTAGGAAATTTAGCAGATAAGGCTGGGAACTTTGGTTTCTCTCCCTTGGATTTTCACATTATTTCCAAACCTCACTGGGCCATGGTTCTGGGTTGCCATTTCATATACATATAGTTGAGGTATGGTTCTGGAGCAGAAAGCATTGCTCAGGTTGTTTTTTACTACTTTAGCAAAGAATTCAGCCTTTATAAAGGGGCGGTACACTGCATGCCTGTTTGTGCTGGACATTGGGTCAAATACCCTTTATTTTCCTCAGTAGATTTGACTGAGAGCCTTTATTATTGGAAGCTTGAGGTTTGGCACAGCCTTAAAGGTGTCAAGTTTCTTGTAACACTTGACCTTATCATGTACACTTAGATTTTCCATTGATGAGCAAATGATGCATCTGCTGTTAGAGAAATGACTATTCTCTCCTGGTTTGTGTTGTGCAGCAAATGAAAGCCAGAGACCAACACATCTGGAATGGTTTGAGAACATAGATTGCGTTTCAGTCTCCATCTGAAGGTTTGAATGGTTATGAGAACTTGACTCATCTGATCTCAACCCAGATCATTGACTTTACAACACTAAGTTTGAACTCTTAAGAGGGAAGACTATCAACATTTCTGGTCCTGCCAGGTTCCCATTGGGCCAGCCCCATTTCAATGAAATATCCTGAGGTGTTTTGGCACATCCAGCTCCCGCTTGAGATTTCTTTGAAAATCTCAAGTAGTGGGTGTAGTGGTAAGTACATGGAAACAAACCTCTGAACTCCAAGGAGTTCATGTCAGGGATCCACAGCAGGACTAAGGAAAGAGTACTGCAACATTCATGTCCCTTGTTCTCTGGGAGGAAAGGGGAATTCAGCAGAAATAACAGGATTCATCAGGTAAATTCCACAAGTGTCAATGACAGCCTCCTACTCCACCTTGTGCCCGTGAGGCTTACAAATTAAGTGTGGTCACAAATCACCTGGAAATCTGGTTTTGTGGAAATTCAGATTTTCAAGGTCTAAGGTAGATCCCTGATTCTGCATTTCTCACAAAGTCTCCAGTGACACTGAACCCAGTATTCCAACTCTACCTAGCAATATTATATAGTGACCATCAGCAGGCCCAGCAATAGTATTCAAAAAATTGTCACAGCAAAGCAGACTTCATGGAGGAAAATGAGGCTGAGAGAAGCTAAGCACTTTCCTGAGGTCAGTGAATCTTGGGATGCAAACCCCAGTTTGTCTGCTCCCAACTCCTATCCTGATGCTCTTTCTGCCTCACTTTCCTGCTTTGGGATTTATTTTCTCATCTGTGAAATAGAAGCAGCTGAATGTAGTCTGTAAAACCTCCTCCCTGCTTTAATACCCTGTGGTCCTGTCATTTTGTCTCAGGAACCAGAGTTCTTCCCTTCCCCCTTCTATTCAGTGCTCATTATTTTGCAACTATGAATGTTGGGTCACAGCTGTCAATACACTTCAGTTTGGCATGCTTGCTATGGTTGATAGCTGGATGAGGGTTCCTGTGTGCTGTTCTGAAGGGTATGTGCAACAGCCAATCAGGCCTTCGAGCTTGACTGCATACTACCATGTTGTGTCTTGGTGCCAGCTTAGTTCTCTGTTTGCACTGGAAAGGGACAGGCATATCTTCAGCAGCAAATACCCGGAAAGCAACATCAGTAACCTTTGGCTCAGTGTAAACTGCTGGTTGTCCTCCAATGCCTGGCAGCTTGTATTGTACAGATGAGTGATGAAGGTAAAGCACACAAAGACTCCTACATGATGCACTTACACTGGTCCCTAAGTATCCGTGAGGAAATGGATCTATGATCTCCCACAATGCCCAAATCTGAGGATGCTCGAGACCCTTGTATAAAATGGCACAGTATTTACATGTTACCCACGTACTTCCTCCTTAATAATTTCAATTATCTCTAGGTTAGTTATAACTCCTAATACAATGTAAGTGCTATGTAAATAGTTGTTATACTGTGTTATTTAGGGAAGAAGAAGAAGAAGAAGGTTACACATGTTCAGGACAGATGCAATCTTTTCAAAAAATATTTTGATACACACTTGGTTGAATCTTCAGAAGCTGAACTCACAGACAATGGATGTCTGACTGTACTTTCACATTGGGTGTGTGACCAAAGATAATTTCCTTCTCTGTGGTAAATTCCCCTCTGGAATAGCTTAGATCTCTTCTCATTGTCTGTTTTCAAGCTGAAGGAGGTATCACATGACCTATAAAGCTTTCCCTTACATATCCCTCTGCACTCATGCTTCACTCATTTGTCCCCAAATTTCTATCCATCATGGTCCTATCCTATCCTAATAAAAATGTCTCACATTATTTTTCTGGCTGTCTCACCAACCTGCAAGCTCCCTGATGGCACCAACCATATATCATTCATCCCCCAAAATGTTTATTGAATGAAGAATGGGTGAGTGGATGGAGCAATAATGGCTCTTCCTGTGTTCATCATTCTAGTATTCTACATATAAATTAGAATACTGGAATATCCTTTTGATGTTCTCCCATTATTCTTCTTCCTTCCTCTTTTGATAGACCTCTTTTTGGTAGCCTCTTTTCTCCTCTGAGCTTTCTCCCAAGTTTATCTGATTGCAGAATAGCACCCCTTACTGCTCTCTCCCCTTATTTCCCACCTGTCTCTTCTGAGCCAGGTTCCACCTCTGAAATGACACCTGAAATTCCACTTGCTCTGGAAGTGTTCTCTTACTAGCCAGAAAAGTGGCAGCACTTTCTCTCTTGCCCTATTTGAAGTAAACATGCAGTTTCCAGGGCTTGTCCATCTTCCTTCTCGACCCCATTCTCTTCCCCCTCCCTTGGCACTCACAGAATTTCAAATTTTATATATTTTTTCAAGTTGTGGAACAATAAACTCATTTCCATCAGTGATTTTTTCTAAAAAAAAAAAATACCTGGCTTGTCCTGCATATAATCTAATAATTTCTAAAATGACTTTTACTTCTTAAAAAAAAGAATAGTCATTGATTCTCTAAAGCAATGGATCCTACCCTAGGAGATCCTACTCAGGGGATTTGCTACAAGATCTCAAATCATAGTAAATGACTGATTAGTCAAAGGCAGGCTATTTGTGGATATTTTTGGATGTTACTGCAAGGTAGGAGATGGAAAGGAAATAAAGTATTGAGTAGTAGGAGGCACTTGGAAGTCTTTCTCCTTGAGAAGAACACCATCTTATACCACTTCATAGTAGCCTCAAATGTGCCAGGAAGAGTTTTATCTGAGATTTTTCATTGTCTCTCAAGTTTGTCTCCTCCACTTCATCACTATCCCCAGCTTGTGGTGATGCTCTTCAGACCTGTTCAGGGCTGCCATTGGTGAGGTGGGATCAACATAGTCATATTTAACTTCCTTAATATCAAGTCACTTGATATTAATGAAAGTTTAGGTTCCCAGGCCCTTCATCACAGAATTAGCTCAGAAATCTGCATTTTACTTACTGTAAGTTCAATTTAATGCAAAATTTTTGTTTTCATTGTTTTTGAGGCAGGTTCTCTCACCCTGGTAGCCCAGGATGACCTCAAACTCTTGATCATCTTGTCTCAGCCTCCCAGGTACTGGGATTACAGTTGTATGTCACCATACCCAGGTGAACAAATTTTTATAAGAAAATATTACAGAAGAGTTAACAATAAAGTATGATACAGCACATATTTGTCTTCCAGAACCAGAGTCAAATTCTACTTGCACAATGGAAGACCCATGGCAAAGTAAACTCAGTCGTAACCTCTTCCATTTCTTCTCTGGTCCTCCCTTGTAATTATAGAATTAATCTGACCAGGTTCACCATGTAGAATTCTTAACTTTTGGGAGAGCAGAGTTGACAAAGACCCCTTTGGAAACCTGGGTAAATCTTAAGCCCATACATAGACCAGTTTGAGAGTGGAGGTAGGGGACCCATTCATGTCAAAGGAAAGTCTTGCCTGTAACAAGGCTTACTTTTCTTCTCAACATGGCTCCATATAGCCATATATAACAGCAGTACATGGAGAATGAGTCAGAAGCTATGCAGGCACCTATACAATCTGTCTTGTGGTTTCCATATTACCATAAAAGGTGATTCTCAGCATTAGCTGCCTTACTAAACTAAGCCTCTCTCTCTGGTTTGCAACGTGAAAGACCAGGAGCCGTCTCATTCCTTTGATACTTAGTGCTCCAGGAAACTTTAAGGTACATATTTCTCCCACATCTTATCAAGTAGCTGATAACTGTGCCTATCAGTAAGTTACATGCCAACTAATAAAGCAGACCATGCCAAGAGTATCATCAGAAAAACACTATTTCAAGCTCGGCCAAGCCTTTGAGCTTTAACCAGCAACTTTGAATTACTGTGAGATGCTCAAAATTACTGCCAGCATCTTCCCCAGGTCTGCTTACCAGGAACATGCACAGAACTTTACAAGGAAAATCCTTATTGTTATGTTGGTGTGTTTCTCAGTTTTAGAACATTGACAATGCCACAATTGATTTCCTTCTAGAAAAGAAGGAAATAAATATTTTGAACTATGAAAATCTCATTCCTGCCTTATCCTTTCTATTTGGTAGGTTTAAACATCAAATTCTCTATTTCCAGAGTCATTAAAGAATGCCAAATGCTTTTCACTAGAGCACACTTGAAGGTACCAATGTTACATCCTAATGGTTCATTGATTTAGGGGATAATCAGCATACATATTTGTTATTTATGTTTCTGTTGCTAGGAAGCTTAGCTCAAGTGCTGCAAGTTGCTAATTTTGTTTCTGATAGACCCAAAGGCCATATTCAGCCTTATGTTCGTGCATGTGCCTTGGTTTATTTTCTTTTTGTGTTTTCTGTATTGTCCCACCTAAATAGTTCCCTGTACAGCATCTACAGATTCTGTTTATCATCAATAGCAAAAAAAAAAAAACAAAAACAAAACAAAACCTTCCTCCTTGAAAGTTTTAATACAGAAAAATATTACCTCAAAGTTGATAGGAATAGAGATTACCTCGGGAGGATATTTTTGCTGACTGATAATATTATGGTTTATGTTTGTATTTCTGTTGTAACTGGTCATTTGTAAAGGACTTTCCCATCTTTTCTCATATTTAATCTTCTCTAGAGCCACATCCAGTAGGTATTTTAATACCTCATCCATTTCCAAAGAAAAAAAGAAAACAGTAGACTCACAGTACAAAGGTGGCAAAATATTACACAATATTGTCCATCAAACATGGAAAAAAAGGAGATATAAATGCAGGTCTGTCTGACTCCAAGTCCAGTGCTCTTCCAGCTCTTTCTATGTTGAAATTACTCTGAAATTCACCAAATTGGATGGTGGAATGGCTGCCCAGGCTGAGCCACAGTGACTGGAAATTCCTGTAATCATATGGTTCATTCCTTGTACCATGGCATCAAGGCCAGTCCAGGTATACTGTGAGACAGTTTCCAAATCCACGCTGATGTCATGAGATGTTTTAATCGCTACTTTTCCCTTCCTCTTTGATGTCTTCTTGTTGGCAACCATAGAACCATTTGTTACGCTCCCAATTAAGTCAGCAGTCTTGTAGTCTTTTGTAGAATGTGGAAACTTCTCGTTTTATGCCTTGTGACTCTGCTTCGTGGAACCAACAAGAGAGATGGTGGAAAAGGTTACAGTCACTCCATTTCTCTATTATCATCTTCCAGTGTGAGCCTGTCAGTGATTTTGGTGTCAGAGCAAGTCATTTTGAGGCCTTATGAAAGCCTGCATGCTCCCAGCAATTCAGACAGCATCTGACCTTTGCAGCTAGAGATAATGACCAAGGCTGTGGCACAGTGACCTTTAGGCCAAGAGTGGGTGGCAGCACTTTCTTTTCTGTGACATTCATTTTGCTTTGCCTCTGTCTGTATTTTTAATTGGAAGCATGTATGGTGTAAATCTGCCTGGCTTTTTCCCATCCAGAACTCTAAGTAGAAAGGTTGTGTCTGACTGGTTCTCGTCATAAAGCAATGCTCTCCATGCTAAGCTGGGGGTCATTACTAATTGCCACGGTTACAGATACCAAAGATACTACCAGTGACTTTCCAAGGAAGATACTTTTGACAGGAGAGAGCCTTTGCTCACCTGGTCCAGGCCATACTTCTTTTCTCATATTCATTTTACCCCCTGATGCCATGAAATGAATCTGGCACTTGGATTTTTTTGTTAATTGTATGGTTTATTGCTATCCAAGTGGAACCCAGCCCCATGAGGCATTTCTTCAAGTTCCACGTCAGGTTTTTGTCTTCTGATATTTAGTTCTTTATCATTTGCTATCTCTGTAATGTTCCCAAATTGTTTCTGCAGGTTTAACTTGTTTCCTTGGATAGATTTTTTAAAACTTCTTAGCAAAGAGAAACTGGCCATGAAAATTTCACCAGCAATTATACTGGGATGGGCTCTACAGTAGGTGCTTTGCATATAGTATCACACAATTCCCATGACAAACCTGAGAATTTGGTTTTGTGATCCTCACTTTCTAGACACAGGACTAGTGCATCCTAAAGATCAAGGATCATACACTGCTGATGAGCAAGGAGTCATGATGCTCTTTCCTGTGCAGCTGCCATGTACTGACAAGATGGCAATCACAAGACACCAGGTTAGAAAGTGTGGGGAGGCTCAACATGTGTGTGGCAGTAGGTTCCTGGAGCCCCCTGTATGACCTGCTCCATAGTGCCAGGAACATGGTAGAAGGTCAAGAAGATCACCTATCAGGGTGCTCTTAAGCATGCAGTTCTGCTGGCCGACTCACATCGTGGCATTCCACTGTGTGTCAAGCAATGGAGTGCAGCCAGAGCGGGAGTACCTCACAAAGCCCGACAGGGATTACAACTGGGAAAATGCCATAGTGCCATGGCTCATTCCTCATCACACTCAGCAAACACTCCATAGAATGGGTACAGGTGGCCTTTGGAAAGACTTTCCAGGGAATATGGTAGTTGTGTTCTTGCCCTGAGGGAGCTAAGACCTTAACAGGAGGCCTTCTTCCTCACAACTAACTGATGATTCAGAAGAAAAGTTCTTAGAACTTAGAGATCTAGTTGGCAAAGTGAACTTTTTAACAAAAGCTGGAGCAGAGAAAAACTATTGTGGAAAAAAATATCATAAACACATGCACATTCACACACACACACACACACACACACACACACAATGCCTACCATAAACTGAAGCCACTGAATTTTCCTTAATAAAAGACGATTTACAGTGTGCCAAGATTTATTCCTTCTCCTATTTGAAACTGCTTTTTATTTTCAGAAACCTCGGAGTCAGAGATAATAGTTCTGTCTTACTTTGAGTTGTATGATTTGGACAGTCTGTGACCTAAAACATCCTAGTACCTCAAATTTCCAGGTGTTCTAGTCTATGACCTAAGACTACCAGTACCTCAAACTTTCCTTCCTGGCCAACCACATGGCTGTCAAAGTGCCCAGCACAGCCTTTCACTCTTAGCCAGGGACCCCTGGGTGTTAGAGAAATAGAGCAAGCATGCCGTCCTCCTGGGATGCGGGCAGAATGGCATTTCCAAGACAGCATGACAGATGCTAAGATTGTGGGAGGGGACAACAAGGTGCCATCATCTTAGACGAACACTGTGCTTTTATTTCCCACTGACTTTTGAAATCCAACTTCAGTTCACAAACCACCATGTAACCATGTCAAGGCTTATGAAGGTTTTTATGTTTATATATATACACACATTGTTCCTGATGATTCAAGCCGAGCTAGCGGGAAGCTTGGTCCACCTCATAAAGTGCTTAACAAGGGACCTGACAACAGCAATATGTTACCTCCTTTGTTTGTGCCCCATCTTCACACCCACTCACTCAGCAACAGACTGAATGAAATGTGCTCTGGTGCTTTGTGTGGGGGAAAAAGAATGAAAATAATGACCATTCAGGCAAAATAAAGCTTTTTGGTGCTTTTTAGAAAGCAGTCTTGTTTTTATTGTTGTCACTGTGTTCACATAATGGCCTTATCCTCATCCTTCATTGAAACACACCCAAAACAAGGAAAACATCTCACCCCACACAGAAACGAATGTGTGCTTTTAAAGTGATCAACAAGGAAGGCGTGGGCCAGAGAGGATGTTGAAACAGGTATCTAGAGGGCTCCAGGCTCAGAGCAAGACAATGGACAGGTGACTGTGGATGTGAAGAAGAGACTTTCTGAAAAATTAGCTTTGCTAATCAGGCCTGGCAAGAATCCAAGGAAGGAAAAAGAAGATTGTCACCATCATCACCATCACCATTGTTGTTCACGTGGATTGGAAACTTACCATGTGACAGACATGGTGCTGGGAATTTTTTAAGCATTGTATAATATTCCCAAACCTCTCTGAGGAAGACATCATTATTACTCTCATTTTACAGACAAGGAACCCAAAGTCTAGACAGGTCAAGTAACTTCTCTAGTGTCACTCACTTGGGGAATGGTAGATACAGAATTTTAATCTAGAAATCATCTGACCCTTCCAATCCCATAAGTACCACAACAAAGTCTTCATCACCACTCTGTGATCCTCAGAATTATATGATTCATGGAATGACTCATGGATGGGAATGGGGATTTCAGGGAGGGATACTTTGAGGGTTGTTTCAAGATTGTTATGACTCATCATCATTGTGGGATTGTTGGAGACCCCTATGTTCTATGGATTCTAAGTGTATAAGAGATAGAACTAGTGAGAGAATCAGCCTAGACGTATGTATGCTTTGGGTCCTGTGATCAGCTCAGTGAACTTAGGCTGACCACTGTTCTTCTTTGGGTAGCTTCAGCTCTTAGCTATAACCGAAGCTTTCTAAGATGAGTGCTAGGCTGAAAAGCCATCACTCTTTCCTCTTGGAAATCAAGTTCTCTCCATCTTCATCTCTCCAGGCTGCTGTCTTCATGATGACCTCATTTCTGTCTGCTTCAATGACAGGAAGCCTCAGGAATTACAAAGGCCATTGAAACCTCACCACCACCTCAAAAGAATCTTGCCTTTGTGTGCACCATGCTTCTTCCACTACCCATAGGCCATCCACGTCCTTCTGCTTCTTCTAGCTCCAGCTAAAATCCCACTTTCTCAACAACAGCCCTTTTGTGTATATCTTTTTCCATTCCACATTCAGAGATATCACAATGGTAGCTTAAAATCAATTGTTGTAGGAGTGTTTACATCATAGAAATGGGCAAGCACTACAAATTAGGCCCTTCTTTTTCTTTTGCGAGCTGATTTACCAACACACTGTGGCTCATGCCTAATGCCACACTCCTAATATGGCCCCAACAATTTAACCCCATGCTGGCCATTATTTTGTCATGTCCTCATGCTTTTCTCTCTATGTTGACTACAGGAGGATCATCAAATTCTTTTTATGTCAGCAACACCATCATGGTATCTTGGATACAGTAAGTGCTGTCCATAATCTGTTAATGGGGTATACTTTTTCTCTAAAAGTTTTCAGATGATAGCTGATTAGTTAAAAGTATATCTTTCAAATGGCCAACTGTCATTCATTCATCCATCTTATATTAATTCACTTAATCATTTATTCATACCAATGAACATTTACTATATGTTGTGTACTAGCTCAAAAGCAGAGTGCCTAAAGGTACACACAACAGAGAAGGTCTCTTTCCTCAGCAAGCTTGTGTTCTAATTAGAAGAGACAAAAATAAGCATTAAATAAATCAACTAGCACTTTCTGATAGCAGTAAAATACAGAAAAAGAATAACTTAGAAGAACAAAATATAGGACATGGGCACTGGGTGGTATACAGTCTCAGATTATTTTCCTCCTGCTGCTATAACAAAGTACCTCAAGGCTTTTGGCTTAGAACTGTACCAAACATATTATCTTACAGTTCTGCAGGTCAGGAGTCTGAAATGGGTTGGCAAGCTTGTGTTCTGGGAAGCCCTAGGAAAGACCCCATTTCCTTGTCTTTTCCAGCTTCTGGAGGCCACCTGTGCTCCGTGGCTTATAGCCCTGTCTCCAACCTTGGCCTCCCTTGTCACATCTCCTCTGGTTCTGATTCTCCTCCGACCTCTCTCTTTTACTATTATGAAGTCCTTTGTGATTATATTGTGCCCTACCTCAATATACTTAATCATATTTGGAAAGTCTTTTACCATGCATGGTAGCATATTCACAGCTTTTAGAAACAGAGAAGGTGACATCTATGGGGGTCATACCCAGGAGGTAATGAAAAGACTCTCAGAAAAGGTGTAATTTCAGGCTGAGCCCAAACAAAGGGAACAACCTTCAAAGATTCTAGGCCTGGCACAGGCCTGGAGATTTTAAGGGAGATGCCGACATCTCCCTTAGTGAGCAAGGAGAAGAGGAAGGGCCCAGATCCCTCAGCATGAAAGGACCATAGGCGCAGCATGGATTTTACTCTGAGTATGGGTAGGAAGACAACAGAGGGTTCCAGAGTTGTATTGTCCTAGGATTGATCCACACTTGAATGGAAGTGATTTCTCTGGTAATTGTCTAGAGCAGTACTGTCCAACAAAAATACAAGATGAGCTACATGTGTCATTTAAAATGTTCTAGAAGCCAAATTTTAAAAAGTGAAAAGAAACAAGGAAAATCTTCTTAAAGAAGTATTTTCCTTAACCCAATATATCCAAAATGTATTCATTTCAGCACATGTTCAATATAAACAACTTTTAGTACTAGGGTTTGAACTCAGGCCCTTGCACATGATAGGCAAGCACCCTAATACTCGAGCCATAGCCACAGCCCTAAAGAACTTTTTAATGAGACCTTTATTTTTGTTTAGTAACACATCATCAACATCTAGCATATATCGTGTGCCTAAAACACATCTCAGTTTGGATTGACCATATTTTAAGGGCTCAATAGCCACATGTGGTTGGTGGCAATCATTTTGGACAGTGCATGTCTAGACACTGTTCTCAGAGACCTGTGCAAAGTCTACTCAGAAAATGTTTGAAAAACTAGTCAACACCAGGTGTCACGCAGAATATGGGCCACCTGTCACTCCCATTAGCCATCCCTATCTTCAGAGGCACTGAGGTAGGTCACAGGGAATGGAAGGTGGAACAGAAGATTCTAGAAAGGAATGTGTCTCCTGATAGTGCTACCAGGGTTTAATTCCAGACCTCAATTGGGCCCTTGCATGGCTGGAACTTCCAAGAAACAGCCTATCTCTGTGCATTTGATTGACCTTCATATTCACCCCTGTGTTTACCCTTCATATCTTTATTCTTCTAAGAGAGTTTTATCCACAGCAAGACTTTTCCCATTTCTTTATAGACAGGGCTATTTATTCAACTCATTACACCAATATTACTGAAAACAAGGGCAGAGGTCAAGAACAAGAAAAATCCCATGAAACAGTGAGAGGTTATCAGTTGCTAAGGCAAGAAGTATATCCCAGGCACTTCCAAGTTATACCCATGCTTTTTTAAGCTTACTGTGATCCTCATATTAACCACAAAAGTCTAGTCCCAAAAGCTTAGTACCAAAAGAACATCATGTACATCCATTTAGATTTTTGCAGTGATATTAAAAGGGCTTATGAAGCATAAGGTCATGGAAGTTCGCATAAAGGATAGCTTATGAAAACCATATTCAATACCACACAAGGCAATAAAAATAAAACAAAGTTTATTAGAATATCCTATTTAGAAGCTGTGTTCTGTATAACACACCCAGGTTCAGGAAAAAGCTGGCACCAAATTTCCTTCCACTGGTGGATGTAGACGTCTGGTACCTGAACCCTGCCATCAAGGCTGTGGGTATCAGCAGCCCCATCACAAATCAGCTTGACCATCTTGATGTGTAATGACAAAACCTATAGTCACAAGGACACAGTGCTTGGGGCTTTAGAGCACCAGTCAAATTATCAGTGGCTCTAATTAGTGTCCCAGAACCCTGGAGCGATCTATATCTACATTGTAAAAAGCAGTGGAATATTTCCCTATGACAATACATTAGCCCAGTCCTCCCTGAATGAGTCTTCTGAAATTATAGGGACTTAATAGTGTGGGGGACAAGCAGCTACGGAACACAAACCTGTCACTTTTTGAAAATCAGCAGTCATCTTTGAAACCAGCTGATTAACAAACAATTATGCAGCTTCCATGAATTGCTATGCTCCTTCAAGAGACTCAGGAAGCACCAGGTCCTTACTCTGCAGAGGCTTAAATCTGGTTGGAAAAAAATAACTACAAAATGATAAATAACCACATGCCCCATAGCTCTGTCCTGGGCTAGAGTAGACCTCATTTCTGCCGTGATTTTAGTCATTCACTAATGAGTACTGCCATCTCTGGTTTAGTCACTGTCTAGCCAGGACATAGCTACTGGAACACCCAATACTCAATTACTTAGGACAAGTCACTTTTACTCTCTTAACCTCAGGATCCTCTTCAAGAAAATAAGAGAGTTTGAACAGAGGATGCTGGTGGTAGCAATCACGATAGCTCCATATAGTGATGTCTAACTTTGTGCTGCTGTGCTAAGTACTTTATGTAAATTAACTCATGTTTCTAAAGCAAACTTTTTTCTGGTGGTATTGGGCTTTGAACACAGGTCCTCTTGTTCTCTGTTGCTTGAGCCACACTTTCAGCCATTTCCCACTTTAGTTATTTTTCAGATAGGGTCTCCTGCTTTTTGCTGAGCCAGCCTAAGACCGCCATCCTCCTACCTATACCTTCTGCATAGCTGATGTCAACATCACACCCAGCATACTTGTTGAGATAGGGTCTCATTAATATTTTTTGCCCAGGCTGGTCTTGAACTGCTATCCTCCTAATCTCTGCCTCTGGAGTAGGTGAAATTACAGGCACATGACACAGCTCTCAGGACCCTAAAACAAACTTAATGAGAAGATAGATTCTTTTAATCCTAATTTATAGATGAGAGAGCTGAGATTTAGGTTAGTAACATAACCCAAATCAAAGAACTTTGACTAATGCAGAGCATTAGTACATCTTTGAGCCTGAGCCCCATCCCAGCTGTCTGAACACCTGAAAGAAACGTGTGAAGATTGCTAGGGGACTATGAAGAGTGACAACTGAAGGGGAAGGAACACCACAGAAAAGAACAGATGAAGCATGAAGAGAGCTTCAGAAGGAAAATACCAGTGTCTGTGACTCAGAGCACTGAGACACTGCTGTATCAAAGTCCAATCTCTCTCTCTGGGATACAGAATAAATCCATGCTGATGTCTTGGAGTATGTTAACAGAGTGATGGTCATTCAGCCAGGGCCTTCACATAGTAGAAGGGGCACTTAGAAAGGGACTTCAAGGCTGCTGCATGACAACTAGACTCACCTTTTCAACCTTTTTGTTTTATACCGGTGTTAACCATAGCTGGGGGAGCTGTGAATTTCATTTTAGCCATAACGTTTAGTAAGGACTCTCTCTCTCTCTCTCTCTCTCTCTCTCTCTCTCTCTCACACACACACACACACACACACACACACACACACACTGGCACCCACAAAGTCTTCACTTTGAGATAGGGTGGGTTGATTTGGTTTCCTTTGCTTATACAACTGATGCCACCCAGGGTAACTTTTGTTTAGATGGCTTATGGCCCACAAACCGTTTCATTATGTGTTGCCCAGTTACCGTCACTTCCTGCACACTCTCTTGAGCAGATAGTTCATCTTCTTATCTCAGAGAGTTGCTTCCTCGATTGTAGCCCTGGAGTCAGTAGCTTTGATACCATCAAGGCAAGAAGACATTAAACCACCCTTGTAATTGTTGGAGTCAGACTTTTTCATGTCTGTTTCATGAAAAGATAATGTGGTTAGATTTCAGCTGGGCCTTGCTGAGGGTGTCATTTGTGCCTGGGGTTACCCACATCGTCACGTGGCTTACCTCTCTTTGCAGCATTCTGATCTTATCTTCTCTGATGCATTTGCCATAGAGCCCCAGCTCCTTCCAGCTTCTCTGTGTCTGTGCATGTGCACAAGGGTGCCTTGGACATGCATGGAGGTTTGCTCATGGCTGCTGCCTGTGAAATGATACTCTATCATTTATCTACCATGGGAACTCATTGGTTGGGGGGGGTCTTCACTCTGAGCTTAGATAAAAACCAAACCTTCACTGGCTTTTCCACGTGGGAACTTGGAGCAAAGTTTTCCTTAACTGGTGCAATTCTTTTTAGTTGAAGCTGGTAATTCTTTTGTTTCCTCTATGTTCCAGAAACTGAGTAGCTACTCAGAGTACGACTGACTTACCATCCTTGAGAAAGTCTCGATATAACCATAGAGAGAAAACATGCAACTCAGGAAGGGAAAGAAGATGCTGTGAACAGAGTTCTGTGGGAAGACAGATGAGGGGGACTAGGAGAAAGGCCAAAGGATACTGTATAAAGGATCAGGCATATAAACCCCATCTTCAAAGTCAAGTACAAGTTTTCTAGTTAAAAACAGAAAATGTGTTCCCAGCAGTGAGATAGCAAAAGAAGCATATGAAGATGTAAAAACATTGGCTATGTTTAGTGTGTCTTAAGCAGAGTGTCTGTACCAAGGTGGGGCTGTAGAAAGGCCAGCTGGTGGCCAGGCACAGTGGCTCATGCCTTTAATCCAAGCTACTTGGGAGGTAGAGATCAAGAAAATTGCAATTTGAGACTAGCCCAGGCAAAGTTAGCAAGACTCCTATCTCAACTAACAAGGGGACATGATAGGCCACACCTATATTGCCAGCTACATAGCAGGCATAGGTAGGAGGATCAAGCTCCAAGGCCAGCCCTGAGCAAAAACAAGAGGTCATGTTCAAAAAATAACTAAAGCAAAACAAAAGAAAAAGCTGGATGTGTGGCTCGAGTGGCAGAGCACCTGCCTAGCAAGTGGAAGGCTCTGAGTTCAAAACCTTATACCACAGGGAGGGTGGGAGAAAGGGAAGACCAGCTGGCTCCTCTGGGAAGGAATTTGAGCATTATCCTGAGATGTTTAGCACTTGGTGTCTGCTTTAAGATTTAGTTCAGTGACTATACCAGAGACCCAAGGAGAATCAAGAGAAGCCTTTCAGCAGCTATGGCAAAATGAGGAACTTTGATTTCCCCAACCAGGGCTGCACCTCCCATCCTATCCTGGTTCTGACTCAGCCTTGGTTTTCCTTCCACATGTCATTGAACCCTCTTAGTACCTGGCTTGGCTGGCCAGCATGCAAATCTTAAAAATGTCCTTGACTACTAACAATTAAAAGCATATGGGAAGATTTGCTCTTTGTATTCCATCTAGCCCTTGAGAAGCCAGGGCACACTTAGGAACAGGTGGTTCTTATGACTGTGGTTACAATGTGGCAAGGTCAGGGAAGAGCTCTTTGCACCTGGGCCTTGTGGTCTTATTGGGCTCTACCTTTCTCATGATGAATGAACTTGGATAAGCTTTTTCTCTAGGCTCCCATTTCCTCACCTATAAAAGGAGGAATCTGGACTTGTCTGAATATACCTTACTTCTATAATTTGCAGAAGAATGGAAAAAACTGACCCTGAAGTACTTCTTCCTAACATAGGGGCTATAGGATGATTTTTGTGCCTTGAGCAAGGAAACAAAGGTAACCAGGTAGCCCCCTAAGAATGCTTCTTCCTTCAATGATCTGTAGCAGGTAGAAGGAGAGAGTCAAAGCCCAGCTTCTGGGTTGAGTGGTTCTTAAGTTTGAACATATGGAGAACTCGGTGTAAGAATGGCAATGCAGGTGCATGAGAAGGGTAAGCATAAAGGAACTGTTGCAGGGGATCAAGGGATCTGAGTCTCAAATGAGCCCTCCACCCACTATTGTCCAGCCAGTGCAGTGGGCCTGCTCTCACTGCCCATCCACAAAAAGCCCCCACTGTATGTCTTCATTACCCACTGTTTTCTTGGAGGGCTAAAGATTGCTATCTAATCTTTCAGAGCTCTCTGCACCAGATACCAGGTGGGTTTTGGAGGAGGTGACCCATGACAGCCTGGATCAGATAGAAGCAGCAGTGAGGAGGAATAGTTGAGAGCATAGCTTCTGACAGCATAAGACCTGGGTTCACCACTGACTACCAACTCATGTGGAACCATGACTGCATAGGACTCCTGGGAGAAAGAACTCAGATAAGATACTTAACGCCATTCCAGTGTGTAGTAGGTAGCCCATAAATGGTATCTTTAAAAATATCTGTTATTGTTAATGTCTAGAAAAGTAAGCTAGAGTCGAAATGTAGAAGTTTCTGTCTGCCAGGAAAAGGAATTTGGACTTTATCTTATTGTGTATAGGTAGCCAATGAAGGTATTCCAGCAGAGAATGACATTAAGGAAATTGGAGTTTGGGGAAATCATCACCTGTCATCAATTTGGGGAGCATCAGAAGAAAGAAGAAATGTTGGCAAGAAGACTGAGACAATGTCCAGGGAAAGTATATCAAGGACCAGGGAGGTGTTTGATCCTCCCAGGAGGATCTATTCCCTGGGATGGAGTAGAAAAAACAGATTCATGAACTTTAGAAAGGAAGATGGCTGGGGAGCAATGGGCAGCACTCAACTTGGACACTGCAGCAGACAAAGAAGGAAGGATCAAAGATTTGCTTTGATGATGTACCAGTGATGACATTGACTGAAGCCGAAGGGTGAAAAGGGAGCAACAAAACTGCTCTCTCCTGTAGAAGAGCTCAGGTCTCACTACTCCAAGGATGCTACTTGGCACATTGACTGTTTTGTGTATTTTTACATTTTGCTTTCTTCAAAAACAGGTGAGATAGTTTTATACTGGACACTGTAGGTGGTCTAGAAGGAGAAATGAGCTGAGACAATGATAAGCAAAGAATAAAGGAGGTGGAGAGTACAATAGGAGGAAGTGTAAGGAATGAGGGAAGAAAATGAACTGACATGGAGCAAGAAGGGGTGTTAGTCTCAGACTGTCTACTCATGGCCTTGGGATTAAGTGCATCCTTTTCCATCCACTACCATCCTGGGGAAGAATCCTTCTCCAGAAACTGCATACTTCCCCTCTTTCCCAAACCCTAGGGTATTTCTCAGTAGTATTTTTAATCTTCCTTTCCTTTGAAATGTTAGAGGCAAAGGTACAGCAAAACAACCCCTAAGAAAGAAGAAGGGGGAGGGAGAGAAAAAGCAAGAAAGAGCAACAGAAAGGCAGAGAGGCAGAGACAACGGCACCAGCAGACACTGCCAGGTGACCCGGAGTTGGATGGTAGCCAACTTGTGGCTTTGCTTTCTCTCTTCCTTTCTCTGCAGCATTGCAGTTGTTTGGCCCTAGATTCCTCAGGGTTTCAGAACCCAGGAGGTAGGTGAAGGCACCTTGGCAGTGCCGAAGTCCTGTGGAGTTCATAATCACTCCAGAATGTTCTGGAATCTTTTTCTAAGTGGGGTTCAGCTGTTGAGTCAGCATTCTGCTGAAAAATGCTATGGAGAGTCACTCAAAATTTGGTAAGTGCACTTTACTTTCAATGCCTAAACTTGTCTGGGTTCTGTAAGATACTGTTGTCGAGGAAGGAGGTGTTATCATGGCTCCCTCCCTCCCCTGAGGTGTGACAGAGCAAAGATAGTTATCTCTACAACCAACTCAGCCTTGCTTTTTTGAGTAACAGCTTTCGCAAAATCTTCTCTTGGTCTTCTGCTGGCCAGACTTCCAGGGCCACTGCCACAGAGCCAGGTGGTAAGAAGTTGTGCTGGTGAAGCCATGGCTAGCTGGACACAGACAGGGCCATATCTGGAGTAGGAAAGCACTTTATATACATCTCTGTGCTCTCAGTCCTTGTCCACATGGGAACCCTGAAGCCCAAAAGACTGGCCCCACTTTCCCAGGTCCAAGCCAGTTTGGGTGAGAGTGGAGACAGGGTTTGAGATGTCATGGCTCCAAACCCAGGGTTCCCAGATAAGTGCAAAGATCCTGGCATTGCAGGTAGACAGATAGACAACCTGGGAGATTTTGTCTTGACTCAGCCCCACTGCAAGCCCTCAGTCCCCAGCAGGACTGTTGCAAGCCCTTTTGGACAGAAGCCAAGGATATCTGGATGACAGGACCATAACACTAATGGAATAAACTCTCATTCCCTCCTTATGCCCTACAAGAGTTCAGACAGTGAGTGGGGTTCACCCGGAAACAGTTCTAACTGTGCCGCAAGTACAGGCCTCCTTCTACCACGGAAGTGATCTCAGGACCAACTACACTTTGAGCCCCTTCCCATCATCATAGGTCTGCCGCTTGCCTGGTTCCCCTTGAAGGAAGACTCTCCCCCGGCAGCCCCTGCCCCAGGCTGCTACATACAGTAGGACCAGCCTTGTAGCTCATGTCTTCTAATCTGGGCACCGTCTTTCTCCACTCACCTTTTAAAATATATTAATTTACTAAGCAAGCAGTAAATGTGTCAGAGCACCAACAGATGCCAGCTGGATAACCAGATACTCCTGGTGGTACAAGACATAGACAGACATCCCTATTTAGGACTATTTTTCTTCCTAGACTTCCACTACCTATAAGGGAACCCAAGACAGGGCTGCTGGGTGACACAGCTTTAGGGGATGTCACTGCCCTTATATCCTATAGAGCTGTACTCTCCCTGAGCCAGTCTCATGACATACGATGGACGGTGTTCTCTGGAGTTATGAGCTCACTGTACAGACCCACGGTTTTCTCTACCACATGCGCCATTCAGATGTGTGGTGATGCAGTGCAATGGGTAAGTGGACTGGACTCAGGCAGACGTGCGTTCAAATTTGGGCTCTACTGTCTATAAGCTGTGTGACTTTAGGCAAGTCACTTTACCTCTTGAGTTTCCCAGGAGATAATTCATGTTACACACCAAAACTCTGAAGTCTGAACTGCTTTAAAATCTGAAAACTTAGTTACATGATACCATGAGTGGAAAATTTCATACCATTAAACTTTGTTTCATGCACAAAATTATCTAAAATATTATATTATATTATATTATATTATATTATATTACCTTCAAGCTCTGTGTACAAGTGTACATGAAACAGAAATGAATTTTTTTAGATTTGAGTTTCATCCCAAGATTTTCATTAAGTATATTCAAATATTCCAAAATTTGAAAAAATCAAAAATCCAGAAAACTGATTCTAAGCATTTCAGGATTAGCCTGCAATTTTATTTATTTTAGATGGGCTTGATGAATGAAAAATACACATAAAAATATTATTCAGTGAGGCACAAAAAGTCAATACATATCTGCAATGATTATTATCATAATCATAAATATAATTACTGTTAGACTTTATCCATATGCTCTTTAAGGGGAGGCTATCCTAGCTCCATGATGCCTGACACTTAAGTACATAACGAATGTGTGTTGAATGAATGTTTTAAAGGATAACAGGTTTCCTGCCAAATGCTCCTTTGCAAGAAAAAGAAAATTGTCTGAGTTAGCCCAAAAGACAACAAGATTTTCAATATGATTGTGGCTAAATTGTGTTAGCTAGGGACCAAAACCCAAGGGAAAATTTGACCTGGCCAACTTCAACATTTACAAGGATGAGACTATACATAGTGTGAGTGGGGATCAGTGTGAAGACTGCTGTTTTCCCCCAGTTCCTTTCTAGGAAAAACTTCCAGAAAAAGAGGTCTTTGGGTCTGATCTGAGATTTCAGGTCAACTTCGGCCATACACAGATCCAAGGTGGCAGCCCTGGAATACAAAGGTCTGGACCCACTGCCAAAATCAGACACCAGTGGGCAGGCCCTGGAACCTACTTCCTTCCTGCTTGGACCAGGCCAGGTCTGGGGCAACTGTGTGCCATGATCAAATCAAGAGGAAGATCTGGGGCTCTCCATACAGAGCCCAGGCATAAAGTAGCAGGTGCGGGTAAGGCCTGATCCTGTGGTGGTAAAAATGCCCCCTCCTGGTTTCTAGGTTTGTTGGTAGGTAGAGTGAATTCGGGTGTGGTACTAGAGGAACAGTGTGCAAGGAATCAGAATAGAGAAGATAATAGGGTAAAATACAAACAGGGCAGTGAACACATGTCATCCTGAGCCAATGATGGTTCTAGTGGGTCTCAGAGGCTGACATAGGCAGTAAGAACAGAATCACTGTCCAGAGAAGAGCCTGTAAGCCAAACCTTAACACATCTGGAGCATGGCCTTGCTCTACCTCCCCGCATAAAGCCCAGGTTATTGATTCATAAGGCTCCATCTCAAACATACTGAGGCTTTCTTGGCCAGCTCCAGTGCTAGCCACAAGGACACAAACATTGAGGAGAAAGTCCCATCCTTCAGGTTTTACCTTCACAATACCAAAATCTTTCATACAAATTGAACAGCTCAATTGCTTTGAGAGCAACTCATGTCTCATGACATCATGAGTACAAAGAGTGACATGTTAACTTGTTCAGTCGAGCCCTTTATGACATTAAGTTTTTTATGGAAACCATAAAAAACTGCAGCCCGAGTTAGCTCTTCAGAGGGATAAATGGTACCCCAACATTGTGGTAAAGAGAAAAACCAAAGCAAGGTCACAGGCCAGCATAAGACATGACTCAAGAGAATGCCTCTCTCCTCTCCCAACAGGCCCCATGGAAGGCAGAAAAGGAGGTAGCTGTTTTTTTGGCTTTTTTTCACATGTTAAACTTGTAGTACCTGCTCTCAAGCCTGTATTGACGTGTGCAAGGAGGGGTGAGGCTGGCAGTGTACAGGGTGCATTGACTGATATACATGCATCTTCATGGCTCCATAATTAATGGAGCCTCACCTGCAGAGAAGCTGGTGTTCGCCAAGCTGCATCCCACATCTGAAAATCACCTTGATCAAATAGGCTTTATTTTTCCCCCAATCAGTTTTTTTTTTTAATTATTATGATGTATTGCAAACAAATAGGAAAGATGGGATAGGGGAAGAACAAGAAAGAGTTTCAGTGTCAGAAACTCTAGATGGAAAGACAAGAATGCAGGGCACTGGTCTGGGATCTGCCTCTCACCTGCCATTGTCCCTTTTTTGCCCTGGCCTCCATCCAGAGAGCCTGGGGAAGGGCAAAGATGAGGTCAGAGAGGTTCTTAGAAGTCAAGCTGGAGACTGTGCACCTGATGGTGACCATAGGGAGCCAGTGAAAGATTTTTCAATGGGGAGATCTGACCAGATTTACATTTTAGAAGGATTGCTAACTATAGTCTACACAAGAGTTGCCTATTGTGTTTAGAACTAGGTGAGAAATAAGAGGTGTCTGATCCAGGACAGTAGGGGTGGGAAGGCTGGGGAGGTAGGCTCTACTGTAATATCTTATGAGATGAATTTTGAGGACTCAGTGACTAATAAACATGGCTATGACAGTGCGGATTACATAGAGATTCCCAGCTTTCCTGCCAGAGTTAAATGGGGTATATCCAGCTGAGATGGAGAACCCAGGAAGGAGAAGGTTAGGCAAGAAATCCGTGAGTTTCATTCTAAAAATGGTACATCTAGAGTTCCCACTGGACATGTGGGTGGAAATTTTCATAGAGCCAGAAGCAAGTGAGTCTAAAACCAGGAAAGAGCTCTTTAGAAATGGATGTTGGGGATTGGCTTAGCATCCAGGGAAAGTGTGAAGAGTGAGATTTCAGGCTCCTGTTCAAGGCTGCCTGTGGGGATATCACTTCAGGGATTGGTGGAGGAAGCCTGTGGACCAGAGAAGTTCAAAGACAACCAGTGTAATGTTGCATATCTCTTCCCATTCTGTCTCTATGAGTGTTTACAAAACACTCAGGATCGTGGGTGAAGTTCTTGTTTGGTCTTCTTTCAGTCCACACATAAAGCAAGATGGGTCAGTGCAAATCCTTAACGTTTCAAACCACATCGTCTTTCTGCAAGGCTGCAATTATACCAGCATGTGCTAACCAAACAAGCATTTCACCATGTAGACTATATTTTTAGCTGAATGCCATCAATTTGAAAAAAAAAATGTAAGTAAACCACTTTTGGCTATTAACTGTTGTGACAAAAGCATAACTATTAAAAATGTAAACATTACTGCTCAAATTGAAAGAGGTCATTGTAATGGCATGAGTAAGTGATTGGACCATATTCTCTTGCTCTGTACTTTGAATATCAGAACTTGAGTCTTTCTGATGAAAACAGATAAAGACCAGGGAGGCTGTTTGCTTTTAAGGTAGGTAGTTTTAGAAGTTTAAAAAAATGATTAATTGTGTTTCTTACATTTATAGATAAATCCAATGACATAGGCCAGTCATCTACTAGATTGTATCTGCAGATAATAAGCTAAAGCAGAGTCTCATAGCAATTCAACATGCAGCTTGAGTTTAAAACATATAAATAAGCTATTGAGAAATTTGTGGGGGGAAGGAGAAATCAAAAGATCTGGGATGGCACTGCACTCTCACCATCCTCTGGTTCCTTACCTATAAAATAGGTATGGTAATAAATTGAAATCAAGGTTGTCAGACAATTAAATGTGTATGGAATTTGCCTTGTGTTGTCAAATAGGTTGGACATAGGTGATTTCCACTGGCGTCTTACCTTCTGAGAGACTTGGCAAGGGTCTGTCTTGTAGCCCTGGAAGGTCAATCGAAGAGCTCATAGTGAACCTATACTTCTGTCTTGGAAGTTTCTTTGTCCCATACAGTTTTTACTTACTCTCTCCACTTTCCTAACATCAAGAAGATTATATGATTGACTGATAGAACACCAGCAACCCAGAGAGATATTGTACTGCAGCCCAGGGCTATACTTGCTATTTTTATTAAAATTCTTATTAACTTATAGCCCAAGAGTTTTTAAGCCAAGCCTGTTCCCTCGATTTGATTAGAACAATTTGTGTGCCATGTTCTGGTCCCACTTTGTGCAGACATAGTGAAGACCACAGACAAGTGATACTGCTCTGAAGTTACTAGACTCCTCGCTCCCTCCACCATACCCCTCCCACCCTGTGCAACACTTGAGTTTCACAATTACACATTCATTCCCATTCTTTTGAAACTCCAAATATCCCTAGAAAAAAATATTCACCAGCCATATGTAGCTCATGGATGCTGAGTTTATTGGCTCCTATTCTGGGGAAAGGGAGCTCTTTTGAAAGAAGAATCCAGCAAGGATGTGGTTCGTAGTAGAAAATATACCATTCCAGATGAAGAGGGACAAAAGGGAGTGAGAAAAAGGAACTTGAAGCATTGGGCATAGCTCATAGGATTTCTGAGGGCAGCTGTGTCCAAACGCTCTACCACTTCCCTCAGTAAATGAGTAGGATTCTTCATGGACAGGTGGGGTTAGGTCCGTTTTCTGGGCTGTGAATGAATTCCCCACTCTGTTCTTTCCACCTGAGCTTCATGATGATTTTATCCTTCAATTGATATTTGCTTAAGGGGCCTCACTGAATTACTCACATGCAGAATTACATTAATAGGCTGTCTTAAGCTTAATATCATCACCTTGGTAATCTGCTAAACTCTAGAGAACCTTAAAATAGCAGCTCTTTTTGCAACTTACTGAGTAGAAGCTATGTCCTCCCAGACATAAAATCTGCACTTTGTGATTTGTATTTGTGTTCGTGTCAAGCAGAGTTAAGGCAAGAAGGGTGGATCTCTAGCATATGGACAGATGTGATGGCCATGTATAATTAGTAATTTAGCTCTTAAAGTCACTCATAAATGGAAAATTGGATCTGAGATCTTAGTCTGTCCTATGCCCACTACTTTGTGCCTTTTTGGATTGAAGATGTCCAGGCAAAGCTTTATTCTTTGCAACTTCATAATATTTGAGAAACTGTTATTTTTTTCTTATTTTTTCATAGAGTTGTCATTCACTGTGTTCTGGAACTACGGTAAACATGCTAGGGTTATCCAGTGGAGGACTAGAGAAAGGACTGATTATCAAGAACAATTAACATAACTCTGGTGCTCAAAGGTTGATGGCATACTCTCATGGGGTCTAATTCTTACAACAGCACAGAGGAGGCACTGCAATCACTGCCACTTTATACACCAGGAAACTGGTGCTCAGGACCCCCCAAGTAGCAGGTGTTGGCACTCAGACTTGAATCTAGACTTTTAAGTCCTAGGACATATTCTCACAGCCACGCTGCCTCCCTGGATCTTAGCATTTTCCCTCACATACAAGAGTTAAACACATAGTAAGACAGTACAGCAATGTCTGTGATTAAATATCAAATGTACACAGTTGTTACAGATTCCAGAAAAGGACAAAATCGTGGGAACCAACAATGGTAAAGGACATGGGGCTTGATGGGGTTGGTTAGATGAAGAGAGTATCTAACCAGAGAGCAATGGAACAGAGAAAGGAAAAAGTCAATAGATTGCAGTCAGGAGACAGAAAGAAGATGGGTTAGGATAGAACACAAGTCTGAATGCCACAAGATATGGGATAGGCAGAATAAAGAATGGAAGAAAGAAATGCCAGCTAAGGATTTGGACTTTAAACCAACATATTTTTCCTCAATAGAATGTGACAGGTGTTGTCACCAGGTATGAACATTCCCCCTGGAATATTTAAATTATGAAGAAGCAACACTCCTACCCCTAAACTTTTTTTCATCAGAGAAAGCAATTAAATTAGATATATTAGTTAGGTTATAGGTACCTCAGCTTATACTAGAAATCTCAAATTTTAGTAGCTTAAACAAAACAGAAGTTGATTTGCCTCACACATGGAAGTCTGATCTGCTATGACAGTTATGCTATGTGAAACTGACATGGTCCTGGTTTCCTTCTGTCATTCCTGGTATTTATCCTCATCAGCATGTCCAAGATAGTTTTTTTTAAAAGTTGGGATGCAAATGAACAAACTCCCATTTTTGCCCAGAACTAGGGAATTTCCTGGGATATGGGACTTTCACTGCCAGAACCAAGAAAGTCCCTGACACAATGGAGGAGTTGGGAATGGATTGTCACCTAGTTCTGGGGTCCCATCTGAAACTTGCAAGCTTCATTCACCGTTACATCCTGTTTGCTAAAACTTACTCATATGGTCACTCCTAGCTGCAAGAGAGCCTGAAAGAATATAGCCTTTATTGTGAGTGGCATGTGCCCAGCTACAGTCTTTATTCCTATGGAAGAGGGGGGCATGGATACTGAGTCATAACAAACTGTGTCTGTAACAATACATAAATCTTTCTGTTGATAATAGCAAGTAGTGTTCACACAAGTTAACAGGCATGTGTATGATGACTGGTCTGCATCAGTAATAAAAGCTCGGCAAATACTGTCCAAGAAAGTCAGGCTGTGGAGTCCACGTATTTCCTACTACATTAGCTGTGACTTCACCCTTTCCCCAATTCAGGAGGTATATCTGAGAGTGGTATTTTCTAGAGACAACCTTGAACTTTTCTTTTGAAAGTATTAATCAGCCACAAGCATTTCTTAGGATACTGCCACAACTGATTGCAACAAACCATTATCACTAGACATGGAAACTCAGGTGCTTTCTAGTAGATTGTCAGATGGGGTTTGAGTTCAGAAGTCATGAAATGATGTAATGAAAAAGAACTTGAGAAAGGTTCATTTAGAGTTTGGGGTGTTTCTTTCCTTCCTCCATAAATGTCCAAAAAAGGTGGGACAAATACATGGATCTGGAGTATTCAAACATTATCAGAGGTATGCAACTATGGGTCCCAACTTGAGGACTTGTCCCAACTGTGTTGGAGGGGATGATTCTCCATTTAACTAGACAGCATCCCAGAAACCATTCTCAAGGAAAAACCTGCTGTGTGTGTCACTCTGTGAGGAGATGATGTCAAGCCACCAGTTGCCACATCAGGAGAGGATAAAACATTGGGTGCTGGTGTGACTCCTGAGTGATGCCATCCATGTCTACCCTATGGTCATGACATCCAGCCTTCACCTTGGCTGTGCTGGGGTGGGTTCTCCATGCAAAACTCTACTAATCAGAGGTTCAAATCTACATGGTCCAGTTTAAGGACAAATATTGGATGTAGGTAGGGTAACTCAGGGAGGAAAAGTATGGCCACAGTACATTAGAAGATAGCCCAAGACACATCTTGTTTAACACTTCTCTTTCTAGCAAAGGCCCTTTACCACCTCCTCTTCCATCTTTGCCTGGCTGGATTTTCCCCTTCCCCTCACTGGCTATACAAGAGTATGACCTTGTGTCTACTTTGAATCGTTTCTATTCTTCATGGACACACACACACACACACACACACACACTTTTAGCAAAATCACTTTGCTGTAGGGAACTGAAATATTTCCATTCTATTAAATCGAGGTGTGGTTCCTCATGCCCAAGTAAATCTTGAGTATTTCGTGAATCAACTAGACACTTGCCATGTGTTTCTCATCACATTCTGTGCCTGTTTTCTTGTGTACCCTGGAGCTTCCAACTTTCAGAGAATAAACATTCCAAAGGCATTAGTATGCTTGTATGAATTAATAGCTTTGAGAAGGGAAAAGCTGCAGACAAGATGGAAGCATACTTGCAACAGCTTTGCTTGCCTCGAAGTATTTGTCATTTCGTAAAGGCCTTCAGTCTGCATTAGCCACTAAAATAGTCACAGAAGCCTGGGAACCTTTTGATTGTACAGTGATTGGGGAAGTTATTAAGAACAATACATCTGCATTACTTAAGAATTGAAGCGCTATAATATATAATAAGCAGCCATTAAGTATATCACTGTCATATTTAAATGATGTGGCAAAATGTTCATGATATTGTAAGTGAAAACATCAAGGTCTGGAACTGTATACATCAGAAGTCCAATTTTGCAAATGTCTAGATAAACAATGACACCTTCAATTTTAATGTAAAATGGGCCACATTTATAAATATTGAAGTTACTTATTTTTTAAATAATAGCCAGGTGCCAGTGGGTCACACCTATAATCCTAGCTACTCAGGAGGCAGAAATCAGGAGGATTGTGGTTTGAAGACAGCCTGGGTAAATAGTTCACAAGACCCTATCTTGAAAGAACCCATCACAAAAAAGGCTGGTGGAGTGGCTCAAAGTGTAGGCTCTGAGTTCAAACCCTAGTACCACAAGAAAAGAATAGAAATGCTATTTTAGAAATACGTGACGGTACTGATGGAAATTTTTTTGCCAAAGTCTGTAGCAAATGGTGCCACTACTCACCTTTGAGTGAGTTCTAACACTAAAAATGTGCTCAGTTGGATGTCATCAGATTTGTTTTTTTATTTATTCGTTAATGCATTCATTTATTTAATCATTGTTTGTTGTGCGACTTCTGTATGCTATGCCCAGGATATATAAGGCCTAGGCTCCAGCTTTGAGACCCAGCAATATAGTAAGGAGGCATTAACTACAATACAGGAAGGCAATATATTTACTGTTTTCCACTGTTGTGAATAAAAAGTGTGTTTACGGGATGAATAAATGGATGGGTGAATTAAAGAAATGGACGGAAGAAGAGCTCCTCACCAGCACTGACCTTTCCTTCAGGAATGCTCTGGTCCTCTGTGAAATTTCCCCCACTGCCTAGCAGAAGCCTCTAGCATCCAGGCCCTACCCTTTCAGTTGATTGCTCCATAAAATAACAATGGCTCATGGAAGAACTGACCAGCTCTTTCCATGTGCTGTCCTGGTGAGTTTATGCAGTTTAGAGAATGGATAACTCTGAAAGACTCACACTTGGAGTCCACCAGATGTGTGATCTCTTTCCCTCATTATTATAGGGCTCCTGTGAGACTAGAACTCAAGCTAGAGATGTGGTCAGACCACTATTTGCTGGCAGAATTAGACCACAGGGAGGTATAAAGTGGGACTTTATACAAGTGGTATTTGCATATAACCTTAGCACACCCTCTCATATACTTTAAATCGTCTCTGGATTACTTATAATTCCTAATATAATGTAAATGCTATGTGAATAGTTGCTGTACTGTTTAGGGAATAATGACCCAATCATCATAAGCCTTACTCCATTTTTGATATGGGGTTGGTTGAATTGGAGGATGCACAATCTGCAGATACAGAGAGCTAACTGAACCTGCAGGGTGTGATCTTGAGGATCCTGGAAGGGTCTCTCTCACCCTCTCACCTCCTGATCACTGATAGACACTGAGGACAGTCTCTTCTGCTCCAGCAAGATAGAGTTTAACAGGCCAGGGCCCCAAGGAGCAGTGACCCCCCTGAATTCCATTAGCTCTAAGGTATAAACAAATGCCAGGGGAGATGAAGACTTCCTGCTGTGCAACCCCCTGGGGCATCTCCTGATTCCAACCTGGCAATAATCCAGGTGAGCAAAGGTGAGGCTTGAGCTAGGTTGGGCCTGCAGAGGAATGACATCTTCCTCCTGGTAGGTTATTACTAAATGCTCTGCCTGTTTTTCTCCAGTGCACCGCCTCCTCCCTGGGGGGCATGCAATTCTTCTGGAAGGGAATGGCTAATGTCTTCCTTGCAGGACTCCCGGAAATCCTTAAATGATCTAAGTAAATGAGTAACCCTTTGGATATTGCAAGATGAAAGTAAATGAGTTGCCCTGAGACCATAAATGAATGCAAATGAATTCTCAACCTTTCCACAGGTTACAGAGAAACTAGAGGAACTACTGGTGGTGATTGTCTGAACATGAGAGAGAATCAGAATCAATGGGAATCGGGAAGAAGAGAGGGAAGAAAAATGTAAAGTGGTAGTCCTTAGAGAAGCTATTAACCAAGACCTGGCTTTTATCACTTCCTTACTGAGGTTATGATAAAGTATCTAATGGTTTCTGCCACTGGCTTCCTGGGAGTTTTTTCTTCAGAGACTCCCTGGGCCAGGAGAGGGAATGCATCTATTCCCTCTCAGGCTGCTCCATACCCTTTGCCCTCAGTCAACAACTGCCTGGGAATATGGGGAGGACCAGGCCACCACTGACGCTGAGCCTTGCTTTACAGGCACCAACAGTGTCTTCCCTCCCCTCCTGTCCCTTGTCCTGCTCTTACACCTTATTTCCTTCTGGGAGCCTCTTGCTGGCTGCTGGGCCCCACCTACTTCCTCTACCTGGAAATGGCCATCAGATTGGCTGGAGCACCTTCCTCACCTACTGCCTCTTTTCAATTGCCTGCCCCAGGTGGGGGTCTGGAGTCAGGGTTCGGAGAGGAGAGGGGGGTGCTGTGCCCCTCCTGACCCTGAATCGCCGTCCAGCAGCTCTCTCTGCCCTGCCTCCCAATTTACCACCCGCCTCCATGGTTGTTTGTTCTACTCCCTCTCCTTCTCCTCCTTCCTACCTTCTTCAGGGAGGCTTGTATCTCTGCTTCCTTTATCCTAGGGCTCCTAGCATTTCCCATTGTTTTACCCTAGAGACCCTCCACCATGAAATGCCCAACACAATTGGAACTAGTTTTTTTCTGAAATATACTTGAATCTTTCTTATGTCATCCAATACTAAGCAAGCACCAAAACACACCAGCCACTGTACCAGGAGTTGCAAACATGAAGGAGAGGCTGTATCTGACTGTTTATAAAACATACAAAACAATAGCTATTGTTATTTCCTAACTACTATAAAGGAATCTTCAAGAATGCTGATCACAGGGACAAACATAAGCAATTGGTAACCTCTTAGCTCATGGGGAGCAAATATCCCCTGAGAACAAACTTGTTCTCAGGGACAAGCACCCTGGATTCCTTCAAAGACCCTTCTGACCCTGGAGGAGGCTCCATACCCCCACTCACTGCTGCAGGAAGATGGAGTGTTGCTCTCCCACTCTGATCTTCTGAACACAGTTTCTCCTGGAAGCCTGGCTATGCAGGGCAGTTCAAGGAAACCCTTTAGGACATGTACATTATGGTTAAAACACATAACCATCCTTCCTAACTTTGCACTGGGGAAAATTTCCAAATCACAAGTGATCAAATGGTTTCATTTTGGATTGCATATATACCAGACATATTCTGTCAGCCCTTAACCCTTTAAAACTCCCATTCTCAACACCCCATTTCTTTAAGCTAACTCATCATTTGAAGTCCTTCCTGTCCATATATCCAGCATGATATTGGATTATTATGCTACTTTCATAAGTAATATTTATTTCATAAATTATATATATTTATGCAGAGTCTTCTGATACACTAATGTCTTAACCCTCTATAACAACAATCAAAAAGAATTCTCTCCATAATATAAAGGGGAAGATCTCTGATAGAAATTAAGGCAAGTCAGTAACTGAAACATTTGGGAAAAGGGGGGTGGGACAGACTAAAATCCTCCACCTTGAGTCTGGTACTCAGTCCTTGGAGGCACATTAATATTAGTAATATTAATTGGACTTAATATTATACTCCTACAAAGGGCTGACATTATACTTTCCATCACAGGGGGACTTCGGTCTAGCTAGATGTCTCTTGTTCTAAAATGTAATTGAAGATTTAGAGTTTCTGAACTGACATTACACACCTTTTCCGTTTGTGGTTGTTTAAGGGCTTGAGAACTAAAGTTAAGGACAATAAATACCTTAAGTTTAAAATTTGATGGGAAGCAAAAAAAAAAAAAAGAGTATGTCTTTTTAAAAAAGAGAGCAGGTAGAATAATGTCCTCAGGCCAGGAAAGTACTAGTCATTTTCAGATAAATTATACCCTCCTCCTCCTCCATGGGAAAAAAAAATCATACTCAGACTTAACTGTCCCTTTGGCACTTTTGTCAAATGAGTTTTAGTAGCAGGAGCTGCTAAAAATATAAGCCAATTTCTTTCTTCATTTAAATCAAGTGCTTAAAAAAAGCATAGGGCCTAGAACTGGTACAGGACTCAGCCTTGCAGCAGCCTGGCTGCCTTGCTCTCTGAATGGTCCTCAGTGGCAGCCCATGGTCCTCTTAAAGCCAAGAGAACCCAACAGAAAGCCTGGATATTGCCCTTAGAGAATGGGGGTGTTTTAAGCACCTGGTACCCAAGTTCCAAAGCTGCCCTTGAGTACAAAGTAACCAGGTCGGAAGTGGGAAGTACTCTCAAGTGTCATTTCCTGTTTGCTTATTTATTCATGCTGCCTTCCTTTTTTATTTCTTCATTTTTCTTTACTTCCTTTCAAAAACAATATTTAAATGAACCAACTTTGGGTCAACGCCTGGACTTGGACAGGATTTATGGCCATGAATGAGACATGGGCCAAACACTTGTGTACAATGGGGTTTACTCCATCCCATCCAACACTGTTCCTACAGGAACAACTTCGTCGTATTTAAATGGTCTGACCAATCAGTCCTGCCTACGGTGAGAACTAGGGAAGGATTGCATTGTTTCCAGAGCTGCCTATCTTTGAAAAGAACACTCAAGAGTTTATAAGCCTTTGAAGCACAAATGTGTAAATTCATATTGGTAAAATTTCAGGCATGTGATAGAGTAAGGAGACTCTTTATGCTACTTGGTGTAGCAGCTGTTTGTTCTGTCCCCAAACCAGACAAGTTACATTGAAATTACACCTGTCAACGGTAATCTTTGGATCAAATTCTGGAATTAGAAAGGTCTTAAAATTAGTCCATACAATTCCCGTATTTTTACAGGTGAGGAATTCTGGAAGCATTGTGCTCCTGGGTGCTCTCTGCAGTTCTTTCTCCCTTGCCATGGTTTGCACGAGGGAGCCCCAGGAGCCACTTCCAGGAGGGAGACATGGGACAGGGATGCAGCCTATTCAGAGCTGTCTGTAGATCAGGTCAGGATTTCACTGTCATGCCAGGTTCTTGGCCTTGAGATTTCTAAATGAGGCCACCTTGAATCAAAGCCCCTATGGAACGTTAATGATTCAAACCAACCTCCTGAACGAGACTCTGGTCTCCAATGAGCGTGGAGCATAGTTATTAATGTCACAATGACTTCCACAGAACAGCTACGTCACTTTAAGTACTCTATCAAGCTGGCTTTCTTATGCGATAGTTGCGTGAATGCTGTCTCCAAGTATGTGTGGTGTGGGTACAGAGGTGCTTACTGTGTACCGCAGGGTGTGGACTGTGACAGGTCATCCCCACCACACTTTCTTCCACTTCTGCTTGGTAACAGTATGTGCAAAAATTTAGAAAAGATACCTCTGTTGCTCTGGCAGAGACATAAGCTGATTCAAATTAAGATCAATTCTGTCACCCTTTTCTCCTGAATATGATGCTCTAACCACCCAGGTATCACCACTAGACATGTCCAGAAGTTCCTGGTCACACTGCTCCTGTAACCCATTTGGACTGACTTTATTTGTGATGTTTTATATTCCCCCACTGAGGTCATTACTATGACCTTTTCCACAAGCATGAAGTTATTTTTACCTTGGCCAGCTGCTATCCTATCCCTTAGCAAAGTTGCAATTCATTTTAGTTGCCTTTTGGATAAGAAAATATATATTTACAACAGGTTATCTAGGCCTGAAATTAGGTTTGGTGTCTAGATAGGATTGCTAATCATTCTTGTAGCATTTTTAAGGAAACTATGCATAAATTCTCTCAATCAATCTTCACACCAACAACAGTACGAAGGAAAGATTATTATTAGCTCCATTTTACAGATGGGGAAAGCAAAGGCAAAAGGAAGTTATGTAATTTGCCAGGAAGGGAAAGAAGCCTAGAATTGAATTTAGCTGGTCTGGTTTAATGACTACAGCATATGGTCACTAGCACACTAAGTTTTGGAACATGGATTTTATTATTGAATGTAACACCCCAGTTGCTGGCACCTTAGAATTCTTTTTACAAGGGAAGATGTCTATGAAAAGAGCCAGTTGGCCTCTGTTAGCAAAGCTATATTTATAGCTCACAGAGACAATTGTGTCTCCTCATTTGAACCCCCAAATCACATCCAAGAACAAAGTTTGCTTTGTCTTCACAGATTAGGGCTGTGATGGTATTAACTTCCAAAAGCCTACTTGAGTCAAAAATATTGCCAAGCCCCAGACCTCATCCTCTTCTACAACAACCCCCCGATTATGACAATCCATAGTGTACTCTCCCTCTGCAATCTCTTCCTCTGAACCTAAATTAGGACAGCTGATCTGGCCAGCACCTGACAGACCTGCATATTAGAAATAGCACCTTGCTTCTTACTTGTGGTATCCCTCTTATAATTCCATATCAGTGAGCCAAACCCTGTTTTTGCAATAAATTCAAAGGCCATGAACCTTGTCTTAAACTTCATTATTTCTCACAAAGGGCTTATTAATATGCTATTCACCTCCAATTAGCATTTAATAAATATTCAGGTACTTGACCTAAAGGCACAGTAGTAATTTAGACAAAGCCACTCTGATTTTTTATTTGTTACACTGATTTTTTATTTGTTTGCTTTTGCTTGTCACTATCTGCTGCTCCATTTATTTATTTATTCCTTATTCCGATGGCTGTCTACAAAATATGACTAGTTATCTGCCACCTTGTATTAAACTTTCTTATTTTGGGGGAAGATAAATATGTATTATGTATGTCTATATTCTGTCTCTATGAAACCATAACAATGACTTCTGAGAAATGGGTCATTCAATAATGCATCTTTCTTGCCTATACATACTTAGCAAGCACACATTCATTCATCCATTGACTAGATTTAGTGAGTATCTACCCTGTGTCAGGCATGAGGCACTCTCAGTCTTGCATAGTCATGGTCTCTATTCATTGGGTGTATGCTCTGAGGTTGGGGGGGGCGGGGTAAGCAAAGGACATTAAATGGATAAATGTATAATTTCTTGTCTTTCTGAGTGAGATGAAATCTGACAACAGAGTGCTATGAGAGAAAATAACAAGTGTATTATAGAATTTGGAATTCCAACAATTTCACAGGACACACTGCTGGTTTGGGTAGAGGACATTTCATTTGCCTTATAGATTTTGTCACCCCATTCAAATCACCTGGAGGACCTGAAGCAAACTACTGAGGCTTGGTCTGCCCCTAGAGATTCGTCTGGAGTGTGTCTGGGCTGGGGGTTGGCCATCAGTATTTCTAAAGTCATCTGATGCACATAGGGGATTAAAAAAAAAACATACTGAAAGCTAGAAGGTGCCGGGAAGGTGGGTGTTGGTTATCAAGATCTGGCTGGTGTGCAGACCTGGGGTGGTGTGCCATCCAAATGCTGATTCATGGCTCACCAGTCGGCCTGGTGGGGGGGAGTTCTGCCATCTTCCAGGGCAGATCTCACAAATCCCTGGTTGCAATGCGATTCTGTAATTCTACCCACCTGTCATATGAAAGAACTGGATCTTGATGGACCTGCTTGCCTTGAATTTGAGCTCCAGTGTGGAATGTTTTACTGAACTTAAATCACAGACAGTTGGGCATTCTGTTCTTAGCTGAGAAACCTGGGACAAGAGAGGGTGGGGAATGGGCTGACTAATGGGCCTGTGATAGTGTAGCTGAAGTCAGGAGACCCATATTCACTGCCAGCCCTGCTCTGATGAGGTAGGGGTCTTGACAAGTCATCTAACTCCTTGGGCTATAGCTTGCGAATTTGTAAAATGAGGGCATTGAACTAGGAGATTATCATGGTTCTTCTAAATAATCCAATTCTAGCAATTACAGTCACGGACATAAATATAAGACTAGCTCCCATTTCCCTCCTGGATAAAGTAAGAGTCAGATTTATGATTTATGACTATTGTCAGCCCCATGTGCTTTGATTCTACCAATAACATGAGCAGGCATTTACAAAAGCATTTGCTGTGTACCCAGGTAATATTCTGTGACATTTACATTACCTCATATAATCCTAACAATAAAACAGTGAGAGAAATTCTAGTATGATTATCCCTTACTGATAAAAAAAAAAAGGGAGGTAAGTGATGTTCCCAGGCTCACACAGATGGTATGTGACAGGGCTGTATTCTGACCCAAGCCACCTCTTCTACACTGAGGCTTCCATCCACCACACTGTTTACTACCTCTCATTTTACTACTCAGTTTCCCAGCAATAAAATTACAGTTTGGACTAAATGGTCGCTGGGTTTCTTTCAGCTCTGAAATGCAGGGTTTGTTTGTTTATAGTTCCTTTATTTATTTAGAAACCCTTGGATGAAATCTTCTCAGGGAGCTCAGGAGTTTGACTGTCTAGATTCCAATCCTAAACTGACCACTAGCTGTGCAACTTTGGTCAAGTTACCTAAATTCTTTGGCCTCAGGGGCCTCCTTCATTCAAATGGAACTGATAAAAACATGGGTCTTGTAGGGCTGTTGTGAGGATAAAGTGGCATATTGCCCCAGTATGGTGCCTGCCAAAAACCAAGCACTCCATCAATGTTTGTACCATATCGTCAGGCGCCACACTGGTTGCTAGGGATGCAAAGATGAGTAACACAGTCCTTGGCATCATACAGCTTATAATCTAGGCAGGGAGGAGAGATGGATACAAATCATTAGAATATGATGCGAACTGACAGAAGTGTGTTCCAAGCCTTTGGGGCATGCAGAGGAGGGAACGCTTATTTAAGGGCAGAGGTAAAAGTGGTGACTTGCCAGGTACAGTCACGGGGAAGTTTTTGGACACTTTAGGTAGGGAGAGGAAGAAATAGAAGGCTATCCTCTTAACAAGACCTACCTTCTGGAGAGATGAAGGCTTTAGGGGCTATAAGCAGCAGGTATGAGAAATCTATGGAGTGGACCCAATATGGAGCTCAGGGGCTAGAAGCCATTGATCCAAGGATCCAAGGACAATCCAGTCAGGCCCAAAAGGGATGGACAGGCAACAAGGAGACAAATGCTGCCACAAAAGGGGCTTATATGGAAGGACCAACAGCACATACACCACCAGTGACCAGTGAGCTTAGAGGGCTGAAGACATCTTCAGTGGAAGGTGGATCTCTTCCCCAGGAAACTGACCCTATCAACAAGTGGGAGAAGAGATTCTTGGCTGAGGTCCTAGGCCCTCCAGCCAGGAATAGGTAATTGGTGACATCTGGCAGAGGTGAGGTATGCTCTGCCAATATGACAGCCACAGTTTCTGAGCTGGGGTGGGGAGGGGTGGAGCTTGGAGATTAGAGATCACCCAGCTCCTTTACAGATCCCTGGATGACACCCAGAGTCCTTCAGGGAAGGACTTGGGAATCTGTATTCCAACAAGCTGCCCTTGAAGTTCTAATATCTGGTGTGTGACTACACCTCGAGAGACTGTGGTAAAGAAAAAGTCAGTAATGAAAAACAGAGACTCTGTCAATTACTAACTAAGTTGGAACCTCCACATTTGCCAGTTTTAATTTAGGATTTAAGGGTTTGTTATCCTCAACATTTCCCGTAAGACCATACACCTGCTACCTCCACCCCCACTATCTGTCTTCATTCTCACTATGAAAACTGCAGGCCAAGAGGGTCACATTTAGCATCAAAATAATTGTTAAAAGTTTACTGGAAAGAGAATGCACCAGTTTTTACCTCAAATCTTAAACCTCCTTCACACAATGCAAGCCTCTTTCTCATCAGCCCTTTCTCACCTGTGAAATGCTTAATCAAGGGTCCTTATTTCTTTTGAATATCCTGATCCACTGAAAGATGGTAGGGTCCCTGTCTCTTCCCTCCTTCTTTCAACTCCTGGGCCATCAACTCCTGCTCTTGTCCAGTCTTTTTAAATGGAGGGGACTCACATATACCTTTGATCAAAAGTATTTATCTATCCCTAGATGGGAAAAAAAAAGGCAACATTCAAAGCACATGCTAGAACCTGTGCTGAACAAGAGAAATCTTATAAATTCCCTGAACCACCCTCAGCTTGCTGGAAGGTGGAGCCCAGCGTCCTGACTTGCAATATCATTTGTCATCTTGTCCCAAAGTACTAGTTTCCCAATCACAAGATAGCAAAGAAGCCTTCAAACTTCTGTGAAATGTGTACTACACACACCACACACATACACACACACACACACACACACACACAAAGACATACACAGTCACACACACACACACACACACTCAGATTCCTCCCAAGTTGCTCCAGGTACTTGCAGGGGTGTAGCTCCACGCAGGCAGGTACCTTCGGGACCCCTTCTCTCCATAAGGATTTGCCTGGGATGTGGGCATCCCTCCTGCTGTATTTGGATATGGAGTCCTTACTCAGACAGGGCAAAGTGGCATACCACCAGCTACACTCATGTGAAAGTGATCCTTTTGTGTGTGTGTGCCTGAGTTTGACATCAGTCCTTGGAAGACAGTCCCCAAACTCTAGAAATCCCCTTAGTGGAATTCGGCTGCCCACCTAGCTGGAGGTTCAAGGAGTAAAGGCAAGAGCTTACTCTTGTCCTTTTGCTCCACAGATGAGCCTCAGCCTCCAGAGGGCACCAGCCATGGCTGAGACACTGTGGAAATTTCTCTAGGGAAATCTCACAAGCCTGTAAGAAACTTGACCTCATTTGCATTCTCTGATTGAATCACAGATAGGTTGAGTTCTCTCCCTTCCTTTTTCAAAGACAGGCGCAGGACGCAGGAATGGAGAAAGCCTGAGTTACCTGGTATTGACAGGACAGCGTGCTATGACTGCTTATGAATTTGACTCTTACATGTTATGTTCTTAGATCTTGACTAATTCCATCGTGAATGTGTGTCTGTCTGGTGTGACTTTAATGTTGTTCTTTCTTCCTGTTACATCATAGTTTAATGAAAAGTTCAACAGCATCTGAACATGCGCCAGAAGGATTAGAACTTTCCTCCTCATTATGGCCACAATGGATTTCAGGGACTACAGTTCCAGTAATAGCTGGATCAACAGCTATTACTCTGATCAACAGTCTTATGCTTAATTTTATATGCCCAAAGGAGGAAAAATGTAGGTATAGAAAAACCAGAGAGTGAGACCAAGTTATTTAGATGTCAGAATGATCTGGACCATGGGTGTCACAGAGCCTTTAAAAAAGGCATGCCATGATACAGAGGGTATTCTTCAACCTGTTGGATTTCTTCTGTGCTGGTTGTGCAAAAGTCCATAAGCACAGTCCTGTCTGCCTGGCCCAGACCACGGTGGAAAATACTGCTGCAAGAAGACTTAGCAACCTTCTTGCTAGACCTATGTACACAGAGGGCTCTGGGATATGGTCCACCTCATAGAAAAGACAGACCAAGGGCCAAGGAAAAGCAGTTCAATTCATTTTCCTTCTGATGAAAGGAAGAAAGAAATTTTTTTTCATGCAAAAGCAAGAAACCACTCCTCAATGTGCACCATTTAGCACCTAACTGGGGGCTAAGTTCCTTTTTTTCTTAGTTATTAGTTAGGCCCTTCCTCCACTGCATCCCAAAAAGAAGGGAGCTTTGAGAGCCCCAGAGTCTCAAATGAATGGCATTCTACTAGTGTGTCAGATTTCCTTCACTGCTAACTTGATAAGGTGGGATTCAAACCCATTAGGGTTCTGGTTTTTGCCACTTTGCTGTGTGATCTTAAGCCAAGTTCTCCTCCTCTCTGAGCTTCCACATCTTCCTCAGTTGCATGAGGCTAGACTTCCTGTCTAATAGACTGAGTGGAAGGAATAAAGGAGATGATATATGTAAACAATCCTAACAGATTTCTTCTTCCTGTGCCATTTTGCTTATATGGAAAATTCCTGAAAAAGAAAATTTAAGGATGGTTTTATTTTCAGCATCTTAACATATTAGAATCCTTGTACCTGTTGCCTGATTTTGATTTGGATTCTCCCTTCCCAAATGTCCCTCATCCTTTCTCACTTTGCCTTGCTCCAATCTCTTTGCCTGTGGTATTTCCCTCCTGCGGGAATCCACATCTTTCCTTTCTGTTTCCTTCCTCAGTTTTACTCATCTGTGAAGGTAATGGTGCATGGTAAAGAAAGGTTAGTGTTACTATAGGGGCATAAGCATATAAGAAGGAAGAGAAAGAAATTATATTCTTTCATTCTACAGATATTAAGTACCTACTGTGTACAGACCCAGAGAAGAGGACTGGCACACTTTATGCCCAGTGGGCAAAGGTACACAGGCAAACTTAGAAGAAAATGATCCTCTCTGCCAAGTGCCTGGTGCAGGAGATAAACGTGGGGTGTTGTGGGTGCACCTAGGAGGGGCCTCAACTCAGACTTGGGAAGGAGATAACGTCTGCCTGAGAACTGACGGGTAAACATGAGGAAGAAGGACTTGTTTGACGGGGAACAGGGTGTGTAAAGGCACTAAGGAGAGTGTGAACCTGTTGTATTTGAAGAAATAAAAGATCAAGATGGAGACAAGAGGAATGAGTCCTGGTGATCTATTCCACAACATTGTGATGTTATTAATAATATACAGTACTCTCCCCTTACCCACAGCTTAGTTTCCCAGGCTTTCAGTTACCTATGGTCAACCAAGGTCAAAAACATTGAATAGAAAATTTCATAAATAAGCAATTCATAGGTTTTAAACTGGCCACAATTCTATGTAGCATGATGAAAACTTGCACCATCTCTCTGAATCACCCATGTCCAGTGTGTCTACACTGTATATGTTACCTGCCTGTTATCATCTAGAAGCCATTTCAGTAACTAGATTGACAATTGCCGTACTTCAGTGCTTATATTCTAGTAACCCTTATGTACTCAGTAATGGCCCCTATATGCAAGAATAGCCATGCTGGGAACCCAGAACAAACCTCCTGTAGTAGAAAGGATGAAGGTTCTGAACTTGATAAGGAAAGCAGAAAGAAATCAAATTCTGAGATGGGTAAGGACTATGGTAAAGACAAATCTTTTTGTTTTCTTTTTCATTTTTTAAATTGTGGTTGGTACTGGGATTTGAACCTAGAGTCTTGCACATGCTAGGCTAGTACTCTACCACTGAGCTACACCCTGAGCCCAAAATAAGCCTTCTGCCCGTGAAATTGTGAAGAAGGAAAAAGAAACTCATGCTGGTTTTGTTTTGTGATTCAACCTGCAAAAGTTACAGCCAAAGTACATGATAGGCATTCAGTTAAGATGGGGAAAAACATTAAATTTGTGTAGGCATATATAAATTTGCATGTATAAATTTGTGTATGCATATATAAAAATTGAGGTTTCAGGCATCCACTGTTGCTCTGTGGGATTTATCTCCTATGGATAAGATGCAGCAGTGGGGGTTGGGGGGAAACTCCTGTACTATATATTCCAAAATTGTTGAAAGGCTAGATTTTAGATATTCTAAACACAAAGAAATAGATATGTGAGATGATGAATATATTCACTTTTTTCTTCCCTTTTCTTCCTGGTGATCCTGGAGTTTGAACTTAGTGCTTCATGCTTACCACTTGAGCCACACCTCCAGCCCTTTTGCTTTAGTTATTTTTTTAGATAGGGTCTTGAGGTTTTGCCGGGGCTAGTCTTGGATGCGGATCCTCCTACATATGCTTCCTGTGTAATTGTATATGCATTTGCCACCATGCCTTGTTTGTTTGTTGAGGTAGGCGCTCATGAACTTTTTGCCTGAGTTGGCCTTGAACAGCTCCTATGTTTATTTCTTAGTGTAAATATGTATCAGAATATCACATTGTACTCCATCAATATACACAATTATTATTTGTCAGTTAAAACTAAAATGTGAAAAAAGATAAGGATGGAAGGAGTACCAGAGTACCAGAGAGAGAGTGAGGAAAGATGAGCTGGTGGCTTGGCTTGGATTTGGGGGAGGAGTTCAGACTTGACTCTAACAGAAAGAGGAAATCAGTGGAAGTAAATAGGGGAGGGCCCTCTGATCATATCAGTGACATGGCACCTTGCTGTAGCTTTAGGGGGAGGCTGGGTCCTCTTACCTTTGTTCTGTGTCTCTTCATGTTTATAAGTTGGGCTCTTGGAGCTGCCAACTCCTAGGCTTTGAAAACAAGTCTCTTTGCTAAAGTTAACTGCTTTCCATGGTCTGGTGAGTTGAGATCAAAAGAGGTCCCCTTTGGCCAGGACTGTTTTAAGAACTCTGCTGAGGGTTTAAAATGGACTAGTTTTGAAATGTAAGACCAATCCTAATCACCAGGCAATGGTTCCTTGTTTTACCAGGGAGAGACATTTATAGGTATTAAACTAGCTCCAGAAAGCCTCTAATACAGTTCCTTAAATGCAATAATAACACAGAATTATTAGGGGGAACTATTACTATTATTCCAAGTAATAACATAATTTTGTGCCATGGAGAGCATCCAAGCTCTGAGAGAAATGAGCATTGGTTAATTAAGCCTCACTTCACATTCTCTCATATTTTCATAGATTATTTTATACAGTGGTGCCTTTTTATCCAAATAGATTACATGTTAGTTAAGTTCTGAGATCTTGGTTTCTGCATAGCATGGAACTAGGCAGTACTAAGAGTCCAATATTTACCTAAGAAATATAAAGAAAAAGTCAAAGTTAAATACAAGTTTGAAGACCTAGGCTCAAGGGCCACTTCTGCCATCACCTCACCAAGTAATCTTGAATGTGATGCTTCAATTCTCTGAGGCTTGATTTTTCTTATATGTGAAGTTATGATACTACTGCTACTTGTCAGGATTATTTCAGTGATAAAATAAGGCAAGAAAATAAAAGTACTTTGTAAACTATAATGTATTATATAAAGTGCTGTTATTCTGGCTTGAGAAATAATTAGAACAAAGATAATATTCTAGAGTAGTTTCTAAAATAGTTTCAACTGTGGCCAATTAGCTTAGTCACATGGCATGCTGGGATTTCCATGGTAAACTGATGGCAAGATGGAAAAATTTATACTGAGTGGGGACATGTTGAAAACGAGATCTCAGTCAACAAATTCCAAACTCAACCCTCCTCTGGGGATACAGCTCCTAACACACTCCTCACCTAGACTCTTGCTGCCTTGAAGATGGAGACAGCGTGTAGAATTCAAGTCTTTGTCACCAATAGGTGACACAGAACTTGACCAGACAGAACTCACCATGCACAACCTTCAGTGCTCAAAGAAGAGCAGAAAGGTGCTACCCGGAAACTTACCATTCCGGTATTAAAACAAGGAACATGCAAAAGAGTCTGTTTTGTGAATAATCTGAGATGGAAAGTTGTTAGTTGCCCTCAAGACAGTAAACAAAATTATGATTCTTTGGTCTTTGACTAGCTATGCACATTGCTCACTGTGGATCAATGGCCAAGAGATATTTGAAAGGTACAGATTATAAATCCACCGTGCGGACCAAGCCTACAGACACACACTAAGTAGAAATGAGAATTGAGATACAGGTAATAATAAATGACACCAAGAAGCTGTCAGTTTTCTAGTGGATTAAGATTTCTTTCCTGACAATGGTTTTGTATTGTTGGTTCAAAGTCTATTTGACTATGTTAAACAGAGACTGAAGAAGCTGAGATACAGTGGTTAGAGACAACGGATTAAACACGTGCATCCTATTCTTTCCTCAAAATCTACTAAAATGATTTGCAAGGAGTCTTTTTAATGGATAACCCACAAGGCCAAAGAGAACAGTACTTTGGCAACAATATGTTGCTAGTTTCAATGCCAATGGCACAAAGGCTACTGACTTATCAGACATGAGAAGGCTGAATGACAAGCCAGCAACAGGGAAAACCTGGAATGTCACAGAACCCACTGTCACAATGGTTCAAGAACAGATGTCACAGTTACCTTAGGAAATGGAGTAGGTGGGCTAAAATTAGGCTACTGATTAAAAGTCTGTTTCAGTAGCAGTTTGATCCTGCATCTACTCTGCGAAACTGCGCGATCCCTCCCCTGAACTGGAGAACTATTCTGTGGATGGTGTAAAATGGTGTTTCTGGACTTGGGACACCATGGACAGACAGTGGGGTTAAGTGTGTGCCTATGTATTTAATTGGAGACTCCACACTTTCTTCCTTAAGCTTGTCTCAAACACAATAGCAACAGATGTACACCGCTAGGCAGGAAATGGAATCTTCCCTATGGCTTCTAACCAGTCCAAATGGAATAAAAAAGACTAAAGAATCTGGCACTGGAGCTCCCCAAGGAAATGGCCCAACCAGAAACCACTCAGCTTTTTAATGCCCTACTCTTAAATATTAGTAGATAAGTACGAATGACCAAGTACTTGAAGACAGCATCTAATGTGAAATACGAAAAAATTTAAGAAGCAAATTAAATGAAACAGAAACTGTGAAGCATGGTTTACAGAGTCCTAAGGGAAAATGACTTGCAGAGTAGAATTCTAGATCTAACCAAACTGCCCATTACCTGTGTGGTTAGAATGAAAATATTTTCAGGTATGTGAGACCACCAAAATTTTACCTCGTACACATTTTCACAAAAGATCACTGAAGGATTCTCATTCAAAGGTAAGGTCATGAGGTCATAAGCCAAGAAAGAGAGGAGGCTTTGAGAAACAAGGAAGACAATAAAACAGAGAGTCAAAAGAGTTACCAAGACCATGGGATGGAGATACAAGACAATAGCCACACAACATCCCAGAGCAAAGCCAGTCCACATTAGAACAAGTCAGAATGGTCTTAGAAAGATAGCTTCAAGAAGGTGAAGTTGATAGAATATGTGATGTTTGAATGTATTGAGACTTTTATAAGTCAGGGAGAGTTTGGGCCTGAATAAGTAATAAGTAGATAGAAAACTAAGCAAGCAAAAAAAGTGAATTATTAACTCCAGGAAAAACATAGTATAAAGGTCTGGATATGGTGCTTCACACCTGTTATCCTAGCTATTTGGGAGGTGTGGATTGGGTCAGTCAGTCCTGGCAAAAAAATAAGCAAGACCCTATCCCAAAAAACTGGGCAGACACCCACATCTGTCATCCCAGCTACATGAGAGGTGTGAGTAGGAGGATGGTCTGAGGCTGGCCTAGGTAAAAAAGGCAGGGCCCTATCCAAAACATAACTCAAGCCAAAAAGGGCTGGAGGCGTGGCTCAAGAGGTTAAGCACCTGCCTAGCAAGAACCAGGCCCTGAGTTTAAAACTCACAACTACCAATAATAACAATAACAATAATATTTTACAGAAAAGAGATAGGGCTTATTGTGTGGAACACGACTCAGCAGCAAGTAGTATTTACATTCTCCTAAAACCAGAAGCAGAAATTTACCGATCCCACCAAAATTCTGATAGAATTGTATTGACAGGACACAGGGCAGGAAATGAACATGGGTGTGGTGGGGGTTGGAGTTCTTAAAAGAAAGCAAAATCCGCATCTTCCAACCTGGAAGGTCAATAGATAAAGCTGGCAGCCAAAAAGTTAAGCGGTAGTTACATAAACCTGTTGTTTAAAGATATGGAGGTGAGTATCAGAAACATCTGCAGGAGTTGAGAGCAGTTGCCCTTGGGGAATGGGAAAGGCAAAGAAGGATGTGGGTTTTTCTACAAAGCTTGTAGACTTGTCTCTTCAAATAATGTGTAGATGACCAAAAAAAAAAAAAAAGCATTTTAAAAATGGGATTATAGTTAATTGGGATTAACTATACACATTTTCATCTACAAATTATCAATCCAAAATGGAGGTCAGCTTAGTTATTCCAAAGAGGCATTGAATGACTTATAGAATTTAGAACTGAAGGACATTTTTTACAGACAGGACCCTCATGACAAAGAAGTGAAGTGGAAGTGCATGGTTCCCCCCCCAGCTCAGTAGGACCAAAAAAATAAAACATCAGTGCCCCTGACCCTAGGTCAATATTCTTTCCTTGCCACTCTTGGGGCCGCACTTTGCTCCTGATGCCAGTGTGATGGGCGTTGAATGATGGAGAGGGCGCGCAGTGACAGACAAGGAAGCTGGGAGTATAGCTCCAGCTCTTCTCTGATCTGCTAGTCCTTAACCTCAGGAAACATGGTGGTTGTTTCTCCCATCTGTAAAATGGGAATAGTGATACCTGTGCTGCCTACTTTGTAGCACTCACTGTTAGGGGATCAAAGGAAAGCATGTAGATGAAAGCACTTTATGAAACTGCAAAGGCTTCCAGATACAAGGAGCTCTTATTATCCTGATGACCACGGCAACTACCTTGGAGCAATGACAGGAAAGACCATCTAAAAGTGTGATGTTGATGAGAGTTCTTCTGTTGCATTGAAAGAGAGGATTCCAGAAGATATGGCAAAAGACAATTTAACCATTCCATCCTGGTCTGGCCTAGATTTGCAGTGTGTGTATGCGGCTGCAGAGTGAAGGACAGCTAAAGTCAGGACATATGCATTGCGACTGCTTTTCACTCAGGCTCATCAACCCTCTGGTGCCAAGTATAGACTTTCTTCTGCCTGAAGACTTTTTTTTTAACCCCTTTGCATTTTTTCCCTCTTGGGTGCTTACCAAGAAATCAAAAGCGGAAGAGTCCTTCTGACAGATCTGACTTCCCTACTGAAGGGAAAAGTTCAAAGCAGTGCATCACTGCCGAAAATGCTGTTAGAGATTCAGGGAAATTGTTTGGAGCCCTCAAAAGGGAGGCTTCACAAATGATTCCCCATGCCTGCTTCTGCCCAGCCGCCCTCCACTTGTCCCGAGGAGGATGCAGCTGGGAGGGAGGAGTGGGTGCTCCCAATACAGGGTTCACTAACTCCTAAAGTTTAAATCTTGGTCACTCTTGTTGACAACTTGGCATTGAGCAGTGTGTAAAAGAAATGATGGCATATTATAGTAACATAAAGGGACTCAAGATGACATCTATGCACGTGTTTATTTGGCAGAATAAGATACTCATACCAAGAAATATGATTTGGCAAAATCAGGTCTGAAATCCAAGCCTCTTTCACATCTTTTTTCATGCTGCTCTTCTAGGTTACCGATTTCTAGAGTAAAAGGAGGTTACCGATTTCTAGAATGTTCACTAATGTACAAGGAAAGCATAGTGTCCTTTATTAATAAAACAATATTTTACTATTCAGTTTCAATATTGAATGCTAACTAGAAGCTAAGGGTTTTACATAAATACTCAAAATCTGCAACCACCCTGTGACTTGGGTCCTATTATTATTCTATTCAAAATCTGCAACCACTCTGTGACTTGGGTCCTATTATTATTCTATCTTACAGTAGAAAACGGGATCAGAGAGGATAACTTTCCCAGGTGGCTAAAAACCAGTCTCTTCTGAATCCTCCCTGTTGCCACAGAAGTTAAGGTACTTGCAGTCTGGGCTTACATCCTAGTGACAGCCCACTTCCCTCTTTCTCTTGCCCTTTGCCATGACTTTGTCTGAGTTCCCAGCCTGGTTGGATGGTTGTTTATGGTTTAAATGACAGGGTTTTATTTGGGCTGTTGTCAGAGTGACTGGGCATGGTGAAGTCACCCTCTGGCAGGTGTCCCTTGCCAGTCAAAGAGTGGTGTCATGGTGAGAGAGTTGGGCTGTATGGTAGAGGGTGAGGGGGGAGCTTGGGGTGACTTGAGCTGAATGTTGGGGGAATGACTGCTGGAAGCAGTGATTCATCACTCTGGATCTGTGGATCTCACCACTTTCACACCCTCAACAAAATGGGTGCTTTCAAAACCTATGACTGGGAAATCCTTTTCCCTCAGTTTACTTGAGCGATGTGGAAATCATTTTTAAAGCTACACCTATAAAGAGGCCAAGGACTGTATTAAGAAAGAATGATGCACAAATCTGGGTTTTAGATTTTTGGTTTCTTCTGTTGAAAGGCAGAGATGATTTGAATTGAAGAGCCATGATTCCAGGTTTATAAAGAGATATTAGCTGAGAAGGAATTTCTGAATTTGCAATTCAAATATGTAAAACCTGGCTAAAATGCAAGGAGACTAATTTTTCTGTGCGGCTCTTCAAGTCAATCCTTTAATCTCATACATAGGTAATTTTAGAGTTACACCTTTTGTTTGTGGAAATTCAAAAATATTTGAATGTAGCTACCATTGATCTTAATCACCAATGGGGCTTAAGCAATCAGACTTGCACAGCCACATTTTTAAATGACCCTGATCCATGAACTTGCTTATTTCAGCACTATAGACATACCACTCCTTGGGATTCCGATGACCCTGGGTTCAGACGCAGATTCTGCCAATCCTTGTATGATCTTGGGCAAGTTATCTCAGTTGGGCTCCTCAGTTTCCCCTTTATTCAAAAGGAGAGGATTAAGATGGGCCTCCAGATGTTGTTCTGGTTATTAAAGTATGTAGTTTTATTAAAGAATTATGGTGTAATAGCTAACATTGAGCTAATATGTTGATTATTAGTTAATATTAATGCTAGCACAGTTTTGTCCATACCTCACAGATGTGGAAGAAAAAGAGTCAAACACAGAGAGGGGAGGAAAAACAGGAAAAATAGAGTGGAAGTAGATGAGAAGATAAAAAACAGATTCTGCCCTCTACCCTAGATGTATAAATGTCAGTTCTCCATATTTTGGGGGTAGATACATAGAGTTGTCCATGTCCCAGCTATTCTGGGCTAACTGGAAAAAAAGTTGTACTTGCAGGGATTTGAGTAGTAATAACCAGCCAACTATACTAATAAGCAGCTACTTCCTCTTGAGTTAGAGTCATAGAATATCACATAAGGAAGATGTCGGACATCTTGTGTTTTACTCCTAAGGAAACTGAGTCCCAGAGAGATGATGGGACCTGTACAAGGTGACACACAATTAGCAGAAAAGCAAGAACTCCAAGTCAGCATAGCCATTGTGGTGGGACACCACAACTCTGAGATGTTGCCTCTGGGTGCTGTACCCCTCCTTCTCACTGCCGCTGGATTCCTTGTCTTTCCTTGGAGTGTCAAAAGTCAACACGCATGTTGCATGTGTGTGCCTTCTCTTTCTTTTGAACTTGGTGAACATTTTGTAGGACGTTGCATCCTTGGACAAAGAACATTGAGAGGCTGGGATAGTTTTCCTTGCATCCCCTGCTTCTGCCTCCTCCGAGATTAAAGTATAGTGGGCTTTGTCAGTGCCTGGGTGTGCCACCTCAGTCCTAAGAAGCTTGCTGCTCGGGTTGTACAGATGAGATGGAAGATTTCAGCCAACTGGAGTACTAATTTGAGGCATAAATTAATGCACACCTAACCAGGTGACATTATCCCAATGATAAATTGCCACAGGCACAGGCCATTGTGTTCATAAGGGTGATTTATTGCCTAGGTTTGGAAATGAACAGAGAAAGAAACATTTAAATGTAGCCATTTAAAACCCAAGCTGTTAGGTTTAGTTAGAGCTGTCTTTTAAAAATTGAGGTATCTTTCTTTGGTTGGAGTTATCCATATTAATCAAAATTGAGTGGCATGGTTTTTTAATTCTTTTTTTAAAAATAGGAGAAAAAGCATTTAACTAGGACATGTAAGATTTTTTTTTCTTCCTGTTTTATTTTTTCCAGAACATGGAACCCAGAATGAAACCTCCGGGAAGCTGTACACACTTTCTTTACTTAGGCTTCTCTCTGTGTCTTGTCTTTTGAGGCTAAGTAGAAAATGAAAACCTTAATTGATTTCCTGCCTCATTGAATCTGGGCAAAGACTTTCATCTCTGTAGACACAAAAATATCTGGAAAAGACAAAGACAGTTTGTCAACAACAGGTGAATATCATTTCAAAAGTAGAGGCATGGAAGAAGTAGGCCACCAATCATCACACACACACACACACACACACACACACACCACCTATACACACATACCACCTATACACACTCACACACATCCAACAAAAACACACACCTTATGCCTTCATGGGCATGGGTTTCTTTCTGAATATGGAAACCAGATGTTTGAGCAACTTAGTTGAGTGTTAAAACCTTCTGGGAAGGAAAGAGAGATGAACTTAGTGAAATGGTTTAAGAGAATTTCCTACCCAGGAAGAGTCACAGTGAGCAAATGAAATTAGCACCTTCTCAGTGCAGATGACCGTCTATAAAACTAGAAAGCATGATGAAACAATAATGGCTAATGGACCCTACAAAAGAGTACTGTGTGCTCCATCGCTTTGTCCTTGTATCAGCCCACGTGGTAGGGCTTGGTATCCACGTACTCAGATGAGGAAATGGTATCTTGGGATCATGTGACCTGTTCTTAGCAGGGCCCAGGTGCTGGATCAAGTCTGTGGGACTCCATGTCATTTCTTCTTACAATGGTGTCCCTCCCCAGTCACTCCCACCAAGCACTATGAGTGGCTCTGGGGTGATGCAAGATCATCCATGGATGGTCTCCAGCAGTTAGACCTGGAGCCAGCCCCACACCTCTGTCAGCCTTCCTTCTCTACATGTGTAGCATCAGTCGTGTGTTCTCTGTCTGGCTAGGCTGGCTGCCGTGTAAAATAAAACAAGATCAAGTGTGTGTGAAAACAGGATTTATTCCATCATCATCATCATCTTTTGACATGATAGACTTTTCTAACTGTGCAGTTAAGGAATCACCCCATGGCAGGTCTGCTTGTGTTCTGTTAGGAGAGTTCTGGAAACTTTTAAAAAAGCCAAAAACCCACAGGCAATTCTGAAATCCAGCTAACATGGTGAGTCTCCTTTATGGGGTCTTCTCACAAATTCCGCACTGTGGCGTGCCTCTCTGAACCATGTGGGTGACTGCATCGGGCCATTTGAGGCCAGAGAGCTCATGTCTTTATAACGTTATGCATTAAAGTCATCTGTAAAATAAAGAGACATTTCAAATAGCCCTTATGTTTTTCATTTTTTCATTTTGGCACAGGGACACAGAGCAATTTTCCAGAATGTTTTAAATAGGAAAAAACAGTCATTCTCAAGACAGCCGTTCTGTATTCCTGAGCCTTCGGGTCATATCCACATTCAGAAATATCGAAGCCACTAAAGTCTGTGTTTCTTTAAATGGGCTGTTTCTTTTATTAAAACAAATGAAGGCAGAATTCATTTCTTATATAATATTCTTACCTCTGAGCCCTGTGGGCAGGGAGGGTTCTGAATCCTGGATAAAGCTGTTGGAACATTCTGGAAGGAGGGGGAGGAGGAGCTACTGTTTAGGAAGAATGGGTTCTTTCCTCCCAAGGCCTTCAGGTGTTTCGTTAATTTTATCCAGTGGTAATGTGATTAAATGCTTTAACAGGGTCTGTGCCCAGGCAGGGCTGTTCCTAGGGGTAGGCAATAGTGTGTCACCCTATTTTGTGGCCTGCCCTTAATAATAACTCTTTATCTTTGACATTCACACTTAAAGAACCCTTTCACATACAGTTTTTTCAGGGAGTCACTTTAATAAGCATCCAACCATTAAGTACTGAGTGCCAGCCACCACAGGAAAGATCTAAAGTGCAGGTTCCATGTGTTATCTGCCCTTGAGAAGGTCATAGAGTGACAAGGGAATGGTCAAATCCATGGAAACTGACTGCAGCCCAACATAGTGAGTGCTGGAGTCGAGACAGGAGGGGCTGAGGGATAGGACACGCACACTGCAAGAGGCAAGGCAGCTTTGTAAAAGCTGCAGAGGGAGCAGGGGCATGCAAACTGGGTCCCAACAGATGAACAGAAGTTTGAGGGGTGTGTGAGGAGGTCACACTGTGGGTAGGACAGAGGTGTTATTTACTAGTCCACTGCAAGGAAACTGAGACTCAGAGAAAGTCAATTGCTCCCTGAGGTCAAAGAGAGTCACTGCCGTACGTGACAGCTCACTGTGAGACTGGCATTCTTCCTCTCACAGCTCTGTCCTGCCATTTAAGACAGTTCTCTTTTTAACATCAAAAGAAATGAGAAAAGATGTGAAATCTTCACCTCTTCCTTGTGGGTTTATAAGGTTGATACTTTCCACCAGAGCTGAGTCAGAGACACTGTTACCAAAGAGAAATTTTGTTTTAAATTAGTCTTCCTGGCATGGCCTTCTGAACTTCATAACGAAATCCCAAAACTCGTCTTCCTGTTGTTGAGAACTCACAGAGGGTTTGTTATGCAGGACTGCCAGAGAGGTGTTAGGATTGGCTGAATTTTACAGGACATCTCTTCATTCTTTGTTTAGTTAACAAATATTTGTGGCATATCTATTATCTATGGTGTGCTGCTTAACAAGTGACTCTACTAAAGAAGGAAAGAGAAAACCCTGGCTTGTAGTGTCTGCTGATTCCTATAGTGTAAATATTTCCAGTCAGTGTGACTGGCTGTCACCAAAGAAGGCAAAGTTGGGAGATGCATAGATTTGTTGCAGCCACATCACTGCAGGCCTTGAGCTAGGTGCTGGAGTTAAACTAATAAACACAGTAGCCATGGCCCAGTTCTCCATAAGAGAGCAGAATGCCTGGCCACCACTCAGGATCTCTTGTCCCACACAGAGTGAAATATGCTCCATTTAAACCCGGCAATATTTCTGTTATTATTTTTAAAAGAACCCCAAAGATAGAAGCCAGGATAGACAGCCAGATAGATAGAGACTAAAAGACATTGCAATGTGCAAACCATTCATTCCCCTCCCGCCTTATCTACCTCTCTGCTGCTACAATCTCCTGCACATTACATGGGTTTCCAAAAGAACGTCACATTGCAGGTGGGAATGAAGAAAGGAAAAGAAACCCTTGCTACTTCTCAGTTTGTCTGAGCATGAAGCATAATGGTAGACTTTGTATCTTGGTGGTGAAATCTTAGTGGCGTCTGAACTTAGTAGCTTGCCATCTCCCCAATATTTGGTGATCAATGCAGAATATAAATGAATCAACAGATATAAAGAAAGAAAGAACTCCGAATTTATCAGAAAGACAGCCATAATGTTCTGAATGATTGTTTGTGAACATCTAATTCTTATAATAAGGAAATGTCAGGTATCAGCAGCTGGGATGTGGGACCTATTAGTGCCTCAGGCTCCTTTTGCTGGTGTTTTAGGCTAATGGCAAAGAAGAAACTGCTTACAAGGTATGATGGAGAACACGCAGGAAGGCCCTCCCCCAACCTAATTCCTCATTGGTCTGTCACCCTTCCAGAGGTGTCACTATTGGTTGACGTGGTGCCCTTTGCTAAATGACACCCGCAAAAACTTTGCTCGGCTATTATCAACAATTAATGTTTGTTTATTAGATACATTATAAGTTAGTTTATCAGGTACATTGTAGAAGAAGTATGAGCTGAAAGTAGATTTTAAAGAGAGAGAGAGGGGTGTGAGTATGGCTCCAGAGACTGGCACCTACGCACAAACTCCTGATGGATGGGAGCCTGAGGGAGGAATGGCATGGGATGAGTTTGAGTGGAGAAAGGTCCCTCCTCACCCACTGAGAACACACGGCCAGGTTAACCCTCCAGATGACTCAAGGCTCTCACTGTGAGTGCGAATAGTCAGATCACACTGTAATACCAAGACGTCTTTAAAAAGTCTTGATTGAGAATAATAGATACCATTGTTAGTGCATTACATGAATTGTCTCATTTTCACAATAACCCTGTAAGGTTGATACCTTCCTCCTTAGAGAGAAGAACTATCATTCCTTTAGAGAAGAATGTCTGGCAGACAGAGAGAGGGAGTAACTTACCCAATATTGCACACCCAGTAAATAGCTTACGGACTTGGATCTGTCTGGTTCCCAAGCCTTGGTGTCCCCTTCTGCCATGCTGTCTGCCAAGATGGGTGTAGTTTTCAGGCACACCTGCTTGCATTCAGTCCCTTGGGGCCTCCCTGCTCTGGTGGTCAGCAATCACTTGTTACTGCTCTTGGGGACCCCTGCCTGAGGGAGCCCTACTACCTGCTTCTAAGAAGCTCATTTTGCAAATTAGGAGCAAGATATCTAAGCAGATTGTTTCTGTTTATAAAAGAAGAAGCAGTGGATTCTGAATCAAGTCAGAGGGGCATTTCCAAGTTTACATTCCTGAGCTGGCTTTGTAAACTTGTTTTTTAATTCTTTACTATAGTCTTAATAAATTAAATTATAGAGTATATTTTGTTAGTAAAATATTCCGTATATTTGATTTATTTTTTGTAGTTACACTGTACATGAAATAACTATATATACACATATACGAGTATGTGTGTGTGTATGTGTGTGTGTGTGTGTGTGTGTGTGTGTGTGTGTGTGTGTGTCTCCATAGGAACAGAGAAAGTAGTGGTGGAGGAGAGCTCATGAACTCAGTTTATTGTTTGGGGCTTGTGTGTTAAAGAGTTTTTTTCCATGAATAATCACCGGTTCAGTGATTGTTGCCAGGCAAAATCTTTTGAAATCTGTGTCTCCTTAAAGCCAGAGTTCAAGCTCGACTGATCAGGCAAGTCATCCTCCTGGCTGGGTGAGGCGGGTGTCCTGGCTCAGCTATAGACCAGTGATGATTGTCTTGATTCTTTAGCTATCTGGGTGATTTTTGAAGTCTTCAGTACATAGCACCAACTCCTGCAAAAAGTCTGGAACTTTCAAGTTCCACCAACTGGGTAGGCAAGTCCCATTCCCTGCCAGGACCTCACATAAAGAAGAACAAGGCTGCGCTGATGATTGTTCCAAGTGCCTCTCCATAACAAGGGTTCCACCGCTGCTTCCCAATTTCCATATGCTGGTCACCGTGGGAACCAGAGAGAGAGTTCATCACTGGGTAAAGGATGCTGGAGTCCTTGGTCATGCCAGTAAAGAGTTAACATCTCATAGGCAGAGTGCAAGAAGTCTTACACAACTCATTCAGACTCATCTCATGGGTGTTTTTCTGTAAACTCTGCCAGAACTAATTTCACGGTTTTAAAACAACTCATGGTACCAAAAGAATGTGTAATGAGCTGCCAGGAGATACGATTGTTTCCCACTTGTAAAGAAAAGACCTGTAGCTTCTTGGGACTTATTAGGAATAATTTCTCAATTAAGCCGACAACTCAGGCTCCTGGAAGGGTACACACTGCCAGGGAGATGGCTTTGTGTTTCCTTCTACTGCAGCCACAGAACTCTCCCTTCCACTGGCCTTGGTCTGGCCATCTGTCTTTTTCAAGAGGTAATGATATAACATATAAGTTACCACTTTAACCACTCTAAAGTGTACAATTCAGTAACTGGTACCCTCAAAGTTGTGCGTTCCTTATCACTGTCTATCTAGTGCCAGAACATTTTCATCACTCCAAAAGGAAACCAAACTCATTAACTAGGCATTCATCATTTCCCACTCCCCACTGGCCCTATTTTCTGCTATGTATATACTTGGGCTGTGTCTTCATATAATTGGAATCATTTATTATCTGGCCTTTTGTGACTGACTTTTTTTTAACTTAGTATAATATTTTCAAGGCTTATCCATGTTGCAGTATGGATATGCTCTTTGTACCTTTTTGGTGTCTGAATAATACTCTTTATACGGATATACCACATTTTCAATTGAGGTTGATTTACCTTTTCTGGCTTGGGAATAGTACTGCTATCAAGATTCCTATACAAGTTTTTATTGCTTGTTTATCTGCCCAGAGTAGAATTGTTGGATTATATGATAATTCTGAGTTTAATTTGTGAAGGAACTGACAAATTGTTTTCCGTAGTGGGTGCCCCATTTTACATTCCCACTAGCAATGGATGACATTTCCAGTTTCTCCACATTCTTGCCAACACTTGTTGTTTTCCTTTTCCTGTTTTTTATTATTTATTTAATAGCTATTCTAGTAGGTCTGAAGTAGTGTCTACTCTGGCTTTCTTTCAGAGTTTTTTTCTTTACCTGAACAGTTGACAGATAATTCATAGATGTCATGTTTCTGAATGCCTAGTCACTGTCCCTAGACTGACCTGTGGGATCTTATCACAACTCCAAGTTGACAATCAGGCTACTGCCTTTGGAGGGATCACAAGGGTTCCCTTCAGGTTGGCCATGTCCATGGGAATGGTCTAGAACCCTCCTAACTTCTTGAACTTGGCCTTTTCATCAAATCCTTTCCAACTTAAACAATGTGCCTCTGGTCAGTGCTTGACCGCCACCCTCTCTGTGATCCATAGAGCCACAGATGTATTCCAGCTAGGAGTCAGGACAAAGAGTCTCTGCTCTCAAGAGCCAACATGAATTTTTGGGGACGGGTGTCAAGAGAATTCAATATGGCACCCGGAAGCCGATATTCAAGAGGGGCTTTTCTGTTCTTGAGACTTTAATGTGACTGGAAACTATGAGCAGGAGTGTTATGTTTTAGAGACTAAAGTCCAGAATTTAATTTTTAGACAAACCCTTCTGAGATCAGAGTCTCCCCACCTCCCATTTTCCAAATCTTGATTGGAGGATCTCCACGTTGAGTCTACTTTGGAAGAGTGAACTCAGGGGTATAAGCAGATGGGCCAAAGCACCCTTCCATACAGAAATCAGAGAAGGAAGCCAGGTGCCTTTTGCTCTGTCTCTAATTAAACTATAACTCTGCACTGTCAGAATAGAAGTAGTGTTATTCAACAACCAGTGGCCAATAGCTTAGAAGATTCTGGTTGTTGTCAGAAACCCCAAACATCTCAAGGGACATGGGTGACTCAGTCACCTCTGACATCAGTGGAGGTTTGGACTTCTGAAAGTAAGCTTTGGCTCACTGATTATGTCTCCAGAATTTTCCCCTAGGACTTTACAATTTTTTTTTTGCCCCACAGGACCACATAAAAGCAGGTATAATGGTCCTTAGGTAGAAATGTTCAAATCTACCGAAAAGACATTCAGAAGCACAAGTGATGAGTAAGCTGCATTACATACTTTTTGTTGGGAAGTTGGAGAAAATTAAAAATGGAAAATTTAACCTGGGATGTGTGTGTAGGAGGGAGAAAAGATTTGTCAAGAATGCTGTGAAATAAGCAGAAAATTGTTCAGCATTTTTTTTTGCTCTATTCATTAAAGCAATGGTGTTAGGCTTTGAAATTTTCTGTTTTAGTCAGACCCTTATTTCCTTTATGCCAGTATTTGTAAATAATTATATTAATGTGACATTTTAAGTAGACCTGTTTCCAAACAGCACGTTATTCACAGTGACTGTTTTCTGGGAGAGAGAAGGAACAGTGAACACATTACACTAAGCAGAAGTATAGTGTTCCTGCCAAGGAAAGGACTACTCTGTTCTGCCTTTTCCTTGGCATCCCACAGAGGCAGCTGGGACTTGGGTCCTCATGGAGACTTTTCTATGTTGCGCTAAGTCAAGAACTTTCTCATGCCTGCTTCATGCAGCAGAGCCGCAGAGATACAGAGGCAGGAGGCAAAGGCTGCACAACTCAAATGTCACAGAACATCAAAACCCAGGAAGGCCACCCTGGAGCAACTGCTTGGAACCTGATGGCCAGTAAGCCTTGGAGTCTAGCCTGGCTTAAGTCCACCTCTGTGGCAGATCACCAGAAAGCTCTTTGAAGGTTCACAAATTCTCCCCGCAGTGTAACACAGACACACTGAATAGTTAATTAACTGTTCCCAGTCCTGGGGGGCTGGCAGTTCCTTCCTCGTGCTTCTCACGGGGCAGAACTTGTGCAATGAACTTTCGCACTTGGCTGAGTACATTCTGATGTGGGTTAATGCAGTTCCTCAGTGTTTACTATAGCTAGGAAACTGCATCCAGCATCAGTGTATTACAAGTGACAAAGGCAATCTGACAATTGGGATAATGAAGCACCTTGCCTCTGTCTGGGTTGGGCTATGCAGTTCACAAAGCACATGCTGGTGGCTCACTTCATTGGATTATTTCAGCTGTGGGAGGATATTTGGTATTATTTTTGAATGGTGAGGCACAAAAGACTATGGGTAGTCTAAGGCACCTCTAACGGTTAATTAGTCAGTTCTTGGGTGAATTTTGTGAGTTTGTCTCATCATTAAGAACAAGACTCAGTTACCTTAACCACAATAACAAAAATTAAAATGAAAATAGTAACAATTAAATGGAAATTATTACTAACATACTGCTCCAGTTTAGAATAATGATGGTATATTTGGGTCAAAAGGAACTTTTGAGATCATTTAGTTCATCGTTTCATTTTATAAATGGACAAATAGCACAGATAAGTTAACCTTTTAACCAAGGTCAGACAATAAAACCACATTTTTTCAATGTCTCTCTTTTCTTTTTTTAATTTGGGGTTTCTGTAACAAAGTGGCCAGGTGTCATTTAGCCTAAGGTAAAGAATAATTTTGTTTCACAAATTTGCTACCTTCTGGAAAAATTAATAAGTGCTTGCATTTTAATAAACATTTCTAGTGGGCCTCATTCCTCCCTATAGATTGAGTTACGTCATGGTGTCATTTCCCTTCACAGTGAAGAAATTGCTTTGCCAATTCTTTTAGCATAGGTCTCTTGGCAATGAATCCCACAGTTTGGTTTACCTAAAAATTACTTTGCCTGTATTTTTGAAGACATAATTCTGGGTTGTCATTTTTTTTTTCCCTCTCTCTACTTTTAAAGATGTGGTCACATTGTCTTCTGGTGTTTGCTGATTAGTAAGACATGTCAGCTGTCATTCCTCTTGGGTCTCTGATACATAATGTTGTTTTTTCCTGACTGGCTTTAAGTTTTCTTCTTGTTTTTGGATTTCAGGAAATTGACAAGGGTGTGAGTAAGTATGGCTTTCTTTGCTTATCCTGCTTAGGATGTGTCGAGCTTGTTGGATCTGTAAGTTCATGTCTATCACCACACTTGGAAAAATTTCAACCATTTCACCAAGTGTATGTTTTTTCCCGTTCTCTCTCTCTCTTGTTTTTTTGAAACTTCCATTTCTTATATGTTAAACTGTTTGATGGTCTATGATGCTCAGGTCACTGAGGCTGTGTTCACTTTTCTTCAATTTGTTTCTCTCTGTTCTTAACATTGGATTCTCTCTATTGATCCAACTTCAGGTGCCCTGACTCCTGCCATTGCCCATTTGCTGTGCATACCAAACAGTAGTATTTTTTGTTATCATATTCAGTTTTACTTTTCAACTGCAGGATTTCTATCTAGTTCATTTGAATGTTTCTACTTCTTACTGAGGTCCCACTTCTATTCATTTATTACATATATACTGTCTCTAAGTTTTTGGATATATCTATGACAGCTTTTAAAAAGTCATCTGCTAACTGCACAATCTGAGTTTAATGAGGTTCGCTTCTATTGGCTGTTTTTTCCCATTGAGTGCGGGTTACATTCTACTTTTTCTTTGTATATCTAAAGATTGGGTAAGATAGTAGATAATACAGATGTGTTTCAGTGACTCTGGATTCTGTGATCTTCAGAACAGAATTTGTGTTTTTGCAGCCAGTTAACTTGGCTAGATTCAAACTCCAACTCTGTGTTGTCAGTGTTCTGCAGATGCTAAAGTATCTTTTCTGCTTTTTTTTTTTTCACTTCCTTGCTTTCTGGTTTCTCTGTAAGGTCTTGCTTTTCTTCTGACAGTTCAAAAGCCAGCTGGGGAGTGCTCCAGGTCAAAACTGAAATGCACAAACTCAAATTTTACTAGGTCTCGGCTCTGCCTTTTAAGGAATAGACCTTCCAGTTTCTGTTTGCTTTTTATTGAATTCCCTTGCCTTCAAATCATTTTTTAAATCATTTTATGTTGACTTACTAATTGTGATCTGCAGGAGGGTTAGTAGAACATTTAAAAAAAATCCAATATGCCTTATATTTATATTCAGGTTTTCAAAACAGATTTGTTCCATATACCAGCTCTGGGAGGAAGTTCTAACATTATAAACTCATACTATACTTGAGGAAAATGACTTGGGGAAAAGATTTGCCCGAATTCTCACAGGTTTGTAGTATCCAGACTAGGCCTGGACTCAGAGCCCATAATTTCAGCCTGGACTTAATTCCAATTTAGTTTTATGTGCATTTGATTCCAAATGAGCCAGACTTTCCCAATACCAAAGTTCCAATTGCATTTTCTTCCCACTAAACACCACTAAACAAGCAAAAGACAATCAAACCAAAGATAGTCCTAGGTTTTGAAGCTTTATGGATGTCTGGATCTCCAAGGGTCACTGATGTCTCTTGGAAAAGAGAATGTACTATGTGGTATTGAAAGAAAAATACCTGTGGTAACCCTGGAACCAACTTGTACCTACAGCTCCAGCCTGCATGGTTATAAAATTAAGCCAACCCTGTAGTTTCCTTCATGGAACTTCATATACAAAGAGGACAAGAGTACCTTACATTGCACATCCAGAGGCTGCCTGCTGAAATTATAGGATAGCAGAAAACTCAACCTTCATTGGCCTCTGTAGCTGAGGAAGATTTTCTATTCCTCTTCCAAATGGGTGCTCAGGGGAAATTATGTACACAAATCCAAGTTCACAAGAAGACTCAAGAATGTTCCAAGTACATCCACACCCTTACTCTCTGGTTCTAGATGCATGTTTCCTATAGCATTGGATTTTCCTTCAGCTTTAATATCACATCACATTAAAGTCATAAAGCTTCTTGAAGAAAACACAACTTTCCACTAGCCATTCCAACCTACTCCTGCTTAATTCCTCAGCCCCACTCCCTTTCAACATCAGCATTTGTTTTGGAGTCAACACCTCTCCAAGACTGGTTCTGGAAAATCCACAGCAAGATTGTGAAAGGGCACTCACATTTAAAATGCAGGTGTGAAAGCTTCATTCTACTTATACATTTATAAGAAATCAGAGTCTGGTTTTGAGGACAAGAGATCTGCCAGGGACCGAGTGATTCAAGAGCTCACTAGAGTGGAAGAACCAGTGTCTGGTTGAAATGACAGATGCTAGGGCTCTAAGGTCTAAAAACTATATGAGCCACATGTCTTTTTGGCTGGAGACATCTCTTCTTTTTCTCTTGGGTCCTAGGTTCTCAGATGAAGAAGCACAATTCTTAGAAATCAGTCCTTGCTCCAGTCACATCACCTGTCTCATGTGGGCTGCTAGGATGTCTACAGGCAACTGCCCTGGCCAGAGTTCTATGCTGTGCATATCACAGACTATGAGCCTCCAAGTAGTTTCTGTTCCTTTGTTCATTCAATCCATACTAGCAGCATTTGTCAGATGTTTGTTAGAACCAAGGAACTATGCTTAAGAAACCAGAAGTAGCTAATAAAACTTAAAATTCAGGACCTCTCATTTGCACTGGCCTCTTTCAAGGCCCTGACAGTGGTCCTAGCAATGTGTTCTTAAGGTTACAAGTTTTTGTAATATTTGAAAAAGTTAGATTTTTCTATTTGTTTTTGTCTAAGGAAATTCCCTCAATTTGTGTAAGCTCCAGATGCCCCAAGATTTTTCCCTACAAAGAGACATGTGCAGTGATTAGAAAGATAAATTGTAGGTGGTACAATTTAAGTGGTAGGTGCAATGTGGACCTTGTGCTGGGCATTTTGGATACACACTTTTGAGGAAGGCAGATGGTCAGGGAAGACTGCCTGGAGAAGGTGATGCCTGGGGTGAGCCATGAAATAGAGAAAGGAAGGATCTTCTAGAAAAATAGTTCGAAGCTGGGCACAGTGCCTTACACCTGTAATTCTAGCTACTCAGGAGTCGAAGATCAGGAGAGTCATGGTTCGAGGCCAGCCCTGGCAGAAAGTTTGTGAAACTGTATCTCAACCAATAAAAAGCTGGGTGTGCTGGTATGCGCCTGTCATCCCAGCTATGTGGGAACCATAAATAGGAGGGCCACAGTCCAGGCCAACCAGACATTAACATGAGACCCTATCTCAAAATAACCAAAGCAAAAGGGCTAAGGGGTATGGCTGGAGTGGTAGAGTGCCTATGTAGGAAATGTGACACCCTGAGTTTAAATCCCAGTGCTGGTTCTCAAAAAGAAAAGAAAAGAACTTGTTGCAGAAGTGAAATGTATCACATTGTGTGTGAGAGAGAGGGGAAGGACTCTGTTCTTTGGGGGGCATATTCTTTCAGGCTGGGGCAGCCTCCGAAGTCAGGATGAAGAGATTCTATTTCCGGGAAGCTGTATGGACTAGAGGCTGTGTTCCCAGAGAACAGCTGATCCCTCCGGCTCTCAGACCCCACCTAGCTTCGTACTTGACTTTTAGGAGACGGGATGGGTGACTACACCGATAATTGCTCTTCAAGGCACATAACACTTGACCCCTTGCTTCTTCTCCCACATCCCTCCAGCCCCCATCACTGTCAGCCTTGCAAATCAATATTTCATTCTGAAGAGTCTCGTTTGATGCCAGTTCTGCTTATTTGCTTTGCAGCCACTGTGGGTAACTCTTTGTAGGCCTGTGAGTATGTAAATTAAACCAAGCATAGATAGCTTTGTGTTGCTTAATGTTCAGCTGATAAAAATTAATGTGGTGTGAAATGAGCATTTTATCTGACTGCAGATACAGTGACGGAGTTAATTAGACAGGCAGAGGGAAATGGTTGTTAAGCAGAATGGGGGCTTTCCTGTGGAAGGGGGCTCAACCCTCAGACAGCAGGTTACATGGGCTGAGGATGTGGCTGGAGAACCTGGGAAGGAGCAGGCTTGGGGCAATGTGACAGGAAGGGGGGCCTCCTTAAGCAATCTGCCCTGTGGTACTGATGGTTGAGTGGTTCCTGCCTGTGGAGGATGAGGGAGGCGCAGATGAAGCCAGGTCAAGCACTTCCAGCTCACTGCAAAATGCACACATCAGCATTGGCTGAGGTGGCTTATTGGTGCTGCCATCATTGATAGAGAAAGGTTGAAGCAAGAGGAGGAACCAAGCACCACTCCCACGTGGTAGTCAGTCCAAAGCAGCCAGCTCCGTGTACAAGGGCTTGAGCTCTGCTCTGCCAGCCTGTGCACATGCTGTTGCCTCTGATGTAAAAGTGTCCCTCTGCTGAGCCATGAAAGAAGCCCATCCTATTACAGTGACCAGCCTCCCCACTAGACTACCTGCTCCCTGAAGTTAGAGGTGCATCTTACACTTCAAGGGGGTGGCAGGGCAGAGCACCATGCCAACACCCTGTATAGTGGGATGAAGAACACGCTCCTCAGTCTGGAAAGCTCTCCTCACCTTGGCTTCCAGTCCTGGGTCTAGTCTACTGCTGAGCATCCTTCCTGTCTCAGCTCAAATGTCAATCCTAACCAGAGCTTCCCCTGCCTTGCACAAAGGATCAGTTCCCCAGATAGATACTCTGGAGACATTTGGGCTTACCCTTTATAGCACTTTCAAATCTATGAGGAAGTATCTGTGTGCTTCCCCATCCCACTAGACTGTGGGCTCCACCCTGTATCCCCACTCCTGGAGGTACCCACCATGGCCGGTTCTCCACAGCGTTTACTGAATGCTGATGAGCCATCAATGGATGGTATTTCTGATGCCTGATGAACTCATAGCAATTCTTGCTTTCTGGACATTTTCCTGGGCTCTGCTGACAGCATTTCTCCTTCCTCTGAGTTCCCATAACACCTTCCGTATTGTAGTGTTTGTCTTGCCCAAGGGCAGCTGTAGATTTTGGTTTATGCACCTTCTAGTCAATTAGGAAATACCCTCAAGAGAAGTCAAGGTGTCTCATTCAGCTTTGTTTTCTCAGTACTTTGCACGGGACTTGGCCTTTATAATTTCTCAATGTGGGTGACAGAATTAGTAAAAACAGTGGTGTGTATTGTTGGTTCTTTAAGCAGTATTTCTCTGAAATAAACAACTTATTAGTCACTAGGAGAGGCAGTCCCTAGTCTACCCCCTTGCAAAGGGACACACAGAATGGATGTCTGCTTGTGACTGTCCCCCTTCAGCCTTGACCTCTGAAGGATAAGTGCTGTCCTTCATGATCCCTGTTAGCATTTAATGAGGGTAGAGCCCTTTCAAACTAACAAGAAAGGGATTGGGTACGTTTAATCCCGTGACTGACCACATCTGTCTCTCAGCTGGGCATCTGGGCCAGGATCCCGGAGCTCCCCAATCTCAGCATCTGCTCACACAGTCACAGGCCTTCATCTGGACAGCCTAGCATGGCTCTCCAATGTCTCTCCTGAGTTTTGCTGTTAGGACTCATTTGGTGAGCCTACACCTTCATAGCATTAAATGTCTTGCTGTAGATTTGCTTATTAACCTCTCTGCTCCTCATTTATAAAATGAGGTAACATTGCATTTTTAGAGCTGTAGACTGAGGGCTTGGGTGTCTTCACAAAGCACTGATGAGGCCCCACTCTCCCCTTCTGTGGTTGCTGAATCACCAATCCCATCCAGAGGAAGGCATGGAGCTTGCTCTGTAATCATTAAGAACCCTCCACACCTCTGCTGAAAAGGTTTCAAAATGCTTATCATGGACTGAGACTCTCTCAGTTCCCTACCTACTGGGAAAGAGGGAGGAGTAGAGCCAAGTACATGCATATGCATATCAGGTAGGGAGGTTTCCTGTGTGTCCGCCCATCCCAGGTGAGATAGGACTCAATAAACATTAAAGACGGGCTAGGTGTGGTAGTTCACACCTGTAATCCCAGTTGCTCTGGAGGCAGAGATTAGGAGGATCACAGTTCCAAGCCAACCTGGACAAAAAGTTATCAAGACTCCATCTCAATCAACTAGCTGGGTATGGAGGTGCATGTTTTGTAATCCCAGCTATATGGGAGGCATAGATAGAAGGATTGTGGTTCAAGGCTGGCCCCTAGCAAAAGTGTGAGACCCTACTGGAAGCATAACTAAAGCTGGCCCTGAGCTCAAACTCTAGTACCACCAAAAAAAAAAAAAACAGAAAGAAAGAAAGGAAAAGAACCAACTTGGCCCACCCTGCTCCCACTGTGCATCCTCCCACAGAGGGCTGCTTCCAACATTTCCTATAAGGCCCAAGAGCCTTCATAGGATTGGCTAAGCAGGTGGGAGCTTGTCAGTAAGAGGTGTGGTCAGTACTTATCTTTCCAGAGCATATTTGTTCTGTTATCTGGTTTTATTCCCTGACCATTCAGCAACGGGCATACTGATATTGTCAACATTTGACGAATGGGGAGATGGGTGAACAGAAAGATTTAGTGTCTTGTCCAAGAGAGTGCATGTCACCTAGAGCACACCAGTACTCACTGAAGTGAGCCTCAGTGACGCTGTATATGAGTGCAGACGACATTTCCAGTTGATGCAACCCCAGAGGCCTGGAACCGCGTCTTTGAATGTATTCCACAGTGCACCTTGCAAAGGTGAGTCATTGAAAAGAAAAAAAGTTGTGATGAAATTATTTGTCAGGGATTTATTTGCTCCACTCATTTAGTGCTTAAGAAATAATTATTCAACCCCTGCCGAGTGAGTTGTTGGGATAAGATGGAAGGCAGAGACAGTCCCTATTCAGCAGAGTTCACAGCCTTCTGGGGAAGACAAAGTCAGTCAAATTGTGACCAAAGAAATGTAAAATAATAATAAATGCAATGAATCCTATGCTCTCTGAACACATTATCCTCAACAAGGAGGAGAGGACTGCATTCATAAGGAAACATGAACAGGATTGAACCATATAAAGGGAATGTCATGTGCAAAGACAGGATGTCATGTCCTGTGGCAGGATGAAAAATGGCATATTTGGAGAACTGAGTGAAGGCTATTTAGGGTGGAGTCCAGAAACATGGGAAAGAGTGCAGTGAGATGTAATCTGAAAGCTACATAGGAGGCCTTCCTTGAGTTTCCTGGACCAAGGCAGGCAGCTCATCTGACATTTCTCTGAAATAACTTGCAAGTAAGTCTGTCCAACAGGCTACCTAGGGTCTTCTGGCAGTTCCAACTCTCTCTTCACCTCTTTATGCCTCTCTTACTACAATTAAAACTCAAATCCCTTCTCTATTTACCTATTCGTTGATTTGGAATATTTATCACTGGACAGGGGAGGCTGAATGTTCCTCTTTTTTTGCCTCAGTGACCCTAGGAAGAAAGCTCAAAGTTTCAAACTCACAATGGCTTCCCTGCTGGAGAGTCCAGAGGACCGTTAAGGGAAAGGACGCTGTAAGAAAGACTGTTTACCTCTCAAGTGCATGAAAGCAGACCCTGAAACTGTTCATTAAAAATTCCTGTGTCCAAGCAGACAAAGGAAAATCATTTCAAAGCTCTGTAATGAATGTACAAGTGGGTGCAGACCACCTTGCCAAACACAATAATCACAAGTAAATGCAAACAGAGGCTGCTTGCATTGGATTGCGTCTTTAATTGGAGTGTGCTGACGTCTGCCTCTGGCCCTCCACCTCCTTGGATGCAGGGTCTGGCCTTTGCTTGGGGCTCCTCTCTGGCCAGGGCTGGGACAGGACTGACAAGTAGACAGTGTGGGAATAAGATGGAAAAGGTTGAATGAAGTGAACACAGGCATGGGCAAATCCACATGATCCCTAGGATCCTGGTGGAAGATACAGGGGTCGTTGCTAGTTTAGAGAAGTGAGGACAGATAGAAAGGAAATTAGAATGGGAGAGGGTAACCGCTCAGGTCACGTGGCTGTTACATGACAGAATCAGGATGCTCACCAGCTGTTTAGAACCTACCTGGAAGACTCCTCTATCCCACAGATGTCCTCAGACTTCAGCTATAGGAACCGTCTATGGCAGCCTGCCCACCACTATGTTAGTCACCAAAACCAGAAGGTGAAGTCACTCAACCCAGGGAGAGACGCAGGGATGGCAACAAAGCTCTCCAATGGTTGTACAGCACATCTTGAAAAACAGGTCCTGAGTTTTTTGACAAACTTTTTGGCATGGCCCAATTGGAATGTCCTGAATCTCCAAATCCCATGTGGCACCATGACACATTAATTCCCTGACATGGAGAAGGGGCAACATAGGCATCTATATCTCACTTCAAAGGAATAACAGGAGCAAAAAAATTACTCAATCTGTCTTCACTATCTTTTCCCCAAAGGATGGGGTTTTAACACCAAAAATATAGGAAGGAAGCCAAGTACAGTTACTCACACCTGTAATCCTAGCTGCTTGGGATGTGGAGATCAGGCGAATTGAAATTCAAGGCCAGCCCAGGCACAAAGGTTGCAAGACCTCATCTCAACCAGTGGCTGGATGAGGTAGCCTGTGCCCGTCATCCTATCTATTCAGAAAGCACAAAAAGGAAGACTGTAGTCCAGGCTGGCCCAGAAATAAAGTGAAACCCTATCTCAGAACTAACCAAAGCACAAAGGCCTGGATGTGTTACTCAGGTAATAAAGAGCCTGCCTAGCAAACATGAAGCCCTGAGTGCAACCCATATATATAAAAGACAGGATCTTAAATAAGGAATAATTCTTTACTTTGAGTGTGTACAGCCTCATGAACACTCGCGATAGCATCCTTATTGTCCCCCAGTTGGACACAAAGAAAAGCATGACCTTCTGCCGGTGCTGGTTACTGGCCTAAGAGTAGAGGCTGCTGAGATATAAAAGGGAATGGCACCATTTGGTTTGAGCAGATGTCACTGAGTTCACCAATGGTGGAATGGGCTTGTTACCTTGTATAGTGATTCCCTTCTTTGCTAGTCTTTTTGGGATAAACAGACACATGAATTTGGATTTTAATTTGGGGATGGGTAGCTGACAGGCCTGTGAGTGTGAAGGGCTCTGAAACCCTGGTGGTGAGAGTTTTGTCAGAATCCTATGGAGGTGTCCCAGGGCATGAGCTAATGTGGCTATTTTGGTAAACAGTGGGACCCAGGTCAACAACTATCAAAGGCCTCCCCTCTGGGAAACTGGAAGCCATTTTTTGAAAGGTAAGACGTAATGGCCTCACCTGACTTAGGGTAGAGTCAAGGACACAATGGTCTAAGCCCTCTGCTAGTGTGCTCCATGGTCTTCATGACCCCTGTCTGCATTTCATTCTTTTCATTTTCAAAATGTTTAGTAAAGCCAGGCACAATGGCCCATGCCTCTATTCCCATCTACTCAGGAGACACAGGTAGGAGCATCATGGACCTAGGCCAGCCTGAAAAATAACCTAAAGCAAAAATGTCTGGGGGCATGGCTCCAGTGGAAGAGTGAGAAAGGCCCTGAATTCAAACCCCAGCATGGCCCAAGTAAATAAATAAAATAAAATCCTAAGCAAAAGTATGTTAAGTGTTCTTACCACAGAAATAAATAAATAGATAAATATGGGAGGTAATGCATGTAGCTCAATTTAGCCATCCCACAATGTATACATACTTTGAAACATCAGGAAGTACAAAATAAATGGATACAATTTTGTCAATTAAAATAAATTGATCCCAGATGATGTGGACAGGAAAATAATTGTCCAACAGGCCTCCTAGTATTTTCTGTAAAGTGTCTTTGTTTTTATATATTTCTGCTCTTTGTCTTCTGGATTTTAATGGCTACATAATATTCCATAACCAATATACCATAATTTAGAAAACCATCCCCAATTGCTGAACATCACGGGGCGTGTGTGTGTGTGTGTGTGTGTGTGTGTGATTATAGAGCTGATCCTTAGAGACAAGGCTACAGTTTGGATAGCTTTTTGCTTCTGTTGAATAATTTCTTTTGTCTACATTTCCAGGAGAAGAATTCTGGGACAGAGTAAGAGCATTTTATGATTCTTGTTACAAATTGCCATATTTCCTTTGAGAGGACTTGTGCTGATTTAGCTCAGGCCCACAGCGTTTGAGTCTATCAGTTTTGGTGCAGCCTGACCAACATTAAGGTATCATTTTGTAAGACAAAAATGTTACCTTTTCAAAGTTGCTTTAATTTGAATTTTTTTTTAATCACTAGCAGGAAGGAATGTTTTCCCATGTTCACTTATCTAGGACTATTCATTAAAAGTGTTTGGGCCACATTTGGAGGAGGGGTGGCAGGTGGAGAAGATCCCTTCATGGCTGGAGGGACAGATGGCAGCCAGGAGGAGTGTTCATAAATACAACTTGATTTCTGTGACATGGAGTGACTGTGTATCACATGGCCATTTTTCAGTTAAAAACAAATAGATGGTTGTAATTCTCGTGGCTAAATTTAGGACTTCAAGAGGGTACTCACGTGGTCACCTTGTCCTTATTAAAAGGTTTTGAGGAGCTCAAGGGAAGCTTACTCTCAGGTCGTTCATTCCTTGCAGGTGCCCACATTAAGACTTTAGGTCACTTCCTCAGCTGGATTTGGGCATTAATTTTCATGTGCTCTTACTCATCAGTCTACCAAAATAGTCAGATAAGAGGGAGTATTTTAAGATTAATATACTCAGGGCTGGAAAGGGTCTGAGCCCCATTCAAGAGCTGTCTATTCAGATGGCTGTCCTCTTCCCCCACAGTTGACAGAATCTAATGTGTGGTATGTGAAAACTGAACAACTAAACAGGAAACACAAGGCTCCAAACTCTCGAGACCCTGGTTGATTTGGATGTCTGGTTTCTTACCACTATGCCAATAACGCCTTTCCGGCTCCTCTCCCCTGCCAGGAAGGCACATAGCCTGGGGCGCTATAGAACTGTGACTTGACACCACAGCCAAGCTGTGTGGTAAAGCCGCATTTGCCAGGGAGGAGCAGAGTTAGAGGATGACTACATGACTTCAAGTCACATATCAGGCTGCACTTGACTCTGGGCCAGCAGGGCCACCCTGGACTGCAGAAACATTGGGGAGCAGACAGGGCAGAGCCCTGGGCCAGGACTGAGCAAAATGGCTCTCAGGTACCAAAAGAAGGCCTCAGCATGCAGTCTGGGCTGGCTATGTTTTCTCTTCCTCTCGAAGGTGCTGACTATAAAAGCTGCCTTACTGCTTGGCTATACAAATTCAAGGGGAAGGGGATTCCTCAACACCAATCTTGAAAGTCACAGCTCCCAAAGATGCTGAGTTCGCTCTCCTCTGGAGTAATGCTGATCTAACAAGAGAAAGGGGTGTGTTCAACAGCCCTGCCCCCAAGCTGCTTCAACACAATCAGAAACACCCCACATTTCCAAACCCCTGATATCTTCTATGCTAGTAAGCAGCAAAATAAGATGGTCATATAAATTCGGTCTGCTAAATCCAAAAGACTCAGCTCTCTTCCTTTAGATTCTGTGACCTTCAAGAAGTTTCCTTGAGCCCTGGGAATTTCAGGTTCCACATCTGTGAAATGGACACAGTGATAGACCTCACATAGTAAGGTTGTTGAAAGCATAAAACAAGATAGGGAACAACAAATACTTGAGGGGTTGCATGGTCCATGGGAAGAGGAAAATGAAAACCACATCGCTTTTTCTTGTTTCTCCTTTACTAGTCTGGGTAACACTAGTACATTGGCTTCATGTTGGTATCTTGAGGATCTCACACAGTTCTGGAAATGAAGTCAACCCTCAATACATTTGGGTAAGACAAGACGTTTCATGAATGTGGATCATGGACAGAGCAAAGTTGTTCTTGATTTGTGGTGTTTTAATTTTCTTTTTCATTTTCAGTTATTTGAGGGTCTGTAATGTAATCCTGTTCTGCTTATCCATCCACACAAATCATTTGTTTTAAGTCCATTTCAATGATCATGAGAATGAGTGAGTCCTTGTTTTAAAGTAGTTAGTAACCATCAAATAAGAGCAAATTCCTAATTGAATAATGATGCCAGTCAGAGGCAGTTACCTGAGAAGACTCAGGCCTGATTCTCTGCCACATTCCCTCTGTGAATCTCACAATGGGTGTTTCCCACCTACTCTGGGCACGTAGATCAGTCCAGTGGCTCCCAGGCCTATCCACACATCACAATTGCGTGTGGAATTTTTTTTTAATTGCCCTGACTAGAACTTAACTCTGGAGAAGCAAATTCAGCCAGGCTGAACCAGACATGAGAGTTTGCTATGGGTAATTTAGTCATTCCCTGTGCTGGCCAGATAGCTCTTTGATTCTCCATTCTCCAAAGTGGTTTTGATAAGTAGCCAGGATTGAGATTCACAATAGTAAACCTTTCCACTCCAATTCTTCTCCTCTGTTTACCTGCAAATTCCCATATTCATTATAGCTCTGCTAAGACTCCTCCCCCCTCTGTTTTCCCTCCTACCACTACTTCCAATGTGTTTGTGAAGTGTGAATATTGCTGCTTCCTCTTTTAGGAAATATATAAAGGTTACCTGGGAAGTTTGATGGGCTTTGAAAACATACATCCAAATGTCATAGACAAGGAAAGATGAAATTTGAGTGTCACAGCACTTCAAACTGAGGCCACCCTCCCTGGTGCCTATGAGCCACAAAGATAATTCCTCCTAGGTCTCAGTTGACAGTGCCATGACATTTTAGCCCATGGAAAGGAAAGATATCAGTGCTTATCAGTTTAAGGCAATTCCTAGGGAAAAGGTAAAACTATTTTGAGGTCATCGATGCTCCAATGCTAGGACTGTCTTGAGAAAAACCTTGTACATTTTGCTTCAAAACAATCACCCCCTTGGCTTTTGTCAAAGAAATGTAGATTACTAATATTAGTCAACAGTTTATGTAAAGAAAGTTTACAAAATGGGCTTGCTTATTAACCTATGTATTTATCAAGTACATGTGCCAAACAGCACTCCCCTTGTATGGTCCTTTCCACTTGAATTCCAGCTTCTGGGCCTGCAGGAATAGTGAGCATCCTGGATTACAGATGGTATCCAAGGCAGAGTTAAACTGGGGAAAACCCCCCATCTGAGCTCAGCGAACCTTATTAGTAAGAGATGTGCTAGGAGGCTTGGGCCCATTAATAAGCCTTTGATCTGAACTCCTGTAAGTTGTGTTGGAGGAAGGTAATCCTTGAGGCCAGAAAAATGAGTATGCAAAGAGGAAGTGGGGGGAGGGGGTGAATGCAGGAGAGGCCTCTCCAGGGAGACAAGATGGTTCAGCCTCCTGATCCTGACCTGGGGTTTCCATAAATTTTTTGTGAACAGAGTCAGACAAGCCCTCACTGCATATGGGAGACCAGATTGTTCATCTCTTCTTCATTGACTGAAGTCCATCTGGGCTTGAAAGGAGTCACTCATGCTCCCCACCTAAATGTTCTCATCTGTAAAATGGGACTAATTCATACCTCACACGGTGTTGAGAGAGGGGAATTGATTAATTAATGTTTACGATCTGCTTTGAACTTGAAAAGGGTTCTCGAGAAGTTGTTATTAAGTCTATATCATTTTTACTTTGAGTTCTGGGGTGTGTCTAAACCTGAAACTCAAAGAGAACCTCACAGTTTGCCATACCCCCAGAGGAGAAATTACTGAAAATGGCTACCCTTGAACCTGTGAGCAGGATGTTATTCATATGGCCCGAAAGGGATCCTGAAGCTTTAGGAAAGCCATAACCATCTTTCCCAAGAAGAAGTAGGAAGTAGCTCTTCAAACTGAAAACTGAGAAGGGTTTAGTCTTCGCTAAAGAGAGCCATCAGTTCTCAGAAAATTTCCTTCTCGATCTGTCTGCCTTCAGTAAGTCCCCAAAGAAGCCAACCAGAGTCTACCAGGCAGAAGGATTTGTAGGGAAAGCATTAAGGCATATTTAATATAATTTAATTTGTGGCTCTACTAATTTATTTTGTTGTCACTCAGCAGCAAGACAGTGTGATATAGACAGTCGTCTGCAGCCAGGTCATTGGGCTGCACTACAGGTTAGATCAGGCATATAACCCACATAACGCATGGCAAAGAGCACCTTTGTAGGTTGAGAAATTTAGCCCTTCTGCTCGGACACGGAAAGAAAGGCAATTACTTTCACATGGAAGGGAAAAAAAAACTTTACGATCACCTAATTTCACTTGAGAACCATTATAATCCATAAAAATAACAAGCCTGGGTCCAGCTTCTCAGTAACACAGATCAAAACCATTATTAACTGTATTGATCTCTGAGCACTGACCATTCCTAACAAATGTAGTTTGGGACAATTATTTCCTGTTGAAGAAACAACTCTCTGTGATTTGTAGCAATCCCAGGCCTGTGTGGTTGTGTTAGATTTTTTCTCACCAGAGGCTATGGCTTGAGTTTTAAGTCAATTGAGTCTATACAACAGAAGTGCATATTGACCATTGGATTAAACAGCAAGTCAATTTATTTCTCTAGGTTCAATATTCAAGGATGCAAGAGACCAAAGAGATCGTCCAGATGTGCTTTTGTGAGCCAGTGGCAACCTACTTACATCGCGGGGATGCTTTTTAAGCCATTTGAAATAGAATTTGCACACCCCTTGCTCAGCAGCTAAATATGCACCTTGACTATTGGTATTTTCCTCATTCCCTGTGCAGGTGAGATGCTGCTTGATTCTCTGCTTCTCCAAAGTAGTTATTAGTGGGGAGCACCTGACCTCTACTGCATGAGAGGCCTCTTACTACCTCATCTCTTAGAATAAATGCCTGCTCTGCTGAGTAAGGAGGTTCAAGTGAAACCATAATCCACCTGGGCACTGCAGTCCACAGTGACTAGGGGGAGACAGAACATGCAATTTTAATTTCTCTCCCACAAATGATCAAACTTAGATAGTAGTCTATTTCCGGCTAATATCAAATGGGACTAGGTAGCGTATCACAATTTCAGAACTAGAAGTGATAAAGTGTGCACTCATTAAATATTTGAAATGATTGATCTTAACTTAGATGGAGAACCCGAGTCACAGAGAGACAAGGTGATTTGCTTAAGGTCACACAGCTGGTTTGTGGAAAACTGGGACTTCTACTAGGGTCTCCTCATCTCTTGGCCAGGGAATTTTCTATCATGTCATGAGATTTCTTCTTGTGATTTCTCTATGTCTATTTCTTCGAAGCCAAGCTCATGGTCTGGGTTTTGTTTTGTTTTCAACCTTTCATTTCATCAATTGGATTATACGTTGTTGAAAAGGACTAAACTAGACAAAGTCTTTTACTTTGTTTTTGTGTTGTTGTTGTTTTGGGTTTGCTGCCTTCATAGAGGATCATCAGCGTTCTGGAATGTGAGGACTGCTTACAAGGACTAGAAACATGCATTCATTTATATAGCAAATATTTGTTTAGAACCCACTATTAATGAGGCACCATTCTAGGTACTAAGAGTTAATCAGCAAAGGTAGCAAGTATCTATGCCTTTACAGCATTTATATTCCTGTAGGGAGAAGAGAGACAATTGGTGGTAAGTCAACTCTACAGTGCATTAGAAGGTGGTAAGTGCTAGGGAAGAAGAAAATTTGGAGTAGGATGCAGGGAGGCAGGTTGCAGGTTAAATAGGCTGGTTGGCAGAGGAGAGCGTACATCCAGAGACAGTAATTGCACTCTTACTGGGGAAGTGCCTAGACACTGATTAATGCAGATAATAACTCTTGGGCTCTGTAATAATGCCATTCACTCAGCCAGTTATGGACTCCAGACTTACAGAACTGCACACTGTGGTTCAGTTGTGTCTTACAGTTTGGCTGGAGATCTGCACCTTGCTCTGCCTATCTTAGTTTGGTTTGCCATATCTGCACAGCATGGAAAAGCTCTTGCGTTGTCAATAAAGCCTGGTTGTGAAGTCTCTGATGCACCTTCCTCTCTTTCTCCAGAGCACCAGCTCTCTGTTGGTTGAGGTCACTAGCTCCCTAGCAGACTGCTTTTGGCATCTCCAAATGCTAGGCCAAAGATGCCCTGTTCTATTTTCCTCTTCTGCTGAAGACCCTGGGGGGTGACCTAGCCCGTGACAGACTAATCCAAGATGAATGGGGAGTGCCTGTATCTATAACACATCTCTCCTGGGATTCGTTTACACCTGAACAATAATAATCCCAATTGCAAACAAATATCCCTTATAATGTGTGCCAGCTACTGCTTTCAGCACTTTATAATATTAACTTATTTGATAAAACAAACATATGAGAAAGAAGCTATTATTATCTACATTTCACAGATAGGGAAACTGAGGCACAAAATAACTTGGTTAAAGTCACACTAGTGGAGCTGGGACTCAAACCTCAGCAAGCTAGGTTATTCAATGTCCTAATCCAGGAATATAAAGAGAATTCAACTCCCATGTAAATTCCTTTTGGTCGGTAGTGACTGCTTGAAGTATTGTGGGGAGAAGGATGTGGGGGCTGTTTGGTACAGGAAAGGATTCTGTGATTGATTAGCAGTGTCTGCCATGGGTTCAGGCTTGGAAGTGTCAGGCATGGGGCACACTGATGAGGGAGACTGCTTGGTGCTGGTCCTTATTAACTCGTACTGAAGTGGACTGTTGAGCCACTGTGGTGGCTCATGTCTGTAATCCTATATACTCAGGAGGCAGAGATAGGGAGGATTGTGGTACAAGGCTGGCCCCAGCAAAAATGGAAGACCCTAAATGAAAAATAAGTAAAAGCAAAAAAGTGCTGGAGGTTTAGCTCAAGTGATAGAGTGCTTGCTTAGCATGTGGAAGGCCCTGAGTTCAATCCCCATAATAACACTTAAAAAACTGAACTGTCTAATTTACCAGCTGAATCCAATTCTTAGGCTTGGCTTGTGGGCTTTTTCTCTGCACCAAAATGGGAAAAGCGAGGTTAGGAACACAGGATTCAGTCTGAAGTGTGTCCAGTGAGAGTGACAGGAGAGAAAGGGGAGGGTAGAACTGGAGTGGGGGCTGCTCATGAATCCCTTTCCCTCCAGTTAGTCAGTTGTCATGCTATCCTGGGTGCTGTTTAAACTCAATTCTAACTGAGCCAGCAAAATACCTTCCCCTTCAACAAAGTTTCAGGTTCCCATCGAATTACCGATAAGGAGTAAGCCACAGAACTTGAAATTGAACTAGTTCACACACAAGCATTGCTGAAGTCTGCAGATCCAACGCCTCCTCAGGCACTTAGGGATGGAGAGCTGGAGTCAAAGGGGAGAAGAATTGAAGCCCAACATAGGGGATGGTTCCCTCTGCCCACATCCTATTCTATAATGACCCAGCTGTGAAAGGCTGCGGTGCTGCGCAAGACAATTCTTCTATGTCAGTAATTTTAAACCTAAAGAGGTTTGATGTCCCATAAGCATATTCATCTTTCCATGTTTATTAAATTAAGCCTCCACGAATCTGCAGCATACTGTTCATTAATAGGGAGAGAGACTATTGTCCCCCCAGGGAATATGTTGGCTCAGATGCATTCCAAGGTAGGCAGGCATAAGTGGATTGTGTGTGTGTGTGTGTGTATGTGTGCAGTCTACTTTGAGTAGTGAGGGAGCAGCGACGAGCAGAGAGAAAGAAGGAAAAAAAAAAGGTCTTAAAGCTTAGACCAGAAATATCCAAGGATTTTTTTTATCAGAACTAAATTTAAGTTCCTCTAGCAGAGTGCCTAGCAAGATATTAGTTTTTATAAGGAGAAAAAGGGACGGGTAATTGTCATGTCTCTAGGAAGAAAACTGCAGGTCCGCTCAGAAGAACCACACACACACACACACACACACACAAGCAAATTTGAAAATGATTTACATATAGGAAAATCAGGTTTTTCTTCCTTCTAGCAACATTAACATAGTTGAACAACTGAAGAGAGAATTCTATTAACAAAGTGAGCCCTATCAAGTTGAATCCTAGAAATAGTGCCGTAGGGGCTCGGTCAGGAGGCAAATCATTTGCAGCTTGGACCAGAATAATGTGGAAATCCCATCCATTCAGACTTGCAGCTGATGCGAAGGCCAGTCATCACAGGGAGCCCACAAGTTAGGGGACTTGCGAGAGAAGGACAGAAAGAGGAAAGGAGAAAGGACAGCTATGTGATTCATCCATCAGAAACTTTCGAGGCGTGGGGTGTCACAGGTCCCACGGATAACTTGTTTCAGGACAAGCATACTTTCTTCAGAGAATGTTACGGTAACAGACTCCGAATATCAGTCACAAAGGAAGTTGAGGAAATGTGTTGAGTAATCATGAATTGATACTATAATTACCCTAAATTTTGAAGTTTCCAGTGAAAGCCCGTGGTTGTTTTGTAACAGAATCTAAGGAACATGGTGACCATGTGGCTACAACAAATAGAAAGCTTTCATCCTCAACTCTTGGGCTGTGTTGTAGGGTAAAAATAAGATTACCATGAGAGGGGGCAGACTGGAGCATTTAGAAAGAGACTAGCAGATGACTGCCCATTCAGAAATGCTAGTGACAAACATGGTGTATCTCAGGTCTGTAGTGAGAAGGAAAATGAAGACTGTGAGACATTTGAGTGACCCAGATATGGGTCACAACTGTTGAGATTTCCAGACACTACCGTGACTGGAGACTTAGTAAGACAGAGTAGGGAAACAGAGAGGGGCTTTCTCTGTTCTTGCTACATCTTTCTGTGCTGATAAAAGCAGTGATACCCCACCTGTGTGAAAGTGAGGAGGCGTCCTTAGAAAGACGGTATGGTGGGGGAAGGGAGTCCAAGGAAGTCCTTCCACCTCTGTGATCCCGCACAGGTCTCTGTTGAAGACCTCTCAGCATGAAACAGTTTTCAGCGATGGCGCTTGCATTAAGGCAGACTCAGTGGTAGATGTCACAAAATGGGGCAGCACATTTGACAGTGACTGTGAAGACTGGTCTTGACATTGAAGAGTACCACATGGAGTCATCTGACCCATATATTCTGATGCAAGCCAGTCTATCCAGAGAAATAACTTGGGTTAAGTTCCTTGGGGTATAAAGCAAGGAAATGCCCTACTAGAAATCTCCAGAAGCCATGGCTGAGGGCATCAGCCGGCTCCTGGACTCTGAATCAGACCAAAGGTACATTCTGTTATGAAAGGGCCTACATCTGTATCCCACCTGAGTGGTGACATTGCCATTGAACACTCCTGATTTATGTCTCCCCAGATAGCCACGCAATGTTTCATAAATGATATGAATCTTAAACTTGGCAGGAAAAATGCATTTCAATGAAATAGGCACTGCTATCAGGCCTTTATTAGCCATCCCCTAAATGCTGAGAACACCCCTGAAACATCAGAACTCTAGCCTCTGTACTTGGGACACTATCATCACTAATGAGGGTAGTATCCAATCTGGGTAGCAATGACTGTAAATGTTTCCCAGGTCAATGCTGGCCTGACCTTCCTTGAGTCTTCATGCGTTTAACAATGCATGGACAAAGGTTGACCCTGAGATCCTGAATTTGGACACTGCTGCTATTGTGTGACCTTCACCAAGTACTTCTCTTTTCTGGGCCTCATACAGAATTCTCTTTCTCTTTATCCTGTGAATTTTTGTAACCAGATCTTATTACACACCTACGGTAGTATTTAGTGAAGTGAATTGCAAAGAAAATCAGTATTGGCAGAATAGATAAAGCTACTGTACTGAGGAAAATTTATGAAGTTGATAGTTGGAGAATATTCTTATTCTCTGAAAACACGCATTGAAAAATTTAGGACTAAAGAACCATACTATATATACTTGATCCTCAAGTAGTTCAGAGGGAGAGAGGAAAAGGGAGAGAAAGGGAAGGAGGGGGGAGAGAGAGTGAGAAGGAGAGAAAGGGAAAGGAAAGCTGGTGGATCACTCTGAATAATAAACCCAACACTAAGTGTATTGAGAATATTGACCTTCAGGTCAAAGTTCATCACAGATGTTAAAGCTGGAACCTACTGAAAAGCCTGTGTTCCAGCTTCCATAGACTTCCACGGATCAAGGTTTTATCCCCCTCGTCCCCAATACTCAGGTTCAAATGAGCTATTAAGGGAGGTAGGGGTTGCGAGAGCAATAAAGAGACCCTTCCTTAGAGGCCAGAGTGTCTGGGTCTTCCATTTTAGTCAAAGAAAGCTAAATGAAACTTGCAACCCAAAATATGGAATGATTCACCCTGTGGTAGTAAAGCAGCCTTGGAAAACTCTCTAGAGGGATTAATCTTAATCGGCAATTAAGATAAAGTCAGGGCACATGCTAATCCAGGGCTTAATCGGAGACATTTTAATGTGCTGTGTACTGCACATGGAAGACTGGGCCTCTACTAATTAAGCCCTGGATGTGGGTATGAGGAGGAGGCATCACACTACAGATGGCATGCAGACCCAGCAGCAAAATGGGGTTTTGTATGTGCTGGACACTCTTCGCTATGGCTTACCCTGCTGTTAAGGCACACAGGTCAATGGACACTGCACCATCTTTATTGCAAACCAACAATAGCAAAATAAGAAGAGCAAGTTCCTAAGACCATGTACGTCAGACTTCTTGTTTTACTCACCAGTCCTGAAAGTCCCGGTCCAAGAAATGATCACTCATACAAGATGTGGGGACCAATAGGTGACAAAGCAAAATATAAAAGAAGAAAAACTTTAAAACAGTTTTCAAAGCAAGTTAAAGCTTGCATCATTACTCTATCTGTGATTTTCTTTGCAGAAATTCCCTTTCTACATATTTCTAAGTCTGGGCAATCATACAATATGGTTTCTAAGTACAAATTCCCAGCAGCCATGACATAGTACCCCAGGTTAGCAAAAGAATCCTGCCATCTGTTCACCAGCTGGTTTTGTCTCCAACTGTGTCACTTTTAAGTCCCATCTTGTTAGCCATGATTTGAAGATTTGATGCTGGTATTAGCCTTAAATTCTCATTAGAAAGCCAAGCATCCGGTTTTAAAAGTATGCACTTTACAGAAGTTTATTCCATATCGCCCTGATCACTAATGCACATCAGCCACTTGCTCCCTGTGCTTTTCCAAGACAATATATGTTCTCATGACCCTTAGAAGTGGTAGGTACCAGGCCCTTCTCTCAGGTGAGACCGCTGATCTTCAGTGAGATGCAATTGGATTTTTGCATTATTCACATCTCCATGAGAAATTAATCTAGTTTCCATACTCACTGTTCATAGATGTCTGACTGAGTACATGTGTACAAACTTCCCTGAGCTCACATTGCAGAAGAGGTCAATGTAGGAAAACAAACATGAGAACACTGAAGCCACTCAGTGACAATCCACAGCACCTTTGACCTCAGCAGGAGTCTCACCAAAGGCCTAGAGCTAGACTACATGAAGCACTTGAGGAGGCATAATAATGCCAGGTAATTGTGACCCAAGAGCTGTGTCCTCCTAGGAAGAAGACAGTACCCAGATGAAACAGTGACCAAAGCTCCCAGGTAGAGTTTGAGAGGTACCTACCCAGAAGGAGTTCTCTATCTTAAAGGAGCAAGTGATTACTTTTCGCTGGGTGTTCAGGAAGTCTTCAGAATTCCAGGCAGAGGGAAGGCAAGGGACCATTCCAGGTGGGAGAATAACCCACTCTCAGTGACAGGTGCAGGGAGTTGCAATACAGGGCAGAAAGAAAAGGGTTAGAGAGTCTATGGAGGGTCCAGCAGTCCTGCTTTAAGGCCTAAAACCTGTCTCCTTCTACACTGTGCAGGGGTTGTCAGATTAGCAAACAGAAATACAGTATGACACTTAAATGTGAATTCTGTAATACAAAGAATAATTTTTGATGTGTGTCCTAAATATTGCATATGACAAACCCATACAAATATTATTAGTTGTTGTTTATCTAAAATTGAAGTGTAATGGGGCCTCCTAAATTTTATCTATCAGCCCTAACTGTGGAGTTCTTGAAGATTTTGGAATAGAAGTGCCCATGAAGGGAAATCTTTTCCAAAACGGAGCCTAAGAATCAGACATCAGGCTGATGTTCACATCACCTCAGTCATCTTGTGCTTTCCTTCACAGGAGAGCTCAGTGGAAATTCCATGTTGAATCTAAAGTGTTCTCTGTAGCTGAAACACATGAATTACCAGGTTTGTAGATATGAGCTTAACATGAACGATGAGCACAGTAGTGTCACCTATGGAGCAGCTGTCCCCAAGAGGGCTGAAGAGTGCAGGGCTGAACTGGACTTTGAAAACATTGTTTCTTACAACCCCTGACTTCTAGGTTTCCTTCACCTGCCTGTGCACTGGTCAGTTAGGAGACACAAAGGAAGATCAGACACGACCTCAAAGGGCATGACATAAGGAGCCCATTGATATTGGACCACTATAATTTTCATTAAAATCTTTTTTCTCCAAGAAAAAAAGTAGTATGTTTGAACATTTGTAGTTTTTAGAATTTAAATGAGCAGCATTCAAAAACAAAAAGGCCCTTAACGAAGGTGTAAATTGTGCCTTTTTAAAATGACTTTTCTTCCCCTCGTCGGGTACCCACAGTAATGAACACTCTTACCCAATCAAAGTATGAAAACAAAATTGGAGCTGCATCAGCAACTTGGCTGCAAATAAAACTCAAAACAGGTTACAGCACATGCTAGGAATACAAAATAAGGTTAGAAATAATGCTTCAGCTGTGAGTTCTTCAGGCTGCGGAAATAATAGAGCATAATTTAGTAGAAGAAGAACCAGGGAGTCAGCATACACAGGAAAAATGAAAGAAGCAAGAAAAATGCAAAGGGTAGGAAACAAGGGTAGAAGAAATTTGAGAAGGACAATGGGTGGCAAACAGGATGAAAAAGAAGGACCCAGACTGGTCAGAGAAGGTCCAGGAGCATACAGGGTGGCCTGATTGAGTTTTATATAAACTGCTTCTTGTGTTGAGTCTTCAAGGTAAATGGACATCAAACATCAGGGAGGCCAGCCTGTAGCATAAGCGTTTGTAACATCAAGCGTTTGACTTCCAACAAGACCAGAAAGAAGGCTCTATGGAGAACCAAGCAGTCTTTTGTTACCGGGTGACTAGCACATTTGAGGACGGTTTGTTTTATTAGTCTAAGATTATCCCCTAAACCCTAACCAAATTTGTAGAGCTGCTCAGTAATTATCTTGGCTTATGGATGCAGATGTCAGCTCACAAAGTTCAACAAAATGTTTGGTTTTATTTTTCTTTGTGCCACTTCATCAAGATATTAGTAGTCCACATCTTCCCCACTCAGTAAGAATGCCTGAGCCTGATGAATACAAATGAGACAAAAACAGTGTATAGGTTTTCTGCTTCATATTCCATTTGTAAGAATTTTATCAGGAAGTTATCTCAAATAGCAGTTGGCACATTTACTTTCATTCTAATTCAATTAGAGAATATTTTTCTTAAATATTTATCATGGAAGTTAATTTCCCTTTGTACTTTGCTTCCTGGAGCTAACAGTTAAGAACCTGTGATTAAGGGAGAGGGTTAGCCTTTCTCTACTCCTTGTTCACACTGGGAAAAAATAATTCAAAAACATGATCTCTACTATACACCCAACTTAAATAGGGCATCTGTTGGCTGGTTATGAGGATCCAAGTTTCACAGACTATCTTCACTGCTTGTGTCTGAAATAAATAACCACACACGCAGTGCACATTGCCGTGAAGATTTGTTAGAGATGAGAAATGAATAAGTGTCAATTGAAAACTCCCCTACTTCTCTGACAGCCTCTCCTGTATATCCTCTTTTGAAATAATCATTTAGTGAGAAGACAGATTTCTCACTGTTAGTAATTCATTGCCAAAGTCAACTTCCTCCCTCCCACCTGGTCAGTTCTTTCTCATCTGTATGGGATGGATTTGTTAGAAAGAACAAAAACCCATCGCATCCGGCCAGCCTTCACCTCTGTCTGTCAGTGCATCTGCTCTTAGTTTTACTATTTAGGACTTTGTTGGGAAACTGACTTTAAGTTTTGGACTCTGGTTTTCTTCATTCCACACCAATGTTGCTCTGTATTAATTTTTTTTAGTGGTTAGCTGTAGAGGCAATTATTTTACACTTTCAAAAATAGTGTGGGGGTAGAGAATGAAAACTGTAAGTTCAGTTGAGGTCCTGTCAATGATTTGGAGGGTTATAGGTTTCCCTCACCCCATGCTCACACCTGGTCCAACATGTATACCCTTTCAGGCCAGTTCACAGACTCTTGGTGGGATTGCTCTTTTTATTTTATTTTATTTTATTTATTTATTTATTTTAGCAATACTGGTGTTGAACTCAAGGTTTTGAGCTTGCTAGACAGGTGCTCTACCACTTGAGCCAAGCCCACAGCCCACTTACTTTAGTTATGTTTTGATAGGGTCTTGAGTTTCTGCCTGGGACTGGCCTCAGACCATGATTTTCTTACCTCTGCCTCCTGTGTAGCTGGGATTATAGGCATGAACACTGAACCTGACCTTGGGATTGTTCATTTCTTGGTTGACTTTACAGCCCCATCATGATTGGATAGCACACCCATGCTCATTTCTCATTACCTGTTTAGTATCCAGCAAGGTTCTGATGTGTTTCAAATTTGAAGTCATTTTCGTAACTTGTCTGGGCATTCAAAGTACCCAGTGCATTCCTGTCAGGTGACAGGAACAAATGACAAAGTCCCGTGAAGCAGAGAATATGGAGGATAAGGGGAGGGGTGTTGCAAGGTGAGAGAAACTAAACAAAAATATGAATGGAATTTACCCCTGGCCCTTCCAATTCAATTTCACTTGCCCAAGGAAACCTGACAACTTTATGATTCAGATCCCTCCACCCCATAGACCACCATGCATTGATTATTTCCTGTGCGGGGCTTGGGGGATATGGTGATGAATGAGATATGGTCCCACCCTTAAGGAACTGAAGGTCCCATGTGAGGAGCCTGTACATGGAGCTTTTCCCACAGATAGGACACTTGAGTAAGAATGGAGGCTCTAGGAGCCTCAGGATCAAGGAACCCTTCACAGAGGACCTGCCAATTGAGCTTGCCTTACAAAATGAGAAGGAGTTTCCAGGTACAGAAGGGAAGATGAGGAAAGATCTCTCAAGGCAGAAGGGAAAGAACATGCAATCACAAGAAGTGATGAGAGGACCTGGAATGGCTGGGATCCAGGAAAACATCCAATGTGCTCTAGACTAGAGCAGAGCTGAGCTAGGATGGGAGAGGAGAGTGTGAGTTCCAGGGCACCTGTTACCCCCTTCCCAGGGCCTTTGCAGTGCTAATCAGGAAGAAAGCTCCCACATAGGACATGTTACTTAAAAACAGAGAACTTCAATTTCTACAGCTGCTTAATGGGTGTTATAATCCCAACATTGTAGTTGTCAAGAAAATCAAATGAGATGACATATGTAAAGTATCTGCTGGTGTTCCACATATTCGCTGATTATTATTTGCCTTTTTGTGTGTTCTTATCATGGGTCACAGATGCAAAAGCCCAGTGGTCCAGCAGTTAACATAGAAATATCAAGAGAACCATGTCGAAAGGGCTCAACAATATCTGCCTGGAAACCTTAATTGAGAAAGAACATAGACCCATTTGAAACAGGCCCCTGGACAATCACACCTTCCAATTTTCAAGGAGAAGCTGGAAGTACAGATTTCTGAGTGCAATCTCCCCCATCTTTTCTGCTTTGGCAGCTGATCAGAATTTAAAACATAGTCCAGGCTAAACAGTCTATGTCTGAGGGCTATCCGCAACCCATGGGCTGCCCCTTGATGGCCTTTGATCTCTCTCTCCTCTCCCACAGGATTGCAGGCTCGTGCAGGGCAAGAGCTGGGGTTGTTAATGATTCCTGTCGGGGCTTCCTGCCAGATGCCTCATGGTTGGAGGGCACTGACTTTAGCCACATACAGACACTGACACCAGGGACGAGCAGAAGCAAGCCAGTGAGTGAGGTGCTCAAAAGTGAAGAATTCAAAGAGTGACCCAGTGCCTTAGCACAAACCCAGGAATGAAAACTTTTAAAACTCAGCCCCAGCAAGAAGCTCCTGGGAGGGAAACAGATCCTTGGGGAGAAAAAATGTACAGTGTGTGAAGGGCAACGTTTGGCAATCCATTAAACAGTAAGTTACAATAGACAAGTGCAGAGATCACAGAGGCAGGGATTAATGTACACACATCTATACAGGGAGCTTTGATGCTTTCAAATACCTCCTCGCCATCTGAAAACCAGGCAGCAGGCATTGCCTACATATTTCACAGCAGTCTACCTGTCTGGGTGTTGGGGCTTGACAGCAGGAAGCGTTTTGAAATGAGGCTGAGCGTTTCAAACACCTCTGCTTGAATATCCAGTTTGTATATTCTGCTGATGCTTTTTAAAATTTGCTTTATATTTTATTTTATTTTATTTTATTTTTTACTAATTTTGGAATCTCTTATTAAGCCAGAAGTCTGCAAAAGAGCAAATTACAAAGCTTAAGATGCCTTTTGACCATCTCAAGTGAATAATCCCTTATAACGAGGAAGAAAAGAAACTAGATTCACACATCAGAACTATTTTCAACCACAGCCCAGTAAAAAAAGTGCCAAATGTTTGAGCCACTTGACTTCTGCTCAGATTATTTCATAATAGTTTAGGGAGGGATGTTTACAACTTTCTATGAGTAATAAATAATTTAGAAGCCATTCATTAAATCCTTCTAAGTTACAGACACTGCAGGCAAATTCCTTCATTTAAGAAGGAAAGGATGACCTGAAAACGGGTCCCCAGTTTCTGGCTTTCTTCTCTTTGATTCTCTTTTCCCTGCTGCTTCTTACTTACTAAGTGAGTAAAATGCCAGTATTGGAGGGTTTGTGCCATCATACATGCTTAGAGCCCAGTGCAGGTCTAAAATGAAGTAGGGCTACATTGGCCTGAAATCATAGGGTAGAAATGAAGATCTTCCTTCATTTTATTTTCTGGTCCATGAATGTCTTCGGCATTTGTGTTAAAGGAGGTGCCAATGCGGTGGCAGTAGAAAGCAAACGAAGGATTTGCAGAAGGGAGAGTCTCTGACTCAGGGTTCCAAAGCTGCCTCATAGAAGGCGAAAACTTCCTGCTCCTCCTCCAAATGGTGCTGGGGGTGTGGTAGCTTGGCTATCTCTCTGACACCACAGTGATTGTGGGGTGTGGGAATCTTACACAAGTCCTAACCAAGCCAGGGAGGATTAGCTTTCATTTCATTCAAAAACTGTAAGGAGGAGAAAAGGCTGTCAGTACCTTAAGGCAATACTTAGGAGCAAGTAGAAGTAGGGTTGATCCATTTGGAGGAGTGGCCAGAGACCATGATTTAAGTTGATCTCAAGGACTCCTAGCTAGACTCAGGGCTCCACACTGAAATAATTTTCATTTGGTTTGGTAGGGGATCTTGGGATCAAGTTTAACTTGTAAACAAAAAAGATAAGAAACCAAATTGTTAACTTGAACAAAAGTCCTTCCCTTTCATAAATAGCCTGTTTGTGTGTGTGTGCGTGTGTGTATGTGTGTGAGAGAGACAGACAGATAGATAGAGAGAGAGAGAGAGAGAGAAAGGGAGAAAGGGAGAAAGGGAGGGAGGGGGAAATGAAAAATGTGCCCTGGCTGGGATCTTCTGGCTATAAAGCCATCCCTGCCCCTAATATTCACATTTCTGATTCCCACTACATTATCACTCACATGGAAATTTGTCACCCACATTCCAGTTCAACCGAAATCAAGCACGACATGATGCTATCTCATGGTAACACTGTCTAGGTTGGCTTCTGTTCATAGAGGCACACCTCTGAGTGGACAGGCACAAAAGCCATTCTAGCTAAATGAAGAACACATTTTTTAAGATGTCCTTTTTACAGCTCCTTAAATGACAAGGCATTTTAAGCCCAATGAGATAAAGGGGCATAGTCAAGAAGCCATGTGGATGGGAAGGAAGGTGTTTTATGTGAGCAGGAGTGTCAAAGCAGGGCTTTATCAATGAGTGGAATTTCCTGTAAGTAGGAAGATAAATGAATTAGTAAGTCAGAGTAATTTTTTAAAAATACATATCCAGATGAAAGCTTGGATAAGTTTGATCCCTTTTAGCCAATGAAGTATGATCTCTAATTAGGTTTCCATGCAGATGGTGCAGGATTGGAGTACATTTCTGAATCTCGTTGACCTTTTCAGCTGGAGAAGCCAAATGATTTCCATCCCATGCTCTTTAATTTGGGAGGAATTTCTAATTTGTTGCCAGAGATAAAAACTCATTCCAAACAGGAAAAAAGTTTTAAATAATCCAGAATTCCATTTATAGAACATTAAAACCTACAGTGAGGAGGACCTGAGACCATTTTTCTTTCAATCCCCTTATTTTACTGATAATGAACTGAGGACCAAACAAAAATCAAACACTTGTCCAAGGTCACTCAGGGACTTGTGATCCCAGGAGTAGAACCCTTCAGTTCCTACTTCCTACCCCAGACTCTCTGAGTGACTGGTATCTGGTTTGCCTGCCAGGCTTTTTCCTGTCATCCATATGTTACCGAATCAAATGTCCCTTGCTGAACTCCACCATCAAACCTGCTTGAGGGAAACTTCTAGACCAACACCTACCCTCTTGCCTTTCTTAATTTCTTTTGGAAATTCTCTATTCTCTCACCTTATTAATGTTAAAACAAAACGGGTTCTTTTATTGCCACAGGCAGCAGGAAAGTTAAATTCTTGATGGAGACAAGTGTCTTCCCTTGTGAGAGCAAGTAAATTAGTTCTGAGGTCTTCTCACTCACCGCAACTGTAATGAGAGAGACACCAGCCCTTCTTCATTAATGACATGCCAATCACAAGGGGAGAAGCCTCAGAGAGCCTTTGGGGTGGGGGCAGTGAGGGAAAGCTGTGATTGGCATAGCAGTGAGCAGGGAGGAAGCAGAAAATAAAAGCCTCCAGAGGTTGGAAAACACACATGGATGGTCTGGTCTGGGAAGGGCAGGTGTGATGGGAGTTCACAGTGTGCCTGGACAGGCAATCCAGGAAGTTGACTACAAAAGCTTTGAAAGTGAGCAAGAGAAATGGGAACTACGCTCTGGCATGTTTTTCACACATGCTTTCAGAGGCAAAGTTGTGTTTACATAGGGTGCCACATGGTGACAATTGGGGATGACTAATAATTGGATTCTCTTAGAAGGTTGGCAGCAGAGAATCTTGTCTCTCTCCCCTGCCTTGGGTCTTGACAAGAGTTTAGCAAGCTCTGTAACCTCTTAAACTTGGAAAGTTTCTGAAGAAAATTAAGAAGAAGGAGCTGGATGATAAGGAAGTCTTGTCCTTATATGTAGTCATTTTCCTCACAGGATACACTGGTCCTAAGTTTGGACCAGTTAACCCAAGGACCATGTTTCCAGGGAAGTGAAAGCATCTAAGTCATATCATTCAGCTCTTCCTGTCAAAAGTGTCTTGAAGGGCTGAGGATAAGACTTAATGGTAGAGAGCTTGCCTAGCATGTGCAAGACCCTTGGTTCCATCCATAGCACTGGAAGACATTGCTTGCTGTCTTTCCCTCTCAACAATGCACATTTATAGCATTGTTGAGAAAGGCTGGGGAAAATATCTGTGCAGTTTTCCTAACTCAATCTGCAACTTGACTTTGTATGCCTTCTAGAAATGAATAGGACTTCCATTTGAAATTAAATGCCTTTTCCCCCTGGTTGTCTCTTCCCTGCAAACATTTATTTTTTTCTGAAATGGGTCTATCAGAAGGTTAAGAGACTTTCAATACTCAAAGCAACTTAATAAAATGTTTGAGCACACAATTAAGCATGCTTATGTCCTTCACGAATCAGGTAGCGGAAGTTCTAATTGGTGAAGCAGTATCTTGAATGTCATTTTCCAAACCCATTAGACCATGTCTAACGGAGAACGAGGAGATGCAGCGTAGTTTAAAAAATACCCATAGTGTCCCTTCCAGAGACATCATTTCAGGCAGCAGTTAGATGGTATGAAACTTGTAGCCATTGCCAAATGTAGCTGCAAAGCCACAATGTCACCAAATAAAATAACATTAAGGTTGTGTGTAAGCTCACCTAATCATGGAGTCAGTCATGTGCAAACAATCAGGAGCACTCCTTTAGTGTGTGTGTGTGTGTGTGTGTGTATGCACACACGTGTGTGGGATTGACTTCTTTAAACATACACAGTCATGCATGCAGGAATAGCTCCCACATTCTCTGAATTTGTGGTGACCTTTCTCCTTACATTGGCCAAAGCCCAAGCCTGTCAACACATCTGTGATGGGTAAGCCCCATAGCATAACCTTCATGTCTGGATGGGCTTACCACCATTAAATTTAAATTACAAAGAACAGGAAGCTTTAAGGAATCCAGACCAGAGGTGATTTTCCCAGAGATTTGGCATACCTGGAACCCCTCATTTAGTGTAGCCCGTACCTCTAGAAAATTCGACAAGAGTCACCTACGCATTCCATTCCTTGATGAAAGCCAAAAGGAAGAATAGGCATGGAAATAAAGTTTCATAAATTCAACTACAATTTTTTAATATATGTTTCTGATATAAACTTGTTTTTCGAAGGCTGAACCAAGCTTTTGAATCTCGTGTAAATTTTTTTTTCTCCTTGGGTTTTAAACAGCTGGGTTTTTAAAAAGAAAAGTCTTATGGATGCTTTGGATTCATTTGTTTTCATAAGTACCCAAGAACTTAATTTCTAAAGAGTAGAGTTTTTATTATTATTATTACCAACCTCCATGGTTTGCAAAGAGGGAAAAACTCAACTGCTATCACCTTGAGTGCAGTCAAATCTCATGACTTTTAGGAGCATGAGCAAAGGAACAAAGCACAAATGTGCACCTGACTCAGATGTAAAGAAAAAACTTTCAGCTTTGCCTGACCAAACTTCTCCTAGAGTGATTTGAATTTAAATAAAGGCATATCTAAACGGTTACAGAGATGGACAGAAATTTGCCCTGTAAATGGCTCATAGGAAAGTGAGAGAATTTTAGTTTTACCTACTCAAATATTATAGTTACTTCTCCACGCTGATAAGTGAGCCATTTTTGCAGATAATAGAAACAACATTTTGGGCAAGAACCTGAAAGCAGAAAAAGATAGTAGATTATTTTTTTTTAATTATGAAAAATTATTTTTTAAAGATTATGAAAGAGAGTGGCCCAACACTTTCTCAAGTAGGAATTCTAGTGCACTATCTCTTCCGCACTCTTACCATAAAGTAATTGATGTTTGTAATGCTGACCCTAAGGCACTATAGGATCCTACTACAGTGTCTTCTGAATCATCAAAGAATGATTCACCGTGCTCTGGGTGGTTTTCTTGTTGAGGGTATTTTATTGTATACTAATCCCTTTGAAAATTGGGACTATATCTTGATTGTTACCTGAGGTTTACAATCAGGAGCACATAGCCATAATTGGCAAAGTTTCTTTGGTGTGCAGGCTGACTGCCACACCACATCCTTCAGCCTGCTGCCTTAGGGGAGGCTCTGCTGATCAGGGAGTCTGCAGAATTTGGTCAGTGTTAATGTTTTACCCAACTCCTTCTGCACCTCACTTTCTTGTTCACTTACTACTTTGAGCCCATGTGCAAATAGCAATTCCATGTACTCAACCCCTCCGTGTGCCTAAAAGAAGGGCCACAAGCTTAGGTCAGGATAAATTAGGTTGAATCATATGAAATCATATGTAGATTTAAAACTTTTTAATCTACAAAACCAGTAACTTCATATGACTAATCTCATTGTTGACAAATATCAGGCATGTGATTGTGTGTGGGGGGGGGGGTTGGGTGGGTGTGTGTGTGGACAATATGCATATATCATCCAGTGTCCCAGAAGGCTTGATTAACAAGCCACCAAAACTGTACCAAGCCATACAATTTGGGGTTGAGCCAATGATTTTTCTTTCTCTGCTGCTTCTTAGCTTTTACCCAGAATTGGGACCCCAGTGTTTTCACATAACAGCTATATATTAGGTGAAAATGGTCTTCCTATTTCTTGGTGTGCTCTGTTTATATTTAATGCTGTTTACAGATGGAATATTCCATAAATATTCATGCAGCGCTTGTACAAAGGAAAAGCTCCGAAGAGCTCTTTATTAACAAGCTCCCACGTGGAAGGGTAACTATGGCAAAGACGGCTTTAATCCATCTTCCTGAAGTTCTCGAACAAGAACCAAACCACCCTCTTCACACAGAAAGTCGGGGTGACCTGGGATTTGCCAGCTAAATTCACAGCCAAAAGTGTCAGCTAATGAATTATTCCAAGTAAATTAGCAGACCAAGGGAATCCTTTCTCGGCCCAGTACCAATGCTCCTTTCATTAGCAAATACTCATAATGTGAATGACAAACCAACCGGGTTCCAGAGAACATTTAGACCGCATTCAGCCCCTCCATGTTAGGAAAAGTATTTTTTTAAATCTCAGAGAATTTATAATAAAGCAAATTGAAACCATTAACAAAATTAAACTTTCAAATTTGGAACTATAAAGCTCATAGTCACACTCTCTCTAAGGTTACACATTTATTTATTTTTTTAAATACTGAGTTATTGAGTGATTGGCAAATCCAAAAGAGTATCCAACTAATCTTCGTAGCAAAGAAACTAAATATAACAAATTATTTTTATCTCCCTGATGAGACGAAATAAGGTAGGAAATGATATTTTTTTCTTCCCATCTTTGAATCAGAGGTAGTGAAATACAACCTCTGTCAGTCAGATTGTCCCAACTGGCAATGATATTTGGAAAAATCAGTAGGGAAAAGGAAGAATGAAATTGGCAGACATTGTCATCCGCCAGGCACAATTTGGCACACGCTTCTTTGAAGCTTCCCCAGAAGTGGTTAATCAGAGAGCAGGGACGATGTCAAATTACATTAGAGGCAGATTTCTCTGAGTTTATGGGCAAATTGGAGACGGCCCATTTTTCAGGTCTACAGCTGTGGTTGCATGCAAAATGTGAGCCTAAAAATGGAATGCCGGTGTTTCACCCTTCCCACCACTCAGCTTCCTCATCATTCCTTCTGGGAATTGTGGCTGCTGACTCAAGCTTGTCCCAGCCCCTCCCCCTCCTCGTTTGGCGATGTATTAATTGCTAGAGGTGGCCTATGCCCACCTCAACCTGAATTCCAGCTGAGGGTCCTAGACTGAGAATTCAGTTAGTCTCAAGATAAAATCCAACAACAAGGGCTTTTAAGCCTTGAAATGACATGGCTGTGTATACATTTATGTGTGACATTCACCCTCCAATATAGCTCAGTCTGGCCTCTGTTGGGGAGACTCTTGGTGTGTTCTTTTAGGTCTGAGTGGGGGGATATTTCTCAGCAGAGAGAATTTTTGTTACATGAGGCCATCACTGCATGTGGCTGCTGAATCAACCATTTTGACGTCAGTCCATTTTTTCCAGTCATCTTAATGATTGTTCAGTGGGCATCTGATTGGATTGGCTAGGTTGATGTAGTTCAACTGAATGCAGGTACAGGAAAGAGAAAAACCACTAGACTGTAAATCTAAAGTCTGGGTTCAGCCTCAGCTCAGCTACTAACTTGATATATAATGTTCAAATCTTTTGACCACTCTGAGTCTCAGTTTCTTTGTGTGAAATGATATCTGTCCAGCCTCCCTATGTATCTTCCAGAGTTTTTCATAAAGAATAAGTGAATTGGTGAATGTGAGAGCTCTTTAATCGACTTGAGTTATCAGCTGGAACTTTCTTATGCAGCTTGTTGGCATAATGCTATAGGAGGTGGTTTGAGAATGACTTTGCCAGGCCTTTCCTCTGCCAGTCAGAAAGCATCCTTTCATATGCACTAGTGGCAGTGAGAAAATCAGCCAGGTAATTAGATCAATTGGACTCATTCACGACCCCTCCAAAGACGAGCAAGAATTGTCCAGAGAATTATGGCAAAGCTTGGCACTGGCTGTTACCATAGAGATGAAAAGGGAAACTTCCCCTCCCCCTGCAATTGTATTTGAAAACAGAGAAGTCTAAAGCCTTGGAACATGTTGTGGTGAATGGACAGGATGTCCTAGAATGACACTCGAGGTGTAAATAAATCACTGGAACTCATGGCATCCACCCAAGAGTTCTGAAGGAACTCAAGGGTGAAATTGTGGAACTGTTGGCCAAAATGTGTAACTTGTTACAAATGGGTACTGTGCTCAAGACCTGGCAGATTGCCAGTACGACTCTGAAAGAAGGGAAGTACAAATAGGTGAGTTGCACTTTTGTACCTGGCAGGCTGGTAGAGACTGAGTGGGTAATGCTGCTGAATACATACTTACCATTATACAGAGCATTTATTCAGCCTCTGTCTGTCCTAGGGCTGTGCTCCATGATAGAGCTGAGCAAATGAAGGTGTCTAGAAGGCAATCTGGAAAAGAGGTCAGAAAAGGGCAGTGTTGCAGACAGAGACTTGCAAAATTATTGGCACTAGGTGAGAGAAAGCAAAGAACCATCCCACGGAAGTCACGGTGCATACCCTGACTGGAGCACCATGCACTCTAGAACAGGACTTGCAAAGAACTGAGATCTGCAGGCAATGTCTGTCCTGAGCAGCACCATATACCTCATCTTTTCTCTCTCCATAGAGATAGATGTTGGGATTCCGAGAGCAGCTGTGACAATTGTGTGTGTGTGTGGTGTGGGGGGAGGGAGGATTTGGAAAGAGAAAAGAGGTTACAAGGCAGTGTCCTACAGTAAGCATTTAAGGAGTGAGTGGGGATGGAGAAACCAGCAAAATGAGACTGAATATTTTCACCATTTATTCATCTGTTCTTTTACTCAACACAGAAGTACAGAGCACTTTCTGTATGCCAAGAACTATTTTATACCCCAGAATCACATGCAGGAAGCAGACAATATCCTCTTGCTTAGAACCCTAAGAAAAAGTCAGGTAATAATAAATACTCATATCAGAATTGGAGAATGTGCTAGAGAGGGTTGGATGGGCATTTTAGCATGGTTGGTCAGTTCTTGGAGGAACTGAGAAATGAATGGCAGGACTTAGCCAGCTATGCAAATAACTGGGAGAAAGCATGCCAGGCAGAAGAAACTAGTAGTGCAAAAATCCTGAGGCAGGGAAAATGGCAGAAAAGTGCTCTTCCTAGAAGTTTCACTGTGTGACAGCTTGAGCAAAAGACAAGGCTAAAGAGGAGGTTGTTGGGTGCTGCTTATAGTTGATTGGCTGGCTATATAGAACTGGGAGACCTGATAAGGTCTGTAGATGGAAGAAAAGTAGAAAATGAAAAGAGAAAGACTGACAATACAAAAGAGAGAAAGAACCGTCAGAGGAGCTACGAGGGACATCAGTTTGGGAGAAGAATAAGAGATGGTAGGCAGCCATGAATACAAAGTTTAGAAAAGCACTCCTTAACTATTTTTAAATGTATGAGTTCATTTCATAGTAATATATATACTTTGGAAATTTTTTAATCATCTGATCATTTTGCATTACATGAAAATGAAGTGATTTGATGTTTTTAAATATGTTATTTTAGATAAGTATATATTAAAATTTCATTACAAAGTTAATTGAATACAATATTTACTAATATTCATAGATTATAATAATATATTCTCAATGAGTTCCATCTAAAAAGTGATGTCCATGATTTAATTTACTTTAATTATGTAAGAAATGAAGATTTATAAAATTTACATTAAATGATATCCAATAACACACTTAGTTCAGGAGCCAAGTAAATATTAAAGTGTGACTTGAAATGTAACTGTGTATCATAGTAACAAAAATAGACAAGCACAGACAAAATCTGCTTGCAGAATTATTGGTAGGATACCTTGCATTGTGGGTAAAAAAAATCTTGTTTATTTTTATTCTCTTATTTCTAACTAGCCAAATATAAGAGAGAATTTCTAGCCATTATTAGTAAACACTTCTGTGCAAATAATTTAAAAACAAATAGGGTATAAGCAGCTCCAAATTTTCCTTTAACATTGATTTTTGGAATCTAACAGAGCTTTAAGTGTGAGAAATAGCTATAATTCTGAAATCTGGTGAGGATAATCTTTATACAATCAGTCCTCTGTATCTGAAGTTTCTGCATCCACAGTTCCAATCAGAATGAAAGGAACAAAGGGAAGGAAGGAAGGAAGAGAGGAAAGAAGGAAGGGAGAAAGGAAGGAAGGAAGAGAGGAAAGAAGGAAGGAAGAAAGGAAGGAAGAGAGGAAAGAAGGAAGGGAGGAAGGAGGGAGAGAAGGAAGGAGGGACTGAGTCAGGGGAAAAATTGCCTCTGTACTGAACATATACAGACTTTTGTTTCCTCTCATTTTTCCCTCAAAATACAGTATAACAGCTATTTACAACGCATTTACATGTAATAGGCATTACAAGTAATCTAGAGACAATTTATTTTAAATAGGAGACTGAGCATATGTGGGTTTGGTATCCGTAGGGATCCTGGACCCATGCCCTGCTGATACCCAGGGAGGACTGTCTATCTTCAGAATAACTGGCATTTCTATCTTCTATAACCTTTTTAAATTTAGTTTCAGAATTCTTCTATTTCCCCTTATTGTGGGTAAAACTCCGAAAACTTAGTTAAACAATTAACAAAAAAATAAATGTTTTGAATTGCGTGACAGATCAATAGTCACAGTGGCTGTTAACATTCAGCTCATAATCTGATAGTGGAGAGTGAAGGCAGGGCCCTTTTCAAATGGAAACTGTGTTTAGGTAATCATTTTAAGTAGTCAGTTATTTAAATAGAAATTAAAATATCTACCATCATCACCTCTAATGACAGAACACTCCAGAATCTTCGTGTGAGGCCCAGTGTTTCCTTAGAACTGGGAACTACTCTTCAGAGAAGAAAAGAGGAGCTGTTAAGGGTGATCATCTCCCCAAAGTCAGGTCTTTGATTTTGTTCCCTGCTGCATCCCCAGGACCTAGATAGTACCTGGTTGGGTAAGCGAATTAGCAGGTGAACGGAAAGCCAGTTAAATAGGAGGCCAAGTTCTGTGTAGAGTTGTGGAATGGAGTGGAGGAGGGATTTGAGGTCAAAGGAGAAACTGTGTAGGAACAACAGAGGGAATCCACAGGAGGTAAGTTAGCCAATAACTTCATAGATGAAGGGCAAGTAATCTCTAGAAAGGACAGTCATCTTTCCCCAAACTCTTGAGCCATCACTGTGTGCTGGGCTTGTGAAAGGCATGATGGAATTTAGACATAGGAAAGGCATAGCTCTCACCTTCGAGAGGCTTGCTGAGTTTATAGAAGTAACTAGACTGTGTGCATACAATCCACATCCCACAGACATTAGGGGAAAGGCAGAGCTGTCGCATGTAAATACTTGAGAAGGGTATGAGTTCCAGTCTTGGCACCACCCAGAAAGCCCTTGAGCTCTCTGGGTTCTGATCTCCTCCTTTGTATGGACAGCACAAGGCTGGAGCCCCTCCCAGGTGCCCGTGCTGCAAACCTGACAGTCTGTGGGCTTTGGAAACTCAGAATAGGGGGCATCCATGCTGGCAGAGGTGTTGTAGAAGTGTACTTTCAAGAACCTAGAAGTTGAGATGGCCTTGGGGAATGTGAGAGATGTAGAAGTTGGAGCCAAGTATTTTAGGTGGAAGGACTAGCTGTGAAATAAGTTATGAGAGGAAAATGAGACAAAGATTTCTTGAAATGATTATTATGTGTGAAGTAATTAAAACATGGCAAAGGAGAGTTAGGTGATGTGATAGATTCCATGCCAAAGTTGGAAATATATTGCATGGAATCTGTTGTTATAAGTGGATTATTCCTTACCCACAAGAAGTACAAGGTCAAATTTATCTAATTAGAGTAATCCCAACTTCAGAAACCCCATGTATTGACATTAGGAGCTGTTTTATAACAGAGCTAAGTGAGGGAATGCACAGTTAGATGGTAACAAAAGATGATGGAAGATAGGAAAATTTCTCAGAAATTGGAAAAACAACCAGTAATTTTCGAAGTGGACAGTGTACAAGATAGCTCACACTCTCTTTTTTTTCAGTGCTGAGATTTGAATCCAGGGCTTCACACACATGCTAGACAAGAGCTCTACCACTGAGAAATACATCCCCGGCCCAGCCTATGCGATGTTTTGAATGTAGATTTCTACTCAAACATGGGACACCATTGGAACCTCAAAGACCAAGACAAAATAGGCAACATTCAGAAATCTATTGAAGCCCAAATTGAAAACATCAAACTCTTCTTCCTTGTTCAGATCCATCAAGAGGAGGTTGAGGGTGGGTAACAAGTGAGTAGCCACTGACATATGTTCTAGTTCTAAGTCAGGACCTCAGCACTCTGTGTAATGTTGGTCTCCAGCAAAAAAAACCTACTCCATGTGTACCCCAATACTGCTACAAGAACCAAAGGAGATGATGGGAGTGGATTTTCTTTTAAAAGAATTCAGTGCTAGAATGGCTAGAATAAAGCAATAAAAACTGCACACCTGTGATGTCTATCTAGTATATGAAGAACTTTTGTAATCACACTTAAAATAACCCCTTGTATTTGCACAGTGTTTTCCCATTTAGCAGGTTCCAAAAAACATATAAAGGGAATTCATATAGCTTTACTCTAGGGAAACCTGGATTTAAATTCCATTATCATCATTAACTAATATGACTTAACATGGAGTTATTTATTAGCTCTGGGCTCCATTTCCTCATCTGTACATAGGGGTAGTGATACCTCTGCTTGCAGCATGCTTGTGAGATGTAAAGGTGATAATGATAATGCATGAGGGTAGGGAAGGTCAGTGCCAGTCCACACAGGCCTATGGTGCACAGTGACTGTTTTAGTTGCACCCTGAGCAGAGCAGTAAACTCACAGGGCTAAGCCCACATAAGCTGGTATTCCCAGCAGCCAACACATTCCTGAGATGGAATTGGCATTCAATAATTATTTGTTGAATGGATGGATGAACAAAATGAACGGATGGGTGAACACCAACCCTGTAATAAGAGACGAAAGACAGTCATATCTTCCTTCCTGGGTAAGAAAACCAAAGCTCAGAAGTGTTTAAATCACTGCCCAAGGTTGGTATCAGAAAAAACTGTAAGTAGGACTTCCAGGGACCCCTTTCCACCCATCTGGGTGCCATCTACTGGCCTTGGAGGGGATCCTGGGTTGCATTTTTCTGAGTTATTGGCAAAAGAAATACTTCCGTTGTTTTGGTCAAGGCTCCTAAAGTAAAAAGAAATAAAATAAATAAGTCAACTTTTAAATGTTTAAGTTTGAAAAGGGGTCATAGGAAAAAGTAGCAAAAATAAGAAGCCAGATCTCCAATATTTTAGGGTTAGACAGTCCCTGGTCAGCTGGACAGAGCCCAGCAAATGGATGGAATTTTCACAGAAAGGTAGGACCTGAGAACAGGGCTTATTATTTGCTTTGCTTCTCTTTCGTTTACAAGGTCAGACTGGATGTTTTGGTTGTTTTCCCAGCAGCGCTCTACTGACCGACTTCACTGTAATCCCTTGATGTCACCTAAATAAACTCGAGGCAGGTGGGGGTGGGGGCGATCTGAGAACTCCAATGATTGCCCACCGCTGTTGTTCTGGGCGGCAAATTAATTTGATGCTGTTATGTAAGTGTAATCATCCTCTCTAATCACATCACAGGATTGGGAACTGCCAGAAATAACAGACGGGAACATTCGAGATATCAAAGGGGAGCCACTAAAATAGATTGTTTATTTAGGTACCAAATTGAAACGCTATTATTGGGAGATGGAAAACAGCCCTCGCCACACTTCCCTTTCACACGTCCTGGTCCTGCGTTTACATACTGTATTTGTCAGGGTGCCTCATCCAGAAGTAAAAGGAGACATGAAATCAGTGCTCCCACTGTGCCATCAGGGAAGGAAATGGGGGGCGTAGGGGGTGTTAGAGCATGGGAGGGAGTTGTGGGTTCCAAAAATTTCCTTTCTGTTCATGCTGTTCTACCAGGTTCCTCTCTCATCCCATGTCCTTTCTTTATGTCTGACTCACCCTGTTCCTTATTATCCCCCCATGCTACCCCACTGCCTCTGCCTCCTCTTTTATTTTTTTTTCTTTTAGTAAGTCAAAGAAACCTTAGCCTAGTTCAGATATTGCCCCTCTCAAGAGAAGTTCAATGTCTAGAGCTTCCCTGTCTTCTAACACACAATGTCTATGGCTTTCCTCTCCCCAAACTCTACCTCCTACTTCTACCTGCATGAGTCACAGTAAGGAGAACTACAGCCCCAGCCTTATCTGGGAGCTCATTTCACAGCATGGTCTACACAATGGTACTGGAGTGGCTAAAATTCTGTTTTTGAACCTCAGCTCAGCTCCTTCCCCCTGGGCAGATTGCATAACATTTCTGAACTTCAGCTTCCTCATCTGTGGGAAGGGATAGCCTGCCCAGCTCTGCCTGGACCTGTGAAGACACAGGGAAGGGACACCCTATGAAAGTCTGGCATGTGATGGTTAAGAACACAGGCTCCAGCACTTGCCTTACCTGCCCAGTGACATTGGTCAAAGTCTCTTAACTCTGTGTACTACCTCAATGCCCTCCTCTGCCTACTAGGATATTGATAATGCTGTTTAGAATATCCTAAGAGTTAACTAAGATTGCATATTTGAAATGCTTGATCTACTAAACATTACCTATCATCATTACTCTCCTTCCCATTATTATTATTTGTTGTTGTACTAGCAAAGCTTAATTAAATAATGATAATGATAGTGATGAGGGTGATCCGCTTCCTCCTTATCCCTCTTTTTCTTCCCACCACTGATACTCCCACAACTGCCAAGTGTTCCTGATGTAATTTGCCAGAAGTGACCCATACATGAGAACAGGATGGAAGCCTCTGCTGAAGGAGGCAGAGCAATTTGCAGCATGGACAGGCTGTAGGGAGGCAGGGGAGGCCCATCACAAAGGACCTCAGCAGATGGTCTCCTGGTTTCTTCTCTGTGCTGGCCACCACCTTCAGGAGCATAACACCTCCCACAAGCAAAGTCCTCCTGTCAGAATGAAGTAATCCCTTATTGTGGCATTAATGAGAGGTGCACTCAACCTGGGACTAGAAGGTCCTTTGCCCCTCAGTTGGCTTCATCCATGAGCACAGATGGCAGAGGAATGGTCCATGTAACTTGGAGTGCCAGCCAGTCCCCTCTTTCTGAAGCAACTCATAGGGCACTGAATGCTACTCTTCCTTCCCTTGCTTAAAGGGGATACAAGAATTTTGTTCTGATGTATTCCCTTTTCCAAAGTTTGCATACATAGAGAGTGTAATAGTTAGGCTGCCAAAAGCAGCTGCTCTCTCTGGACTGAATGCTAACTGAGACTTAGTCACCAAATTCCAACAAGGCTGAGCTTGGTGACAATCAGGTGAAAAATATGTTTGCAAAACTGTAAAGATAATATAATTGGAGAGAGATTTCTTTTTTCTAAAGAAAATAGTCTGAATTATTATTCTCTGTGCACCACATCACTGAACGTGAACTTTTCAAACTGCAAGCTTTTAGCCAGGAGGTTTATGAGTAAAACAAAGGAAGCACTGGCTGAGAAGGGCAGTGGCAATGGGAAGAGAGAGTCCTCTGTCTGGTGGGGACACAATCTGGGTCTCTCAGGCTTTGGTGTTACACCTAGCCGTGCCACTCTCTAGCTATGTGACTTTAGTTAAGTTACTTAAGTTTCCAGAACCTCCATTTCTTCGTTCATAAGTGGGGTTGACAATAGTATCGATCTATAGGCATGTTGTGAGTGAAATAATAAACATAAATATTTGGCAGATAGAAAGGGTTTAATTAACATCCACTATTCTTTTTGTTGTTGTTATTAGATCTTTAGGTTCCCTTAGTCATGGGGCAGATTTTCTCTATCAGTGCTAACAGACACTCTGAAACATTTATCTGGCCAATTATGGTTCTTATCCATGTTGTCCTGCAAAACTCAGTTCATTAAAGCAAGGGTTACTTAAACTGATCACCCACTCTATCCTCCCTCTCTTAATGAGTACAAAAATAGCCTTTAAATTAATCTCTGAAAATAGCTAAGAGTTCAATATTTGACTATATGTAATAACTCACCACCAAAGAATATTAGAAAAAAACAAGCATTTACAGAAATCTCATTAATGTGCATTTCATCCCTGCTTAGGGCAATGTGTGGTAATTCAGTCTGGATCAAGCTACGTTAACTTTTATATCTATGTTTTATAGAAATAATTTACTTGAAGAATTAATAATGCAAATAAAATTACAGGAGATAGACTAAACTTTTCAAAGACCACAAATATTTCCATAACAAAAATGGTCTGTATGAAAATAAAACTGGTAATTTACATATGAACATTGTCTGATGAAGATGTAAGCAATGGTTCTCAGAATTCCATTGCAGAATGAGAATCGTGGGACAGAAAGTTCGGGAGTCCTGAACTGTACCCCATGGCTTCTAAATCAGGATCCCTGAGGGCAGACTCCAGAAATGTGCATTTTAACAAGCTCCCAGAGGAATTTTTGTACTAAAATTTAATAGCTATTATACAGAATATTGACAAACACTTATACCTTGATTATACTCACCCAGGAAACTCTTCTTAGCAGTTAACTAAAGTTCCTCTGTACTGGAAAACATGGGAGCTTCCTCTTTTTAAAATACTCTGGAATGTTCTCCAATAGCACACCAATCTTCCCCATAACAGGCAGTTGTACTAAAACATGACCCGGCTTCTCCTCTCCAGTGCCTGCTTTCTGAATTATAACCCTTTAACTCAGAAATCCACATGACCTAAAAATTATGATGGTAAGATTGGAAATCGAGAGGATTATGAGGAGAGAGAAGGAACCAGGCAAGACCCTTGCAGACCTAAAAGAAAACCAGGATAGAACCTGACAGGGGCTCCATTACTACTTGGTCTAAGGGCCAAGTCAGGAACTCAGTTATAGGAATGTGACTCAGCACAGGTTCACCATGAGGCTGCCTTGATTCAGACCCATGGCACCATCCACCTGTGGGTTGACATATAAACTGAAGGACCATATCCAAAGACCACATGACAAGAAGCCTCTCTAATATCATAGGACTTTGAAGGTAGATGACTTGGTCAATCTTTGGACCAGTTCCCTTGATAAAACAATCCGTAAGTTTGAGCACCCTTATCTCAAATACTTAGGACCAGAAGTGTTTCAGATTTCGGCATTTTCAGACTTCAGAATATAATGATAGACTTACCAGTTAAGTATCCCTAATTTGAAAATCTGAAGTCCAAAGTGCTCTAAAATCTAAAACCTTTTGAATGTTGTATAAGTGCTCAGAAAATTTTTGATTTCAGACCATTTTAGCTTTTAGGTTTTCTGATTAGAGTTGCTCAACCTGTTCTACTAGTTACACCAATATTGTGTTAGAACCACAGTTTCTTCAATTTCCACATAAGATTTGTAATAAAGATGTGCACACACATTTCAGACCACCACATATATATGCATACTTAAAATATTTGAAACTAGGCTTTAGCTTAAAACCCAGATCCTTTGATCATTCTTTATAATGGCATCCAATGTGCAACAAATGCAAAACTGACCCACAAGTTCATTTATGCTACTGTTTTCCAGAGATTAAGACCATGGGGTGAGCAAGTTTGCTTGTAACGAAAGCACAGACTCTTGGCTATTTGCAACATTTTAAACTTTAACAAGTGGGCGATGCAATATAAATGATGCCTTAAAAATTTATGCATTGGGTGGGAATCTATATTAATTATAAAACAAAAGGCCAAGTCCTAGAAACAAAGATGCATTATTTTTTTTCTTCCTGAGTTGCTTTACTAAGAATTAGGTCCCTAAAGGAGAGGCATAGAAACAAGAAAGGTTCTACCTACTTGATTTGTGGCTTAACTGGGGGCCCAGGACAATTCATCCAAGAAGTCATCATGGTCTGTTTGCAAATCCTGTTCTGCACTCACCTGTGTCCTCCAGCTGTCACAGGCTGTGTGTCTGAGACCATCTCTTCCCATGCATACAGTCATTCTTGTGGTCCAAATGATAAGACCTCACCTATTCTGAAGTCTTGAGATGGTGGAGGAGATCCAAACCATAGGACATATAAAAAGTGTCTCTGGTTGGTGACCAGGACATGTTCATATTTTTCTTTCTGTATAAAAATATTTGTAGGGACCAGGGATGTAGCTTGGTAGCAGAGTACTTGCCGAGCATGTCCAAGGCCCTAAGTTTGATCCTAAGCACCACCACCACCAAAAAAAAAAAAAGCATATATATTTCTGCATTTAACAGGCCAAGGTTAAATAGATAGACACTTTTCAACTTATCCCTTTATGTTTGCTCTACTTCCACAGCAACCCTACACCACAGCAAGCTCATTCTTGCCTTTCTGTCTCTCAGGGAATGTTCTAATACTCCTTTGAAGCTGGTGGATAAGAAGGGTTGAGGTTGAACATGCTCCTCTTCAAATTTAAAATATCTCCCTCACCAATTTGCTTTGATTTCAAGGATTCCAACTTTATTTTTAACTCCCTGTTGGGGACTAAAACATTGGTGTTATCTGGGAGGTGGGCTATATTCAGCTCTTCTGCCCTTAATAAAAATTACTTCATTGGCTTCTTAGGGAAAAGAACTCATGGGTAAGTTCTAGTTTGAACCCAAGACTATTACCCAGTCTGGGATACTGCAAAGCTTTAATTGCAGTTGTGTAGAAGGGACCAAAAGCAGAGGGCATCGGGCTGTGAAGAGAAATGGTAACCAGTCCACAGTTCAGCCTGAGCCTGACACTAACTACAGCGTGAGTTAGTGTCACTACTTTATTCAGTAGTGAGTTGGTGCTCACTACTTTATTCAGAGTAACTCAATATGAATTTCCACTTCTCACCACTGGAAATCGAGTCCCTAGTTCCTTGGGTTTCACTACAGCAGACATGACACTGAAAAAAAAATAATCTAAATTATTTTTCAAACCCACCAAGGGAAAAGTATCTTTATGACCACAATGTTGAGATGGTGTATGCAGGTTTAAGTATCCAGTTAATCATGCCTCTCTCTAGTGCATCTTTTCTGTCCACTTATGGCCTTAGCGCAATGAACCCAGGCCTGGAATCTTTTCTTCTGGAAACTCACTGGAAGCTTCTGTCTTCTTGAGTTTCATTTTCAAAAGGCTTCAGTTTTCTCCTGGGACAGAACAGCAGGAGTCTGGTTCATTGATCACAGGTAGATTCAAGTCAGAAAGTTTTCTCTTTCGGTCCAATTTCTAACCATGCTTGTACTGAGAATTCTAAAGACAGGACGTAGGACTCTCAAGGCTTATAACACTTCACGCACAGTATATTTATAAGCTATTTGCATTTGCAGGACAGTCCTAGCCTGTCTGGCATCTGAAAACCTACAACTGGGCGGCAAACTGGAAAATCTAGCCTCCATTCATTTAAAAGCAAAAGTCACACGTGGCCCACCACCCCTGACAGCTGGCAGCCTATATTTTTCCAGCTGGGTTATAACTTAACACCTTTTAAGATGCTATCTTCCAAGAGGATGTATTTGTGCTTTTCAAAACTGACTTTTGAATTACTAAAGTGGAGCCCAGGGACAGTGTTGTCACATACTTATAAATCCATGAAGGCTTAGTCTCCAGAAGCCACAGGAAATACTATGATATTTTGGAAAAGGTCGAGTTTCATAGATTCAGTAAGATACTCAGCAGGTTGTAATTATTTCTTTTATTTAAAAACCCTCCAGATATTTTTTTCCAGAGGGTCTGCAGTTGAGGGTAGTAGACATTTTTTTCATACTGTACATTCTTTTTGGCTGAGTGCTGGAAATACACAGGAAATAAAGTGGCTTTGGAAGATCCAGTAGCGGCCAGGCCAAGGCATGAAGTCACCAAAACAGAATGGGAAGTCTCCAAAATCAGCAAGCAGCAGTTTTGGCTGCCTTTGTCCCCTAGATTGTTGCAGGGGAAAAATTAAGCAGGTGAACCTACTGATCTGCTGTTTTTTAACAGAAACCAAATGTCACTATGTCCACAGGCAGGGCACAGCAGCTGGAATTGCTCAAGAGGTTTAGACACAGACCGACAAGACAGATGTGTCAAGGCGGCCAGGAAAGTGGAAAGAGTTGCCTGCATCTACATTCAATGTCCTGGTCCTGCTCTGGGCCCTGGTTTCTGCTGGCCTGGCTCAGAGTGAGTACAAAACTGGTCAGACCATGGCCAAAGAAAGCAGACCAGTTCCTTGTTAACCAGCCTCTGGGCTGACTCTTAGGAAAATCCGTGGCAGGGACTCTTACCTCAGACCAGAGAGAGATCAGGCCAGGCTTTTGGCCTCAGCTACTAAAAACAAAAAGAAAGGATCCAATCCTGATGCAGCAGGTAGACATCTGACTGGCTTCTTGTCCTTAGGACAGCACAGACTCTGGAAGGGACCAGAGCATATGGGGAGAAACATTCCATGAACTCTTCCAGTCATGTTATTGCCTCCACATCTAAATGGTAGAATCCTGCAAAGAAGAGAAAATTCCCCTGGAAGCATATTTGGAGTGAGTGAAATTTTCACTCACCACTGTCTCATTCAGATTCTTTTGGGCTGACTTGGGCTGAGTAGGGTTAATTTTGAGCAAAAGGGGAGAGAAGTTCAGCCATCATGAATGAAGCACTCCTAAGACGAGTCACAAAATGGCCTTTCAGAAAGAGCTGTCCATTGAGATGGGAGCCAGCGGGTGAAATCACCACCCACACAGGGCGTGGTGGTCAGGCATTGGCTGGACTGCGGAGAACCCTGGCCTGCACCCATCACACCCTCCAGCATTTCCATTTAATCAGCCATGGAGCAGTTGGGTGAAATGAGGTAGGGAAATTGTCCAGTTCCCAGTAGGCTTCCTAGGACTGGGTTTATTCCTCCCTGGCTTCCAACTCAGAGAACATACCAGGAAGGGGTAAAGAATTGCTGTTAGCCCTGGGCAGAAACGGTCCTGGCAACATCCCAGGACAGTTTGTTTACCTCTGTTACCATCAGTGGCCATGAGCTGCTGAATATCTGGCTATAATGGTTCACAGTTCACAAAGCACTTAACCACACTTGATCCTCACAGTTGACTTGGAAGGTCACTGAGCTCAGGGAAGTGAAGTGACATTCTGTGGGCCACTCAGCTAGTAAGAAGGAGAGCCATGACTCAAATTCAGGAATTCAGGTGCCTATTTCTGGGTGCAACCAATTCAGCTACATGGATATGGGTCCTGAATCTCTAGAAACTGACTCTACAGCAAACAACATAGGTGTTCACATGTAACCTGTGCCAAACAGAAGTACTTCATGTGTCCAGTGTCAGCACAGTGTCATTTCCAAAGAAGCACACATTGATTTCCGTGAAAAAAAATTAAAGTAATGTATGACTGTATTATATTACTGTCCTTTTGAAAATGCTAAAGGAAAGATTCCATCTTTAGCTTACAGCAGGTTTTCTGACAGTTCTCTTAAACCCACCCACACATGACAATGTCCTTAATCACTTTTCTTCCTCAAAAAAAAAAATATAATTTTTCCTCAATTTTTTCTCAAACCTAGTGGCCTCTAATTCTTATTTTTTTCTTGCCTATCCCTTACCTTTTGGATTTAGTATTTCCTTTTGCTTAGAAACTGTATGCTCCAATGTAAACCATTCAAACAGCCTTGGCTTTTTTTATTCCTCAATCCACTACTGCAATTGGAACATTAAGGCCCCAGATCAAGTTGGACTAAAGGCTGCCTTTGCCCTAGTGGGCTGGACAGAAAGAGAAGCTGGAAATGGTTTTCCTTGTCACACATGCATATGGCATACAGAACATGCCCCAAACCAAGGCAAACAGTTCCTGAGATGTTCCTGGCAGAGCCTCACATTAAATGTGGTCTTAGAATTGCACCTGTCAAGGCAGGGACAGAAAGATTAGAAGATGCACTTACCATGCCTGGTTTATACTTCTCTTGTCACCCTCAGTCACTCTTTCTCAATTAATGTTTCAGGAAACATTTATTGGGCTAGCCAGCAATTATAGCAAATTGATGATGGAATCGAACTTCACTCATCTTCAACTTCAACTCAAAATGCTTCTTTTATTCTCTTTCCTTGAATAGACAGTTTTGTTTAAGTTTTCAGTGTAGACATGATCCTTTCATGGTAGACATAAAAACAGGACCAACTAATGTATAGCTTCTTATTCTTCACTATGGAAATTAGCCTCAGTTTAATTTTTGCCTGTTCCATACAACCAATATCAGTCAAGAGTAAATACATTTACATAGGATGGGTTTTACATAAATTGTTTCTGCACATTGCAGAATTATGCACTCTAGCCAGTATGTTAAAGAATTTCTGGTGTGTATGCACAGTGGAAAATGTGATATATATATATATATATATATATATATATATATATATATATATGCCATCTAGCCTTAGAGGGAAATCCTATCATGGACAGCAACATGGATGAACTTGGAGGACATTATTTTAAATGAAATAAGGAGGTCCAGAAAGACAAATATCACATGCTCTTACATGATGTTACTTGCACAATCTAAGAAGTCTAAAATGTTATCACCAGAGGTGAAGCACTGGGGAGATGTTGGTCAGAGAACACAAAATTTCATTTAGTCAAGAGAATGAGTTCAAGAAATCTATTGTCTATCATGATGAGTACAGTTACTAACTGCAGGATGCTTGAAAACTACTAAAAGAGTAGATTTTAAATGTTCTTACCACAAAAATTTATTGGCATGAGAAGCAATGCATAGATTAAATATCTTAACTTAGCCATATCACTATGTGTGTGTGAGTGTGTATCAAAACATGCTGTATACCATAAATATATACAATATTTACTTGTCAATTGGAAAACATTTTTCCCCAAAATGGAAGTTATTCATTAGTACTAGAGTTTGTGTGTTTCTACATTCTTCTGGATAGGCTTCTGCATTTGCATATTCAACTGTTTACTGTGAGTATATAACATTTTAATAATCACTAGAAAATTAAAGTTATTACTTTTTAAAAGAGCAACAGCATTCACTGTGGATGGTAGAGAGGAGACACCAAAAATGTGTTGGTTGTTGGAAAATAATTCCTAGAATTACATACATACTCCAGTTGGGGCCATGGAAATCACTTCCATTTCTTTTTTAATTAATGGAGAATGGCTTCCTGGAGGAGATTACATAAATGCTGCAAGAGAATCTTTTGTTTGGCTGGAAAGGAAAGAGTTCCAGGTGCAGTCCCAGGAAGCTTGACAAGGAGGGGACTCTGGGTCCCCAAGGCTATTTGCACAGTTGGTCTGAGGCAGGTGGGGGTAGAGGAGGTCAGCTGTGGTCATGCAAGAAGTAGAGAAAGAAGACAACGACTGTAAAGTGGAGGCCTTCCCGATGAAAATGAAGAGGCCAAGACAGTGAGAAGGTCCCTCAGGCTCTAAAGATGAAATTGTTAAGGAGAGGACCAGATCCCTGTTTTCAACTGCCTTGGAGTAGAGTCCCAGTATTCTAAACCACACCATTTCTCCTACCCAAGCAGAATGCCTAGGACTTGTATTTTGTAGTTGCCAAATGCCATGCAAGAAATGAAGGTGAATTGAGCCCATAGCCTCAAAAATACCACTGCTACTTTTTCACCTGGGGTTTGCTCACCCTTTCAGGTATTTAGCTACTAGGTAAACAAACCAACTCCCCCTTCGTCAGAGGCAGAGTCCAGCCAACGGGAGTCTACTGTCTCCTTCCATCTAATCCTAAAACTAATAGAGCTATGATTACAGGCTCTATTAAAAATAGAACAGTTAAAAGAAATGCATCATTTGGTCCTTCATACATACTTAGCAATGTCACTGTTTTTTAAGATAACAAAATCTAGGAGACTTCAGACTCTCGGTGTGCCACTGCCATTATTTCATTATAATTAGTATTGAGAGAAGAAGCCTTCCTAGGGTAGTTCCCACTGCTACTGTGCCAGAACAGCTAGCTCTTAGTTTTTGGCATGCATACTCGCAAAGCAATTACTGTTTCTTACCCCTGGCTGCTCAGACAGACCATTAAACCAACAGTCTGCTTTTGACACAGCCTGACTGGCATTGTCATTGCTGCCTTTAATGATGTCTTAGACTACAGTTCACAGACAGAACTGTGAATGGTTTTGCCAGATCCAATTGTGTGTCTGGGAATAAGCTGGAGCTTTTGCAATTCAGATGGACAGGCCAAGTTCATGTACTGTTTCACTTCTCACTCTGGGCCCCCTTGGGCTATGGTTGCTTTATTTGGCTGTTTTTGTATGAGGTGATCTTTCTTCAGAATTGGGATGGAGGGGAACGTGGAGGGTAGCCGACATATTGCTTGGGTTTATAGAATCCTTTGGGAATTAAACCAGTGAGTCACAGACTGACAAAGAATCCAGAGGCCTTTATTGCAATAGGCAGATAGTAACTTTCACAAATTTAAAAGGGAAAAAAGGGAGTGATAATCTCAGGTGTCCCTTCCAGTTCTCCTGGCTCTCTTGCCCTCGTTCCCAATAGAGGAGAAAAATTGAGAAAGAAGAGAGCCTGGTGAGATGGACACATCTCTTTCCCCCACCTCCTCAGTTTTCTATCACCAATTAAGAGCTAGGGGCAAGTTGGAAGTTTCTTACAGAAGAAGAAATAAAGTTAACATGGGGAAAAAAGCCAGAGAAGGACCTTGCTTCCGAAAAATCAGATTAAAAAGAAGAATTTTTTCTTTCCTGGGTTCCTAGGAGGGCTCAGCAAGGAGAGAGGAGCAATAAACACACAGGATGGAAAGCATGGGGTGGACAGAACTGAAGCTGGGGGTTGGAGAGACCTGGCAGGGTTGAAATTTATGTGAAGCAGGACATTGAAAGAAATTATCTTTCTCCCAGCTTATTTGTTCTATACAAAGTCTTCACTGAAGTGTGCTTGAATCCTGAAGTGTTTTCTCTAGAAAAGAAAAAGAAAGAAAACATGAAACTCCTGCCTCCCCTCGACCCTCCCAACCCTATTTTATTTAGTAACTGATGCTACCAAGCGCCTCAGACTTCCATATTGTACTTAGAATCATAGAGGAGCTGTAAAGGTTACTTATCAATTTGGCACAAGGCCTAGAACCCTATTATGGGTTAAATTGTGTCCCCCCACCCCAAAATTCATACACTGATATCCTAATCCCCAGTACCTCAGAATGTGACCTTATTTGGAAATAAGGGCATCCAGCACAAATAGTTATATAAAAATGAGGTCATAACATAGTAGGGTGGGTCCTCATCAGACATGACTGGTTTCCTTATAAAAAGGAGAAATTTGAAGACAGGGAGAAGCCAAAAGGCTATGTGAAGGTTAGAGGTTTGCTGCCATAAGACAAAAACCTGGAGACGCTAGGACCCAGGCAAGTACAAATACTTCCCTAGCACTTCCAAGGGAGCAAGGCCCTGTTAACAACTTGATCTTGATTTCCAACCTCCAGATATGTGAGACAATAAATTTCTGTACCACCTAACTTGTGGTACTTTGTTATGGCAGCCACAGGAAATGACTATAGACCCACAATACTTTTAAGGACCCACTAAACTAATTTGAATCAGAAGGAAAGTGAATATAATAATAATGAATCTATAATGATGAAATCCAGCAGGGATTAAATTTGTCTTTATACGAATGCTGTCATAAAATGGTTTGTTTTTTTTTTTTTAATGGAGGAAGGGGCTTCTGAAGACAGAGGTGCCCTAGTACCACAAAACATGTGATGCAGACACAAGACCTTAAATTGATGTGGGATAGAGAAGAGACCTGGAATTTGTGGCTGAGGCAGGAATTAGCCCAGGCACCTATGACACAAAAGAGCAGCAAGTGGTATATGTGACAATGTTGAAAGGCAGTCTTTAAGTCAGACTGATCTTCCTTCTCCCTTCTATTGAAGAGTTGTTTTGGCTTTTGATTTCTGTGAAAGCGGACAACCTCAAGAATGTCCCATGTAGTAGATTGCCAACGTTCAGATGTCACTGAAGCATAAACTGTAACAGATCCATCATGGTCTCTGTTTGTCCCTTGAGGAACCATTGGCTTCACTAAAATGAGAAGATAGAGCTGAAAATTAACTCTGTGCTCTCTCACCCAGATCCCAATAGGCCTTTCTTCTCAACCATCTCTCCTATTCACTTTCAAAAAGCTGTATTACTTATTTATGACCCAATCCAGTAGAAATAATATGCACCTAACTTGCATATGTAACTGTGTTCCTATTAATTACTCAGTTAAAACCCATAAAAGTGGGTGGCTGTCATCTTCACTAAAGGGGGAGTCTCTTTTCAAATTTGTTCATTAGGATCTTGTATGTAGTTGTTCCAAGTCAAAATACCTGAACTCCCAAGAGCCCAGTGGCCTGTGAAGATTGTATCCTGTCCTGTCCAGTGGATAGTTCCCACAAACTATGGAAGGCAAGTGACCGTCATTTCCTGACAAGCAGCAATTAACAGAAGAAGCTTAGGTCAAACCCACAGGTGAATCTAAATCACTATCTGGTATGTACATTTGGCCCTCACAGCCCCAACCTGTAGACAAGTGGTTAGTAAGCTATAAAAAGTATCAGACACCTACCCCCAGGGCTTGTTAAGAGCAGATTGCTGAACCTACTCCCACAGTTCCTAATTCGGTAGATCTGGGAAGGGACCTGAGAATTTGCATTTCTACCTAGTTCCCAGATCCTGAGGAAACTCAGAGGCTACTCTCTAAGAACCACTGATGAGACATCAACCTTCAATTGTTCTTAATTGCTAAAACATGGAAAAGAAAACCATCCTGCAATTATTAGGGTTGTAACTCTAAACATAGAAATGGACTGCCTGAAGTTACAGGACCTCTTTTCCTAGGTAGTGGTGGACATCAGTGCCCTTCCAGAAGGGTTGTATGCAGTTGGACTTCAATAGTATGCAACAGTAATGACAACCCAATAACCATGATTATATTGCATGTGAATGGTACTCCCCCCAACCCCAGTGATGTACAGACACAAAATGATTATAGCAGGCTTGTTGGAGATGAAGCCCTAGCTGGGGTTCTCATTTGAATATGTGTTTAGATGCCAAGGCACTTAGAAACACCTGCAGAGGTCAGGGTCCAAGAATGTTCCCATTAGGAAGAGCAGTTGTTATAAAGGTTTTGTAAGAACCTGTCTCCTGCCTTCTGCTCATTCAGTGGGAAGAACTTGAATTCTCACTGCTGTGCTTCTAAGCCAAGCATATATATTGTACACCTCCCCTGTGCAAGGTTTTGTGCTGGGCAAAGTGGACAATGCTGAAATGATTCACTTGCAAAGGTGATGTTCTGGTGGGAGAGAGTAGTGGGGTGGCCCATAAATCATTATAATACCTGGTAGACAGGGTCACATTCCTCAAAGATGCTCTGGAAATCACCATACTTCCCTCAAGAGGGAGAAAAAGAATATCAAATCAGAATTTGCTCAGATCAGAGTATATTACATTAGAGTTTGTGAACTGAGAAAATGAAGCCAGAAGTCTTAGTAAAAGGCTGGCCTATACAAAGATTTTTCTCTAGGGTCAGGAAGGAATTCTAACATTGCTGAACTTGGAAAAGCCCCTCCAATCATGGCTAGCTGGAGAGAGGAGATGACAGGAGTCATATTTTGAGCTGTTTACATTAATAACTCTGTGCTCATGGCATGCTGCTTAGCACTGTGGCCATTTGCCACAGGTCCCCTATACCAGCTGATATACTACTCTGAAAATGTAGCCAATCTAGAAAATACTATTTCAAGGTACTTAGAAACCAGGGGAAAATGCAGAAGGTTGAATCTGGGCTCCTACTTCACCAGCAGCAAGTTGGTCTTATTTAAAATCCTTCACTCTCCAACCTCTATAGCACCTTCCCCAGAATCAGCCCTTGCTTCTGGAGTCTACTCGATCCCTAGATCACTCCTGAGAGGTGAAAGATATGCGAGATAATTAGGAGAGATGACAACTGATCTGTGATGGATAACACCCTGTTATGAAAGGCACAGACACACCTGATCTATGTGTTTAGATATAGGAGTGGAAGATGAATTTGGGCTTGGATGTTGGAATCACTTTGTCTCTCTCTGATGATGAATCACTTTGCTTGGGTGATACTTTGTGGTTTCCCAGTATCTCATTCTAAATGGAAGTGAAGGATTAAATTTTATCTTCAAAAGCACTGAGTCTTGAATCTGTTGTGCTGAAACTACCTTGTGACATTTTACTCAGTGAGCAAAGCTCTTCTCTTCTATGAAGGCTCTTCCTGCCACATTCCACTTCACATGGACTTCTCTGAACACAAACATTTTGGTACTGATGTTCTTTCTGTTTACTTTGTTTCTTCTGGAGGTAAAATGCTACATGTTTGGTTTTTTGTTTGAATTTGGCTTTGTATTCTTTCTGCCCCCCCCCCCCCACCCTTAGGATGCCTAGCATGCTTCTAAACATGGTAGGCTCTCAGTAGTGCAACTGGTTTTATTTTAAGTAAATAGCATTCATTTCTATCTCTAAGTAGCAAATTAGGCAGGTGGACTGTAGGTACCACAGGCTTTCCCAGGCACATGTTAGAAGGATGTCTGCACAGAGTTAATAATACTTGCTGGTCTCTCTCTTAAAAGAGCTACAGAAATAGTGTTTGGCAATATTATATAAAATCAACCTTTTATAAAGCAAGCTATGTTTAGTTAGGGGTCAGATGATGCTTTGTTCAGTGTGTCTTGTCACAGATGTCTTTTATCATAAGCAACAAATCTTCCTGTGTTGGTGTACATCTCTGAGGCAGACGTCCTGTGACCCAGGGTGGAGGTTGATTCTTTGTTCTGTGATATATTTGCCTTCTCTTCAATTGCAGGCTCAGTGACTCAGCTTCTTTCTTGCTTCTGAAGAGATGTCAGGGACTGTTGTTTTGCTCTCTGATGCTTTGTACCTCATGGCTAAGGTGCACACCTTAAATAACACCATTAAATAACTCTCTTTTATACCCAACTGTGCTGCCCATGGCTGTCTGTGAGTCAAGTCTGAGTGGGCATAGCAGAGAAATGAAACAATAAAAGCATGGGTTGAGACAAGCACACAGATTGATGTATTGGAAATGCAGGAACACAGTTTAGTCAGCCATTGCCAGAAGTGTCACAGAGATTTCTAGCCCCATCTTTTACCTCAAAGAGGCTACATGATGGCCATGACATTACAGACAGTGCTGAATGGTCTCTGGGCAGAGTGGACTGGACCTTTCTGCAGCATGTTACCTTACTAACGTGGATGGATCTTAGTACAGTGTTTGGATCTGTCTCAAACCAGGGAAACCTATTTTTCTATATGTGTGTAAGTAAGAGGGAGGATGTACCTAGCACATGCATTGGTCAGGGGTCCCAAGAACACTAGCTAATGGACCATTGCCTTGGTGTCTCTTCTATTAGCAGAGACTCACAATCAGCCCCTTAGACTAAAAAAAAATATGACTTTGCAATGTTCTAAGATGTAAAGACAGACTCAAATTCCCCAAGCTGCCAAAACTGATGTACAAAACCAAAATGTTCCTGTATTGATTTAAAAAAGAGAGATTTCTCCAGCTGTTTCTTCAAGGGAGTTCCAGATGTGTAGTTGGCTCACATTCAGGGCAGTAGTTCTCAAACTTTATCATGCATGGGAACCTCAAAGAGAGTTGTTCAAACATAAGTTGCCAGGCCCCACCCCAGACTCTGATTCAGTAGGACTGGACTGGAACCCACGTTTGCATTGCAATCAAGTTCCAGGTGATGTTGATGCTGTTGCCCAAGGACCACTCTTTGAGAGCACTGGTTTAGGGACCATGTTGGGCAGACATTGGCTGTAATTAAGTGCTGAAAATCATGCTAAGCACAGACCCCCTGCTTCCTCTTTTCCTCTACGCATCCTCAATCCTCTCTCTCCAGCTCCACACCTACCTCACCCCTCCCCTGTGTGCAGATAGCTGGATACACCTAAGTTAACATGTCAACTTCGCAGCCACTGAGAACAACTGATTGTGTCCTCAGGCCCCCAGAATCCCCAGAAGGGCATTGCCCATGACTCATCTCCATGACCCTTATTTCTTTCTGCCTCCATAGCCAGACTTTATCATCACCCTTTTTTTTGATGTATTTGTACATTCAGACAGGTTCTAGTCAAATTGTGCCTTCTAGAAGGCTCTGTAAGGTGCTTTTACAAATCTGTGCCATCACCCTTTATGTGGGATCATACACTTTTAGACCATGTATTTTTTTTCTTTGTTAGTACTAATTCTTTGGGGAATACCCTCTGTAATCCCCAAATATTTGTAACATTAATATTTTCATTTTAGATGAAATCTAAAGATTTCCTATATCAAGGGTGTATTCTTTCCTTGGAATCTCACGACAACAAGTCTCACTCCTTAGCATTGGGCACACAAGGTCCCTTACTTTCCCATGGGGACTTAACTACCTACTGAGCATTCCCAGAATATCTACATTCAGCATTTCCTCACTTTCATCTTTCATGTCTCAATATTGCTCCCTGTTTATGGTTGCCACAGTTGGTAGCCTTACTAATTCAAAGAAATCACCCCCAAGAAAACAAGGATAGAAGACTGAGAAATGAGTAGGGAAGGAGGTTGAGAAGGACTTTGACTAATGCATTTCTTTATTTAGCTCTATTTCCAAATTTAGGGAACTCATAAGAAGCATAATTGAGTCTCCTTCTTATAAAAGTTCAGAGCCAGAATTCCTCTAGAGGAATGGGCTAATACCATCTTCACAATAAAGGGGCAGCAGCAGAGCAGGTGTGTGCTTATTATCCACACAGTCCCCAGGGCCTGGTGTTTATGAGAGTGTCCCTTTAGACAAAGGAGATTTCTATCAAAGAGGACCATTTTGATTAGAATGGGAATATTATGACGGGAGAAGGGAAACATGTTTAAGTCTGCTTCTGTGGAGGCTGTTAAATAGCACAATTTGACTGAGTTTTCACACAGTCACAGCCGTGTGTACATGTGTTGGTGTGAGCGTGCACATGCATGTGACTATATTTGAGTGTGTGAGTGTATATGGGTATGGATGTTTATGTAAGTAAGCATCATAGTTGTGTGGGTGTGTGCATGTGTGAGAGGCTATGTGAATGGGTATGTGTGTGAGTGAGCAAGAGAGAGAAAGAGAGTGATTATCACCTCTCAATAAGCTGGAAGGACTCACTCAGTTGAACCAAGTGGGACAAATCAATAATAATAGTCATTATTATTATTATTGCCTTAAATTTTCTGATGATGAAAACTTCTACACTGAAACTCTGTGTATCAAATGTGCCCTGTTCCCTTGCTGTAGATGCTCCTTCAACTTGGCACCTGCTGTAACTCCAATGCTCTCTTGGATTCTTGGAGAAGAAAACCTTTGCCTACATGGGGCTTCTAATCTGGAATAGATGGATTCAAATGCATTATCTAAGAGAGCCCCTCCCCCTTTCCTCTGCTGATACTTGGCTGAAAAAAAACAACAGCAACTTCAGGCTTATGCAATTCCCATCTACTTGTGAAATTCAAACTCATGGTTGGTGATAATGGAGATGATGATTGTTGACAGGGGGTGGAAGCTGGGTTTCATTTGGGGCAGCTGGTGGTGGCCATCTGGGGTGCTGAGTGCAAAGAATTCTGAGGCCAAGTCCTGGTTGTGTGGGAAAGAATCCTACAGCAGATTAGTAATGTCTGCCCTCAGCAAGGAGTGAGAGTTAGTGTAATTTCTCCCTCGCCTCCTCTGTTCCAGTCTACAAAAGAAACCAGCTACCTTTTGTTTTAATCCACTGTCATTCACCTGAAGTCAACTTTTTTTTTTTCAGTACCTGCCTTTAAACTCAGGGCTTTGCGTTGTGTTGGCAGGTGCGCTAACACTTGTGTCACACCCTCAGTCCTTTCTTGTTTTAGTTATTTTTCTCACAGGATCTTTTTGCTTGGAGCTGGCACAGAACCTGATCCTCCTACCTACCCTTCCCAAATAGTTGGGATCTCAGTTGTGCACCTCATGTCCAGCTTTCCCTGGTCTAATCTTGGACCTTGATCTTGAAGTTAATTTTGCTCTTAGCAGTTGGGACCATCTGCAACAATGTCTGATTCTTCAGCTAACTTAGAATTCTTGCTGTTTTGTTTTCTTCTGATTCCTTCTCACAGTGCGTTTCCTCAGCCTTCCATCCCCTCCACAGTTTAAGAATTGTCTTCACCAGGAATGCTCAGTTTTCTCCGCTTGAATTATGCTTTCTTGGGGAGAAAAAGCACCCACATTGTTTCTTATTTCTCAAAAGTATGTATTTCAAGAAAATGCTTAATAGTGTGTGTGTTTAGACCAAAGAAATGAACTTCTGTTGGGGAAATTCTGGCATATTCTTTAGCAGTTTGGAGCATGGCCCTTTTCCTGACACTTGGTCAATTGACCACACTCACCATCACTGACAGTTGTTTATCCCATGTGGCTGGTGTGAATTCTCAAAGCTCTTGAGTAAAAAATGCCAGACTGCTTCCCTGCTTACTGGATCAGCCTCAATGTAGGCCAGTTTATTATCAAGAAGCAAGGAGCCAGGCGTTAGTGGTTCATGCCTATAATCCTAGCTCCTCAGGAGGCAGAGATCAGAAGGATCTTGGTTCAAGACCAGCCCAAGCAGAAAATGAGACCCTATCTCAAAAGTAAAAAAATAAGGAATTACCAGCTTCTGGGTCATGCTGCATGTCTCCCCATGCAGCCTTTCCTTTCTCTTTAGATCTTTAATAAAATGAAAAAGAAGCTGTTATTTCTGTAAGAGGAGGAATTTCTTTCTCATGTAAGCATGACTTAGAGGTTCTGTGGAGGCATAAAAATTGAGATTATAACATCTTTCTGTTGTTCTAAACCATACAAGTATCAGCTATAAAACAATACAGCAGATAGGAAAAAAAATCATATAAATACTATATAGATATATTGACTTGGAAGTCAATCCACAATATATTATTAAATAAAATAAAACAAATCAAAGAATAATGAGCAAGGAGAAATATAAGTAAAGACACCATATATATATTTAAAGCACATAAAGTAGCTTACAAGGGAGTGATAGAATACCTGCTTAGCAAGCACGAAGCTCTGAGTTTAAGCCCTAGTACCACCAAAACAAAACAAACAAACCAAAAAAAGTAGCTTACAAGATGTTAAATTAAAAAGTTTTACCTTGGAGGAGAGGAGAGGAATTAAAGGATATGAGGAAAGTTACAGAAGTCTTTTGATTTTTATTCTACATTTTATTGTACTTTGTAGTTTTTTTATAGCCAGCATAAATTACTTCTGTAATTTAAAGAAACAATAATTTAAATTAATTGGAAGAAAACAACAAATTCAGACCGTAAAAGTTTAAGACCACTGGAACAAATTAGTTATTGAAGTGGCATTTGTTATGGTCATTGATAATCCCAAAATTTCTACTTGCTAACAGTCATTTCCACGAGTTCTGTGTGCATTGCAGCATGTGAAGGAAGCCATCTTCCATTTCAGAGGAAGGCCTCCAGCATCTTCCACCTTGGGCCTCTCCTAGAGTTAGCCAAAGACACAAAATGCTTAGAGTCTCTTATGGACCGATGGTTATTTAAAACTGCTACCAAGTCAAGTGCTAGTAAGTCATTATTGTAATCTTAGCTACTCAGGAGGCAGAGATCAGGAGGGTCACAGTTCGATGCCAGCCCAGCCCGGGCAAATAGTTCTCAAGACCCTATCTTGAAAATATCCAATGCAAAAAAGGGATGGTGGCATGGCTCAAGTGGTAGAGGTCCTGAGTAGCAACCATGAAGTCCTGAGTTCAAACTCCAGTACCACCAAAAAAAAAAAAAAAACTGATACCAAGGTATTCTTTTTAACATTGTCTCGCATTATTAGCTGTTTATTCTACTTCATAGCTTTATTGACTCTAGTATGACAAGAAATAAAGAGAGACAGTGAGGACCACTTTGATTCAGTGCTGCTACTACTGCAATTTCTACAAATGGAACCAGAAAAGAGGAAATCTAGCAATGTTTTTTAACGTTGAAACTAAACCTAATGTCAGTGGCTCATACCTGTAATCCCAGCTACTCAGGAGGTGTAGATAGGATCATAGTCCTGGACTGGCCCCAGGCAAAAAATGAGAGACCCTATCTGAAAAATAACCTAAAGCAGGACTGGTGTGGTAGAGTGGCTCAAATGATAGAGTGCCTGCCTAGCAAGCGTGTGGCCCTTAGTTCAAGCCCAGTACCACCAAAAAGAAAAAAATGCAATTGTCTAGCAAATACAAGGTTCTGTGTTCAATCCCAGTACACAAAAATAAATAACATGAAGCAAAAAGGGCTGGGGGATTGTGACTGAAGTGGTGGATCACTTACCTATCAAGTGGGAGGCCGTGCATTCAAACCCCAGTACTGTGAAAGAAAGAGTGGAATAGAGGAAGAGAAGGAAGGAGGGAGAGAGGGGGAGGAGAGAAGAGAGAGAGAGATCTATTTTCAACAACAAGTCTGAAAGCAGAGGATTAAGACTTTAGATAGAAAGTACTGTTCCTACCCCTTACTAAAGTGAAAGTTGAATTAAACTTTACATTTTAGGTTTAATGCATGGTTAGAGGAACAAATGACTTACTGGCTGCTTAATTGATTGCAGTCAAGGTGGAACAGGCTAGACAACTTTTGTTGGTGTCTTGTATCAGGACAAACCTGCCCTCTTCAAGGTACTGTAACAAGGTTCTGCCCAAACATCTCCTGTACCTATTCAATTCCTAGCCATGATTGTGTTAAAATGTGTTTGTACATATCAAGCGTTTGTATTGCACAGTACATACAACATTGAAAGACTGAGGTCGTTAACTATGAAGAACATGGTTGCTCAGGTAGATGGACAGGTTTGTCCACTGTTACAATAGCAAGTAAACGGATCTGAGACTCAACCTAGGACTCCTGACTCTTGGTTAAAGACTTATCCCCAGAAGACCCTGCTAAAATATTTATTGGTAGAGGCTGGAATAACGAAAGTGATCAACAGATTGACCTTTCTTAATGTGTTGTCCTTTTCAGTGGCATTCTTGGGATATTTTAGTGATGGCATTTTGATGGGGTAGAATAAAAGTGGGAGGCTTCCAGAGCATAGGGTGGGGGAATCTGAGAGGGAACCCAGTGTGTGTTGGGATGGCCCATATCTCACAGCAGGGGGATGCCAGCATCAACAACAGTTGATGTCAGCATCAACTTCACCTCTTTCTATTGGTTTCCAGCTCCTATCCTGCTAATAGTAATTAAACCTAAAGCAAAACCCACCAAAGAGTGTTCTAAATATCCCAATTATCAGGGTGACAAAGTGCTGATCTGTTCACCTGGTATAACTCAAGGGGAGGACCTCTGCCAGACAAGATGACTAAGATTTTCCACTTAAGGAACAACCTTATCATTTTGTAGATTTTTTTTCAATCTGCACCTTTCTTACAGACTCAAAGTTTAATTAGACATGAATGTGAATTGGTTTCCCTACTACTCTCTAAGTTCCCTGAGTGCAGGATCTCTGTCTGCCTCATCTTTAGGTGGTAAGAAATGAACACCACTCAGCACATACTTGGTGTATTAATGCATAGATTAAGGAAGTTAATGCAGATTTTTAAAACTCTCTTTAGTGTATTACACTTATACTTACAAAATTTTAAAAGTGGGAGACTCATAAGTTATATTTTTTTGAGCCAGGGTCTCACTATGAGGCCTAGGCTGGTCTAGAACTCTACTCTCTATCCTCCTGCCTCAGCCCCTGAATGCTGGGATTACAGGCATGTGCCACTACCTATCTTTATTCTTAATCTGCTGACCAGCTTTGTAAGTGAATTGTGTGTTTCTGGATATTTTGGATGAGAGAAATGATAATCTGACCTACATTTGTCCATGTTAATGGACTTTAATTTACTGTTAATCAAATAGATCATTGAAAATGAGCAATCTGGTTTTATATTAACAGGGACAGTATAGTTCCTACTCCATATTATCTGGACCCAATCTATCAATTGCAATTCCTTAATATTCTTGAAGGACCAGTTATGAGCCTCGTGCCTGTAATCTCAGCTACTCATGAGTTAGAGATCTGGAAGATCATGGTTTGAGAGCAGCCCAGGCAAAGAGTTAGTGAGACCCCATTTCAACAAACAATCGGGGTGTGGTGGCTCACACCTGTCATCCCATCCATGCAGGAAGCATCATAGGTGGCTCACTGTTCAAGGCCAGACCTGGGGAAAAAGCACAAGACCCCATCTGAAAAATAACTAAAGCACACAGGACTGGGGGACTGGGGTGTGACTCAAATAGTAAAGCGCCTGCCTAGCAAGCATGAGGCCCTGAGTTCAAACATCAGTACCACCAAAAAATTTTTGAATGGTAAAGAGAATAATTATTTCTTAGTTGTGGACTCTGGTTTTAAAACTTAAAAAAAAAAAGGAAGGAAGCATCTTCTTATCTTGTTAAATTCTCCATAAAATCATAATCACCCAGAAGGGAAGTAAAAACAAGGGTTTAGTTGCAAGAACAAATGGAAAAATTCCTTTGGCATCCATTCTTTTGATACAGGAAAAAAACACTGGGCTCAATGTCTCGCTAACCTTGGTTTCCCAGTCTCTGAGAGAAGTGGGGATGTGCCTGTTATAAGCAGGCAGACCTTTCAAAGACACTGTGCATTTGTAGGCAGGAGGTGAAGCCAGGTCCAGTAAAGCATTCAGAAGGGATGGATACCTTCAGAGCAAGTGCTGTGACTGTCCCAAGGGGCCTGCACCTCTTCTAGGGTTTCAGTTGGCAGGCAGGCACCCCATTGAGACTATCTCCTGGGGGATCTCATGGGATCGGAGATCCTGCTCCTTCTCTTACCAGGTGGGATAACAGCACAGGCCAGTTCATGTAAGGACAGGAACAGATTCTTTTCACTTTTAAGCCACTGAAAATAGAAAGTCCCAAACAACCTATCCCAGGCCCTTTTCCCCTCTTACCCGGGTCTCAGTTGCTTTACCTTTGCATTGTTCTTCCCAATGAGGCCCCAACACCTGAAATACATTACTGTCTGCATCCTCTGGCTGGTTTATTTTGCGCCTGAAGTTTTCTACTGACAATTCAGAGCTTGGGTTCATAAGGGATCATCTGTCAGGGAGAAGAATGTGAGGCTCTTATTTTGGATGGGATTTGGGCAATCTGTCTGAATCCGGGCTTTTGTCTGGAAACACTGAGAACTGTTACAGCAATGTGTGCCCAGTGGCCTGGGAGTCTAAGGTAAATCTAAACAGGGGTCTAGTCACTGAAGACTATGCTGGGAATTCAGTGCGTTTTTGCAACAAGCCCAATTCCAAGTCATATTAAAGTCTAAAAGCAAGCATAGGGAAGCAATTACAAAGAAAGGAAAGGAGGCACAAGTATGGTTGCGTTTCAGGCTATTCTTGCCAAGAGGGGGAAAAAAAGCAATGGGCTGAGTCTAGCAGAGTAGTGGAGTTAGCTGAGGGCAGAAATATTTGTCTTTCTGGTTGGGATTGGCTGTGTGATCTCCAGGCTCGCTGGGGAAGGAACACGGCCAACCTGTGAGAGCTGCTGTTTGTCAGGCATTCACAGGAGTTTGCGATCAAAATGGTTGTGAATGTGAAAGTTATTATTGCTCAAAAACCACTTTCTATCAGGGTTAATTATAAGGAGATTCTGTAGTATAATTAGTGTTCTTTCTACGGAGGATTAAGGGGCTCTCCTAAATGGCCATTTTGATTGCCTTCTTCCCTTTTTTAATTTCCTCCTTGTCCTTTCTGATTATCTACCCCACGACCCTCAGGGCTCCTCAATGTAATACAATTAAAATAACATTTTTGTGTTAGAGGGTTTTATTTTATGAGCTATTAACCCCCTGCTTGCCTGAAGTCTGCTTTTGTCCCCCCTCCCTCCCTGCACACCCGCCAGCCCCCAGACACAGGCTGGCGTGTCTGCAGCCCCATAGGAGACATGGGAAGATAAGGCTCCAGGCTAGACCCACACAGAGCAAGGCTGAGGGGACTACCTGGGCCTGATCTTTGAAGAGAGGATTGGATGCTGAGTCTTCAGCTGGAATGAAAGGGAAAGTGAGCCATTCTGACCCAGCTAGATTTCTTTTAAGTCAGTGGCTGGCTAATATGGCCTTATCCCCATTCTGTTCTATGGCATAACAGACTTCCTGACACACAGTAGGTGCTCAAAAATGGTCATTAGAACATTTCATCTTCTTTTGTATGATTTCAAGACAACTAGGAATTTAAACATTTCAACTCACCTACCCCATGCATACTGCGCACATTCGTGTATTAGACTTGCCGGCTTTGGGCTCTCGTTCACTTTATTCCCTTTCTTCTAAGTCCAAAGGGGGATTCTGGGGATTGCATGAAGTTAAGAGTGAAGGCGACTCTGGGAAGAAGTACAGAGGAAGAAGTATAATTTTGGAGTCAGATAAACCTGGAGTCACATCCCACGTGCACCATGTACTAGCTATGCAAACTTGAATGAATTGCAAATCCCCCAAACCTCATCTTAGTCATAGGTTAAGTACAAGTACAATGGAGTCAACATCTGAGGATTGTTGTGATGATTAAATAAAATCAAGTGGATAAAACATCTAGCCCAGTTTTCCACGTAGGTGGCCATTCAAGAAATGGATACCCCACCTCCACTGCCACCATTAACCCCTACTGCTCACCTCCCCCCACCACCTCATGCCTTTCCTTCACTCTCATATGACCAGAACTTCTGCAATTCTGCCTGGTGACTGGGCTCACAGCCTCCCTCCATTTCAGTTATGAGTAAATCAGTGGAGAACTTTCATATTAAGTTTATTTGAGGGACATAATCTTTGATGAAATTCCATGGCCTGTCCAAAACCACCATAGAACTAATCCTTGAATCTAGAGAGGCTCACAGTGGACTCTTGTCAAGAAATTTCCACAGGAGACAGTAAGAAACATGGAGACCATGAAGTACCAATGCAAGAGTAAACAACTTCTGGGCACAAGTTACACATGATTAGTTAGTTGTCAAGTGCACAGTCCAGGTAATGAGAATATAGAAAACACAAGAAGAGGAAGACCAGAGCAAGAGAGACAGGGAAGAATAATGTTGGCCAAATTGACCTAAGCCAATTTGAGAAAAAAAAAAAAAATTGAAAATGCCCAAATTTCAAGATAATTAAATGTGCCCATTTCAGTTTGGAACACGGTACTTCTGACTATGGTAAATCAGATTGATGTTAATTCAATTTTATCACTAATCAAGAAGACCTTTTATCCTTGTAAAATTTCCTTTGTTCTGTTTAACAAAACATGAATGCATATGTTTTATAACTCACAGACTAATAGTTAAATTTTTAATTGATATATATTAAATTATACACAGCAGGGGGTTTCATCATGACACTTCCACACATGCATGTAATGCACTTTGATCATAGTCACCCCATGTATTACTTTTAAAAGCATCACCTAGACAGTTAGAACTATCCAACACAGGCAGGTAAAGCTGCAGAGCAACCATGAAAGGCCTAGTTTTGGGAGCAGGAAGCTGGGACCTGGATATGCCTCTCTAACAGGGTGGCCAGAAGATCCCAAGCATGGTACTCATGAGAAAAACCCTTTTTCTTTAGTCAACCAACACCAACCTTTATTAACAATCTGCTATAGCTCATGTGTGCTTCTAGCCACTGACCAGTTGAGAGTCAATAGGACACAGCCTTTCCACAGCTCACCTTCCAGAGACAGCGCTCAGGCATGGCACTTCCCACTAACCACCATGGAGTCAGAGAAGCGTTGCAGAGAGGGGCCCAGTCTTCAAGAAGGTTCCCAAGACTAGGTAGGGCATATCATGTGTCCTAAAGTCAAGCAATATGGAAAGCCTGTCAAGTAGACCAGAAGGCAAGACCTCGGTCCTATCAGAATATCTGCAGAGCAGCAGCATCTGGACAGACCACAAAATGCCCATTTACAAGCAAAGAGCATGGTTTCAAATGCTGGCCCCATTGCTTACTAGCAGGCTAAATGATCTCTCAGTGCTTCGTTTCCTGCATCCATGCTACAGGGAGTACTGGTAGTGATCTCAAAAGATTATTGTGAAGAACAAACTAGAAAGTACCTGGAAAGTGCTTGGAATGGTTCCTTGATGTAGGAGCCTTCAGTGAAAATTACCTGTGGTAATAAAAATGACTGTCTTCATTATATAATCAAGTAGGGTAATTGCATTTATTCTTTGAGAATTAAATTTGTTTATTTCCCAAAAAGATTTGGCTTATAATAATACATAGAGTACACATGATACAAAACAAGTGACTAAATCAGGGTAGAGAGAAAACATGGGTTGGGATGATGAAATGAAACCAGAGGTAAGGAAAGGATCACATACTACTAGATCAGGAGTCTCTGCTCAGCCTTAAGACAATGAATGCCATGTAATTTACCTGAAGTACATAGTCTAAGACAAGGTCAAAGGCTCACAGTTAGTGTGTCTGCACACCTACCCCACACTCCAAACTTTCTCCTTCCCCTCACCGTCCTTGTGAACCGAGAACCTGACTTGTCCTTTTGTAGTCTTCAAGCCCCACAAAAAAGACCTTGCTTATAAGAAACACTCAGCAAATGTCTCTTAATTTGTTGTGTGAATGGATAGAAGGATGGATGCAGACATGGATGGCAGGATGGATTTGTGGTATTATCGATTGTCCTGCCTAGAGTCATAACTCAGATCTTGATAACCTCTTAAGAATTTATCCATAATTGTTTTGGAAAACTTCCAGCAAAATTTGTCATTTATTATTATTTAGGGTGATTCAGTTTCTCAAAACATTTCACTGAAAAAGTATCCAACCATCTAAATTAATTTTTTCCTTGCTTTTCTCCTCACTGCCTGGGCTTACCTAAGAGCAAAAGTTCTTTAAAGAAAATTGAATTCCCCTCAAATTTTCAAAGAAAATGGCCACTGTGCGTATGTGTGCCTGTGTGGGAATGGTTTCATGGGATCACATTTGCCCATTTTGACCAGTTTTATGGTAACAGATGGTCTTTACTTTTCTCTCATTTCAGCAAACCTTTTAACCTCTATGCTCCTCTAAACTAAAGGTAGCTGCTATTGCCACAGTAAAAGTGCACATATTAAGCCACTTACTTGCATATAATTGTTAAGTTTTTTATAAAATTCACTCTTGGCTTTATCTTCCTTGGCTTCCTTCCTTGGGTAAGAAGGTTTGTGTCCTATGAAAACTTCCATGTATTATAAGCACATTATTATTGAAAAGAATGAAGTTCAATTATCTATACACCCTTAAAGATTTCAGGAGCCTGCGGTAGGTAATTCAAAGAGCTCAAGGGTTCTTGCAAGGTAGTTTTGATCCCTATTTGCAGAGATGTGGTGAGAAGTTAAGTTCAATGGGTAGCACACACCTATGGTGACACGTTTAAGGGCAGAATTCCTCTGGCTGCCTGTCTCACTGTATCTTGACCATGTCCTTAGGAAATGTCCTCGTTGTTTGTGAGACAGAGAGGGAATAAATATCATGTCTGATGTCAGAAATGTTCATCAGAGTAAGAAGGGTGTGGACCTCCTTCCCAGCATTCTTTATAGATGACCATAGAACAAGACTGGCCAGGAACGACTAGAGTCCAGCCTGGCTTGAGGGAACAGACCAGCCAAAAAGGAAACAAGTCAGGGCAGACAGCTGAACCAGGGAGGAACAAGTGGAGCTGCAATCCCTATGTGGGCAAGGCCTAGAGTCCAGGAGGTCAGGAGGTGACAAGAGCTGCAAAAGGAGCCAAGAACTCTGATTCTTCAGAAAAGCAGCTTTCTGTTGGTGTCATTCACTAACTGCATGTGGGTGTCCCAGGTCCCTCAGGGGTTAATCAGACCCAGAAGAAGAGCAGAGAGTGCAGGTAAGTACTCTACACCAGGGCAGAACAGAACATCCTGTTTATTTGTACACATGTAAAGAAAAGGGTCTAGGAAATTGTTCTCTGGGTGGTAAGAGCAGGGGCTGCCATTTTGCTACACTGGACTTCTCTGGGTTATCTTTGTGATTTTATTTCCTGTTCACTTTCACTCTCTGGAACACTAACTCAGCTCTTTAATAACATGTAGCTAATTCCATGTGTATCTATTAATAATATGTTGATAACACATAGAAGTTTTCTTGAAACTCAGAAGTTAAGAAATAGTTCCTAGCAAACTGAAAGGGAAAAGAATGGAGTCAGGAAAAAGGTCAAGAGCAAATAGTAAGAACATGAACTAATGTTATGTATTTGATAGATTTTTGGTAGAAAAGGATTGCTCTGTCACTCATTGCGACCATATAGAGTCTGAGTAGGCAAACCCATGACAAAATGATTTGCTAAGCAAATGAATGCAGGTACACTTTGTTTAAACAATTGATGTATTTCTAAAGAGCTGGTTGTCTACCTTCTATAGTGAAACTTCCAGTAAAATGAACCACAGGTCTATAAAGATTGGCCCCCATAGAGGGAAACTGCTAGGAGAACAGGCACTTTTCACAGGAGATCACCCTTTGCAAAAGTAATTTTTGTACCAATCGCAAAGGGTTCTGCCTTTTAGTACACAAGACAATTCCTGAGTTATCTGCTTTAGAAATTCTTCATATATAAATGTTTCTTATACCTGGCTAATTTAAAAGAACCTTGCACATTGAGATCATGAATAAGATTTCCAGCAATTATCTTTTTTCCTGCTAGAAGAGCAATTTTTTTACTAGCACTTAAAAAATAGCTATTTTAGCAACTTCTTTGAGGACACTCATGTCTACCTTCCCCACAGTACTTCATACTATGAATTCGACACCAGTATATCTTGTGTGTACCAATAAATAAGTATCTATTGAAATGATGTGCATAAGAAATCATAAATAAGAAAACGGCTGAGTAGAAGCACAGGCTCACTCCTCAGAGAGGTGCTTGGCTATTGTGGTTTCAATTTCCTCTTATCTATTTGTGACTCAGAACTTACACTGGCAAGTTTATTTGTCTAGCTCTTGAGACCATATGTAAAATAACAAAGCTGTATTTTGACCATTCAAAATTTTTGTCAATTTGTCCTGCCCACCGCCCCCCCAGCAATTAGCCCAGCTTAACAAGTTCATTTTTTCAGGATAAACTGATTTCCCTCTGAGACATGAGTCAAAGAACCCATTGCCTCTGTTTCTCTTCTGCCTTGACGCAGTCCATGACCTTCAAAATTCTATGACTTTCAAAATGAAGGCAGTGCTACCCCAAGAAAGGTGGCTGTATTGATTGCAGTTGAGAACCGAGGTTTCTGGGCTTTGCTGTTTATTTGATGGATGGTGTATGCTGCAAGGAGAGCAGCTGCAGGGAGACCCTCAGATGTGGGGGCGGGGTGGGAAGTAGGAAGTTCGAGTGTACCACAAAGATCTCCCTGCTGAATGGCGAGTGGGGCTGGGGGTTTGGTTGAATTGGGTTTTAAAGCCCTAGCAAGCCCCCAGACAAAATATGGGCAATTCAGACACGAAGATGGCTGTAGAAGTCTTGCCCACAAACTGGGAAATTACAGCTGTCAGTTATTAGTCATCCTTACGGGCAATAGAGTATTGTTGAAAAAAAATTCAAATTGGTTGCTTATGAGTAAAGCATTGTGCTTTCCTGGACCAGATAATAATATTGCCTGGATCAATTCAAGAAATTAATAGCAAACCTTGCTCTGTGTTGCCAACCAGCTTCATTTCTTGTCAAGTTCAGCCTGCATACTGTCATTCTCAAGTTCATGGAGAACCATCAATACATAGAACCACCAAGATACTTGATTACTTAGGTATTAATGTGGAGTCTCTGAGGAAAGAGAGAATTAATAAAAGGTCATTGGGTCCATTCAAATATTTTGTTACTGGTGAGTCTCAACTTCTAAATTGTTAACTTAGATTATATTGGTTTTTTCCTGCCCTTTTCTGTTCACCTTAAACTTGGCAATGCAGATAGGACTCTTGTGTGCCAACTAGCCCTGAGGGAGAAGAATCCGGGTAGTGGTGGGGAGGTATCAGAAAGCTCTTGTATAGATGTGCTCAGGTGTACTGGGATACAAGGGATTCAGAGACCTTCATGGGTGTGAGAGTTGGTCCCATGTCACAGAAGCTAAGGCAGACATTGTCTTGGAGTTTCCACCAACTCTCAGCAGTCAGAAAGCTAAATTGGAGACTTCTAATTCCTTCTGATGACTTCCCTCTTTAAAATGCTGCCTCTTTTTTCTTTTCTTTCTGTCTTTTTTTTTTTTTTTTTGACAGAGAATGGAAGAAGAACAATAAAGAGTCAGGGTGGGGCGACTTGAGGAATTTAAATGCCTCTCTAGCAAGATGGCATATTTTTTTCATTTCTGGAAGGTACTACTGTAAGATAGCTTAGAGATGGCCCTGTTGCCACTTCTGAAGCATTCAACTCATTTCTTTTACTTGAGAACCCCCCTCCCACCCCCAAATCAATTTTGTCAGTATCCAAGCCCCTCAACCAATCTTCGAAGCAGGAGTCTGCAAGGTGAATTTCCTAACAAGCTGACTTTTCAAAGGCTCTTCAGCTCTCAAAAACATGAAAGCCATGTTTAAAAATTTAAGGGTCTGATATGTACCCGTTCTGTGGAGAAGCAGCAGGACGTAGCTTTCTGCAGTGCCATGATTTCCCCAAACCCCAACTCTTTAAATTAAGATGTTGGTGACAGCATCTTGTGCTTAATGGAATGCACATAAGGCTGGCCATTAATTATTGCTCTGAGGTTTTGCCCTGATTCCCTGATTCCACAACAAAAGTCGATATTGTTGCATAAGCTATTTTAGTGCTTTTAAAAAGAAACCCTATTTATTTAGGGTTAGATTTTTTTTTAACTTTTATTGTGAAAATTTCCAAAAATACTCAGAAGTTGAGAGAAAATGCAGTCCTTCAGTGGACCTCTCACTCAGCCTCAGTGATCATCAACATTTTACTGTCATGTTTTATTTACCCTTAGTCTCTACACAAAGGCATTTTTTAATTTTGCTAGAATAGTTCAATGAACATCTCAGATGTCCTGTCATCTCAGCACTAAATGCTTCAAGGTACATATTTTAAATATGTTTATATGTAACCATAATGCAATTATTAAACAAACTTAATTCCTTAATACTGCATAATATCGAGCTCATTTTCAAACTCATACTTGATTTTATCGAATAAAGATGCAAATAAGGGAGAAAAGCATTGAGTTTATAAGTGAATAGTTTTCATGAGGTCTGTTTGCAGCTTTATTTTCACTGGGTTGTTAACCATCACTTGGGAATCTCTCTCTCTCTCTCTCTCTCTCTCTCTCTCTCTCTCTCACACACACACACACACACACACACACAGAGGCATCCACAGAACTGATTATTTTCTTCAAAAGCTCAAGGAGGGTCAGTCCTTGATCTTGGACCTCTGAAGTTCACTTTGAGAGTGGCTCTGGAGCCTGTGCTAATAGAAACCTTGCCCAGGTAATGATACAGTAAACTGTATCTATTGTGGGAATTCTTCAGCTTTGAGACAGAACATATTATTTCCTTGCAGTAAATATTTGAACAATTCCTTTTGATTTTTATCGGTGGAAAGCACATAGTCTTGTGTGCATCTGAGAGATCCCTTTTCCACATATTAATGACTTCCTCATCAGCTTTCTGGCAAGTTTTGTTCCTTGGGTTAGAAGGAGGTCAAGATGTGGATGGATAGATGAATTCCCTGCTACCCGAGCTCTGTGTATTAAGTTCTCACTATTCCACTCTGGCTCAAGCTAACTCTTCTAAGTCTATTTGCAACATAGTGACAATCTTGACAGGAAAATCAGACTTAGCAAACAACCATTTTTCATTCAAATATTATTAAACCAGAGACAGATATCTTTTATTCACATTTAACCAGAAAACTCTCTTGTAGAGTGGTTTTTCCTATTCAGCTTACAAATGTAACATCTTTTTATTTACTGGATTAGCATATTTAAGTGGAAAATCACCTTTTTCTAGGTGAATATCTTTACTTCTGTCACATTCACCTTGAATTCCACAATAAGAAAAAAAAAAACTTTAGGAAATCGGCAGTTACAATGGCTGCATCTGAATGAAATATCAGGGATGAGATGAGAAACTCTAGCTTTCTAGAAAGATCTTTCTTCCATCAGTGACCAGTGGATAAACAGAAGCATAAAAACTCTGCCTAGTGATGTCCAGACTATCATTTATTTTACCAATATGTTGACCTAGGTTTTCTTTTTCCAGTTCTATCATGTTGACATAATTTTTCAAATATTAGAATGAAAATGCAAGATTTTGATCAATTATCCAGAGTTTTTCTACCTAAAATCCAGCTCATCTAAAAGCTGGGTGTATTTGAAGACTGCATCTGGAAATCCAATGCACTGTCTGGTACATAGAGGACCTCAGTACAAATATCATAGTTAATTAATTGAGAAGACCAAAAGATACCACCAGTTCAGGGGTGATGACAGCAGACAAGAAAACAAGAGTTTTCAAACTTACTGCCAAGGGAGGAAGATTCCACTTTGATTTCCAACTTCTAACGTCATAGGCAGAATTTTATCAATGTGCTTTTGATATTACAAACTCCTATGCTCCTATGCTATTAGGGCCATGCATGAAGTGCTGATTTGGGGCATGTTTTAAAGGAAGGAGGAAAGAGGGCTGATGTTTATTGAACTCTTGTGTGCAAGACAGTGTGCTGGTTGCTGAGCATTCTCTCAGGTATCTACGGTAACATGCTATGGGTGGTATCTTGACCCCATATTACAGACGAGGCTCAGCAAGGAGAATCACCTGGCTAGGAAGTGGTGTTGCCAAAATCCAAACCCAAGGTTGCAAACTGTGCCAGTGCCACAGGCTGCCCCCTTTAGGTTAGCCACTGCAAGTGCATGCAGAAAAGAGGGGAGGAAGATGGTTCAGAAGAAATCTGTGTAAAGGAAGAGAACATAGTAACTCACAGAAGCCTGCTATCCCAGCCACTGTGCTCCACTTCTTGCCCTTGGTGAGAGCAAAGTTAAGTGAGCTTGGTGCAGAATCTTGCTGTTCACAGTTTAGTCAGAGGACTGACTGGAAGTTATGGCATCACCTGGGAACTTGTAAGAGGTACAGAATATCAGTGCCTACCCCAGACCTACAGAATCAGAATTAGCATTTTTAATAAGATCTCCAGGCAATTCATCTGCACATTAAACTTTGAGAAGCACTGACCTAGAGATGGGTGGGAAATGATAAAGATGCTGACTGAGTAGTTCTAGTGAAGCATAAGATCATTTCTGGGTAAAGGCAATTCTACATTAGCTTGAGAAGAATCAAAATTTTATTATTTAAAAAAAAAAATAACAGACTTTCTTCCAACTGTGAGTTTCATGATTGGTGACTCAAAATAGGAAATGAATCTTTCTCTCCCTAAACATTTAGATTGCTTTTGGACTACTAAACCATGAGTGTATTTATGCACAGGCACACAATTGTCTTCATAATTAGAAAAAATGCTAGCCTAGGACTTTATTAGAAGCTACCATTGGCATTGTTTGGGAGGTTAAAGGAAGACCAAGTGTGATTCCATTGTATTTGATTTCTAAAAATACAATTTTGGTTTTGTTTTTCAACATGCAGAATGATCTGCACAATTCATGTGAATGCAAACCTTAAGGACGGAATGGGGCTGTGGTTTTCACAGTGCCTCTTTGCCCAGGCTTCTCTGTACCCAGTCTCTAGGGAAGCTCTTTTCAGTCTGCCATGAGACCCCCTATGGAGGTTTTTGGAAGTGACCTTTGTGTTCTTTGAAAGTTTACCACCCACCTGTTGCTGGGAAGCTTTGCAAGAAAGTTTGAAGAGGAGGAAGATGTTTTGTAGTTGACTGGACCACTTCACTGCTGAAAGAGACTTGTCAGTACCCCATTGTTTTCAATTCCACCATGGAATTCTTCCTCCCTTCTTGCTCCTTGTCTCCTTGTGATGTCCTTGTGTGTTGGATTCCTGCACCTGGTAGGTCTTCCCATTTAAACACAGACAACCTAAGGACATTATACCTCCCTCCTGTGGGAATATTCCTTGGGACCAGATGTGACTTGATTAGGAAGGAGAAAAAAGAGAGGAGAGTAGAATGGATGGGGGAGTGTATTTTAAAATGTTCCCTTACTTTTGGATCTCTTCCTCCTTGTGGCTGCTGTTCAGTCTCAGTTTCACAAAACTTCAAATATCCATTCAGGGTTCTTTGAGAACTAGGACTGCTGACTGTAGGAACCAAGAATTTTAAGTACAGAATTAAATATTCCCTTTGTCTTTTTGCCAAACTGATTTAAAAAAAAAAAAAAAAGAAAAGCACCATGGGTTTTCTTAACAGGTTAAGGGGGGACCAGAGGAGCCAAAAAGCCATTTCCTTCACCCAAAGGACTCAGCTGTGAAGGGAGGAAGGAAACACAGTCTCCCCTTGTCTGTACACCCTACTAAGGGATCCAGTTCCTGAGCTCTTCTGGTGTGGATTGTAGGTTTTTACCACATTTGTTTTCTTATGAAAGAAGATTATATTGATAACTACCATCTTCCTACATAATTTAGAACAATTTGGTGAGATCTTTTATTGCCAGGGAAGTCCTTGTCACGACCTTAAGGAAGAAGAAAAGAAGAAAGGAAGGAAGGAAGGAAGGAAGGAAGAAAGGAACACAGGCAGGCTCACGCCTTCCTAGCTACTCAGGAGGAAGAGATCAGGAGGACTGAGGTTCAAAGCCAGCCTGGGCAAATAGTTTGTAAAACTCTATCTTGAAAAAACCCATCACACAAAAAAATGGGCTGGTGGAGTGGCTCAAGGTGTAGGCCCTGAGTTCAAGCCCCAGTACCACAAAAAAAGAAGGAAGGAGGGAAGAGAAGGAAAGGAAAGGGAAGGGAAGGGAAGGGAAGGGAAGGGAAACCTGTTTGCCTTGCTGATTAATGTAACCTAAACTGTTGGTTTTTCTTTACATAATCTAGGTTCAGGGTATCCACTGTGACTGTTAGATAAGGTATATATCCATCCAATAGTTACGAGCAGAAAGACCTCAGGCTTTCTAGTCCAAGAGATAGGATTCTTATATTTAAGCTTTTCTCAAAAGAGATCTGTCCTAAATAAGCCACTACAGGACAACATTCATTCTCACCGAGAGGTGTGTCATTAACTTTGGCTGGCGGGGAACGCCTTATCAGGGAAAGAAGCTGGTACCAGCAATCCTGACAAGCGTCCGGGAAGTAAGTAATAGAGCTGGGCCTCATGCACATGGATGGAAGTCTGGTCTTCTAGCCTCAGGAAGAGCTGCCAGAACTTAATTGGGCCCTGTCCATCACATGCAGTACCCTGGGATCCTTAAGCACAAATGGCTACAGAGGTTAGTGAGTAGGATGCCTTAAGCTGGTTGGGAACATATTAAAAAGACACACAAAATAGATCTAAACCACCATGGATACCTGATACCAAATGGCAACTGATATGTGACTTGACTTCCACTAGGCAGCAGGGAGTAGTGTGGGTTGTAGGGACTGGAGAGTTTGCATTCTGCCCAAAGACAGCAACCACTCCTTCAGATCAAGTTTTAATTGTGTAACACAGGAACATTGGCCTTGTGTTGCCACAATTTTTATATTCAGGAAGACATATATTTAAAGGAAACATCTGGATGTGTAAATGTTGGAATATAAAAGTGCTAGACAACCATTGTTAATCCAAACAGTATATAGGGAGTCACGGTATCTCACTTGTGAAATAAATCTTCATTGCTTAACCAATGTGATTGAAAACATCAGCCACTCTTTCTATGATAACAAAAGTCACTTCTCATAATAAAAGTAGGAAAATATATATTTCAAACTATGTTTGCCATTGCAAACTATGTTTCTAAAAAAATCAAAGTAGAATTAGATAGCACATCCCAAAATAGTTTTCTTGTGCTAGTGTAGAAAAAAGAGAATGAAACTTACTGTTCACACTTGAGAGTGAGTACAGGAAGCCTAAGGACTTTGCCATTATATTATCATAGAATTTGTTTCAGAGAAGATGTTTTAAGTTTTGGATCTTTCTAGAAAGGTCCACGATTTTGAAAAACCTGGAGGGCCAATCATTGGGAACACCATCTTCCCCAAAGGCAGAATCATCTTCCTAAAATCCTTGAGCTAAAGGATATTGGGCCAAAAAACAAAGCAGAGTAAGAAAACAGGGGAAAAGAATAAGGGCTGTCTAGGACAGACTTCATCAGCCACCATGAGGTGGTTCTCATGAGACCAGGGAACTTTCAACCTAGCCTCCCCCAACTATAGAATAGTGCTCCAAAGATAAACCCTTCTAGTTCATGGTGTGTGTGTGTGTGTGTGTGTGTGTGTGTGTGTGTGTGTGTGTGTATAAGATGGGACTCAGTAATGGGAAACAAGAGTTACCTTATATTACCCCTTACTGCAGTTGGCTTTTAATTAATTGCTGCCTAAAGAGGTCTATCTTCCTGAGTACTACAGCCAACTTTTAGACATCTTATTCATTATATATTCATTTGCTTAATAAATATGTATTGATTACCTGATCAATGCTGGTAGCTATTTGGGCAAAAAGAAGTTGTCAGTTAAGGAAGAAAGATATGTCATCCTAGATCTGCAGACGTATACAATTCAGAAGTGGAAATGAGGAATATACATTGATGACTAATTCCAGGTGAAGTAAGAGTTACACATGGCCTTGGGGGCATATAAGCCATTTTGGGGCTCCACAATAGAGGGAAAGGAGTGACCTAGCCTCATGAGGCCTTGTAGATACAAAACCTGCTCTGGGATAAATCTGTCCAAATTGGGTTGCAGAGTCAAGGCTGAGCCAGGCTGGAGAAGCCTTAATGTAAAATAAAACAAACCTGGGCATTCTAGTCTTGATGCACCCCTCCTAGCTGTAGACCTGCTAAACAAGGAGCTTTCTTTCCTGTTCACTTCCCACCTCCAAGTGATGGAGTTAAGGGAATCATCACTTAGGGCCATTTCTGCACTGAGATCCTGGCTGCACATGTGTCCTGGACCTAGAGGGTTAGAGGTTTGGCAGCTCTCCCTCCCTCTTCTGTAGGAAGATCCCTACCTTTCAGAGGCACCCCAGGGGCCATCCAGAAGGCCCAACACAGTATTCCCATTGCTCTAGAGGAAACTGGGATTCAACAGTGACTATGGGAGTAAATACATGTCACTGGATGGCCACCCAGACTTTAGCTATCAGCCTCTATCCCATTTCCTGCCTTAGTAGAGACTAGAACATCTCCTGCACTGCATCCTATTTGAATTATTCTCCTAGCCTGTTTTTGAACATTTACAAGGGAAGGGTTACCTGTTGTATTTGTTGATACGAATAATTCATAGCATAAGAAGTCTGTCTTTTCAAGTCCAAGTCCACAGCAAGATGGGACTTTGTCCAAAGTGGCAGAACCTGAATTAGAGTCACATCTCCAATCCTTCTCCATCCCTCCAGCCTTGGAGCATTCCTGAAACAGTGAAATCAAGGTAAAAATGCCCACCTAACAAAACACTTGATATTTAAGTTTCTTCCTCTCTCTCTACCGAAACCCTCAGACTTACCTTCTCAGTGTGGCCTCAAGTACAGCCTGCAGAGGCAGAGTAATCTAAAGGAACCCGGAGGCCTCAGAATCAGATGAGCCTGGCCTTCAGTCCCCTGTCTGTTAGTTGATAGCTATGCAATTTCACCTCTTAGAGTTTCTTAATTAGTGAAATGAGAATAATACTAACAATTTCTCAGTGTTGAAGAATTAGCTCAATATGTAAAATACCTGGTGCATAGTAGAAACTCAGTGAAATGATGGGAGCTATTAATTACTGTTGCTGAAAAAAAAAACCCTCAAATGTAGTTAGTTCAGAGATGAGTTTACATGTAGTTCATTGAACTGGAGGCAGAAATATGAGGGTATGTTATATTGAAGAATCATTCAACTGATCTTTTTGGTATATCTTTCCAAGGGAGGAAGGAATTGGAATGCAATGGATTCTCAAAGTCCTCTGTGATTCTTCCCACATCCACGGGCTTTTAGGAGCTGCCCTGGTGTAACTGTCTACTGCTCACTGACCCTTTGCCAGCTGTACTGGCACGATATCAAGGCCTGGTCCCTGCAAGGCCTATAGTATCTGAGGTTCAGTATAAAGCTTTCTGAGCAACGTAGGGTTTTACCTTATCATCAGTACTTGTTTTCAGCCTGACTCCTGGATGTCCTGTTAGGAGATAGTTCTCTTGATTCACTTCTTCCTCAGAATTCTACTGCATAAACAAGCCTGAGCTCTAACACATAAATAATTCTAACTTTAATACCAAACAGACTTAGCCACACTTTGCCTGCTACACCCTGGGAACAGGGAGGCTGAAAGTGTAGGGAATTGAAAGGGCCTGGGAGAGAGGAAGAGATGTCAGAATTTCTATGGAGAGTCTGAGGAGTTAAGTAAAAGAATTTTGTGCAAATTTTATGAAAAATTCCTTTATAGCCTTTTATACAATAGAAGCCATTTCTAAGTGTTTCTCCCACCCAACTTGGGACACACACAGGCATAAAATGACAAAGAAGCTCAACTTCTAATGCTAAGCCACATTTGAATGCCACATTTTATTTATGGTGACATTTTATTTGCTTGTTTGTTTAAAAAAAAAAAAGGGTAGGTGGCTAGGAAAGTCCCAAATGGGCAGATGACACAGATAATACAGAGGGCTCCTCTTAGCCAGAGTGCTGAGGTGTCCAAAGACTCCTACAAACAAGCTCCCTACCCCTCAGGAAACCTGAACTGTTTCCAAGAAGTCAAGAGTTTGTTTGGAAGGGGCAGACTGAGCCTAAGTCTACAAAAACAAGCAAATGAGTGATACACATGAAATCAGGCATATATGCGGTTAGTCCTTTACAAATGCTACAAGTTAAGAAGATGATCAGGATTAGGAGCTGAACTGGAAGAAATTAGCATGGGCCCCATTATTACAGAAGCGGGGGGCTGGACTAGTAGGGATAGGGTGATAGTCTAGGGGAGGGACCAGCTAAGAACTGGCCCCAAATGGGACCTCTGTAGGAGAGAAGAATTGCAAGTGAGTAAGGAGTTAAGTGGAATATTACAAGGATCTATATGAGAGACTAGGGGTGGGTTTAGGAACTAACGGAATGACTTTAAGGAATAGAGGAACATGAATACCAACAGGGAACTGTTCATGCTTACATGTGGGGCAAGGCAGACACCTGCGAGTCTACTGAAGTTACTACAAAGGCTTTGATGAAAGATGTGCCCCTTGCAACAGCTCAGAGTACACCATTCGGAGGATGTTGAGAGGTGTTCAACTTCCGGTGTCAACCCAAGACCCACAGACTCCAGCAACCACCTGAGACTATCCAATTGACCTACCAAGTTCCAGTGATAGGAAAGTGTTATCTTCCCTCAAACACACTGTTTATCTTTACTTCCTAAACAAGTGACATTATTAGGGTCTTTAAAACAACAACAAATGACAACTTCTCCTGAGCTAGGTTAAGTAAAAGTCAGAAATTATTTATTATCATAATGTGTCAGGAAATGTAGTTCATATTACAGGCAACTAGTTTATTAATTTGACTGAATTTTCTCTTGGGTTTTTTCCCTTTATGGGAAGTGATTTTAGCAGAGCCTCAATGCCCCAGAGAGCTTGGTACTAAAAGAGTGTGAAGCTTAGGAAGTGTTATTTGGCTTTTATTTTAAGTGTAGCTCACATTCTGTAGAAGTACCTCTTCCTCTTCATCAGTTATTGGTCAATTTTCTGATCTCTGGCTGCTGTCTTTAGGAAGGACCTGTAACCATAGGAGGCTGAATTTTGCTAATGGAATGTTTAAGAATGAAATGAAGCAGACCTTCAAGCTGGCAAATCCTGTATCTCTCTAGATACAACAGATGTAGACTTGCAGTACATCTCCTATTGCTGTAAGGGATCTGTACCGCCAAATAGACTATCCAAAGACCCTCTCTTACCACCACCTCCCCACCACCAACAAAATACCACATACAAACCCACACTGCAGAAGGTCATGAACAGACTCAGTAATCCAAACTTAGGGAAAAATCATAGCCACATGGCTGATGTGCTATTCGAGGGTACTGTGTCAAGCAGCAAATGGAAAATGTGAGTTAGCCATTTCATCCGTGCTGAGGGGACCACCAGGTCGAAAGTGTGGGTTCTCTCATTGGCATTCCCATTAAAGTCCATGGTCCAGGAGCCCAACTGGGGAAAAAGCCAAAGCATTCAGTCAAAGGATCCTGTCCTTTTGTTCATTTGGCAACCAGTATCAAACTTGAATGATTCTTCCTTTCAGCGAGTTGGTTAAGTGCTTTGAGGTCACACAGACCTAAATAACTAGGCGTGTACCCTTTTTACCATACTTTATATAGCTCTATTTCCTCACCTGAGACATGTTGATGGTACTGATGAACCTTCATAATACCTGCCACCTCCCTTCCACCTGGGGACCTTAGGAGGATTAATTAGGTACATCTGTAATATACTTGGCACTCCTTGGAGAAAGATTCTACATAAAAGCAAAGTATTATTATTTCTAAGAGATATGATACTTATTAGCGCCTTGTAGGATCATTAAGCAAATAGATTATGCTTCCCTTTAGAGAAATTATCTCCCAATGTTCCTAACTCTTAGAGTCTAGAATAGAATATATACTTAAATTTTTTAAAATAATTTTTAAATATTTGGGGAAGCTGGTTAGTTGGTGAAAGGGAATGGGGGCAGATTTCTAATTCTAAGCATTATCCTGAAAGCTTGTCTTTGAGGACTTAGTTACCAAAGAAAAATAGCCATTTCTATCACCTGATTTCATAAGTTGTCCTTGTCTCCATTCTCATAATTACATACTGAAGACAGCTCTACATTTGTAAGTTTGATCATTTTAGGGCCTTTTGCCCCCTCTAGTTGTTGAATCCTTTGATTAAATCATGCTGCAGTTAAGTAACTATTCACCAATCACAGGGTCACTGTTGCTCACATACTTGTGGTGACATTTTACAAATTGATAATGTAAGTTATGAGTGGAAAAATTTAAACCCAAGCTCCAGTCCACAGAAATTTCAGTGAAAACTCAAACCAGTATTCATTTTAGATTTGCCTCATTTTCCAGAGTTTGTCAAAATTCCTTATTTGGCATTTCAAACAAGCTCAGTCTTCAGATAAAACCAGCTGGCATGCCTCATGTTTTGGATAATTTGATACTTTCAAGAAAGTGCAAAGTGCCTAAGTTTCTTTGCTGTGTAGGTAAGGAACTATTCTGCCTTTCTCTTTTTCCTTTTTTTTTTTTTCTAGCACAAAAATACCAATAATAAGATGAGACTCTTGCTAGAAGGAAAGCAAAACAAAACACAAAGCAAAAATAAAAACCTTGAGACATTAAAATGAGTGGCTGAGTGAGGTGTAAAGAAGACTCTGTAATGTCTCTTTGGGCTCAGGAAGAGCCTTGCCGCCCCCGGCAGTCACATGTGGAAACTCAAGTGAATCAGATCTTAATCCATTAAATTCATTCACAGTGAAATGTAATATAGGTCAGGGAGGAGAACGATATGGTATCGTGTGTGAGCTCATTCACCATGCACAGCAATGTGAGTTGGGGGTGCTGAGGGGAGGGACTGCAAGCCAATGTTGTACAATACATAATGGAAACCATGGTATGAAACTGAATGGATCACAAACAGGGCCTGGAGGCTGTGTCTCTAAGGTAGTGTTCTATGACTTAGCACCCCTCCAATCTTCATGATGCATTCAAAGTCCCCACAACTATTCTTGGCCATCTTGTTCAAGCACTTATCTTTTATTTTAGAAGAAGATTATGCTTCTTTCTGAGGCATTTAAGCCAAACCCAGTCAACTTCTATGAAGAGCAGGGGCAAAGAAAAGGAAACAATAAGAGGGTTCTGGTGATTGTTTTGACTTTTGTATCTCAGCCTCTTCAGCCCCACCCTCGAAGAACTGCCTCCAGCATCTTCAGGGAGCCACCCAGGCCATGTGACAGCCAGTTTGTGGGTTGTGTTTGCTCCTAGGATAGGTGTGATGAAAAAGGAAAAAGGGAGTCAACACCCTCCTCTCCTTGCAGCCACCTCCCACAATTCACCTCCAACCTGAAACCATGAAAATGAACCAGAAAAAAAAAAAAAAACCTTAATTTTATACTTCATCTAGTCAAGCTTGGAGTCACCATTTTTGACACAGCTGTGTTGCCTAGAGTTCAAGGTAAAATTCTTTTGAGGGTAAGGAAGTCTTTTTCACGCCCATTTCATTGGAATTGATGTTTTTAAAAAGAAGTTTAATAAATAATCAAAACCAAGTTCAGTTTATTATACCCACTATGAAAGTAGAATAATGCTCACTAAAAATTTGGAAAAGACACAGAAGTAGAAAGGGGGAAAATACTAGATGCAATCTACAATCTTGGTTAAATTTTTGGTGTATTACCCTCTAGGCCTTCTTTTTTCCTTTTCCCTTTGTTTCCCCCCTTTCTTTTGAGTTCTCACATTTTTTATAAATCTCAGGTAGTGTGTTTCCAGGTGCAAATGTGTGGTATTTGGAAGTATGTCACATTAACCATAACCCAAGGGCAGGTAAGAATACATCTTAAATTACCCCATACACTTCTTCCAGCACCTTCTCCACTCATAGGTCATTAAAAAGCATGTGTGATATGAGTTGGCATCTCCTTCGGGTCCATGAGACAAGCAGAGAAAATGTTAGGGTGACATCAGTCTAATCACCATAAAGTAGATTAAGCCTCCAAGCCCTAGTGGTAAAACCTGCTTCTGGCTGTCCCCATCTAAGCTGCCCTCCCCCACCCCGTAGCCATTGCTGATTAATTGTGAGCTGTTGTAGTTTAAGGCAGAGGAAGGAACACTTGTGCCCTCTGTCTGTTCTGTGTCCATGGAAGAGAGTAGAGCCAAGTGGAAACACGGCTAGCTACACACAGGGCATGTTTCCATAACACATTTTAGTACTTGCTGTGTTTGTCAGTGGACCTAGGCCTCAGAGAACTTTCCAAGGTGAAAACCTAACATCACTTCCATGGACATTGAGGGTAAAGCCCTTAACCCTGCTACTTAATGAGAACAAAATTAAGTGCTTCTCTAAGCAGCTTAGATTTATCTTGTCAATGTAAGTGGTAGGAGGTTTCTTTGTGTGCTTTAGAAAAGAGATTGTGTGTGTGTGTGTGTGTGCTAATCTGAAGAGTCGTCTCCTTGTTTCATTATGTCACCATCCACACTGTCCCTTTATGATAGACAGGGTTCATCTATTCCCCTGCTCTAAACTTAATTGCTTTGCAATTAATTCTTTGTTGAAAATAGCAAAACTCCTAAACGCAGAACCTCTCATTGTGATAAAGTCTGTTTATGGACAGAGGTCAAGAGGACGTATTGGAGTGTTATCCACAGTACTGCCACGATATTTTGAATGCAAATGGTGAGAAAGGAAAGGCCTGTGCTCCACACGGTAACTGGAGGGAGACGGTTTCCTCCCAAACACACTGAGTGCTTTCTCAGCTTTAAGCACAGCATTGTAGAAAAATCTTATTGCAATAATCTTAAGGATGAACTCTATGACAGCCACTTATACATGCAGTATTTTGCTTAACCCATATAAAATCTTCCAAGCTAGGTGAGAGTAACAATTCCTAAGGTTACACACCTACTCCTAAAGGGATCCCTCCCATGTTAGAAATGGCGAAGTGGCTGCCATGCATAATACACTGAATCTGAATTACAACATGTGAGAAAGGTACCCACATTACTCCAGCTCCCCAGAAGAGAAACTGAGGCTGAGGAGGAAAAAGTGACTGGGCCACCGTTCCACAGCTGGTGAGTGATGAGCTCAGCTTCACACTCAGTCATCTGCTTGTGGTCTCAGAACTCTAATCTACTGTCTTCTCAAAGTCCTTGTCCCTACCTGCCATCAGCCCATGTCTTTCCACATTCACCTGCATGGTACTGGGTCAGTGAAGTTCTCTTGGGGGCGAGGGACAGGGGACCCACAGAAGTGTGACCTTTCTGCACAGTTGCTCTTGTGTCACAGTCTTCTGGACCTTTGAAGAGCCAGAGACTCATGAAGCAACCCGGTAACCTCATGGCCCTTTCCCAATGCTGTCTCATCAATCTTCCTGTTGGACTTCAAGGTCAGTGGTGAGCACGTTCGCCATGCAGAAGGACCAGGCACGATCTTCCTCTCCTACAAAAGCAGTCTGGGTACACAGGACTTGACCAGGAGGAAGTAGAGCGTGCTGAGCAGCGCAGAGGCAGGGGACACCCCAGAGCACGAGCCATGCTTGAGGACCTGGGCACTGCCAGATATTTGCATGGAGCAGGTCACAGATACAAGTTCAAGTGAGTCCTCATAGATACAAAGGGAGTCTGCAGTGAAAGCATACTCGTGAGTTTCCAGTACTGCGCCCACTTTCAAACCATAGAGAAATGGACTCTCCAGTTAGAAGTTTCTCTGTGAGTCCCTGTGAGATTCTTTCTCACTTCTTACATGAAACTTCTCTTAACTTCAGTCCCTCTGATCCATGATGGCTCTTCCCCATGCCCCTCTTCACTCTGAACACCAAAGCTTTGGGTTCAGTGCTTCTTGGAAGATAAGGTGCTGGCAGACAGCTAGCTACACATTTCTTGAAAGCAGTTTTGACTCATTTGGCAAATATTCAAGAGATACTATGTGCCAAGTACATATAAAATAAAGCAGTGTGATCGCTGTAAGAGTAGTAATCTATCTTTGGCTGGTTTAGAAAAGTTGCCCCCCTCTTCTAGAGGTGGAGGCAGACTTGCACCCAGGCGCATGGATTAGTGAATGAGATGTTCCCACCTATCCCTTCACTGATGCCCTTGGACTGTGACCACGCTGCACTACAGACCACAGCCAGCCAGACTGAGGATACCCTAAGGATAAACAACCAGTACAGCTGGGGTGTGACGATAGCCAGAAGCCATGCACTGAATCTTGAATAATGGGATTTAGCCTCATTAAAGGGAAGAGAAAGGATGAGCATTCCTGTCAGAAAGAACAGAAGACCCAAAAGCTCAGAAGTCTTTAAGAACATGGACCTTTGGGGAGCTGGAAAGACTGAGAAACCAGGAGGCTTTCTTTATAACTACCTTTCTTGATGCCTTGGACCCAGCATCATGTTAGGAAAACATTCATTGCTGATGTAATAACACCAGGGAAAAGATTTCTGATTTTTTCCCTTTGCTTTATCACCTGAGCTATTTCTTCTCCTCACAAAGTAGAGATTGATGTAAGTTATACATGGTCCCCTATCCTTGAGGAGTGAGTTGGATTCCTGCCCTCTAAGAGAGGAATGAAAGAATTCCCTTAAGTATCATCACATTGGCTCTGCTGTAAAGATTCTAAGGATTTAGGGGATGGTAAGGCAGGATCAAAGGCCAACTTTGCTCTATTCTCTCACAGTGGCTTTACCTCCTCTTTCAGGAATGCATTACTGCAAAACCAGTGTTCCACAGTGCTTCTTGAAATGGCACTTGTCCTGGCAAAAAGAGTTAATAAGAATGGCTAGTACATTTTGAACTGATTGTTGTTCTGGTTCTCCAACCTTGCTGACTTCTCTCCTGGACCAAAAGCAGGTCAGATAGTGGAACAGCAATGGCTGCAGTGCATGGTGGTCTATGTGTGTACTTTGTTTCTACTCTCAGTAGATATTAAAATATCACTAGTAGTTTTGATTGTAGGGAAATACTAAATCTACCAAAGTTGAACGCAACACTTTCTGTTAGCTATGCCAGTGATCCGAAACAAAAAAGTGTTCAAAGTGAGAGCCACAACTGTACTTCTCTTGCTGTAATCTCTATTTTACAAGGAAATCAGGACACAGACCCAGGTTTACCCAGTGAAGACAAATTTAAGAAATAGATGCTTCAAATCTCAGTTTGTCATATTTCCTGAAGGAGTGAGTTGACTCAAATTCGATATGTGAAGTTTTAGGGCTGGAATTTGGCTCTGAGTTTTCTGGTATTCTTATTTGTTTGTTTGATTGTTGTTGTTGTTATTTTTCCTGACATGTCAGACACACTGACATGTCTTTTGGGAGTGAAGATAAAGACATGAGATGGCATGTTGTTTAGATTTGAATATCAAGAAGTAGAGTGGAGTAATTTATCTAAAAGGTAAGCTAAAGAAAGAAAAAAAAAGACAGAAGTATGTCTAAATACATTACATTTGAATTTTAAAGTTAAATTGAAAAATAAAATTATAAAAATTTTTAAAAGATGTGTATATATGTTTTTGGAGTAAGAAAAGTCTTTTTCACAAATAAAAGACTGATAGATTAGATCCTATTGTCATAGATATTTTAAATTTCAACATGTGAAAAACCACTTAGACAAAAGTCAATAGGAAAAAAAATCTGAGCTGGGAAAAAGGCAACATATAACTAACCATTCAGAATTCTTATAAATTGGTAAGTAAAGAATTAATACCACAATGCAAAAATAAGCAAGGATTCTGAACAGGCAATTAACAAGAGAAGAAATGAAGAAGTTAAAAAACTTCTTCAGCAATCTTGTAAGTGAATAAAAAATGTAAATCTAAAAGGGACAACTTTTAAATCAACTAAATAATCAAGATTTTTACTTTGCACGATAATGTTTAGGGTTGGTGAGGGTATATACTACTCCAGAAATTAGAAATTAATAAACACTGTCTACAAGATAATTTGATGATGCACATTTCTTTTTAGATGTTACACTTTCAAGAAAATAAATTTTTTTTGGTGGTACTGGGACTCAAACGCAGGGCCTCACATTTGTTAAGCAGGCATTCTACCCCAGCCCAAGAATATACCTTAAAAAAAAAACCACAAGTGTCACAAAAGATACATATGGCAGAGATATTTATGGTAGAGTTGCATTCCAATAACTAAAAAATGACATGAAGGGCTATAGTTACTCATAAATGGGGGAGTTATTATTTCTCCCTAAACAATAGATTGTAATTTTTCTCAATGCTCTACAGTGAAGATGTATTACCTTTCTTTTTAAAATGATGATGCATCCTTCTTATTTTGTTCCTTTTTTTATTGTTGTGCTGGGTGGGGATACATTGTGGCTTTTACAAAAGTTCTTACACATATTATCAAATATATCATAGTTGAATTCACCCCCTCTACCAGTCTCCTTTATCCCTCTCCCCTCTATTCCTGGAATAGTGTCAGCAGATCTCATTTTTCCATTTACATACACACATACACAGCATTTGCACCATATTCACCCTCCTACTCCCTTTCTCCGCCTCCTCCCTCCCCCAACTGGTATCAATGCCCCCCTCCACCAGGGCTATTAGAATGCTTTTCTACTGTCATATTTACCTGGGATTTAACAGGAGGCAGGGGCTGGCATGGGAGTGAATAGCCCTGGGAAGGAATATTTTATCACTGACATTGCTCAAAATTGTCAGCTCATGGTAATAATCAAAAGCAAACCAGCTCTTAGTTGGGTTTTTTATTGTCTTTAAATTATTGCCTGCGTGTTAGGCGACTGCTCCCACACATCCCCCCCTTTTCAAACATGGCTGCTGCTGCTGCTGAGGCTCCTAGAAAGAGGAAGGGACAACACTCAGTTTAAGCATGGAGTATGTAAAAATCACTTGAAATCTGTGCATTAGACCAACTTCTACAATAAAATGCATAATCACTTCATGACTACAAATACTGAAGATCTTTCCAGCTTACCCAGGTGATTCGACTTCAGTGGAGTGTCACCCTTGTCACTTTGTAGGCTTTTCTCTCCTACGCACATGGAGACCCCGAGGGAGCCTCCTTATGTTGTTCCTCTACAGTGACTTCACAAGCAGGAGTGTTGCTGGCTGACTGAGGGGTAGAGCTGTGTGTTTCTATCCCGGAGGAACCGTGAATGAGACACCATGGAATATGAATGAAGATTCCCCCCAGGCACCCTATAAATTTATTATAAAGTGCTAGATTTTGAAATAACAAAAATAACTTATGAGATTTGAGAAAAGTATAAAAAACTAGAAATTGATTTCTCTTTGGGGTCATGCTAGCCCACAGAATCTGAGTAACAGGCCTGATTTTGTTAACACAAGAGCAGCCCAATTTAGTCTAAAGCAGACAGAATTACTGCGATGGGTGAAAGAGTGGCTCTGAAGGTTCAGGCACTGGGAAGTGAAAAGTAGCCCTGAGTGAACCAACTTATCTAAAAGGGAATAGCAGGTGTAGACAGCTCTGCAGGTTGAGGCGATAAGAAAGCTGGGCAGATGTTGCATTCACTCTAACATCAACTTTGTAGAGGGAGGATCCATAGAAAGGTCACATTTAGGCTTTTGGTTTACTTGGAACCAACTAAGCTTCATTCCAGCAGCTGCATGGGATGCCTACCTTCAAACCAAGGCTTATGATTTTGAAACAACAATATGTTGAGATGTATACAGTTCTTTACACTGTTTTCCAACTGGCTATAAAGAAATACATAAGTAGAGGTAAAATTAGTAGTGCAAAATTACTTAAAATCCTACAAAAAGCAATCCATACTAGTTGGCATTGCTTTTAGTTCATTGGAACTGAAAAAAAAAAGAAACTCTCCCTCCCCACCCCCACAATCCTATTTATCACAGCACCCACTCCAGTCTAAAAGCAAAGTACACAGCCCCTTTCCGAAACTGGACCCTAGTTTTACTATCTGTATAAATTCTTTTAAGTTTCCAGAATCATCTTTCCTGTGCCTGTTTCCCACCCCAGAAATAGGTAACATTTACCTTTTATATCAGTTTAATGAGAGAGGCATCACACACTCATTATGTTGATTCAAGTATCTGATCAGAAGAATAAGGACTGGGTCCTCAGAGAATAAAATACCCGGAAGGCTGTACCCATTTTAGGAAAACCAGGTCTTTACCTTTGCTCTTGCTTCACCTCAGCATTTTCTTCTGCAGCAGAAATAATACATTTAGTCATTTTGGAACAACGGTTTAATACATTCATCATTGCAGGTGCTCTTCCCAGAGTTTTGGCTCTGCAAGTGTTACATGGAGAGTGGGTCAAAGGTGACAAACAAGGTTCACACACAGTGAGGATTTTATGAATCCAGGGTGGGGAACAGTGTGGACAGAAGCACAGGATTAACATAGCTGAGGAACAGATCTATTAGGCTGTCAAAGGCCTGTGTGGCTGCACTGAGCTGGGGGAAGGGGAGGGACAATAAAAGAACAGCAAACTAAAGTCAGAAAAAAATGCTGGCTTCCTGTCCCTTTGCTTCTGGAACTAGGGGGTTGTTATATAATCCAAGCCAGCAGTTTGAGGGATTTGGCTAATAGTTAACTTAATTTTTCTGGAATGTCCTTTTTTTTTTTTTTTCTGTAAGTCAGTCTAAGTGAAAAGAAACTAGAACTCTCATCAATGAATCAAGTGCGGGAGGGGCCAGCTGGGCCAGCGGATTCCCCCTGGACCCCTTACATGTTACTCTTCTCCTTGGCTAAACTTGGAGAGCAGGTTAAATGAATTGTTCCCATTAGCGAGCTGATAGCACAGCTCCGTTAGATGAAGGAGACTCTGTACTTTAAATGTCACCGTGAGGAAAAGGTAGTGCTCATAGAAAAGTTGACAGTACCACTTGTGGCAGTATTTTACTATATAAAACGATGATTTACAGGAAGGCTCAGAGTTTCGGCATAATGTGCAATAATAATAAGACCTATGACAGCTTGTAAGTGATGTAGGACTCTGCAGCCTGGTGACTTGTCTGCGGCTCAGTCGTGGTAGGAGCAGTGCTTTGCGTGACACTTGATATCTAAGGCTGGCTCATTCTTGGATTGAGGCTCCTGTCTGAGTCTCGCTCACTGTCTGATTAGTCACTTTTGTCTTCAAATGCTGGAAGTAAAATCCTGAAAGTTTACTTACTTCATCCACCTACGTTTTATAGCTGCTTTTAAAGCACCCTGCCAAAAAGTGACATAAAGTATGACTGTTGAAGGAAACACACTAACAGTCAGGAGGAAGCTGATTAAGCTGAAAGCTTCCTCATGTCTGAGTTGAAAGCCATCGTCCTTATCAGTGTTGACATCAGAGGGATGACTTGTTTTCTTGGTCTTAACCTTGGAAACTGAGGCACAGGTTTCATTAGTGTAAATAGAGAGGAATAGAATTGGTCATCTTCATTCTATAGCAGTTGTAAGGATTATTTAAAATACTTAGATCATATATCAGCAGCTTTTGAAACACAAGTAAAGAAATAATCAGGGTGTTTACAGGGGAGAATACTATCACACATAGCAGAATGAGAGCAACACATTCTGAGAATTTCATCCTTTGGCAGCTGCATGCTTCCTTCACTGGGACATAACAAATTCCAATATTCCCTCACCATCAAGTGAAGTTATGTTCCTAAGATGTATCATGGTTGACAAAATTGTGATCGAAAAGGCTAAAACCTCATTGAAAACAGAAATTTAATGGAGGGGGAAGAGACTAAAGATTTGTTTTCATAAATAAAACAGATGAATATGTATACAGAATATACCTGTATCTGTTTCCTACCCTAGTAGCACATTCTTTGGCTATTGGAGAAATACTATTAATGCATATTCAAGGTCACAGGTAGCCACTTGCACATTTCCTGTAAGGTAAACAGAACCTTGTTTCAAAGTTTTCCAATATGGCTTAAATTTTTCTATTATGAAATTTTCAAGCATATACAAAGAGAGACAATAGTGTCCAGATTCAACACTGAGCTAGATTTTGCTACATTTGGTTCATCTATCCCTTTTTCCTTTGTTAAAGCATTTTAAATTCAATCCCAGCCATTGTATCATTTCATCCCTGCATATTTTAATATGTGTCCTGCTTGAACTAAAACACTTGCTACACTCACATTCTTCCTTGTTACTTTTCAAGGCCACTCAGAAAAGTTTTGTGATTGTTATTTTGTTTTGCTTTGTGGGCCTACTTGTCACATGAATCATTTTCCCTTTTTGTATCTGCCCCCGTGATCCAGCAGAGTATCAGTAAAGAAATGACATTGCCATATTATAGTTAAAAAGAACTATCTACAGTGTACCCCTGCACAAAATAATGTGTGAACGAAAAATGAATTAAAAAGAATGATCCAAAACTCAGGTATCAAATAAAAATAATAATCAGCGAGGGATTCAAAATTTAGGACTATAGAAATATAAAACAGAACTATCATAAAAATAAAGTTTAAAAATTAATTTGGCAAAGAGGGTTTTGCCAAATAGCTATTTCCTATTAGTCCCAGTGTAATTCAATGTCGATGACATCCTGACTTTATTTTAAAATCACTTTGAATAGGAGGGAAAGTGTTAAACCCAAGTTAACCTCAGAGCTGTTAGATCTAAGAACTCTGGGTACAGAAATCACTGTTTCCAAAAGAGCTTTCTCAGTCTCTTAAATGGGAGAGGGGAGCTCTTCCAAATCACCACGTCTGAGAAGCCATGCAGCCCTGCATCTTGCAATAGCACAGGGCTAAGTGGAAATTTTTCTGTAGGTTCTTTATTATCCCAGAGCCAATATGAGATTAGCTTTACAAGTTGGGTTATAACCTTTACAACGTTTGTGCTGGGGATCCGTTAACAAGATCATAGAGATCTCTCTAACAGATGAAGCAGGCATGCCCTGTGTTCAGCTATGGTAACAAGCAAATCAATTTTTATCAGAAGTGTTTAAAAGTGCGATTTTAACTTTGCTATTGATTCCCTGACCTCTGCATTGGGTCCTGGGTTAGTGTGTGTTCTCCACCTTCTCAGTTTTTTGTATATGCCCTTCCAATTTCCCATCATCTTTACAAACTTCTTCCATGTCTCCAAACCACCATTTACTGCTTGTTTCGCTATGTAGCTGTCTCTCATGTTCTCTGCACATTTCCATAGACGTTGGGGTCACCAAGCACGTAGCTTTGGGGAGCCATCTTTCACTCATTCAATAACTTTTTTGAGCTTCATCTGAGAAGACATACAACAGCTGAACAGTAGAATATCAGAAGCAGAGAAGTAGAAGAAAATCATAGTCACATGGAGAATGAGGTGTGGAAAGCACAACTGTGGAGTAGCTTGCCAGGAAACATCCTGGAGGTGACTGTTGAGCAGAGACTGAATGGATGTGAGGGAGAACTGGAGAGACTCGTGGGAAGTCAAAACAGGGCAGAGGAAATTAGAAGAAGGAACCGGAGGCCAGAACAAGATAAGAACATTAGAGAAAATTCTGCTGGCTAGTGGAGAAGCACGAGAGGAGTAGGGCAGAGATGAGGACCCATGGTTGGAGAACCAGGCACGCTGGTAGACCTTTGTGAACTGGGAAGAAGTTTGAGCAGGAGACTGACTGTACCTGATTTTCAGTTTACAAAGTCAATCTGGCTCCCGTGAAACTTTGAAATGATGCTGTCGAAGTTGTTCCTGAGTCCATTTGTCGTGTCTCGCGTGGCTATGGGGAGACTTGATTGCACCTGGACCTTGGATCCCACAGAGTGGCAGGCTCATTCACTGCCCCTAGTTATTTGGTTTACTTGGAGCCCGTCATTGAATCCCTCTCTGTCCCAGTTTTCTGTCCTTTTTCTTTGGATCACTCTCAGATCCAGCAACTGGTGATTCTAAGTTGTGAACTCGAGTAATTTCCTGTTTGTGAGGGCAAAGACTACAAAGTCCTGTAGCTGAGAGACCAGAGGCCATGATGGCTCACATGAGGTGGAAGTTCTTTTCTCTGTTCTGTGGTGTTAGAGCCAGTGAAGGCTGCCAGGGAAGCCCTACTTATGAGGCTGTCCAGGACACAGGGTGGCCTTACCCAAGTGGATGGAGCTGAGTCATGGCCTCATCCAAGTTCCAGTCCATAAGAAGAGGGAGACACAAAATACCCAGGAAAGCAGTTTCATTTTGAGCGACATGGAAGTTACATAGCCTTATGCCTATATTTCTTGGCCAGAATCTTGGCTTATGCCCATTCCTAGTTCCAAAGCACTTTGGGAAATGTAGTCTGTAACTGGGCAGCTGAGTGCCCATCTAAATCTTGACTATCATGGAGAACGGGGATGGAACTTGGGGGAGAGGGCAACAAGAAAACTGCCACTCCCTGTTTTTGAAAGATCCCAGAGTATTATCAGAGACTTTTTTTTTTTCATTCCATAGGGCTGATGTGACAAGCTGGGTGACTTAAAACAAAAATTTGTTATCTCATTGTCTGGGTGCTAAGAAAGCCAAAGCCAAGGTGCTGACCAACAAGGCAATACTCCCTCTGATGGCTCTCTTCTAGCTTCTCTGGTAGTTTCTGCTAATCTCTACCTTATATGTAGCTGTGTCACTCCAATCTCTGCCTCCATCTTCACTTGACATTGTTCTCTGGGTATCTTCTACGTCTATGATTCCCATCTCCCTCTCCCCTCTCTTATGAAGGCAGCACTCAATGGATTTAGGGCCCACGCTAGTCCAGAGTGATCTTGATTACTTCTGTAAAAATATGATTTCCAATAGGGTTACCTTCACAGGTACCAGGGGCTAGGACTGGAACATATCTTTTTGGGATAGGGAGATGAAACTCCACCTATTATAACCTTCTTAAGACTAAAAGAAAGAAGAGCTCTGCTAGTTGAAATCAAACAAATTACGACAAGTTCTATCAATCTTGTAAAGAGTCAATGTTTGTTTTGAAGCTCAGTGCCACCTTTGTGCACAACCCAAAGACACATTGGCCTTTCTTTGTTAACTGTTTTTATATGGAACATTCCAATGCATTGCTGTCAGGTATGTTATTTAGGTAATACAATTCAGTGACCATTGACACTTTTCTGCTCTGCACTTTCTATGTTATTTGATGATCACTAAAGCCCCATGATGGCAGTGTTCTTCCTTCAGTTCTATAGAAGTTGAAACTAAGGCTCATTCTAAGTAACTTACAAAGAGTGAAATGACTAGTTGATGGTAAAGTGGGACTTGCAACCTGGAGCTTCCTGACTTCAAAAATCCTGCTCTTTTTAAATTTTTTCTTTTTAAGTTTTTTTTTGGTGGCACTGGGGTTTGAACTCAGGGCCTCACATTTGCTAGGCAGTCGTTCTACCACTTGAGCCACTCCTTCACCATAATTTTTTCTTCTAAATTGACACATACTAATTGTATTTATTTATGAAGTATGGTATTTTAACTTAGTACGTGTATATAATGTATAATGATCAAATCTGGGTAATTGGCATTTCTATCTCATTTCTTTGTATTAAGAGCCTTTGGTCTTCTCTCTTCTAGTTATTCATATGCATAATAGATTGTTGTGAAGTTTAGACACCCTCCTGTGCTGTAGGAAGTCCCAGGGACTTCCTAGGGGATGCTGACCAAAGGTCTGGCATGTGCCTCGAGGGATCTGTGATCAGTCTCTGAGGCTGCACCCACTTTGCAGTGACCACCAGAGCCTATAGTCAGCTCTATTGCTGGCACATGGTGACAGGGTAGATAGGACTTACAGTCACTAGCATAAACAAACTTCCATTTGGTCGGTAGCTAAATGATGCTTGTTTTCCCAGAAATCAAAAGTTGTCTGATATCAGTGCCCAGGTCTCTCACTGCATTATCTTAGAGCATTATATAAAACACATTGAGCTAAGCAAAGCTTATTTTTAAGACCTTTTTCAGCATGTTGATTGTGCTTCCTGTTAATCAGATTACACATCATCTTGGGCCCTCCTGAAAGAAGCCAGTTCTGCCATTGTCCTTTTACTTCTGCCTTCACATGGTGTTCCTTAGAAAGTGTAGTGCAATTAGTAGTTGCCATAGCAAACTGGGTCTCCTAGTGGTCACAAAGAGATGTTTGCAATAATAAAAACCAATATCAAGTCAGCATTGCCATTTGTTATTTCATTGTATCCTCGCAGTAGCCCTGTGAGGTAAGGATTTCAAAATCAACTTTTCTTTCTTATTATTAAAATTTTATTTATGCAGTTCTATTATAGAAATTTAGGAAATATAGGCAAATAAATGAAAAAGTTATCTGTATTCCCCCTATCCAGGGACAGCCATTCTCATTAATCTGATATGTATATGTTTAGTCTTTTTTCTATATATATTTATTTATTCTTTTTTGATAGAAGAGTATTATATTAATATTAATATATTAATATTATATTATATATTATTATTATATTATTAATATTATATATTAATAATATATAATATATTGTTAATATGTTATATTATATATTAATATAATATTAATTATATTAATAATATAGTACTATTATATATTATATTATTTCTCTTAATATAGCTAGAACATTCTTCTCTGATATTCATGCTTCATTATTTTAATGATGGCAGGGTATTCTATTAGATAGATATAGCATGGCTTATCTAAGTCATGTATTGATTTTTATGTGGTTCCCCCCATGATGCCATGATAAAACCCCTTATGTGCATCAATGATTAACTCCTAAGACTGCAATTCTAGTGACTTTAAAATGAAAGAAGAAATCTTAACTCTTTTTTAGAATTGAGGAAACTGAGACTTAGAGAGGTTGTCTTGCCCACAATCACACATCTGGTAAGTCACAGAGCTAGGAATAAAGCTCAGGTTCCCAGGTTCTAAGTCCCATAAGGGAAGGTAGGTTATGCCTCTAGTCTAACGACCAAATTCTTTATAAAATATGTGAATACAATGCCAGACATGGTGGTACATACCTGTAATCCCAGTACTCAGGTGGGAGGCTGAGGCAGGTAGATGGAATTTGAGGCCAGCCTGGGCTACCTAGTCAGACTGTGTCTCAAAAAAAAGGTATGTGAATGCAAAATAAATACTTTGATGACTTCCTTCTTTTCTTGAATTGTTACCCAGCCATGGGCAATTAAGATAATTGCCTAAAGTTCTGTGATCAGAGTACAGGAGAAGCTGCAAGCAGTGATGATTTAGTATTTAATGATTGCTGCTCTCATTAATGTTTATAACTTTCTTCTTCAAAAATAGTAATAATGTTGATTTTTTAAAAAAAACCTTTATGTACCCTTGGTTTCCAAAACATTATGGAACAATTAACATCACCTCTCTCTTCTAAATCTTTGTTTTTTATCTCCTTGGGTCCTGGACTTTCCCTCTTCATATGTTCTGACAGTGGGGCTCATTGACTCCAAATTTAGAATGAATTCCCATTGTTTCCACTTTGGCAGATTTCTCCTCTTTCCTAGGTGGTTCAAACATGAGTGAACTCATGGAATTATTCTCTCCTTCATTACAATCAGTAATACCCTTGGTCTATCCTTGCTTCTGACTTTGTTATGGGGGTTTCATTTCTTCCTTCTTTACTTGCCTTGACTTGGTATGCTGACCAGAATTCATGATCCATGAGAGATGATGTAGGCTGTATATATAATAGCACAATATAAGCAAAATGGCCATAATGTCTGACTTGCTTTGGGACCAGTAACTCTATAATCTTTGGATCATCCTTATCCAACCAATTCTTGTAGCTTCAACTTTGGGAATTACAGCTACAGTCATGTGTTTACAGATGTCACCTACAGACAGTTCCAAGTCAGTACATGTCCCTATTATTAGTGACAAAGATAAACAGTTACAACAAATTTCAGAAGTACATGAATTAAGTATTTCCTGGAAAAGTATGAATTTTTCACTTATAAAACTACTCAGTTCCAGAAGGCTAAACTATGAATTCATACCTCTGCTCAGAGCTCCAAAATCAAATGCAAACCAACCAAATAAGATCTCATGGGCAGGTCCATTTTCAATACAAAAATTGTGTAAAAGAAATCAATGTGAAAGAATAAGGACTCTTATGACTCTTACTGTGCCTTTGGGCTAATCATGCATGTGACACAAGCAAGAGAAATTACCTTCCTTAGGCATGGACATTTCATAAAGCATTGAATAGTAGTCTCTAAGAGGAAAGATGGATGTTTCCCAAATAAGGTTAGTCTCAAGATTTCGTCCTAAGATAGACTGATGGTCTCTTTGTGTTGCCTTTTCTGGGGGACCTGGAATGAGGCTTTGTCCTTGGAACGGTTTTGTTAAAGATAAAGGAAGGACTTAAAAGAAGACATACCCCTGGTCTGACTGTCCAAAATTAAAAGATATTTCTGGGCACAAGTGTCAGAAAATATGACCTAGAGATGGAGTGCAATCAGACAAAAAAAATTTTAATTCAAAAAACAGAAAAAATTCCTCTTATCCATTCCTGTAACCATTTTTCAAACTAAAATGGAATTTTTTTCATGGTGTAAAAAGCACCTTGGTGGGTAAGAGAGCTGAAATATTATTACTGAAACAGCTCAACCTAGGCTCAACTGTAACATAAAAGAAACCTCATATTAAAGCATTATTAATGTTCATAATTAGTATTTCTAAATGATTTTAAAGGCTTTTTGTGCAATTACAAAATGTTTGATTGTTGTAACATTGCTAATGCTTTGATGCCTTCTGCCTGTTGTCCTTGGTCCCTGTAACCCTGACACATAATTTATTTCTTTTTATGAGTGAACTCTAAGCATTAATGTCCATTAAGAATTTTTGAAACAAAGTTCAGAGATTACTTGGAACACTTTCAGTAATATGTACTGATTATCATTAATAGTTCTTTTGTCCTAGACAAGGACATTGTTTTGTAACATCATTTTGTTTGGCGAGGCTCTACTGGGGCTGTATCCGGATCTGCCTCCTGCACAGATTTTCTCCTTGACTTTGTATAGAATGAACAAGTTCATCAGATAGCTCAGGATGGAGTAGGAGGAGGCTAGAGGACCAGCACAAAGGGATACCTTCTTCTTTGTGAAACAATTGTTGACCATTCAAAAAAAGGGCTAAATGCTGGGCTTTATTTCTTAGCTAACATTTGTTAGCTGCATATAAACTTCTGATTTAACTGCTAGCTCCTTTTTGATGAAGTCAAAAATCAGTGAGGAGGAACACAGGCTAGAAGCCAGGAGACCACAACCCCTGAAGTGTGCCCATTGAAAATATGGCAGGGAGGAGGTTAAGTGTTACAAGTTTTAATTGAAAAATTCTTACCTGGGCGCTAGAACACTTACTTCCTGAAATATACACCTGTTTAACAACAGTGTTGTAGTTGGTATGCATGTGTCTGCCCAAGGGATATCTCTCTGTTTAATGCAAAGTATATTCACAAAGTATATGACATTAGAAACATCTTTAGCAGGAAAGAGGCACTGTGCTCTGTGTCCCATGTGAACCATCCTAAATCTTACCATAAATCTAGCACATAGAATTTTACACACACACTTTTTTTTTCAGTACTATGAATCAAACATACGGCCTTGAACACGTTAGGTAAGCACTCTACCACTGAGTTATATCCCCATTTCTATCCCCCTTTTATGGGTTGGGACACAGAGTTTCAAGAGATTAAAACATTCACCCAAGATCTTATAACTTTAATAACAAGCATGCTATACAACTCAGACATTTTATGAGGAGGGAGTCTATGTCTTGAGGGTCAGATCTGGACTCCTTCTTTTCTAGGAATTAAACAAAAAGTCAGCGTGGAAACCAAGTGAAGCATCATGAGTTGGACCAAGTGAAGACTGAGTTATCATTCAGTCTGTCTCTTTCTTCTTGCTATGGTCACCTGAAATTTAGGAATATTAGCATATTTGAAAAATAAAAGTAAAAGAACAATTTCAGTACATTTTAGTTACTTTTAATTTTAGTTTTCTCATTTGTTTTTATAGCAACACAGAATTATCCAGGTTTATGATATCTCTGCCTCAACAGTTATTAAATCATTGCAAAAGAGGACACAAAACTGAGGCCAGTAGGAAAAGGGGACCAGGAACTAGAGAAAAGTTTAGATCAAAAAGAATTAACCTAGAAGGTAACACACACATACAGGAAATTAATGTGAGTCAACTCCCGGTATAGCTATCCTTATCTCAACCAGCAAAAACACTTATTCCTTCCTATTATTGCTTATACTCTCTCTACAACAAAATTAGAGATAAGGGCAAAATAGTTTCTGCCGGGTATTGAGGGGGTGGGGGGAGAGGGAGGGGGCAGAGTGGGTGGTAAGGGAGGGGGTGGGGGCAGGGGGGAGAAATGACCCAAGCCTTGTATGCATATATGAATAATAAAACAATTAAAAAAAGAGAAAAAAAAAAAAAAGAGGACACAAGACATACAAGGTTGCATATTGGCAAGGTGGCAGGGAGAGACTTGTCCAGAATGTAGGGCTTCTGGAAATGCTAGTTTAGTAATTGTCACATCTGGGAAAGAAGAAAGATGCCATCTCTTACAAAAAAAGAAAGAAAGTTAAAATTAACTTGGTACCCAGACAATTGCCTAGAAACTAAGAGACAATAAAAAGCCCATCAAGGAAGTTAATTGGTCCAAGATTTGGCACTGATTGGAAATATCAGATTACATTCCTAAAGTGCTCTGCTGTGGCATGACTCTAACTCTGAAACTTTTCTCTGCTGATAAGCGTGACAGTGACAAATTTGTGGTATTTTCATGACATTTCCTTTGCTTTACCTTGAAGCATGGTTGGCTAAATTGAGCCAGGCAATCTTGCTGCATTGCTAACCCTCCTTTGCTTTGGGTGGAGTTTTTAGGGGGTGGGGTTTTTTTTTAATTTTAGTTTTGGGGATTTTAATTGACAATTTAATAGTACTGTCATATTGTAAAGCACTCTAAAGACATTATCTGGAAATGGCCCAGGTGTGTGTGTGTGTGTGTGACCTGAGAGAAATATGAGGAGTCTTAGAACTTCATCAAAAGATACCATTTTTCTCCAGCCCACATAATTTTTAAAGACCCCCCAAGAGAAGTGTTTCCCTTACTTACATAACCTTTTGTTAGTACTGCCTTCTTTCTTCTTTGGTTTTAAAGGCAAGAAGAAAAAGTTTCAGGAGGTTACTTTTGATTATGAGCTATATTGGATTTTTTTACAGTGAGAAACAGATCTAGCAGCCTGTTGTTTAGAAAGAGATAATTTAGTTTGAGAGCTTAGAAGCAGGGCAAGGAACCATCAATCGATGAACCAGAAGGGAAATTAAGAAACCATATAGTTCAACTACCTCATTCTACAAATAAGAAAACTAAGGCCTCAAGAAATTAAACAATTTGCACAAGCCATCCACTGAGTTCCTTTTGGGCTTAGTGATGTGTGTGTTTTTGTTTGGAAACTTGGTTCTACAGCATCATTTACCACAACTCCACCACATGGCTATCTCTGCAGAGAGCATTCTCTGCTCTGTGGCCTGTTGGTGAAATCTCTAGAGAAGGATCTTGGTGTTCTTCCCAGTCACTTGGAAATGAATCAAAATCTTCACAACAGCCAAACTCAGTTGGACATCCTTTGGTGGTGGCGACCAACATCATTTGTCCATCCCAATCAGTAATCTCATTAGCAGTGAGCAGGTAGTTTGGGGTCTAGAATAGAACTTGGAACTTGACTCTCTGTTTCTTTGCTCTTTTCTAGCAAGTATGATATTTTCTACTCAGAGCACTTGGTCAAGAGCTATAGTCCTGGACTCTGACTCTATGTGAAATCCAGGGACATTTTAAGAGATGAAAACATAGCTTTCAGTAGTATATGGTAATTCAATTTTGTTAAAATATACTGTGTAGATTGCTCACTCTTTAGCAAATAATAAATAATTAGAAATTTTATCACACTTTCCTGTTATGAAAGCTCTTACTTAATTTTAAAATATGTCCACAAGTCTTTGTAAATTATGGTGATTATAATTAATTTTAAAGACCAAGGAGTTCAGGGCTCAGAAAATGTAAGTGGCTTCCCCAAGGTCTCAGGCAAGAGGCAGGAAAGCACACAGACTAGGAATGGAGGCTCAGGCCAGCTTGCTTCCAGATTTAGTTCTCACACACCTGTTCCTGAGTGCAATTGGAGGTCTTTTACTTCTTAATACTCATTGTGATCTGTCTTTAGGAAACTTCATTCTCCAAGAACTTTTGGTTCAGAGCTGCTGGGGCTGCTAGTAGCACTAAGATTTGATAAGGTTTTTGACATTTTGGTTTTGTCTGAAAGTCTTTCCCCTTCCACTTAAGGGAGAAAAATTGGCAATGTATCACCACTGTGATCTGGCAGAGATTGAGCTTCTTGGTGGGAAAATCAGGAGTTTTACAATTTCTGTTAAATGAAAAGAGAAAGAAAAAGGAAGTCTCATCCACCACATAAGGATGAGAAAATGACTGCGGGTTAACAAAGCAGGGCACACATGCCCACTGAGAGTGTAGGCCCAGTTGGACACTTGTAGCTATTTCAAGCAGAAAGATTCCTGGAAGAAAGTTCTCTTTCTTCTAGAATAGTCTGGAATAGTCTCGATCCAACTCAGTATGTCTTTAGTTGGAAGGACTGTGGTTTCCATGTTTTTACATCAGTTTCTGTTTGAGTGTATCTTTCACCAAAGTCCAATTTGAGGATCCCTGGTTTAGACAAGGTTGAGAATAGGGCTCCAAAGGTTTAAATTATTATGCATCTGAATGCTAAGAGCTGTACCCCAGGAGGTACAGCATTTTCTTGAGTATTTACTCTTTTTAGAGATATTACCTATACGAGGGTTTTGAAGACTTGCCATGGGCATACTTTTCCTCTAATATTAACTTCCATAAAAATACTTTTTCATTATGATAATGTCCCTGAGCCTTGGTTTCCCAATCTGTGAAATAAAAAGTACACCTTTTTTGTTGTTTTCTTTCTTCTCTATATTTCTATGGAGTAGTTTATTATAAAAGTAGTACAGGTTCTATAGAGAAAGGTGGGAGACAAATTCAAATCATTAGCAGGACCATGATTGCTATTTTTCAAAGGAGGAGGACAAGCAGTTTCAATATATTTTCTGATTATTCCATTGAATTTATCTCACGTGTTTGCGTTGCCTTTGTTTGTTCAGTTTTTCTAGGAAAATATAATTCTGTGTTCTAAATAGCTACTAAGGAAAAAATAAAATATAATACACAGTCATATATCCCAAATTAGAAGATATTAGTGCTATTTTTTAAATATTGCTTTGGGGAGATAGGTATATGTAAGATTTTCTTCATAAAATTTGTTTAGTTGATGAGTATGTCTTCATTGTATATAAGAAATATAATTTACATTATATTTGTAGGTTAGGGCTGCCAGATAAAATACACAACACTCAGTAAAAATTTGAATTTAAGATAAACAACAAATTGGTATATGAAATTCAAATTTTAACCAGGCATCTTGTATTTCATCTGCTAAATCAATCAACCGTAATACAAGCATAATCTCCAATTACTTATATTGAACACTGACAGTTTAACAAAATGAAGGGACCAAGAGCTTGCTCTGCTGCCAACATCTCTCTTTCTGCTGGAGACAGAGATGAGAAGTTTGAGCTTCATGCCTGCCACTGTGACCTCTAAGCTCAGGAAGCTTTCCTGGAAAGAGTTTCAAACTCTATTATTGTTGTAATCATCATGAAAATATTTGATGAGAACACTACATCACGCTGTATAATAAATTTAAGTAGAAAAGTCAAAGCGGAGGTATTTTCATCAGACCCTTGGATATCAGAAGAAAATAGTTCCACACTCAGCGAATATAGATAGATCTGTTTTGGGTTGTGTTCAATCCAATTGTGTGGAAGTTTTGAATAATCAGGAGTGACAGCCTAAGCACTTTCTCTTCAAAGTGATTTTACAGAAAGTACCATTTCCTAAGGAAAGTACACACCAAAGTCTCATAATGCTGAAAGAGCACTAATGTATCAATTTATTGGGGCTGGTGTCAAAAGCGAGAGTTGCAAATTGTATTCAGATTTTAGACCTCACTCACTGTCACTCGCTGTAGGGGGAAGTAAGACCCTATGGTAAATGTTACTTTGAAAACTTCTAGAATATTTTTGTATTCCCACCTGAGCACCTTCAAGAATCTTTGCAAAAGGGTCTAACTTCACTTTGTAAAGCCAAAGCAAACATGTTGAAAAACAATAGTTTAATTTTCCTCCATAAAAAGGGGGAAAATGACTTTTGAGTTGGGCTTTGTAATTTCAACTTCCCTAAATAAGGCCTTTGGAAAATTGTGGGGGGAACAAGGGTGTGATTTTGGTCGTGGTGCACAACTCTGGAACTTTTCTTTTTTCTTAATATCTGTCATGGATTTTTGGTAACAGATTTCCTCCCTGTAGGACATGTTCCATAGTTAAGTAACAACTTTTTCTTTCCAAAGGAGGGTTAAATAGTTGCCTTAATAACTTGAATGAAAAAAAAAAATCAAGGTTTACCACAGTTCTTAGTCAAAATGTCTTCAACAGTTTGAGCCTATTTAGTCTTGAGAATATCTCCCAAGAAGAATGAAGCATAAAATGAGTTCAAAATGCAGTATTTCTGACCTGGAGATAGGACTGTTTGCACTGAATCATGCATGTCATAGTAAGGTCTTATGGCTAACTCCTGCTTGGTTCCATTTGTCACCTGCCACCTATAAATCATCTTGGGAACACAAGGGTAGTGACTCATGAATCCTGCATACTTTCATGCTGGTATGTCCCATACATTTATAGAGAAGTAGCAGGCATTCCTTTTCTGCCCCTCAGGAGTATGGACACACAGGTAAATTTTGTGGATATATTTTCCCAAAATACATATTTTGTGGATTTTATTTTACCATAAAACATTCTGTTTCACTTGAGCAGGAAGGGACATTTTCATTAAAAAGTATCCATAGTGTCTATGGCCAGGCCAAATTAGTTGCTTCATTGCTTCACTCACCTGTCAGAGTAAGTTGACCTACTCTGCTCTCTTGCATGTCTTAAGTCTGCTCCACTCTGCCTATTAACAGGATCATCTTCCTGTACACAGTAAAGAAACAAGTCTCTCATCCTGTTTCACCCTGTTTCATGCCTGCCTGTGCTGTTTCTTCTTACCACAGAACTTCTTAAACTACTGGGTGATGTTCAGGCTCTGTCATTCACAGTTGCATGGCTTTGGGGTAGGTGTAGAGACCTGCATTGCAAGATTAAAATGTGTCCTTCTAAACCTTCAAAAAAGAATAACCCTAGTGTAAACTCCTTTCAGAGAAGGGCAAGGAGAGGGTGAAGGGGGGATGAATATGATCAAAGTGCTTCATATGCATGTATGAAAATAATGCAACCCATTAAAATTGTTTAAGACAGAAAGAAGGGATTAAAAAGTAATAGAATGAATTTGATCAAAGTACATTATATGCATGTGGGGAAATATCACAATTGATATACATAACAAATAAGAGAGAGAAAAAGAAAATGTCATGGTTGAAAACTTAATGGAAAAACATTATTCTAGTTATTTAAAAATGTCTTTTTTTTTTCTTTTGGTGGTACTGGGTTTGAACTCAGGATTTTGTGTTTGTGAGGCAGGCGTTCTTCCACTTGTGCCACATCTCCTGCCCTTTTTGCTCTGGTTATTTTTGAGATAGGGTCTCACTTTTTGCCCAGCCCAACCTGGACTACAATCCTCCTATTTTATGTTTCCTACTGTAGCTGGGATGACAAGTGTGAACAATCACACTCAGCTCTTTTCCTGTTGAGCTAGGGTCTCACCAACTTTTGTTACCTTGGCTGTCCTGGAACCAGGATCCTCCTTATCTTGGCCTCCCAAGTAGCTAGGATTAAAAACCTAAGCTAATCATATAGACAGATGTATGTAGATATGCATATGAAATTAAAAATAAAGTGATTGTGTGCAGAGGGTAAGATTTTTTTAAAAGCCTGTCTCTCTCCTTCACCATCTGAACAAAATGTGTCCCTCAGCACTCTGTGCATGACATAAGTTCAAAGCACTCCCAGGGCACTTTCTTACCTTTGACATTGTTTCTTCTCTTCCAGGTATCTCAGTAACAAAGAAGACACATACATGTAAGTAATGTATACTTTTTTTATCCAAAGTTTTCTGAAGAGTTGGAATTCGCATATGTCTGGCTGCTGTGACCCTTCAAGTATAAACTAATGTTTCAGCTGTGATCCATGGTCAATAGAGGTCATATTTTCAACCGTAGTGCTCGGAAGTGGCACATCTCCACCTGTTTGTATTGACTGTGTGTTGAAGAATGAGGCTAGACATATTCTGATGGATCCTAGTGTTTCAAGCCATGAATCTGTAGAGAAATCATGAAACCTAGCCAGGAGGATCAATTACTTACTGATCACCCTTACTCTGGATCCTTCTTACAGGAATAGGTATGTTTCTAGGAAACATCACCTTGATTTCTTTTAACCTTTGATCTCCTTGTCCTCACCACTAGTTCACAAATAAGGCTGTTTTGTTCTTATGTCTGTGGAGCAGAGATTTTGACTGGGGATTGTGGTGCTGTTGCAGGACCATGGGCAGGGCCTATGAGGCCCTGGTAAATGGCAGTGGTGGTTTGATGTGGAAATGTGTGCTGGATTTCTGCTCTGTATTCATCCCACTTCTTAGGTTCAACCGCTTTCATCAATTGCCTTCATTCAAACTACACCATAAGTTGATAAAACACGTCAATGTAAGGTGCTGTGACTTGTAATTGTAGCAATAATGTTTGACTGTGCCTTCAACCTCAGGATGAAATAATATATCATTGACACAAGCAGTCAACTTTCACTGTACTTGACCAGCATATTACTTAGGCTTTGAATCAATGGTGTCATTAGAATTCGATGACTGTTATAGACCACAGCTATGTGCTACCCATGAGATGTGTTTGGGCATCTTTCTAAGGCAAGCGGTGGAGCTATTTTTTTTTTTTTGGCACAATATAGGAATGACAAGGCTATACCTCCACATTTTTCTTCATTACACTTTTTACATTTTTTATTTCATGTGAATCATTTGGGGAAAAAATATCTGTGTAACATGAAAGTAGTTTAGCTTGTGCCTCAGTTGCTTCTTGAAATCTGCTCTTGGGTTTGTCTGTCTGTCTATCTGTATTTGTAGAGAACAAAAATGTAAAAAAACAAAACAAAACAACAAAAACAAAAAGCATCAAACTCAGTGAGAAGTTGCCTGACTTTTAGGGCCCAGTCCTGCAGTCCCTCCACATGGCTCTCTCACGGTTTCCACGAACATTTATCTGAGGAACGAGGAAAGGTCTGGCCCACGCTAGACACATGACCAGGATGGCACCTCCATCTCTCAATGCACACTTTCAGTTGGCTGTCCCTCCATCAGAGTAGTGTATGATCCTTAGCTTTTTGGGGGTTGTTTTGTCGTTGTTCTTGTTGTTCTTGCTGTTGTTGGTGCATAATTGAGCTCATGATGACTGAGAGATTGACAGTGCAGGCGACTGAAGTCCTCTGTATATCCGCAGGGCAGGCATGGTACAGCGCTTCCTTGCACAGCCTTGCCCATGAGCTCGTCCCTGGCCTGGAGGGACCCACTCTAGAGGTGGTAAGTAATTCAGTCTTTCTGCTAGCTCAGTCCTGGGCCTCTCCCAAACAGGGGCTGATGATTGTGCCTACTGTTTATGGTGGTTTGGGGTATGGACTCCTGGCCACCTGGCAATATACAGAAAGCTGCTGACTCTTTGTATTGTGACTTGGCTTTTAGATAACAAGTAGACAAAGCCATTAGTTCAACTCCATTGGACAAGAACAGTGTACCTCAACTAATGAGACAACTTGAGACATAGACTATAGACGTTGGTAATCTACAGACAGTCTATCTACAAAGACATTCAAGAAATCGTCATCCCTGGAAATAGTTACATTGACCTATGGTAGAAATTCATGGAAGGTCTTAGGTGACAGCATGAGAGTAGTGGCTAGTAAGGAAAAAAAAAAAAAAACTGATGTTCCAATCTTAGGCAATACAGCTGGGTGGGCCTTTTAGCAAAGACTAAGAGAATTTCATCAGCTTTTTAAGCCACCCTGCTACTTTAAAACAAAATTGAGGTATAACCAGAGTGGGTAGACTTTGAGTGCCTTTCTAACCTTGAAAATCATAAGGAAAATGATTAGACATTAAGTATAAAATAATATAGAAAGACTGAAGGTTTCTTTATATATCTGAGCAGGATTTAGATCAGAAATCATATTAGGGGTTCTTTGGGGTTGATGTTTACTTTTATGATTTGAGGGACAGGGCCCAGAAAATAAAATGGCCCAATGATAAGTTGGAAAGAATAGCACCTGAATACACAGTTGACATAAAACTTTGCACATGACAGAGAGAAATTGAATTGTCTCAGTTGCATGGTTGTGAAAGTTTTCCATGCCTTGGAACATGGAGATTGTTTTTGTCACCCAACTTGGCAGACAGTCCGTCATATTTCTGATCTTAGCATCTCTCCAGGGCCTACAGTTTGTGAGGAAGAAGAAAATCAATCAGTTCTTTCTCTAATGACTTCTTCTTTAGCATCTGTCGGATTTTTCTTGAAAACTGAACTGTCCTAACTTGCCTACAAGTTTTTTTTAAGATATTAAATTCCAGCTCCTTTTAAATCATCTTGACATGTGTTCTTCAAGAAGTTTCACTATTAGTGAAGTATATGAATTCATTTTTGGTACTGGCTCAAATTTTCCATTTTTAGCCAGAGTTCTGGAAGCCTTGGTCAAGACTTGACTACATAATCATAGACAGACAAAGTCACCCCAAATTAGCAATTTCAACCTGAATTTCCTAACTGCCCTCACAGAGAGATTGTTCAACTTACAAATTAATATGTACCATGGCAGAATATATTATCAGACCAGTGTGTTTGCTCACAGGTACACCAGTCAGAGGTGCAAGAATTATAAAATGAACCTGAATAGTTGTGACACTTGATAATTTTTTAGGCCACCTTGCTTTCTGGAACTTACAAGTATTGCTTCTTTTTAAAAAATGTTTTGGGTGAGGTGAGCCATGAATTCTCTTAAAAGATTTGCTCGTTAGCTTCTGAGCAGTCCATGAACATAGTCCTTGGAGAATTCAGGTTCTGCCTTCCTAAGAAGGAAACCCTCAGTGTTTTAACTCTAGTTGGCCCACAGGGGAAGAAAAAGCTTGGGGCTTCTAGTGCAAAGTCATCATAATCAAATTGCTCGAGGAATTCTTACATTGGTGATGTTTTTCAATTGTTGATAGGAAATGTTGCTATTGGTTTTTGGTGTGTGAACACGAAAGAGAGTTTTTACTTGTGGGATAGGGACATACTAGATCAATTTTGCACTGTGGTGTGGAATTTCAATTGAATTTTCATGGTGATTATAGAGCACATGCATTTGGTTAGACACTTGCAAGACTGTTTTCGCTTTGGTGTCTCACAAGTTTGTCCTGGTCTCTTTCCTGATGAAATAGTGCCGTGTGGATAATATCTTTTTCTTGGAACCAACTGCTGATTTGGTTTTTATTATTTTGCCAAGGACAACTGGCTGTTCACTCCTAACTTCTTAATCTAGTTCTACTTGGGTAGTTCTACATTTACTGAAATGTTACAAGAGGACAAATATGAAGGTGAAAAAAAATACAACATATCATCTGAGCCATTTCCTGCTACTGGGAAGGTTAGCATCATGGAGTCTGAGCCTTAAGGGAGGTATGAGACAGCCACCACCAGGCAGACCTGGAAGATACCTGGCAGGACCTGAGTCTGAATCCAGGAACGTGAGACCCCCTGCCACTTCTTTGTGTTCTCGTCATTGGTTATACTTCTTATGCCTCCAGTTCAACTCTGCCCTGCTTCTTTCATTCACACTCAGAAAAGTACAAATGTTGAAGAAGTGCAGGTTACTTAGCCGTCTGGAAAGTATATCACTTTAATCATGGTTGGTTTGTCACTTTTCCTAACCAAAATACCAAAATGAAGTACACTTCTGAACCTTCCAAAATATTTCAACTTTAACACAAATAATTATTAAAAGGTAATTTAGTACATATTCAAATGTTTGGTTGCAGCAGACTAATCCCTAAAACATAAAATTAAAGCACTGTATTACTTACAAAGAGATTTTAGCTCTCAATAATAAAATCTTTTAGCACAAATCTGAATATTTCTTTCAGAAGTAATCTTTTGCATCCATTTAAAAAAGTGTTTATTGCAATTATTTAAAGTGGAATAGGTTAATGTATTCGTGTTTCACCCACAGAGACTTGGCTTTGAATTTGACTTAGAGAAAATTAGTTTTGAGGTCTTAACCCCCTCTCCTTAGGCATTTGTTGATACCACAAAATAAGCCCAACAATTTGTCACAATTGTTGCCATTAACAGAAGTACCAATAACTAGCATAACCTTATTTTCTGGTTTTCTTTTCCTTTCCTTGAGGCCACTCTTTTTGACTACACTCTTAGCAACTTCAAATTTGAGGTTCACCCATATCATTTTCATAGTTCAGGAAAATCCAGGAACCATTCTTGGCAAAGCAAATGGAAGGTGGTGCTTTGGTCATATAGTTAATAGGTTGCCGTGACAATTCATGTGAGTCATGGCGTGACTCACAGCGATTACAATTTCAGTCGTTGGCAGGCAGTTTCATTAGGACAGATGTGAGAAGACATACCAACATTCTTTCAGTTGGCCTTCATTCAGATCCTGTGGACCCATTGACGAACAGGAAAAGGATAACCTAATGCACACAAAGTAACTGGACGATTCATTACTAAGGCTACTGGCCATCCTTGACATTGAGCTTGCTGGCAATGGAACATGATCAAAATTCAGGTGCTGGCATCTTCAGAGCTAATTAATTAACGACTCTTCATTGAGGAGCTGCTGTGTACTGACAGATTCTTACTCCTAAGGAGTTTACGAACTAACTGAGGGGAAGGGACTGTGGGAGGAAACATAGTCACAGAAAAGAATATAAAAATGCCAAGTATATCAGTTCTAGAAGATTCAGCTCACAGCTGGAAAGTGTGCTGAGCTAGAAGTATGGGAGAAGGGAAAAGAACGAGGAGGGAGACCATCCAGATTCTGAGGCTGGGGTCCAAGCATCCAATAGCAATTCAGTGAAAGGTAAAGATTTAACCCCAGGTCCTAAAAACCATCCCTGCTGCCCATCTCCACTCATGGTCACCCAGAGTAACCTATTTACTCTCATCAAGATCAATTACTCTGAAGAAGCAAAAATCCCTTCATAGCATCTGAAAACAACTGCCTTGTTTAGAGCCAGCCTGAGCTCCTAGAGCCAAGCCCTCCTAAGTTTCCATCACAGGATCCAGCTGATTCAAGTTTGCTCAATTAGTAGGCCCCGGATTCATGAACTGAACTTAGACGAAAAGTATTTTTATTCCCATTTCATAGGTCCAAAAGGGTGTGTTGAGGTAGTGATTGACTCTTTAAAATCCATGATCACTACTGAGGAGAAAACAAGAGTGTCTACCAGATACCACTGTGCACTAGATAGATTCATTACATATTTAATAAAATCTTAAATTGGGTTGAACTTTAAAGAATGGTAGAGGTCTATTACAGAAGTATAACAATTACTTCTAGTTCAATAATGACAATAATAATAATACAACAGAAAAACTACCCTTAGTTGTAGCAATAATAGCAGGAACTATCAAGTAGGCAACTTTCATATTTCAGCTATTACGTTTCATGCTTTACATCATTATCTCGTTTAATCTTCTCAGGAGCTCCATGAGCTTTGTGCTACTTGCACCATGATTTAGGTAAGACAATTTATGTGATGAATGAGTAACTCAGCTTAAAGAAATTAAAAAACTTGTTAACTCACCCAGCTGGTCATGGTCAGAACCCAGACTCTGAACAGAATAGCTTGCCTCCTCCTGTGCACATACGAGTCACACAGTTATCTCCAGTCTCAGTGGTGGCTCTACTCTAGGACACTTGGTGTCGGGCACTTTCATAAGTGTTCATTTATTTCATCTTTACCACAACTTTGTGAGGTGGGTATTGGTACTATCTGTACTCTATGGTAGAAAGCAAAGCCCAGGGTCCTACCGAGTTAGTATGTGAAGGAGGCAGGGTTTGAAGGTAATCCACAGACCTTAATTGCTTCTAAAATTCATTAGAGAGGTTCTTTCATTCTAAAGTGTAGGGAGAAAGCCAAGTGCAATATAGTCATTATTATAATTGACTGAGGCTTTTTGTTTTTTTTTGGTGGTGGTACTGGGGTTTGAACTCAAGGCTTTGTGCTCCCTAAAAGGCTCTCTATCACTTGAGCCACACCTTCAGCCCTTTTTACTCTGGTTATTTTTGTTATACTGGCTTGCTTTTTGCCCAGGGCAGCCTGAATGACAATCCTCCTATTTTATACTTCTTGCTATCTCACGCCACCACACCCTCCTTTTTTCCATTGAGATGGAGTCTTTCAAACATTTTTTGCCTGGGCTGGCCTGGAACCATGATTCTTCTGATCTCAGCTTTCCAAGTAGCTAGGATTACAGGCATGAGCTCCCAGCACCCAGTTGATAACTATTTTACCTATTTGGACTTCTCAGCTTGAAAAACCAACTGTAATGAGAAAAGAGAATGTTATTCCCACTATGTGACAAAATTCATCCAGCCAAGGTGTTCTACCAGAGATTATACAGCCTTCCATTTTAAAATGATCATTACTTGTCTTTTCAACATCAACCTGATTCATCAAAGAACTACCATCCATTTAATACCACTGTTCATACAACACAACTGAGCTCATGACCAGAGCAACTGTTCCAGGTGGTAACTCATGCTTCTAGAAAAGTTGTGTTCACCACACTACTAATAATATATATTTCTATGGTATGAACTTATCTTCCACTAAAACAAGACCTTTAATTGCTATCAGTGACATTTATAATAAATTTGTACTTTATTCTTTTGACAAACCAATTTAATAATTCCTATATAACTTTCAATAACACTTGGAGGTAGTATGATTCAGAACATTGTAGCTTCCTTGAAACCAAACCCAAAATAAGCAAACAAAGGCTGGAGGTTTGCCCTTGCTGCGTAGCAAGCATGAAGCCCTGAGTTCAAACCCCAGTAATTCCCCCCCTTCAAAAAATTACCAAAAATAAGCAGGCAAAACTGAGAAAGCCAGAGAAATCCTTAAGTGAAATATTTGTCTACCAAAGGAATACTTAAGAGACTTAAATGGCTAGGTTTTGAGAACGTGTAAGCCCACCTGAAGTTAGGATTGAATTTGGATTGGATTTATACAAATATACAAAAGAATAAAACCCAAGGAGAAGCAGAACTACAGATGTGTTTGAAATGTGAAGAAAGCTAATTACAGTAATTTTTTTACCCTACCTTCTTTATCAGTTACGTGGCCAGGGAGTTTGTAGTCACATGGCCCTTTTGACTATAATTGATGTCAGTTTCTCTATATTTATAGCCACTAAGGTTTTCATTTCCAAGTCATCTAGTTCATCTTTTGCCTTTGCCCAAGATCCCTTCCAATGGAACATTCTCTGCTGCTCCACTTCTCCCTGAAGGAGCATTTTTCTTGTGTAAGAGTGATAGCTCTCTTCCTGTTTCACTAAGGTCTTAGCCAACAGCCAAGCATAATGATTAAGGGAAACTGAGGAGCAGAGAATGCTAAAATGTGCTAGATCAAGGCTTGAATTCAGTGAAAGAAAACTAATCCATGCATCTTTCACTGTAAATTTCACTTTGGAGGAGAGATTATAAAATGATGATCTCAAACCTGCAGTAGCAGGACCTAAGGAAGGAAGGACAGAAAGCAGGCTGCTTTCTACAGGGATAGGGCTGGGGACCAGGCAGATTTAATAGCTTCAAATTTCTTTATTTTGTTCATTTTTACTAGGACATATTTATTGTATGGGGGGGGTGGGATTCATCATTACAATTCTGAATAGCCTTACATTGTACATTGGTTAGATCACCCCCGCCATCTTCCCAACTCCACCCCCACAACTTCTTCCCCACCCCACTTACCACAATTGCAAGAGGTTTCATCATTCTATTTTACATATTATATGAAGCCCATCAGCCATATTTCTCCACCTTCATCTCCTTCATTCATCCTCCCTCTCCCACAAGTACTCCCCATACACACTGAACCTGTTATACAGTCCTGTCTTTCATTATTAATTCCAAAGTCAGTGTTCAAAGGGGCTTCTTGAAGTAAATATACTTTACTTTGGTCAGTTCAACTCCCTCTGTTACTCTCCCTTGCCCTTCCCTCCCATCCCCCATTATTCAACAGCTTTCAATACACATCGTTATGTCCTCTACCTGCACAGGTGTATTTCAATATTGTTGACTCTCTGTCATTCTCTTTTCCTTTCCCATCCTTCCCCAAGTGCCACAGAGCAGTTTCACTATTACAAACATGTTCTACATATGAGTTTGTATATGATCATGCTTGTTTTTCGGTATGTTTATCTTTTGGATCTTCCACATGTGAGAGAAAACATGTGCCCTTTGTCTTTCTGAACCTGGCTTACTTTACTTAACACGATGTTCTCTGATTTCTTAACTCCTAATCTGAGCTTAGCACTGCATGAAGCACAGTGTAGAATTGAAAATTTACCTCTCTCCTCTCTGTTAACAGCTTAGTTTAACTGTTAACAGGCAGTGATCTGAGCTCAACCTGAAAGAGGTAGCAAGGCTTAGGTGTGACGCGTAGGTTCAGGGGATGACGCTGTGGACCTAACAGGCTGGAACAGAGTGTTAACAAGGCAAAGGACTTTGGGAAGACACAGCAGAGTTTGGCTTTCTCTCATAACCAATGAGAAACCACAGAATGCATGTGAAAAATGCAGTGACCTATAATGTTTTCACTGCCATTGTTACTTAGCTTTATATGAATCAGACATTCCCTGCTCAGTCCCTTCACTGAATCCAGGTGAAATCCTTATCCTTAGAGACAGGTTCTTTTCTGGCTGTTCCTATGATCAACTGTAGAAAAAAATGCTTACTGAGCAGGAAAGATCTGAACCAAAAAGGGAAGGCTATTCTGACAGTTAAAACAAAAAACAAAAAAAAGTATTTCCCTTCTTTTCTGTCTCCATGAATTTAAGGTCTAATTGTAAGACCAGTTCTCGGGGTTGGAGATTTAGCTCAGTGGAAGAGCGCTTGCCTGGCAAGTGTAAGGCCCTGAGTTCGGTCCCCAGCACCGGAAAAAAAAAAAAAAAAAAAAAAAGACCAGTTCTCGCCATTTCTCTAAAATCAGAGGTGTGAATTAAGCAGTGAAACTTGAAAAATACATATGCCCTTTGAATTTCCTGGCTAACGTTTCTCGCTTTCTTTCATTCCTCTGCTAATTGGCTGGAGGTACTGTGACATGCTGGGAATCTGTGTTTCTCTCCGAGTCTTTTAACTCAGCTACAAATAGCTTTAAAAATTTCAACCCCAAATCTTGCTCATACCTTAGGCAGGTAAAGTAAACTACACTGGTTCTTGTTTCTTCATCACAAAGAATGCTGCCCCTCAAAGAGTTGGACAACACAGTAAGAGAGCAACTCCACACTCTTTTCTCATAGTTGGGATTTCTTGATTTCCCTAAAATGTGTTTCTGTTTTTTTACTTGAAGAATACAAAGGTCCAGATGAAACATTTTCATTAGCTGCACATTCTTAAAAATCTTCAGTATAACAAAGCACATTGAGTTAATTTATCTGTTGCTCTTACACCATGTCGACCATACTGAAAATTCACTTTCCTTCATAAGTCAGGGCAGCAGGATAATTGATTGTTACCAGTGTGTGTTCTTAGTAGACAGCCTAACACCAGTGCCCCTAGAGAACAGGTGAAAACTAAACTGTGTCCCCCGAGGCAAATGAAATAACTGTTTGGTCCCTCGTGTGAAACTTCCTAATAACTTAACTGGGCAGCCTCTGGGTCCCTGGAGGCTTTCTCCACAAGCGTATTCCCTTTCTTTGTTAAGATTGCTTATTAAAAATGATTTTATAATGAAGTTGCCTCAAATAGCAGCCCTTTTCCTGGTTGTCCTTGAAGCTGTGGTGAAGAATCTTAGAGACAACTGTCTAGGGTTTTCCTCCTTGTTAAAAACTTCTCTCTTACTACAGTTACTCTTGATTTTTAAGGAGACAAAGTCTTACTGACACAAGTCCTTCACTGGCTGATTATGTCACTTAAAACACTGTGCAAGCCATTATTGGTAGTTTAGCTTGTTGTTGGGGCTCAGGAATCGAATTGATCTCCCTGGATTGAGGACATTTAAGTCTGCAGTGAAAACAAGACTGTCAAGCTAAGAAATGCTGTGGCCAACCCAGCCCCTGACTGTCAAAACAATGATTTCCAATCATGTCATTCTCTTTGGCTCTAGATTTCTTCTTTCTGTAAACTAATCACTTTCCTGCCATAAGGGATTGTGACAAAGAAGAATCAAATAATAAAAGACAATAGTGTTGTAATCTGTGCTGTCCACACTGTATAAATCCAAAGACTTAATCAATGTAACAATGATCAGAGAAAAAACAGGTGTTTGCTGTCCATGTCATCAGCCTAGTTTTTGGGATGGAAGGGCATCAGAATGCTGATTAATTTAACATAAAGAATGATAATCCAGCTGTCAGTAAGACTCAGTGTTGGAAAGATCTGTCTCCGACTTGGTCTCCCAGTGGCCAGGCATTTTTAACAAGCAGCACGGGAAACAAGAAGCAATATAAAGTTGTTAGTGACAGGCTCAACTTGAAGTATTTCCCTTACGTTAAGGTTTGTCAGGCAGTAAATCTGCAGAGGACCAGAGATGCAGCTTGGTATTGTGTTAGCTTTGCAGTGTGAATACCGTAGAATATCTAAGGAAGAGGCACTGTTGTGAATCTGCCCAGTGGCAAGATCACAGTCTTATCTGGTTGTGCTCAGAATGACTGTGTGCTAAGAACTTGCCTTGAGTGAGATCAGAGATCTGTCTCACAATAGTAACCATTTTACTGTATATATGCATCCCATAACCTCCGTTACAAACTCAAACACGCACAATAATATTAATCCTAAAAGAAAAAAAAAAAGAAAGAAAAGAACATACCTTGCCTAAATTCTGTTCTCTGAGACTAGGCATATCAGAAAATACCACTCTTACATTTAGCAATTCTTGACACTCTCTCCCTGACTAAAAAAGAAAGGAAAGAGGAAAAACTGTGGCTTCCCATTGTTGGCAGGATCTTCCTTCTCCACTCCTTGATAACCTTCTAGAGCTTTCCATCACCTGAGCAGTCTAAACTTCTAAATGTGACACTCAAGGGCCTCTCAGTCTGGTCCTAATCCCTATCTTCATAACTTCTACCACATATCCAATAGTCAACACCCTCAGTACTCAGGTTCCATGGACATCAGAATATCTTGTTTGTCCTGGAAGGTCCTTTATGTTTTTCCACCTGTAGAAGTCTTTCTGCTGCACTACACAAGTAGAAACTGCCATGCCAAGCCTTCTCCACCCTCACCTTCTTAAGTTCAGTGAGTGTTGCAGCTATTCTGCCTCCACGGGATGTTGTTAAGACCAAAGTACAAAAATACATTGTAGAGGAGTTGTTTAGGTAGCTTTGTCCCACTGGATGTTCCTTAATTATTTTTGCTATCCCTTGGGCTTAGTATAATAATTGATATCCACTATGTGCTCAATTAATATCTGTAGATACTGTGTGTGTGTGTGTGTGTGTGTGTGTGTGTAATCAGTTTGGTGACCAGACACATTTGAGTTTGAGGGAAAATAATAGTAACCTTTTCATAGTTTAATAGCTATGAGAAAGAATAGGTACTTAAAATTTGAAATTATATTGTGATATTTGTTTTATATTATTTTAGAAACAAATAGTACAGCTCAAAGGGCTTATTGTCTGGCAATTTTCATATGTATTGTAAGTCCCAGTCGTGAGGCTTATTGCTTTAAATTTTTCTTCCAAATTGTCAGATTTGAGTCACAGTCTCATCCAGAGGTTGAAAAAGCCTTCTAATAATACAAAGTGTTGGTTTTTTTGGAGTGACCTGTTAAATACCATCTGCTTTCATTGTCCATTCAAGGTTTCTGTATCCCAAATGATCAAATCTGTAGAACAAAAGGCAAAGGAGTATTTTCTCTTCCCACTGGCACCTATGTAAATGCAAAGTAGGAGATGACGGCTTAGAGAATTGGCTGACCTTTCCAACAATGGAGGGGATGGTATTCCATCAAGGGAAATATACTATATTTGTCAGTCTATAAAGAAGAAGCCATCTTAAAATGTTAAACAGTTTCTGGAAGTAGATGTTCTGATAATCCCAGATTACTTACTGAATTTGAAGTAAATTTTAGAAAGAAATGGCATTCACTATTCAAGGTCAGAATGTATTCCTCCATTTGTCTGGGCTGGGATGTATGTATGTTTCCTTAATTTAGCAGGGTCCAGTGACTTCTAGACAGTTGTCCACCTCCTGAGTGACCTCCCACACTCCTGGTTTGTGTTCACTTTATCTTGGGATTCTTTTGAAAATGCTCTTCAAAGTTCTTGCTCAGCTTCCTCTCTACTTTTGTTTGTAACTTTGTCTTGAATCAAAACAAGAAGAGGAAAATTATCCCCTGCAGTATCAATTCCTTGAGTGGGAACCTTGCTTGTAAATGAGAGAATGAGATGTGACCCAATAAAAGAATCTATTTTAATTTTAATTTATTTCCTGGTGGCCTTTTATGCCTCCTTAGGCGATGACCTAACCAATTCTATCTTCACACTGATTTTCTTTTTCCTTCCAAGGTCAAAAAGCATTTTGGAATTATTGCAAGAGAAGAATAAATGATTTTTGCCTGTCGCTTGAAGTCCACCTCTTCCCATGAAATTTAAATCCTATTTTTCTGAGCTTTGCAACAACTTTTGTCTCACTAGGCATCTCTGAGCTGGTTCAGTAAGAGCAGCAGGAAGAAGTATTTGAAGCTGATTTTTTGTTGTTGTTGAAATACTGGGATTTGAACTCAGGGCTTTGTGATTGCTAGCTAGGTGCTCTACCACTGCAGCCATGGCCTCAGCCCTTTCTGTTTTAGTTTGTTTTTCAGATAGATTCTTTTGCTTTATCCAGCCCAGACCTTGGACCACAATTCTCCTACCTCTGCCTCCTGCCTTGCTGGAATTACAGGCATGAACCACCACACCCAGCTGAAGATGATTGTTTTTTAGAGATGTTATCTTCTGCCCCTTTCTTTCCTTCTCAGATAGGAGTCTTTAATGCACAGTGAGAGGAGTGATCTTCACTTTGTTCTGCAATTTCACACAGCAAAATGCAAGCAAAGAAGAACTTGTCTTAGAAGGCAGCTCAACCTCTGGTTTTCATGGCTGGGAAGGAAAAGTTGCTCTGTGATCATGCACACATTCACATCACCTCCTCCTCTTCCACGCCACCCCCACTTCCCAGAAAAGAGTTCTGTCTGATAGTTCTAAATCAAAGAACTCTCCATGGCCTGATTTATGGAAGTTACCTAATCTGTGAATAATTGGGGTGATTTGAAAGACGGGAGGATGTTCTCATCTTCATTACGGACGCCACCCAGGGACAGTATCATTTAGAAGAATATGTTTTTATTGCCCTAAATAATTTTACCTGAGAGTCTATTGATGTATTTCTCTTAAGTTAGATTTCTAGTGAACAAAAGAACTGATATGACTTCCATTCTCACAGTCTCCTAGGGCATAAGTTACTCTTCAGTGATCAGTGATCCCAGAGTCTCAGTTATAAGGAAGCATTCTGGAGGACTGGGTGAGTTCTGCCCTGAAACACAAAAGAACACTATTCTCTGCATATGACCAAAACCTCACCATGACATTTTCTCATATTGTGTGATCACCATTAACTAAACTCAACTTGTAATGCCAGACTTGGAAAACCTAAAACCAACCTTTTTGTCATTGAGCTAGGTCTACCTCACACTGAATAGAGTGAGGTTGTATCCTATTCACTTCTAAAAGGCATCACGATTCCTAACTAGTCACTCCGCTTAAATATCTTTAAGTCAATGCTGTATCTTACATTGAGTTCCCCAGCATCTCTGAGACTCTGAAGTTTGCATACAGAAAATTTCGGGGGAGCACTCATGGGAACAAACTGTGAGGTATAGGGGAAGCTGCATCGACAAGAGATCTTGAACTGTCATACAGCTGCAACTCAGCCTTCAGCAAATGCCATAGGAAGAGCAGCAGTGGGATGGCTTTTTGGTGATGTCCCAAATTGAGGCACACAAAATGGATCTTTTACTCTGCAGCAGCTAGCCCTGGGATGCCAACCGCACCCAGGGAGGGACAAAACATTGGACAGAGCAGCTCCTTTTCACTAACGACAAGGTTCAGGGAAAACTCAGCTGTGAGCCATTGCTAGTGAACTCTGCAGGCTCCAGGGGAGAATGAGGACCTCAGTCCTGAAGGGTGGGATATGGGTGGCACACTGTAGCATTCACTGCGGGGCACAAAAGTGGACATGAAATTTAATGGCTGTGAAAAACATATTGTCCCTATTGGAAATGACATATATTTTATTGCTTAGCCAGGACTTCAACTAATAAAATACATGCTTGGCCTCAGCATCACAGTATACCAGAATTGTAAATGCTGAAGAAAGAAATTTTTTTCTGTTGAATAATGTTCTTCATTAGGATTCTGAGTCCTGAATATGTGCATTGTAAATCACATATGTACAATTCCATGCAGTGCTTTCTTTTTTCTACACATGGACATTCCAGAACATTAGCACATCTTGCTCAATTATAAAAATAAATAACACATTTCTAACTATACGGGCTCATATAAAATGTATTCACATAGGAACAAAGAGAATGCCTGCAAAGAATTAGTTACACACATTACACGTCACTTTTCAGATTTTGACAGCCTGCTACTGGTTGAGTTACAGTATTTAAAATAGTTTGGAAGGACCTTTTTATTTGCAGTTAGACTCTTAATAGTAGTTTGTGTGACTCTACCCTCATTTTGCCTGTTAACAACTAGTTGTAAATAAAGCAAGAATTAAGTAGGAGATTAGTGGTAGCTATCAAAGATGGGAACCATCATGAGTTAATTATCCCATCCCCCAACTGTTGTCATCTAAGAAAAAGCTTTCAATCATAATTGATAAAGCACACAATGACTTTTAGTTGTATCCTTTGGAATCCTGACATTCCCTCTGACTTAGTGAAATTTGACTTCAATTTTACTTCTAAGAATGGGAGGTCCTATTATAAGAAAACAAATCCAAACTATCTTCATAGAGTACTATCTGTTGAGGGAAAGAGATGTTTCCTCTTTGCATATTTAAAATACATTTGTCCAGCAACAACCCCAACGTTCTAAAGCCTCAAGTTTTTGTTTGTTTTTAGGTATTCTGGGATTTTCACAGTTCAAAATGCCCCTGTTCCCTTAGGAATCCAAAGCTCCCAGGCACCTTGTAGAACTGGACAAGGGCTTCCAGTTTCATGGGTGTTAGTTTTAGATGGGATCAGGGTTTATCTAAATGGAATGAAATCTTCCCTGGCTTTTCTACCTTGGAAAAGAGGGGCCCCTTTCAGTTTGATAGTGAAGTTAATTTGGATTATTCTTTCTCTTACACAAAGAGAATTAATGGATTGGAGAAAGCCTTTACCTGGTGTAAAATCATCTACCATTCCAGCAGCTTCTCTCTGGGAAAATCCCCAGCCATTCTTTTGGAGCGCTCTGTGTCTGAGTCCCTGGGAAAGGGATTCTGAAGCTGCCCCTGGAAACCACTGCCAGTTTGAGCAGTCTGTCCTGGGCATTACCACAATAGTAATTGCAAGGTCCTAGACAGAGAGCAGCTTCCCAAGCTCACTGGTAGAAGGGTCTCTGGTGTCTCACTCTGGGGACAAGAATTCCAGTCTCCTGTATGCTATATCAAGTAACCCATCTAAATCTGCCATTTCACAGATTATGCCTGACCTCACCCAGCTGATTGCATGTGTTGTGTAACTGTTCCTCCTCTTTACAACTCATGCTGATAATGCAAATTACAGGGATTTTGTTGAATATATGTATAAAGGTAGCTAATGAGCTGAAATGTAAAGTAATTGCTATTTTCAATGGACAAGATGAATTGGCTCCTTAATTTTTTCCTGAAAAAGAAATGCTTTTTATTTTTTTAATTTTTTTAGTGCCAGAATTTCAGTGAGTGATTCACATTACTGTCAATTACACACCCTTGTGGATTACAGCTACTAGGCAGCTGTCCAGGAAAACACAAGTCTGAAAATACTTCTGTTTTAAGAAAATTAAATTCATGGCTACTCCTATGAGTATGTGTAGCAAGCAGGCAGCCTCAAGTTTCTTGCCAAGGACAGGGATAAGGCTGTGCCTCCTTTATGTGGATTAAGAAGCCACTCTGACATCTTACAATCTAGATACCAGTGTCCAGATGCAAGGCTTGGGTTTGGTTTCTAAATCATGTTTATTTATTTATTTATTTATTTATATGTTTTCCTTTGGGTACATATTACAAAACACTGCCTGGTGTTATAAAACAGGATTTCTAGGTATGAGTCACAGCAGTTTGCCTGTGTGTTCCAGAAAGGCCTCCTGAAACTGAATGAAGAAGCTGTTCACCTTCCTCTTCCCAAAACTCAGAGACTAAGACAATCTGTGGCTCTTAACTGTGTTTCCAAAGATGTCTTTGTTGCCACCACTTCCAGCTAGATTACTCTTTCTCTCTCTCTCTTTTAAATTTTTTTAAGGGGAAGTAAAGCTACCACTAAAAATGCTACATCTGTTATTGGGCTCCTCAGTGTTCTGGAAAAGTCAGCTTTTCTATGAGTAAAGTAAAGGCTGTGAGAGTTATCAGATGCATTTTCCAGGAATGTTGTAAAGTTTTAAAAATTTTCTTTTTTTTTTTTCATTTTTCTTTTATTATTCATATGTGCATACAAGGCTTGGTTTATTTCTCCCCCCTGCCCCCACCTAAAAAATTTTCTTTAGAGTGCTCAGTTAAGGTTGCCTAAGTCATTTATGCATTTGGGAAAACAATGAGAATTGCTTGATAGGTTTCCAGTTCTGCATCTTTAACTGCATTTATATCTGATTCATAGAATCAGGTATTTCAAATAATAAAATATTTAGTACCAAAAAGCTGGCCTTATCTGGAACATTACCTGTGTTTCAAATGCCTTGCATCTGTAAGTAATGTTAGAATCTGAGAGAAATATTTATTTAAAAGACAAAGGATTATGAGTTGAGTGATGTCAGCTTCTTACCTTGTTAAGATGCTGATTCAAACCAAAAACTGAAAAGAGAAAAATACATATGTTTTTAGATGAGTGACGAAATTTGAATATGGACTGGGATTTTACATGATAGGAAGGGAATCTTTTTTAATATTGTCAGGTATAATAGTGTCAAGTTGTTTTCAAAAAATCTTTCTCTATTAGGGCTGAAGAGCAAAGTACTGTGGATAAAATGACAAGATAGCTAAGATTTACTTTAAAATGTTCCAGAAAAAGGGTTGTTAGGGAGGGACTGGGAATGGGTGAAGCTAGAAGTAGCAAAATATTGATTTAGCCGGGGGAAGATGAGGGTAGATTATACTTCTTAATTTTTGTATGAGCTTCAAAATTTTTGAGCGAGTTTACTTTTTTCACTTCTTATTATCTGTGATTGAGAAAATGAGTATGCTTTTAATTGAGTGCTCAACCACTTTGGTTAATTGGTGTCTATTCGGTGAGAAAAAGGTGACAAGAGTAAGCATATCAAAATCAGGAAGGTGAAAATGATCTCTTAAATTATATATTATAATCCATACATTCCTATATAAATTATGCATTGATTATTAACATATAAGCAAGAAAAATTACTTTTTTTAATTTTTAAAAATTTCATTTCATTTTTTGAGACAGGGTGTCACTATGTAGCCCAAGCTGGCCTGGAACTCACAATCCTCCTGCCTTAGTCTCCTGGGTGCTGGGATTATAAGAACGCACCACCATCCCAGATTAAAAATCGCTTTTTACAATAAGGTTGCCTGACCTTCATTTCTGGTAGCAAACAGGTAGAAGCATTAATTGCTCATTTTGGAATCTTTTCAATGCTAATATGGTCACAAAAGCCTAGATCTAAGTGTCAGATAGACCAGACTGTTAATCTGGGAGTCCTCACCTCTCCTCTGACAGATGAGAACACTTTCTCAGGGAGGAGTAGTATCTTGTTTGGAGTTGGTTCCACTTGCTTACAGATGTGGAAGTCAGACTGCGCACCTTCCAGCCAGGACCCTTTCCCACTCTTTCAAGTTCCCTCAGTCTTGTCCTTTAAAATGCTCATTAATAGTTTGCCCTCTGGGATCAAGGCAGTTTTCTAAATCCAGACCAGTGACTGCATGTCAGATGTTCATTCTGGGTCCTGTGGCCCCAAATTATCTTTTCTTTTATTGAACACCATTCCAAGTTGTGTGGTGAGTTCCAGAAGTGATCATTTTTAGTTCTGTTCTTGTTCATGCTCTGTAGCTGGTTTGCAGCAGGTCCCTCCTCCTCTGGATTACATGGACATACTGTCAGAGGTCAGTCAATAGGCTCAGATGATAATCAAGGCTGAAAGCAGCAAACACTGTGCTGAGTGATTCCACAGGGACCATCAACCACTTCTGTAGTGCCTTTCCCAAAGGCCTGTTGCAGTTTAAGGTGAAATTTCAAATATCCCAGTTGAAATAGGGCATTTTTCTTCAAATGGAAAAATGAATCTTGCTTAGCACTTGTGACCAAAACCCTTTAAGCACAAACTTACTTGCCAAAATGTTACTTCTTTGCATGTCACAGCAGTTCATGAGATGGGATCAAGCTGGCATTTATAAAATAATTTTTACATTTGGAAAAAATGTTTTTGAAGAGCTTTATAGAGAACAACCCTCTGATTCCTAAAACCATAGTTGTACTAAGAGATGGACAAGTAGAAATGACTAGAGAAAGGCTTTTTCCTCTTGCTGTGGCCTGTGGGAAAACCAGTCCAAGAGATGAGTACTCCTTCAGAGTTCTTTCAGAACTCTGGCTTCTCTGGTCTGTTGGATACCCAAGAAAAACACATTTCATTTATTCATTCAGGAATCTCCCTGGTCTTACTAACTTTCTAATGTGTGGGAAGCACCAAGATTAAGAAAGAAAAAACTGGAATCTCCCCATACACACCCTTCTTTTCCTTTTTTCTATCTTTCTTTTTGAGAAGGAGGCAAAAGGAGAGAGAGAGAAAAATATACCAATGTACAATATAAATGCTTTGGTTACAGGTAGTAAGGAAAAAGGTGACATGGGACCACCCCCCCCCCGGTGGCTTCTTGAAGTCCCTGTGGATGAAGAGATGGCTAAGTGATATTTCAGAGCATGAAAGGAAGTGAAAGAAGAGCAGGTGAAATGTTCCAGTGGTTCATGAGAGTGCAGTGTATGGATGTAGCTGAGCTATTCATCTGTGTCTAAGGTATACTTCATCCTGAGAACTTCAAAACTCATTTTGCCTTTTCTTTTTTTTTAATCTACTTAGTTTACTTATAACCCAACATAATAATCCTGTAGAAGAGTAAATGATTGTACAGATGAAAACAGGAGCAGACCTAATTTCCATTTCTGCCTCCCATGGAAAAGTGTTTAAAGGGCCCCCCCAGAACTGGTTTTATGGTCTGCACAGGAAACATCATTCCTTTTCTGGGCCTTCAAAGGCAGCATAATCTGACTTGGAGGTGGGGGTATAGCTTCTCCAGTCCCCTAGGAACAAAAGAATTGCTTCCCTTGGTTTTTTTCATGGATGGAAATATGCTTTACCCCATTGTCCTGAGCTGTTAGTGGATTCCTGCTTGGCCGTTGTCATGGAGAACAATATTTCAGGGGGGGGGGGGAAGGGTTGGCAGAAGCATCATAAGCTACAGTGAGACCCACTAGGTGCCTGTATCCAAAATGAGAAAAGAGGGAGGGGACATTGGAGAGGAAGAGCAGGAGGAAGATACGCATAGGTAGCTCTGGAACTTACCCCGGCCTTCTTTCATGAGCCAACCTCCAACCTGGAAATCCAAAACAAGGCCTTTCACTTTGTACAGAAAACCCTGGAGATTTGTGGTTTATAATATTCACAGTGCTGCATGCCAACCCACATAGCCAGCTCTGCAAGCAACTAGTGCTGCGGACACATGACCCATATTTCTCAGAACTCCCACTATTCAATGGTCTTTCTCTTCTTGTAATAATACCAAGAAGACAGTCTCTAGTGAGCAATAATCTCTCTTTGCTAATACTTTGTAGTTGGGTCCCAAACCAAGGGCTTTCCTCTACCTCAGCCTAAGTATGGTAATTTGATTTTAGAACAAGCCACCAGTAATGGGAAGGAAACAGTCTCTTGGCCCCCTGGAGGTCTGGTCAACCTCCCTTCCTTTTTGACTCAGTACCTCATTTGGCTTGGCTTGCCTGGACAACTGGGGAGAAAGCTGCCCAGCCCAGCAGATCCCATCCAACATGCATTGTGTGGTCAGGCTGTGTTGCTTATATTTTCAGATCAGAAACTCAAGTAGTGATTGTTATGCAATCCTTAACTAAGTTATGTTTCAAGTACCTTTTGTCGAGGAATCTTGCAAAAAAGAAGAAAGCTTACCATTTCATAAATTTGATTATAATTGTTTAAAAAAAAGAATATTAGTGGTAAATGATTTAAAGTTTCCTTTCTAATCTATACCTCTTTGTAGAGCTTGTCTATTTACTTGTATCATAATTTTTATATACACATATTATCTCCCTTGTTATCCTGCAAGTACCTTGAAGGCAAGATGAGTTCTCGTGTATTTTTATGGGTCTGTTCTAGTGCTGAGTCTGCTGTTTCCTTGCTGGTTGAGCTGGGGAAACTCCACATTGGCCTGTTTTCCTCATCTGCAAAATGACATTCTCCGAGGCCTCTTCCTTTTTAAATATGATTCCAAGAGTCCCCTCCTCACCTCTCAAAAAAACTTCTTGACTTAGGAGAACTGAAGTTATTCCAGTCTTTATCATTAACTTTTCTCAGTTCTTATATTTCAAGAACCGATCATCCTGTTTGGTAGAAGGTATTGATTTTACCTCCTATCACACATCTAAAAGAATCTTGAGTGAGGAGTTCCTGTAAATCACTAATATATCCATTAAGTGTTAAATTGCTTAAGGGAACTATTCTTCAATAAGCCAGAAGAATTTTTTAAAGCAAAACTCTACTTTGCTTTAAATGAAAAGATTTGAATAAGTTCAAACAGTTGAATGAGTGACAGAATCCCAGAAAAGGTGTGGTTGTAGATTATAATACCTATGCCCAAAATACCTGTGGTAGGTTGACAGGTATATGTGTCTGTGTCTGAAGCTAGCATGTTCTTTCCTCTTTCGGGTTATATGAGTAACACCTGATCAAAATTAGCATCCAGGGAAGCAGAGAGGGTAGAGGTGGTGGGAGACTGATCTAGAATGGAAAGTTTTATGAGAGTGGAATCGCCTTTATATGTTGGCTTTGATTGTCACTCCTACTATTTACTTCTTTTTGCTTGTTTGCTTGTTTGTGGTGCTCAAACCCTTAGCCTCCTGCATGCATGCTGGGTACACAATCTACTACAATGCTACAACCCCCACGCCAGTGCCTACTACTTGCCAAGCATTCTTCAAGGTGTTGGTCCTCACTAGTGTTATTTTACAATACTGGCTCTACTTCACTTCTTCCCTGTCTCCCTGGAGCTTTGAGTCCCCAGAAGCACTAACTAGGTATTCTTCAACCTCTTGGCCTCTCATTGCTGTGTGGCAGTCCCAGTGCTCTTCATCTGCTCCCAAAAAAGAACCTGCTGGCCTGAAGAGTTAGCACAAAGCTGCCCAAATGCTGGGGCCTAGCCATGGGTAGCTAACTGTACACCCTTCTGAGCCTTAAAGAAACATTCTCCATTTTCTCAGAAATAGGGAATTTTTAAAACCAGAATGTGTTGCCACAAATTCATCACACTCAATTCTCATGGCTTCTTTCCTTTAATTTTCAATGCATTCAACAAAACCTACTTATGAGTTCACATTACATGCTAGAAATGCAGTAAGTAGTAAATAAGTGTATTAATTCCCTATTACTTCTATAACAAATTACCACAAACTTGGACTTAAAACAGCACAAAATTATTCTCTTGAAGTTCAAGAGGTCAAAAGTCCAAAATCAATTTCATTGGGCTAACATCAGTGTATTCACAGACTAAGTTTGTTCTTGAGGCTCTGGTGGAAAATCTGCCTCCTAACTTCTCTGATTTTAGAAGCTACTTACATTCTTTGCCTCATCACCCTTTCCTCCATCTTCAAGGACAGCAACATGGCTAGGCATGGTGATACATGCCTGCAATCCCAGCTACATGGGAGTGAAGGTAGGAGGATGGAAAGTTGAAGCCAACCTGGGTAAAGTTAACAAGACCCTATCTCCAAAACAAAATAGAAACCAAAGGACTGGGGGCATAGTTTTAGTCAGGTAGAGTGCTTGCTTAATAAGTGCGAGGTCCTAGGTTCAATCCCTAGTTTCCACCCCTCCCAACAAAAAAGCCAGCAACACAACATCATCCAATCTGCTTCCATCATCCCATCACCTCTGTGTCTTTCACCCTCTTGCTTCTTCTTATAAATACCCCACCCCACCCCCAATTAATCCAGAAGAATCTCACATTTCAAGCTCTGTAACTTAATCACATCTGCAGAGTCCCTTTTGCATCAAATTACATATTCATGGGTTCTGGAAATTAGGATGTGGACATCTTTTTTGAGGGGTTACATGTTGCAGGGTGACATTATTCGGCCTATTGCAACAAGGTACACAGCTTTTCAGATCTCAAAAAATTGAGGTTCCAGTTTTATGGCTAAGAACAAATGGCTAGGATTTCATTTGTTTGCTTCTTGGTTGCCTGTTTGTTTTCTTTTGATGTTTTATTCTGGTCGTATAGTTTCAGTGGAAATAAATATGCAAAATAAAATATGGAGAAAATGTCTGTTACATTCAAATTGCGTCAAGTCTAAAAATAAATCTGCCTCTTACAAAACTCTACCTCTCAAACAAAAAGCTAACTGTACCAACAAATATTTTAAGAAATAAACTCAAACAGTTGCATTATCCCTAGTTCAGGATAAAAATAAAGACTAAAATCTTTATTTGCAAAAGGGAAGAAATAAGACTTCTTTGTCCTTAACCCGAGAGCAACTTTGGTCATCAAGTCTTTATTCCACAGCCCGTGGGATTGAAATGATAGACTTTCTAAACGAGGCAGCTTTCACAACAGAGAACAGAAGCCATGTCCTCATCAGAAGTTTGGCTATAAATATTGGAGTCTCCTGGCAGAACTCATGCTCTTGTGGAGATTTTGACTGTCCCTCAAGTTCTTGGTAATTTTCAAAATTCAAAAGTGAAAAATGATACCCTGAGTATCTAAAACATAAATTATAACATTCGGTAAATAAGAAAACCAACTTAAAGGGAAAGGAATTTGGCCACAAATAGCAGGAAATTCAATACTAGAGGCAGAAAACAAACGAGAAGGGGGCTGAAACAGGGTCTGAGAAACACACATAGTCGAACTCTGAAGTGAGCATGTCACCCAAAGAGGACAGTGCTATGAAAAGACCAGGGCTTCAGAGGGCTCACCTTGGGCTCAACCTCTGCCTCTACCATCTAGAAGTAATGAGGTCTTCCTGAGCCCTGTCTACAAAATGGGGATAATAGTACCTGGCCAAATAATGAGATCAGGTCAGTACAATTACCTCAATGCCTGCAATCAATAAAGACTGTCACTGTGATGAGGGCAAGTTTGGCAGCCTTCGTCTTAGCCCTCCCCTCGCTCCCTGTGAATGACATCTCTTCATCTTCCATGGCCCGCCTCCCACTGAAGTTACCCTCAATGTTCACTTTGATCCAACATACTTGTAAGTGCCTGCTTTGCTTCATGCCCTGTTTATGTTCAAATACCCCCCCAACACACAAACACTCGCAAAGCACACACATTCATATGCACGCACACACACAATATGTGGGGGCCAATTTTCCAAACAAACTCACACTAGATCTAGGGTTTGCACTCTGCCAATCAGTTGAGATTTGTCTGCAGATTCATAGGTCATTTCTCCTGGCAAGCTAAAAAAAATCACTTTCAAAGTGGTTCATAACCTGTAGAAATGAAAGCCCACGGTGTAACATCTCAGGTGACAAATCCAGTGTCACTCAGATCAGACTTACTGGCTGAACTATGGTGATTATGAAGTGAACTCTGTTGTTGGAAACCTGTGGGAGCATCAAAGTCTGTCATCACTTTTGTTGGCAGGTGCCAAGGGCTCAGCCAGCTAAGGCCAGGATGGAGAAGTACCACTGAGCGAGTCAAACGGAAACAGTGGATAGAAGGAAAGCAAGAGGCAGCATTGAGCATTTTGATTTTTCTAAAAATGGACCAATTTGTGGAGAGGGAAGTGATTAAAAATTATGGCCATGTGGTTTGTGTTCAGTGTTAAGTGGTTCAAAATGGTTAAACGTGCCATGTGCACTTAATGGAAATGTGATTCTCTACCAACTAATTGAGGGGAGGAGAAAAAGAAAACGCGGATGAGATTAGTTTTCTAAAAGGAAAATATGTTATTTTGAGGGGATTTTGAGAAGATTTATCTTGGCTTTTCTGGAAGGATATATATGCAAATCATAAAATCATGGAATTTCAAGATTGGTGGGGAACTTTGCAGTGGCCACTCTAAAGTTCCATCTGTTCCCAGGTCCCAACACCCTGCATCCAATTTATGCACAAAACCTTCAAGAGAGGGTACTTAACTTCGTTTCTTTTTAAGTCAGCCCACTCTATTTTTTAAGGCAGTCTCACTTTTAGAAAGTTATTCTACCTACTAAGAAGGAAATCTGTTCTCCTGTACATTCTATACATTGACCCTTTCTTAGATTATTAATTAGCTTTAATGATTTTACAGTTGGAAAAGCTGGAGCTAAAATGGATTAAGTATTACTTGTGCATTATTTCATAGCTGTTATCCAGGAGAGCAAGGATTTAAATCCTTGTCTGTTTCACCACAAATCTCCTGCTCTTTCTATGTGGCATTACCCTTTGACACTAGGGAAAAGAAGGGCTGCCTACTGTCTAGCATAGGGGACAACCTGTAAGAAATGAAGGGAATAGTTGTGTTCAGAGGAGGGCAGGGAGAACTGGTGAGTAGAGTGATGGAGTGACTTAAGAGGACATCCTTCCCTGATCAGAGCCTCACTTTCCTAAGCCAGGCTGACTGTGGTTATCTCACATCCAGCTATTGACAGCTTTCCACCTGGTGACATGCTTAATGGCCCATGAAATTCTAGCCCTCAGGGCTCAAGCCTGATATTTATGGTTCCCCACATAAACCTAAAGTGGATTGTAAATTTATCTCTCTCAGATTTAGGTGACTAAAATGGTTGTTCAAAACTCTGAAAGGGATAGTTGACTTTATGGACATGCTGTACCAACTTTAACAAGGATTAGGGTGGAGGAGGGAGCAGGAAGCCACTATTATGTGTGGGAATACTTCTAGGAGCCTCCTGGTATGAAACCCTTCTCATATACTTGAGGAAATTGATGTTATGGGGGAAAGGAGCTAGGTAGCAAGATGCTGATCAATAGTATACCATTGAAAATAGTTACATATTTGGGGTAAACCAAATCCGTTACATCGTAACAACAACAAAAAAAAAAGCATGAGGATTTGGAAGCCAGATAAAAAGGGAAGTGGTTCAGCATAGGCAGGAAACTTTTTCTAAGCTCTGAAGTATGCCAAGTGGGTACTGATATAGCTAAAGCAAGCATGTGGTGGGAGATATCTAAACAGGAATACTCTACTTGTGGAAGAACTGTTCTTGCTGAGGCATGGATTAGCATCACTCAGTCTTCTTCCAGAGGCACATAAGCCATGGCTTTGATGTGGGTTTAGGCAAACATCCTTCAGATTTGATATATCTGGAGATGCAGCTTTCTCACCTCTTGCTTCTCTGAGGTGAGCTTGCATCAGATGCAGGGTGTGACTTAAATTTCATCAGCAAGTTCCAACATGTAAGTTTAAGAGAAAACCTCTGTATATTTCCATGAAAAGATGGTGCAACAGTAACAACAACCAAAGTGATATTTCTTGCCTCATATCCAATCCCTGATCAAAACCATAGTATTCTACACTCCTCCCACCAAGGACGATATGTTGTTAGGAAGGACATAATCCAGAGGTGGTGAAGGATGTTGGAAGGAAACTCAGGTGTTGGAGCCAGAAAGACCTAGACTTGAATCCTAGCCTTGCTATGTATTTGTTGTGTAACTTTGGCCTTACCATATAATCACTGAGCCGCAATTTTTGAGTCCATTCAATGGGGATAAAAATACCAAGCAAAATATTGTTAGGAGCATGAATAACACTAAGAACTCAAAAATAAATTGATTTACAACTAGAATATTGTTTGCAAGGGGTAAGCATACTTCCTTCATTCTGGAAGATAATTTGCTTGAGAATTCAACTGTGCACTGCATCCTCCTCCCCAAAGACCAACAGAGAATAGCAAACTCCTTCCAAGTGGAAACCTTGATGAGGGTTTCACAAGTCAACTCTCTCTTCTGGTTTCATCCCATCAAAAGAGACAGTCTCCACAGAGGGTGCTGACACCCAGAGAAAGCTCTCTCATCCTCTCTCTCTGGAATTTCTCTACCCAGTTTCTGAGATAAACTGGCCTCCACGACAGTGCCCCCAGGTTTGGAAATAAATGCAGATGTGAATGCTTCATATGTGAGTGCTTTCCCCGCCCCCTAGTTCATTGGGGGTGGGGGAGGAGGGTGGAATTTCCAGGTCTCCTTTTCTCAGGCTACTTTGTGAGTAAGATGAAGTTGAAATGCCCTCCTGAGGTCAATATAGAAAAGCCAGCAGCATAAAAAGGAACTGATGCTGGAGACAGCATAATCGTTCTTGAACAACTTCAATAGAGAAAGGCTTGTTTGATCCTCTTAAAGCTTCCTGAAACCGAGCTGAATATTTGTTTGTTTTGTGGTAGCTCAACTTTTTTTTTTTTCAGGCCTTTTAGTGCATGGCTGTTGGTTTCTCTGTTTAAAAGGAAAAACGCATTTTCTCAGTAATGATGTTGGCGTCCTGAACCCAGTGATACCCACTTCTAAGGGCCATTTCATCATCAAGATAAAATTCTGCTAACTCCTGAGACCCAAAAGATAAAGGATGTGGCTACTTGCCATGACTCTCACTTACCTCCCAGAGTGTGTCATTTGGTGCAATACCTAAAAATATGTGAACAGAAAGTTTCTAGGTATATTTTTACATTGGAGATTCGATCCCATAAGGGGGAAAATGTCAACATAAATGACTATGCAAAATGTCAAAATAGCATTTTGAGCTTTCAGTAGGCAGAGATTCAGAGGCCCTGTCAAGGTGAGTCTGTTATTCCATTGCTTTTGTAAGGTTCTATTGGCAATTAACACTCTTGTTGATTAGTTTATATTCATGAAATCTGTGTTTACCCTGCTCCACGGATGCCTGTTCCAAATATGACAGCTAGCCCAAGAACTACACAGAGGCAAATACCCAGGGTAAAGCAGGGGGCTGGGTGAGGAGTGATCAGATCTTTTGTATAAGGTAGCAGTGGCCTCCTTTTGAGTAGAGTGTATCAACACCATAAAACCAGCATACGATGTCGGTTGATTGACAACTCCTAAAACAGAATGTTCTGAAGTTGGAAGAGTCAGAAGAGGCATGTCAGACTGAGGTGCTTGGCAGAGGTTTTACACACTTGTAGAGTGTTGTTTTGTTTTGTTTTGTTTTGTTTTCTATACCTTGTCTATAAAGCACTAATGTCCCTAGGCTTGTTTGTCCTGGAGCCCCTCAAAGTGTGGGAGAAAGCACTTAAGGCCAACATAGCTATAGTCGGATGTCCTCTCTGTGGCCTGTGAAAACAGGGAGAAAGTGCCAGGTGTCAGAAGCAAGAATCTTTTTTTTCCTGGAAGCAATTGGAAACCAACTTAGTGACACTTAAGTCCTTCACCTGCTCCATGACCGAAGCCAGTGTGTGTGAGTCAGAGTGGTACCAAGAAGAGCCCTCAGACGAACAGCCACAAGAGTTCCTCAACTCTGGCTTTAACTGGGAATGTCACACTATATTCAGAGTCATGGCAACTTGAACTTGGCAGCTGGATCTGCTTCTGAGATTACTAGTGCCTCATGGCCAAGTGCACCTGTGATACAAGTTGACCTCAGAGTGGGATGCAGATTGAGAAACTTCTCTTTTGTAGCTAGCAATTCATTTGCACTTGTGGACCAGCTGCAAGGATAAGCAACAGTGTGAGTTGGAATTACCTGGCTCTACTTCTCCGTCCTCCATGTTTTTCTATAAAATACACTAGGAATCTGGAAGCATCTTCCCTCTGCCACTCCCAAAGAGTAGGGAGGGCCTAAAATGAAAAAGGTGTTTCCATAGTGTCTTTTCTTTCCATCATCAAAGCAGGTAAATTAACCTGGTTAAAAGCGAAGAGCCCTCCCTGACGTACAATAGCGAGATGCTCTCTGCAAAATCGCTATTTTGCAGAGGATGGCTAAGATAAGATTTTATGGCAGACATGTTTCAACATATTTGCTCTTTTCAGAAGAAGCTCTATTTTCCTCCATGTGTTGTGATTTGCTGGTTTCTGTGTTTAATCCAAAGTATGTGGTGTTTTTCCATCATAGTGCTTCTACAGAAAAGTTTACGTTAGGCATTCAGGAAACTAGTTGTAATACTTTGATTAAAAAAAAAAATCTGTCCAATACTTCCTTAGTTACAACTTCCAAAGAAAATGATCTACGGTCACCAAAGACAGAAGTTCTGAAATTATTTTTGCCTTTTCCTAAAGTTGTTTTTAGATAAAGCTTGCAAATGGTACAGGTTGAACATCCTTAATCCCAAAACCTGAAATGCCAAAATCCAAAACACTGTGAGCACCAACATGATGTCACAAGTAGAAAACTCCATACCTGACCTCCTATCGAAGTGAAAAGGCAAGCACACTGAAGACACTGTAGGAATTTACCTTTGGCTATGTGCTTAAGGTATACATGAAACATGAATTTTGTGTTTAGGCTTGGGTCCCATCGACAAGATATGCATGCATATGTTTTTTTTCCTTATGTATATGCAAATATTCCCAAATCCAAAACAAAAAATCTGAAATCCTAGGCACTTCCTGTTCCAAGCATTTTAGATAAAGGATACTCAACCTATAGTTACAAGACATCCAATACTAATGTACTTGAGATATGTGTCATATTCTACTAATACCAAATTCTTTAATGTGTTTTTATACATGTGTTTTCCAACTTATCTGCACCTTCATCAGATCTGTAGTTGGAAGGCACCTCCATATTCACCTGTACACAAATAAGACACAGTGCTGTTTCCTGTTTTCTAAGGCATGGTTTCTCCCACTCTTCTCCCTCCATCTGCCTCATGCGCAGTTGCTTATTTGAAGTCAGCATCACGTCTTCCCCTTTGGCCTGTGTTCTCCATCCTCCTTGTGTAAGCCTTGGTGGCCCCACACCTCTCTAAAACCACCTGGCCTGACAGCCTGCAATAGCTTCCTGGCTCTTCCTCCTCCTCACCTGAAGCCTGGGGCTGACTGGCTTGCCTCTGGGGTGTGAATCCATGGGTTCTGAGGACAGCTGCAGTAGGTTGAGAGTGATTTCTTGGCCCTGCCCTTTGAGGGTAAAGAGGAGGCTCCATTTAAAAATGGATTTCCTCTGATATGAATTCATCTTTCAATAATCCACACTTTACATGATGTTGTGAGTACCTCCAGGTATAAAGACTTGGGCTCTTTTCTCTTTCTGAACAATTTTGGACCTTGGATATATAAGGTATAGGGATAGCATCTGTGATTAGAACACAAAAAATGTAATAGTAACCGAAATCAGAAGAAAAAAGAGATCCACAAAGCCAGGCAGAGCTGAGCGATTTCCAAGTCTCTGTCTTTTCTGTCTTTGAACCACCTTATGGGTTCACTCACAAATTTTTATACCATCCACCAACCTTGAATCTGAGTATGGATTACAGATATAGGGACTAAGAAAAAAGGCTTAAAAACTGAGCATGAAGGAACCATAGAGAATGTTCTGGAAGTCAAGGAAATTGAGACCTAGAGATAGCAAACCATATACAGAAAGTTAGTAGCAAGGGCTACAGAATATACTAGAATGAAAGAAACAACTATAAGGTCCATTTCCCAGTTAACACCAAGTGTTATTCTTATTTTAGAATAAGAAAACTAATTACATTTCTTGCTAGATTCTTCTTCCAGGTCCCAAATACTTTCTACCACAAGTTACTGAGCTCAAAAATAAATGTGAAGAAAGTTTGTGTGTATGCAGCACTTTATTTTCTGTCTCCTTCTCAATCTTTAATTAAATTCTGCAGCCACCCTGTGAAGCTGGTCATTACCACTGAGTGAGGAAACAGAGTCTCAGAGGGGTATGTGACTTGCCCAAGCATACAAGCCAGACAGGCTGGGCAAGGTGAGACTTTCCAGTTTCTGATGCCCACGCCCCATGTGCAATCCCTCCTCATCACCCTGGGTCTTGGTGCAGGAAGTAAATAAACAAACAAACGACTATTACATTGCTTTGGCTTCTGGGGAGCAATGAGTTCTTCTAATTCAAAACAGGAACAAGACACAAAATGCGTGGCAACTAGTAACAAAATTATTGGAGGGGACTGGAGCCACCCTTGAGGCTTGGCGGCCACTTTCTGAAGCAGCATAGCAACTCTTAAGCTTCCCTTTATTGCTCACACACCCAGGTGTTATTCAGCAAAGTTGTCACATGTCTCAGTGACACTGTGTTGGGTTCAGGTTCAAAATGGTGTGATAATGTGTGCTATAATAGACATATACATAGACATGGAGAAATAAAGATCAGGAGTAGAAAATTACCTTCCCTCAGGGAAGGCTCCATGGTGAAGGTGACTTTAAACAGAATTCAAAAAGATGAGAAGTACAAAGTACACTGGGGAAACTGTGATAAAAGTTGGATGAACTGTAACTTCAGAAACTACCCCATATTCTCATCATGCTCCCTTTTACACTGAACATACAGTGTAAAACCATGAAACGATAACCTGGCAATAAATAAGCTCTCTCCATCCTATGCAATGTCCCTTGATATACTTCCTCAGGTCACATGGAAGGCCAAGTCCTTACCGGGATTTTGGACAATGGCTAGGTCTAGGGGTATGGTAGAGAGGTGCCACAGGCTGTTTTCAGGGACACCTCTGACATTGAATTTCTGCTTTTCACTGAAATTCACTTGATTGGATGTCTTTTATACATAGGTCCATGTGTGTGTTATGTATACATGTATGTATATGTGTGCATACATATATGTACAAACATATACTTAGGAAATCGACCCCTTATTTGTTGGTTGGTCTTAATGTGTGTCCCTAAACATTGAACTGGAAGGAGAGAAGTGGGCAGGCAGAACACATTAGATTTCTTTCACAGAAACACAAACTACTACAAATTGATCCACCGTTCCAGTGACTAAACAACCACAGATTTTTTTTCCCCTTCAGCCTTTTTGCTACATGCTCTTTTGTCTTCCTCTTCTGCCCTTTTCCACTCCCATCTGTCTTCTGTCCTCACGTGTGATTGTTAGTTATTTTTCTCCCTTCCTCTCACCTTACAATCCCACTCAGCTTACTTATCACTTGATTCTGACCACTTGCATCCTCAAGGTCATAGTTTATCATGGAATTTTGCCAAGCAAAGAGAAATTTGGTGTCATGGTGGTTTTAATTGCCATTTATCCGCAACTCACTATGTCTCAGCACATAGGATAATCCCTGCTAATCAGCAGAAAATCAATATTGTATGTTCTGAATTAATAAATGAATTAAACACTGCTTTAAAAGGGTCTTCCTTGTCCTGCTATTTATTATACTATAATTCTGGGCCTTGGTGCAGGATGAAAGACTCACTGCCTGGTGAGCCCACTCTGACTAAAGCCAGACTGCCAAATACTGCAAAGGTCATGTTCATTAAGCCAAGTGCTGATGTGGTCAGACCTGTCCAGAGGATCAGGGTGGAAGGACACATAACCAGCTGCTGAACACGGTTTGCCTCTTTGGAAAGAGAGAAAAAGCTAGGTGACTCACAACTATAATCCCAGATACTTGACAGGTGGAGATCAGGAGGATCACAGTTCCAGGCCAGCTGGGCGCAAAAAAGTCAGTAAGACCCCCATCTCAACCAACAATCAAGGTATGGTGGTGCTGGTATATATATAATGCCAAGTATGCAGGAGGCACAGGTAGGAGGATCTCAGTCTGAGGCCGGTCCCAGACAAAAATGCAAGACCCTACCTGAAGAAAGAGCTCCGAGGTTGGCTCAAGTGATAGAGTGCCTGCCTAGCAAGTACGAGGCCCTAAGGTCTAACCCCAGAACCAGTAAGAAGAAGGAGAAATAGTGTGGGAATAGGAGAGGTATCACAGTAACATTTAATTTCTTTTCAAAAGAGTTCAGGTAGATTAGACCTAAATCTAAAACAACTCATAAAACATTTATGACTATGAATGTGTATCTACCAAGTCTGTATTTTTTAATATTTTACAATTTAAAAAAGATTCTATAATTGCAAAAAAAAAAATCCCATGTATCAAAAATGTCAACTGAAAATGAAACTGCCCTACTAATGAGGAACCATTTCAAAATATGATGCTTTTCCAAGAGACCTCGAGGGCCTTCAGTCCTACCCCCCCAAAAAACTAAAACAGGTGAAGACTCCCCTGGAATGCCCTCAGCATGAGACAAAAACCTCAAGTTTCACAAGAAGTCTTTGTGGCTGAGGCCTTTGTCTCTCAGCACTGTTGTTTGTTTTAATCATTGAAAGGCTGTGTTAAAGACCCACACCTGCCATGGAGGCATGGCCTGGCTGTGCCCAGTGCTTCAGAGCTTGGTAAAACCGTCCTCTCTTTCCTCTCTCTCTTTCACCCCTTGCTCACCCCCCCCACCCCACCCTCCAGACCCCACACAGGAAGTGTTACTAAGGGCTTTAAGAACTTTCTCAAATGAGTCCCTTCCCCCTATTTTTTGTTTGTGTTTTTTAAAGGCATCATGGAAAAGAAAAAAAAAAAAAAATCCCAGTGGCCTCCATGCTATTCTAGTAACTTCCAGGGAAGGTGAGAAAAATGCAGATCTTCTCAAAGCCACTTTGGTTACTAACAAGTCTCAGAGAAGCCCCAGTCATAAGGTTGATCCAAGTTGCCACACACTATCCTGAACCTTCCCTCACAGTTTTTTTAAATTTATTTTTCTCATTCTAGAAGAGCCAGCAAATGATTTCACACCTTTTTGTTTAGCTGCTAAAAGCAACACAATAACTCCCCTCAAGGCTGCCTCTGTGGGTTCCAAAAATAAAATGGGCTCATTTTCATGCTAAGCATTCAAGGGCTCCTAGGAATTCTAATGAAAGACAGAGGAAGGAACCAGGAGAAAGGAGGGGTCAGACTGAGGGAATGCCTGGAGTTACCGCACCCTGGCCAGAAAGGGTAAGGAGAAAATAACACAGTCCTAGGCTAGAAATAAAAAGGTCTAATATGGCCTTAAGCTCTCCAGCCTTACCTTATACTCTTAAACCTGCCTTGAATAAAATATTTCTTGGATAGGAAAGAGACAGTAAGTTGTTTCCAGGTCAGAATATAAAACCATGTGTCCATGAGATTCTGAATTTTGAAATTCAGAGCTGTCTGGGCCTAAGTCATTAGCACTAGCAGACTCACTCTATTCTACACATGGCATATTTAGAAAGACTGCCATGCAAATAACCTTGTATTGGAACCAGTGAGGCTGTCTAGAACACATGAAGGGAGTTCAGTGAGAGCTTGCCAGAAGTATACATGGTGCCCACTTACAATAAGAGGAACCCTTGTAGGACAGACATTGCTCATTAGTGATTTGCCTGCCCAAAATTTAAACATTTAGAGATGCCACCTGCTCATTATACTGTTTCCAAGCATGGGCCTTACTTACGGATTTATTCCATTTTCTGAGCCAAAATCTGTCCTACAGTGACTTGTACACGTTAGTACTCAATTTGTCCCATGGACCAGCACAGAATCTGTCTTTTCATGAGTTAATAAATTCTGGATATATTATTCAGGGGGTAGAACCGATAGCCTAGCTAAGAGAAGCAAATGCATGACAACTATTCAGTCTTCACAGTCTCCTTCTACTATTTTGTTCTACTCCTTCTTCTATTCCTTCTCTTCACATGGTTTTCAATATCTTCCCTGGGATATGAGCCTATATGTCCAGTGTTCTTCTTAAGGCATAGCCCAGAAGTGTTCTCACCTGCACAGAGCACAATGAGATAAAAATCTCCCCAGCTGAAGAACATTCTGCCCACAGAGCCAGAGCTTAACCTGAGCCATCTCTTTTGGCTGATGTATTAGATTGTGGATCATTTTCCTCTTCAAGAGCTATGAAGAAAGAACAGGCCAGAAAAACTCTAAGTAGGACTGATGATTGCTCAGAGAACCTAACTGCTACTTAAAAGAACAAAAATTTCAAATAATTTAGAAGGATCCCTTTACTTACACCCTTTATCTACAAAACTTTGAGATACAAATTAGAAGTCCTTATCTTTCTATTAAAGCAGATACCTGAAGTATTTTGATTTGGTACACGTAACACAGATTCCTGCATGTTAAATATTTGAAGATTTTCTTATTGCATTTCTTTAGAATTGCTCATTCATCCTTTCTGTTTAAGGAATCAGTATCTTTTGCTATGGAAAGGACATAGAAAGATTTCAAAGTCAGTCACCAAATTTCCGGACGATATTATTACACCATCAAAAGTATTTATTCAGATTTTGTTCACCAAATACTTCCCTAGTGCTGACTCGGCACCAAGCATTGTTACAAGCTTATTCAGGAATGAAAAACAGAGTCCCCTTCTTTCCTAGAGCTTACATTCTCAAGGAGCACCAGGAAATAAACAGATAAGCAACATTGAAGATAATTTCATATAGTTACAGTTAAAGTTCTGATTTGAGAGAGAGCAACTAGGTCAGAAAAGACAAATTTTAGGAGGAAACATTTGACCTATCTGTTGAGATGTTTTCAACTATAGGATAAGGACCTGAGGTAGAAATACAGTTGGTTGTATGTTGGGAATGAAAAACATGCTAGTACATCTGGAAAAAAATATTTTAAAAAGGCAACAATGACAGAGTCATAGAGGGAAGAGGTAGGCAGGGGCTAGATCACATGGAACTTTGAAGGCTGTAGTATGAGTTAAGATTTTATTCTAAATTCAGTAAGAAGCCATTGGAGGGTTGGGGGAAGGTTGGGGGAGGATGTGATTTACATTTTTAAATATCTTCTTCCTGCTGTGTGGAGGTAGGTTGCAGAGAGTTTAAAAACAGGAAGGAAACTAGGAGGGTATGGCCATGAAGTAGACAAGAGATAATCTGGTTTGGATTGCCACGGTAGCAATGAGAACAGAGAAAAATTGACCAATTCTGTATATATTCTGGAGCCAGAACCAATAGAACTAGTGAAGAGAGAAGCAATTGGAGTCTGGGGGGGCTGAAATGACTTGCCTAAAAGGAGAGAATTGGGGGAGGGTGCCAAAAATTATTGAACACTCAATAGTGCACGTACTTTAATCCTAGTATTAATTCTAATAACGCTGTGAGAGAAATAGCACTTTACCTTCATTTTATATGTAAGGATCCTCAGGCTCAGTGAAGTCACTCACTCTGAATCAAACATGGGGTGGTAATCTGGGATGCATCCCAGGACTATGCGACTCTGTATCTTCTGGTCACTTTCCACTGTAACCAAGATGCTTCTCAAAGTTGGGGGAAAGGGGGAGTTCTGAGCATGGATGGACCACTTGGGTAGGGCTCCTTCCATGTGTGTCTTCGTCCAAGTTCTTGATGTCTAGTGGGCTTGTAAGCAAATACATCATCAAGTGCAGACTCCCCCCTCTCCGCACCCCCTCCACTCCATGTCATTATATTTAACCAAAACTAAGACTCCTTTCTCTTGTTACCTTCTACCCCCTTTCCTGGTTCCTCACAACCCCTGAGTCAGAGTCTGCTCAGCCCCATGCACTGTAACTGGCAGAGAGATACAAGGCCCAGTGCCTACCTCCTTTCCTGAGTTGCTGTAACTGGAAATTGCTTGTATAACCCAATGACAACTTTTCTAGAGTTAGCAGAAAAAGTGATGGTGAAGATCTGTCTGGCTCAATTTTTTTTTTTTTTTTTTTCAGTTTCAGTGTTCAAAATCTCACAGACAATCTCTTGAAAGGCACATTGGCTTTGACAGTCTCTGATGGAAGGAAGTTTCCCCATGTCACAGTGGTATCCATTCGATGCCCTGTTCCAAAATGACATGGACACCCATTGTAGTGTGGACAGAAACTTTACGTGCTGAATTCTCCTCTCATCTGCACTCTGCACCCCCAAAACGGAGAGATGCTGTCCCATCAGGCATTTTGATGGCTTTTAAAGTGTTATTCTAAGAAAGGAAAACAAGCATGAAAGATTTGAGTGGGTAGTGGACTATTACTTAATTGTTTATGCATTTAATTGACATACATGGCACTTGAGTTTTATTTCTTTTTCAATGTGGAGTGGAAAGGAAATACAACAGGCTGCTTATCATTTAAAAGCAAAGATAAACTTGCTTGCTGGGTGGGAGGTAGGAAAATTACAGCAGGTATTCTAAAATGCTTTCTCTGACAAAATCATCACCGCAGACTCTGCCCATCACTTAAAGTGACTAATTTGAGAATGAGGCACAGTTTAGCTTTTCTGGAGCCAGACAAAACCAGATATAGTATATTATCCACAACTCTGACCCTCATCACTGCTGGTTAGCCAGACAGAATTCTCTACTAATGCAAAGTTGAACAATTAAGAAGAATTAGGAAAAGAGGGAAAGGTAGAGACCATTAAAGAAAAGTGGGAATCTTCAAGACAGCAAAATGGTGTTAATTCTACCACAGAAAAGGAATTTGCAGGAAAAACATAATTATTTCCACTGAGAGTTTACTTAATACCCTCCACTTTTTTAGCATACAAGATGTATCAATTCTTGGTTGTCATGGGGGAGGGAAGCTATTGAGAAGGAATTCCTATTAGTTTTAGAAATAGCAATTTTAAAAGATAGTTTCTTCATACCTCTCTTCAGTCCCCAACCTCATTTTGGGTTAAATCTTATTCACAGGATATCACTTGGTTTAGAAATGCCCTCTCTCATTTTCACAAAATCTGTCCTAACGAGATGAGTTTTAGTGTTGCCCTGTCTATTAAGGTGAGAGATAAAGACATAGAAAATCCACTTTTTATTTTAACACTGGACTTCCTGGAACTAAAACTTCAAAAGTGTTTTAGAAGTTAATTAGCAGATCATTATGAAGAAAAAAAAATAGTGCACTATAGGAAAAAAATGAAAATATGGTTAAAAACGAGGAAAACGTCACCTCTAACCCTTCACCCTTAGCTACCATACACTGTTAAGCCTTAGAAATGAAACAGTTTTATTTGGCTACACTTTGCAGAACTCTTACAGGACCACTGTAATTCAGGCTTTCTCTCATTTTCTACTTTGTGTGATTTCTGGCAATTTCCACAGGTATGTGGGTTGGTATCTTTACTGGTACCCTAGAAGTCCAAGCAGTGATGATCTAACATTGAATGTCTAGCTTCTCACTGGCAATGTTTTTAGAGAAGCCAAAAGATACATAATTCTCATTTTTTGTATTACTGTTGCTACAAATATCAAGAAAACAAGAAAAGTTCTTTCTGACTTTCTGTGTCATAGCAGGAACCCCGCCCTTCAGGACACCAAGAGTTTAAATGTATCTTTTTCACCTAGGACCTAAACTTTAAAAGTAAAGTTTCTCTTCTTCGGTAATTTTAGACAGCCTTTGGAAATGTCATCTTGGCCACCTTTTAAGGTGAAAAAAATGAGTATAAGAACAGCTGGTTAAAAAGAAAAGGGTTAGGGCTGACTGGAGAAAATAGCAATAATCAGCAAAGAAATCAGTAAGATATCAAAAGACAACCCCAAATATAATCTTGTATATGTAATTGCAGTTGTGCACACATAAAAACAGAATACGTATACAGGCTGTGGGGAGTAAGTAGTCAGTGAGTGGGGCCATGATGATTTTTTGGCTTATCAAAAAATCTGGGTGGACTAAAAGTGGTATTTTTGAAAATTAAATAACTCAAAGAGTGTATTTGTGCATATTTATCTAGAAATGTGCATACATTCTATTCTTTAAAGCAGTAGGAGGAATAATAGAGTGAAAGGTCAATAAGTTAGAAATAGAAAATGTAAATTTTCTATATGCAAATGATGATAAAATCAGCCAACAGGGACTGAAGACGTAGCTTGTGGTGGAATGATTGCCTAGCATGCTCAAATCTCTGATTTTGATACCCAGTACAGTTTTAAAATATCAGAGGACAGACCAGGTGCCAGTGGCTTACACCTGCAATCCTATTACTTGGGAGGCTGAGAACAGGCGGCCAGTCCAGGTCAAAAAAAAAAGAAAAGTTTCTATCCCAAAAATAACCACAGGAAAACAGGCTGGAGGCATGGCTTGAGTGGTAGAACACCTGCCTAGCAAGTGTGAAGCCTTGAGTTCAAACACCAGTACCACCAAAAATAAATAAATAAACATCAGAGGATGAAAAGCAAATTAGCAAAAAATGTGCTTTTCAAAACTTAAGGCACAAAGTTAAAAACCTTCATACATGAAGCGCTACTATAAATGAATGAAAAAATTAAAATCAGAACTGATTTACAAATAGCCATTAGTCTGTGAATTCAGTTCCACCTCACTAGTGAATACAATGTTAAACATGAGGGACCTAGCAAAATAACAATTTTTTTTAAAATGACATGATCAATGTAGTCAGAGCTTCAGGAAAACACTGTACACTGTTAAAATAAATTGATGCAACTTTCCTGGTGAGATGTATTAATGTCCTGAAAACCAATACTATTTGACCTAGGAATTCTACTTCTAGCAGATGGTTCTAAGGAAATAATTTGAAATGCTAATATTTCTACACACAAAAATCATGTTTATTTAAGTACTATTTACAAATAGCCAAATTTTAAACACCTTGAGTATCCAGTAGTAGGGAAATAATTAAACTATAATGTAGTCTTGTGAAGGAAAACTATAGTGCCATCAAAATATTAAAATTGGGTTCAATCTCCACCACTATAAAAAATAATATTTAAAGACCTAATGAATGCATGAGAAAACACTTTTGATTGATAGAACAAAAAATAATATGTGAAATTCTTTGTACAGAATGACTTCAGGTATAGTGAAGATAAGTAAAAAATATACTGTAGGGTATAATTAGTGATGGCATTTGGCAAAGATAATTCACTTTGGTGATATTTTGCATGTTTCTTTTAACTTCTCTCCAAATTTCAAATTTTCAGCCATGTACATGTATTATTTTAGAAACTTTTAAAAAGAAAGAGAAATCAAAGCTACTGTAATAATAAAAAAAAAAAACAGTGGTAGTAGTCATCCTTTTTGATTCATCAATCTTTGATTGCATTCTACTTGACAGAAGAAATAACTGGATAGTTTAAAACCCAGAGAAGTGCCACGACCTGCTTTTGGTCAACGACTGCAAGCGCTGCTGTTGGTCAGGTAATTCAAGAGTTGGAGGATAGTTATTTATCCCTCCTCAAGGTTAAGTTTCTCCTTCTCTTTCCTTCCTTTCTCCCTTGTTCAATCACATTGAAGCCACAAAGTGGTGAGGTGGGATTGTTTTCCCCTGTTCTATGTCTGAGAAGACAGCCTGAAAAGGACCAGTCTTCTTTTGTGCCTGTTGATCACTGGCTGTGTGCAGAATAGACTTCCTCAAGGAGTTCATGAGAGAGACAGACTGAAGGAATAGCTAACTGAAAGAAAGATTTGGTGTTTGAAAATGATAACTCTTACAGTGACAGTCTCCAAACCACTACCTCCATGATAGCCAGAGAGATCCAAATTTGCAAAGGAAAGACCTAAAAATTCACTTAGTCAATCTTGGAATGAACTTGGGCAGAGAATGGCACATGCAGAAGTTGAGGGCATTCATCAGCCAAGACAAGAGTGCTGCTGTATTTCTTTTGAGTTGAAAATGCAGACATTTCAAAGTGCGCTTTGTCCAGTTCATTTACCCTAATGATTTTAAGCATGTTTCTGTTTCTAAGGAAATAGAGGGCCCAAGCTTCTGATTCATTTCCGTCATGCCACATAGCATCCTTGGATAAAAGCTCCTGTATCCAAGAAACCTTGAAAACTTTAATGCGTTCGGGAAAGTCTTTTAATGTGTTCTTTCCCCTTTAAATCTTGTAGTTTCACTTTGATTGCAGAGAGCATATTTTCACTCAGTAGAGACAAATGCAATTAAAATCTAAGTATATGAATTTTGAATATATCTGGAAAGAAATACCTTGTTAAAAATTACAACATCAGCGCAACATCAGTGCAGTTTAACTATTATTTTTATTAATTGTGGCTATTTTTTATACCCCGATCCCAGGAAGTAGAAAAATCTATCTTTTAAACTCTAATTTTGTTTGGATTCAATGTTTTTTCTCCCTTCTCCCCACCAAAAAGTCTAATTTATTCTAGTCAGACTAAAACACATAATTCAGCAATATGCTACCATCACCCTAAGGTTTAATGTTCTTTCCACTAAAAATAAGTAAAAATAGCACATTATCCTCAAATTTCGTGGTTGGGAGGAGAAATTTATGGGAAAAGCATAACCTAACAGCTATCCTTAAATTACAATTTGAGGGCCACAGTCATTTGCATTCTTCTGCCTGCCCGGAGGCAGCACATCCACGTGCAGAGTCATGATGGTGGCAGCTTGGTCCAGGTGACAGAAACCATTAAAGGGAGATGGAGGGCCAGGCCCTGCTCTGTGGGTCTCAATAGCTTACTTGCTGTGTGGGAGGTGAATGGTGTCTGAAGGGATCTGGATTTGCTAACCAAAATGTTAATCACTTAGAAACAGCAAGAAATTAGCTAGTGAGATGTTTATCAAGCACCTGGAACAAGAGTTGACTTTCTGTGAAATATCATTCTGGAATCACAGCCAACGTCTCTCTCCTATTCAGTTGAGCCTGGAAAAAAAAAGTCATGTCAGGATTAGTTGGGCAAACAACAAAGAGAAGTGAAAACAGGCTGATGTTAATTAGTGTTGTAGGGGAAGGGAAATACCTGAACCTCAGTACAATGGTAATATATCTGCTTCTGTTGGAAGACAAATGTCAAGAGTACCCAAATGGTACTGAATTTCTCCAGTCATTGACAGTGCATTGGGTAGACGTTAAATAGCCTTCCTAAAATTGAAGGGAAGTGATTTTTTTTTAATGAGAGTGTACATGTTTTGTATCTTTCTTTTTTATTTATTCTAAAAGTAATAAATGATCACAACGACTTTAAAACTTCATCAGAACAGAAAAAACACAGTTTAGAAACCCCTCACCCCCTGTGTACTAACCCAGAGATTATTTTTGTGAAAAATTGGAACTGTTCTTCATATTTTTAAAGCATATACTAACACATATTTTAGTGTGGTTGTATATACTTAATAGCCAGTTTGGGGTTTCAAAAAGCCATTGAAAAGAATATTCCACTTCCAACTTACAGCCATGAGGAGAAGGAAAGTATATTTGGGGATCATTGGTAAATAATACTTTAAATCTCTAGACAGCACATGAAATTGAATTTTTATCCTATTTAAAGAAACGTTTCCCTGGTAAAAATGTCTTTATATATGTTTCTCGGGTTGCAGGGATAGCAGAGGCTATTTCCAAGGCTTGGGTTGGGCAATGGATTTTAGTCATGGTTTCTATTAATTCCCCAGCAATTTCAGGCAATTCTTCACTTTCACACCATAGTTTTCCCTTGTGTAAAATGCAAAGGGTGACAGAAAATCTGAACTTGGGGACCCAGTCTTCAAGCACTGCTACCAGCTATCCCTCCCTTTTGGCAAATACTCAACTCTTCTCAGCTGGGGTCATACATTCTGCCAGTTCACCAGTGCCAGGAGGCTTAATTACCTGTACTTTCAAAGACCTCTGAACTCTCCTAGCCATTTAAGTTCAGTGTCATATTATCCAGTTCCTGATGCATTCATCTTATAGAGATAGGGAGGAAGAATTCAGAGACTGGGCTATGCTCCAAAGGAAGTTTAGAAAAAGTTTTCTGGATAGTTTACATTGAGGAAAGCCTTCGTGGTTTCCAAAAAGTCACATGCTTCTACACAAATATGTGCCTCAGAAATAAAGTACTTAATTCAATTAGGTAATAATAGAAAGTCATCAAAATTCAGCCTAACTTGTGTTCACCTTCTTTTTCCTTTATAAAAGGTGTTCTACTATTTTCTCTTGCTGGCACAAACCTGTATAATATGAAGTCTCCCTACTGTCACTTATGAGTGCTGCTAGGGTACAACCTGGGCTGGGTAACCTCAACTCCTAGGATCCTGCATCAGATTGCAATGAAATTGTCACAAAAATGAGGGCAGCACATTAAGGCTGCCAACTTCACTTACAAAGTATTGTTTTCTATTCTAAGACTTCCTACTTTGGGGATATTGAAATGTTTCTTTCTTGTATGGATTAATGGTAACTGAAGATGGTAGCTAGGTTTTTTGTTTCTTTTTTTAGCATCCTTATTCAATCAAATTCAAACCTGTCAACAGAATATTGATTTTCCCATAATTACAGAATTTGCTTTTCTTTTTCTATTTTATCAGCCTGCAATATCAAAACTCTGGAAAACATCAGTCTTTAACTCATTCTGTCTATATGGCAGTAGAAGGAATGAAGATAATCACCATTTTTAGCCCAAAGTATCAAATCTCTCCCCTATGAGAACTTGTGTCTCAGCAAATGATAAGTAGAACACTCAGTGCTCTTGAGTTATATTTCTCTCTCTGCCCTCCAACAGGGTTCCTAAAATTAAGCCACTAAAAGGTCAGAAAAGAAGGAACCAGAGGAAAAATAATGTGAATAATAAATGAGCTGTTTAATAGATTCAGTGTTGATTAACAATGAATAAAATATGTTCTATGTATTAACTTATACTAAAAAACTAACATTACTTATACTAAAAATTTTTTGTCGTGTATCTAACATTCACATTTAACTGGGAATTCTCTATTTTGCATCTAAGATTATGTGACCCTTTGGAAAATACAGAGTAATAAAATATGAATTAAAGTAGTCCCTGTACATAAATAAGTGGCTATTAATGAAATAGCATTTTGATTGTCTTTGTGTCACTTAGTTTTCTTATTGAAATGTGAAATATTTAGGTTCTTGGGTACTTCCAAAAGTATAACATCCTTCAATTAAATCCAGAAAAGAGTAAGACAAATTAACTCACCCCCTTTGGCTTACCTTGTAAGGAAGATGATAACCCATGTTTACAAACAAGTCCTGCCCAATCACCTTGCTGCCCATCTCTGAGGTGGCTGCTCACATCCTACAAAGTAATTGCTTCAACCCACACTGAATTTTCAGATCTGAAGCTTGTGGGTGGCGAGCAGGGAGGAAAGCCAGGATCCTGTAAGATGCCCTTAGTCGTACTCGGCATGCAGCCAACACAACTTGCTCTTTGTTTTCTTTTTCTCTCTGATGTTAAAACTAATACAAAGTTAAAAGCTCTACTTGTTTTTCACCATTCTACCTGGCAAATATAGAGCTCCCCACCTGAGCTCAAAACAAAAGTAATAATAAGACTGTCAAGTAAGGCTAGTGACCTCTCTGGGAACATTTGCTGGGAAATTACTTTCCATCTACAAAGTTGACACCTATTTTCTGTTAGGGAAATGAATTGATATGAGCTAGAGATTGCCGGAGAGGTAGGAGTCTGGGTCAGATACCTGGTGTGCATTTCATTAAAATGTCTAAGAGTGTGATTGGCTGGTTTTTGGTTTTTCCCCCCTCTGACCACCTCAAGGTTGTTATGAAAGTGATGTGGGGGAAGGGGAGTGAACAGTGCTCATGTATCTGAATAAATGGAAGGAAACTCAAAACATGGCGTCAGAGCCAATGTTGGTGGTCAGTCATTCACAATAGCTTCATATTTTGGGGATTGTAAAAAGAAAGCTGAGTTAGAAAGTCTCACCCTGGCTCAAATGTCACCTACAAGGTGACATTGGGCAGGTCACACTGTCTTCTGGACATCAGTGGCTCCCTTTGCAAGGGAAGGGTTAGACTCACTAATGATTATGGTGCTTTTAGCCCCAAGTCTCTAAAGAGGTCCATAGAAGAGCAGGAATTTGCGAGTGACACATGAGTACAGTGAACAGCACCCATCCCTTTATCTGCTGGGGTGCAAAGGCTGGAGATGTGAAATAACAGACACTCCTGCTTCTCTTGTTCTGACCTCCACATGCAGAAGTGTGACATTCTTTCTGCTTTCTGCCACCCATCCCTTAGTTTGTCAGAGGAAGGTCATCTGTACTGTGTACTTGATCCTCTCAGGACCCTAGTGAGTTGTCACTGATGGCCCCCTGGACTCCCACATACATGGGCCATTATTTTTCTTTTTCAAAACTGTTCTTTGGTTAGATGAAAAATTAGCAGTATTCAAGCATATAATTATTTACATGGATATATGAAGACCAAATTGGGGCTTTTTAGGTCACTAAATCAGACTCTTGACTGTAAATTGCTTTTTAAGACTTTTCCACACTGGGTAGTACCAGTGAGAATCTATAGAAAGCACTGCCCTTTTGGTCAGTCTTTTGAAATTGAACTTGGATTGGAAAATGTATACTTTCCAGAGTGGGCAGTGTGTATCCTGATTTTGCACTTCATAGCCATGTAGAAATTGTGCTGGAAAACATCAGAGATTTCCATAGGGTCCTTGCCATTCTGGGCTCTGGAGCTCATTATTGCATTGTTCTAGATTTCTTATGTGACGGTTCTTTCTTTCTTTTTTGGTGGGGAGAGCAGCACTGGGGTTTGAACTTGGGGCCGCATACTTACTCGGCAGGCTCTACTGCTCAAGCTACTCTGCCTGCCTGGCTCTCATTTTCTAATACTGAGTACTGTAACAAAACCACAGGTGTTCCATTTTGCTTATTCAGAAATATTCACCTGCTGGTAGAGTGGCTGTGTAGCGCCTGCCTAGTAAGCGTGAGGCCCTGAGTTCAAACCCTAGTACCATAATTTGTTTTAAAAAACATATTCACCTATGTGCCCTTTTCCTTCTTGAGTTTTTGGTAACACCAAGGAAGTTAAGCCAGGCACCAACCTTGCTTTTGTTTTACTGATATTTATGAGACATACTCTTAGTGTTAATTTAGGTGGCCACCCCTGGTAGCCCCTGATTTCCCCTTGATCTCTACTATTTGTAACCCCCTAGTGTTTTTCCTATGAACCCCTGTTGGCCATCCCAAGATGGAAAATTACTGGATGTCCTGTCCTTCTGTGTGGCCTACACCTAGTACATTATTGGCCTTTGCCCAAATTATGCCACCTCATTTGAGATGACCTGACACCATCGTGATCAGTCTGATGACCTGGCAGAATCCCAGCTGCCTACCAGTCCACTCTTGCTCCATTTCGGTGTTTCTTATAAGCTCGATTATATCTCTACTTGTCACTGTTGCATGTCTTATCAGTCTCATGGAACATTAACTCATTCATGGGTTCATCAAGGTAATTTTGGTACCACTGTGGGCTCTCCCAGGGTGAACAAAAAGCATACTGCTTATCTTTAAGGAGCTTAGACAAGAATGAGAGAGACAGATTGTGAAGAAAAATAATCCATCATTACAAATACTAGCAAAAGGTGTGAAGAAAAGAAATGGGGTGCTGTGAGAGTGGCTGGTGGATCCTCTTCTGGATAATGTTGGTGTGCCAAAGTCATATTTAAGCCAAGATGTCAAGAGTGAGAAGCCAGGGGCTGGGGGCATGGCCCAAGTGGTAGAGCACCTGCCTAGCCAGTATGAGGCTCTGAGATCAAATTCCAGTGCTGCTTAAGAAAGAAAAAGTTAAATATGATGGTACACATTTGTAATCCCAGCTACTTGGGAGGCAGAAGTAGGAGGATCTCAGTTTGAAACTCTGCCTGAGCAAAGTTAGCATGAATTGTGTTTCAAAATAAATAAAATAAAAGCAAAAACTCAAGTGGTAGAGGGTTTACCTAGCAAGTGCAGGATCCTGAGTTCAATCCTTAGTACTGCCAAAAGACAGAGAGAGAGAGAGAGAGAGAGAGAGAGAAGAACAGAAAGAAGCCAACTATGAGAAGAAGAAGGATAGACATGCCTTCCAGACTCTGGACTTAGCATGTGAACAATATGGGAAGGTGACCAGGAAGTAGTGAAGAGGTCAGGTATAGACGAATCAACTCGGGTTGTAATACACTTGTGCAGGAAGCAATGCTAGGAATCTCTCTGTATAGCTATCCTTATCTCAAACTAGCAAAAACGCTTTGTCTTTCTTATTATTGCTTATGTCTTCTCTTCAACAAAATTGGAGAGAAAGGCAGAACAGTTTCTGCCTGGAAGCAAGGGGGCAGTGGGGAAAATGGCCCAAACAATATATGCACATATGAATATATGAATAAAGAAAAAAATAAAGAGGAAAAACTAAAAACCTAATTTGGATCTGATGTTTCCTTCAATGTTGAGCAGTATGTTATGGGTATAAAACACAGCCTCATGCATTTGAGCCCATCAGTGGATAACTGTCCTTCGAAAAATACTTATAGCAAAAAATGGCTGTGGGTATGGCTCCAGTAGTAGAGTGCCTGCATTGCAAGCATGAGGTCCCGTGTTCAAGCCCCATTACAGTAAAAAAAAAAAAAAATTAGTGTAATCACAATAAAATTTGAAGCTTAGGTAATAGTATATACCAATGTTGATCACTTAGTTGTTACTGTGTTGTGTTGTTAATCACACCATAGAGTACACGGAAATGTTCTATACTGTTTTTTACAGCTTTTCTCTAAATGTAAAACTATCCTAAGATAGTTTATTTAAAGTAAAAATAAATAAATACTTAAGACATGACCTTTGTCCTCTATAAGTTTATACTCCAGAGGACAAAACACACATCTGAATAAATATTTACAATATTTATTAAAGGCAGCCTTAAGAATGCACAAATACAAAAGTAGCCCAAGGGAGGACATGATTGCCTCACTGAAGAGGGTAAGGTCTTGAGTTGGGTTTTGAAGGATTAATAGAAGTTGGAAGACTGAAAGACAAGTCTAGAAAAGGTTAATTTGGGCTTAGGAACAGTACTTGAAAAGGCATGGAATCCTTTCAAGCAGTGTAGTATTTAAAGAAAGGAAGACAGAAAAGAGAGGAGCCCAGCTTGGGTATTTACTCAATTATGGCAGAATAGTTAGTAACCTCATTAAATCCTCCTTCACTGTGCACAAGGGATTAGTTCCAGGACTGCCCCTCCCTTCCACCAGGATACCAAAATTTGCAGGTGGGCCAGTCCCTTATTTAAATGGTATAGTATTCGCATATGACCTACACATATCCTTGCATATACTTTAAATCAAGTTTAGATATAATGCAGTGCAAACAGTTGTTACACTGTTGTTTAAGGAATGTGTTCAATACAGATGCAATCTTTTTCAAATATTTTCTACCTGCAGCTGGCTGAATCCACAAATACAGAACCCTCAGTTACAAGGTTGGCTATATTTGTGGCTGGGATTGCACTGCCTTGGCTACTGACCTACAGGGTCTCTGAGCAGTAGCCACCAGGATTCTCTGCCACCATTCTCCACTTAGCCGTTAGAACAGTCTGTTTGGTCACCTTGAACGTCACAGTATAATGAGACAAAGCACAGCCCTATTTCCTGGAGGGGGGTAGATTCCTGGGGAAGGGAACGGATGTATGGGTCCACAGGGAGCAGTGATTAGGGACTGAGGCAAGAGCTCAGTGGTCAGTCAGGGTCACTGTCTCTGACTGGCCAGGCCGGAATGGTTGCTACATCCACAGCTGCAGGTGAAGGAGCTGGAGGTAGGCACCATTGACATATGTGTCCTCGTATCTCACCACCTGACTTAAAGTCACTTCTCAAAAAATGCGGGGTGAATGAGGGAAAGACAGCCTATGAGGACTGTGCCCGTTCAGCCACAGATGAATACCACAAAATGGGTTTGGTGGTATAGTCAATGTGCTGGTCAACAGTCAGGTCAGGAGGGGACATGGCTAGCTGCAGGTAGAATGCCTCCAGTTCTTACTAAGGGGAACTTGAACAGATCTGAAGAGAAGGAGGCAGTAAGGAAGCAGCTGATAGGTAGAGGAGGAGATGAGGTAGAGGAGGAGGGTTGTGGAGCACTTTGTGGAAGCTGGTATTACCAAGAAGCAAAGTCAACCAGTGTACCCAATTGGTAGGGAACAGAACAATCAGCATCAGGACAGAGAAGTGAATGTGCAGGGAGCATCAGCTGAAGGGAGAGAGACTATTCTGCCTACAAGAGCAAGACCAAGAAACAGCAGACTGCCCAGGTCTGGTTTCCATAGGCATTTCCATTCTAAGATGTCAATGACCTCTCTAAACCTAACTATCCTATAAAAGAAGGGTGACAATAGTGACAGCCTCCGAGGTTGGAAGTGGGATTGAAGTGAGAAGATCTTCACAAAGCATTCAACACAACCCCGGGCACCAAGTGCTCCATCAATGCTATTTTTTGACTGTTATTTTATTATCCTTATTAAATTCCTGTGAGAACTCTGCCAATCGTGTTGCCCCACATGGTACTTGCAATAACCTTTCCCTAGCTTGGTTAGTCTGTTTCCTGCAACCAAGGATAGAAAACAACCCTAGTTCCCATGATATTCTTATTCAGAGCTGCAGCAAAAAATGATGTAATAAAAAAGAATGAGGTGATGTTGTGTGCAGGTAAATGGACGGAACTAGAGAACATCACGTTAAGTGAGTAAGCCAGGCCCCAAAAAATTAAAGGTCACATGGTTTCCTTCATACATGGAAGCTAGACCTGTAAATTAAATATATGTTTAGATACATATATGATCAAATATATATACACAGATAGTGGGAGAGAAAACAAAATTGCATTAGCAAGTCTGTTTGAGGGGAGATGGGAGAGGGAAAGAAAATGTTAGAGAATGAAAAATATTGAAACAATCTATCTATCTATCTATCTATCTATCTATGAATATAATACAATGTACTGCACAGTAAGTTGTTGAATATTAAAGGAGCATAGTGATAGAGAAGTAATGTGGGAGGGTTAATTTGATTAAAACATGATATATATATATATATTGGCCTGAAGTACCGAGTACCCTTGGACTATCAATATACACTTAATTTTTAAAAATGAAGGACAGGAGGGAAAAATAAATCTTTTCCAGGGGGGTGGGCATAAAGAAAGGGTGAATGAAGGTGATTATGGTTAATGTATTTTGTATTCATATATTAAAATAGATATCAATATGAAGAATATGAAGAATGAAATCTGTTGAAATTACTCAAAGAACAGAGGAGGGGAATGAAGGAAAATGATGGAAGGGGTAAATCCAACTAAGTATATTGTAAGCACATATGTAAATATCACAGTGTATCCCTCTGTACAACTGTTACATGCTCATAATTTTTTTAAATGGTTGGCAAAGTCCAGTGAGGGCTCTAATCACCAGGGATCCTTGCCTTCTGTTTCTCCACCAGTACAACATGGAAGGCCCTGTGCATTCAGTCATGTCTGATTGCCTGATGCAGCTCAGGGGTTGGACTCTGGTTTAAGGACGGTTGGCTCAAATAGCACCCAGGGTGACCTACCTGGATTGAACTGTGGGTAGCTAGAGAAGTAAAAGGCATGGGACAGTTATAGGCCAACCTGAGTAGCCCATCAGGGGCCACCTCCAGCTGCCAAGATAGCATAAGCAGTGGGAAGCCTGGCTTTGGTGAGAAAGGACAAACATGGGAGAGCTCTGAAGACATGTGTACCCTCATCCCAGAAACTGTGACAAAGTACGTCTTTTCACTATGCTGTTTTGTTCATTGGGTTCACAAACATTAGTATTATTTAATTTATATTCAATAGAACACATAGATGCATGACAGGATATTCAGAAGCACAAGAAGGTGTGAAGTCAAGGGTGAGCCCTGCCCTTTAGCCACAGTTACCAACTTCTTTTATTTCCCTTTCTCTTTCTTTTGATTGTACAGAATAATGGGTTTTGTTATGGCATTTTCATACATGAATACAGTTTACTTTGATCACATTTGACCCCATCATAGTTAACAAGTTCTTATGCAACCTTCCAGAAATCAATTCTATGAGCACAGGAACAGGATGAATTCAAACATACATATTTAAATATGCATGTTTGTAGATACTGTTCTACATCTTGATTTCTTTCAATTATCACTACGTCTTTAGAGATCATTCCACAGCAGTTCATATATAACTGCTTTATTCTTTTTAACAACTGTCTGCTATTCCATTTTATAGATACACCAGAAGTTGTTTAATCCCTTACTAGTCAACTTTTAAGCTATTTCCAGACCTTGCTAGCACAAACAGAGCAAAATGAATATCCTAGAACAAATTCCACTTTGTACCTACGCAAATAGATGTACAGGATCAAATTCCTATATGTGCAATGGCCGGAAACATGAATAAATGCATTTTTAATAATATTGGATAGTGTAAAGTGTGTGTATATCTTTCTCTTCTCATATGTACACATACACACACACAGTCACCTGCCCTCTGTCCACTGGAGCTTGATTTAAAAGCTTTAATTTAATTATTTCTTTTCCATAATGTACCAGGTTTCAGTCTTTGGTGGTTTTAATTAGCAGAAGAAGAAAGGTAGTTTTTGGACAAGTGTTTTCATTGAACCCTACATTTCCCAATGTAGAGGTTTCTTGATCTTTCCAGAAGCGATTGTATGCTAGGACCCATTTCTAGGTTATTCTTCCAAAACCCTGATCATACTGAAGGGAATGATGTTGGGGCTGAAAATACTCAGTAGTCCTTAGTATTTACAGAGCTTCTTTGTCTGAGATCTCAAAGCACTTCACAGTATTAAATCATTCTTCCCTTGGCTCTCTCAAAAACATCTTCAACATCAACAAATGATGCACAGAAACAAAAGCTCTGCTTTCCGTCCACATTGTCTGAAAGGTGACCAGACAGAAAATGCCAACAAACCAACATGATTTCTAGCTATGGTAGTATGTCCCTTTGGCTACTCCAAAGTTTTTACCTTTTGTGGAAACATTTTCAGTGAATAATTGTATATGCATATAAAACCAGAAAACAGAAAAGACTCTTTGCCGTGTGTGGCATTGTACGGTGGTCAGGTGATGTATCGCTGGATGAAAAGGGAGGTGTGCTCAAGCCATGGGTTACTTGATTCTCTCTAATTAGAGCCTCCATTAGTCTTTTCTATCAGGAAAAAAAAAACCTTATAAATGTAATAAAACATTATTTGTAGTGACCCAGAAAAAGAAAAGAGGAAAGCAGGAAGGCAGGGAGGCAGGCAGGAAGGAAGGAAGGTGGGGGAGGGGTAGTAAGAATAAAAAAGAAGAAAAGAAAGAAGAAAAACTAAAAACCTAATTTGGTTCTGATGTTTCCTTCAATGTTGAGCAGTATGTTATGGGTACAAAACACAGCCTCATGCATAGTGTTTGAGCCCATCAGTGGATAACTGTCCTTATAGAGGGTTTTGGTTTTTTTTGTCCTCATCTCATCTGTTCCTCCCCTACCCTTCCCATCCTCCCAATCTCCATACCCTTCATATCCTATGCACTTTGTACACAGGATTTCAGGCTTAGAACAAGGATTTCAGTGGGAAAATGTTAGCACATACGTCTCATATTTCAGATACAGAACCTAAGGCACAGAAAAGCTATAATTTATTTAGTGACAAAGGGTCTGTTAGGCACACATATCTCAGGAATGATCAACCAATAAGTTGGAGATTTCAAAAAATTGTTTATTATTCAAATAACACCATCAAATTGAAAGTAAGCATTACTGCCATCCTACCACTCCAACTAACCACACTGCTTATCCCCTCCCTGTGTCCTTTGAAATTCTTTGTCCACATCACACAATGTAGTAACAAGATCCTAGAGCAGTGTAATTTCGTGGGCCAGAGCCCATGCTCTGAATCTGGGCTACTTGGGCATATATCCAATTCCACCACTGACTCTCTGGACTTCAGTTCTCTCATCTTTGTGATGGGAGGATTAATAGTACCCATCTCGTGGAGCTGTTGATGGCCATATTAAATAGTTAATAAATGTCTAAAATATAGTAAGCACTTGGAAAATACTAGTAGCAACTGTTATTTTTAAATTTTACTTTTTGATTTTTTTAAAATGCAACAAAAGTAGGAATAACAGAATCGTCTGATAGCTTCCAAACCCTTGCAAAGCTGTGTAGAGCAACTTCTTCTAGATTCCTGGGGATCCATCTCAGGAACATCCTAGGGCCCCCTCCCCTTTCAGAGGCTTTACAGCCTCATGGGCTTCACTGCTATACTGACCCTCAAGTCACAGATTTCAGAAAGAAAGAAAGGGGTGGAGAACTGAGGAGGGATACCCAAAAGACATAGCATCCCTTGGAGGTTCCCAGGTCCTAGGTAGGTAGTTTCATTCTTCCAACTAAACTACCTCCTGAGCATTACTGATGTTTCCCAGAATGATGGAAAAAAGGGGTAGGGGTTAAAACTAATTTAGTAATTTTTAACCTACCAGGTTAAATCTTTTTACTAAAATTTTTAAATTTTTGTGTTGGTATAATTTCAATCTCAGAGAAAAACTGCAAGTATAGCACAAGTAAATTCCCAGATATTCCTTAAATACCTTCATGGATTATTTTTTTCCTATTTCCTTTATCATTCTCATCCCCCCATGCATATACACTATTAGATTAGTGTTGTATAGAGGTCATATACACACACATACACTACAGAGGTGCTGTGTGAAGGGGGTTGTTCACCTCTACTCTTTCACAGGGCAGATCTCCTAAGAACATGATCTCTCTCTTCCATTCCACAATACAACCATCATAGTGAGAGGACATGGCATTGATACAATACTGTTCTCTGGCCTACAATCTGTTTTTGTATTTTTAAAGACTCACTTCAAAAAGCAGGTGTGGGGCAAAGATAGTAAGTGTGCATCACAGCCTAATTAGGCCACTTGTTCACCTGGTGACCTCCTCACTCCAGTCATTCTTCAAAGCCCAGCTCTACCAAGACCCCCTGCAAACCCATGCAGGCTGCTGTCCCCACCTGGCAGAAATTATTCTCTGCCCAGCAGTGCTCTGTGTATGCCACCCTTCATCTCACAGAGCAACAATTCACTCTTGTCTACGGCTTCTCAGGGTTTCCAAGGCTTCCTTGGGTAGTTGGCAGATAATTGGTGCTTAGGAGATGTTTGTTAAAAAAAAAAAAATGAGTGAGCAAATAGACAAACTGAAGCCTCTGGTGAGTTGAACTTGGTAAAGAAAGCTTTTTAAAAATCCATTAGATGAAAGTTCCAAGAGTCACAATGTGGGGAGTGGGGGCACATTATAAGTTCATTCCAGGAACATTTTAGGGCAAGGATGAAGTCAATCTTGCATGGGAGCTTGGCTCTTTCTTTACTGCCACACCCTCAAACTTTTTTCTCCTCCCTCCACCCCAAAATATAGTGAGTGCTGAAAGAATACAGTTATGTGCAAAGGGACGTGTAGAGACTAGACTGGCCCCAGAGCGGTGCGTGTGAGCCTCGCAGCTCAGCCCAAGATTGCAGCGCTCGGCTGCCCTGGGCTTTGAGTGGTTCCTGCCACGTTAGCACGCAGTAACTTTCCGTGCAGCTCTGCGCAGCCAGGCAGGGGGCGGAGATCGGGGCTGTCCCCAGGCCACCACCGCGGCCAGGCGCCAGGGTGCCCGGCAACCGCTCCTCCCGGGCTAACCCGAAAAGCCACACGCCCCAGCCCTGGGAGCGCTCCAGCTGAGCCAATTTGTGGCAGAACCCGGGGACTTGCAGCGTTTTGGAACCCGAGTACGGAGCCTGCTGTGTTTGCAAGGGCTCCTCCTCCTGGAAGGATCGGCCACCCGCCAGACCCTAGGCCCTTAGCAACTGCTGCATCCCAGGCCCTTGCTGGTGCAGAGGTTGCAAAGGAGTATTTGAGTTACACCCTCATTGGGCAGCTATCCTGTGGGCATTACCATGTTATTTAACTTTTGTTTTTATTTAAAAAATGCTCAGGTAGCATTTCCTACATGCCTGGCACCTTGCTACCTACTTTACAAATGTGAACACATTTAATCCTCCTGACAGCCTGTAATGTTCATTCTATTATTATTTCAATTTTTTGGTTGGTGAAACTGAAGCACCAACAGCTTAAGTCATATAACAAGGCGAGATGAGGTCCCTGGCTTCCGCTGAGCTAACTCCATGTCTTTCCTTTCTCCTTCACATTTCTACATCGTTTTCACACACCTAATTTTCCATTTGATAGTTCTCAACATTACTCGGATCTGTCTACAAATATGCATCAATACTACCTAGATTTGATAACCTAAGGACTCCAAAGAGGTCTAAGGGAGGGTCCTTGCTCTAAAAACAGTATAGTTTGATTAGGAGGTGGTCTACACTTTAGCAACAAAGGGAGACAGTGGCAGATGCTGATCTAGGGACCTTGGGGGCTTGAAAGGAAAGGGAGAGTCTTGTGGACAGAAATGGTTAGGAGAGGCCTCAAAGAGTAGATGGAGCTCTTAGAAAATCAAATTAGCTTGGAATAAATGAACAAAGAGGATCGGCCTGTGGATAGGGTTTCCTGGTCCTGCAGGCCTGCAAATGCAGGCAAGGATGCTTTGCCCCTTCTGCAGAAAGTTCCTCTGGCAATGCCTGTGGTTCTAGATCTTAAAGACATAGTCTCAGCTGGGCACTGGTGGTTCACACCTGTTATCCTAGCTACTCAGGAGGCAGAGATCAGGAGGATCTCAATTTGAAGCCAGCCCAGGCAAATAGTTCATGAGACCCTATCTCGAAAAAACCCAAGACACACACACAAAAGGGCTGGTGTAGTGGTTGAAGGTGTAGGCCCTGAGTTCAAGCCCCAGTACTGCCAAAAAAAAAAAAAAATTCATAGGCCCTACAACCTGGGATTTTTTGTTATTGTTGTTCTGCCACCTTCTAAGCAAAGATGTATTTGCCCCTACCAAACTTCAACCCACTATAAAATATGTGGACACAACTGTTTTCATGTTTTTATTTTCCAAGAGTTTTATGAAGTTCATAATGCATAAGTGAGATGTTCACTGTCCTTCGGGAACAAGAGCCACTGTGAAGGGGAAAAGAGGGATGATTTTTGTGCTACAATCTATGATGATTCTCTATAATAAAGTAATGATGCAGAAAAGTGGGGGGCACCTTGTGTGTAGAATTCAAGCTTCTATGCAGTCAGATTTCAATGCTGTAAGACTCAGGAAGAAGGTGGTTAATATGTTTAAGGTTCTAGACTCACTTGTGTGTTTCTCCCTTGCATTTTATGTTATAATATTCTTATGCAAAAAATAATGTTTCTGCCTGTATTGGGGTTTGAACCTAGGGCCTCACATTTGCTAGGCAGACATTCTACCACTTAAGCCACACTCTCAGCTGCTTTTGTTTTAGTTATTTTTCAAATAGGGTCTCATATTTTTGCCAGGGCTGCCCTCAGGCCACGATCATCCTACATACACTTCCCAAGCAATCGGGATGACAGGTATGGGCCATCACATCCAGCTTATTGGTTGAAATGGGATCTCACTAACTTCTATGGATCAACTGAATTCAAATTGCAATCCTCCCAATCTCTGCCTTCCAAGTAGCTGGGATTACAGGTGGGAGCTACCATGTCCAGCAAGCAATTTAAAATTTTCCACAAACAAAACAAACATCTGTCAGGCCTGCTAATCATAAATGGACCCCCAAATAATAATCATGATGCTGATTATATTTGCAGCCCCAAGATATTGTATCCCAAAACAGATTAAACAAACCTCTGATGGTTACTCACAGTGCATAAAACTAAATTCAACCCTCAGTAATAGGAGAAGTCAGAACTTGTCTTTGTCTTCAAAAGAAAGATGATCTGTTGAAAAACATATGTCAATTTTCGTAGTATTTTTTATTACCATAATCGTGCATTAAATCAAAGAAACCTTACTATGTATTGAGTTCTGGAGTGCCTTGTTCATTATGAAACATTACGGTAAGCAGCTTAGGTCCAACAGGATTGCAAGTTTAGTGAACCACAAGAAGAGACAATCCATGTCAGATGTATTAGTGTAACTGTGTTGGCCAGGAACAAGTTTTAACCTTTTGTGCAGATCTTGGGGAAAAGGTTCCAGTATTCTCTGTGAGAAGATCTGTTGGGTTTTCTTTTGAGCAGGAAACACCTAGGTAATGTTTTGAAGACCACTCCCTTTTAAGTCAGCACCTTTGGGCATGTGTCAACAAGGAGGTGTTGGGACAGATGGGGAAAAAAATTGCATGAGCTTCCAACCCAGCAGATTAGCAAGATTTGGGGAAATGGCAAGACAGGAAAAGTTCTAAAGAAATTATCCATTCCCGTAACATATAAATGTGGGGAAGTGACATTTAGAGAGTTAGCTGGGGGAACAGAATAAGAAGGGGATTATCTTTCAAAGTAAAACTCACAACAAAGATGACTTCCTGCTGTCTTGAAATGAGAAAATAAATTATTTTTCTTTTTGTCTCCAAAATACAGAGAATATCTTACTTATGTATCTTCAATTTCATAAAGATCTTGGAAAATAAATACATGATAAAAGTTGTGTCCACGTATTTTATAGTGCACTGAAGTTTAGTAAGCATGAAGTATGTTCCCTACCTCCTGGTATTTTAATCCAGTCAGTCAACATTTCATACATTAGTTGATTTATTGGGCACTTCTGTGTGCCAGATGCCTGGATTTAACACTAAATGCAAGGGATAGACTTCATGGTCATGTATGGGGGGGGTGGCTGTCACCATGTACTACTACACGTATCTGTAGGGGGCCATGTGGTAAGGCAGGGATGGGGGAGAGGGAAGTAATAGTTGTCTCTCACTTGGCCTTGGTCAAGACTGATAGAGTCTTGAGTACTGGTACCCAAGCACCACTCCATCACTATTTTCTAGGATGATGTTGCTGTCAGATCATGGGGTCCCAGGTCCTTCTGTTTCATATCCAAGATCACAAGAGGAAAACACCAGCCAAGCTAAGTGCTATGGCCAAGAAAAGGAAAATATGTAGTAACAGAAGAATATCTGTTTAACAACTTATCTGTGGCCTATAATAGCCTTTTTCCTATCTGATAAACAAAAATTGCCCTCAGATACAAGCCCCATTCACTTGTCTATGACAAGTTCAGTTTACCATCATGACTCTCAGGAGTACAACAACTTCTTGAGCATCACTCATCCCCAGCTGCCTGCCTGTCTTTCCCCCACACACACAGGGACATCCTGGTCCCCAACACAGCTGGGCCCAGCCTCTGAAACAGCCCTACCCAAATTTGGCCTTAGCAACTGTTGTCAAGGACCTGATGAGCCAAGGTTTCCTGCTCACCCTAGGGCAAATCTGCCCATCACCAGGTTTGAAGGTCTTAATAAAGATAGGGTTGTGAAGAAGCCCAGGATTTTAGGTGTGTGTGTGTGTTAACGCATGCGTGCATTTCTTAATTCTTTTTTCCTTCCTGATTAGCATAGCACATCATCCATCATGCTATGAAACTGTAACGGGCATTGCAATTGGTCCATGACAGTTCTGCTGACAATCCCTCTGAGGGAATCTGTGGATAGGAGGTTCTTTGGGAAGTTTTTTCACTGTCACAATTTGTGTCTTGCTAAATTGCTACCTCGGATATGGCTTCCTTTCAAGACCACAGTACAGGTTCACCTTTTGTTCCTATATTTCTGACATTAAAACTAGGGAGCCCAAATGTCATGGCACCAGGTATAATTTCTTTGCCTCAATTAAAGGACAAGTACATATTTAGGATTAGCTGGGTTCCCTACCCTGAATGATTTATTTATTTATTCAACAAATATAAGCAACAAAATGACACTTGAGACTATCACAGTCCTAGAATATATATAGTGTAATATATATATATATTTATATATATATATATATATCACAATATATCGAGAGAATATATAGAGCACACTAGCCAAGTATTGCCATTGATAATTTATACAAGGGTAAGAAAGGAGAAAAGGGGTGGGACTACTGTGATGTTATGGGCTTTTTTGTTTGTTTTTAGAAGCAATTTGATATTGTTCTATAAAAAGTGAAGGAATATTTCTTAGTAAGTTCTAAAAAAAAAAATAGAAGCAATTTGATATTGTGGAAGTCTTTCTGCAAAACTCCTTGTCTAAGGAGTATAGTTAATAACAATGTATTGTACTCAGGATTTTTATTATTGAATAAATTATAGCTGCTTTTTCCACTGGAGTGGGGAGAGAATGGGGAACTGTGTGAGATAATGGATGTGTTCATTTGTCCCACTATACATGAGAGATACTTACCTTATGATATCATGCTGTAGATCTTAAATACACACAATAAAATTAGTTTTAAAAAATTCATTGTGTCTTCTATGGGCCTATAGTTATGCCATGGATTCAGTCAGCCTTTTAGTTAGTTGGACTGAACTTGGTACATGCCCAATGCATAGGATGGAGTCATGGTCATTATTGGTGCAGGGAAAATCATTTTAGTCTGACCTACCAAACTTTCTTTCCCAAAATCTTTTCCTACAATGTAGTTCTGACCTATATAGGATCCATTTTTGTTCCCAGATCAGAATCTCTTAAACTCTGTTCCCTGGGAAATCCCTCACAATGCCCTCCCAATTCTCCTTTGCCTCTCTTCCAGACTCTTGATTTCTTCCTGAACCTTTATAAGGTCTACAAGAGATATTTTCTTTTAGTTAACAAAAAATACCAGTACAACAACAACAAACACAAGTTGGAATTTCTCAGTCATCACCAGGCAGCAACAGTCCTCATGTAAGTGGGAGGGCCCTGGCAAGTGTGGGAGACAAGATTTCAATAAGCAACAAGGGAGAGAGAGAGAAGAGCAGGTGTGTGTATGAGCATCAGCCTCACACATGCTGAGCAGACGTCACAGCACCACCCTGGAGCAACACACACCCTGTGGGATTTGATCGACCCTTTTATGGAATTGTTTAACATAATCAATTCACATGCTTTTTAATTACCTCACTCTTCCTGGTGCCCAGACCTCAATTACATATGCATGCATGGATATACTAGATAGGGTATAAAGTGCTGTGTGTGTAAGTATATTTATTTTTTCACTTATTTTCAAAGTTTTGTGTGTTTTCTTTTGCGGTGAGAGTATTGGGGTTTGAACTCAGGGCTTCATACTTGCTAGGCAGGTACTCTACCAACCTGAGCCACATTTCTAGCACTTCTTTTTCCTTTATTTTTCAGGTAGGGTCTCATGCTTTTTGCCAGGGCTGACCTTCGACAGAAATCCTCCTACCTGTGCATCCCATGTAGCTGGGATTACAGCATGAACCACAATGCTTGGCTCTAAGTTTTCTGTATTGTTCTAATCCTTTCCATATTGAGTTTCATAAGAATCCTATGTATGTGAATTGGAGCAAGGGTACTTTGGGGAAGAAATAACATAAATGGACATGGCCATAACTATGCTTTCTGGGCCACCCCACATATGGAGGTGTAGGCACACAAGGGTAGATGGAGAGGGAGAAGGCAGCCATCCTAGCCTCCATCAACAAACTCAATGCAACTAAGGGTTTCCAAGTGGCGGGCCCATCACAGTCACCCCTCCTTCATTAGCAGGAGGATTTGTCATCTGCAGAACTGGTTGTCACGTGTTGATAGTCATTCAGGACAAACAGGTTTCAGCAATGCACAAAGGCTTTTTGGCAAACAGAAAACATAAACAGTTTCCTTAGGAGCTGGGTTGGCAGGGAGCAGTGTCCCTGGACCTTGGCTATCTTGCACTCAACATTTTTCCTCTGCCTGCCACAGACTCTTCCTCAGAGATTTTGCGAGGTAAACTCAAATCCACTATTAGCCTTCTCTTCCCTGATGCTGCTGGGGCTGGAGGACAGTGTTACCTGCCTTGTGAGCTCCCGATAAGCCCTTAGAGGCCCATTCCCTGAGACTTTGGGGAGAAGCTCCCTTCCCTTTGTCATTTTACACACGTTGCAAGGTGAGGGTTAGCGATACAGCCTGGGCTCTTATTCTTTCCTATTACCAGCTGATGAGATCTGCAAGCTTCAGGATTTAGAAATAGTTGGTCTCAGGGCTTAACAGAGAGCAGAAGTTGCCCTGTGCCCTTTTATCTCTATCCCCTGACCCTGAGCATGGTAAGCATGAAGTATTATTGGACTCAAAATGCAGGGATCAGAGCCATCAGCTCAGTCAGGGGCTGCAGCCCTAAGATAAAGAAACACAAGACAGCCCAAGGGCCAGGTGCTGGTAATGCTAGCTGCTTGGGAGGCAGAGATCAGAAGGATTGCAGTTCGAAGCCAGCCTGGGCAAAGAGTTTGTGAGACCTTATCTCAAAAAACCCTTCACAAAAGTAGGACTGGTGGAGTGGCTCAAGGTGTAGGCCCTGAGTTCAAGCCCCAAGCCCCAGCTCTGCAAAAAAAAGAAAGATAGCCTGAAGACTGCGATAGGTAGTGGGAGCTAATCCCCAGCCATGTTCTAGGATGCTGCACTGTCTTCACTCTCAGCTCCCTGAGGAAGTAAATCTTGTCCCTCCTTGAGTATCTGAACCTAGATGGAGTCACAACCTCTACCTTTAGTCATTTTCTTATCTTGGGATGAGGGTTCTTATCTGTCTGCTCCCTGTAGGGAGAAGAGGTACATTGTTTGAGAGCTTACAGTGTTCCAGGCATTTAATGTGTATGTAAGTATGTCTGTGTGTCTGGATGTAGCATCATTCACTATGGCTGTAAGATAGCTATCAATATTAGTCATCCTGTTTCCTTCATTGAGAAAGCTGAGTTTCAGATGTTATGCAACCTGCACAGTGCATATGGCTAGTTAGTTGGTGGCAGGGACTGGCTCAAGCCTTATTCTGTTATACCCAAAGACCCTGTCTTTTTTGCCCTGCCAGGCTGTCCCCACTCCACAAAATTTTCTAGAACCAATGGCAGAAGCTAGGTCTTTGGAAGGCATGTGGTTGGTAAGCTATATTCCAAACTTCTGTTGTTGTTTTGTTTGTTTCATTTTGTTTTGTTTGGTGGGGGAGAGGGTTGGCATTATGGGGGTTTGAACTCAGAGCCTCCATCTTGCTAGGCTCTACCCCTTAAGCCACGCCCCCAGCCCAGTATTCCAAATTCTTGAAAGCTTGTCTCAGGGCCTTCTCACCCCTGTACCCTGGCCATGCCTTTTTTTTTTTTTCCCCAAAAAATACACATACTCCAAAAGAACAGCCCCTTAATGTACCTTCCGGCACAACCAGAGCCCCCAGGGTAGCATTTTTGCTTATTTGTCTTGCTTCTGCTACTTTCTAATTTGCTTTCATTCTACCATCTCCCTGTCCTGTACCTGTCTACCATCTGCTCCCATCACCTGGTGGCTCATACTCCAGGCCTGTCCTTCCTTCCTCTTCCCCACAGTCAACACCAACCTTCCTTCTGTGCTATTAGGCGGAAAGAGTCCAATAAACCAAACTATATTTACCTTCGATCCCTGGGCTACTTTCCTGTTGAACCAAGTAGCCCATCAACCTGAAAAAATAAAATCTCCAATCACAAAACTCCCTAATTCCACCTAGATGTCCAAATTTCATTATAATAATGATAAAGGAAATTGTAAAAGAGAAAAAAGTACCCATTTTTCTCACTAATCCACCAAAAACATTTCCAATGATATACATTTTTCACTTATATATTCTTATAGTAATAGTATAGATTCAATATTGGATCCTCTTTTGTCATGTGACTGCCCCATACCAGACAGCAATTTTATTGTCTCACAGTGCCTTCCCATGACCACTCCACCTGAGACATTTAGAGCACCTCTTCACTAAACAGAAGGGAGAGGGAGAAAGTCTGTCTCTTTGGCATTCCTTTTCAGTTGCCTTTATAATCCTAATCCTGATCCCAAAAACCAAATACATGATTTGAAATTCTATGATTACTATCTACTCTTTCATTTTAATGATGTAAAGGTTTTTTCAAAGAGATCAGAAAGAGAAGTGTGCCTGGCACCCTAGTGGGTGCTTTATTGTTGAGCCCTGCAAGTAAAGTACAATTACCTCCATTTACAGATGAGGAAACTGAGGCTCACAGCATGATTCTCCCTGGCCACCTGAGAGTGATGGGACAGGATTCAAAGTTGAACCTAATTCCCAAACTTTTCAACTTGCCACCTGAGTTTCTCTCTTAGAAAATTCTTCTCCAAATGAGCCATGTGTCATTCCAAGGTACACCAGAGAAAACATATCAAAAAAAAAAGGAAACAATCAAGATGATTTTATGGTCAGTGACACAGGAGATAGGAAACAAATGTAAATTTATTCAAATATTATGAGAGGCAGTTGTAGTGATACATGTTAACAAGAGACCTATTACTCATAATTGATTTTACTAGTATTTAAGCATCTGACCTGTTTCTCTTAATTGAATTGAAATGACTTATGCAACACATTTTGTTTTACTGACTTTGGAAAGATAAAATCACCTTCACCTACACATTTAAGTTTAAAAGAGAATTAAAAAATCATTTCTGAGCAGTGGCCTTAAAGATAAGTAAGACACAATTAAGAGTTTTCTTCCATAGGCAATGCCTAGAAGATTGCTGTTATTTTGTTCTAAGGGGAAAAAAATATAAAGAAACGGTGTTTTCTACCAAAATCAGTGAGGTCATCCTGAACGAAAATAAAATATGTCTATTAAACCCTTCCGAAGAATCACAGACCCAGACATTAGGGAAAGGGCAAGAGGATTCCTCTGCCCTCTAGTCTAACTGAGTTGAAATTAGTAATTCTAAAGCCCTTAAAATATAAACTAATTTAATGTTTGCAGGAAATACTTTCTTTCTGGGGGAGGGGAGAAGAAAGAGAGGAAAAAGAGAGAGACGAAGAAAGAGAGAGATTCTTTTTTTTTTCTTTTATTATTCATATGTGCATACAAGGCTTGGGTCATTTCTCCCCCCTGCCCTCACCCCCTCCCTTACCACCCACTCTGCCCCGTCCCTCTCCCCCTCACCCCCTCAATACCCAGCAGAAACTATTTTGCCCTTTTTTCTAATTTTGTTGTAGAGAGAGTATAAGCAAAATAGGAAGGAACAAGGGTTTTTGATGGTTGAGATAAGGATAGCTATACAGGGCATTGACTCACATTGATTTCCTGTGCGTGGGTGTTACCTTCTAGGTTAATTCTTTTTGATCTAACCTTTTCTCTAGTACCTGTTCCCCTTTTCCTATTGGCCTCAGTTGCTTTTAAGGTATCTGCTTTAGTTTCTCTGCGTTAAGGGCAACAAATGCTAGCTAGTTTTTTAGGTGTCTTACCTATCCTCACCCCTCCCTTATGTGCTCTCGCTTTTATCATGTGTTCAAAGTCCAATCCCATTGTTGTGTTTGCCCTTGATCTAATGTCCACATATGAGGGAGAACATACGATTTTTGGTCTTTTGGGCCAGGCTAACCTCACTCAGAATGATGTTCTCCAATTCCATCCATTTACCAGCAAATGATAACATTTCATTCTTCTTCATGGCTGCATAAAATTCCATTGTGTATAGATACCACATTTTCTTAATCCATTCGTCAGGTGGTGATGTAGCTCGGTGGTATAGCACTTGCCTAGCATGCGTGAGGCCCTGGGTTCGATCCCAGCACCAAAAAAGAAAAGACAAAAAAAAAAAAAAAGAGAGACATTCTTATAGGTGTCTGAGATCTCCCCTTCCCGATGACTTGTTCTGTCATTCTGGCTGGGTTTGCTAATGCCTGGTCCAACCATATACCAAGGATGGCAATTAGGAAAATACTAGGAGATTGTCCACCAAAGGAGGTAAAAATTATGACTCTAACTTCAGGCTTTCCATTGGGCATACTTCCACCAGTTTCTGCCCAGGGTTAGTTGAGGCTTAGAGAAGCAGGCCAAAGCTAGGGGAGATACATTTTTGCTTTTCAAGTTGGCAGGTCTTGTGTTGGAAAAGGCACAGAATTGGTATACCAGCTTTAATGGGTTATAAAATGATTGGGCATTGGGTGAGAGTAGAGAAAGAAAAGGCAAGCACAAAGAAAAATCTAATTTTGAGAACTCACAAGATCTTACTGGCCAATAGTGGCTTTAGGTTGACATCTGTTGTATGTTAGTTTTGAATCTGTTGGTTTCTTAACAAATGATCTCAGACCTTCAGATTGCAACCAAGAGAAAATCAGAAAGTGAGTTTGAGGAAACATTTTTCTGGGTTCCTTCTCCCTGTGCCCAACAGGGAAAGCTCTGACAGAAGCCCTGCCTAGTCTAACTTGAGGCCACCCATTGGCTGGTAAGACTAGGATGAAACATGAGCACCTTTAATGTGGGGTTGAAAAACGGAATGCCAGGAAGTTAAAAGGACTTAGGGGAAAATGTCCTTTGGCCTTCCGCTGCATGACAGGATTCTGAAGTGACAGCTAGTGAGCGGAGTAGACTCAGTTAGTCCAGTCAGAGGAAAAAAGCAGCATTTCCAGAGGACCAACATCAGTAATATCTTTGAGTACAGTGATAAAAGCATAAGGATGGCTCTGCCAGAAAGGCGGGTCTCTTCATCAGGTTCCCAAAGCAGTTTGTGTCTCTGGCCAGACGTCAGAGGAGGTGAGCCCTGCATGTTGGGTGGTGTTTCTTGACCACCTACTATGTGCTCAGCATTCTCCATTCCTTCATGCAAAGAAGACTTCCTCCTTCATTTTTCCCCACAAATGAAGAATTTTTGCGGTGGAAATAGATGGTGATTTTTTTCTATCAAAAAAAAAAAAAAAGAATGCAGTTTAGTAGTGTACAAGTGCAGAAGTCTTCGAGGGAGAATTAAAACTCTGGTGAACTGGATCTCTTTTTCCTTTCTCTTGTGCCTTATCCCGGTGCTGATTCAATGCTGGAAACATGGTAGGATCTAGAATGACTGACCAACATTTAGAGACAGAAAATCAAAACAAGGCTCGAATCATTCCTGGCATGGTGACTCCCTTGGAGATCTTGTGAAGTCTAAGAGATTGAACCCATTGAAAAGGAAGGAATTTTCCATTCCCTGCTTGTCTTTGTAATGATACCCAGCCAAGCTGAGTAAAGATAATCTGTGGACGGAGAAATTGTATTTTTCTCCAAATGCAAATTCACAAATTGACTTGTGAATTTGTGACTTTGACTTAACAGTACCTCCTTCCTCCCTTTTTTCTGACAACCACAAGCAAGACCCATAAGCTTCAAGTGTTATGACTTTTTAGCTTTATCTACTACAAACTTTTGATCACCTTCTGAGTTTTCCATCTTACATGAAACAAACACTTTCTGTGTTGCATTAGTTACATGAAAACAATATTTTAAAAAATCTGTTTTATCTCCACTATGTAATTTATCCACATTGTACTTGAATGAAATTCAAGGTTTTTATTCAGATAGTTGCCCTGGATTGGACACCAGCCTAAAGAACCTCTGTGATTTAACTTTTTTCTCTCTGTTTCTCTCTGAGTGCTATTGCCCAATTGTGTCTACTTAGTAACAACAATGCAAAATGAGCGTTAAAACTGATAACCTGTCATATTTTTTCCCTTTTGCTGGTCTCATAAAAAATCTATCTGGCATTTATGTCATCCCACTTATTATCAATCACATTTTTTCACCTCCTTACTGTGATTTTCTTTGTGCTGTGGTTCCCAGCAATGGCCCGCTTCCTGCTGAATTCAACTGTAACCCAGACAAAACCAAAGAGCACATCTCTCCCAAAGTTCACTCACAAGGTCACCCCTGGTGAGATGGACATTGCAGATGTGCTAGAAAGATTAGAGGCTGCTTTGATGAAGCTTGCATCTGTTCTTTGCTCCTGTCCTTAGAGTGGAAGAGAGGATGGATTGCCATTGACTTTTGACAAATACCTCCCATCAAAATGCCCCACAGACCCTGGCCTGTGTGTGTGTGTGTGTGTGTGTGTGTGTGTGTGTGTGTGTTACACAGCACTTCAGAATGATTGAGATGTTCAAAAGAACTTTGCCAAGTGCAGTCTTTGTGGGATCACGTTCCCTAAGGTTGCCCTTCCTTAAGGGCTCTTGGTGGCCTTCTGTTCTATTTGATGGCAATTTCTGTTCATTCCAAATTGTATTACATCTCTTTAGCAACTTCAAACAGCTCTCTTGAGCTGCAATTTTAGCATTTGGGTGCTGATCACATCAGTCCCTGGACTTTTGTTATTTTTCTCCCTTTTGATGGTTTTTCTCCGTTCTTCTGTTTGCGTTGGTTCCTCTTTCATCTCCATAGTCTGCTCTGCAATGGTGTTATCTATTCATCCCAGAGTTCAGCCATTCAGCCCTCTGAAGAAGAGGCCATTCCCTCACTTCTCTGCCCTCACTGCCACAGTGGGTAGTCCACGATTTGTGCCTTTCATCAGGCAAACTGTGGAGACCCCTCTTCAGGCAGCCACTTTGGTGCTGAGATAAGGATTAGTGTATCATGATTTCATTTTTTTATCAACCTCTTCTGTGTCTTCTCATTTGGGGTTGAGAGGTAACAGTTTCTGTCATGGCTGGAATTTTTATAAATGGCTTTGTCTCTGATCATTGCAAATGATGAAAGGTAAGCCACCTTATCTCTATCTCATGGTCTTTCCATAGGTATATATTTAATGTCTCTTCCTGGATTGTGACCAAATGACCAGATCATCGAACAGAAGTCACACCTGGCAGATTTTATACCTGGGCCTGCCTGAGACTTTATCTGAGTCATTTAACTTAAGGCTACTGTTGTTTCCCTCTAAAATACCTGCTATAAATGTTGCATGTTCTCTTGGTTAATAAAATATCTCATGTGTTTGATTCAAAAAACTTAGTGCCAGTAATATCACCTATTATGATATCATCTCTAATGATTCTCTTCTAAATTAATTCAGTATTTCATACCAAGCAGGAGGTGTTAATAGTGCAAAGTTCTGTGGGGCAGAGATGCCAAGTGAACATATCTGGAAAGAGGTTAGTTTTAAACACAATCCTAGGAAGCCCTCCTTTGTGTGGCTGCAATGCAGCCTGCCTGGACCTCCCCATCATCTGAATGTATAAAACAAAAGGTACCAGAAAGTTTTAAATAGATTAATTTAAAAAAACAGAGCCATAAAAAAGAAGAAACATCACTTCAAAATTTATTCTTGATTTCTGAGGCCACTGTTATGATAGACACCAGGGCCCCCACTGCTGCAAACACTCCATGCATCTCTGTCATACGAAAAGGACTCAAGTCTATAAAACTACCATCGTATGACCAGGCTTGGTGTAAGCTGTACATCATTTGAGCTGGTTTCTGTACATTGTTAGGAGGTCCAACTAATTAAAACTTTATTGGTGATTTATTGATGGCATGTTGTTGAAGGGCATGTAAATTATCTCTTGTGACAGGAATGAATAGATAATATAAAAATGTATGAACAGAAAGGAAAATATAATTAGTGACCAAAAAAAAAACAACTTACGAAGAAATAGAAGACAGCCTCATGTTTCACTTTCAAAAGTGGAAAACTTTTCCTTAAACTTGTCAAGTTCCTCAGACTATTAATTCTTAAACAACAGGAAATCAGTTTACAGTGCCCAGCATGGGTCAACATGTGTGAGACCCACTACAACAGGAGTCAGATATCTGGGTTCAAATCCCAGCTCTTCCATTATTGATGTGACCCCCGCTGAGCCACAAGGCTTTCTTGGGCTCCATTTACCTCATCCGTGAGGATATTTATCCTGCTTGCCCTCTTCCGGGACATTTGAAGGTTGAACCCCAGCTTTTAACTGCATTCTCAGTAGCAATAAAAGCATAATGATGATAATAGTTAATAATAAGAATAAGAATAATGAGATAGAAGAGCAATATGGTGGTAACCATAGTGATTTCACTACAAAGTCATTATTTTGGGGACTAGACAATTTGAGGAGTAAAAGAGATGGGATCCAAACATATCTGAGCTCTGGCCCAGCGTGGTCTCTGCAGTGGCTTCTGCTTCCTCCATCCAGGAAAGAACTGGGAAAATCTATGTCCAGACCTTCAGCTCCTGCCATTGTGGCATCTGTACAATGCAGCTCTGGCCTGGCAGGTGGAGGCGGCAGTTTCCATGCCTTCCACAAATTAACTACTTTTCACAGATATTTTGCAGCTGCCCTGGAAACAGGTTAGTAGTTTTTGAAAACAATTGTTGCCACCATTGAAGAAGCTACTGGTATCATGTGTGTACACGTATAAAGCATCTCCAAAATAAAACTTGTCACCTCACCTTGCTGAATGGAAAACAATGCCAAGCTGTGCCCTTGTTTTTCTTCTTTTTTTTCTATTGAATTTATTCTAACTGCTAACCTTTCTTTTGCTAGAATCCTGGCAGGTTAAACATTATTACAGAAACAGCAATTACAATAAATATCTTAATATAATAATCTATATTTAAACCTTAGCCTGAAGCACTCATAATTTAAGTAAACATTCACACAAACATTCTAGCTTTAAATAGAGGTGATGGGATGTTTGAACAGTTTTTATTGTATTGATATTTGGCTAATATTAGAATTGAACGACATAGCTATGTATGACGTAGGTGTCCTACTAAGGAAATCTCTTTATTTTTTTTCCAGTAGGCTTCAGAGCCTTGCTTACTTATAGTAAAATAGCCAAGTCCCTGAGTGTAAGTTCTTAAGTAATTATGGTTATTATTTGAGGTATGTATATCAATGTTGCATTCACAGGCATTATCAGAAAATGAGATAACCCATGTAAATTAATTATCCAGAACATATCTCTATAAATTCTTAAATGACTTCAATTTTTTTTTGAGGAGAGGGTTTTCAAAATAAGTTATGTAAGTCCTGTTGTCTTAAACTTCATGAGTTAATCCATTCTGAATGATTCAAAGACATTATAAGCATTAATTATTATGACATGTACAGTATGCTGCAATACAGGATGTCCTCAGAGGCTCCAGGCGTGGCTGGCTATTGGCCTCTACCTAAATGGACCCATATTGGCATACTTCTTGAATTCATATGTCTAGCCTTTTCAAAATCTCTTTCTTTAATATTTATCATTTTCTCCTATATTGTTTTCTACTCCCAGTTGCAGAACTCTCTAGTCCTTTCTGCATGTTTTTTTTTTTCCTAATATCTTTCTGCATCCTGGACCTCCAGATATCAAGGATGTCAGAGAAGAGAAAATAGTCGTTGTGTGAAAACCAGGAGATGCTTTTTAAGCACCTATATTGAACTTTGGTTCTTAGAATTTTAGTGGTAACTTTGTCAATCTTTGTTTCCTTTCTTCTTCTTTGGGTTATTTTTGCTTGTGTTTTCTAGCATGTCCCATTTCCTAAGGCCTCCAAGTGAGAGCTCTCTAGTTAGGAAGAGCCTTCCTGCACCTATTTCTACTTCTCTGACACAGTTGTAATGTAGTGCTACATCAACTAAGCGCTGGCCTCACCCTGAAAACTGTACACTGTCTGCTCAGCTTAATAACAATTTTTGGAGGATAAGCAAGAGAAAGATTTTTTTGCTTTAACTTCTATTTTCAAACTTCTACCACAGTGCCTCCCTCAAAGTCTGCTCCTTGAAAATATCTGATTAACTCAGATTCTAAAATAATTATCACACACAAGCCACAAACGAAACTTTCTAAGAACTACATTTTTCTTTCATGTTCTGGAAAATGCTTCTGTGTTTTTCACACCTTGGTTTTAAAAAAAAAAATCAAGAAGTACCAAGTTGAGCATAGATGATTTAAAAAAAATTATAAAGGGGCTGAAAATAGAACTCTTCCTAGATCTGAATTCCAAGTGCACAGCAGCTTTCCTATGGGATTATTTTGTGGATGGAAGAATTTGTAACTCATAATTAGGAGCTCTTTCATTCATTCATTCATTCATTCCAACAATAGCATTTATTTAATGTCTGCTGGGCCTGCCAAGGATGCACAAGCGTATCAGACACAATCTAGGAAACACGCATTTTGGCCAGAATCTGAAGATTGCTGTGAGTCAGAAGCAGCTGCCCTATGTTAGAAGCATTCCCTCAGTAAAAACTGAAAGCTTTAAAGTGAAGAATAACTTGTTGTTTTGAGGGTTTTTTTTTCCCTTTCCTTTTTAAAATTAGCTTTGACTCTATTAGAACGATCCCAAATATTTCATGTTCTGGGAAGAAATGTGGAGGAGTGGTGTCATAATGTCTTCCTGTTCACTGACAAGTCATTCAGTAGCCCTGTCCAAGTTCATTTAAAGTAGCCTGGAAATTGTAGACAGTGACCTGCCTCTTTGGAGCACACTTGGAGATACCTGTCAGCAAACAATGTTTTAAACCCAAGGTTTGATTCAGACCTGCTGTGTTAGGTTTCTTAGGAGAATTTATGTGCTTAAAAAAAATGTTGTCTCCAGAAAAGTAAATAGAAATGTAAATCAGGAGACAATGAACACTTCATATACAACCATCTGTATTGATTCTGTGGTTTTACTAATCTGTTTTGCTTTGTGATCAAATACAGAAACTTGACATCTCTCCCTTCCCTCCCATTAGCTTGCCTTCTCAATGATTCATCACTTAATCATATCTGATCATCATAATTTTGTAAGACAATCATTTGTATAATTTTTGAGTGAAGTAACCATTGTATTGTTTATGCAGCTTCTTTTACACTGTATTTTAGCATTTAGATTGTTTATTTTGGGGCCTGAGTTACACACAGGAAAATTGAGATGGTTTTATAGAAATTGCTGATTATTATTGCCTTGAAACCTTAACAAATATAATAGATATTTGGAACAAAACATTTCAGACAGAATCATAATGTGCTTGTTTTTTTAGGAGTGTTTGAAAGAAAAAAAATCTTATTTCCAAAGAGTGTGAACTCTGTTATTGAAGAATCACTTTTAAACATTCAGCAAATATTTTTGAAATAGAATAGATACATTGTTGATTCTTTTTTATTGAGTGCCATTTCAGTTTATTTTAATGGTTTTAATTTAAAACTTCTTGGTGCTGCAGCATTAGCAAATTCACCAGTACTAAAGGTGGAAACCAAACAACGCCTGAAATCAAAATCATGAGTTCTTTTGACAACATTTTCTGATCCTGAAGTATGTGGTTGTGTTGACTCACTAACAAAGCATCTACTTCTTTAGTGAAAAGCCCTCTTAAGTATTTGGGTACTCTGAATACATAACATCAAATACATGGACAGTGGTTATTATTTAGATGGCTAAATTAACCCATCATTCACATAGTCAGTATATTTTGTACTGCTCATGTAGTTATGAACTCATAACCCACCCCAATATAATAATTATTAGATGTCAACAGTGTGTCTAATACACACAACTGTGTATAAATCACAGCATGTAATACTAACAGTTTCTATGTTTGTTTTCTGACTTATAAAAAAAATCTTCAAAGATATGATGTTAGTGGCCAGGCATGATGGCACACACCTGTAATCTCAGTTATTTGGGAGGCAGAGGTCAGGAGGACCATAGTTTGAGGTCAGCCTGGGCAAAAAGTTAGTGACACCTCATCTCAACAAATAAGCTGGGAATGGTGGAGCACCCCCGTGATCCCAGCTGCATGGGAGGCACAGGGAGGAGGATCACACTCTGAGGCCAGCCCTAGGCCAAAAAAAATCATGAAGCTATCCAAAAAAAAGGGGGGTGGGAATGGGGCTAGAGCATGGCTCAAGTTTTAGAGTGCTTATTTGCAAGCTCAGGGCTCTGGATTCAAACCCCAGTACTGCAAAAAAAAAAAAAAAAGAATGAATGAATAAATAAAGGCATGATATTATTTTTCTAGTGCTGTAGGTGAGAAAGTAAAGTGTATGGGATGTAAATAACTGTCACCAATCACACGGCCAATCAAACTTGGCAAGGGAAACCAGATTTTTTTCAATTGCAGCTCCAGCACTCCTTCTACCACACATGGGGCTCCCAGTGAAGCATTCATTTATTCAACAAATGCTTATCTGACATCCTTGTGTGCCAGGCACTGTGGTAAGTCTTAGCACTGGAAGACATAGAAAGGTGCAAAATATAGACATGTTTCCTGATTCTAAGGAATTTAGTGGAGAAGACAAAAAAAACCCAAAAAACAAAAACCAAATCATTACCAAAAAAAGCGGGGAGGGGCCAAAGAACCAGATTTCCAGGAAGAGAAGCACGAGGTGCACAGGGGAGCCCAAAACCTGTGTGAAGGATGGAAGGCAAGGGTTTGGCCAGGACCTTCTATAGGGAGGGAGGGACCTTTAAATTGAGACTGTAGAATGGGAAAAATAGCACGGGAGAGTCCATTCTCATTATTGGCGAATCATGTATTTATGATTTTGCATACTTCTTAAAATATATTTTTAACCCCCAAATCGACAGAGCCTGGGTGGGCGCTGGTCCACAAGCGCATGTGCAGAACTGAGGTTGCTTGAGACCACTTTCTGCTTCTTGTTTTACCTCTTCTACTATAAACAAATGACCGTCTCAATTTGTATTTAGTTCCTCATTTTCCTAAGTTTTGTGCTTTTTGTTGATGATCTCACTATTTAAAATGACTCCTCAGCATAGTGCTTGCTGAAGAGCTGTCTAGTGCTCTATGCACAAGAAGGCTGGGATGTGCCTTAAAGAGAGAAACCGTGGATTAGATAAGCTTCCGTCAGCCAGGAGTCCATGAGGCACACTGCTGTTGGCTATGAGTTCATTGTTAATGAATGAACACCTAAGTAAGGTAGAATCATGAATAAAACAAGATTATGTATCAATCAGTTGACAAAAATGCCACGAGCACAGATCCTGTATTTCCTATAGGAAAAATGATTCAATATTCACTAATTCGGTATTCCCGGTGACTTTATTGAATTTAACTATAGCACGCAACCAGAACCAACAATGGACAGATAAACATCTGATAGTAGCAAGTGCTGGTGAAGAATCAGAGTAACCGGAACTCTTGTAGATTGCTAGTAGAAATGCAAAACAGCGCAGGTACTCTGGAAAGCATGTGGCATTTCTTATAATTAAATTTATACATCCATTCCATATGGAGCAATCCCATTATTAGGTATTTGCCCACATAATATAAAACCCATGTCCACATAACAAACTGTACATGAAGATTCATAGAAGTTTTATTTGTAGATTGCCAAAAAATGGAAATAACTCTCCTTCAACTGGGGAATTAATAACCAACTGTGAAATAGAATACTTAATAATAAAAGGAACAAATTATTGATATACTCAGCAATGTGGATGAATCTTGAATGCATTATATTAAATAGGAGAAACCAGAGTTGAAAGACTCCATAGTATATTATTGTACTGAAATACAAGTTTTTGAAGGCAAAATTATAAGGGTAGAAAACAGATATCTGGTTGTCAAGATTTAGGGATAAATTGACTACAGGGGAGCACAGAAGAATATTGCAGGAGAGGTGCCTTCATTGTGTTGGTGGTTATACAATTAAATGCTTTTGTTAAAACTCAAATAACATAAAAAATGTGAGCTTTGCCAATATCAATTACATTTTAGTAAAAAGATTTTAAGAACAGAGATCTGAAGGATGAGTCCAAGATCTGAAGGATGAGTCCAAGTATAGTTGCATAAGAGGACAAAACTTTTGTTTAATTTGAACTGTCTGGTTAAATGGCAGTTTGACCTTGGGATACTAGAGAAAACAATAAAACAAATGTGACATATTGCTTGTTGCTTATGTGTGATTGTTAATGACAGGCAATGGTCAGATATGGTTGGTTTAGCTGCTCATATCCTTGGAAGCTACGGAGACATACTATATCACCTTTTTTAGTATCTCACAACTCTGATAGTTAGCTTTTTTATTCTTCCTATTCACAAGTCTTTTCTACATTAACTCTATTATATTTTAGGAGCAAAGATGTTGTAAATCACTCACCATTACATTCTAGTTTATGAAACTTTGTTTCACCATCCAACATGTACCTAACCTTTGGAGTAATGGGCAAGTTCAGCTCTCTGTTCTTGCACGTAAGCCTTTACAGCAAATTCGATAATGTGTATCAATGTGTTCTTGATGGCAGGTACCATAGACACATGAAGAAGTCAATCTTGTGTCATGAAAATTTTAAAATTACTTTGTTTTACGTAAGATGTGATGTCCAAACATTTCAAGACTATCTATGTATTATGTCTTCATACAAATCATATGCATGATAACTCTACATCATGGCAATCACTTCATAAATGTAGACAACAATTTACTAAAAGTTCATGAAAATTAAATGGCTCTGCCTAAGTTTATTACGCTACTGGAGCCATTTGTCGGGTAATTGAAGTAGGTGAATGAGACGCTCTTTTATGACATGAATTGCAAGAACTATTTATGAAAAGAACAGCAATGAAATAATTGACAAAATAAAATCTCATGCTTTTTCTGCATTGCTATGTTTTGCATTTCTAACAGATCCATTCTTTGTTTGGAGTCTTTAAGATGTGCCAGTATTGTCCTTTATACTTTTTAATTTCCTTGGAATCCTATGTAACATTCCATTATCAATATTTAGAGTTATTTAATTATTCCAAAATAAAAAAAATCTCCCCTCAAGTGTTAATTTAATGTGTAACAAGTGTTTCTTAAACATACAAATGGCAACATTGTTTTCAAACAGGATAATTACAACTGTGTACAGTATGTTTCTTCATTAGTAGTAATTAAATAATTTACTACATTGTGCAATAATTCATAATGACACATGCTAACCCTGCTCAATTACTGGAGCTAGTGATAAAAGAATTTCTTGCACACATGCCTAGATGTTATTAGAGTGCCATTTAAAAATATTGAATAGTGCTGAATGCAAAGAAAAATTCTAAAATTTTTGAGATTTATAGCATAATGGTTGAGTGAGCACCCTAGAATGGGTTTAGGTAGGATTTTCTTATTATTCTGTCAGTGACTCTCCTTGTGCTCTGGGAAAAGTCACTTAATTTCTCTGTGACCTCTTTTCCTCATCTGGAGAATGAGAGGAATAAAGTGTAGAATATTGCCGAAGGTGATAGTACATGACTGTAATCCCAGCATGGGCAGGAGTTCCACATTCAATGCCAGCCCTGGAAATATTAGCACCAGATCCTATCTGAAAAACAAACTGAAAAAGCAAAAGAGCTGGGGGCATGGCTCAAGGGGTAGAGTGCTTGCCTAGCGAGCCCACATGAGGTCCTGAGTTCAATGAGGGTACTGCCAAAAAAAAAAAAGTACAGAATGTTGTTGGGTGAATGACACCTTTAAAAGAGCATCAAATACATGCCTGCTATAGAAGAAATCCTATGGAATGGTTAACCAGGTAGAGAGGAAGTAGAAGAACAGTACCAGTATTGAATAATTACTGGAAAGTCATTTTGGTTTCAGAAAATCATCTTCAGGGACACAAGGTTTATTTGGATACCAACAATTAAATGTGAATGGAATATCTAATTTACTGTATCACCATCTTTCAAAACATAGGAATAGTTTTTAATTCAAGGGAAGAGCAGTGATGATTTTTAATGTGAATCCAGCATATGTAGAAGACTAACTTTTTTTTTATTAAAATGAATATACACACTCAAGTCTATTCTTATTTTCATGCTCACAACACACTTCACCATGCAGGACTGGGCATAAATAATAGGTGGACTTCTGAGAGCAGAAAAAAGACTTCTGATCAGCCCTGGCAGTCCAGATGAATCCCATCCCATAAACTGGAGCTTACATATGAGCATCAAAACCACAATTGACATGTGGCGCAACTGTCTGAAATGTCAATAGTTATAAAATGAGTATTTCATAATGCAGAATAATTGATTACTTTGCTTGACTGAACAGGAACATATTTTGTCTGCAAAAGCAAAATAATGCCAGTATATGCTCCTAGAATGCTCCTAGCTGGATTTCCCAATGAAACCCATGTTATTCTGTGGTCTTTATCATGCAAGACAAGAATAGAGACAACCATCTGTAACTGTTCATCTTTCCCCCATTATTTGAAAATATATTTCAAAGATAGTTCTTTTAAAAAATAAAAGATGGCCTTATATACGAAGCATCTATATTAATAGGACTGCCCAAGATAATTTTCAGAACAGAAATGGATGAGATGCAAAATCAAATAACATTTCAATTTATCTTGTTCATCCTAAAATGCTCTGCTTAGCTTTTCACACTGATGAAATAACACCATTTCCAGTTTTATTCTTCCTCGGTGTGCTGTGAGGTGGAACTCTTTTGCTCTATGTGTTTTATTAAGTGTAATTTAACATTATGACTATCAAGCCAACTATTAATCCTTACAATAAGACTATGAAATAGGCAATCTGCAAAGAGATTTATTTTCTAAAGCACAGTTCTTTTCCTCTGCCCTCAATGATATTTTTCAAAAATTGTTCTCAGAATGTGTATGGTTTGAAGAGCTCTGTACTAGGCACTCTGAAAGAAGGCAGAAGCAGCAGCTGCATTTGGGACTTCTATCCTCATCTTGTCTATATGTATTTTATGGCTACTATAAACTCGTGGTACTAAGTGTTCCTCAAGTGAGAAATACCTTTTCTATCTGTAGTACTACCTGTGTTCTGCCTTCCTACCAAGAGGCCCTACCTTTCTATTTCTATCCACTAAGACTTGATTTGACCTCCAAGGCCCAGCCAGATGCTATTCCCTCAAAAAGTGCTCATAAAGTTTAAGATTTACTCTGTATGAAGTGACTGCTCATTCTTGACTTACATAGCACTTCATTTGTGGAATACATAGACTATGTACTACGCATTCTGTCTTTCATTATGAGCACTGTATTCATTTTCCTGTTAGATTTTGAGCACTTTGAAGGACAGATTAATTGACCCCTTGGTCTTTTTCTTTTGTTTTCCATGTCATTTTATAGTAATGCACTCAGAGGTGTTTGGTCATTTTGTACTGGGTAGGAGAAGAGATGAAAACACCTGCTAGACCACAAGGCCTCTTGGGCCATGGGGTAACTAATTCTTGCTTATCTTTACACCTCTGATACTTACTTAGCAGTTGGTTAATAAACACTCAATGTACATATTCAGAGAGAGAGAGCTTCACAATAGTAAGGAAGCTTAGCAAAATTTATGCTGGTAGTCATTTCAACTAATCTTTACTAAGGGCCTGGGCTCTGTGTGTATTGTAATGTATGGATCATGGGAGGGAGACAGTTCCAACTATAAGTGCTATTAAGAGACACTCACTCTGTCCTTTCTTTATGTTGTTTAGTTTACTCTGCCTAGTGGCCTCACAAGACTACTGTCCTTATTTTACATTTGATGAAGCAAGGGTTTGCTGAAGATCACTCAGCTAGTGAGTGGGGTGAAGGCTGGTTTTGTGCCCAAGTTTAATGCCAGAGCCCCTTCTGCCAGACCACAGACTGCAATGGAATGAAGAAGGCTCCTAATGGAAGCAAGTTGACATGCTAGACAGAGAGAAAGGAGTGACAGTGTTCCTAAAAAGTGGCTGAGATGCTATCCTAAAGGCAATCATGGAGCTCTGGAGTCACAGGAGCCCTTGTTCCACAAATGCAGGATATGATGTCTTGAGAGTTTGAATGACTTGTCCAAGGTAACACACAAAGCTAGTGACAAGTGTGAAAGTAGATCCCAGAAATCTAGGTTCTTAGTTCCCTTGTATTTCTGGTATTCCCATAACTATTAAAAAAAAAACCCAAGTTTCCTGAGTGACTTGTCTTCTGCCCCCTTTAGGAGTGGGGTGAGGATAGGAATGGAAGGCCTCTTGTCTCTGGTTTGCATATCTTCATTTGCTGCCTTAGCAGGTGTGTGTGTAGTGAGGCACCTGCTACCTACCTAATCTGTGGAGGCTGCTCATCTCTGTCTATGTGAACTTTACCCTTTTCCTCATTGTGATGGTTACAAAACATCTGCCAGTCCTCCAAATTTCCTAATAGGTGTATGAAATATTGGTTTCCAGAAATCCCAGAATCCCTACCCCATTTTCTTTTTCCAGCCAAATCTTTCATCTCCAACATTCCATTATAGTAATAGCCACACTAGTTATTTGTAGCCATCTTTCAACCGGGAGTGGCAAAGTGCTCTGAAAATGTCTGTGCAATGGGCAGACACCATAATCCCTTCAGGAATCAGACTCAGAGAACTGACTTCTATAGGGTTTCAGAGCAAAGGGTAGCTGATGAGTGAGCTTCTCCAGAGAGGTACTACCTTGTTCTTGCTTGATTCTCCAGCACTGTGCCAGGTACATACTAGATACTCAGTATGTGTGGTTGTTTATGAAAAATATGTTTGTGTGGGTGGGTGCGAGCATATGTATATAAAGTTGAAGATGTCTCTTGGCATCCAAATATAGTTTATTTCATAATATTACATGAACTATGTATATGAATACATACATGCAATTTAAATCCACACCTACATTTGTTTTAAAAATCATGAATAAGACAGACAAGCTATGTTAGTAGGTAGATTCATTCCCCTTAATATTCATAAATAAAATAAAGCAGGAGCTCCTTCTCTCACCTCTGATTTCTGGGTCTCACCAGTATTAGTCTATTCATAAATGTTCTTTTGTAAGACACTGGCTCAGGCTACTCAAGAAATGGAGATCAGGAGGATTCCAGTTCAAGGCCAGCCAAGGCAAAAAGTTAGTGAGACCCCATCCCAATCAATAAAAAGCTAGGTATGGTGATGTGTGCCTGTCACCTTAACTACATGTGTAGCATAAATAAGAGAATCACAGGCTAGGCTGGCCCAAGCATAAAAACAAAACTCTAACTGAAAAACATCTAAAGCATAAAGGGCTAGGGGCATGGCTCAAGTGGTAGAGCACACCTGGCAAGGGCAAGACCCTGGTTCAAACCCCAGTCCTGCCAAAAAAAAAAAAAAAGACACTTCTTCAAAATTAAGAAAGACTGTGATCTATAAAGGTGAGTTTGTGCCTCAGTCCTGCTTAAAACTCTCTGTGTCTGGTCCTGTTTGGACTATGAGAAGCCTGGCCCCTTGGCTATATTTCAGCCAAAATGGTTCAAGTCTTAAAGGCCACAGTGCAGAGCACAGAGGTGGCTAAGGATCCAGCTGAATCGAGCTGCTAAGACCACATTAACCTTTCACGGATCCCTTTCTTATTCCATTAAAAAGAAATCAATTGAATTAGAAAGCTGCCACACACACACACACACACACACACACACACACACACGGGGTGGGAGGGTAATATTTGATGTTATATGTATCAGCAAACTTTGAAATCATCTTTTTTTTTCTAGGAACCATTTGCAGACTTGAGATAAATACGCATTATATGTGTGATATGTGAGGCTAGCCCCTGCATAGTGAAAACCTAAATATACAGTCTTAAAAGCAAGTATAATTGCTGCATTTAACCTCTGAAAGTGAGACAACTGCACCAATTTATTAAGGTACTCAACTCTAGAGACCTGCAGAAGGCTTTTCTCAGACACACTTATGATTGACCTGGCTTCAGTGGTGTCTCTCCACTCCTTGCCAAGCACCGGGCCCAGGTGAGACCCAGCACACAGGGACATCATGTGAGACTTCAGCTGTCTCTGGAGGACTCTGAGATGAATTACATGTGTTTGTGTTTTGTGCCTTCTTTTTCTGAGATTACCCAACAGAAACATTTGGTGTGAGTGTTAATATGTAACATACTCCCATTCATGGGAGAGACTGCCCCTCCTGTTTAATTATCTTCATGTAAGCAATTTTTTTCTTTCTAGAGCACCTGGTAAAAAGAAAACGATGGAAAGAATATATTGCTTAATAGTATGCTTTTCCCATAGTAGGTACTCCATCAGCATGTTTAATAAAATGCAAAATTATTCCTACATACTGTGTTTTAATATGGCATTTCTATATTATTGTATTTTAATATATACTGGGTAAAAGTTTGTACTGAAGTGTGTAATTTATGACACCAATTTGGTATTATTGAAGGGAGATATGGAGCTTTTCATTACTAGCCAATTTGCTTTGTTGAAGACATAATTCCATAGCAAAACTTGTATTTCAAGTAGTCTATTAAAAAAAAAACTCTCATTTGTTTTTTACTTCCAAAGTTTCATGAGTGCATTGTGTTAGTATAAAGAGCAAAAATATACCCTGGGTTAAAAACTGAAGACATTTAATAGAGGCATGTATTACAAATAGCATCTAGCTACACAGGAAGGTTAGGACTTAATATCTGAAATTCTGCAGCTCATTAGTTGTAGGATGTGAGTGAAATACATTTCTAAAGGGCAAGGTTAGTATTACATTATCCTGGAAATGTCTTTGCTGAATAAATGTGTAAATATTTCAAATAAGTATGATGAGATTATATTTCTATTGGGGACATTTCTGTAGAAGGAATGATTGTGCTACTTGTAATTGCAGGAGCACATGTCACGATATGTCTTTCCCCATTACCGATTTCATTTGAAATGGTCTGGAAATAAATACTGATTACTAGTGATGTAAGACTATTTACCTTGGAGTCAGATGCCTGACAGGCAGGCTAGAGCTAATGGATTTGGTTATTTTCTAAAGCAGGATACTATTTTAAAGTTAACATTGTGAATTCTCAGAGTTGTACATCTAGCTTCATTTGTATCAAATACAGAAGAACAGAATTATAAACCTGTAATCGCTGATATCCTTTTTCATCCTTTAACAACAGAAGCGAAAATTGTACCTATGACCTACCAACAGGCTAGCTTGGTGTTACCCTTCCTTCTTCTAGTTGTTAGCACGGGGAAATCAAAAACCAAATTTAAAGGATGGTGTCACTGTCACTGAGGGGCGTTACCTCACTGGGAGATGAAGTTGCATCATGGGAACGTGGTGTGATTTAATTTCATAATTGTAAACATTACAGTGGGTATGCATGATTCCTCTGCAACTCTTATCCACTTCGCTATGGCTGGACAGCTGAGTTAACATGGGTACGTCTTGGCTTCACACTTTTATAATTTCTTTTCTTCATGTTGTGATTTTATTTGGAAAAAATCCTAAAGTAAAACTGTATTAGGATGAATTTATCTGAAACCACTTTTTTTTTTATAAAGACACAGCTTGACTAAAAGACTATGAACTTTTCTGACCTTCTAAATCATAGCACTGTGTAAACGTTTGGAAAACTTAATTTTGCCTTGAAAGGGGGTTGGAGGGTGGGGAAGTGTGTGAAACATTTTGCTTTCTACAGTGCTGGTTGTCTGCATGCGTTTTAAATTATGGCTCAACTCAGGGGAAAGGGCAACTCAGATAAATGGAAAAAGAACTGCTAACATTCTTCTTGTTTAATCATCATGAATGCAAATAATGACCATCTAATATTTTTAACTTGTAAATGGAAACGTAGAACAACAAAAAAGAGACTTGAAATTTCTCGAAAGAACAGCAGTAAGTACGCAAACTTGGCTTTTGAGAATAGTTTTCTTTTATGCTTAATACTACAGTCACACTTGCTAAAGTGTTAAATAATTCAGACTCTGGGTAAGTAGCTCTAAAATTCATCGTAAAGAGATTCACCTGTAAAATAATAATGTCATGATTTACGTTTACACAAGACCGGTAAAGAGGATTAAATTCAAAAGTTTGGAGGGAATTAAGTCTCAGTTGCAAGTTAAAATTCACAAAGTTGACCTTTAGAAACTTTTTTTCCTGTCCAAAATACAACGTCTCATCTTTAGAGTTCAGAAAACTACAGCCCTTTTCCGCTTACAGAGGGGACTTTCTAGAGAGCATGCTACATGAGATAAACCTGGGAATTTAGTGGCTCAAGTCAGCTGCTCATTTGGGCGATTGACATAGTACTCTATTCTCTTCTTCCGGATACCGGTGGTCCTACACGTGGGGTTTGGGGGTTGGAGGAGAACCAGGACCTCAGATGTTGGTGTGAGGAGGGTTACTAAGGGTTGGGTGGGTGGTGTTCCCCTGCCTAGGCAGGGTCTCTCCTGAAAGACTTAGGCGCGACCTTACTCCCCTGCTGGTGGCTTCGTTTTCTACCTCCCTGGTGAGACTGAACCTTCCGGATACAGCTAGGGTGCTCGAAGGAATGAGGGTGACTTCGGCCCCCCAAACCCTAAGCCTCTTTTCGCCAATATGTGAATGCATGCCAACATGCATTTAGCACCTCCAAGGCTCGTAGAAGGGAGGAGAGTGCCGTTGGGTGGCGCGCCTCTGGCCCCACCGAGTGGGGGAGGGGGAGAAAGTGGTCAAACTCGCGTCGCGTTGGGCGCCCGGGCGACCCCGGGTGATCGGGCTGGCGAGGGAAGGGCGGGGGACCTGGGTTCTGGCCCAGGGTGCGGGAGGGCGATGCGGAGTCGGGTGGAACCGCCGAGCCGCCGCTGCTCACCTGCCCTCGGGGGTGGGGCGGGGCGCGGCGCCCGGGCGCGCCTGCCTCCCGCCTCCCGCCTCCCGCCTCCCGCCCCGGGAGGAAGCGGAGGGGCGCGGTGTAAACAGAGCGGCGGCCGTGATGTCAGCCGGTCACATGGAGCCTCTTATGGCTCGGGATGGCTCTCGGCGGGCGGGCAGCTGCGGCAGCTGCTGCTGTGGCTCGGGCGGCGGCGGCGCGGCGGTGGCAGAGGGGGCTCCGGGGTCGGACCATCCGCTCTCCCTGCGCTCTCCGCACCGCGGCTTAAATGATGTATTTTGTGATCGCAGCGATGAAAGGTGAGCCGGGGCGCCCCGCCGGGGCTGGGTGGGCTGTCTGCTCGGGGGGCGGGGAGGAGGGTGCGCAGGGGGAGGGGTGGGCGCGCCTGCCCGAGCGCACGTACTGCCCGGGGCTGGACGCGGGATCTCGGCCAGGGCCTTCTGGGCCAACGCAGCGGCGCCACCTGAGCCCGGCCGCGGGATCGGCCTGCCTGCGGTTAGGGGCAAAGGCGCACGGGCTTAAACCCCCTCCTGAGTCCTCTCTGGTGCCTGTCACTCTCTGGGTCTGCCTAGCATCCGGCGGGGCTCCCAAAAGAAAGTTTGCCGGGAGTCTTCGCGCTCAGGCAAGGGAGGCGAGGGTCTGGGCAGCTTGGAAGAAGCCGGGACGCCCGCAGCGGATCCCTAGGGCCCGCACCTAGGACAGCTCTGGCCTATGTGGGGAAGGCGCCATGGCCAGGCCGGGCTGTGCGTGCGAATGGTCGCGGTGTCAACCCCAGGGACTGGTTAGCGCCCCAGGCCTTGTGCCTGTTTTCACACCCCCACCCCCTTACTTTCCCATCCATTCCCTGGCCACCGGGCAACTCCGAGTGCCCAAGCTCTAACCCGCTGGGGAAGTACACTGGGTCCGAGCTGCGTCCCGCCGCAGCCACTTCCGAAAGCGCGCGGGCCAGAGCAAGACTGGCGCCTCGAACGTGCCAAGAAGCCCTCGGCGGCCCCCTAACCGCAGCGCACCCCCACTTGATACTTAGGTTTGTGGATGGATGTGGGGAGGCAACTTATCAGCCCACAGGATTCGTGGGCAGAGGCCGAGGTTAGACCGTGGTGAGGACTGACGAGCGCGGGTTAGCTGCGGCCAAGCGTCTGCGCCCGGCCTTCCGCCCTGATCAGCTCTCAGCCGGGCCAGTAGTGGGATAGAAAAGGGGAAACGATCGTGATGGCAGGAAGAACGGGCTAGAGGTGCTGTCAGATGAGGAGGAAAGAAACCTTGGCAAGTCAGGGAAGTTTCTGATGGGAAAGCCAAAGTTTGGAGGTGTGCAAGAAGTCGCCTGTGAGGCCCGTCGAAACCGAGACGCGCTTGGAGACTGTTGGAAACAGCCCGAGAGAAACTCAACCCGCAGCTCTCAGCGTCTCAAGTGCTTTCTGGTTCCTCGCCATAGATAATCTTCCCAGCGGTTTCTCAGGCCCTGCCGCGGGGCTTGGGGATTTAAACCCCATCTGTTTGCGGCGGACGCGGCTTTCCGATTGCGCAGCGATCGTGCGACCCCACACTGTCCTGCGGGTTCTGCCTACCCGTGCGGGCGGGCGCCGGGCGATCGTTAAACGTTTGCTAGGTCGGGGTTTTGTTGCAATCCAGGATGAAGGCCACCAGTTCGGTATCTGCGTTGGGTTTACTTTCGGATCACCGAGCTTTGCCTTTCCTCGCTAGAGATTGGATGGCATCTTTTATTAATTATTAACAGACTGAAACGTACTGGATGCTAAGATGAGCTTCGAGAGGTGAAATTTTTCTATATGATGTGCCCGCAGCAAATTTTCTGCCTGTTCCCCTGCCGTTTCTGGGAAATGGGATTTAATCATTTTTAGAATATGCAACTGCTGTATTAAAAGAGAGAAGATCTCGTGATAGCACGCTTTTAAGCATGTAAAATCATTTGGGAGGAAAAAATGTGAAGGTTTCTCACCAACTTCTTACGTAAAAGGAATCTATTTTCCTCCCGTTCCCCCCCACCCGAAAACTTTCCTGCTATTTCTGCGTTCCATTAATTCTGTAAGTGTAAAACGACTCAAATAGCCTTGTGAAGATATTTTATTCCATTTTTCTCCTGAAATTAAAACCCAGATTTTGCTATTGGGAGGTATTAATGCCAGCTTTTATCCATTTTATTTATAGTTTGTGTTGATTGGGAGAAAAGTGAGAGGCTGCGACATTTTAAATTGCTTTTTTCCCTAATGGACAGTAGCCGCCAAACAATAAGAGAAGGATGTTTTAATAACACAATTTCATTTTGATGTTTCCTAGTACATAGGCTTTTTGTTTTTGTATTTCCAGTTCAAAGTGAAGTTCTAGTACAGACTCTTCCTTTCTTCCTCTCTAATAGAATCATAAGAACCTTGTATATTCTTCCTCCCAAAAGCTGTCACCCACATATTTGTATTGGAGTGACCTCTGGCTGCCATAAAGTACTAGATTCATAGTACTGAGTTTTGAGGAAGGTAGCTGAGATGTCCTAGCGATGCAATTCTTGTGTAAGCTCGGCTGCCAGGACAGAGAGAGAGAGAATGAGTCTGAACAATTAGGATATTTCATTCCCAATATCACAACATCCTGGGCTTTAATGAGATTTTCTTGCTTTGGTGCAAATTGTAACTGAAAAAAATACTTTGTGGGGAAAGGAGGAATACCGTAAATGTTTCCATATCAGATTTAAGGAAAAAACCTGGCCCAGAATAATATTAAATACTTCCTTACTGCCGTTCAGTTTTAATAGTTAAATTGGTTCCATATGTAAGGAGTTTACATATGGATTGTTAGATTTTTCATGCAAAACAGAAACACTCTTCACAATATAGCATTTTGGTATGTGGATGCATGTGGATACAGGAGGAGAGAACAAGCAACCATAAAACAGAAACATCCTCTTTGTTGGCTGATTTACTGATGTTTTTTAAACATCATTAAAAGTCAGGCCTTTTGAACTCACCAAAGGAGAAAATGCTTTCTGTGTGTTAGTTGTCACATAAGTTTAGGCTTAAAGTGGTTTCATGCTTAGAAGTAATGCATCTTCATTTGAATAACTATAGTCTCATCCTTCAGTTTTGGTTTTAATTAACAACAAAATTTCACTAACGTTTGGATTTCTTTTTTTTCTTGTGCAAGCGGAAAGAGGCAGCAATGAGATTTATAATTAGGGGAGCACTTGCTCTGCTCTTCATAAAAATGCACTGGCCAAATGTCACAGAGCTATGGCTGAGTGGAGGAAGGAAATGTGGTGCTCTGTAAGTTCCAGCAGAGTAGAAAAGCCCCTTTGCTTCAGGTGGGCCCTCAGTCTCTCTTCATGTGAATGGACTAGTAAGAATGAAGGGGACTGGCAGGTAATTTCTGTCCCATGACCCTTCCTTCAGCCTGATTTATGGATGAATGCTAGGCACCTTGCTCCTTTGAATATACTCTGTATGTTGATTTACTTTTATGTCGAACTTTAATAAATATGATTTTATGGTTTTGAAGAATTTGGCTTTTCTTTTCACCATATCAAATTTGGATTCAGCCCTTAGTCTACATGTAAGCACCCTTTCCTTGGTGTCTCTTAGCTGGGACTTTTGGTCCCACTTTTGGGACCTGTGATGAGGAGGACAAGGTGAGTCTCAGCCAGATCTTGAAAAGCAAAAGCACCAGTGACTGTCACTGCTGAGCCAAGTGATTATCTGGCAAGAAGGAGAGTTGTTTTAAAGATAGGAAGGTCTCAGTTCATTTGTGCAGGGCGGGGAGGGGAGAATATGTTTAAAGCACCTTTTACATTAGGCAGCCTCTTGGTTGTATATATTTCAGTCACGTCCCTTACATGTACAGCAATATCATGCTTAAGTCAACCACTTGGCCTTCAATTTGAATTGAGAAGGTTATCATTTCTTAACATTGCCCAGGTATAAAATAATATAATTGGTAGGTAGAAATGGTTTTGTTGTTGTTTTTGTTGTTTTAGATATATACTATGTGATTTATATCTTGATTTTTAATACTTCATAGATGTAAATATATTAATAGTTTTCTAGATGACTCCTCCTCTCCTCTGTCCCTCCCAGCCAAGTGAATCACAATCAAAATAGACAAGATCAGCAAATAGATAATTGCAAAGTACCTGCAATAAGTAGCACCCATCTACTATGTTATTTGTTCTGTGGCACCTAAGAAAATAATACTTACAGATGACTTTTATTGGAAGAAAAAGTTGATGGATGGATAGATAGGTCAATCTGCAAAGGTAGAGGTGAAGTTCAGTTTTCTTAAAATTTTCTTGAATTATATTAGTGATCAATAAAACTCTTTGTATGGAACAAATCTTCTAAGAATACTTTGTAGTGGAAATATTTTTGCAGGGAAGGGATGTTAGCTCAGTGGTGGGAGCTCACCTGGCCTGTGCAAGGCCCTGGGTTCAATCCCCAACACTAAAAAAAGAAAGAAAGGAAAGAGAAGAAATCTTTTCTGCATAGATGTTTAAATATCCAGTGTTTATTACTAAGTCACAACTACCTTACTCTATACAGTTGGTTATTTTTTAAAAAGACACAGAGTCAGCAGCTACACCAATTTTATGTTTCTGTACTTATAATTTTTGGAGCCATCTACCAGTGACAACTTAAGTGTAAACTGACATTTGATATATCTCAAAGTCCACACATTGACCCTTTGAAGAATGATTTACAACATCTGTGCTGCCCCCCCCCCGCCCCCCCCACCCTGTGTAGCTACTCCACTAAGGAAACCTCCCTTCTATCCTGGCTTTGACTCATGAACCAAGGGATTCATAGTCAGAGCTCTTTGTATCTGTCAGTATTGTGTATGTGACGTGATAGAACATGCTTTTTTCTATAAATTGTCAGTGCTAAGTCCAGAGATGAGGGCTAAATAATAGCATATGTTAGCCAATTGGGGGTGGGAACCTCCTGTAATCTTTTGTTTCTAGACTTTCTTTTTTAGGTGCATCTATTGGCCCCATTATCTTATACAGATTTAATATGATAACTTTAAAATATTTGCTCCTGTGCTATAAAAACTAATATCAAATGTATTCCCTAAGTTTTCCAGAGATTTAATCTTGCTTTTTTTTCCTCTGAAGTTTACTAGGCATTTCATTATATTTAGTTTATGCTGTCTGCCTTTCATACATGCTTATCTCATAAGAAACTACTGATAATCTCAAGCTTTTTGTTTGTTTGTTTGTTTATTCATTTATTCATATGTACATACATTGTTTGGGCCATCTCTTCCACCCCACCCCCGAATCTCACGCTTTTGACTTGAAGAAATTGAGGTTCATACAGCTATGTGCTATAGTCAATGTCTTGTGGCTGATGCTGGAACAGAGACTAGATCCCTAATTTTTGTTATCTTCATACTGCCCCTGGAGGAAGCTGTGACTATATCCTGGACATAACTTTGTCTCTAGTTAGTGGAAATTATAAGTCTGGCATTTATATGGGAAAAAATAGATTCAATTATGTAATGCTTTGCTGAGCCTAATATCTTTAAATTACTATTTAATAAAATCAATTTGGTACAAATGGGGTTATTCTTATTTGCTTATTGTTAGCTCTCTTCATCCATGATTTTCATTAAGTCCTGTTGTTATAAGAGGATCTGGGTGAAATGGAAGGAAGCATTACTTTCTTAAAGAATATAGAATACCATGAAGGGCAGCTCACCTGTATAACCAATCACCTTTATGATGGAACTGAACTAAAGATTCGTCTATATGTTTTGTTTATCTTTAGACAAAGGGAGTATTCACAAATATGTCTTCTAATTTTAACATGCCTTTGCATAGTAGAATGCTCATGAGCGCTATCAAGTTTGTGACAGTGACCGCTAAGAGTCACAATCCTAGAAATGCTCCCAAGAAACTTCCTTTCTCTCAGAAAATCAGCTGAATTGTAAGTTTTCCTACTAGGTCTGCAAAAGCTCATTTCTCACATGGTGGGCACTTACCTTTCCAACTGCTGGACTGAGGAGTGTCTGTCTGAAAGCAAATAAGCATTATTTCAGAGACTCCCAGGGACAAAAGAAACCTTAAAAGTCACTCAGATTAAATGCCCCATTGACATTTGGGTCTTCTCCAGGGAATTCCAGTGAAATGATTGATAGTGGGTAACAACAACAAAACAACCAAAATGCATCCTGTGTACCTGAGGCAGCTGGACCCTGAGTCTGGGACGAATACTGAGATCTGAGCCCAAACATCCTGACCTGGGAGTGAAGGACTAGATGGGCCTCTGGTCCTTTCTGTGTATGTAAGGAATACAGCTTATAGTTTCTGACTCTGAGCCTCAAAGATTTTACACCTTACAAAGCATGAGGAGAGGTTCCATTTTTAGTCTGAGGAAAGTATTACATTATAAAACTAAGGAAGTAGATTGTTGACTTAATTTTTCCTTTATATTGAAGAATAGGAATATATTCTCAGGTAATATTGAAGAAAGAAAATCGATGGCATCCTGGCACATGATAACCTGAGATCAACTGATCATGTACAAAACAGATAGTTAGAGATAGATAAGCTCTGTCTTGAAGCCAAATCCATATTCCCCTCCTACCTTCACAGTACATTGTACATGGTACTCCTATGGAATTGACTAAATTAGACAAGAAAAAGAGTGATGTATGACATCACTACTTGCTTATGGCAATAAAAAATTAGTAACTCTTAACTTTCTATGACTAGGACTGGGTAGACATGTCATTTATTTAAAAAATTTTTAGTTATGCTCAGACACCTCCAATGATGGAGGACTCACTCTTTAGAGGTAGCATGTTGAGTTAGAAAATTTTGATATTAAGCATAAATCTCTCCTTTGTTCTTTTAATCTCTTGTGATTCTGATCCCTTCTTTTGGAGCTATGAAGAACACATTTAATCCATCTTTCAAAGTGAAGACTGTCAATTATTTGAAGAGTAGTAGCATGTAATACACACACACACACACACACACACACACACCACTCTGACACCTAATCTGTACTGTCCTTCTCCAGTCTATTTTACTCAAAGTTCATGGTTCAGCCTTCCCACAATCTCGATCAGTTTCTTACTCAAACACGGTTTGTCTAGAACCACTTATAATTTTGATGCCAAAAATGGAAGCCAAGTATCAATTGTGGTGTGATTGAGTTGGTACTTTAACTCAACATATAGTAAAGTAAGGAAGAAATGACTTAAAGATTTTTTTAATTACCTTTTGTTTTAAATATTTTAAAGAATATAAGCCAGACTGACCCCTCTCATGACCAGTTCTTGTAATATTGTTGTATTTGTGGAAGTGGAATTTTGAGCTGTCTAGAAATACTTCTAATTAAACTGATGTCAATTATTAAGTAGCCAGGAAAATAAAAAATACTGCAAAAAATACTGCATTTGAGATGTTTTTCTGCAAAGAAGTTTCAGATCTGAGAAAAGGCTGCCCTCTAGTGGTTACTTGTGCATGGAAAACTTAAAAACCATGATGGTGCCAGTGAATTTCCCATCAGGCTAGTGGAGAAGGTCAAAGGTTCAAATTATTTTCTCTGTTGCTATGGGGTATTCTTCATCACATTCAAAAGTGTAATTCATTGTTTTGTGCAGTTATTAGAAATGTCACTGTGGAGAGATAATGAGTTTTTAATTTTTCTTGGTAGGAGGTAAAGGACTTTAAAAAAAACAGGCTTGAATAAGGCTGTTTTATAAAATTCTGTTTGCTTCTATGTTAATTTAGAGTGAGATTTAGTTTGCAAGTAAACAATTATTAAGACCTTTATAGTAATCCTTGTATTTTTTTTTGAAGTTTCAACTTCAATTTTACTGAATTTTTATAGAAAAAACTGAATATTTTAAAGAGGTCATTTTGATCAGTGAAATTAGCATTTTCCCTTTTCAGATCTAGTTTTTTTAAAAGATAAATAATTAGAAATAGTTATAACTTTTTTTGGCAAGAAAGCAACTTTAGACACTTATACAAAAACTACCAACCCATTGGTTACTGATGACTTACAAATTTTGATCCATTTAAGTATATACAGTTTTCAAAGATAATGACATGGAGTATATGTTATATGTTTTTTAGCAAGATAGTTTGTTTTAAAACACTGTAGAAATAGAGATAAGAATTCAATTTGCATAATTTTTAGGGTTAATAGACAATATAAGTGAATTGTGTATTTGGATTTCAGGGCTGTGTTGAACATGTAACAATCATAAGATGATCTGATTTCTGTATAGGAATAGAGAAATAACCATTTTCTTCCTATCCCCTGAAGTACATATGTTTCTGGTGCTGCACAGGGGTAGAAGGATGCACGCTTGTTTGAATTTGGCCATGTTTCCAGCCTGAGCTAGAATAACCAAGGTAACGAAGATAAGAGATAATACCAGGATTTTAAAGGATGACAGTGCTTGCTTGTTGCTACTAGAAAGATGAATCTTTTCATGAAAAACAAGGGGGAAAGCAAGGAAACCCTGCTGTTTTGACCTTTTCATCATAGAAATAAGTGGTTCAGAGTGAAGACTTGTGGTTAGGTTCAGAGCAGTTATTGAAGCAAACTGTTTTTCAAAGTGCACCACCCAGAAGTGTGATTCTTGCACCTTGTGAGAAGTACTCTTTTTTTCACAGAATGTTATTTTCATTTTTCAGTTATTAGGTATTTCCCTCCTCCTTTTTATTTATCTACAAATTGTCTGTAGAACACTGGGTAAACATAAATACATAATTTGTTTCAGCAAGTACTCAATTCCTACTGTGTGCTGGACAATGCAGGTGTCACCTGTATTCACTTATTTTAGAGCTAAGATACCTTCCTCCTAATCAGTTGCCTGCAGTCATGAATCAGCATTTTTTTTAAAAAAAGCTCTGAGAAATCAGCAGCGCCAACGGACCAAAGAAGACTGTGTTGTGACCATTGTGCTTACGGGTGTGCAGTTTCTATGCCAGTTAAAACAAAGGAGATTTTGCAACATACAAAGCCATCTGATGAAATGTTGACATAATCAGAAAAGTCCAATTATTATATGTACATATGGTTTGATTTCCAACTAAACCATGAGTTAGTTCTAAATTCTTGCCTAAAACTGTCTCTGAAATTTTGGGGCACAATCTATAGCCCAAGAGTCTGTTAAAAGACAGGTTCCCAGATCCCACCTGGAGAGAGACTGATGCTGAAAGTGTTGGATGAGGCCCAGGAAGGTGTAGATTTAAATAGCATCCCTGGTGTTGCTCATGCAAGTGGTCCTCGGGCCTCACTTTGTGAAACCCTGTGCAAGGCTGTAGGAAATGGGGTGGGTGGTGGAGTCCTCTGACTTTTCATTGGTTTCCAAATATCATTGACTTTACTGTCACCTGGGAAGCATTTAGCCCACATAGGTTCTGCTTCCGATTGTCTAGGCCAAATCAAGGAATCTGCATTTCCAAAAACTTTTCTCATGATTGTGAGAACCAGACAGGCTTGGCAACCATGACTATGGTCTAACTCTCTCCTCATAACTAAAGAAGAAAGCGAACCTCAAAATAGTAAATGATATTAGGAAGAACATAGCTTTCCTTGAGTCAAGGAAATTTTCTCTGAGTGGAAGAAGTGCCTAACCATGATCAATTTCTGCCATCATTTGGATATTATCCACACTTAAAATATTTTTTCTGGTTACTTTGGCCTAAGTAAAGGATCATCTGGCTGTTTTGGTGTTAGTGGTAGCTGTGATACATACCTCTGAATGGACACAATGAACTCTGGCCCTCAGTGTGTTCCTTTGCTGGACCTCACCATTATTCTGACTACTCAGTGGGAACAGATCTGGAATCTACCAGAGTCAAGGCCAATTCCAATGGAAGCAGCTCTATCTATGTTCCTTGTTTTTGCAACAAAGTAAAGTTTTCTGTGCCCTGCAAGTATATCAATGCTTCCTATTGACAAAATAACTTTTCTCAGGCATGAGTGCCTGGTGTGCTTCTGCCATGTCCTGGCTCTAGAGGTGGGAAAGTCTGAACAAAGCAGACACTCTGCCTTGCTGTAGCTTGAGCTCTTCCGGTAAAACAGGTAAAAGTAGAATTACTCTGGGTGGTGGGGAGGTGGACACTCCAGCCCCCTCCTGCACAGGAATGTGATAGTACAAGATCTCATTATGGTGGGCTGTGGGGACAGTAGTGACCATGGCAGATGAAGTCTCTGGTCTCTGTGAATGTGCATTGTGGTGGAAAGAGGTAGACAGTAGTTGACATGCAAATGAACTAGATTAAAGCAGACAGTGACCATAGTGAGGCCCACATGAAATCACTGTGATGGCTGAGAAATGCTTATAGCTTCATTGATGAACATTGTAGAACTGAACCAGCATTTTCTCCAACCAATGGTGAATGTCCTTTAACAGGCCTGGAAGGAAGTTTAGAGGTCATCTGGTTGTCCCAGTGTTGTCCTTATGAGAGATGTAGAGAGAGCTTTCAAAAACTACAGAGGCCCATGCTGTAGTTGGGATTCTGATTATATTGGTGGAGCCCAAGTATTGGTAATTTTCTAAGCTATGCAAATGATTTTAATTGAGAAACCTCTCAAGTCCAACACCTTATTTTGTGCATGAGTCACCTGGTTCCCAATGTAATGAAACAGTGCTGAGGAGTGGAAACCCCTTATGTAGGGTGGGAGAAGATAGGACACAGGTTCTCACCCCAGCTGGGCTACTCAATAATTGTCAGGTTATGTCAATCACTCACTTTCCCCATTTGTAAAATTAGAGGGCTGGAATCAATGGTCATTGAGAACTTTCCCAAGTCTATCATTCTGTGAATTTCTGTTATAACAGATCGATTGGTTTCTAGTTCAAATCTTGGATGAAGCAAACAAATGTCTCTTGTCTTCCTTATTCCCTGAACCTACCTGTAACTGCTCTAATTGCTTGTCAAGTAATCCATTCCTTTTGGAAGTGAAAATTTAAGATAGAAAGAGGTAATTTATGTAATTATTTAAATAAATTTAAAAACAAGCAAGCTTTCATTAATATTAACAACAAATATGCCCAGACATAGTTCTGGTGAATTACCGTCATACTTTATTTATTAAATTCTAGCCCAAAGCCTTCTCCATTTTTGATGGTTGAGTTCAAACTAAGGGGGTAGAGACTGGCTTAAAAATAGAAACCATGGAATAAGCGTAACCATTGCACACCACATTTATTTTATTCCTTACAAAATATTAAAGGGAGTTGTTTCCGTAGTATAGTGGTTATCACGTTCGCCTCTCACAAAATATTAAAGGGCAAAAGCCCAAAGAAATTGAGCATCTCTTAATGTTTGCAGCTTATGACCAACTTATACAAGAAAGACAACCAAACTAAGCCCTAGCATGAACAATATCATTTTACTTCCTCATTCAAGACCTCTCAGAACTTGGGTTTCATCTAAACATTTATTCAGGAAGATAGCAGCTTATTATAAACTAGTGTGGTGTGATGTAAGCGCCTAAAGTTTATTTCCTTTTTTGAGTGGAATTTCCCAATGGGATTTGATGATATTCAGCAAGTTTGAAATGAAAATCTGATGAAATTAGAGCCATATCTTTTTCAATGGAGATTCTTAAAAATGAACATACTGCCTATTTTCCTAAATGCATTTAAGAAATTAGACACATTGTATACATGTTTGCCTTGGGTATAAGATTATAAAACATTGTCTTCCTCTAACCTAAATTGCATCCAAGCAACTTCTGAAAATGATACTGTTTAACAAAACATTTGGTTGAGTAGAAATCCATTGCAAAAACAGTGTTTCTATCCCAAGCAAAATCATGTAACAGAAGTGTTTTGTTTCTACCACTGCAGAGAAACAAAGTTGTTTAAGATGAGTTAAGATGTCTCAAAGTTCTGGCAGCCTTTCTCAGCCCCCTGCTGCTGTTGAGTTCTGAATCCCTTTTGAAGTGGCTTGGACCTTTCTGTGTAATTTCAATGACTGCTCAGGAGAAATATTGGCTAAACTACTGATTTTGACTGTTGAGATGGCTTGATGTTTTCATTTGCTAGAAATGTTTTTCACTTAGGCTTCTCTTGTTGAAGTTTGGTTACCAGCCATCTGATGATGCCTCGGGGTGTTTACAGAAAATGTGGGTGCTATAGTTATACTTGAGCACAGCCCTCCCCCACCAAAGATAATGTGGTAATCAGCAGAACTGGGGAAACATGTATTTAAGGACTGATGCTTGTAAAAGAGGTGCTGTAAAGAAACATGGTTGTTCAGATGTAAGTGACTGACAGCTCTCCTTGTAGGCATGCTAGTAACAATAAAGTCTGGAAGTTAACATCAAAGCGATCACAGCTTACTCCACCAGTGACTTGCACATCAAAGGGGCAGTACAAGACAAAGGAAGTGCACTGAGGTATGTTTCTGCCTCATAGCCAGATCCTCAGGGGGAGCTCCCAGGGCTCTTTTCATGAATGCAAAGTGATTTTTTTTTTTTTCAGATTAGCGTCGCCTTCATTTTATAAATGACCGGGAATATAAAAGCAGGGCAAATGAGTGCTGTAATTGCTCCCTATCACTTTAAGTTTGGTTAGGAAAGATTCATCACAGGAGAGAGTGGTCTGTCTGGCTTCCTTCAGTATCACTCCTATTCATACTATTACTTCACCTAATGTAGTAGAGGGATTTTTCACAAAATGACAGTACAAACTGTGTGCATTTCTGATTTGTTGTCTGGAATTAATGTTTGAAAATATAACACTTAGACTTCAGTTTGTGAACTTATGCCTCTCTTTAATTTTTTTCAAATTAACTTTGTGGGTGGATTTTGCTGAATCAGGTGCATGTTACTTAACAGGTTTGTGTGATAATGAAATTTAGACCTGTTAGACTGGCTCTTCATTAACTACCAGATCTATTCCTCAGCTTGCCAACTCAAATCATGTGTGTTCAAAAATGCCAAAAGTAGAACAAGAAGAGTGTAGAATTGATTCCCCTGATATTGTATATTAAATGTTAGGGCTATTTAAAATAATGTGCTTTTTTTTTTTTTTGGCTTGCCTTTGAAATTTGAGGTTCTTTTATAGTTCATCTTCAGTAATTTACTCATTTTTAAATGCTACTGAAAAATAGTAGTTCTCTGTGTAGTGATTAATAAATACAAAGAAGCTTTCTCAAGGCTCTAGGGAGATGCAATAAGCACAACCGTGTTACTAATTGATGCTATACTAAGCTAACAGAAGAACTGCATCAGTAAACAGAAGTTAGAAAGCAAGTTAAGGAACTATAGGGGATTATGTAGACATCAAGGGTTGGAAATTATAATAAGGCCTCTTTAGGGGAGCATTAATTTGCATGTGGCTGAATTAGGACACCCAATTATTTCTGAGAGCACTGCCAAGAACTCATCCAAATACAGGCCCACCTCCACTGAAAGGTTTGGGAAGGTGGAGGCTAAGTGGGATGTGGAGAGGGGGGCAGTGGTGGGGAGGGGACTGAACAAGTCTGTTTCCTATAACTCATGATAGTATGATATTTTTTTCAATCACATGTTGTAGTTTTGTGCTTTGTTAGGGACAAATATGCTGATGAAATCAAGAGATCAAGAGTACAATGTCTTTGTTCTACACACACAATTTATGTTGAATTACTACAATGGAATTTAAAAAAATCAAAAGGTCAGGGAGGGCAGGAGAGTGGAGACAGAATAGATGCTTTAAATCTTCTTTACCTGAGCCCCACAAGGACACAGGCATCAAACAGATTAGAGAGTGTTTGGATTTTATAGTTCCCATTCCCCACAGCAGTGGTCCTCACTGTGTGAGCCCAGGATCCCAGGAGGTCCCCAAGGCCCTCTCAGGGGCTCAGGATATAAAAACTACCTCATAATAATACTAAAACATGTCTCCCCCCCTCCTTTTTTATTTTACTATGCTAACTGCTTTCACTAATGGTGGAAAGAATTGGTGGATAAAACTGTTGGGTCCTTAATGAAGGCAGTGACATCAACCTGTAATGCCAATCAGTGTCTGTCATTACTGCCCACTTTGTGTTAAAAAAAAAGCCAGTTTCATTTCAGAGTGCTCTTGATGAAGCAGAAAAAAGTATTCATTTTACTAAATTCTGACTTTTGAGTACATGCCTTTTTAATATTCCTTAAGACAAAATGGGAAGCATGCGAAAAGTACTTCTCCATACTGAAGTGCCATATTGTCACCAGAGACAAGAACTTGTGCCATTGTCTGGATTAAGAGCTGAATGTGATACCTTTTAGGTGGAATGCCATTTTACTTAGTAGAATGACTGACTGTGGTTATTCAGACTTGGATATGTGTCATATGTTTTGTGAAAGAGATGTTATTTCAAGAATAGCTGACAGTGTGGATTGTCAATAAATTCAGTCTTTCAGGCAAGAACTAGAATTTTGGAAGACTTGCATCTAACCCCATGAACTTGACAGCTTCTTGAAACTTAAAAACTTTTCTGAGGATGTGGACAGTGATATTAATCATTATGATTCCTTGATATAAGCACTTCTAATAATGAAAAGTGTCAACACCTGGAAAAGCTACAAAACTCAGCCAATAGTTTCCATGTGAACACTGCATGATGCTAAAGAACATTCAGGGGTGGAAGATTCATTCACAGTGCAAGCTATACCAATGTATTTGATTAAACCCAGTATAAAATTCACTGGTAAGGTTTCAGGTTCCATATTCTAACTAGCCTTTAAGAAACTACCAGTTGTTAAGTTTGAATGTAGTATCAAAGCACATCAAAAGTTATCTGACAAGGCTATTACAATACTCCTCCCTGCTCTAGCTCTGTACCTCTGTGTAACCAGATTTTCTTCTCATACATCAACCAAAAAAAAAAAAAAAAAAAAAATCCTAACACAGCAGATTGAAAGAAGAAGCAGACATGAGGACCTCCTTGTCTTTTATTAAGCCAGACAAAAAAAGATGTGCAAAAACTATAAAATAATGGAATTCTTATTAACTTTGTTTTGGAAAATATACTTATTTTTCATGTTAGTGTGTCATGAGTTTATTACTATTATATTAAAATGAATTATAGCTAAATATTTTTAATGAGTTCCAATTTTAATTTCTAATGTGATAATTATTGATATATAACTCACAGAAACAAAAGCTCTTTAGGGCTTTTAAGAACATAAAAGGATATAGAGACCAAAACATTTGAGAGCTGATATTGTACGATTTATTCCAAGAGACATAGTTAGAAGACATTGTTAGATAACAATAAAGGAGGCTTTAAATTGAGACAGATTTGTCAGATTAACATAACTATTTATTAAATCACTTTCAAATATGAATTCAAGAACAAAATACTCTAATCCTTATTTTCTTTTTAATGTCGTCATTTTTAATGGTGGTGAAAGATCAAATTATTGCTGAGGCTATGTTTTTAGTTTTTGTTCTCTTTATTAATATAACAGATCTGGCATGAAATTGTGGCAAAGGTATTTCAGTTTATGTACAATCAGCTGCAACCCACATTAGCAAGAACAGTACTAGTAAGTCACTACTATTTTCCTTTTGTTTGGACTTGCACAGAGAAGAAAACATTTGATGCAATTAGCACCACTTTCAGAGCTATTCCAACTCCTAGTAGCTTGAGAATTTTTGCCACTAATGTGGGCACTTTGTGGTAATGATAGAAAGCCTGCCTGCCCCTGCCACCATGTGTGGTGGTCAGCTTCAAACAAGCCACATCATTCACCCTCCCTCATATCTTCCACACAAGGGTAGAATCTGCCCAGCTCTCTGTCAATATCTGAGGTGTAACAAGTCTGAGCCCTCAGCTAGCTTCAGAGGCACTTGACAGAATGAGTTCCATTACACTAAATCAATGCACAAAAGCCAACCTTCTCTGAGATTTCTTGCAAAAAAAAAAGGAAGCAATGTCCAGAGTCCTTAATATTCATAATCACTTTGTTGGCATCTGACATATAGACATTTACATTGTCCTTTGTAGCCAGGTCATCGCCTCTTAGTTATTATCAGATGAGGGATACACAGATCTTTTGTGCCATTTGGTTTCTTATCAAAAGGCTGCAAGTCTGGGGAGCAAATGTGTTTAGGCACATTTGTGCATATCTGGGGTCTTATTCTGATGCTGAAAATAAAGAGAGGAGTTGGTGCCCTGGAGCCCACTCTGATTCAGACTATTAGGATAACTTCTCCCTGGCTTGGTTTTTAGCATTGAAGTCTAGAGGCTGAGCACATTCACTCTGTGTAAACAGAGGTTGTGTGGTGGCTCACAACCAGTCTGTTCATGAAAAAGTTCCCCATTTCTTCTGTGAACCTGCCCCAAATCAGAAAGCTAAGAATGAGATCACCTGCTTTTAGAACCACTCATAGGGACCACAGGGGAGAGCAGTGGTGCAAGGGGGGAAGGAAAGCCATCCTCAGACCTTGGAAAGGCTGAAAGGTGAAGCTGAGAAAACCTTTGCTTTTTAAGGGATTAGAGAAATAGCTGCATGCCTGCACATAGCTAAAAAGAAAAGGAAACTTCCAACTTTCCAACTTGGAAAATAACATTCCAAGATAATTATCCTCTTTGAAGTAAAATGGGTTTCATTTACTTTTTTAGACATTGTATTTTATTAAATTTCTAGCATTTTCTTGCTAACTGAATTAACATAATCAATTTTACACACTATTTTGCAATATTCAGCTTTGACCCAGGCATAGAGAAGTATTAACAAACCAAAGGTCATTTTTCCTTTGACCTGGGGTGTTCACTTTGAAAATTCATCAGATTTATATTTCTCCTTTGTATCTGTTTCTGTATACCTGCTGCATTTTAAAATAAAGAATACTCCAGATGGGGAGCACACTAGTACTTTTTTCTGAGTAAGTCAGAACAGAGAATAGACTTGACTTTGGAATTTTTCCCTGTCATTTAACAAGCATTTCATTTATTTCTTTTTCCTTTGTACAACCAACTTCACAAAGGTAAAACTGAATGTACTGTCTTATCTTGGGGAAGCTAAAGTTAGCACTTATGCACTTCAAGCATGTACACAGAACCAAATCTCCATATCATGAAGACCCGGTGATCTACCTTTATGTTTTCCCTTTTGTAATTATTGGCCATTGAATGAGCTGTGGGGTAGGTAGAAAAGGAAAAATGAATCAGAAGGCATGATGATGTTGTCATAGGAACAGGAAGGTCTTCTACTGTGCTTTCTGTGCACTTCATCTGGCCCAGATAACGCTGTCTTTATCAAACTGGGCTGTGTTTTCAAAGAGATTGTCACCCTTCTCAGGGCTCTCAGTGGTCTTCAGGCTTAGTCCAGGGAAGAGTTGCCCCTCACATGTAATGAGCAAGTAGTCAATCTCTCCAAAACGCCTCCTACCCCCCAACCTTGACTCCATGTTTGATGTTGTGCTCTCATTGTCTAATTCCTTCAGATGACATGAGAAAAATGAAGGACTTCAAGGAACATAGGTATAAAAGTAAGTACAGGTTTGGAAAGTCTTCTAAATACAAGTTTTAACTTCCAGAAATGCTACATACAAGATGAAGTGTCTTGAGCAACTCATGTAACTGCTCCAATGTTCAGTTTTATCATCTGTAAAGTAAGGATAGTGATAATATCTACTGTATATGGATTTTGGGAAGAAGAAAGTAACACATGGAAGGCACTTAATACAATGTCTTACAAACAACAGGCACTTACCATACAGTGGACACTGGATAAATGTTGTTACGAATGTCATTCTCTTGTGTGTGTGGTGAGTAGTGTGCCTCACATACACAAGGTTGAAGTTAAGGTAATGACATTATCCAAACACTGCAGACAGTGTGTCTGCAGGCCACACTGTGCTCTAACAGGGGCCTATGCCAGTATCTTCTCAGACTGGAGAATTTGGATGACATTTCTCACCATATAACAGAAGAGGCTTCTTATTCTGCACTACCCAAGCCCTGCTATTGGAACCAGTATTACGTGTTCAAAGTCTGTTGTTTACAAAGCACTTCCTTTGTGCCAAGCACTTAAAATGGGTGACCACATTTAATACTGACCTTGGCCTTTCATCCCCTTTTTACAGAGGAGGAAGATGAGATTTAGGGAAGCAGAGCAGCCAGCCCAGGATCACAGGCTAACCCACAGCTGAAGGACTACAGGCGAGTCCACAGCTGAAGGATCACAGGCTAGCCCATAGCTACAAGATCACAGGGTAGCTCACAGCTGAAGGATCATAGGCCAGCCCATAGCTACAGGATCCTAGGCTAGTCCACAACTGCAGGATTGCAGGGCTAGCACATAGTTGCAGCTGGAGGTCAAGTCTGCCTGACTCTCAGGGCAGGGCTCACCCTTCTCCTGTTCTGGTTCAGTCCCAGCACCATGAGAGAGTCACAAAATACATTGTTCTCCACCATGAGATTAGCTCGTTGTGCACATGCCACTTGGGGGCTCTTTCTGAACACTTGGATGAAGATAAAATACAAATAGACACTTAGTAAGCATCTGATATATACTGCATTATACAGTGAGGGCTGGGGGTGGAAGTAAAATTACAGTAGAGGGTAAATGCCACCTCAGGGTGACATGGGCCATGACAGGAGCATATTATAGAGCCCAATCAGATCAAGGGCTTCAGAACAGCTTTTTGGAAGTGGTGAAGGCTTAGCTGAGCTTTGGAATGAAGGAAGCTTATTCCCAACAAAGGGGAGAGCTTGTGAAAATGCTCGTAGACTAGACACAGAACAAGGCAAGTTTAGGGACAGCAAACAGTTCAGGTGGCCTGTCAGGACTGCTGGAAGTGAGGTATCCAGGGGGAGCTGGCAGGATTCAGACCATGAAGGGTCCTCACTGTCAATCTAAGGGAGTCATTCTGGTTTTGTTTGTTTGTTATTTGTTCTTTACTGTTTGTTTGTGTTTGAGACAGGTCTCACTGTGTAACTGGCCTCATCTTGTGATCATTCTACCTCAGCTTCCCTGGTGCTGGGATTATAGACATGTGCCACTATGCTTGGCTAAGGGAATTGTTCTTTATCCTGAGAGTGAAGGGGGCCCTGAGGGAGGTTGCTAAATATTTTTAAGGCACATGAAACATTAGAAACTATCAGATGCTCTCAGTGTCTTCCTTTCCTTTCATCATTTCTGGGGGGAATAAAAAGCTTTGGGGATATAGCAAACGACCCTTCTCTGGCATTACTGGGTTTTGGTGCCAACACTTGGCTTCTGTGTGCTGTCAAGAGATGTGTGAAAGGCATCCTCCACAGACTTCTTCAATAGACTTTTGCACTTTGCTTGTTATAAATTGATTCTGCGACTTCATTATGATGTTGCAAAGATGCATGGGGCAGTAGTGTTTTGGCTCATGCTGCCAGAAGGAGGGAAAACAAGTTTCTGTGGTGCCACAGTTCAATCATGCTGCTTACAGAAGTAGGACCATGAAAGGATAGAGGAGTGGGTCTTTGATACTGGAAACCTGTAGCCCTGTTGGGGCTACAAGCGAATGCGTAAATTAAAGGTTGGAGCTAGCTTTCAAGTATTGACTATCGAGCAAAAAGCTCAGCCCACACTCACACTTACTCAGGCTTGTTAAAATAAAAATACTCTTGGCAGAGTTCATGTCACAGCCGGTATAATTATGACATTGAAGATTGCTGTTTGAATGGGAGCTGCTGTAGCACAAGTTTATTTAAAGATATGCTTGGTAATTTAATACATGTTAGTCAGGACTTAGACCCAAACTGTGAAGAAGCATCATTGCCAGCTGCCTCTTGAGTTGTTTTTCCTCCAGGTGCTCAAGGTAAACACTTAGAAGTTGGCAAATTTATCCAGGACAGAGGTGGTTTGACTTCCTTGGCTTCATTCCCTCAGCTCTCATTTGCTCTCCAGGATGATAATGGCATTGTTCTCACTGGATTATTTTGAAGATTAAATGAGATAATACATTTAAGGCCATTGACTTGTCATTAAGTGCCCCCAAAATATAGCTTTATTATAGGTATTATTTGTAGATTTTTAATGGTGGGTGAGTATGACAAAAAGCCATGTTTTTGTCAATGCTGCAACGGTAAAGCAGGATGCTCAGCTGTGTAAAAGAGCCATCAGCTCATTAAATAAACTTTTGGGGTTAATCTGAAGTCTGAAATGTTTTGAGCGGGTCACATTTTAGATTTTGGAGCATTTTGGGTTTTCAGATTAGGAATGCTTACCAAGTAAAGTGTATGCAAATATTCCAAAATCTGAAGAAAAAAGAATTGAAACTCTTCTGGTCCCCAGCATTTCAGAAAAGGGATTCTCCACCTGTGCTCACATGCCCACTTCCTGTATTTCTTCTGGTTAGTTGTACTGGAGTACTCAGGTGTTTGGGAAAAGTCATGAAAGGCTATGCAAACATGAGGTGTCAGGCTCACCTTGTGATTGGTTTCTAGGGGGTTCTATCTCTTCCACCTTCTGAGTGATCCTTGCCCTTTACCGGTCATGTGAAATGCAGGACAGCAGTTTCTCAACACCCACTTACTAAACTTCTGTATTTAAGACTACTCAATTTCACCATGCAATTTTAAGGCCCCCAAATTCAAAACATGGAGACTATAGAAGACCAAGTTTCTTGTCCACAGACCCATGGAATCTTGTGCAGAGACCTTAGCTATCAGGCCTCCTGCTCCCATCTCAGAGGGTTGGGGTATGTGTGTGCTCAGCAGCTTATTATGGTTAGGGTATTGCTCCATTTATACAGCATGCCCTTTACAGAGATCATTCCTTTTTAAGTGAAGGAACAGAAAGCTGGTAATGTCAACTTATGTGTTGGCATATTGTTCTGATGAGTGAATTCTGATCATGTCCTAGTGGCAACAGCTTCTTCATGATGGACAGTACATGGCTAAAAACAACAGTCCCCTAGCAAAATATTAGAACTAGACCGTGGAAGTCATCTGGTCTAATTCGTTTAGAATAAAGTAGTTTGAAGATTAAAAGCCAGGTCCAGACTAAGTTATTGGCAGGCTTAGGGACCATAATTAGGGTTCCTGTTCATTTGCCATTCCTTTTTCCATAGCTCATTCTCCATCTCCATGCATGACAAGGAGTTTAGATATGATACTACTAGTCCACAAATGGTATACTAGCCCTGTTTAACTTTTTTAGTAAGGAGGCTATCCATTTTTATCAAGAGACTTGATTAGTCTGCATGATTGTTTTTATTCTCATAGAAAAGGGGGAGGGGGAATAATTCCAGCTGGATGGGCATGTAATCCATGCCTGTAATCCAGCTACTCAGGAGATGCAGGCAAGAAGATCATGAGGAGGTCAGCCCAGGCAGTTAGTGAGGCTCTATCTCAAAAATAATGTACAATCAGAAGGGCTGGAGGCCTGGCTCAAATTGGTAGAGCACTTGCCTACCATGAGTGTGGCCCAGGGTTCAATACCTAGTATCACAAATAAATAAATATGTGGATAAATAATTCCTGCCAAGAGTAACAGCAGAAAGAAGACCTGTATGCGCTAGAGCCTTTAGTTTTTAAAGGCACAGAAAAACACAGGAAACCACTTCAAATATACTGTTACCATGAACTCAAAACTGTGTCAGGAACACCAACAAAATGGTGTCCTTTCATGCTGAGTATTATGAAAATGTATCCTTGTTTGCTGTGGTCTTCCTGTGGGAGACATAGTGAAATTCCTCCCCCTGCCCCTTTGCCCAAGAAAAAAAACCCCAAGAACAGTAAATAACAACCTTCAGATAGTACAGATGGGTAAACATTTCCAGAATTGATTATATGAGATACTATTGACAAACCACTAGCAGGAAAAAGGAGTAAAAACAGAAAGAGGGAGTGACGGAGAAAGGGAGGGAGTGGGAGAGGGCAAGGGAGATGGAGAGAGAGAGAATGAATTTTTATCAGCCATCCAATAGTAGGCCGCAGGAGGCAGGATAAAGCCAGAGTAAAATACGTGATTAATATGGTAATGGACTTCATTGCATATATAGACTCATAAGAGGGTCCTGTGGGTTATCTAGTCCAAGCCACTCCTGTTACTCCAGAGGAATCAGAAACTCAGAAAGGTTAAGTGGCTGGCCCAGCATCACCCACTTAGAAGCAGAGCCAATTTTGGAAGCCTGGTCTCTTGACTGTCAGTCCAGTGCTCCAACTACTAGATCATGACCCTCTAATTGAATCTGTGACAGTGCTTGTGTCAGGGGTACAGAATGAGTGAGGTTCACAGAAATCTCTAAATCACTGTTTTAGAATCATCATTAAAACTGTTCATGGTTTTAACCATCTCCAAAGGACAAAAACTTATTAATACAGTACTATATAAAATCTTAGTTTATCTTCACGTCCAAAAAGGAAGGAATTATTCATGTACGTTGAGTTATTCAACAAGTGTTTAAGTGCTCGTGCTGCATTTTTGTTGCCTGTGGTCCAAAAGCAATTATCTTCTCTCTTTTCTGATTCAAAGAAATTGAGGAATCCTTGGATCTGCTCCCCTCTTGTCCCTTTAGTCTGAAGACCTCATGCTCGCATTATCTTCCTTTTCTCTAGGTTTTCCTATCCTTTTCATCTGGTCTTTAAATGTCAGTCTCTGTTCTTTTATTTGGCCAGTGTGGGTTTCTCCTGTTTATCTTGTTCTCCTTTTGCTGACGTATTTGCATCAATTTGGCCGTGGTTAATATCTGCTAAATCAAACCATATTGGCTTCAATAGCTCCCATTGACTTGAGAATAAAAGGATGCTTCTGCAGCCTGGCCCTGCTCTCTGTAGTTCTTTGTCACTAGGAGGTTTAACTTACTCAAAACCTTCCTTGTCTGCATCCCTCTTTTATCCCTGTATTGTTTAGCCTCCCCTGGTTCAAACCAGCTCATCCTTTGAGTTGTCCTTACTGTAAACCTGATCCTTATTTTGGGGGGATGACTGCTGTTTCATTTACTCATTATTTAGTGACTGAGGAGACCAATTGTCATTTTTTTCTTGACTGTTGTCTTGTTTTCACTTTTAACTAATCCCCACCCTTCAATGATTGTGAGGACCAGAATACTGTTGTCATTAGCTACACCTTATTGGGTATTTATTTCATATTTTCTAAACATCATCCAGAGGACTTGAACCTTCTAAACCTTGGTTTCTTTTGACAATGGGCACAAAATGAGCAAGCCACTTTCATTGATTAATTTAATTCAACCAATTTCATATATATATATATATATATATATATATATATATATATATATATATATATATAAAATACCCTTTACCACAGAAAAATGATTAGATTCTAAATGCCAGAAGAAAGGTGTGAAAAAACACTAACCACAAAAAGGCCTTTTATAAATCGTATCATCAGCCTATCTATTTACACACCAGGAAATACCATATCTTGAGGTTTTGGTTTTGTTTTGTTTTGTTTTGTTTTTTTTTGACTTAGTACAAAACCATCTAAACCAAAATCCATGTGGAATATATCAAAGCTATTCAGTGAACTTTTACCCATTTCATCACTTTGTCACTTAATGACTGCCTATTTTTCCTTCTCAAAGAAGAGCATCATTTTGACTTATAATAGGAAAATATATAAAACCATTCTGTTAGTTTAATAATATAACAATGATGCTTAGATTTGAGATAACCTTCTATTAGAGGAAAAGTGGAGGGAGTTCTGGGCTGAGTGAGCTCAGTGTCAAGGACTGCAGAGGTAGAAGGTGGGGAGACCGTGGAAACTGGTCTGACATATTCTCAGATGTGCACCTGGCCTGCCTCTGACCTCCTGGGTGTTAGCAGCAAGCCCTCCTCTCTCCAGTAAGACTCAAACCAGACTTTACTGCTGCCTTGCTGGAGAGAAGAGACTTCTTCTCAGAGGCATGCTGACACCGCCCTGGCCCATCTTCCAGCAAGATGTGCAAGCTCCTGTCCTCTTTCCCTTCACTACATTGGCAACAGAGAGCAGAGAAAAGAGTCTTCACTCCCACATGTAGGAGAGACCTCTGGGGCATCACTGCATGAGGTTGCCTTCTCCACTTCCCCTTGATTGTGGGGGCAACCGTGTCTCTAACAGGACAGAAAGGTGCATGGGGCAGAAGTAACAGTGGGAAGTACAGGACCCATCCTATCCATTCTCCAACAGAGACCCACTGTCCTACCCAGAGCTTATTTCCCTAGAATCTGACCTCTCTCAGCATGAGGTTGCCAACTGGAGGTGATCTTGACCATCAGAAACATTTGATCATGTGTAGAGACATTTTTATGGTCACAACATCCAGTGAGTGGAAACCAGAGATGATGCTAACCACCCCACATTGCACAGAACAGCCTCACAATAATCATCTGGCCTAAAATTTCCGAGGTGCTGAGGCTAAGAAATCCTGCTTTAGAGCACACCCATTGCCTCGATGAACATGGGCTCCTCACACGTGGTACCAGCATTTGCAGTACAAGTAATTCTATGTAAAGATGCTCATCTTCACTTTTAAGTAAAGTAATACATGGGAAATTTTATTTTGCTGCTTTAGCAAAAGAAGGGACAGCTATGCCACATATGAAATGGCTAGAATTTTTCTTGCTAGTGAAAGAAGAAATGTCTCTAAAAGAAATGGTACAAACTCAAATCCTTAGTGCTCCTAGGCAGGTGAAGTGAGTTTGGAAGATAAAAGAGGCACCTGGACCACCGGACAGCCCAAATGCAATAGAGATGGAACCACCACATTTGGCTCTGACCAACTGTCACCATATGGAATGACTAATTGGTCTACCACAACCAGATCTTTGGTTCTGTTTTTGTTTTAAGAGAATTACTTATTAGAAACATTTTTTAAAAATTTATAGGCTAGTTGTAGAGCCTGATTAGTGGTTATTTTTTAGTACATTTGTCCTTGTTGAAATTGCTTGGTTAAACATTGGGCAGATCAGACAAAATCTCACTTCTAACATGAGGATCTGAATAGGCTCCTCCTATTCCAAAAACTTTAAGGGGTGAACTAAATACGTTCAAATCACTTAGCAAAGTATTCAAGGCCCTATAGGATCAGTTCTCTCCAGCCAAGCTACCCACTTTCCATCCTTATCATTGGCCATTTGTTCTTCTCACCCCACTTTGGAGACATAATGAGGCTGTCTTTGAACACACCACTTATGTTCATGTTGGGACCTTTCTTAGGCTTTCTCTCACTCCCATCTCAACTTTCACTGCCTAGAGAACTGTGATATTCAGTCTTCTTGGCCCAGATCAAATGACAAATGATCTTCCTGAATTCCCTCAAAAAGTCTGGTTTGGTATTTTATGTAATTATGATAACAAGTTGTTACTGTGCATTCACCTACTCACCTCCCCCACCTCCAGTAATATGTAAGAATAGAAGGCTAGGAACTCAACTTTGTCATTCACTTTTCCATATAATTGTAGCTTTCAATAAATGTTAATCACCTCCCCTTAACTGTTCACCAGTATGACAGTGTCTGTGTGTAACACTGAAATGCCCCTCTCCTTTCCTATGACCAATTTTTCAAAAAATTTACAATAATCTTGTAAATGGCTATAAGGGAATTATGATTTTTGCATCATCTAAGATCTAAAATATTAAGAGAGAAAAAAGTAAAACCTTAGCAGTGAGTAATACTTATTAAACACTTGGAATAGCACTAAAATAAGTATTTTTACACAGTAAATATTTGCGTCTGTACTTAGATGTATAAATTACTATTCTTTGAACTTGAAGTGGATTTGAACTGTGCTCTCCATAATTATAATAATCATACATTTATTTATATATAGTTGAGCTGTATAGACATTAACCAATTAATTCTTGATCACATTGCCTAATAGGAAGACTTTCCTTGGTACCCTATTTTTAGAGCATGCATATGAGTGTGTGATAATTATAGACCTCAGCTATTAAGTTTGCATCATATTACCCAAACGCTTGCTTAACAATTTACCAACATCAAGGGGGTAGGTGGGCCAAGAAACTTGTATTAGAATTAACTTCTGTTTTCAAGCCAGGAGGTAAGTGACATTTATGGATTCATCAAATACCTGGCCTGAGTCCAAAGACAATTCATTTTCCTTAAGTGTTTAAGTACTTGTTTGAGAAAGTGTGTTGACTTTCTCAATTTGGATGACTTTCTACATCATAATTACATAACTTAAAAAAATTGGTGGTAACTATGTATGTTTGAGCCAAATTGAGTTTTACTATAATCCCGGTTTTGGGTAGGTGACATGGCAAAGGAAGTTATCTGCATTAAGTGATGCTTTCAGAAGTTGCTGTTGTCTGCTGTCTATTTCATTAAAAACTTCCTTCATCACTACTTTTAACATGAAATGACCCATTTGGAGAAAATCCATTATTAATAAGACAGTGTTGGCTGTTGAATAACATTGGTTAAGGTTCAAGGCTGAATATAAATATACCATAAATGGGAAGATACTGCAAAAATGCAATTTATCTCATTATTCAACAAAAACAACTATACAAAAATGTCTTTGGTGATGAATACATAAGATAGATTACATGTCATGTGCACATGGTGCACTAGAGTTGTAGAATTACTTTTGTTACCTTTAGCAGTCTAAAACCAACCCTGAACAATAGTACTTGAGCTTCTAGTTGCAAGAAAGTATGCCTTGGAGGGGGTAAGGGAAGGGGGGGGGAACAGGATGAGAAATGACCCAAACATTGTATGCACATATGAATAAAATAAAATAAAAAAGAAAGTATGCCTGTAATTTTTAAAAATTATCTTGTTTAGTTTTTTATTTAAAATCTTTTTGTGGTACTGAGTTTCACTCCCAACCCCTTTACCCAACTCTGCACACCCACTTTACTTTCAAAAGAAAAGTATCTTCTCTGTGGAATTTGCCCTTATAGAGTAATTCTTGGGAATGTACCAATATTATCTAAATCAAATTGTATTGTCCTCTGTTAAACTTCTACTGTCCCTAAAAATCAGCGCATGTGAAAAGAAGACAGTGTTCTTCTTCCAAGCTCTGATGGATTAATGCAGAGGCTGGGGTTTCTGGAATATTCTATCTTTTGCTGAGATACTGGTGGAACACTGTAGATACTATTCATGGAGCTCCCAGGGATGTCAACTGCTTGCCAGCACTTAGTAAGCAGTTGGCATGGCATTAAATTTAAAGGCCCAAAGAGTGAAGCAAAAATGCTATTATTTCATGGGTTGCAGGGTTTTAACACACGTATTATTAGAGTATTGAGTTACTTAAACATCAATACTTTTATACTGCAGTATAATTTTCTTAGGATAATTGCTATTTTATATTCAAAAAGTACATTTAATCTAGGATTCTCTCAGATTTCCCATCCCCCAAATATATGACATAAATTACTGAAAGTTCAACAAGTCAAGGATGACTTGCTCTAGTAAGCTTCAGTCTGCTCAGGCCCCATTGTTTCCTGGTTAGACAGTTGTCCTTAATAAGACCAAAACATCAGATTTAATATAGCCCAGCAGGCTTTATGCACAGGAAAAGAGTACTTTGTGGCTTTCAAATGTGCCTCTACTCTTAGCCAGCTCTATCATAAGTGAAGTAACTAGATGAGAGAGTATAGATAACTCTCTCCAAATTGTCATCACTGCCAGTAAAAACAGCTCCAAAGGAAGATCTTATTCAGTAGGCCAAATGTGCTGAGTGTCATATTACTGACTTCTGTCAGTAGCAATGATAACACAAGCTGGCGTTTATTATATTGCCAGACACTAGACTAAGCTAGTGGTATGCATGACTACATTTCACTTTCAACAACTCTATAAGTAGGGACTGCTATTGTTCCCATTTTACAGATGAGGGGGACTGAAGATCAAAGAGGTTAACGATTTATATAAGATCAGACAGCAGTGCAAACTGGGATTTGACTTGAGATGGCTAACCCAGATCCTCTCTAGCATGTCACCACAGTCATACTATATACTGATTGTAAGCTCTGTGTTTCTCAAATGTTAGATTTATTGTCTGGACATAAAACTCACAGGCCAAAGGGGAGAAGTGTATAGTGACAAGCATGCTCAGGTTAAGAGACCTTCAGATGACTGCGTGTGGGAGAACAAAATGAAAGCTGGATCCAGCCCCATGAACTACCATGGGGGTGTTTCAAACAATACTGACTACCTCTTTGCTGGAAAATATTGCTTGAAAACAAATACAGAGGCCCCCTGATACCTGTGTGTGTGCTTGGTGTATTGGAACAATTTTCCCAGGGACTACTAAGAATGACCCACAATGAACTAGAGCAAGTGTTCTCTGGTGAAGAATATCTGTGATGTAGCCACACAAAAAGCCAGGACTTGGACCTTTGGGGAGGCCATGTCTTCTTGGGGCATAATAGTACAAGTTATGGTTTGCTAAAAGTCCTCCAGTACCCAAGCACTGTACTATGCATTTTATTTTTGGAAAATCAGGAGATGAGGTGAATGGTAAGACCCCCATGCTTCAAATAAAGAAACTGAGACTTATAGAAACTTCTCTAAGATCTACTAGACAAGGATCAGAATGGTGATACTGAGTGCTTTTGACAACTGCAATAGTTAAAAATACTCATAAAGGCTAAAATCTCAGAAAGTATCCCTAGTTAACTCGCAAGGTTAGTGTCATTTTGAAGTGAACTGAGACACATCCTAATTCAAATGCTGCATAATCTTCCATCCACTAGAATAAAGGTACACTTACACCAAAATACCAGAACTGGATTTCCACACGGGAATGGCAGGTGTCTAATTAGGCAGAGGTGTAGAGGCTAGACAGTTGTCTGGCATGCCTGGTGTTTGTGTCCTCAGAATCTTGCACTTAGTGGGTACTGAGCATATTTGTGGTTGGTTTTGGTAACAGGGATTTTTGTCTGAATACTTCAAATACTCACCTTGTTTTGGTTTTGCTTTGGTAGGCTGACTCTGTTCACTTTGGGAAAAGTTCAACTTGTATGGTTATGGTTTGGGATTGACATTTACTTTCCCTGTGTATTAATGACCTTTTTAAAAACATGTATTGATATTTTGTAATTCATAATCTATTACATTATGGAAAGGAATCCAAAACCTTTGGAGGCCATCTTGTGGTTCAAGCAGCTTCCTTGAGTCTTTTGACTCTTCAGTTTTACAGCTCTTGATGAAATTCTTGTATTTGTTTCAAAGTTGAAGAGTTTAACTCTTTGTCACGGAAATTATAATTATGCCTCAATCATTTATTATCAATTTGCAATTCACAACATTTAAAAAATGCAAGTTAAAATTTTCATTGGTAAGAACATTTGTATTTTAGACATCACCATCAGTGTTTGTGTGGTCATATCTGTACATGCAGACATACACTTTTTTTTTTTCAGTGAAACCGGGGTTTGAACTTAGGGTACCAAGCTTGGAAAGCAGGCACTCTACCAGTTGAGCCACACTTCCAGTCTATTTTGTTGTGATTAGTTTGAAGATGGGGTCTTACAAACTATTTGCCCAGGCTGGACTTGAGCCTCCATCCTCTGGATCTCATTCTCCCAGGCATGGCCACCAGTGCCCAGCTCAGAAATGCACATTTTTAAGGCTTTATTGTCTCTAGGAGTGAAGATGATGGTTTTTGTTTTTCTTTCTACCTTACTGTATTTTCTAAATTCACTTCAATAAGCCTATACAACTTCTAAATAGAAAAAAATTCAGCCTAAAATTACAATTAAATTTCATTAGCAGCTGCTGCACAAGGAAGGTGGACAGATTGCCCAAGCAGCCACATTAGAAGAAGATAGCCATTTGAATATATTTATCCAGTATAAGCATAACGAATATGCAGTAGAAGCTTAGTTCCTGTGTTAATGAAATATGAAGGGTGTGACTGGGACACACTGTCCTGGTTATATCATATGAATTTGACTATTTCAAAAAGTACTCTTTACAACAAAAACAAGCAAAACCAAAAGAAAAAAAGAAACAAATGAAAGGAAAAATATATCAGAAGTGCATTCTTGTTTTTACAGTGGCGTGCATGTTAGCATACAACTAGACTGCATTTTGTGGTGCATGGTAATTTTCATCCTAAACCTTAACAAGTGTGTCAAGCTCTTGAGGGAGATCTAAATGTAGTGCAGTCTAGTAGGGAACACAATGAAGACTTGCTCTGATAAACTTTTTATCTTGCCAGAAATGGGCTACACATGGTGGGTTTGTGTGACCCAAAAAATGAACTAAAATCACAAATTCAAACAATTCACAGATTTCTTGATATAAATTTAGTTGCTTCCTTAAGAAAAAGCAACTAAAGTCCTAATTATGTGTAGCTAAAAAAAGAAAAGTCAAGATAAAGCAAGGCAAAGCCAAAATAAAATCAAATAAAACACCAGTGGCCAAATTTATGAAGTTACATATTAATTATTTTTTTGGAGTATGAATTTTGCCTTGCTTAAATAGCCATTAAGTCAATGCCCCATTCCTTAAAAACATGTCTATTTGAGGACATGGAGAAGAGATAGAGAAACTTTCTGAAATTGAATCTACTTGTGGCAACTATTAAGTCATCATGCAAATAACAGAAATGTGATTATCATATGCGGGGAATTACACTTTCTCTTGGTAATTTGAAGAACAAGTTCTTTCAATTATGTTTCTTGCCTTCCTACTACAGCAATGCCTCACCTATGATGAATCTGTCCTCTTACAACCTCTTCTATCAAAAGCCATCTGAGAACTTAGGAAGTAAGCAAATAGGCTTTCGAGTTGCCAAAAACAAGAGTCCCAAAAGTTCAAGCACAACAGTACATGCACTTGACTCAGAGGAAATCTCTTTAGAGTCAATACACCCTATTTATAATTGGTTTTGACACAAATCGTCTCCAACAAGCTTGGTAATCTGGTTGAATTCCAAGTGCATAGCTAATTCTAAGACAAAATTTTGGCTGGAGGTATAGTTCAAAGGTAGATCACTTGCCTAGCATATGTGAGTCCATGAGTTCAATCTCCAGCACCAAAAAAAAAAAAAAAAAAGAAAAGAAAAGAAAAAAACCTCATTTCAAGTAGAGGGATCTAATATTGACTACTGAAAAAAGGATAAAAACTGCTAAATAGGGCAAAATATTTAGAAAGGTAACAGACTAGGACCATTTAGTGTTGGTGCAAAGAGCATTATAGCAATAGATAATGATTTTATACTTTTTTGGTAAGTTTCTAACAAGTTTTATGAGTCTTTGTGGTCAAGAAAAAGTAAGTTATGTTAAGAACACTGTAAAGAGAAGTGAAAGATGTCATCGTTTTGAGTGTATTCCATGAAAGTGCTTATGATACTGAACCCCTTTGTTTCCATGTGCTTACTTGGATAAAACTCCATAAAGCTCTGATGATGTTGTAAAGCTCATGATAGTTGCAATGGTTTCTCAAGTTAGGAAGATTTACTTAGTTGTACTTTTTGAGAGAACTATCTCAAGAGTAACTTTGTTTCCACTTTGCAGGATGTTTCTCTTGTAGCCCAAGGAAATATGTTCCTTAGCAACTTGAACTTGACCAACCCAAGGACCAAGTACAGAATTCCCTGTTTAGTCTTCCACCTCAGAGTTTGTAACAGTTGATTCTGGGGGTTTCAACTCAAGCAAGGGTAAGGTTGTATCTTATCACATAGGAGTACAAAGTAACTTAGCCAAAACAGGGTGTTCACACACACATATCCACCCCCCCCCGCCCCGCCCGCCTGTGACCTTTCTCCTGTCACCACCAACTTTGTGATTTTTGCTGCTTCTAAATGAAGGCCAAACCATATGTTTTTTTATATATCCTCCTGTAGTGCCCCAAGGTGCAGTCTCTAGTTCCCAGTCAACCATAATACTGTGTAAATTTTAGCTCTTACTTCATTGAACAAAGTGGGTCAATTTTAGGTATTACTGTGGAAAGATAATGCAAATTCTTCCATGGCAACGTGAAGCTCAGCCTTCTTAGAATCAGTGAGCCTAAGCAGAAAGAAGCTGCAAGTAGTAGTAGTGGAAGGTTCTTTAAAACCAAAGAGACAAAGTGACTCATGCCTATAGTCTGAGAAACTTAGGATGCAGAGATCAGAAGAACCACAGTTTTAGGCCAGCCCATGGGAAAAAAGTTAGAGAGACCCCTCCTCTCAATAAATAAGCCAGGTGTGGTGGCATGTATCTGTAATTCCAGCTTCACAGGAGGTGTAAGTAGGAGGATCGAAGCCCAAGGCTAGCTCCCTAGACCAAAAGCATGATCCTATCTGAAAAATAGCAAAAAGGACTGTGAATGTGGCTCAAGTGGTAAAGGAAGTGCTACCTAGCAACTGTGAGACCCTGAGTTCAAAGAGAAAACAAAAACAAAAACATATCCAGTGACTATGGGATTAAATTGGACAGTAAGAATTGGCTCTTCTAACAGTTTTCCATGACTCCTTACTACTTACTGTGTGCTGTGCAGAAACGTGTGCTTCCATAAATCTGCTTGTCCTTTGCCATTGAGTTGGAGTGGACAGACAAATGTTCCTAGAGGGAAAATGGCAGGACACCATCTTCATAAAAAGGACAATTAAGGACATACATGGGAGGTGAGGGAAAACATCTGTTGTAATTTGCAAGAGAGCTTCGTTTTCTAAGGCTTTTGAGGTAAAGTTTGAGTCAAAAATGGGGCCACCTGAAATGACAGAGGAGAGAAGGGACAGTAAACATCTAGGCCTGAGGGACCTCATTTGTGAGGATTCATGGAACAGGGCTCATATCTCTTGCATCCCAAGAGATGCCAAATTTGGGTTTTGGTCCACCTACACATTTACCTATCACACTTCTTAGAAATGGGAAGCAGTCAATGGAAACATTTTCACCTGCAGAATAAGCATGAGAACATTTCTGTAACATATTGAGTCAAGTAATACAAAACTTATTTCCAGATAATTGCTTTAGCTCTCTATTTTTATGTGATATGTTCATCAAAGGGAAGGGATGGGGTAGAAATGGGAGGGGTAATGAAAATAGCTGCTTTAAATTCAGAGACTGTCACTCAGGCCAGACTTTTCTGCTTCCTATTTCTATTTATGAAACTAACTTCCCCATAGGGTAGACTTAAGCTATGTGTTTTCCTTTGGGAATCGATGGAGAACACAGAGTCCCCATAAAGAGAGAGAACATGAAATAAAAAGTACCATTTTTTTCCTGACAGTTTTGCCCTCACAGAGAATGAGAAATCTTTCATTCTCTGGGCTTGTCGCTATGCATTCAAGTGGGAGAGATTTGTAACAGAAAGAAATGGCAGAAAATGGGTCCACAAAGTCAAGTGACCTACACAGATGGATGTTTTGAGATGCAATGGCTGTTCTGAATCACTTACAAACATCAGGAGTAAAGACAAAGTGGAAAAATCTCTTCTGGGCAGGAGAAAGGGAGAAAGAGGGAGAAGATCATTTTTCATTCAAATAACTGCCAATTAATAAGCAATTTTTTAAAAAGTTTCCTTGAAGTCATTTTGCTCAACAAATGATGGATTTCTTAGAAAAAACATAAGAAAAATTTCAAACAATATGAATTTCCTTCCAACCACCACCATCCTTCTCTTCTCACCTGTGAATGCAAGGACCATTTCATTCTACTTTATGTGCCCCATTCTGCTTGAATATCTCAGCATCACTTCAGTTTCAAATAGTTAACCTAGTACCAAACAGAATTTTAACATAGCCACTAATTCTTTTGAACAAGGCTGTGTTGGCAATTATGAAACAGGGTAGACATTGGCAAGTGCTTTCAGAATAATTATAGGGCTCCTGGAGTAGTACAGTATAAATAATTGCTGGTTTAAAAGCGTTATTGTGAGCAGCAATTTATACTAAAATTTATATTTGCTCCTTGAAACTAATATACGTCAAAAAGTGCTTCCCTCCCACCCACCTTGCACTCTCAAGGGCTTTGCAACCTTTTGATTCCATTACACTTTAACTTAGTAAGGCACCTATAATGCACATCTGGGCTGTAGTAAACAAGAGCAAGAGAAATGTGTTTAATAAATGGGCATGAATGAAGTAATGAAACTGTTCCAGCTATGGCCACCTGGTGTGCTCCCGGGATACTGACATACAGAAAGGCCATTTTGGTACAGATAGAAACTAAGAACTGCAGTGGTATCACTTTTGTCTGGCAAGTAGGACACACTAAAGATTATCACCTCGTCTTTAGCTCATGACGCTATGGAAGCAAGGCACGGAGGACCAAGACACAGGACACTCTTGGAGATAATGCAGCTCTAAAATAGCCACCAAGACTTATTAAAATATACATTTTCCTCTCTGTGGAAATTTTAATCTTATACTACGGCACATTAAAAATGAATAGGTACAACGAAAAGGCAGGGAGGAGGGGCAGAAGGGATGTGGTAATGGGGGAGCCACATGTGAAGGGCTCCTGTCTTGGATGAGTACTGAACACAGGCTCTTTTCCAGGCAGGTGACTGGCTTTATCATCTTCTTTTGTTTCTGTTTATCCCAGTGACTTCTCTAACCCCATCTGAGAACTCCCGTGAGATTTTCACATCCTGAATGTTTCTCACCAAAGTAGCTAGTGTTCTAAGATAATGTGTTTTTTTGTTTCCACTGCTGTTCCTGATTTCTGCATTCTAAAGCCCTTTTAAGCCATATTTTCCATGATTGTTCAGTGCTGGCTTTGGTATTTAAATAAGCTTTTCAATGGGTCATTAGCCCTGTAATTAATTCCAGCTATTTTTAAATGGTGCCTTGGTTATTAAGGAGTTGCCATATTCAGAACAGCCTTGTCTTTCTTGGAGAATCACTAAGTATTTGGATGAGTTTTTAGTGCCAAAAATATTGTAATTTCAAATGTATTTGTCACTGATGGAAAGAGTTAAGATTTTGGAATGAGGACAGGAAATACTTAACTGTTATATTTACCTTAGCTTTTATTTTCTTCCCAAATCATCTCAACAAACATCTACCTTGGTACCTAGGCCCTATTCCACATATTTTTTTACTTACAATTTTAAAGAGCAATATTGGCAAATCACAAAATGTGAGTAAAAAGTGACATCATGGTGCAGAAGTTTCTAGATCAGAATCTAGAAAGGAGTGTTAAGGAGTAATAAACACACAAAATCTTTTTTCCTCTACTCTCTATGTTCAGTGTCTCTGGTCCTACAAAATGAACTGAAAAGGATGGATTAATAGAAGAAAAAGATTTATTTCCTATGCCTGGTTGGGGCTCCATAGGCATATGAAATGAAATAAAATTCCCCCCAAAAGGCTGTCAGACCTAGAATCTTACATATCATTTTAACAAAGGATGATAAACTTGTAGAGAAGTGACAAGATTGTGGAAAATGGTTGGTGCTCCTCAGGGCATAAACTCTGGGAAGGTGAGTCTGTGACAGAACTCATGGACTTTTTCAGTAAGGTTTGGTTTTGCCAAGCTAAGTCAGTGCCTGTCTCTCTCTAGTGATGAAGTATCTCTTCTTCCTGGGAGGGGATTGGGGAGGAAAACAACCTTCACTAAGGGAAATTTATGTCCTGCACTAGAGAAGAAGAGAAAACTTTTCTGTATTGTTTCTAAATTGCCTTCAGCCCAAAATAATCTTTTGCCAAGCAGCCATATTTGGGATTGGCATATCCTGATCCTCTTTACCAATTAGCTGCAGAGCTAGAATTAGAACTCAAACCACATAACTCTTAGCCCATTCTTTCAATTTCTCTTTGTTTTTAAATATCTGCAATACTACCAGAGGCTTATCAATTCTAATATTAGAACCAACGAGCCTGGTCTCACTCCCTTGGCAGATATCAAAGTTAATTGCAGCAGAGGGCATCCATCTCTACCAGCATACAAGCATTCCCTGGAAATCCATCAGACTTGGAATATGAACGAAAACCTACTAGCCATTTTGACCTTATAGTAATCCTGGGATAAAGCACTAGTTCCTCATTCAGAAAAGCAGATGGAGATTAACTCTGATTATTTGTATCTTATCTGAGATCAAATGAAAATATCAGTAGCTCATATAACAGTCATAATAGTGGTTGCCATTGTGTGCCAGTCACTGTGATGGATATATATATATATATACACATCTGAGCCTCATAACCCTATAAAGTAGTTGCTATCATCTCCCTGACACAGATTAGGGAATAGGACATAGGGCATTGGAGGGGGTACCCATGTGTTGACCACCTGCATCCCAACCCCCATACATCGTGAGAGTAGTTACAGCATTTCTTGCCATGAGAACTCCATACTCTTCCCATACTCTCTGGCCTTTTTTTTAGTCTTGTGAAAGCCTTTGGCATTTTTTGGGTTGCAACTGTAATAAATGTATCTCAGAAGAGAATACCTTGCCTGCCTCAGTTGGGTTTTTATTTTATTTTATGATAAATTAGGAGCACTTACTGTTTTTGGTTCTTGCCATAGCTTCCATGGTGGAAGAAAATGCTTGCAGCTATCCTTATACAGCTTTAATAATTCTTTCATTCCACTCTGGAATCACAGAGATTACATGGTGGAAGCAGGTGATAGGATTCCTAACCACTCCATTCCTCTGAAGCATCTGTGTCAGGCATTGAGCTAGGCGCTAGGGACATGGGGTAGAAAAGAAAGCTAGGTCCCTGCTCTAAACATCTGACAGAGATGAGGAGATCATGAGTGACTTGGAGGAAGAGGACTAGGGATCCCTCTGGGTTTTGATCTCCTGTGGACCATAGGACAAATGTTAAGGAGACGGAAAGGCAAGTTAAGCTTCTGAACCTCTAAACTATGCCTGCAGTTTACTTAAAGTAGAACTGAGACTGGGGGAAAGTGCAGTGGACATAGTTCAGTTTCAATGTGATCTTCCTCTTTGGCACCAGCATAATTTCTCCATCTTCTGGGGATCTCTTCTCCCTGATAACTCCTTCTACCCCCAGCTGCCCAACATTCTGCCTGCAGTGCCAAAGTTTGCTGCTTCTCCTTAACTCCACCACCATAAACCTGAACAATCCTATGTTTCTTGTCTTCAAGGTCAAGGACCCTGTGGCTGCCAAGGCTCAACTAGCTACCCTGATAAACCAACCTTTGCTTGTTCCTCCCAAGTGAAGTGTTTATGTGGACACAGGTTCTGGTTTGCCAGACTGTGAAATGGGAAGGTTGGGATAAACCTAGCTGAAGAGATGCCGGGAGAGTGAGCATATGCAAGGGGTGATATAACTTGGTCTCACCCCACCTTGATAATCTTGGGATAGTCCCTTTCCTTACCTCTCAGAGCCTCAGTTGCCTTGACAGAAAAGTGAGAGGTTTGACTGAGTAATCTCTTGAGGTCCTTATATCTCTAGAATTGAATGATTTTGAAGGATCAGTTCAGCTCTTTAGAGCACACTAAACAAAATTAAAACTATGATTCACTAGAGCTAAATTCCTGTGCCTTGATTGTCTAACCCACAGGAGTTGCAGGAGGACAATCCTGAGGTGTCATTGTGGGCAGCAGGCAAAGTTATTCAAGGTCTTTTACCTTCCCTTCCTGAAGACACACAGTGCTGGAGATCAAACCCAGTGCCCTGCGCGTGCTAGGCAAGTTCTCTGTCATTGTGCTATACCCCCAGCCCTAATTTCTTAAACTTTGGAAATAGCAAGTTTTATGTATGTCAACCACATCTCCTGACCAGAATGTGGGACTGAGCAAGGAACCAGAATGAGCCAAAGCATCAAAATCACTTACTTGTGCAAGTGACTGGCTTCTTATCTGTCATTTTTCTCCATATTGAGGTCAGAGCGGTAAAGCTATTATGCAGTATAGGTTTCCTTTTGCTCAAAAGACATGAGATAACTAAGACAACAAGCAAGGGCACCAAAACACTCTCACCAGTAATTTCCAAATGCTGAAAACAAATGAGCATGGCTATATTCTCCACAGACATTGATGTGTCTCATAGTCCCTGTGTAGCTACAGTTTTGATTTAATTGATTTCACTTAAGGAATCCTGTGAAATCTCCTTGCACAAACCTGAAAGATGAAAAGATATCACTTAATTCCTAGCTGTGCTGTATTCTTCTAGAGGTTTTGGTACAGTGTCATGAAGAACAAGTGGTCCAGCCAGCAAATCTTCCCCACAAAGTCAATCAGCAGAAGAAGCAGCAAAACCCAGCATGCTTCTGCAAAATGCTTCTTTTGTTTGCTGTGAGTGTGGTAATGATTTTGCACAACTGAAAACTTATTTTTGTCTGCCTCTATGTGGTGTAATTGAGAGATGTGGATTCAGCCATTCATTGCGGGAGCTTTTATTATTTCAGAATTAGAGTGGCATTGTTTATGTACCCTGGTCACCTCCTTGGGGAATCGCTGTGGACATGATAATGTATAGCATTATTTATATCTTTTCCTGAATGTTTTTGAGGAAAAAAATAAAACAACACTGAGAGAGATTACTTTCCCCACAGAAACTGGCCCATATGTGTGCTGACAATGACTGTAATCTCTTTAATGTTCAAGTGAGAGGATTGAGAACTATTAACACTTTTGTTGATATTTTCCAAGCGTGATACTATAATAAATGTTTTTTAAAAATATATTTTTGGTGAGCTCTCACAGGGGAGCTCTTTGAAACACAGATCATAAGTTCTACAGCTTTAAACATTGTTTTTTTGAGATGAACATGTTTATGGTCAGATATGAACAGCTTAAAATGTTAAAATTTCCCACCTAAATGTCAAGTGTTAGATGTTCCTCTCTCATACTTTTTATGAGGTCAAAAGCAGCTTAGATGTAATCAATTATAGGTTTGGCCAATTCATTTTCAACTCTCATTTATATTTTGTTTAATAAAAGGAGCTATGTTGTCCATGTGATTTAATTGATGGCTGGAAGAAAATCAGACACTTTTTTACATCAGGTAGGACCTAGGAGCCACTGGTGTCTGACTAGTAGCTATTTTCTTTTTTGTTTGTTTGTCTTTAGTGAAAATGATAATAAAATTTATTAGGAAAAGAATACACTTTTGGTGGACCAAAAATTGATCATCTCTCGGGTGAGAACGGCCATGATTAGTAGGTATTTTATTACACAAATGACAGAATACAAATTGTATTCTTTCATTTTATAGATTGGGAAGGAGATAGGAGAGGGTGGAGAGTGATGTTTCAGTTTGAATTTATTATTTGAGAGCACAGAAAACAGGTGAATTAAAAAGCCATAACAGGTGTACCACCTCGACCTGTCCCCAGGCAGTCATTTTGTGATATGTGATAATTCATCCTTGGTGATTGAAAACCATTGCAATACCAGATGTGGTGTAACATGCCTATGATCCCCAAACTCTGGAGGCCAAGGCAGGAGTATTGAGAGTTTGAGGACAGACTGGGCTATATAGTAAGTTCAAGGCCAGCTTGAGATACATAGACCCTGTCTCAAAAAAAAAAAAAAATAGCAAAAGAGAGAACCATTACAATGACAAAGTGTTCTTAAAAATGGTGCATTATCACTGTAGGAAATAAGAACAAATGTGTCATATTTTGGGGAATTGCAAAATGTTTTATCATCCATTTTGTAACTTGCTCTTATAGTGTCTGCAACCAAAAAATACACTAAATATGGCTATGTATTTAGCCTACTCCCTCATACTTTGCTTGTTTCTTATTCATAGGCAATGATTCGGAGAAGGAAAACAACCTATTTTCTCACGGGCGTAACATTAGGAAGTGGTAGTCAGAGCGAATACCAAACAATGAATAGTGAATTCACTCTTATATCACTAATGCTATTTCCTACCTAAGAAAACAACTTTATTTTCTTCTCTCTTGTGCCCAACTTGATAGAACAAGACAGCAGATAGCAGCTCTGCTTTTTAATGTCATACCCAATACAAAATTCTCTCTTGGGGCTGGGGAGGTAGCTCGGTGGTTGAGTGTTTGCCTAGCATACATGAAGCCCTGGGTTTGATCCTCAGCACCACCAAAACAAAAAAAAAGGGCTCCCTTCCTCACTCCTTGTGACTTGGGGATTAAGTACAGTGCTTTATTGTGTGGTTAAAATGTCAAGCAATTGACCTGAAACATGAAATGTGCTAACCTATTATCAAACATACTAACAATGCCAGAGATTTTTCTTGCTTTCCTCAAAAAGACCTTGTTCAACTTTGCATATCAAAAGGTTCAACAGGAACAAGGCTGCTTATATATTACTATATGCTGATCCACATTACTCTGAAGTGACTCTATGTACCTTTAAAAGTAGTATTTATACTTTTTGTCTCCCAAAGCTTAAGGATCTCATCATTCACTTATAGTGGTTTTTAGAAAGGAACTCATTCTCTCCCGTGGAAATGACTGGCTCACTTAAGGCCACCTGTACATTTAAAAGCATTGTAGGGCTGGGATTGTAGCTTAGTGGTAGAGTGCTTGTCTAGCATGTGCAAGGCCCTGGGTTCAATCCCCAGCACTGGCGGGAGGTGGTGGCGAGGAGTGTGTGATTAAAGGATGAATTACCCAAAGACTCTCTTTTGGAAAAGTACTAGCACAAAGCCTGAAATGCCAGAGAGCGGAAAGTCATGGTCTCAGCAGGGAGATGACTGTAGTGCTCATGGAGACAGTGTTTTTGCATGGCTGGCATTAATGACAACCCAATGCTATGCACTCACGGAGGGTTTCCATTTCAGAAGAACATCAAAACCACTGAGTCCTTTCAAGTCGTCTTCTTTTACTGTGAAACCAGAAACCATGACGATGACCACTTTCAGTAATAACCTGTGTCCCAGCTGCAGACTGTGTAAACTTCTTGTCATATAATTTTCTAATTTGTGTGTAGGTAGTTGTAACAAACAACTTAGTTTATTTCAGAGCATGACATCAGAAAGCATATTTTAATCAGCGGTGATGGGCAATGAAATCAGAATTTCCACCAAGTCCACCCTAATTGAAGAGCTTGTCAGGAAAAATAAAATATGACACTCAGAGTTTTGTCCCAAAGTCATTTACATGATTAGGTAACAAGGCTGATTTTATTTTAACAAATGTACTAGGAGATATCCCTTCACAAGGACATTGCCCCCTTCAAAGCAGCCAACTGGGGAGGCCAAATATATGTGCCAACTTCTGGAGTTGCCTTTCCCTCCTTCAAAAATGTTTTAATATTCTTTGTAGTAGCAGAGGTTCTCCTGGAAAAGTGAACATGATATTTGAAAACAACCAATAGTTAATGTGCTAAGAAAAAAAAAGGGGGGGGTAAAGAAAAAGTCCAGGCCACTTTCCTTAAAAAAAAAAAAAATATATATATATATATATAAAAGTTGAGGTAACTCTAAAGTAGCAATGGTGTCTTTCTCATTGGCATTGACAGTGGTTGCCAAAGAAATTGTGCAGAGTAGTTTGTGGCAATGACAACATCCATACTTTGAAGATCAGTCCTCATTTTGGTGTGGAGATTGTGCCAGGAAACATACTGGAAGAAAGCATTGCCTACTAGTTTTCTTCTTTCTGAAAATTGACAGAGTCGGTGGTGAGGGAGTTCAATAGGAGTGATTACGTGCATGCCGTGCATATCAGATGTTCAGATCACCCGCTCCTGGGTTCTAACAAATTTCTACTACACTAACAAAATTGTCCAGTGGGCAATGAGTGTGAGAAGCTGAATGGAGGGAAAATAAAAGGGAAACTCCTGCCCAAGAAGATCTGGGCAGGAGTTTCCCTTTTATGGATTACTATCATAATTTGATAGTAATCAAAGGAGAACTCTGACTTCAATCTCCAGTTCAGAAATCACTAAGATGTTGCAGTGTGGTCAGGAGGCAGCTCCATACTATTGCTGCTATCACCCAGAACTCTTCCCAGCTGGGCAAACCTTTATTACCCAGCTGCAGGCACTCTGGGGAGTTCCATGTACGTTATAGTTATGACAGTGATGTTTAAGTCCAGTGGAAGTATTATGGTTTTATTCCATTTTGTGGGTAGGTGTGTTTGGGGATGTAGAAATGGATAAGAGTTGTGGTTCAAGTGGTAGAGCACCTGCCTAGCAAGCACAAAGGCCTGGGTTCAAACCCCAATACCACCAAAAAAAGGGGGGGGGGCTTTCTTAAAGTTTCCTTCTTTAAGTTTTCTGAAATGCACTAAAGAATACTTATAACTACTTGTTTACCATCTCTGTCTTTCTTTTGGGGGTTGTTTTGACTTGCTGCAGAAGGGGACAAAGAACCACATTAGAGTGAACGGTTAGCAATGTGCCTGGAGAAGGCACACTTGGGTCTGCCACTCATAATCTCAAAGCCCAAGGCCTACTGGCCATATATGAAGTGTTTGTGATGAAGTTCCTCTAGTTCAGCAATTGATCTCTCAGTAGACAAACCACATGTTAATTCCAATAGCAATTGATAATGAATCAGACTCCTAGATTAAAATACGTCATTAGTCTAGGAAATTTGTTAGTTGGTCCTCAGACTTTCTCATTTCCTCTTACGTAATCTTTTCTTGCTCCCCATTTTTTGGCTGTAGTTAAATAAAAACCGGGGCCTGGCAATATCAACAGTGATGGAGGTGCCACATGGGCCAGGAACTGTATTATCAGGTGAGGTTGATGGTGTCACGATACTTTGCCCCCCTGACATAGGTTAGACCACAGGCAGTCCAATCAATCATTTTCAAAATTTGCATTTCTTCATTTTAAGCTCTTCTTCCAATCATCTTTAAGAGAAATCCCTGCCAATGACACAATATAAAAATCCCACATTTAAAACCATTTAAAAATCATTGCTTTCACTATTCCTGTGATTTGCAATACTTACTTACTTACTCCCTATTTTAGTGAGGTCATTGTGCTTTTATACAGTGCCTTAAACTTTAATATAGGTTATCAAAGAATATTAGTAAAATTATACCCAAAGAAAACATTCTCTGAAATTAATTAGCAGTATCCAAAAATCAAGAAAGATGAAAGAAAGGAAATTATAGATTAGATTGTGAGTTGCACTTTGTTAGCACCATTTGCCTCAGTGTACCAGAAGTGTGAAAAACTTTGATCTTCTAACAGGTGAAGTAATTCACTTTCAAGAAGCATATTTGAAATGGATGGGTGGTTCTCTGGTAGAGTTTAACTGCTCTACTACTGACTGTGGTAAATTCCACAGCAAAGCAATCAGTTCGTCTAGTCTAACTGACAGCTCACGAACTGATTCCAGGAACAGAAAATTGGCTTCAGCAGAAATACCATTGTTTGTTTTGGAGACTGAGGATGGGGCAAGACCGGTCAAACTTATCCTTGTGACATATTTTGAGGGATATTTTAAATGAATATTAATTCTTTGTAGGTGCTATCCATTCTTCTGATTATTGGTGAGTATGTTTTAGGGCATGGCTGTTTTTTTAAAACAAACATACCAAAGGTTGTGTGCCTAAAAACAATCCTGTTCCATTCAGAATTTGAATTTGGATGTGTACACAATTATTCAAATGTTCCACACCCCCCTCCCTCCCAAGTCTTAACTCTCTTTGAACTCCATTTCTTGGAAGTGTTTCAATTACCGTATTGGGTCTCATAACAGTGGAAAGCAAAATGAGGACAGGTCAGGATGAGTGGTTGACTTGGTTTTCTTGGAAGATGGGGCTGCACCTGGCCACCACTCTGGGCCCGGGTTCCCCGGCATCTCACAGGGAAGGCTGTTGTTTGAGGAATAGGCTTTTTTGATACCATGGAAACCTGCCTAATATTTACTTCTATGTCCTGATAAGGCTTGACTTGGTCCTGGACTTGGTCCTTGGCATCTAATATCTGAGACAGTTGTAGGTAGGATCTATGTAACTCCAGTTCCTAAAATGCTTTGCAGATGGAAAAGGTTTGATTTTGAAAGATGCATAACAGCGGGAAATAGATTTGCTTTACTGATGCTACCTACTATGGGCTTTGCCTCTATTGGTTTAAAGAAAAATGCACCCTTCAGAGCCTTCAAAGAGAGAAAAATTGAAATCCTGTCCCAGTACTTTGAGCTGAAATATTTATCTTAAAGTGGGAAAAAAACTTTTCCATCAACACTTTTTTAGCCTTCTGTTGCCTTATGTCTTCTATCTGGTAGGGTGTGTTATTAAAGGGAATTCTCTTTGATAGTAGTAAATATTAATTTTTAAAATAAGGGAAAAGAAGAGGGAACAGTTGTAGAGAAACAGTGTTCTAGCTCTAGTGTGCACTCTGCTGAAACTTTTACTCTGAGATGGTCTTCAGAACATTTCAGTGTGTTCCTTTCCCTAAACCAAAATGCAGTGCAAACAAGGACATTGCTTGCCAGTTCCTCTCTTCTACTTTCTAGCACTTATCCCTGATTAGATGATGTTTGCTGAGTTTTACCACAAAAAGATATCCTTATTGTGGGATAGCCTTCCTGTAATATGTCCTTACTTAATATGTTCCACTTACTCTTCGCATTCCAGGATTAGATCTGGAATGTTATCTAGTTCAACACTATATACCTAAGAGCAAATGAGGAGGCTGAGTCATGGAGAAAGATGGTCACCAAGGTGCACAGGTGTCTTGTAAATGTTGCTAATGACAGGTAGTTGTGGAAGGAAGCCTAGAGACCCTGTAGTTGTGTCATTCCTCCACTTGATCGCATGCATGAAGCCCCTCCTTCTCTTCTACCTCTCCAGGATGCCAATCCTGCTGTGGACTTTCCCTGGAAAGAAGCACTGGCTTTTTTCAATTGTGCTTCATCCACATTTCTGGTTACTTCTCACATTAAGACTGTGCATTTGAAATAAGCTGCAAAACACCATGTCATACAAAAAGAACATGGAGACCATCCCTTTTCAATCTGCTGAGAATTCCTTCACCTTCAGTGCAGCCCCAGCCACATACTTCCATCCTTAAAAGATAGGTGGTGGTGATGGTAATAGCTAACACTTATTGAGTATCTACTGTGTGCTACAGGCACTTAATTTACGCCAAAATTCACATAGCTAATAAAAGATAGGGCAGGGATTCCACCCCAGCCTCTAGAACTTGCAAATTAAATCTCTATAATTTATCTTCCGGGTTGTATTCAACTCTCTTCTCCTTTTTCCTTTCACCTCTAATTCACATGCAATGAAGGTAGTGGTAGGACCTGCAACTAGTTGGACCTGAGTGTGTGTGCCTACGGTGTTGTGTGTGCATGCATGTGGTATGTATGGTATATAACCATGGTGAGAGCATGTATGTGGTGTGCATGCATGTGGTGTAGTTTAAGATAGGAGCAGCCATTGGCATTAAAAAAGTCTGCTATTCTGAGCCTTGGCGGTGATGATTAGATGTGCCTGTAACAGCTGTTACCAATCAGAGTGTGTGTTTCCGTCTGATGTAAAACGTGCTATCATAACCTGTGAAGTGGAATTCAAAACCTTGCTGTCCTGAAGCACTGTGGTATGTGAATGGCACTTTATGGCAAATTAGAAGAATTCATTTACTGCAAGTGAGCATGTCACACTCATTCACTCAAGCTATCTTAAGTGATGAAGGTGCATGTGGTCCAACACTGGATAGCTGATAGGAGCATGTGCAGGACAGCCACAGAATGTCATCTGAAATGTTTGTTTCTGAGGCAGAAGAAGCACCTTAGATGGTAGGTGCAGAAACCAAAAATGAACAGGAAGGCCAGTGTCATGCACCTTGTTTTGATATCTCTACATGGCTCTTGTGTTCTTGTCTCAGCTCTGTGCATGACTTACATAAAAATAGCTAGCTTCACAAAAACCCTTGTTCCTTCCTATTATTGCTTATACTCTCTCTACAACAAAATTAGAGATAAGGGCAAAATAGTTTATGCTGGGTATTGAGGGGGTGGGGGGGAGAGGGACAGGGCAGAGTGGGTGGTAAGGGAGGGGGTGGGGGCAGGGGGGAGAAATGACCCAAGCCTTGTATGCACATATGAATAATAAAAGAAAAAAAAGAAAAAAAAATAGGTAGCTTCAAGGTAAACACCTAGGATATACATTTCTCTTTTCTGGGGAGAAATGACATTTATTTGATGCTAAAGTGTGTGAAGTGGTGCTTAGATGTCAGCCCTTCTTAAAATAAATATGATAGTCTCCTAGCTTGGTCCAGAGCATTCCTTCTCCTTACGTCTCAAGAACTACTTAATGTCCCCAAGGCTCTGCAGTCCTTGTCTTTCTTTCCCTTTCCCACTAAGAAATAACCACCAACCCTTTCTCTTTCCCCATGGGAGTGAACATAGAAACAACTGTGCACGTGTTGCTCTGCATTCTTTGGTTAAGCTTATATATTATAATTAAGAATGAATGGAACTATTCCTTTAATCAGCAAGTTTAAAGAGCATACATTTAGGAGTCAGAAAAAAACTCCTCATGTCATTTTTCTGGTCATTCTTGAGCCTGGCTGAACTGGTTGTCTTAGAAATATATCTAAAAGACAATTTTTTAAAAAGAGGTGCATAACAGAAAGACATCTACAATGTATTTGAATGCTCAGAATTTTCCAGATCTTTTTGGATGCTATTGGCTACATCCTAGAATCAGAGGTGGTAAAGCTAGTAGAATTTGTCATTTAAGAGTTGGTCACCAGTTCCTGATGATCTTACAGTTTTAAAATGATTAATACGATACATCTACCCTTCTGCTTTTGGCAAGTCTAACTGGTTTGCTAGGGATTCTTAATAAAAACCAGATCCTTCTATGATTTCTCATCCAAAGCTTAATTCCCTCTGCTAGTTCTAGAGAGACCTCTTTGAATTGGAGAAAGAACAGAGGTGGAGTGGGGAATACAGGATCTTTAATCATCCTTGCACCCTAAGATGATCTGTGGACCAAGAAAGTTTCAGTTTCATAACTGTGTTCCTATGACTGTGGATGTATTGTCTTTTCAGTCTCTATGACTTGATACAGAAAGAGGTAAATGTATTTTCAAGGCTTAAAGTTACAAGTTTTTTCCAACCTTTTGTCATGAATCCAAAGTTTATTTGGTTAGGGAATATTTCTTAAATGACATAATCCACTGTTCAAGGAGCAGTAACTGATCTTCCAAAACCACCTAAGCTAATGGAAAGAAACAATGGGTTCTGTTGCCTGGTAAACTCTTATGACTTAACCTGAATTCTTGTGACTTTGACCTACTTCTGTACATGTTACTTCATCCATCTGGTTTCTGTGATGGTACAGCTAGGTCATGGAAATTGTGCAACTGGAATTAGCAATCAATGGTTGACTTTTTAGGCAAGAGACTTTGGTCTTTTACAAAGTACTCTGAGAGGCAAACGGAATGTTGTGAATTATTTATTCAGTGAACTGTGATGCTATGTGCCAAGTATATAATGGGCCAAACTCACATAAAGCCATAAGACAAATAGATTTAAACAAATATCCTATTTATTATAAGACCCATTTCTGTGTCAACAGATTTTTCTGTATTTGGACATGGTATTGAGTCACCAGCTGTGTTCCCTTTTTGTAATAATATGTATACCCATTTTTTTAAAGCTTCTCAATTGAAATATCAAGATTGTAAAATGGATATAGTTTGTGGTATGCACAGGCAGGTGTGAATTTAAGAGAGCTGTAAAATGGAGTGGTTATCTCTTGGGCTTAGGTGTGAGAATTTTGGTGTAATTGTGTAAAGTAGGATTGTATCATGAAATGCAGGAAGAGTAATTCTGATGTTTTTGGTTGAGCAGAAAGTAGATAAGATCTCCAGATTTGGTTTGGTTTTAAAGATACACTTTTCTGTTGTTGTGAAAAACAGACTTTGGATGATGACAGCAAAGACCTGACCCCATTGTCCTCAACTGGAGGAAACTAAGACTTAACCTAAATGTGGCTTAATTCTTCTTGCTAAGGGGAAAAAAGGAATCAGTATCTAGAGTGAGGTTGATTGCTAGAAGAGATTAAGTGCAGTTCTGTAATTCAGATAATATTTTGCATCTAGTATGATCCAAAATCATAAGGGACACCTATTGTTGGAAAAGAAGTTATTAGGAATTTCCATTGAGCATAATCAAGCCATTAGTCAAATAAAATGGATTCTTTTTTCTGCCGTTATGAAATGACATTAAACCCTCACTGAGAGATTCAAGAGAAGGATTTTTCTGTCAGATGTTTTAGATCCCAGGGTCCTAGTAAATCTTTAAGAACTAGTATGAAAAAAATAGTTAACTCTAGAATCTTAGATCTTATCCCAACTGAGAATAATTGGTTGAGTGGCTAGTTACCTTTGTCTTGGCCCCTGATTTCAAACCTACAAATTCTCAGCAATAAATATATTCTATTTTTAAGAGAGCCAGATTAGATTTGGAGGAACAAAAAGAAAAAAGGATTTGTGTTTTTTGGTCTTCGTGGTACCATCTTTTTGCGATAAGAAATTGTTCAGTGTTTCACCCAATGGATGAGTAGATGAAGTATTAGTAGGCTTCTTTTCTTGTTGATCAATTTTTTCACTCAAGTTTAGTTAATTGCCAGGTAATTATCAAGAAAGGTAAGGAGTCAGTTGCCTTGAATTTAAGCATTTTGTGCATTGCCGTGTAATAGGAGAATTCTAGAGAAAACTGTGTCTAAAAATCAAAGCCATTCACTATTCTTCTGTAAGAAAAAGTCTGTTTCCTTTGTAATTTGACAGAATTTCCTTGACTAGTGACAAATATGCTCATGTGAATTTGGCTTTCAGCAAAGTTACATATGCATCAGGGAATGAGAGTCTGTTTCTCAAGAAAGCTTAATCTAGTAGGTAAGGAAACATGACAAAGGATTAATACTCAGTCCCATTGTCAGAACTACCTGCACATTCACAGGAAGCCACATAGGAAGTTGTGCCTGGCTTTCTTGTTCTTCAGAGACTTCCTGCGTGCACAGTGAGCTCAGCTTTCTCTGAATTCATTTGGGGCATTCTGGTCTAGAGATTTAACTCTTAGGTACCTAATTCTTACAAATATAAAGACTGCAGAAAAAAATCGTCCAAGTTCCAAACCTTCCATTTTGCCTAATTTTATATTTAGTTTGCAAATACTTGATTTTAGTTGTTCCAGGTGTGTTCGTATATGTTCATATCTGGTAGGTATTTACAAGTTTTTTTGAAAAAAATGAAGTTTTTATTATTTTATTATATATATTTTTTATTCATATTTGCATACAATGTTTGGGTCATTTCTCCCCCCTTCCCCCCCCATTCCCTCCTTCTCCCCGCCTTCGCTACCCGGCAGAAACTATTTTGCCCTTATCTCTAATTTTGTTGAAGAGAGAATATAAGCAATAATAGGAAGGACCAAGGGTTTTTGCTAGTTGAGATAAGGATAGTTATACAGGGAGTTGACTCACATTGCTTTCCTGTGTATGTGTGTTACCTTCTAGGTTAATTCTTCTTGATCTAACCTTTTCTCTAGTTCCTGGTCCCCTTCTCCTATTGGCCTCAGTTGCTTTAAAGTATCTGCCGACTTCAAACTATATTACAAAGCAATAACAATAAAAACAGCATGGTACTGGCACAAAAACAGACATGAAGACCAGTGGAACAGAATAGAGGACCCAGATATGAAGCCACACAACTATAACCAACTTGTCTTTGACAAAGGCGCTAAAAATATACAATGGAGAAAAGACAGCCTCTTCAACAATAACTGTGGGAAAACTGGTTAGCAGTTTGCAAAAAACTGAAACTAGATCCATATATATCACCCTATACCAATATTAACTCAAAATGGATCAAGGATCTTAATATCAGACCCCAAACTCTAAAGTTGGTACAGGAAAGAGTAGGAAATACTCTGGAATTAATAGGTATCGGTAAGAACTTTCTCAATAGAACCCCAGCAGCACAGCAATCAAGAGATAGTATAGATAAATGGGACTTCATAAAACTAAAAAGCTTCTGCTCAACAAAAAAAATGAAGCTTTTAGAAGCTGCTGAGCTTTCGATGGAAATCACAATAAACTTAAAGCAATTTAGTGTCTTCCCAATAGTTAAAGGTTAAGACTTGGGGAGGAGGGCCACAGCAAGGTGTAGGATTTTTTTTTTTTTGTAGGAATATAATCAAACAGCGTCATTTAAACCAACTTAATACTTCGAATGTCAGAATGTAACATGTGTGTCTAGTCTATTGTGTTTAAAAAGTAGAAATCATACCATTTCCTTGGTGCCCCAACAAGACTCTAGGAGTCCTGGTTAAATAGTTCAGTTTAATGGCATTGCATGTGACAGTTGTCAGAGAGGTGACTTCTCCATCTCAGTGCTCTTTTTCTCTCAAATTGAGACTAGCATAGCAATATCTAGACCCATCTGTCCTCAGAAGGCATTTTGGAAATGGATGACTTAAAAAAATTTAAATACATCTAGCTAGTAGATGAAAATTACAGTACTATGTACTTTTTCTTCTTTGTAGCAGAGCCTGTTGTGGGTAGTGAGGACACAGCGTCTTGGTTCTTGCCAAGAATGATATACCAAGCTTCCTAAAGCTTACCATTTATATAGGTTTTTCATCTTCAAAGAGATTTGAAAGCCTTCATTTACTACCACCTGCCTGGGAGGTAAGAATTATGCCCATTTTATAGGTAGAGGAAGTGGAGGTGTAAGTGACTTGCCTGGGGCCACCCAGACAGTCAAGTGTCTAAGGGAGGCTTGACTCCACCGCTTAGCTGAATTGATCCTCACTCTTTTCTCTGGTGTCATTTCCCCAGGAGAGCTGCAGGTAACATAAATCTACAGGCATCAAATAATCTGGAATAGGAAAAAGATACCAAGCCTATCTTTTATGTGGCTGCTTCTACAATTAAACTCTGGAAAATCTAGATATGTTGAAGAAGCCATTCAATTCTTTTGGGGCTCTCTTTTCACATCTGTAAAATGGTGGTCATAACACCTGTTTGCATCCTTCAGGGATACTGTAAGTATGAAAAACCTGTATCAAAAACCTGCTAAACTGTATGGAACTCTGTAAATATCAGGCATGATGACTATAAGACTGCTTATGGACGAGATAGGGCTTTTCTAATTAGGGGTTTAATTGTTTTGGCGACATGAAGCAAGAATTAAATACTGTCATGAAAGAATCCAAAACCAAGGGAAGAAAAGACTACATAAGGGGGAAAATCTAGTATTATGTGGTCAAACAAGTTATTATTACTGTGCACAGTGTGCAGCCGGACCACTGAACATGCCCAGGCTACAGAAGAGAGTCACATTGTATTCCTCTCCCCAGTGCCAGGGCATAAATCTGTGCCCCTCCCAGAGTGGAGATGAAAAGAAAGCCCTCTGCAAACCCTCATGGATCAGGTCAGGCCTCCCAGGGCAGCAGTGAAGAGAAACCATTTTGTTCCTGAATGCTCCCCCTGTGGTATACATAGCACTTTTGCACATTACAGATGAGGGTGCCACCTCTGGAAGATGGTTTGAACCAAAAGGAGCCAGGCTGAGCAGGCAAATCAGAAAAGGCCTCCCTTGTTCCTGGCTGCTGTAGCTACTCTCAGCAGGGCTTCCAGCCAGGTGAATTTCAGCCCTCACCTTTGCCCTCTCAGCTTGGCTCCCTGGGGCAGGGCACAACCTGCACAACTGTCTTTGGAGACCCTGAAAACAGAAGGGCTGTGAAATTGTAGAAGCCAAGAGCTCCCGAAAGTCACTCCAGGGAATTGGGTGGAGGCTCTCAGCTCTCAGCCACCCAGCCTTGACACCAAGGCCAGGCAGCCATGCAGGCAGCTGCAGAAAACCTTTAATACCCTAGCAGTTTAAAACTGGGGATGAAATAAAGTGACTAATCCATAAAGGACTCAAGCCATTTTACTGAAAATAAAATCAATGCCTTAGGGTTTTTCTTTTTAATCTTTATTGGTTTTTCTGCTTACAAAAGTAATACATGCTGGTTGTAAAAAAAATAATAATAATATTAGAGAAATATGTAACATAGCAACTGAAAAGTCCTCTGTATTCTCACTTTCAGCCCTCCAGGAGAAAACAAAAACAAAAATGAAAAAATCCACCAACAGATTTGTGTAAAAGACAGGTTTATTTTCAAGCAGTAAGTTTTTGCATGACACACAAAATTGGTTCATGTTCATAAGTGTGATATACTCTCATGGGTGTACCCAAGGTTTGCCTGCTAGCCTTTTCCAGTTAACACCACTCCCCACTTTAGTCCAATTCAAGAAAGTCTATGATATGTAAATGAGTTACAATGAAAGATATTGGGGTAAGCCTGGGTCCATAGAGTATGTTTATTTTATATGAACTAATAAAAATATACAATTTTTTACTACTATTAGTGACAAATTTCTTGTGACACATCCCAAGACTGATTGCAACATACACTGTGTTGCAGCAAACAGTTAAGTGCCAGTGTTGTGAAGGATCACTGGGATAGCTGGTAGGGACTGCCTGTCACAACAGTATTTGGAGGATAAGCAGCTTTTCTTTATCCCCACTTCGGAGAGAGCTTAGAGTCTGGAGAAAAGAATTTCATTTCACTGTAAGGCAGGATTCCTTATCAAAAACAACAATAATAATAACTACTATTTATTGAATGTCAACTATCTAAGAACTACGTGATGGACACATACAGAGATAACATGTATAAAATGGTCAACTTTTATTTATTCATTGTACCATTGAATCTTCAAAACAGACTCAGAGAGGTTAAGTAATTTGCCCAGCCTTAAGAATTGTTAAACCTTGGCATCAGTCATTTCAAGGTCAAATATTCTACCTGGAATTCTGCAAAATTGAGAAGGCAGCCCACAATGTTAATGGTTGTTCTCAGTTATATACTAGGCAGATAACTCCCAGAAGTGGAGATTGTCATCAGCTCCTGAATAGAGTACAAATTTAGCCTAAAAGATGGTGTCTTTTGATCCTCAGTTAATAATTACATATTAAAAGCAATATGATGTTTGATATTAGAATAATTTAGCTTGCCAGTTTAGTATGATGAGAATTTAAGCAAAAACAAAATGTATGTAAAAATCTCAGCTTTACCATTTGATAGCTGTCTGACTTCAGCAAGTTACTAAGCCTCTCTGAGCTTCAGTTTTCTAGTCTAAAAGATGCAGATAATGGTAATGATGGTTACAATGACAAGAACAATAGTGCCATGCCTATCTCGTAGGGCTGTTGGAGAAGATAATGCCTGACATATTATAAGCACAGATGTATGTTAGCTATCCTGGTGATTATAAACCCATTAGGTGATCAAGAAAACACTACTCACCCATAGAATGAAGTGATGAGTACCTCTCTTGTACAACTTTACTTTTTAATTCTTTAGGTATTTTAATAATCTGGGCATTATTTTCTGGACTGATAGCTAAATCTCCAAAGATAGGTTCTGAGGAATAAATGAGGTATTGAGAACATCAGTACCCATGTTCTTGCCATTTTATAATTAAAAATAAAAAGCAAATATTTTAGATTAGTACAAAGGTAAGTGACCACCTATCCTAAGGACCACTTGGTTAATGAGCACGGTTGCATTCCACAGCTTCCTGCTGACACTTGTCAGAAAGTTGTCTCTGCAGGTGTGGAAAGTCTGCAGAAGAGAGCAAATTATTTAGGCAATAGAGCTGAAAATGTGGGCAAATTAGAATTTTTCATACCAAGATTGTTCTTTGTGCAGCTAATTCAGGATGATATAGACGTGTCTTGCTTCTCATACTCCACTACACAATAAGTCTCTTTGCCAGGATGAATATGTATGTGCACTAATTTAATCAATATACTTGTGAACGTTGACAGTAGTGGTGTCTGAGAGAACTAAGCCTTTGAAATGCTGGCTGAGTTCATGTGTGCAGTGGGCCAAGACTCATAATTTGTGTTGAAAGAATATTTTTTGAGAAGATACAACATGGGTAGAAAATGGAAAAGCTGGAGGGATGGAAGGCAAGGGGCAAAGGGATTTTTATCTTTTTCCTTGTTGGACTGAAAACTCCAATTTATGGGATTTACTCTGCCATCCTTTTGAAAAATTTGCAAGGCAATGACAACCTTTTTTTTTCTCATTGATTCATTTGATTTGGTAAATTCAATACAAGTGGGGATGGGGAAGGCCTTTGTGTATTGTGGGATTAAATGGAAGGATGACTAAATCCCTGCTCAAGCTGTAAATGTTTGCTTTGGAAGTACCAACGTGTGATCAGACGGCATTCACAGGGCTTGTTTTAGGAACAGGTGCATTTTTGTCATTTCCTAAAGAGCACTTAGAACCGAAATCGTCTTCTGAGATAAGACAGTCATGCAGGGGGTGGGCCAGTACAGCAGTTTAATCTGGCCAAACAGAATACTTGAACCTTGCTTTGGAGAAACCTTTCTATCCCCTTGCTGTGAGATTCTAGAGAAGCTTGTTCTAACTAATTCTGATTCTTTATCCAACACTGACCTTGGGAGCTATGCATAAGCACAGTAGGGACAAAGGTCTGGGCACTTGGACACATGAACACTCATTCTAACTTTCATGACCCCCGGCACATTTTGTACAGTATGTCTCAGTTTAGGGATCTTAGAGATCTGAACACCCTGGGAACTGAAGCAAGGCAGAAAACCAAGGGTAAAGGAGCCTGACTGAGGCCAGCAGCCCTGTCACAGTGACACCAAACACTGAGTTGGTGTTGCAACTAGCTGGGCCATGAACCATTCCAGGACAGCAGTGCTAAGGCCAGGATGGGACTCCCAGGGCCTCCCCATCATAAGCAAAACACCATGCCAGACAGCCATATCTGTAATTAATAGGATTACTAGAGCCAGTAGCAGACGTTTTGGCCATTCACTTAAACAGCATCCTTTCACTTCTGATAGATGGCCGACAGAACAGCAATATACATTTCCAATTTGACTCAAGGAAGTTTTACTTAACAGTCTCCAAATGGCCCCCCAGGGCCTTCCTATTCCTATAAAGAACTAACCAGATAGACTTGACCTCCCCATTGTTAAGACAGAATGAAGATAACACTTGAAAGTCCCAAGTTTAAGGTTATTGTTACTCTGACTGCCTCAGGTGGTTTTGATGCTGCCTTAAACTGCAGGGCCTAAAGCAGTTCATGTATCTCTAATTTCTGTGATTACCGCTTGAGATGAAATATAGGCAAAAGTAGCTCCAAATTGGTCTTCTTTATTTCACATATAAACCCTGTTTAGTAGGTGGTCCAAGTTCTTTGTGTTGCCTGATTATTCTATGCCTTATGGGTAAGAGTGGAGGAGGCTAGTTCTCATCACAGACAATAATTCATGTGGGAAAATTCAGGTATAACTCTCAGCTGGTATCACCTTTCAGACACCTTTTTTACTACCAATTGACTTTTGTGAGTCTGAAAAATGTTAGGCATGACTGTTTGCCTAGTGCTACAGACAGTCTATGGCACAAACCTTTCCCTTGACTCTATTAAAATATTAGGAGGAGGGCTGGGGTGTGGCTTAAGTGGTGAGAAGCTGCCTAGCAAGCAGAAGGCCCTGAGTTCAAACCCCAGTACTGACCTCCCTGACCACTGTGGATAAAGGGTCTTTAAAGATGAGGCATTGTTATAGTTTATAAAGAATTTTTCTTGAAGAAATCAAGCAAGGCACTATTATGGGGAGGTAGACTTGCAATGACATTTTTGTTAAATGGAATCTTAAACACAGTAAATTGTATCACTCAGAATAGATAAATAGATGCCATTATTGGGGTATCAGAAGGCCTCCAGATTGCAGAAAATACACTGAATGTTAGATTTTTGAACAGTGTCTAAGTCTGAATAAGCAAATGCAGGATTCCAGCACTAAAAACAATAGCTTGCTTCCCCTGAAAGTCACTAGACTAGTACCTGTGCTAGTTCCCTGGAAAGGGAGGCAGCAGGACACATGGTTTATAATGAGGTCAAATTCAGTAGCTTCATGTGTGCTCTTAGTAAGTATTGAATGCAACGTTGCACCAAATCCAAAGTAATTGTCTCAGGATATGAGATTGAATTAGAAGAAAGAATGGGCTGTGTGTATGTGTGTTATTTACGTCATGGGACATAATCTCAACAAAGTCACCGCTTTGAGTGAGGCATGGAGCTATGTAGAAACTGTATAAATATAAAATGGAAGGGGCCTTGCAGTTGGTTTGTGTGTGTAATCTCACAGGTTGATATCCAGTGGCAAAAAGTCATGGAAAGTAAGTTTAGGATAGTAGAACATTCCAGGTAGATGGGTGACTGTTGGTTGTCATCTTGGGTACACCTCAACCTTGGGTCTTTATTTCACTTAGAAATTCTACTTAATAGATGATCTAAGCACTTTCTTTTGCCTAATCTATTCCTTAAGTTTTTTCAGTTCTGAATTATGCTCTTTATAAGGCTACTCAAGATGGAATGTGTTTGCTTAGACAGTGCTTAGAGAACTTTGGTGTAAAATATGCTAATTATTTGGTTAGTCTTTTGGTATGAGGCATCTTTAACCAGTTGGCTAGAAACACATGCAGGCTTTACCAGGAAATCAATTTCCAACATAAAAAACTCAGAAGCAACATATCCTATTTGTCGAGATTCATCATTATTAAACTCAGATAGGATATTAGCATTCTGGTTGAAGGGTTTTGATTGTACACAGATGAACTAATTTTAAACACATGGCAACTACATTAATTTAGAAAAAAGACGAGAAAGGAATTCTAAACTTGCCATCCTATGTAACTCATTAATATTTGGAATGGAATCATTTTCCTAAGTAGGCCTGACTTTTTGGAGCGTGTTTTTCTCCACAGGTCAAGCTACAATGCTCAGCCAAGATAGATTTATGACCTTTTAAAAGTAATGATGGAAAATGAGATTGGAGGAAACATTTTAGTATCTGCTTTTCTCTGAGGTCTAAACTGCGAACTCTCCAGTTCTGGATGGCTTTGAAATGCTGATTCCAGTCTTCTTGTGGGTTCTTAAACACCTTCTCAAATGACCCATTTTAATAACCCGAAAGCTATTATATAACGAGCGGCCATAATTTAGTCCAGGGCTCTAGGGGGGCCCTCACAGTTCAGCAATGAATAGTTAATGCAGTATAATGTTTAGCAGGTTATTAGTTTTCACTATACAAATGCTGATCAGGGAACACTTTTATAAGGTGTTTAAAAGAAAATGTAATTAACTGGTTGCGTGCTTCTGTTACAGCTCAAATTGAAATTATTCCATGCAAGATCTGTGGAGACAAATCATCAGGAATCCATTATGGTGTCATTACGTGTGAAGGCTGCAAGGTAAGCCTTTTTAATTGTTGTTGTTTCTATTAATGTTAGGATGTATCTTTGTGATCTCTATTTTTTACTTCTTACTATGTCTACAAATTCAACTCCTTGCAATTTTGAATGATGAGAAATGACACGACAGAATAAATATGTTGGTGTTAAATGATAATTAACACCAACTACCAGTTACACTGGTCACATATACTTTTATTCCTTCCTTCAAAATATCAGGAGACTAGAGAAAGCTATTTGAGCACTGCTTATTTTTGTCACTTCCAATCCCAAGATTGAACTCATGAGCTATCTGTTTAGTTATCTTTTTAAGAAAAAAGATAACTGTGAACTTTTATGCTGCCCCTGTTACAGGGTTATCAAAAGGTATTTCCAATAAGTTTAATCACATGGGAATGTGATTGAATCTTAATGTTAGCATACAGATGTTAACACATCTGGCCAAATTATGGGAAGGTTGTTGTGAAGAACTGAGTTCTAGTCCTGGTGCCAGCCAGGTTGTCCACATTGTTTTGGGCATGCCTTAATCTTTTTGTGACTCAGTTTCTTCATCTAAAAAGTAGGCATAACACTTGATTTCCTTACCTCTTAGGACTATTCCTAGAATAGAATGAGAAACTCTAAATAATAAGACCTTAAAGTGGAAAAGTACTACTTAAACATAAATATTATCATTATTATTGTGATTGTTATTATCTTTTATTATTACTTTGATCTTAAGCAGTGGATACAGCACATACATAATGTGGGAATGGAAAATAAAGATGTCTATCCTAATAATTCAAGACCACTCCTCCAAACCCAGATTACCTCTGTTACTCAAGCTTCAAATTAAGATTCAAATCCTCTTGCTTATATGGAAAGGGCCTTGAGACAGCTTACAGGATAAAACAGCACAAAATAAATAGAAGAGAAGCTATTCAAACATGCAGGAGACCTCTGAGAGAGTTGAATGCTATAACCAGGCCTGAATTAGCCCTTCAGCTTTTTGAGATTGAGCAAAAAATAAAATCATCGAATCTGGTTTGTTTTCCTTTAGTGAAACTAGAATATGCAATGTCATAAAACACAAAAGCTCCTACAGATGCAAACCATTACTGAGAGACTTCAGGAAAATTACTCTCGCAACTTCTTTAATTCTTTGTTTCAAGGTTAAGCATCTAACATTTGCTAATTAGTACATATTTAAATGCCTCATGTTGATCCTTTCTTAGTGAAGCTTGAGACACTTACATAGCACCAAACACACCTATTTCATTTTAAATCACCTTCTTTTTAGGAGTAGGGAGCTTTTGAATTATTTTGGTTTATTCATCTTTGTGGTAACCCTCAAGGCCTCAAGGTTCTGTATTACCAAGGGAAAAAAAAAAAAAAACAACATTAGGCCCTTTTCTTTCTCAATCTGCCATCCCAGGATTGGCCTTGACACCTGTCACCCCATTGATTTTTGGACTTTGTCTGGCCAATGTGCTGGGCAGCTAGTGACTTCACCCCTTCCTCCAAACCATGTCCCTGCTAGAAATGACAGGTACTTTCTCAATGAAAGTCATATACACAGCAGTGCTTGCCTACCAGGGGTCCCAAGAAAATTTGATATTGGGGCCTGGCATATTACCCAGGTGTGTTCTTAAAAGACAGGGTACCCCAGGCAGCATCCTAGACATCAGTTCATTATCTTCATGTTACCCAAGAAACTGATCAGTCTCTTTGAGTCTGTCAGTCACTCTATGTGTCGTTTTAGTGACAAAGGTGTATAGGAAGGGGAGGAACAGATAGGAGTGGGGAACAACTTTGTCTGGAATACTTCAACAGTATGCTGTTCAGTAACATCTGAATTGACTGACCAAGTCCCACTGTGTTTACAAAGGCACATACAATGTACACTTTTAGCCCCAATATTTATTCATGAAAAAATCAAAACAATAAGAAAACAAACGACAGTTATTATTCTACAGTTGCCATTTTTCTAGATTCCCTTCCAGGTCTCCTCTGTGTCCAGTCTCAATGCCAAAGTGGTTTTCAGTTATCTGTGGTTCTATTCTTCTGCTCTGTTGACATTATACAATGAAAGCCACTAAACAATTAATGTGATTTTATTAACAGATTGGGACTCTGCCCAGCCTGGGATTTGTACACGATTGTGTGTTTATATTTGATGCATGTAGTATTTGTTCTGCATTATAGTTTCTCTCTGCTTTAACTAACCTTTTTATTCCTAGTGAGAGATTTCTGCCATTGATGTTATTTATTTATCATGTTCTAACCACATGATGGTGGTGATATCATGTAAATAATTTATCTATTAGGCATAAGGAAAATTTCTAACTAGATATATCCAATAAATATCTAATGATAAAAAAAGGTGACATCATTTTTTTGAGCTAATCATTTTGTGAGTATATTTTAAGTTACATAAGAATAACCTGAAACCATAAGAAGGTAGAGAACCCATTTGCTGAAATAATTATCTATTTTTTCACGTATTTGCTGAGGTAAGCATTGCACATGAGCAGGAAAACTAGTAGGTGTTCAAGCAGCTCTTTCTCTTGTTCCTGGCTCTTCCCAGCTTACACTCTGCTGGTCCCCTTTACTGCTGGTCTAGTGCTAGGCTTGTGCTCCGACTTCACAGAGTTATCACAGACATTCAGGTAAAGCACTCGAGAGGGGCAGGCACATAACAAGCACTTACTAAGTGAGGTCACATGCCTTGGTAATGCTGTTCAGTGTACTCAGACATTATTTCTGGGCTATCCATGAGTCCAGTCTTGATTTTTATGGCGACTGGCAATTTGTTAATAGAACCTGTCAGTAAAAACAGCAATAATATGAGCACTGTCTTGGGGTCACATACTGTAAACACTGTAAAGAATCCATAGACCAGGTGCCAATGGCCCATACCTATAATTCTAGCTCCTTGGAAGGCTGGGATCAGAAAGATCATGGTTAGACTCCATCTCAACCAATAGCTGGGCACCATGGCATGCACCCGTCACCCCAGAGCAGTAGGAAGTTTAAAATAGGAGGATTATAGTACAGACTGGGCTGGGCAAAAAATGAGGCCCTGCCTCCAAAATAACCAAAGCCAAATGGCCTGGAAGCATGGCTCAGGCCATTTGTAGAGTGCTGTGCTTGCTGAAAGTATTTGCTGAAGTCAAGCTGAAATCCCAGTACTTCTAAAAAAAAAAAAGAATCCAAAGACATGTCAGGTGTGGGGACATGTGCTCTTATCCCAGCACTTGGAAGGTTGATCATGAATGAGTTCAAAGCCAACATCTGCTACAATGTGAGACCCTTTCTCAAAAAAACAACCACCACTAACAATAAAAAAAGAATCCAAAGACATAAAATACTCTATCCTTCCCTCAAGCAGTTTGTGGTCTAGTTGCACAGATGAGGCCTACAGAGGGAAAGGCTAAGTAGCAGTATAAGAACTAAAGAGTAGAGTAAGGTCACAATCTGTGGCATGACATAAGAAGCATGTCCAGGAGCCAGCACATCTAGGGGTTTTAGAAAACTGTGGTTTGGCATTGGGGATGTAGCTCAGTGGATGAGTATTTGCCTAGCATGAATGAGGTCCTCGGTTCGATCCCCAGTACCGCAAAAAAAAGGTGGAGGGGGGATTTCCCTAGTGAGGAAGGACTGGGAGGACACTTTAGGCTGGGGAGAAAAGAGCAAGAAGTGGGAGTGGCAGAGGCAAGAGCCTGGAGATAGGGAGTCTTGGTTGTATTCATTGTATTTAGGGGGTGGCCTATAACCCAGTTTGACTGAATGCAATTACCGATTTTTAAGGACACCATTATGCCAAGTTGTTTTTTTTTTTTTAATTGAAAATGAGCTTTACTTGTTCTTCTGAAAGAAAGAGGGGAAATTGGAATGGTTTCCTACCATTAACATTCTCTTAAAATAACACTAGAAAACCTTTTCAAAGATATCTAGAGTATATAATTGATACTATTTTTTCCTGTAAGGAAATTGTTAAAGCAACTTCTGGAATGTTTTATGTATTCTGCTAAAGAGAAACTTTCAAGAATGTTCCTTTTAAGCCCAAATTGTCTTTTAGAGAATTCTAGAATTTTTAGTTCAGTTGTGAAAACTAACTCGCCCTGAACTAATTCTGTGAACCTTTTAGCATTGATATATTCAGGCTCAATATTTTTATTTTAATGCTTTACAGCAACTAGCCCCGGTATTAGAGCTAGCCCTTCAAAGTGAAAGTTAGATTTGGGGAAGGACAAGCTGTTTCTGCGCTTAGAACATTCAAGTTTCAGTTCTGTTAGATACAAGTGATAAGCTGGGGTGTAGCTCAGATACAGAGCACTTGCTTAGCATGCATAAGGCCTTGGGTTCCATCCCTAACACTGCAAAAATTAACTGTTTTTGTCTTAATCATGTCTCAGTAACCCCATCCTTCCACAGCTCACAGAAATGCTGGGCTTGAGGCCATGTGACAGGTAGGGCCCTGACATGGTATGTGGCTCAGGGAAGGTCTCCTTTTGTTTGCCTAGGAATGATGGTTGCTGAATGTGTTCACTTGGATTAGATTTGAGTATGGCCAAGCTCAGGCAAAAGCAGACATCTAGACTTACCAAGTAGGACATATGAGGTCAGCGTTAATCTGATATCACTTGCATGAACAATTCTACAGGAGGCCAGTCAGTATTGAAGAAGAAATTTTGCTCAGGAGATCCAAATTTCCATGATTTATGACTGCCAGATGCATGAGGAATGGGGCTGGACCAGCTAACTTTTTCTTTTTGAGAGAACAAATTTCCTTCCTCATTTGCTTCGTTGGAGACTGTTATTCCTGTCCCACTCCTACCCATTTTAATTTTATCATTTCCTTTGCCTCTTCCTTTCCCTGATTTTAATCTATGCATGGCCTTTCTTTATTCCTCAGTAAAACTGAGTTACCTTACTCTTTTTCCTTCTCTCCTCACACTTAACTTTCTGTCCAAATTCACCCAATGATACTTCTTCCTTACCCTCATGCTTCTGAACATTCTCAAAAGAAAGTTCCCAAGAAAAATAAAATTGGAACATAGTGCATTCTCTTACATATAGGATTCTCTGCCCTTCACAGTGTCAGAAATAAGATGAAAGGTAAACACATACTTTAACAGTCCTCCAAATTTCCAGTTTTTAGTTGTATTGGAAAAGATCATCGTTTGGCAGGCATATGAGCACTCATAATAAATCACAGTTATGAATAAATCTTGGTTGTCAAAAGCAAATGTGTAGCCGTTCCAAAGCGTCTGCCATTAGAATTCAGCAAGGCAGCTGTCAGCTGTTTTCTTGTAATTAAACAGCCAATGAGCAGCTAATTAAGACATATGTGTATACAGAAGTAGAAGTGGGTATGTTAATGAACTGTAGGAATCAATTCATTAAGTGAAAATTGTCAAAAGACCAAACATTGGATCAGCATTTCAGCCTGTGCTTCCTGAAAAGGAGCCCAAAGCAAGAGGGGACCCCTTAGATCAGGACCCCCTGAATACCCTCTCAAATACCCACCGCTCATTGGCTGGCCAACCCACACCTGTAAGCCAAACTATTAATAACCCCAATAGGAAATGTCATGTATATTTCCAGACTTTTTATGAAGGAGACCTAGCAAATGAGTGTTCCTTACCCACATAGAAACTTGGTATTCAGTATTATAAAATACCATCACCCATACCTGAATCATTATATGGAACTTTCACTACAGAACTGAAAGGTGTGTGGGGGGGTTGTGTTTGGTTTTGATTCACTCTGTCCAAATGTTTGCCTCATGCTTTTGGGTGGTACATTAAGAAGTCCTGTGGCCTTCAGAATAAAACACACCTATGACTCAGAAATTCAAATCATTGCACCTCTCCTAACCTGCTATGTGACTTTGGACATATGACTTAAACCTCTCATGTGTAAAACAGATTTAAAAATACTTCTTTGCAAATTTGTAACTTGTGAATGACAGACAAGGTATGTGAAGGATCCTATATGCTTCCTACTATCCAGCAGGTGTTCAGAATATGGTTGTCACCCCTGTTTTTATTACTACCGGTTTTTTTTCCCCTCAGGTCATTTATTCAACATGTGTTTGTTGACTTATTTTAAGTACTGGGTTAGTACTGGACACAAAGAAACAGGGGACTGACGGAAACTGATTAAAAACTGTGGGGGACATACGCATGGAAAGGGCCCTTCAACTGGCTTTGGGAGTGACTGGCTTACAGAAGAGCCTGGAGAATGTGAAGGTTTCAGGGAATTCTGAAGGGCAGTAGACTTTGCAGGCAGTGGCAGTAGTTTAGGCTTGGTCAATGTGTGACTTTGAGAAGAGGACTGAGTACAGAGTATGGGAGAGAGACACATGGACAGGTAGTCATCTCCAGGGGGTCAGTAGGGAGCCATTGAGGGCTGCTAAGCAGGGAAGTGACTCAAGAAGTTGTAGGAAAAGACCTTTAGTATGAAATGGATTGGAGAGAATGAGAAGGGAAGTGGGGTAACCAGTTTGGTGGTTGTATAATAACCATTTCAGGGGGTGATATATGTAGAAACACCAGAAAATTGTGGTAAAGATAGAAATGGGAAAGTGAGGACAGGCTGCCCAATGGGCAACTGTTTGGGTATAGGTGAACAGGAGGGAGAGATGAAGTGAAGTTTCTGTCTTGAGTAGCCGGGGTGGGGGCATCTGTCACAGAGAACAGTGGAGGAGACAAGACTGGGAGATGAACAGTGAGTTAAGATATTTCTATTCTGAAAACATTGAGCCAAAGTTTTTGGAACTTGTGTGGGTGGTGGAAAAGCTATGAGGCCCTAGAAGGTCAAACCGCTATTTTGGGTTAATGCCTATCAGAAGTAGGAAGACTCATTGGACAGCCTAATGGTGAGCTGGGGCCCCAGCCAGGGTTGGGCTCAGTCCAGTCCAGGCTGGTAAGCTTTTAACAACCAGTTCTCCAGAAAACAGAAGTGTCAACATGAAGGAACATAACTTTGGTGCATATTTCACTGACATAATTTTTCACAATTTATAAATAGTAAAATAAAGTATATAATATCTTCACTATAAATTCCATATAGACAAAGTGATTCTCACTGGATGCTCATTGATGTTAACTTACTCTGCCTGTGGTTGCAGCTGACAGAAGTGTATAGTTCGACATGAATTCTGCTTGATGTTTTATTACATTAACGATAAGAAGAAAGTGAAACCACAAAGGCACATTGTGAAACTTCACTTACTCATCAGCGATGGTGTGAACAGCTTTGCTGAATCAGATAATAGTTTTCACATACTGAACTAGTCATTTTTCTATTCTATTCACAAGGAGATGGCTACAAATATGACATACTTTTAAGTTTGATCTGCATTATTGTCATTTTCTACATCGCTTTTTAAATTTAGGCAAGCAAAGCAATAAATCAAGCCCTAATTTTTGCACGTGCCAACTTCTATGGTGTAAATGTTCCCATTCCATAGTCACTTCGGGCTACCCAACATGCCATCTTGCTGAATGCAGAGTAGGGAAGAAATGAACAGTAGCACACAGTATATAGTATTTCTACCATTCAGATATAATTGGTAAAAATAATGGCAAGAACAAGAAAATAATAGTTAATTTTTAAAACATGGTTAAGTTTAACAACTGGATTTAACAACAGATTTCCTCAAATTTTAGCATTCAGCTCATACACCCTGATAACAGCCTTCTCCTAAATTACAAAGCTTTGGTTCTGATCTTGGGATGGCTCCCACCTATTGGAGACAGTGGACAGCCATGTTGTTTTTTAAAAAGTACTAGGGAACAGGCTGCCCTAGAGAATGGTGAGATAACAGAAATAAAACTCAAAGAAAGGCACTTTAAAGACAAGGTGAACTAAAGGAAGAAGCACTGGTAAGAAGTCTTCAAGACATGAAAATTGAGGCAGAAAACTAAAGTACCAGAACTCTTGTGTCAGGAAGTTGAGACTATGATGTCAGTTTTGCTAATCCAAAACTTAAGAAGAAATACTTAGCTGGGCATGGTGCATATGTGTAATCCAAGCTACTTAGGAGCTGGGAGACAGAGGATCATGAGTTTGAGACCAAGGAGAGAGGTGGCAGGGGGGAGGGGTGAATTCAAGTATAATATATTTGTTCAATTGTAAGAACTTTTGTAAATGCTGTGATATACCTCCACCCAGCACAACAATAAAAAAAAAATTGAAGCCAGCCCTGGTAAAGTTAGCAAAACCCTATCTCAAAAACAAAATATAAACAAAAAGGGCTGGGTTGTAGCTCAAGTGGTAGAGTGGTTGCCTAGCAAGTGTGAGGCCCCAAGTTCAATTCCCAGTACAGATACCTAAGTGTGAGGACACTGGTGTTTGAGTCTCAATATTGGCACTGCCCAAAGTCATTTAATATTATGAGCTATACTTTTGTTATATGTAGAAACTAGAGTAGATTTCTTATTCTTTACAAGAGGAAGACAAAATCTATAAGAAGCTTTGTTAAAATGCTTACCATACAAAATTGACATTTTTTTCCTGCTTAGATCTATAAAAATGGCAATTTCATATTGTTCAAACTAATGTTTCCCTAAACTATATCCCCAAAGTTAACCCATATAAGGTGCACTTTTTAAGTACCATGGGTTATTCTGATGTACCATGTCTTTGAGAACCACTGGACCTGGTCACATCTCAGCTTCCTTCCAGCTTTAAAGGCCTGTTTTTATGCTAGTTTAATTTTCTATTGGCAATGACTGCATGTTAGTCTGCAGCCACTAGGTGGTGGTAGTGTGCCACAGCCACACTAAGTGTCTTGCAACCTGAAGCTCATCATGGCTGCTCTTCACACAAGCCCACCAGGTTTGTAATTGAACATCGCCATGTTTTTTGATATTAATAAAAAAAAAACTTTTACAAAAGCCAAAGAACTAATTCATTAGCTCATCTTATAAATTATAAAATTGCAAAATTACATGCTATCTTTCCAGCTAACTCACAACTTCGGCACATTCTTTGTGGTACACAGCTCCACAGTTCTCTCAAAACTCCACATGCTGGCTTTGCTCTCCCTCCTCTCAGACTGTCCAACCCTGAACTTATATCTTGGGTCACTCATTTCTCAGAGGGACCTTCTCCTGGATTGCTCCCCAATCAGACAAGATCCTGTGTCTACACTTAGGACCATATATTGCTTCTATGTTTAGGTAGGAAGGTATCTACTATACTTTACACTTTTCTGTCTTTTAATCCTTCTTTCTCTTGTGTGTTCTTTAGCTTTTAATATTTTATCAGCTCAACTTCCCAAACCTTTAAGGGAACCCCCCACAAGGAATGCTAAAAGAGAAGAAATTTTAAAAGGCCATTTTTCCCCCCCCAAAAAATGCAAAATTCAAGATTTGGCTGAGTCAGGGTAGCTTACCCAGTCTCTCCCTTCACAGCTCTCACTATATAACCCTACTTGACCCCTCCCATCTGGTACTGGATAGTTCTCCTTGTGGTCTTGACTCTGTTGATGGAGTCCAAAAGAAAGATCTCTTCTCTGGTTCTTAACCATGCTGCTCAAAGAACTTCTTAGCAAGCATTTGCTCAGTGGGCTCAATTGAGGAATAAATGATGCAGAGTTAAGTATGTCTGCTTGATTTCTCAAACCCTTCCAAACTGAGACATCTAAGTAAGTGGAGCCATCTTCCAAGTAGACAGCTTGGAAGCCAGACATGAGTTCCAGCCACAGGGCCACTCCTCAAAGGGAATGTGAATGCCCTGTGGATGGGCCTTCCAATTTTATGGCATAATTACTCAGGCATCATTAATGATAGCAACTCTGTGCCCTTGCCCTAAGTTTTGTGGTTGTTTGCTTTGTAAATGAGCCAAAGTGATTGAGATATAAGTAAGGTGAAGCAAAAGGGGCGTACTACTTCCAGTCAGAATGAGGAGAAATGATGAAATCATAGACTGATTTTTCTTAGGTGACGCCTAAACTCTGGCCAGCTGCAGCTGTAAAAGAGGATCTTGTAAAAATGCCTGGACAGCAGCAACTTGGGTCAGCTAAAGGGACGAATCTAAAAGAACACACTAATTTCAGAACGGATTCATCTTACTACTTCATGATGCATATTGTGCTTTTCTAAAATGCTGATTCAATGGTTGCTTTCTATGAGAATAGCCAAGAAGGAATTCTTTTGACATACAGGGAAGCAGGAAAATAAAAGGGACAACAGTATGAGTTTTCTGGAAAGAAACCTTGAAAATTCATATTGTGTGTGGGCTTATATTAGATGTGGGTTCTGAGTAAGACATTGCACCTCAGTGAGGCTCAACCTCTTTGGCCTTAAAACTAGGGAAATGATAGTACCTATCTCATGTTATCCTTGTCAAAATTAAGTGTCACAATCCATGTAAAGCACAGAGTAAGCACTGCTTTAACAGTGCCCACAATTTGTTCTAATCAGATATCATGAGACATCCAGATATGGAAATGACTGTTATAAAGGAAGAAGTTTGTTACACTCACAAATCCCTAGACACAGGATTTGTAGCAGGCCATGCAGGGGAAGCACCAGGATAGGTCAGAGGGACTGACAGGAAAACAGGGGCCAGGGCTTTGATTGTGGTTTCCACAGGAAGGAACTTGCACAGCAGGGTAAGCAGGTTTAGGATTGGCTAGTTTGAATAGATACAGAGGGAGCTAGTTGTCTGGTAGCTGGCTGTGTGTGCTAAGGGCTAGGGGAATAGAGGCTGGAATAATAGCCTAATAAAGGAGACTGCTGGATTAGGTCTCTGGATTCTGGATTGTTTGGTTTGCATATGAAAGGCTGTGGGCTCTTTGTAGGCACTGGCTATGCTTGGGAAGAGCAGTACTTCCAGGGCCAACAAAGCCCAGATGTCAAAGCATCAAAAACATTGAATAAAAAGATGTGATTAATGCAAGCACTCGTTAAGATTGGTCTATCTGTGCATCACCACGATGCCCTTCCATAGTTACCTTGTTCTAGAGCAGACTGATGGTTATATATGGCTTCTGTGCTAACATTTTGGAACTTTATAGAGGTGTGATGTTAAATTAGTATGTGGACACTAAAAGGTAGCATCCCTTTTATTAAAGACCTAGCCATTACTCAGGAGCTGTGTCTAGTTCTGGATTCTAGACTTCTGAAAGAAGGGAAGAAATTGGATAGGATCTTGAGAAGAAAAACTAAGAATAGAAAAGAACCTAAAAAGGGAAGTGCCAGATACACTGATTAGGTCTGTGGAAAAGATGCTTAGGTAGCAGCCCTCAGGTACTGGTTCCACTGAAAGGAGAACAGAGAATATGCAGACATTCTACATATCAATGATCATAAAACAAGCTCTACAACTGAGGCCAATAGGAAAAGGGGACCAGGAACTAGAGAAAAGGTTAGATCAAAAAGAATTAACCTAGAAGGTAACACCCACGCACAGGAAATCAATGTGAGTCAATGCCCTGTATAGCTATCCTTATCTCAACCAGCAAAACCCCTTGTTCCTTCCTATTATTGCTTATACTCTCTCTACAACAAAATTAGAGATAAGGGCAAAATAGTTTCTGCTGGGTATTGAGGGGGGGAGCGGGAGGGGGTGGAGTGGGAGGTAAGGGAGGGGGTGGGGGCGGGGGGGAGATTGTATGCACATATGAATAATAAAAGAAAAATTAAAAAAAAAATAAAATTAAAATAAATAAATAAATAAAATAAAATAAAATAAAACAAGCTCTAACAACCTTAATGTGAAGCCCACAAAATTCAATCACAACTAGAGGAAAAGCAAGTTAAGTTCCAGATCCAAGCACCCACCCAGGCACATGCAAGATAATACGCAAGGAGGGTGGAAGTAGTGGCTGAGTCTCAGGGAAGAAATGAACACCTCTCCATTTTGACAAAGATTGTGTGTGTTGGACTGAAATGAACACCTACACAGATGACCTATTGGTATCTCTTTCTAAGGATTATCCGTTTCCATTTATATTTTCTTGGAATCTCTCCATTAAGCCCCAAAGAAAGCTTTATTTCTTCTCACTTCCTTTTTACAGGAGACTAACACACACACACAACACACACAGCTTCAGATATTTTGAGAAGAGACTGCTTTACAGAAGAGACCAGACTTGATCTGGGGTACTTTTAGTACAATAGACAGGCTGAGAGGCTGAGCCCCTCACCTTTGCTCCCATCTAGGTTAGCAAGCAGGTTAGCAAGTGCAAGAAGACATCAGGATCACACGTGCACACACACACCCTTCCCAGGTTGATTTTCAAAAGTAAAGAGCTGGGAAACAAGGTCACATAGGTCATGTGCAGTGACTTGGTACACAAAGGCCCCTGGTCATCACACAGGAAGTAGTTATCCTAGATTGTTCTTTCAAGTAGCTCATGTACCTTTCTATGTATACATTATAGGAGAAAGTCAGAAAAAGCACAGATAAACAAAAAGAAGAGAAAAATTATTGGTGGCCCTACCAATGAAAGCTGAAAATTCTTTTCATTTTCAGGCATAATTTTCCAAAGTTTTTTCTTTGTTAAATATATGGGTTCCTTTTTTTCTTTTTCAAAAATTAAATTATACTGTATGTAGTACTTTAGCTGATTTTCATCACCTTTTTATAATAATTCAAATTGAATAGTATTCAAATGGATTTCTGAATTACCATTCTTAATGACAGCTGAATTCCAGTGTATGGATGTACAATATGGCTCAGTTCACTAATGCTGGATGGTTCTACATTTCTTTCATATTAGAGCTAGTACTGTGAAGAGCATCCTTGCAGGTGAATCTTTGTACCATTCCTAATATTCCTTTAAGGTTTATTTCTTAACAAGTAACTTCTGGCTGAGTAGTTTTTAATAATTTTGATACAACTGCCAAATCAGGTTTCAGAAAAATCTTTTAGAGGAAAAGTACTGTCACTGGTACTTTGTCCACCAGTGTCCTCTCTGTTGGAGTCATTTATCTTCACTATTTGAAGATTCTAATTCTCATGCTTTACTTCACAAAAATGACTCCAGTTACCTTATTTTTCTTCTGCATACATGCCTGCTTTACAAAACCACTTAAAGATAAGTCAGCAATAAAAATGTAGCCACAACCTCTCATGTATTTGGAAATTAAGAAACATGCTTCTAAATAATATCAGAATTACAGAAGAAATCCATGGAACATGTTTCAAGTGATCATGAAAATAACACATAGTAAAGCTTGTGGGTTGCTGGCAAAACATAAGAAAAGGAAAACTTGCAGATTTCAGAAAAGAATAAACATTGGAAATCAATGAGCTAAGAATTTAAGTTAATAAACAAAGAAGCAAAAATAAAATTCTGGAGGTTAGTAGCTCTGTGTGCATCTTTGTAGACCTTCTCACACACAAGAGAAAACTGGATCATATCAGATTGCATCTGTTAAGTCTTAAAGGCCATGATTCTGAACACTGGTATTTCCAAACTGTCAGGGACTAAGTAGAATCCCCAATCTGAATGATCTGTCACAATCTTCCTTCCGAGTGACATCTAACTGCTTGCCCCAGTAGGTCTGAACTTGGGGTAAGAGTTGCCTCATGGGCCAATAGTTTTAAGTGGTCTTTTAGAGATTACCCCAGTGTGTCATGATTGTAGCACTCTGAGTTATAGTGTGGCTACATTTTCCTTAACTCTGGACATCCCAGAGAAGTGTTTTGTGTTTATTTTACTAAAAATACTTTGGAGATAAAGAGTAAAGATAAATCCTTTGTATCATTTAATCTACCACATTGCTTTTGATCATCAGAACCCAGGAATAGGCCCTGATGTGCCTTTTACATAGGCAACTGTCTGCTGAAGTTAAAGAAAGTTTTGCATGTGTAAAGGACAGAGGATTAGGCTCTGGGGATCAATTTTACTCAAGGAAAACGAAGTGACTTTAATTTCATTAATGGTCTCCTGGATGATTCTGCTACAAGTTTAATTCTCCATTAAATATTAATGCCACTCAGTATACTAACCTGTTTTATATTTTATAACTGAATCACAGGGCTTTTTCAGGAGAAGTCAGCAAAGCAATGCCACCTACTCCTGTCCTCGTCAGAAGAACTGTTTGATTGATCGAACCAGTAGAAACCGCTGCCAGCACTGTCGATTGCAGAAATGCCTTGCTGTGGGGATGTCTCGAGATGGTGAGTTAGCGCAGCTTGAGTGGTACAGAAGCAGGGGGTGGAGAAACTTTGTGCCTTCTGAAACATAGACCCAGATCTGACAGAAAATGCCCTCTTGGCCCTCCATCCAGGTGCTCTGGCAGCTTTATAGAACTCACAGCAGTGGCTTTCTCACCATGGTCTGTTGGAGTCATATGGCGGGCTGGTGTGTGCATGTGTGTGTGTGTGTGTGTGTGTGTGTGTGTGTGTGTGAGGGGGCAGGTAGGTTAGAGGGGAGATGTCTTGTAATGAGAAAACCATCAGATTTTTGACATTTCAGACATGACATGTACATGAATTAGTTGAAATTGTCTTCTGAGAGCCTTAAGACCTTGTGTAGCCATTTTCCCTAGGAGTCAATACAAACCAAAATGGTCACTTGCCTTCCACTAGAGAGTTTGCTGGCACTTGGGATGAAATCACTTTTATGCTAACTGGATCTTTGAAATCCATGCTAAAGTCAAATATTTGTACATACAGAATGTGTGAAAATAGTGCAGAGTGGGGTTCAATGACAAATGTTCTTTTCATTAAAAAGAAGCTATTTTAAGGACTAGGACCAGCTATCATTCAATTATAGAACATTTCAAGATCTTCCTGAAAACTATCTTAAGTACACTGAATAATCAACACCAGATTTCAAAACAGTTATTCTTATACATGGGAGCTGGGCAGAAGGTACAGCGGGTCCATTTTAAGGACATTTCTGAATATACCAGCTGGCTGCCTTAAGAGATCCCCTTGAAAGAAGATGACTCCTCCAGTGAAATTTCAGCCTGTGGAAAGCCTGCCTTTCCCATAATCAGACATTCTTAGGGCCTGGGGGCCCACCTAGGCACAGGATCACATTTGTTCATACATGTGCTATGAGGCCACCCTGTACAACACTACAAAAATAAAGTTGTTGTCATTGGAAGATACAATTCAGAGAACTTGCTCTGTATACTCAGAAATTCCTGAGACATGCAGCTCTGCAGAGCTCACCTCCCACGGCACTAATAAAGTTAGGTATAGCTCTTAGGAACTCACAGGTTAAAAGTCACAAGTTGTGTGTGCCTTCTCTCAAGCCAGCCGTTTGATTTCATTTCCTGCATGGTGTGATTACTGTTATTACTATCAAGGCAAAAGTTAAAGCACAGTTGCAGAATCACAGTAGAATAAGTGTCCCCTGTGGGTGTCCTTGACTATTCTTTGGCAAAAAATGAAATGCCCTCAACATACCTTCTGTAAAGTTTACAAATAAGAAATAGCACAATTTCTGAGTATGAAGTGAATTTGGGGCTTATAAAATTATGGACCTGAAATTCAGAGTCCCTAATCTGCCTAATTGTGAACCAGTCTCATCTAAGTTTCCTTTTGAGTAGAAGAAACTGGGAATTGACCATATTCCAGGTCACGTGTTTCCTCTGTGCAAAAGGACAGCATATCTTCCTTGACAGGAAAGAACCCATCAGTTAGCAAGTTTGGTGGCTTTGTTCCCAGCTTCATGTACATCACTCCTGCCTCCTGCCCCAGACTCATGTAACTCTGGCGCTGGTCAAATGGACAAATTCATCCCCCAAATTAGGAATCAATTTCATTACAATCAATTAGGAGAAATGAGTCCCTTTAACAGAGGCTCCATCTGCTTAGAGTCTGCAATTCAGATTGGAAAATCACAGGGGTTTTGTTTATTTGTTTGTTTGCTTGCTTTTTTTTTGTTATTGTTTTTGTTGTTTTCCCAATTGTCTGGGCTTTCAAGAGAAATTGTTTGAGACTTTGAACAAAACTGCAAAGTTGCTACAGTAGTTACTCCAAGTTCAATAGGGGACACATTGCAAGGAGCATGCTACAGAGAAATCTACCCCATAAGGATCTTACGTAGTTTGTCCTTTCAAACTCCTTACGCTTCTTTTACTAGAAAGTGTCACTTACAGATGGGTCTATGGTATGTACCTGTAGTCCTAGCTACTTGGGAGACTGAGAGGGACAATTGCTTGAGCAGGAGTTCAAGACCAGCCTGGGCCACATGGCAAAACCCCATCTCAAAAAAAAAAAAAAATCCAACGATTGAGTAGAATAGGGGGATTCTTAGGTCCAGCAGACTCAGAAATGTAATTCACAACATTACAAAGGTTCATCCAATTTCCCTAAAACTCCAGATCCAGCTGCTTGGCCAGGATGAACCTCATTCAAGTGTACAGAACCGAGAGTTGCATGAAAGTTTAGGTGTGACTCCCTTCTGCCTTGGTGTGTCCCATGAGTCTTTGCATCCCTGACCTCTGGTCGGGGAAAAGAGGAGGGCTAGGCCAGTCTTGTGGGTAGAGAGTGAACCAGTGGGTAGAGAGAGGTACCCCATGAGCTGGAGGTCTGTGACTGCAGGAAGATAGACAGAAGGTTCTTCCTATTCTGGCTCTGTTTCTCTGGGATGTGTGGTTGGGGAGGGGACAGCCTGGGTGAGGGGGACTATTATCCCCTGTGGATGATGTCCTTATTCTGTGGTCACATGGGGTTTGGCTAACATTGAGAGTTCAAGGAAACCCTAAAGCATGTGGGAACTGCTGATGAGGACAAGCAGGTGGAATATGGGGTGGTTTGCCTTTTTCCTTGCAGCTGTGAAATTCGGCCGGATGTCGAAAAAGCAGAGAGACAGCTTGTATGCGGAAGTGCAGAAGCACCGGATGCAGCAGCAGCAACGGGACCACCAGCAGCAGCCAGGAGAGGCTGAGCCACTGACACCTACCTATAATATCTCGGCCAACGGGCTGACGGAGCTGCACGACGACCTCAGCACCTACATGGACGGGCACACCCCCGAGGGCAGCAAGGCCGACTCTGCCGTCAGCAGCTTCTACCTGGACATACAGCCCTCCCCAGACCAGTCGGGGCTTGATATCAATGGGATCAAACCAGAACCCATTTGTGACTACACACCAGCATCTGGCTTCTTCCCATACTGCTCCTTCACCAATGGCGAGACTTCCCCAACTGTGTCCATGGCAGAACTAGGTAACAACTGGCTTGCTTCCACTGCCTTGCTCTGCACATGCCCTTTGAAGTAAAGAGATGTGTTGGATGGTGGTGTTAGGATAATGGCAATTTCCAAGCTGGCATTTGGTTCATGCCTACAATCCCAGCTACTGGGGAGGTGGAGATAGGGAGGATCACAGTTCTAGGCTAGCCCAGGCAAAAAGTTAGTGAGACTCCATCTCAACCAAGAAGCCAGGTGTCATGGTTCAGCATGCCTGTGATCCCAGCTACATGGGAGGCATAGGTGGAAGGACACAGTATGAAAGCAGCCTGGGCAAAAATGCAAGACTCTACCTGAAGAATAACCAAAGCAAAAAAGGGCTGGGGTGTGGCTCAAGTGGTAGAGCACCTGCCTAGCAAGTGTGAGGCCCTGAATACAAACACCAGTACAGCCAAAGGCGGCACGGGGAAGCATACAATTCCCCTCTGCTTTTCTGGCCCTCTCACATTCCAGCCTGTCCCCTTGCTTTTAACAGGCTGTTCTTTCCCTTGTCACATCCAATAAACACATTGACCTCAGTTCAGAATGAGACAATATGCATGAAGCAGTCTTTACATTCTGCAGAAAACAGTTAAGTCCAGAGAATGGCTGCATTAACTTTGTTATTTACTTTAGTTATATCCTAGGTATTGCTTTATGTCTAAGGCCACAAATATATCAATCCACAAACTGAACCTGGCCCATAAACAAATTTTTTGACTGAACTAGAGTTTTGACCTTTTTGAATTGATTGGTAAAATTTAAACTGTTTTGTTTTCAATTGACATATAACATTTGTATGTCATTATGGAGAACAATGGAATGCTTTGACCCATGTACACATTGTGTAATAATCCAATAAGGGTATACAGCACCTCACGCAGTTAGCATTTCTTTTCAGTGACAATATTCAAAATCCTCCCTGAGAGCTTTTTGAAATGCATAGCTACTGTTATTATAGTCAACCTACTGTATCACATAACCCTAGGACTTATCCTTACTATCCACATAGAAATTTGTCCACTTTCTCCCTATCCCACCCTCCTCAGTAAACTTGGGCACCTATGACAGAAGTTCAGATTGTCAGCATTTAGGAATTTCAGCAACCAACTGGCACCCCTCAGAGGTAACACCTCAGATGGGCGTCTCCCATTTATATCATTTGCCTAGCACCTACAGGCATCTACGTTTTGCTGACCCAGGTGTACTATAAATCTCAAAGGGATAGCTTCTTTATTCGACAAAATGCTTTGAGAACAGATATTGGTGAAAAAATTGATTTATTTCATATAAAGTTCACTATGCGCCCCCCTCCCCCCACCAAAAAGGCCCTTTCATGTCCTTATTGCTAGGACATGGCTGCTTCTAGGAGATGTGTGACCTACAAATGATGATAACATAGACAATGGAAAACTTTCCATGTCATAGAAGTGATGTTAGCATCCTCTGTTATATTTAATCGATTTTTAAATACAGCACTATAATTAGGGAAACTTTGAGAAGGATCTTTGCAGTTTTAGTATTTGATCCATCCCCCTGGTGATTCCTCACATGAGGTGATAATCCTTTGGCATATTTCAATTAGCTGCCACGGAGGTGCCTAAATTAACATGAAGACAGAATGAAGACCTCAGGTGGAAAGGAACCAGCAGGTCTGACTTGAGCACAGAGGTCCTCAGGTCACAGGAATGATGGCTGTGTTCTTTAGACAATTTCTCCACTTCTATGCTCCATAAAACATCTTTGTAGTGAAAATTTATATTTCCAGTAAAATCTTTCTCCAAATAGAACAAATTGAATGTTCTTTACGGTTTTTACACAGGCATCTCTTTTTTGAGTCTAAATTTAAACCCTCGAGAGCAGGGATACTTTAAGGCTGGTCTTTAACCACTGCACCGCATTAAAGGTGTGTCACAGCTCTTTTGATCACCAGAGAAACCTCTGAACTAGAAGCCAAGCTGAGCAGAGGTAGGTTTGATTTTTTTTTTTCTCGAACTAGAACAAAAACCTTCCATTTTTTTGTCATGGAATCTTAGTTGGCTGAGCCTTAAGCAAAGCTATAATGAAAGTAAAATTTTCAGAAATGAGGAATTTGATTGAAAGCTGACATGATCCCATGAAGGGTGACCTGACTCACTTTGGGTCCACTGTCACCTTACCATAAATACTGCTGAATCTGCCCTGTTCGCTTGTCAAGTGTCCAATCCTGAAATAAATCCATAGAGCTTAGCCAAAGTGTTGCCCCTGCACTTGGACACTTTGGCTACAAGTGCATTAATATTTGAAGGGGTCAGAAATGCTGTGTTCATTCTCCCGAATCCACGGACAAATCCCAGTGCAGACAGGAAGCCCTGTCTTTTACACTTTGCTCTTTTCAATGTTTTTTTTTTTTTTCCACGTGGATTGTAGCATTTTCCAGGATGCATTAACTCATGACTAGGAGTAGACTCAAACTCAAAACTAAGCTAGGGATTTTCTGAAAAGGATACAATTAGGTTCTAGTTTTCTCTCGCATCTACATATGCAGAGTAGTTTCAGAGAGCTGAAAGTAGCATAAAAGTCAAAGCTGCCTAAAATTCCTTGCTATTTCCTTTGCTGCTTAAGTCCTGCGATCCTCTTGACTTCATTTTAAGCTAAACTTTGTCATAGGACTTTGAACATATAAAGACAAATTGCACAATAGGAAAATAACTTGTATATTAATATATCTTTAATCCAGTTCTGTATTTCAATCATAGCACCCATAGCCCGTTACTGTCAGTGGAATATGTCTCCTCTCTTTGTTAGGAAGTCTTGCCTTTGGTGTGCAATTAGTGCCCAAATTTTATCTTCCAGATAAACAACCTAGGCTCATTTTTTAAAAGGGCTAATTGTGTTTCTTACTATAATTGTTAGTTAATGCCTTATGCAGGAGAGATGAGTGATATATTAGGCAGAGTGAGAAGCTATAGCCCAGTGTACATCAAGTAGCCTACAAACTGCACTTTCCCTTTCTATAGAAAAAGGTGGAACACAGACTCTGAAGTCAGATTGAAGTATAGCTCTGCCACCTGCTAGCCGCGACACTAGCAGAAGAAGAAGTCACTTAACCATAGTCTGGCTCAGTTTCCTCCTCTATAAAATGGAGATGAAACTAGTAGCTTTCTCCAGGCATTGTGAAATTAAGTGAGAAGATACATATATTTACAATAGCTGGAAATATATGGGTCTGGCACATAGTAAATGCCATGTAAGTGGTAAGTGTTAATTAGTGCCATTACTAATGGTGCTGTTACCTGCAAAATGAGAGTTTGCAAGAGATCATATGTAAAGTTCCTCCCCACTCTGAAAGTCTGAGTAACCCAGGAGCCAGACTTTTGCACCTGAAGGCATTAGACACTGGCTGTATTGATGAAGCAGTCATAGTTAAGGAAGGAAACTGGCTTGCTCTATCACAGATGGAGAGATATCTGCTAAGCTGCAACCAGAAATCAGGTCTCTTAACTCCTAGGTCCAAGGTATTTCACAGGCTTTCTCTGAGAGGCCACAATAACCTCTTAACTTATATTCAGTCTTAACTATGTTCTTCTTTGCTGAAATGGAGATTTAAAAATAGCGAAGTGTTACCATGTGCCAGTGGCTAATGCCTGTAATCCTAACTACTTGGGAGGTTGAGATTGGGAGAGAGGATCACAGCTGAGGCCAGCCTGAGTAAAATGTTAGTGAGACCCCATCTCAACCAACTGCTGGCCACTGTGGTGTGCACCTGTTATTTTAAACTCTATGGAGGCTGCGATTGCAAAGATCACAGTTCCAGGCTAGCCCTAGTAAAAGTGTTTGCAAGACCCCGTCTCAACAAGGGAAAAAAAAAAAGCTGGTGTGGTGGTGCACACCTGTTTTCCCATCGATGGCAAGAAGCATAAAACAGGAGGTTGAGGCTGGCCAGGACAAAAACCAAGAGACCCTATCTTAAAAATAACTAGAGCAAAAATGGCTGGAGGCATGGCTCAAGTAGTGGAGCACCTGCCTAGCCAGTGCAAAGTCCTGAGTTCAAACCCAGTACCACCAGAAAAAAAAAAAAAAAGCAACGTGTCTAAAATCTTAGACTTGCTAAAGGTACAATGAATTGGTGAGACAGTGAGCAGTTGGTGAGAATGCAGCCACTGCCCTCTACTGGCATATCATATGCACTGCATTTTTCCTTGTCTGGCTTCTTTACTGGCTAGCCAGATTCAATTATGTAGTGTCAACATTTTGTTTTGTTTTGTTTTGTTTTGTTTTGCAATGCTTGGGATAAAACCCAGGGCCTTGTGCATACAGGAAATTGCTCTACCACTGAGCTCCACCCCAGCCCTGGCCATATTTTTTAAGATGCCGTGAAGCGAGATGCTGAGCACATGAACTGAAGAAGCATAGCCTGGAATAGAGTGATGAGCTGCTTCCCGCTGTTCGTCCCCCATAGCCCCCCTTCTTCCCTGTGAACAACCTTCACTTTTATCATATCTGCAAAAATTGGTTTGCATTCTAGAAACTATCTTATATTGTGAGAGCTCATCCTATAGGAGATACTTTACCACCATAGTTATGCATTAATTTTCTGGTTTCTGACTCCCATTAATTTTGTCTTTGCTTTTCACAAGCATCCTTGATTCTAAGACACATAATTTGCTGGCTTCTTTCTCTTTCTCTAGGTTGTTCTCTCTTTAAATTTTCCTTTTATTTATGTTTGATTTTTATGTTATTTATCCATTCTGTTTTAGTGTCTCTGTGTTGCCAAATCTTATGTTTCCATGTCTCCAAGGAGATTCTAGTTTCAAACTCCACTTTGGTGAACCTGCTCTATTTTCACACAAACAAGTCTCCTTCTGTTTGAAGAAAGCAGTAACAAATTTGCAAACAAATAGACACTCTTACTAGTGTTGCCAAGTTTGCATTCTTTTAAGTGACTCACCTGGTATCTATTTAAGACTCTGCAAGGGGATAATTTTTTTGGCATGGTTTCATAGGCACAGAATCTTGTCAATAATTTTTAATCATTCTCCATTCCATGACAATTATTCCCATCCTGCTCCCAGCCTAGCCCCTCACACTGACATTGCAGCAGCCTTCTCATTGGTCCTCCTGCCCCAGATTCTCTTTGCTCCAATCCTTGTCTTCTGTCCCCATATGCAATTTTCAACATGTCTTCTCCCTCTGGAGAACCCTGCTATTTCCTAATGCTGCACAGGTCCAGATTCAATCCTAACATTCAAGACTCCTTAGGAGTTGGGCTCTTGATTGTATATTTTTGCTTCAACACTATTACTTTATCTCCTGTTCCTTATAAATGCCGTATTTGTTCCTTCATCCATCATTCCTTCTACAGGGAGCTGGTCCACCCCCCCCCCCCGACACCACTGACCCCTGCCTGCCACTCCTACCTATCATCAGGATCCAATGCAAATGTTTCTCTTCTGCCAAGAAACATTCTCAATTTTACCAAGTCAACACCACTTTCTCCCTTCCTGGATGGTGCCTGTTATCTTTCTTTACCTTGTGATGCAATTTACCTTCCTACTTTCTCATCTACTGTCTCGATTTATTCTTTCAATGTGTCTGTACATGGCCATAGAGTGTGAGTTCCTAGACAAAACATCTCTGGCATATATTTCTTTCGTATCTTCAAACCCCTTGCATTCAAGTGTAATGAAACACCACATGTTACATAACCCTATGTGTTCTAACTAACTGCTCAGCTCATTTAATTCTTACAATAGCACTAAGAAACAGGCACCATTTTCTTCCTTTTACAAATGAGGAAGCCAAAGCACAGAAAGGCTAAGTATCACACCCAAGATCACACAGCTAATAAGTAGCTGAGATAGAGACCCAGACAGTGTAGATCCAGACTGTGTCCCTTAACAAGTGCATTAATACACAGTCACATGTTAGCACCTAGCAGTATGTGTCCTGTGCATTTGCAGGAAACAAATGCATAGTCATCATCATTGAAGAATAGCATTCCTAGTTTTTTAAGCATAATCCTTTCCAGGATATTATTAAAATGCCAAGAAAAGGCCACCAATCATTTTCCATATTTAAGTAGGTCAATATTTGTTAATTCCCAGACATTGAAGTAAGCACACAGAACAAGGTCAAGGTCAGCAGAGTCTTGGAAGTCACCAAGGCTCTTCTTGCAGTCAATGTTGGCTTTTCAAAGTCCCTGTCTTCCATCCCCATGTTCCCTAATACAAAAGTGATTCAGCACATTGCTTTACTTTTATAGCAAATACTAAGTGGAGAAATCGCTGATCATCCAAAGAATGTAGCTTTTCATGGTTGTAATCTCTTGTTCTCTCCTTAGAGCACCTTGCACAGAATGTCTCTAAATCACACCTGGAAACCTGCCAATACTTGAGAGAAGAGCTCCAGCAGATAATGTGGCAGACCTTCCTGCAGGAGGAGATTGAGAACTATCAAAACAAGGTAGAATCTGCAGATTTTCCCTAGGATTGAGGCAACAGTGGGAAGGCTGTTGGTGTAGGAGATTTATTCAAGAGTACAAACAGAGCAAAGAGTGAATGTCTGTCATCACACGCCAAGTTTCTGTTTAAACTTTCTTCCAGAGTTGATTGTATCCTTGAGGTTTTGTCATCTTACTGAGATGCTAGCATGTGGAATTTCAGCAATAACAAGTTCTGTTGTGTTTTATTAGTGTACTCACACCTCCTTCCATTGGTAACAAGGGACTCAATCAAACAACTTCCAAAAACCTATATGAATTAAGATTTGTCCCAATATCACCATGGAAGATTTTAAGGCCTAGAAATTGGTGTCAAAGAATCTTGACTTCATGTTTCCAGAGGAAACAAGGAGGAATTTAGAACGCATGTACAAAAATAAGGTTTGGCAGCTATGACCCTAACTCTGGTGTGAACCTATGATAGGAGCTTGTCACATGGGACTGCCACCTGCCTTTTTCTCTACAACTCTGATCAAGAAGCCACTAAAATGGGAGGGCAAGTTGGAGGTGGGGAACCTCTAATTATTCACTCTTCCTTTGGCAAAAGAAAATGCTGTGGGTTTCCCCAGTAATTGTGGAATTCAGGCTTGGAAAGGACCATGGGGATTGTCTAGGTTAATCCTCCCCTTTGTGTTATATTTGAGGAAACTAACATCCCTTGTCATGTGGCTGGAGAGTGAAATGTCAGAACTAGGCCATGACTCTTGGCTCTTAATTTAGGGTTTCTTAGACACTGTCTTCTTGGTAGACATAGACTTAAACTGAGGTTGGGGAAATAGGTGGACAGTGCAGCAGATCCAGGTTACCCTGTGACTAAACTGGAGGGTGAGTATACAAAAGGAAATTAACAGGACAGGTTGGGAAATAGCAGCATTTCACTTTGTTTGCCTTTGAAGTTGCAGCTAAAGCTACAAATGACAGACAAGAAAACACTAAGAAACTGCAAGGTAGATGAAATGGGATTTCACAGCCCAAGATTCTTGGATTTGAATCCAGCTCCTAGAGACACTGGCTGTGAAACTTCTATGAACTTCTGTGTCATTTCTGAACAATGAAAAAAAAGTTCTTATGAAAACAATATGAGATGAGGCTATCATAAAGCATCTAGCTCAAGTAGGTGCACAATAAATTTAACTGACTCTGTTAAATTTCCCAAGCAAAATAATGAAAGAAGATTCTACTTTGCCACTCTGTGGCCCAGGGCTAAAGCAGTGACCCGTTTTGCTCTCCTGACTTCTTCTCAGCTCCCTATGTTCATAAAAATCTTTCTCCATCTCATTTTCCCCAAAAGGTAAGAGAGGAAGGATTCAGAGGACACAGAATAGGCATGACACTATCCTTATAACCCAAATAATAGGGCAACTGTGTATTTTTTAATCTAGCTTTTTAAAATCTATTTCCAAAATAATTTATGAAAGTTGGTCAACCAATTGTGCCAAGGATGTTGGGTAACCTATATGTTCATGTGTTTCCCTCTAACAGCAGCGGGAGGTGATGTGGCAATTGTGTGCCATCAAAATTACAGAAGCTATACAGTATGTGGTAGAGTTTGCCAAACGCATTGATGGATTTATGGAACTGTGTCAAAATGATCAAATTGTGCTTCTAAAAGCAGGTATGAACTTTGCAAGTGAATTTTGATGTCTTTTCCTAACCTGCTTTCACCTGCTTGTTAAAGAAATGCTTGGTAAGGAAGGTGTCAAGAGTGGTTTTTCTCCAGTGATGATAACTCAGGTTTGTCTTAGCAAAAACTGTGTTCTTTTTTAAAGGTTTTCGCTATGTGCCAGAAACAGTCTTTCCATTTTGTTTCTCCTCTGGGTGAGAAGACTGAAATGAAGGACATGGGCATTCTGAAATTTCACTATCACCTATGTTTTGTCTACCCTCTAAGTCCTGCCGCCATATTGTTAGGGAGTCATCCCTGGATTTTGGTTGTTTTAATAACTATGAAAAATGCTGCCTAGGAACTTTGAGACTGCATTGCAAGGTAGACATGAGCCAAGGAAGTGATTTGTAAATCAAACCTCGTTTCAGTTAACTTAGCTTCTGCATAATAGTCTTTGCTTCTAGTAGTAAGCTCTACCCTCTCAGATGACACAGCTGATGTGACTGCCGGCCTAGGACTGCACACCACACCACTGCGCCGTCTCAGAAGGGTCTCTACATTAGCACCTTAGAAATGAGCTTCCTAAGATCCAAATGACTCAAACAAATTCTGCCTCTACTTAGGTTCTCTAGAGGTGGTGTTTATCAGAATGTGCCGTGCCTTTGACTCTCAGAACAATGCAGTGTACTTTGATGGAAAGTATGCCAGCCCCGATGTCTTCAGATCCTTAGGTAAGGAAATCTCAGGATATGGGAAAGATGTGGGTTGGATTAAAGTTCTCACTGGACCAAATGGAAACTGGTTATTTGGAAGACAAAATTAAAGGGCTTAATACTATTTTACTTTATAGTTAGTCACTGTAGAAAAGTTACACACCTACACACCTGAGTGTAAAGATCTGGAGTTTCATTTTATCTCTTTGGTAATTGAAGTGATTTATATTAGATATCCTTCCAGCTCCCCCTCCAGATCCTTAAAAAAACAGATTTATAGAAGACAAATGTTCAAAGAACTTAGAGGATATGATTTGATACATTTAACCAAGCAACAAGCAAAAGGCCTGCCCTTCCTGACAAAACCCTCAAACAAAAACCATTAATGAGAAGGAAATTCAATGTCCAAGAAATAAAGTGGAGCTAAGGGAAACTATGGCATATACTATATAATTTTGGATTTCTGTAACTTAAATAATATGGAATATAGTGATTAAGAAAAGTGAAAAGGAACCCAAGCTATGTTGTTCAGTGATGTTCTTCAAAGTTGCATGACAGTAGGTAGGTCGAGCCCATCGCCATTTACATATATATACATAACAGGCAAATCTCAAAGAATAGACACCAAACTTAACCAGTCTTTTGAGGACTGGATTATTATTTTAGGTGACCTGTACATTCTGTTTTTGGTTCAGTAAATACTTGTGATAGTTTTACCAACAGTTTGTGTCATTTGTTAACAGTTTTAAGTGTGTATTATCTAATACAGAGTTGAGAACAAAAATGAGTACATTTAACACTTCAGTTAGATTGTAGCACTAGACCCTATGAGTCAAGAATGGGGGCTCTGAAATCTCAGGCTGTGCATCATGTGTGACCTTAGGTACTTTACTTATCTCCACAAGTCTCAGTTTGCTCATCTTTAAAATGGGGGTAATAATAATAATGCCTTCCTCACAGGGTTGTTCTGAAATATGAGAAACCTAAAGAAATCTCTTGGCATAGTAATCATACAACAGAAGTTCACTCTCATTATTTTGGATACTTTATTTGTGGTGGTAATGGTGGTGGTGATGGTGACTGTTGGTGATGGTGATGCTGAGATTTCTAACTATTGAACTGTAGAAATGTTCTTACTGTCTCACTTGATCTTCAGCTACTAGCTCTTTCATCACCTTGTTCCATAGTTCTCTCATAGGATAATAACCAAAATCTTAAAAACATCTTTATTTTCATTTTGGCAGGTTGTGAAGACTTTATTAGCTTTGTGTTTGAATTTGGAAAGAGTTTATGTTCTATGCACCTAACTGAAGATGAAATTGCATTATTTTCTGCATTTGTACTGATGTCAGCAGGTAAGACAACCAAATAAAACAAAATGGTTTCAAAACTGTCCAGGTAAAGAATTTTACAAGGTACATAACTTTTATTGGCTATAGAACATGTGAGGGGCTCCCCAGAGCAGCTGCCGCCCTTGTTAAATCTAATTTAAAACGTTTCAAAGAACACCCTCTACATATACATACATAAAACTCTTTTAAAAAGATCTCATGTCTTTCAGATATAACCTTAAAAAGTGAGAACTAAAGAGCCGTACAGAATTAACCTCCACATACCCAGACAAACGCTATGGTTGAGTAGGATGGACCTTCTTAACAATACCCTCCAAAATAACATGCCTTTTTAAGACTCTCTATCTCTTCTTAAAATCCACTTATTGTCATCTTAAATTAATCTACATTTTCAACCAGTGCTGCCTCTTGAAGCCAATCACTTTTGCAAATTTGCTATCTTCTATTTGGAATTCTTACTCAAAAACACTTTATTCTGAATTAACCACCGTTAGGTCATTTGGAACTCTATTGACAACTTTAGTTGCCTTGTGTTATTAGGTGATTTCATATTTGCCAAAAAAAGGTTAGCAGGATTGATAGAAATATTTCAGCAAGAAATATATTTGAAAGCCTCAAGGGGCCATGATGGATTCATTGGCAGTTATATGAGTATGGTCTTCAATTTAAATGTCTACCCTTTAAGAGGGGAGGATCCTGCCTTCCTTTAAACATCAGTAAAAATAGAAAGGTTAACAGTCTGGTTTATAACTGTCATAGATCACTTTCCCACCCCTTTAAGAGAAAATTTTGAAAGAAGTATGAAACTGGTCCATGACTTTCTAAACATGCATTGTGGTATAATAATCACATCTAAGAGTCAAGGGGGAATGGAGTAGTCTCACACCATGTTGGAGGAACAATACTAAAGAGTACCATTGTTTATGTTTAGATCGCTCATGGCTGCAGGAAAAGGTAAAAATTGAAAAACTGCAACAGAAAATTCAGCTAGCTCTTCAACACGTCCTACAGAAGAATCACCGAGAAGATGGGATACTAACAAAGGTGAGAGCCAAAGGGTTTCAGGTAGCATGGCCCAAATAGTCCTTGGGCATAGATCATGCTTGCCAGATGCCCTTGTAAGTCATGTGATCAGACCTGCAAAATATAAATATGCCACAGGCTACTAAAAAACAAACCTCATTTCAAAGAATTCTGTTGAGCCAGAATTCTCATTACTTAGGTTAAATTTTAATTATTATCATTGATCACAAAGTATCCTGAAATAATAGGGCACTTTCAGGAAAACAGAAAATTTTTAAGCATTAATACACTCAGAAATCTCTTCCTATTTCATCAAAGTTGGGCATAAAACAAAGTTAACATTCTGCATTAATGTAAAGTAGAAGAACCATCTCTGAATTTAGAAGGAAGACATTATGAAGGACTAAAAGAGTTAGAGTAACCATATATTCTAGTATTAGTTCTCTTTCCATTAAGTTCATTAGTAATCAATATTAACTTTTCTATTTTCTTTATCAATTTCTTTCTACTACTCTGTATTAAAAGCATAAGACTCCACCTTTTGCTATTATCTTTCACAATAAAAAGGCAGGATGCCGTTTTAAAATATATTAATGTCCTTCAGTGTTAATGCCTGTTTGATAGTCTTAGATTATTTTATGTGTTTTATTATAGGGGAAGGAGATTTGAAATGGTTAGCTGTTTTTATAACATATATAATAACAGCTGTTATTTAGCTGTTTTTTTTCCTGATAGCTAGGTTAGGTCATAAAGGAGAATTTGTGGGTTAATTGCTGTCTTGTATTTGATTTTGCACTTGCTACATGAGTAATTAAGGCAGGAATGGGAAATGGAAGGTGAAGATCCATCAGCAGCTTCACTCCTCTCCATCTTGTTACTCAAATGCAAGAGCACTATTAACTTCTTTTGTTGTAGAGAGCACCTAACACATGAAAAAGATCTAGTGAAAACATTTCCTAGAGAGGCTCATTCTGGGCTGAAACCATAAGTATGTTACCTTTGTGTGGTGCTTTAGAGATAACAAGTGTCTTTGCAAATCCTGTTCTAACCTTCAGTGGGTAACTGGTCAATGCTGGGACTTCCGTTCAGGCCTTCTGACTGTTCTTTTGCTGAGACCCAGATGGCTTAATTATATATGGAAAAGCTCTTTATCCAGAAGACACATGTTGTCCCTGGAATTGGCTAGTACTCCTTCTGGATAAAACATGTAGGTCATGCCCTCTCCTTTCTAGTTGTAGTGCCCAAACCATCCAGGACTATCCTCTCTCCCACTTCTCCATCATCAGTTCTCTTCTTTTCCCATGGGGCAGGGTTTGGGATGGTAGAGCAGAAAGCACCCTGGATTAGGGAGGAGGTGAGAGCCTTGGGTTCTTATCTGGACTCCTGCACTGATGAGTGGGGCTAACTTTTTCTTATGAATACTTTTTTAGGTTAAATTAGCAGTCAGGTCAAAATAGCAGTCAGTGTATTTCTAGCATTCTGCGACATGACTAGATCATCGTGTATGTTTTTGTACTACATCAGCACCTCCCTGACTGGAGGTTTAAGTTGCTTTAAGTGTATTTTACCTTTACAAACAAAATTGTAGATAAAGATCATCCAGATTCCTTGAATTTTTATTCTTATGCCTGTCCTTTCCTGAGACCATGTCCTTTCTCCCACTTACAGTTAATATGCAAGGTGTCTACGTTAAGAGCCTTATGTGGACGACATACAGAAAAGCTAACAGCATTTAAAGCAATATATCCAGACATTGTGCGACTTCACTTTCCTCCATTGTACAAGGAGTTGTTCACTTCAGAATTTGAGCCAGCAATGCAAATTGATGGGTAAATGTATCACCTAAACACTTCTAGAATGTCTGAAGTACAAACATGAAAAAAGAAAATGAAAAAAAAAATAACCAAGACACTTTCTATGGCCCTGCACAGCCCTGGAGCGCCAATACACTGCACATCTTTTGGTGATCGGGGTCAGGCAAAGGAGGGGAACAGTGAAAACAAATAAAGTTGAACTTGTTTTTCTCATGCATATGATTTCCATTATGCCTACAGATATGGACCCTTTTTCTGTCTTGACTTCTTGAGCGTTGACCTCTGTTTACAACAGAAGGAGGGTACTAAAGTTGGAGAATTTCCTTTTCTTGTAGCTCACTGCCCACAGACTTTCTACAGTCACCAATCTGTCAGTTACAACAGAGAGTCCATCAATAATCGGTGACTGGTGTGCATAGCGGAGGTTGCAGCATTACTTTGCACAACTTGCTCTTTGTTTCATGAAGGAAGTTTCTATTTTCTCACCGATTATTGCCAATCAGCAGGATGGCACGAAAGGGGTCCATAGCACTAGAAACAATAGCATTATAATATATTACAGGGTAAATGGGCATGAAGACTATATATAGCTAAAAGAGATATTGTTTATATATTGTTTTAATTAATATAAAATGTAGTTTACTGGTGTAGCTTTTCCTGTTGAATTGATAAGGCACTTTCATTTTGCACCTTTTTCTTTAAATTAAATGCTCGCGTGTTCACTGTCGTGTCGCATGTGCACCAGAAACACAAGTTTAACTGAGAAGGCTTGGAAGGTACGTCGGGAGGTATTTATGCTGCTGTTTACAAAATTATGTGTAAAAGACTGGCTGGTCATATCTAGAAATCAGCATGTTGAATTTTTTTTTTGACATGTGAATTTAGAATTAGAAACAGAACTCTCCCTAAATTATACTTTGCTTTTTTGGTAAATTTAAGAATAGATGTGTTTATGCTTCATACAAAGTTGAATGATTGATTGGTGCTGTGGACTTAAACCATCATGTATATTTAAAAACAAAAAGAAAACAAAAAGAAAGCTTGTTAAAATGTCACCTTTGGGAGGTGGTTGAGAGAGGCTCATTTTACATGATTCAGTTGTCATATGGATTCAGTCTCAACTTGGAATTCTAATACTTTGAGAACAAATCTGTAACAAGAATATTTATTGAAATCTAGCATTTATTTATACAGAGGACCCAAAGGTTGTATCTGAAGCAAAGGCAAATTCCCCATGTGAGGACATGGAGCATTATTTGAATGTTTTATGTTCTTTGTATAATCTAGGAACCCTAAGAGTTCAGCTCAGAATGAATTGATTCTAGACTTGTCCCAAATGCTACTATTGTCTATACATGGCAGACAGTGGCTAGGAGAAGGAGAGAGGTATTCAGTATTGAACCAGCTTCTCTTATTTAAATATTTTAAGCCTTTAAGGTGAAGTTGATGCTAGGTGCAAACATTTACTCTTGTATTTATCTTCACTAGAAAACTGTGGATTGTAATTTATTTTGTTAAATATTTAGAAGATTGTTTGGCTTTTGTGTTCAGGAATATTGAGCTATTTTTGTTTAATTTTGTGTTTTCTTTCAAATAATCCCCAGTGGGAGAAGGGAGAAGGAAGAAGGAACAGTATGATGTACATGTGTGCATATTTTAAAAACAAGTGATGGTGTGGGGATGCAGGCTTTTAAAAGATGATTTTAGTCACACGAGGGGTGGGAATCTGACATCAGAGACCACGTCTGCAAGTATAAGGGTACATCTTCCATGGTGTAAAGGGGGAGTTTCCAAGAAACCCTTTACATTCAAGAGCCTCCTCTGCCACTAAGGTCCTTCCAGAATCTTCCGCAGGAATTTTGGCTCCTGCTGATGTCAACTTGGGTCACTGGGGCGGCTTCCCAGAGCCCCTCACTCTGTTTTTAACTCCACTGGCTTTCTGACTTATTTCCCAAGGGACTTGGAAAAGGGGAAGGAATTATTTACACAGAAGTGTGTATGAAGCCTAAATAACATCTAAATTTTTTTTCAAAAATAATGTTTTAACCATAAATAGAAGAATAATATTTACTTAAATTTCTTACAGGCATATAAAATTTTATGTGAGTGTTTATATAGAGAGGTTAACTGTCAGGATATAGTATTTATATTTGGGCAAGAAGGGTTAAATTGAATTTTTATTTAAGTAAGCATAGTTCCTTTAAAGATTAATAGTATTTATACTCTGAAAAGAGCACCAAGTTCAGTTATTTATTTGTCCATACTCTTTTTATTGTTTCTCCTTTGGGGGGGAATGGTGTGGGGGTTTGGGTTTATTGTTTTGTTTTTTTTTCTTTTTGGCTATTGAGATTCACTAAATTTGGGGATGGTTTTATTAAAGTATATTAACTTCTTTTTAACCAAAGCTTTCTGAATATGACCAGCCTCAGGTGCTAGTGCATTAAAGAGCAACTAAACCTAATTCCAGTGTCCATTTGTGTTTACGAAGAGCTAATTGAACTTCTCTAAGGGTGAGAGAGAATGTAATGTTGAACTTAAAAGGAATTCCTTTCCCCAGAAAGGATTTTGCATGTACCTAATGAGAAAACATGCTCTAATCCCAGTAACAGTTATGCCATGGTAACATTGCTTTTATAAAAGTAAACCAAGACAGAGTAATGTGATGCTGCTTCTGGGTGTTTCTGAAAGGAAAGCAAGAGGTAAACTTTCAGGGCAAACTCCACTGACAGTGTAGGAACAGAATAGTAGAGACAGAGACATACTTGGAAAAACTGGGGGAACAACTGACTATTATTTGGATCTAAGTTAGGATGTAAAGCTCAAAAATAAATGCAGTTGAACTATGGAGTCTAGAAAAGGATGTGAAAACCTTTACATTTTTATATTCTTTCTTATTACAAAAACACTTGTGATCACACAAAATACTAGGTGATACCAGAACAGTTATTCTGAATAGTTCATATAATTAAAGTTTCCTGAACATAAATGTCCAGTAGTATTTTAAGGAATGGAACCACATCATTGTAAATGCGGCTGCTATAATGCCTTTTTATAATGTTTTTTACAGAAGGTAAATAAGGCTTTTGTGCAAAGCCTGAATATTTTGTTATGATGGTATCCAAATAATCAAATTATTTTGCAAAAAATTGACCTTGGTCACAATGAAATCAAAAGTGCAGATGAAAGTGCTTTTTTGGACAGATTGCAAATTGTGTTAAAGCTATGAATTTTTTTGTGTTCAGCATCCTAATTTATGTTAAAGCTATCTTTTTTTTTTAAGTCTTCAGCATCCTAATTCACCCTTCCTAACTTAAGGAAAACATGACCTGAGACACTGCTTCTAAGTTTGGTTGTTCTTTATAGTGTGGATACCAGATCTCTGTGAGTGTTTGGGGTGGGCTAAGGGGCAGGGGAGGAAGGAGTGTGTGTGTGTGATTTGTGTGAGTATGATGTATGTGTGTCGGACCGCTTCTAGGCTACTAAGTGTCAATGGAAAAGAAAATGTATTCAAAATACTTAAATCAAAACTAGAAGATGGGGAAAAAAAGATTTATTCTATACAAAGCCTTGTCTGGACCACTTTAGAGAGACTTCTATTTTTTTAACCCTTCTATAAATATTTGATGGCACTTGAAATATTCCTGCAATAAAATGTGATTTGTGTAAAGAAAAAAAAAGATTTTGTAATGTGAAACAAAGAAAGAAAGTAATGTAATTTTCTAAAAAAAAAAATACAAACAAACAAACTTTGTATTATTTTCTTGATGGAATTTGTCTATCTGTCTTTGGAAAACGTTTTATTTCATTGAATGTGCCATAGTAGAAATATGTGTTTTTAGTTTTAGACTAAGGAATAGCATAGCTGTTTGTGTTCCGACATTCCAAAATGCAAAATAACATAGTAGATCCTTAATGAAAAGTTTTAAGTAGTGTGTGAGCTTTTCTCATTGTTGCTTTTTTGCACATGTTCTTCATTCCTCTCTAGTGCAATATGTACATAGAGCACTTGCGGGTGTACCTTGATCCCTCAGGGAAAATACATATTTGTACAGTTTTTTTTTTCTTTTTGGTTCATTTTGGGTTTCTTTTCTTGTTTTGTTTTTGGCTAAGGAATGTCGATCGAATCACTTGTTATTGTTGAGGGGGCAGCCAGATAATAATCCTAAAGCCACTGTTTCAAGCATTGATTGTTTAAATCATGTGTCTTTCCAGTGCTATTCTTTTACGGTAATAATAAAAAGTTATTTTCTGACAGTTCTTTGTGCTGATTGGTGAAAAAAAGGGTAAATAAGCACCTTATGATTGACTTACTGTGAATGACAATCCATCTTGATATCAAGGATAGAAGCCCTATCATTTTGGAGTTGGGGTTAAGAGTCAGAAAAATGTGCTCAGGGATCTTCTAAAACTCTTAAAACAGGGTGGCCAGTAGACTGGAACGAATTGTGTTTTTACTATTAGTGGTAATACTATCCATCCAAGGCACAAGTGAACTGTATAGAACTGTGTGCTTGTGTGTGTGTAAACTTTTCATCATTGTCTCATTCTATTTAGTTCAAAACTCACATGCTCTTCAGTTTTATGGGCTTAAAAACACTGAGTAAGTCCCACAGGAGTGCAAAGTAATGCAAGTGTGTACAGAAAATAAACTTATAAGTGATAGACCAACATCATTTACAATCCTTAGTATTCCACTTACCATTTTCCTAATAATTAAGATATTCATGATAAGCATACATACAGCATTACACATTTCACTCTTATTCAAACTCTATTGTGGTTAAAAACCAGTGAAAAGATATATCAGAACAGTGAGATGGGTAGACATGAAAAAGGTTTTTTTGATGCCAGCAAATAACCATTGTTTTTACTGTTCTCCACTAGAGGTAAACCAAAACTTTCTTTATGCAAAACAAATTGTTGCACATTTCTAGTTTATAGGTGATGAATTAATACAAGAGCTAATGTTTAAGGACAAATCAAACCCCACCTTTTTGACAGCAACTTAACCCTGCTTTTAGGGTTTCATATTACAATTTTGAAATATGGTTTTGTTCATATCCTTCCAGGTTTTGCTTTCCTTAGGGTCAGAGAAGCTCAATGTAATTGTTGGTTTTCATTCTTCTACCACTGTAATACACATTCAGCAGATTTATGTGTTTTTGTTTATCAGAGAGGAGCATAATTTGGGAAAACTTTCTATGTCTATCATATGACAAGGACAACTTCACTCTATTGTTTTTGATAACAAATACGGAATGTGAAAACTCCCTCCTTACATCTTCCCACTTGCCTACACACACACACACACACACACACACACACACACACACACGCACCCCTATGATTGACATTTTTACATACTATAACAAATAACATCTTATAGAGTTATGATACAGAACCCCATGAAAGCAAATTTATACCACAAATTGCCCAGAAATGCAATTGCAACAGTAATTCTTGATATATTGCTAATAGTCTACAATACAGATCTTCATTTTGAACCTAAACACTAGTATTAAAAAAAGTTCCACTAGATTTTACTATAGAGGCCTTCTTATTTCTGTTTATTTTTAAGAGATGAGAAGGCTAAGCAGCAATGTTTCCAACAGCTATGATGTTCACTTCTGGGTCTGTTTGCTTATTTGTGTGTGTGAGTGAGATCAATTTTGTCAGACTCTCAGAATAATTAAAAAATAACCCAAACACCTGGCCTCATACCAAGGAGCCATGGTAGATTGGGGGCGGGATCTCCATATTCAACTACACCCTCAGAACTTAGAGCAATAAATACTTTCAGTCATTTATTTACTTATAAATGAATGGCGGAATATCCAGCCCAAATAGAAACAAGCTTTTTTTTCAGTGATGCAACATAACATGGAGTCTTGTATGGAGAAAGTAAATATGAAAGTTTTAATAGATGCCTAGAGAATCTGTGTTTGTTGTTTATATTTGGTGTGTTTTGTGATGTTAGCAGTGTGACACTTTTTTCTTTGATCCTTCTTGGAGCTAATGACAGACATCTTGCTGTAAGTTTTGACATGCCATTATTTCTTCTTTAAGAATAGAAACTCTCCATTCTCATTCATCATTGTTGTGATGTGGATGAATACTCTATCTAGGAACTTCCTATCATTGAACAGATTGCATATGTAACTGCAGATAATTCTTGAGCAATATAGTGAATATGATTTCACAAAAAAATCTGTATGTACTGTACACATCTTCCTGAATCACAGATTTTCTTCTTATCCACAATAGTTTGAAATCTCATCTAAAACAGTGGCAAATGTTTAAACATTAGGACATTAGCTGGCTGCTTCTTTCTATGTACTTGTATTGTCTGCCTGCTCCTTTTGTGGAGATGTGTTTTTGTATTGGATGTTTGGGCCAATGGGAGGCTTCAAGCTACAACCTATTTTCCCAGTTTAAATATATTTAACATATGACAAACCCCAGACAAGGCTTTTAATATGTATAAAGAACTGCAGTGTTAGGTGGTTTATTTGCAAACCGTTTTCAATGCTGTCCATTTTTATGGCACCTTTAAGAATATTCTTATTTCCAAAGTACAAAAAAATAGGTTAAATAATCTAGCCATAACTGAATGTCAAGCAATAAAACAAATGACTTTTGTGCATAGACTTAAAAAATACAAATTTTAGACATCTGCATGTAAATGCAATCTCTTGTTTACTGCTTTCTTCAACTTGAGCAATTGATTCCTTATTTACTATTAACTTAAGAACTTGTAATGGCCTGTAAACATTTTCTCTCTTACTCTTCTTTCAAATTTACCTTCGTCCCTGCTTTTGAGTCATAATATTTAATGTTGTTCCGCACATCTCTATACAGTTAACTTTTTGGCTTTCATTCTGTATAGATAAGAAAATGTTATATTATAAACAGCCTACTCAGTGCAAATATTTATCTGTTTATCAAATCCACAATACGCTGTATAATACTGGTTTTACTATATAATCTATTTTAGACATAGCTGTTTAGAACTAGAGTGTGCTATTTTTGTGTTTTTCTGATGTGTGGTGCTAGATAAGTTACTTTTGTGAACAAAAAAATTATCCCTTTTATTCCTAGACAATACCACCTTTGGGTCTTGTTAATTTCACTGAGTACAACTATATATTTGTATATATATACATATATATATATATCTCTACCTATGCCCAACTGGCAGCTGTATCAGAGTGCTGGATTTGGGACATGCTTTTCTCTTTAAATATATAATATCATTATATAAATTATTCTAGAGTGTATTTAATTAGGATAAAATTACTTCCTTAGTATGGATATTTGATATCTATTGGGTGAATTTGTTTATAAATGTGGACATATGAAATATTAATATGTGCTTTATGTTAGCTACTTGGCTTTACACCATTATCTCTTAAGCAGAAAAATAATTTGCCAGGCCTTCAAGATCCCAAAGAAACATTCTGTTTTAAAGAAACACTCTCAGTAATATATTTTTTTCTTACTGAGGGGCACCTGACAGAATTTATACATTTAACTCCTATTAAGCATTTATAATGGAGGTTTGATGACAGACAAATAAGAAGTAAAGCATGGGTCATACAGCAAATTCAACAAGACATTTTTGATTTTACTATGACCTCAACCAGTTCCATGAACTGTGTGGAGGACCTTCATTTTAAGTCATATATATAATAGTGAGCTTAATTACATTCTTTTACCTATTCCCCCAAGATCAATTGGCATTGTTAAAAATCAGAGTATATCAAATATCTAACTAAGGATGTAGTTAGCCTTATTAAATATTGATTAGAATTGTTCTGTAATAATACTGAATTTGTAAGATCTTTAGCAAAGATTTTTGAGCAATTTATAAATATAGAGCAAATGTTTCTGTTTACTGCACTTTTTGTAACTGATGGTGATAAATTTCCAAGCCATGATTACTGGCTCCATGCACTGCATATTTCCCCCACCATTCTAGACATTTTCCATTTTATGGAAGAGTTGCTGTTAACCTTAATTATAAATGCAATTGTGTTGGTTAATGAAAGCTAAGGCTAATAGTTAACCTTTTAAAGAATTGGCTATGGTTTAGGAGAAATCCTGTTTTAATACAAATCATGTCATTCCTCAACTGTCTTGCTTGGAGAGAGATTGAAACATTTTTTTAAAGCACCATTTAGCATCCCAAGCTTCCCTAGGGTAGAGCTGGTATCTCTTTGCACCTGTACAAAGGCCTGCACATATCAGCATTTGATCATTGTTCCATGATAGCATTTGATCACATGTTCCATGTGCCCCAATTGAAACTTTTTTCCTGGGTTCTTTTGGCAAATTTATAAAATATGCAAAGTCCTATGGTTAACATTTTTCTTTCTTCTACAACCAAGTGTAAAAGCTACATTTAAAAGGTCACATGAAATGCTGATTCTAATTGTGTGTAGGTCTTGAGGATTAAGCACACAAATTTCACAAAACTCTGTGAGTAACAAACTCAGCCTTCTGTAAATATACATGCGAGTTTGGAAATAGTAATACTGTACCTATAACTATATGCTGTCTGTTTTGTGTACAGTATGTAAAAACTCCTTTTCTGCCACACTAAAAATGCAAGCCATTTATGGGAATCCTAAAACAAAGTATTGAACTAAAACTTTGCTAATGATCTTTATTAGAGAATCATCCAACTTTTCACTGACATTGGGTTTTTTTTTCAATTCACTTTTTTCAGTAGTCTGCTTATTTCCAGCTGTTTATTTCATTGAGTCCTGAATTTAAAAAAATATTTTGATTCATTTTGTAAATATACGCTGTAAAAAAAGAGATTTAATGTTGTCTTTTAAATACTCCAATTTTCATTCTAATATGAATGTTGTTATATTGTACTTAGAAACTGTACCTTTAATATTACATTACCTTTATTAAAAGTGCATTGAACACATCAATTTTAGATGTGCTTTATGTACTATTATCCTATAATAAAACTTCAGCTTCTAATGGAACACTTGCCTTGTCTTTCTTCTTTTTCCTTATTTATTGAGTGGCATTGTTCTAGATTACATCATGTCTCTACTGGATGGCCCAGTACTGAATCTTGATCATCAAAGTTTGGTCCACAGGCCAGTAGCACTGGCATCTCCTGCAATGTTGTCAGAAATGCAGAATGCACCCCAAACCTAGTAAATCAGAACCTGCATTTTCATAAGATCCAAGTGATCAGTGTGCATATTGTAAGTTTGAGAATCACTAGCCTGTCATAAAGTAACTTTAAAAATTTCACTTCCCTCTTACAGGGAAAAAATGGATAGGACAAGGATACTCTTTTGGTCACAGAAAGCAAGTAAGGAAGTATTAATTTGCGAGATAATGTCCAATGGATGCTCATTGCTGTTGGAAATGCAGAATTGAGGATGCTGAAACTACTTCCTATGTCAAAGGTAGAGGGTGCCGTGAGTGATCAGTGATACCGTCCCTGAGTATAAGAAACAAATCCTGAATGCACACTGTCCTTTGTCATCTTTCTCTTAGAAATCACTGAAATGGAATAGCAAAATGACACCAAAGACTTAAAATCTGGCCTGCCCTTCACTGTCCTTGCTCTGTCCCCACCAGCGTCTTGAGTAGGTTATTTAGGTATGAACAACAAATGTAACATCACTAAGTATCACACTGTTTTTATGGTGCAAAAACCCTTACTGTGAATTACTTTTAAAGTAACTAGGCAACACACGATGCTTTTATGATCAGGAGGCATTCAATAAATATTTAAATTGATCCCAAAACTTACTGCATGTAGGAAATAGTCCTAGTCCTGATTCTGTTTCCAAATATCTTAGAGAACCAAAAGAGTAAGATTATGCATGTGAAATCTTTGTACACCATCAAGAGTTATACAATTATCACTATTCACTACTTCCTAGTGTCTAAGGAAATTGAAAGTTAGTGGAAAAAATCAAAATATGAAATCTGTCACCTCTAGGCCTTTGCTCAAATCCATCCCTAAACTTTTTTCACTAAAAATAATGATGACACTCACTTCCGCATGTTGGAAAGGCTTGCTCAGTGTTCAGGAGGGCATTTAGATGGTATTAGAACAAGGGCATCTTAGAATTATCTTTATAATGATCTCACAAGAAAAATGAAAAAGGAGAATAAATTCTAGTCTTTATTAAACCTAGGAAAGAAAGCAAAAGTAATAACCATAGACTAGCCAGTAAGACCTGACCACAGAAAGTCTTAGCTTCTACTGTTACTACTAAACTTTCTTTTTATGAGGAAAAATGAGACAGACTAGCCCCCATTTGGACATCTCCTGTGCATTTGGATCAAATGGACAGGTGCCAAGGCCTCTGCTTCTCATAACAGGTTTGTGAGAACCAGGCTGAGCTCATAGTGCCAGGGAAGGAAATTGCCATGCTATAATGCAGCTCAGCACCTTGGCACCTTCCATTTCCAAACAAGAAACTGAAGATGGAGCCCAGTCTGGTTCAAAATCATACTCCAAAAGAGGCTAGTAGGGGATTGAGGCACAGCTCAAGTGGTAGTGTACCTTCCCAGCAAGAGCAAGGCCCTGAGTTCAATCCTCAGTAACCCTCCCCCAAAAAAGCTATCAGTGTCATACAAGTCACCAGAGAAAGAAAGAAAAAATGTTTCCATGGCTAAGGGATTTGAAAAACTTTGGATGGAAATTCTTTTCTGTCATATGTGACAACATGGATGAGTCTAGAGGACATTGAGTGAAATAAACCACCACAGAAAAAGTGCTGCATGTTCTTACTCATGTAGGATATAAAAGAGTTGATCTCATACAAGTAGAGAGCAGAATAGTGATTACCAGGGACTGGGTATCTACACTGGGTGTGGATAGAGGTGGCGGGAATAGAGAAGATGGATAATGGGTACCAAGATACAGTTAGATAGGAAGATTAAATCCTATTTCTCTATCTCATGATAGAGTGACTATAGTTAACAACTACATTTCAAACTAGCTAGAAGAGGGGATTTCGAATATTTCTAACACAAAGAGATGATCTATGTTTGAAGTAATGGAAATGCTAGTTACCTTGATTTTATCGTTACACACACTTTATACCTATAGCTAAACATCACATTTACCCTATAAATGCACAATTAGTATGTGCTAATTAAAATTTTTAAAGGAGGGGGTTTTTTTCAACAGGACCCTCCTGAACTCCAGGAGAATGACACTGATGGCCTCTACGGCCATTTCTGTCTATCCCCCAAATTTAGACTCCCACCAGTAGCAAAAGCCCTATGCTAAAAGACTAACACGAATGCTATCTTTTCACTGCATCACCATGTGTGAGCTGTGAAAAGTCCTGCTACATTCTGATGTCATTTACTTCTGATGTTGGATAGAGTTAAAGTAGTCTTTCTGCACTTACTTTGATTCTGTGTTGTTTTTTTTTTTCCTCCTTGGGAGAGAAAAATATTGACTCCAGTATAATAACAGTCATCTCTCAAAACCCATTTGTCATTTCTCCACTTTACAGACTTCTCAAACAGTATTTTTAATTCCAGGATGACCTCCTTTTTGTGAGGGAGAAGTTGCTTTATCTACTAATTATTCTGTGCTTAGAGGACAAAATTAATTTTAATATTAGCCTCACCCAGATCTTCTAAAAGGCCCCACTCTCCCCAATTCTACCATTCATCCCCTCCCCATTAATAAAACACACTACATTCTGAAGACAAATATAAATAACTTAAATACTACTTGGAATTATCTCTGCTGTCATCAACCTATCTTGGAAACTGAGGCAAGCCTTATAAAAGACCAACACTTATTTCTGGGTCTCTTTTGTTCAGCTCAGGGACCATGTAATCCAGAACACAATAAGATCTTTTAGAGAATGTATATTCTAAAAAGGAAAATTTGAACACTTTGGCCATTTGGTTCTAACCTAGCGTATCCTGAGCTAGAGTATTTTGCTGGGTTTCAGGATTAATGATGATTCCCGCCCCACTTAAAGTAACATTATTACTGAAAAGCCAGATTTGAACAATCTGCTATTAGCAACATTATTTCCCCAAGTTTCTGAATCAATTACTAGATTGAAACTTCTTTCACTAGAGTACTATTTCTGGGTTCTCAATTTGAAAGTAACTTATGGATGATTCATGAAGCATTTTGCTAAGTAAGTAGTTACCGAGCTATAAACTCTCCCAGGCCAAGTTCATTCTAAATCAACCAAAGAAAGTTTATTAGCTGAGGGGTAAAAAATGACTTAGTTTTGATTTAAAAAAAAAAAAAGGAGGGGGTGGAGCTATCTTGCACATTTCTCTCTTTTGTTTTTTTCTGGCAGTACTAGGGTTTGAACTCAGAACCTCACACTTGCTATGCAGTATGCCACTTAAGTCATGCCTACAGCCCTTTTTGCTTTAGCTATCTTTCAAATAGGGTCTCACTTTTATGCCCGGTCCAGCCTGGACCATGACACTCCTATTTATGCTTTCCATGTAGCCAGTATAGGCACATACCCACCACACACAGATTTTAATAATTGAGGTGGGGGCTTGTGAACATTTTTCTCAGGATGGCCTCAAACCACCATCCTCTCAGTCTCTGTCTCCTGAGTAGCTAGAAGTGCAGGTACGAGTCACAGCACCCATCTCATTTCTCTGTCTTGATTTAGTCTATAAAAATATATACATACACCCAGAAACAACTCTGATAATTTTGCTTAGCCAGAGCTTGAAATTTTCAGAATTCTTTTTGAAAGTTTGATCTAAGGAAACATTTTACAAACTCAAAACAAGTAAAGCCTATTATAAGTTTTTTGAAATTAAATTGGCTTCTTACTCAACTTCTGGGTTTGTTTGCTAGCTTAGCTGAAATGCAAAACTGAAATTTTCTTCTGCTTAAAAATCCATAGGGGGGAAATGGTACAATCATTTTGGAAAGCAGGCAATTCCTTAAAAGTTAAACAGAAGATTTACTGTACTACATGGCTCCAACATATCTACTCAAAAGAAATAAAAACATGAAGTTCACACAAAAACCTGTATGTTAGTGTTCAGAAGAACAAAGCCACAATGTGGGCATCATCTAAATAACCATCAAGTAATGAATGGTTAAAACAGAATGGGATCTATCCATAAGTGAGCTACTAAGTAGCAACAAAAAGTAATGAAAGACTAACACATGCTGAAACAAGGACCATCCTAAACAAATGCTAACAATCCACATACAAAAGGTTACATGGTCCATTATTTCATTTACATGAAATGTTCAGGCAGAGCAAATCTATAAAGACAAAATATAGACCTGTGGTTCCCAGAGGCTGAGGATAGAAAGGATTGATTGCTATTGGGCACAAAGAATTTGTCAGAGTAATGGAAAAGTTCTAAAATTGGGTAGTGTTGACAGTTACAAAACTCTATACATTTACTAAAAGTCATTTAATGGTACAGTTAAAATTGGTGAATGGTGGTTTGTAGATTATAGCTCAATAAAGCTGTTTTACACACACACACACACACACACACACACACACACAGAGTTGTTATCTATAACCTAGAGAGTAAAGTACAAAATCTCAGCATGGCATAAAAACCATTCTTACCCTCCTACCCCAAATGGCCCTTTTCCCCTCCCTCCCACCAACAATGCAACAGCGTTTCCTCTTCTCCTTTCCTCTTCATACCTGAAAACCCATTTCTCCACTCATCCTTCAACACCCAATATAGGAAGGAGCAAGATGCCTAAACAGAGGCACCTTCACTCACCTGTTCCACTACAAAGAAACAGGTGTAGAACCTCAAACTAGGATAAGTGACGTGGGGAAACACTGGAAATCAACCTTATAAATTCAGAAACCTGGGGCAATAGCATAGTAAGAGAAACAAACTATCCAGGTACCTGCCACTCCAGCTTCATAGAGCAGGAGTTCTCTCCTCTGCAGGGTAAGGGTAAGCGAGTCCTAGCAAACTCTATCAGTGTAGATACTGGCAATTCTAGCTATTGGAAAGCAAGAGCAAGGCCCTGAGTTCAATCCTCAGTAACCCTCCCCCAAAAAAGCTATCAGTGTCATACAAGTCACCAGAGAAAGAAAGAAAAAATGTTTCCATGGCTAAGGGATTTGAAAAACTTTGGATGGAAATTCTTTTCTGTCATATGTGACAACATGGATGAGTCTAGAGGACATTGAGTGAAATAAACCACCACAGAAAAAGTGCTGCATGTTCTTACTCATGTAGGATATAAAAGAGTTGATCTCATACAAGTAGAGAGCAGAATAGTGATTACCAGGGACTGGGTATCTACACTGGGTGTGGATAGAGGTGGCGGGAATAGAGAAGATGGATAATGGGTACCAAGATACAGTTAGATAGGAAGATTAAATCCTATTTCTCTATCTCATGATAGAGTGACTATAGTTAACAACTACATTTCAAACTAGCTAGAAGAGGGGATTTCGAATATTTCTAACACAAAGAGATGATCTATGTTTGAAGTAATGGAAATGCTAGTTACCTTGATTTTATCGTTACACACACTTTATACCTATAGCTAAACATCACATTTACCCTATAAATGCACAATTAGTATGTGCTAATTAAAATTTTTAAAGGAGGGGGTTTTTTTCAACAGGACCCTCCTGAACTCCAGGAGAATGACACTGATGGCCTCTACGGCCATTTCTGTCTATCCCCCAAATTTAGACTCCCACCAGTAGCAAAAGCCCTATGCTAAAAGACTAACACGAATGCTATCTTTTCACTGCATCACCATGTGTGAGCTGTGAAAAGTCCTGCTACATTCTGATGTCATTTACTTCTGATGTTGGATAGAGTTAAAGTAGTCTTTCTGCACTTACTTTGATTCTGTGTTGTTTTTTTTTTTCCTCCTTGGGAGAGAAAAATATTGACTCCAGTATAATAACAGTCATCTCTCAAAACCCATTTGTCATTTCTCCACTTTACAGACTTCTCAAACAGTATTTTTAATTCCAGGATGACCTCCTTTTTGTGAGGGAGAAGTTGCTTTATCTACTAATTATTCTGTGCTTAGAGGACAAAATTAATTTTAATATTAGCCTCACCCAGATCTTCTAAAAGGCCCCACTCTCCCCAATTCTACCATTCATCCCCTCCCCATTAATAAAACACACTACATTCTGAAGACAAATATAAATAACTTAAATACTACTTGGAATTATCTCTGCTGTCATCAACCTATCTTGGAAACTGAGGCAAGCCTTATAAAAGACCAACACTTATTTCTGGGTCTCTTTTGTTCAGCTCAGGGACCATGTAATCCAGAACACAATAAGATCTTTTAGAGAATGTATATTCTAAAAAGGAAAATTTGAACACTTTGGCCATTTGGTTCTAACCTAGCGTATCCTGAGCTAGAGTATTTTGCTGGGTTTCAGGATTAATGATGATTCCCGCCCCACTTAAAGTAACATTATTACTGAAAAGCCAGATTTGAACAATCTGCTATTAGCAACATTATTTCCCCAAGTTTCTGAATCAATTACTAGATTGAAACTTCTTTCACTAGAGTACTATTTCTGGGTTCTCAATTTGAAAGTAACTTATGGATGATTCATGAAGCATTTTGCTAAGTAAGTAGTTACCGAGCTATAAACTCTCCCAGGCCAAGTTCATTCTAAATCAACCAAAGAAAGTTTATTAGCTGAGGGGTAAAAAATGACTTAGTTTTGATTTAAAAAAAAAAAAAGGAGGGGGTGGAGCTATCTTGCACATTTCTCTCTTTTGTTTTTTTCTGGCAGTACTAGGGTTTGAACTCAGAACCTCACACTTGCTATGCAGTATGCCACTTAAGTCATGCCTACAGCCCTTTTTGCTTTAGCTATCTTTCAAATAGGGTCTCACTTTTATGCCCGGTCCAGCCTGGACCATGACACTCCTATTTATGCTTTCCATGTAGCCAGTATAGGCACATACCCACCACACACAGATTTTAATAATTGAGGTGGGGGCTTGTGAACATTTTTCTCAGGATGGCCTCAAACCACCATCCTCTCAGTCTCTGTCTCCTGAGTAGCTAGAAGTGCAGGTACGAGTCACAGCACCCATCTCATTTCTCTGTCTTGATTTAGTCTATAAAAATATATACATACACCCAGAAACAACTCTGATAATTTTGCTTAGCCAGAGCTTGAAATTTTCAGAATTCTTTTTGAAAGTTTGATCTAAGGAAACATTTTACAAACTCAAAACAAGTAAAGCCTATTATAAGTTTTTTGAAATTAAATTGGCTTCTTACTCAACTTCTGGGTTTGTTTGCTAGCTTAGCTGAAATGCAAAACTGAAATTTTCTTCTGCTTAAAAATCCATAGGGGGGAAATGGTACAATCATTTTGGAAAGCAGGCAATTCCTTAAAAGTTAAACAGAAGATTTACTGTACTACATGGCTCCAACATATCTACTCAAAAGAAATAAAAACATGAAGTTCACACAAAAACCTGTATGTTAGTGTTCAGAAGAACAAAGCCACAATGTGGGCATCATCTAAATAACCATCAAGTAATGAATGGTTAAAACAGAATGGGATCTATCCATAAGTGAGCTACTAAGTAGCAACAAAAAGTAATGAAAGACTAACACATGCTGAAACAAGGACCATCCTAAACAAATGCTAACAATCCACATACAAAAGGTTACATGGTCCATTATTTCATTTACATGAAATGTTCAGGCAGAGCAAATCTATAAAGACAAAATATAGACCTGTGGTTCCCAGAGGCTGAGGATAGAAAGGATTGATTGCTATTGGGCACAAAGAATTTGTCAGAGTAATGGAAAAGTTCTAAAATTGGGTAGTGTTGACAGTTACAAAACTCTATACATTTACTAAAAGTCATTTAATGGTACAGTTAAAATTGGTGAATGGTGGTTTGTAGATTATAGCTCAATAAAGCTGTTTTACACACACACACACACACACACACACACACACACACAGAGTTGTTATCTATAACCTAGAGAGTAAAGTACAAAATCTCAGCATGGCATAAAAACCATTCTTACCCTCCTACCCCAAATGGCCCTTTTCCCCTCCCTCCCACCAACAATGCAACAGCGTTTCCTCTTCTCCTTTCCTCTTCATACCTGAAAACCCATTTCTCCACTCATCCTTCAACACCCAATATAGGAAGGAGCAAGATGCCTAAACAGAGGCACCTTCACTCACCTGTTCCACTACAAAGAAACAGGTGTAGAACCTCAAACTAGGATAAGTGACGTGGGGAAACACTGGAAATCAACCTTATAAATTCAGAAACCTGGGGCAATAGCATAGTAAGAGAAACAAACTATCCAGGTACCTGCCACTCCAGCTTCATAGAGCAGGAGTTCTCTCCTCTGCAGGGTAAGGGTAAGCGAGTCCTAGCAAACTCTATCAGTGTAGATACTGGCAATTCTAGCTATTGGAAAGTTTCATCCCATCACAGGCTTGCAACCCAAGTGGGTAAGTAATCTGAAATCTGTGGACTAGCCTGGCTTTGGAGGAGAAATTCACATCATGTCCCAGTGAACCCCCAGGGAGCTATAGTCAGGACCTATCTTGAGAATGGATCTATTATCTGAATTTGAACTGCTCTAGGGGTCATAAACCCCTGCATATTCTCATCTCTTGGACCTCACAGATTCTCCACTGTAATGATTCAGTGAGTAGCTTCCTCACAAACCAAAGTTTATACAGTAAAGTGGCTCTGACTCAAATTTACTGAGAGTATGGCTCTCTAGAGCATAGGTGTTCCCAAACAGAGGGGACATAGACAAGAATAGAGTGTGCTACCTTCCAGAACTGGAAAATCCAGGAGACTGTCCTCCGGACCAGGGGCATGGCCAGTTTTCTACAGCTTTGCGCCAGCTAGGACTGAAAGCGATTGCCCACACAGTTTTGCTGTGCATCCCTAGTGCCATATCATGAACTTGTCATGAACAAGACAGGGAAAGAAGTCTGTACTTCTACTGCTGCCCTGCCCACAAGAGCATGCTTGAGAAGTCTTGAGCAACACCCAGGCTCCAGCTGTCATCACCTTCTGCATGCACAGCCTAAGAAGGCTTGGAGACAAGCATTACTCAGCACCAGCCACTTTCAGTTCTCACTTGTTCCCACTAGTTCATCAACTGAGAGAAATTTTGCATAATTCCAGCTGTGCCCCACTTCTGCTCAGTCCTCAACAGGCACAACAACTAAAAGAACTGATGGGAGGAAAACCTTAATCATTACCCAGCCCCAAGGCATGCATGGCTAGGCAAGGTCTGACATCCACCCCTGGGTGGGCCTACTCACAGTAGCAGCAGAGAAGAACAGAAAAATTTTGCTGCCACCATACCTAGGTGGGTCCCACCATCCACTCTCCCCACACATTTTCTGATCACATTTTGCTGACGGGACTGGATATTGGCACCACAGAGGGGGTGTTGTGATTTCTGCCTCATCTCTGTCTGTAAAGTACCTGGATCTACAGCAGTGTCTAGTCAAAGAACAAGGGCTTCCGTCCCCTCACCACTACTGCTGCAGCCAATACAAGTAACAGAGTCATTATCAACAGGGTCTGACGAGACCCTCATGGGGCCACCACTCCCACTGTAGAAGCAGTCACAGTGTACACCTCAGACATCCTTCTGCCTACACCACACCCACGTGAACTTCTAGGGTGTCCCATTCTTGCATGATCCACAGAGACAGTGTGTCTCCCTGACTCCAGTATGGTATGGATGATGCCCAAATTCACTAATCATAGTCAAATAAGCTACAGGGAGATTACAGTATGATGTACAGCATACCTGGAAATAAACTCAATATTGCATAAAAACTGATAACCCAATACACATCATCAAGAGAAACCCAGTTACTAACAAGGCCAACTCATAAAAGCAGTAGAGAGCGCCATTCCACTAGATGCACAAATATTAATGTAGGAACACAAGAAATATGAAAAACAGGGTAATATGACACCTCCAACAACTCACCTATCCCCAGCAACAGATTCCAAAGATTTGATGGATGAAATGCCTAATAAAGAATACACAAGAATGGTTGTTGAAAGCTCAGTAAGATTCAAGAGAGTACATATAAGCAGTTAAATGAAATTAGGAAGACAATGCAGAAAATGAATGAGAAAATAAAAAAATAAGGATTTTGAAAAAAACCAAATGAATTTGAGAAATGAAAAGTTTAATAAGTCAAATAAAAAATGCAGTTGAAGCTTCAATAACAGACTAGATGAAATAGGAGAAATAATATCAGAACTTAAAGACAGGTCTTCTGAAATATCACATTCAGACAGAAAAAAATAAGAAAGAACACTCATCTTTGAGACATCATTAAATGATCAGGCAACTCTATTACTATCATATCCAAAGGCAAGGAAATAAAAATTAAGGGCATAGAAAATCTATTCAATGAAATAATAGCAGAAAACGTCTCAAAGCTGGGAAAAGGCATGTATGTCTATATAGAGGAGATGCATAAAACCTCAAATGGACATGGCCACAAACGTGGTTACCATGACTATTATAGCTACAATGTCATAAGCGCAGGACAGGGCTACAGCTCAGCAGTGGAGCACTTGCCTAGCATATTCAAAGTCCTAGAATATCCTGAGCACAGAGTAAAAAAAAAAAAAAAAAGACTTTTTGAAAGTACAGGACAAAAAAAGAATTATAAAATCTGCCCCCAAAAAGTGATAAGTCACATTTGAGGGCAACCCCATTAGACTAGCAACAGAATTCTCAGCAGAGGTCCTATAATGCAGGAAGTCATGAGATTACATATTTCAATTTCTAAAAGAAAATAATTAACAACCAAGATTACTGTATCAAGCAAGAGGCTATTCTTCAGTCAAGGAGAAATAAAAACTTTTCAAGATAAACCATGACTTCCAGATCAGCTTTACAAATTTTCTTAAGGGAGCCCAGCATTCAGAAGTGAAAGAAAGTTAGCTACCATTCATGATAGCAGGTGAAAGTATAAATCCCACTAGAAGAGAAGATATACAAAAGATAAATAGAAAAGAATCAATCATTATCAATACAGCAAATCATTAAATCACAAAGATGAGCAAAGAGGAACAAAGAATATCCAAAGCAAGTAGAAGAAAATCAACAAAATGACAAGCCTAACTTCATACTATTCAGTAACTCTGAATATAAGTGAACTAAATCCTCCAAGAAAAAGATGCAGACTACTGAAGCATGGCAGTGTATGCCTGTAATACTAGTGCTCAGGAAACTGAGGTAGGAAAATTGAGAGTTTGAGGCTATTCTGGGCTATATAGTGAGTTTGAGGCCAGTCTGGGCAATTAGCAAGACCCTGTCTCAAAAAAAAAAAAACAGGAAACATAACCAAAAAAACAATATGCTGCTTATAAGGAACTTGCCTCACCATTGTTTCATACAAAGATGAAAAGCAAAAGGATGGAAAATGACATTCCAAGCCAGTGGAATCCTAAAGCAAGTAGGATCATATAATACTCATATCTGACAAAATGGATTTTAAGACCAAACTATAAGAAAAAACAAAGAAGATCACTATATAATGATCAAGGGATTGACTCATTAGAAAGATGTAAGAATTCTAATTTGATATGCTCCTAATGCTTGAGCATCCAAATTTATAAAATCAACACTATTAGATCTAAAGGGAAAGAGAGCCTTCAACACAATAATAGTGAAAGACTCAATGCCCTGCTCTCACCAATAGCTAGATCATCCAGACAAAAAATCAACAAAGAAATTCGAGCTAAACTACAGTCTAGGTCAAATGGGCTTAACATTTTCAGAATATCTACCCAACAGCTACCAAATACATACTCTTTTCATAAATGCATAGAACTTTCTCTAGCATAAACTATATATTTGATAAAACAAGTCTCAACATTTTCAAAACATTGCAATCATATCCTATTTTTTCTGACCACAGTGGAATGAAAATAGAACTCAAGAAAATATTAGAAGCCATACAAATTAAGTGCAGACTTTTGAACAAAGAGTGGGTCACTGAGGAAGTCAGAAAAGAAATTTAAATTTTTCTTGTGACAAATTTCCATTTTTATGGAAACATACCATACAAAAACCTGTGAAATGAGCAAAAGCAGTACTAAGAGGGAATTTTATAGCAATGAGTGTCTACATCACAAAAAGACAAAAAAAAATCAAATAAACAAACTAATGATGCATTTCAAGGGCTTAGAAAAGCAAGAACAAAACAAACCCCAAATTAATATAAGGTAAGAAATAATAAATATCAGATCAGAAACAAATAAAATAGAGTCTAAAAGAACAATACAAAGGATCAATGAAATAAAGAATTGGTTCTTTGAAAATATTCATTAAAAAACAGACAAACGTTTTTGCTAGACTAAGCAAGACAAGGGAGGAGAGAGGGAGACCCAGAATTAGAAGTGAAAAGCAGCTATTAAAACTTATATTACAGATATCACAGAAATACAAAGTGTCATTAGGGATTTTTTTTAAACCATATGATAACAAATTAGAAAATCTAGAAGTGGACAAATTTCTGGATACATAAGACCGACCAAAATTGAACCCAGAGGATGTAAATCATCTGAATAGACCAATAATAATGAGGTGGAATCAGTAATAATGAAAAAAGCCCAGGACTTGACTGCTGAATTCTCTGAAAATTTTAAAGAAGAATTAACACCAATGCTTATCAAACTATTCCATAAAATTGAAATGGAGTAAACCCTTCCAAATTCATTCTATGAGGCTGGCATTACTGTAGTACCAGAACCTGAAAAGAATGCAACAAAAAAGGAAAACTAAAGATCTATATCCCTGATAAACATACATGCAAAAGTCCTCAACAAAATACTTGTAAATTGAATTCAATAGCATATTAAAAACATCATATTCTATGACAAGTTGGTTTAGTCCAGGGATGATGAAACGATGGTTCAATACATGCAAACAATATATATAATGCATCATATAAATGGAATAAAAGATAAAAGTCATATGACAATCTCAATAAATGAAGAAAGAGCAGCTGATAAAATTCAACATTCCTTCATGACAAAAGCCCTAAGCAAATTACATATAGAGGGCTCATTACTGCAATACAATAAAGGCTAATCAATGAGAAATCTATTGACGGCATCCTACTGAATGGGTAAAAACTGAAAGCATTTCTTCTAAGATTGGGAACAAGACAAAATTGTCCACTCTCACTGTTCTGACTCAATATAAGTCTAGAAATTTTAGACAGAGAAATTAGGCAAAAAGGAAGTCAAATTATCCCTGTTTGCAGATGATAGGATTCTATACATAGAAAAATCTCAAGACTCTGCTGAAAGACTACTAGACCTAATGGATGAGTTCTGTAAAGGATAAACAAAATCAACACACAAAAGTCACTAGCTTTTCTATGCACCAGTAATGAATTTGCTGAGAAGGAAATTCCATTCATGATACCCGGAATAAACCTGACTGAAGAAGTGAAAGACCTCTATAATGAGAATCTTAAAACACTGATCAAAGAAATGAAAGACACTGAAAGGCAGAAAGACCTTCCATGTTCATGGATTAGAAGAATTAATATTCTTTCTTTCTGTATATCTTTCTCTTTATTTATTTATTGGTGATACTGGGGTTTGAACTCAGGGTCTTGAGCTTACTAGGCAGATGCTCTACCACTTGAGCCACATCCCACCCCCAAAATTAATATTCTTAAAATGTCCAAAATGATCTAAAGATTCAATGCCATCCCTATCAAAATATTAATGGCATTCTTCACAAAACTAGAGAAAACAATCCTAAAATTCACATGGAAGCACAAAAGACCCCAAATAGCAAAAGAAATCTTGAGCCAAAAGAGCAAAGCTAGAGGCATCAAAACATCTGGTCTTAAGATATACCACAGAGCCATAGACAGCCATAGTAAACAAAACAACATGGTATTGGCATAAAGACAGACAAATAGACCAGTGGAACGAACTGAAAACCCAGAAATAAACCCATGTATCTATAGCCAACTGATTTCAACAAAGTTGCTAAAAACATGAAGTAGAGAAAGGACACATCTTCAACAAATGATGCTGGGAAAACTGGATATCCACAAGCAGAAGATTGAAACACGACCCCTATCTCTCACCCCACACAAAACGGAACCAAAATGGATCAAAGCATTGATCCATTGGATCTGAAACTACTAAGGGAAAACATTTCAAGATACTGGTACAGACAATAATATTCTAGATAGGACCTTAAAGGCACAGAAAATGAAAGCAAAAATTGACAAATGGGACTACATCTAAAAAGTTTCTTCACAGCAAAGAAGACGGTCAAGAGTGTGAAAAAAGGATGGAAAGGAGTAGTTGCCAGCTATCCAATTGACAGAGGGCTATTAGCGTCTATAATAGACAAAGAAATATAAAGCCCTAACAACAAACAAACAAAACCCTAAGAAATCCAATATTTTTTCTTTCTTTTTTTCCTTTATTTTTGTGCTGGGTGGGGGAACATTGTAGCACTTACAAAGGTCCCTACAATGTATCAACTATACCATACTTGAGTACCCCCTGCGCCACTCCACTTTATCCCTCCCTCCCTTGGTTCATAAAAGGGAATGATTTGAATACTTTCCAAAGACAAAAAATGTTTCTTGCCATGTGCTGCCCTGTATCACCTTGGGACTATGACAGCAAGATGGCCATCACCAGTTCTGGACCCTCAATCTTGAACCAGATCCATGAGCCAAAATAAACCTCTTTTCTTTATAACTTAAGAAAGAGGATGAAGAAAAATACAAATGGCAAAAAAACTATGAAAAAAGCCTAATATTAGCCTTCAGGAAACATGCATCAAAACTATAATGAGATATTATCTCTTCCCAGTTAGAATTGCTGTTACAAAAAATAAATGAATACATAAAAATAACAGGTGTGAGCAAGGATGCAGAGAAAATGAACTCTTATGCACTTATATGCTGTTGATGGAATGTACATTAACACAGCCACTATGGACTGGGAGAGTGTTTGCTTAGCATGTGCAAGACCCTAGGTTCAATCCTGAGAACTGGAAAAAAAAAAAAGAGATCATTTTGCAGCTAGGTGTGTTGGTGTACCCCTGTAATCTTAGCACTCAAGAGACAGAAGCAGAAGGATCGTGAGTTCAAGGCCAGCCTGGCCTACCTAGTGAGCTTGAGGCCAGCTTAGGGCTGCATACTATATAGTCTTGTTATAGTCTATTACAGATACATTGTATACATATACATATGTATGTATACATATGTGCATATATTATACAATGCAATACAATATACATATATTGTGCAATATATGTCTATATAATTACATTTTATATAACACACGTGTATATTAGATAATATATGTGTATATGTGTGTGTATATGTATATTTACTATGGAAAACAGTATGAAGGTTTCTCTAAAAACTAAAAATATTGCTACCATATGGCCAGGCATGGTGATGCACAACTATTATCCTAGTACTTTTGGGAGGCTAAAGCAAGAGGATTGAAAGTTCAAGGCCAGCCTATACTACATAGCAAGACTGTCACAAAAAAAGAAAGAAAAAACAAAAAACTACCATATTATCCAGCTATTCTACTCCTGGGTATATAACCAAAATATGTGCAAAGGAAATGAAGTCAGCCTACAAAAGAAATACCCGCATGCATATGTTTATTGCAGCACTACTCACAACAGTTACAACATGGAATCAGCCTAGATTCCAAACAACAGATAAACAGAGAAAAAAAATACAGTATAGCCAGGCACTTGTGGCTCCCGCCTGTCATCCTAGCTACTCAGGAGGCAGAGATCAGGAGGATCGTGGTTCAAGACAGCTCCAGGCAAGTAATTGTTGAGACCCTATCTTGAAAAAAACTATCACAAAAAAGGGCTGGTGGGGTGGCTCAAGAGGTAAGAGCTTCTGCCTAGCAAGCATGAGGCCCTGATTTCAAACCCCAGTGCCATCTGAAAAAGAAAAAAGAGAGAGAGAGAGAGAGAAAAAAAATACATAGTGAAGTATTATTTGGTCATAAAGAAGAATGAGATATTGTCATTCATAGAAATATGGATGGAACTGGAGAACATCATGTTATCACTGGTCATCTAATGTAGGAAAATTCCTTGGACCATCTGGGGTCTGTTTCCTTATCAGGAAAACAAGAATGTTGGACTACATAATCTCCAAAGTGATTTTGCTTCTAAAACTTTTGACTCTACGGGCTATCTTGCAATCACTGGAATTCACAAACACCAGGCCAGAGCACTCTGTTAATTTTAGGCTGGAATCTCAACAGAGGGCCTGTGTTAGTTCAGTTTCTATCACTGATGTCAGCTCAAGCAGTTTCCAGGCCCACTTGGACCATGGCTGCAGTGGCCTCTTGAGTGTCTGGATTCTATGCACAGTGAAACTACTACTTAGGTAGCCCTGTACTGAGCTGACCAATCCAGTCTTCTCTTCTCAAAGCAAAGCCTTTCAAAAGAATTTACATTTTTATACCTTTGAAGGGTGGGTTCTAGCTAATTCCTGAGATGCCCTCAAAGCATCTTCCCTATTATCCTGGGTTAAAGCACTTGGCTTTTTAAGAGGTGTTAATCTCTTCAACAGCCACACTTTCCTTGGCCCCAATTTTGCATGTACTTTTCTGACCAAGTTGCAAGTTTTTCAAACTTTTCTGTTTTGTTTTATGCTCCCAATTCTCACTGGCTAACAGTAGTCAACAATAACTATCCCATAGCCTGAATGCTGTGCTGCCCTGAAATTTCCTCTGCCAGATGAACTATCCCATCACCCTTATGTTCAGCCTGAAACAAAGTCTCAGGGCATGGATAAAATGTGGACAAGTTCTTTATCAGAATGTAACACAAATAACTTCCAGTGTGGAAAATTAAAATTTGATCTAGGTCTTTCACCCTGTACAAATATCAATTGAAAGTGGATCAAGGACCTTCATATAAAGCCTGAAACTTTGAAACTACTGCAGGGAAGAGTATGGAAAACATTGAACACAGGGACATAAGCAAGAACTTCTTAGAACTCTAATGGCTCAGCAATTAAGTGAAAGGATTGACAAATGGGATTACATGAAATTAAAAAGCTTCTGTACAGTGAAGGAAATGTTTACCAGACTTAACAGAATGGGAAAAAATCTTTGTCAGCTATATATCTGACAAGGGATTAACAACCAGAATTTATAGGGAACTCACTAAACCCCCAAATACTCAATGATCCACTGAAGAAATGGGCAAATGAATGAACAGAGCTTTTTCAAAGGAAGAAGTACAAAAGGCCAAAAAACACACGGAGAAATGCTCAATATCCCTGGCCATAAAGAAATGCAAATCAAAATGACACTAAGATCCCATCTCACTCTTGTTAGAATGGCTGTCATCACGAACACAAGTAACAACAAATGTTGGCAAAGATGTGGGGAAAAAGGAATTCTCAGACATTGTTGGAAGAAATATAAATGTATAATCACTATGGAAACAATATGTCAGTTCCTCAGAAAACTAAAAATAGAACTGTCATATGATCCACTCCTAGGGATCTATCTGAAGGAATCCAAGTCAGGTTACAATAAAGACACCAGCACACCATGTTTATTGCAGCATTATTCACAATAGCTAAGCTATGGAAACAGCTAAGATGCTCCACTACTGAAGAATTGATTAGGAAAATGTGGTATTTATACACAATGGAATTTTACTTAGCCATAAAGAATGAAATAATGTATGTAGTTCACAGGTAAATGGATGGAACTGGAAAACATCATCTTAAGTGAAGTTAGCCAGGTTCAGAAAGTCAAGAGTTGCATATTTTCTCTCATATGTGGAAGATAGGCTCAATACAAATACAAGCATTATCATATATACATAAAAGTATATACAGAACATGCTTCCAAAAGTGTAACTGTTAATGGAGACTAAGGCAGGAGGAAAATAAGGAAAGAATGACAGAGAATGAATAATAACAAAATACATCACATCTGTGTAGGAACAAAACACACTAAAAACTGCTGAACAACACAGATATGGGAAAAGGGTAAGGAAGAGTAGTGGAGGGGAACTAGACTGACTTAAGCTCAATATATCTACAGGTTAAAAAGAACAACAACAACAAAACAAGACTCACACCTGTAATCCTAGTTACTTAGGAGGCAGAGATCAGGAAGATCATGGTTTGAAGCCACTCCTGGCAAAGAGTTCACAAGACCTTATCTTGAAAAAAATCCATCGCAAACAAAAAAGGGCTGGTGGAGTGGCTCAAGGTGTAGGCCCTGAGTTCAAACCCCAGTACCACAAAAGGAAGACAAAAATCCTTTTTTCTTTTTGAACAGCAAACACTTGAAGAACAGGAACCGAAAACAGGTCATGCTAAGGGGAGGATACCAGTAGGAGGGGAGGGTAAATGAAAAAAGTAAAGAGAATGAATACGATGTACTTTCTGTATTGTCATGGCAGGAACAGTGCAGCTGTGGTATGTTGTTACTTACTACAGACTATCCTGACTAAGTCACTGTGTCCTGTTTTTCTTGCATGGAAGCCTTGCTGAACCTTGCTCACTTCCTTCATGCCAGGGCCTTGCCTTCTCAGCACAAAGGGCCTTGACATGGCCTGTTCATGTCAAGGTTTCTTCTCAGTCTATTTAGTTACTGGTCTTCCACACTATACAAGTATGAATATGGAACATTCAAACCTACTGAAGTCACCATAAGAAGGGGACTGGGGTAGAAGGGAGAATAATGGAGGGGATGAACCAATTCGGGGTATAATACATGTATATATAGAAATGTCATAACAAAACTTCCTGCATAACTATCATAAACTTACAAAAATGACGTTTTAAAAAAATTTAAGGATGGGTAGTGGCCTTGTTCTCACTTTTCTCCTCTGTTTGGCGCACACTGTGCCCCATTTCCATCAGCCTCCAGCCCGCTGTCTCCTTGAGACCGAACACCATGCTTTCAATAGAGTTGCAGAGTTCTGATGGAGAGGTATTTGAAGTAGATGAAGAAATTGCCAAGCAATCTGTGACCATCAAGACTATGTTGGAAGATTTGGGAGTGGATGATGAAGGAGATGATGACCCAGTTCCTCTACCAAATGTTAACGCAGCAATATTGAAAAAAGGTCACTAAGTGCTGCACCTACCACAAGGGTGACCCTCCTCCTCCTGAAGATGATGAGAACAAAGAAAAGGGAACAGAAGATATACCTGTTTGGGGCCAAGAATTCCAGAAAGTTGACCAAGGAACACTTTTTGAACTTATTTTGGTTGCAGACTACTTAGACTTAAAAGGTTTGCTTGATGTTACATGCAAGACTGTTGCCAATACGATTAAGGGAAAAACTCCTGAGGAGATTCGGGAAAACTCCTGAGGAGATTCGCAAAACCTTCAATATCAAAAATGACCTTACTGAAGAGGAGGAAGCCCAGGTATGCAAAGAGAACCAGTGGAGTGAAAAGAAGTGAAATGTTGTGCCTGACACTGTAACACTATAAGGATTGTTCCAAATACTATTTGCACTGCTCTGTTTATAATTGTTAATATTAGACAGACAGTAGACAAATGAAGTAGCACATCAATTATATTAGCATAAGATTGTCCTTATTGCATGTGTAGTTTGAGTACAGACTCCAAACCTATGGCTGAGTTTCTGCTAGTATGAGTGAAAGCTTTTTTTTCACTCTGAATAAAACTGAACTATGGGTTCTCTGTAGAAAGTGGCATTTTGGGCTTTCCCTCTTTTCTGTCAAGCAATTTCTGCCTAGTTCATTGTCCAGTTAACTCTAGTTAAGCTTTTAAAAGTTGGCATTGTAAATAAAACAACTTGCAAAAAATTATCTTTATTCATGAGTTGGAAACTAGAAAAGGCCTACTTGAAGTTAATGTTCTGAGGGAGGATATTGGGATGTCTTCCAGACTCCTAGAGTCAAGCATGTACCACTGATACTGATTAGTTTACATGTAGCAGGGCTCTTAATTGGACTTGAGGACTTTTTTAAAAAAAAAAATCTTCTCAGCTTTGAACATGTTGTCTAGAGTCAGTTACTACCTAGTTTGTGGGGTTTTGGGAAAAATGTAAGTAGACAGTTTGTTAGCTTTTCCATTAAAAAAGACACTTAATTCAAAAAAATTTGAAGGACAAGAATGTCAAACAGGTTCTTTTGGGGGATCGGTAGCAGTGGGAGGGGGAAAGACATAAGGGAAGGGAAAGGGGACAAATATAATGGAAATATCTTGTACTCCTGTATGAAAATAGAATAATGAAACCTATTGAAATTGTTCTGGGGGGAGTGGGTATAAAGGAGAAAGAGGGAGGGGATGAATCTAATTAAGATATATTGTAAGCACTTATGTAAATGTCACAAATGTCAACATTGTACAACAATATACTAATAATAAAAAATTAAAATGTACAATATTTAAAAAATGACCTGTCGTCATTTACTGTCCATGCACAGCATTTACTGTCCATGTTCCCATCAGTATTCTGGTCTTATGAACTCCCACCAAAACTGTCCATTAACCCCTTCTGTCAGGATGCCAGGCTTTTTCTAGCCAGTACCTCCAAACTTTTCCAAACACCTCTTGCAAACCAGTTCCAAAGACTTCTGAACCATGTAATCAGGTATAGTTACAGCAGTAACACTACTCTCAGTAACAACTTCCAGTGTTAGTCAGCTTCCTATCTCTGTGACAAAATATTTCACATAAACAATTTAAAAGAATTATTTTGGCTATGGTTTTAGAAGTTTCACCACCATGATCAGCTGGTTCCATTGCTCTCAGGCCTATGATGAAGCAGAACATCATGGTGGAGAGGGCATGGTGGAACAAAGTTGCTCACCTCATGATAGCCAGAAAGCTGAGTATGCAAAGAGGCAGAGGGGGACAAGACACAAAGTTCAAGGGCATGCCCCCAGTGACCTACTTCCTCTAGCTAGGCCCTACCTCCTTCAGTTTCCATCACCTCCCAGTAGTCTATTCAATTATGAGTCCATCGATGGATTAATTAATCCATTGATGAGATGATTAATCCATTAATGAGATGACAGTCCTCATGATCCAATCACTCCCTATAAGTCCATCAGCTGGTCTTTAGAATATGGCCTTTAGAGGACATTTTAGAATCAAACCATTACAGGGTACATTTGATAATGCTACCATACCACATGACATGATGTAATATATGGGCTAGTGTGTGCCATTAGCATGAGTTCTTGAACAATTTCAGAAATTTCTATGGACAAGGAGAGGACTCCCTAACTCTGCCCGACTGCATGCTTTGTGAGACAGAGTAGTCTGCCCCTTATCTTCAGGAATATTCTTAATACCCCCAGTGGACACGGGAAACAATTGATAGTACCTATAATATACCTATGATAAGGTTTAAGTTATAAATTAAGCATAGTAAGAGAGTAACAACAGTAACTAAAAGAAAATACAGTAATCATAACCGTGTACTGCAATAAAAGTTATTTAAAATTTATAAATTTACTCATGGAATTTTCCATTTAATATTTCCATTCACTATTAATTGTAGGTAACTGAATCCATCAAAAGCAAAACTGCAGGTAAGAGGAGACTGCTGTAGGATGCAACACATTTAATTTTATACTGCCTTGGTCTTTGTTCAAGCCAGCAACACACTTTCCTATTAAGTACTGCTGCACAGTGTTAGGCCATGTACTAGTTGATTTGCAAGAATTTACAAGCACCATCTCCTAACTGGCCTCCTCATTCCAATTCATCCAATATGATGCCAGGTAAACTTTCCCAAAGCACATTAGCCCTGCCTGTGTCATCCCTCTGCTTTTAAGCTTCTCTCACCCTTATCATTTCTCTTATACAGTAAATTCAAACTTCCTTAGTCTGGTTTACAAGGTATGCTGTGTTCTGGTTCCAATAAATTTTTTAGCCCTTTTCCCCTTACTAGCCTTCAGAGACCTTGTATTCTAGGCAAAATAAACTGCCTAAGCATCCCTACAGCATAATTTCATATTAACATTTTTAATAATATCATTAATCATTCTAAAATCTAAAACATAGTTTCCTCACAGCATACAAACTCAAGTCTGTTCTTGAAATAGGTTAATGTAGTTCCTTATACTGATCTCTATCTAGAATGTTCTTTCCCTGTCATTCCACATAATCAAATTGTTCAAGTAAGTCACATTACAATTTGATAACTGACAAATGAGTACTCAATATGAAGCCAAGCATTCATACCAGATCTCTCTCTCTCTCTCTCTCTCTCTTTTCCTATCTGACTCCATACTTCATCTGCCCTTGGTCTTTCCCCTCTAGCCTATCCATTGTGTAACGTGTCAGGAGTTTCACACAGGCAAACAAATCAGTAACAAGAATAGCTCAAGGGAATAATAATCCTTGCTCTTGAAATTTGCATAAATGAAAAACATTTTGTGACTAGGCAATTAAATCAGATGTGTGTTATCTGGTGTTATGGTTTAGAGCCAAAGGCTTGGTTCCCAGCTGGTGACGCTACTTTGGGAAGTTCTGGAAACTCTAGGAGGTGGCACCTAGCTGGAGAAAGTAGGACATTTGAGAGGGGAGGCTTTTTTTAGGGGGGTGGGGAGGGTATCTTGTCCTAGGCACTCTTCTCTCTCTCTGCTTTCTGACTGCCATGAGGTGAGTAACCTCTTTCACATGCTCCAACTCATGAGGTTTTGCCTTTCCACAAATCCAGGATCAACATATCCATGGACTGAAACCTCTTAAACCATGAGCTAAAACAAATCTTCCCCCCCCCTTAAATTATTTATTGTCAAGTATTTTGTCCCAAAAATTGAATAACACATCTGAGTACAAGCCTTCACCTATGAGAATGTGCCCACCAGTTTGTGATCATCCACCAATTATACAAACTGATCCAAAATCAGCTTCTAGGCAAAATGGTCCTTTAAAAGGATAGTGGTGTTTGGGTCAGCGAGCTCCTTGCTTAGTAACTTTTCTCTACCATTGCCTCTCGACTGACTAGCTTCAGTAGGGTGGCAAGCACACCCAGCCTTTGTGCTGTAACCAATACAAGTCTTATGCAAAGCTTCCTTCCATCCCTCCTCACTCTAGCAATTTCTATCCTTTTCTGAACTCACAAAATGTTTTCGTTATACCTCTTGTGTTAGATTTTTATCACTGTGACAAAATACCTAACAGAATCAACTCGATGAAGAAAGGCCCCTTTGGGGGATATTTAAAATCCAGTCCTTAACACCTTTTATGTAGCTCATGGGTTTCTTTTTTGTTTCATTTAATGTAAATGACATATAATCCAAACGATCAAAATCTCTGGAATAACCAGCATTCAGTCTTAGTCCTATTATGTGTACCCAGTACCTAATACACAGCCTATGTGCACAATAAAAGTTCCCTTAATGAATCAGGACAAAGCTAGTGTGAGAATCACAAACACCTACTAGCGGAAACTGACATCCAAAGCCGGATGGGGAGCGGAGAAGTTACATGGAATGAGGTCCTAGATTGGTCAGGTACTGTGCTGAGCACAGCTTCATCCTTTTTTTCATACTAGGGTTTTCCAAAACCCTATGAAGTATGTATGAATGAGATGAGGAATTGGGATGAGGGAAGTCACGAATTATACAGAGATCACAACTAAGTCTGCTGGCATTTTTTCCAATCCTTCTAATTTATTACTCCGACACACACCAAGAGTAAAAACGTTCTAGGATAAAACGCAACCCCAACCCCACCAACCCTCTGTCAGATCCACCTGCAGTAGGCCCAGTTCGGGGCGAAGCGGAGCGGCTTATTTATAGAAGTACAGGCCCCGCCCCTGCGTTTTCGTTACGTCATCACGCAAAGCCGAGACGGCGTGGCCACGTCCTTTAAATATGGCTTCCCGGGCGTTGCGTGAGTGTGAGTGGGGCGGAGCGTGTGTGGCGTGGTCGCTGTGGTGGGGCCCCGAGCCGATGCGGACCATGAGGTGGGCGGAAAGGCGGCTACTCAGCCCCGACGCCCGGGAGCGAGCTGCCCTGCGGCGGGCGCCTCGTGGGAACGGGAGGAGGAAACATGGCGGCTCCCGCTTCTGACGCGGCTCCTTTCCCGGCTTTGCTCACTCTTCTACCTGCTTTCCTGGAACTTTCGTCTCTTTCCTTCAGCCGTTCCCTTTACCTTCCTCGGCCCCCCACTCTCCCAGCCCCATAAGGGGTCAAAGTGTAAGAGATGGATTAAATGGGAGCAGGTTAGGCCCTCCAGGAGTGTGAAGAAACTGGTTCCTAAATCTGTTACTTTCTCACGTGTCACTTTATCAGCCCGCCTGGGTGACAGGGAAAGCACCGAACATGGAGAGATTTTTAGTCCTGATTATATCTCCCTGTGAACCTGTGCGTTGTCACTTAAGTTGCCTGGACCTGAGTCTCATCAAATGTAAGGTTGTTTTGGAAAGGTCTAAGATCCTGAGATCCAGTTTTTCCCATGCATCATGTGCCAGAATGTGCCTCATAACGGAATATGCTTGGGAAAACGCAAGCAAGATTTATTTTAACAGTGAGGGACTGGGGTAGATTTGAGACATGCATCTCCCTGCCATGAAGTGATGCAGTATTTAAATAATGAGCGCATAATTCTGTTTTGTCTCCTACTAACTATGAATGTCCTAAGAGTGACACTTCTTGCATAAATTAAATGGAAAAAGAGGCTTCCTACATCAATGCTGCTCTGCTACAGAGAACCTTGAGAACATTCATCTGTCTTCCTATTCTGTTTTAGGTGCCAAGTCGGTTGGAGGTAAACTTGAAGCAAAGGTCCTTTCTCACCTGAGTTAATAGCACCTCACCTAGCCAGTCCCTTGCTTTTGATCTTGACTTTCTGTTTTTCCTCAGTTGAGTGTAGATTCTCAGGGATCCTGCCTCTCTTGGAGCCTTTGCTGCCTGGCAGCAGAATTGTGGGCTAGAGTGAAGTAGAAATCTAGGAAGATGAGCTCCAGCATGACCATGAGTGAACCAAGGCTGAACTGGTGAGTTCTGTCACTTCCTAATGCAGGGAAGAGGAGTGAAACAGGGCTGGTGGTTGATACAGGAAAGGAGGGTTTATGGCCTGCAGAGGTTTGGAAGAAACAAGACAAAAGTTCAGGGTCTTGGAATTTACCCTGTTTTCATCTGAACAACATATTAAACACTTAAAAATGTTTTAACTAACTGACTTGCACTTCTAAGTGACAAGTCAATATTCAGTTGTTACTAGGCATAATTTGTCTTGTGTTAATGGTTGACCTCTTGTAAAGGAGAGATGCTGGAATTTGCTTGTGTCCAAAACTTTTGCCCATTTCCATACAGGCAATAAAAAGACCACACTTCAGTTGGGCATGGAGGTGTACATCTGTAATCCCAGTACTGGGAAGGCTGAGGCAGGAGGGTAGAGAGTTCAAACCCAGCCTGAGATATATATGGGACCCTGTCTTTAATTAAAAAAAAAAAAAAGAATTTTTTTTGTTGTGTTAGAATCTATATTAAATGATAATACAAATCCATAGATTGTACTGTATTTTAGAAGTGTGTGAGAACAAATACATAACCAAGTTAAGTAATATAATGGTTTGTCAGCATCTAATACACATTGCTGCTTTAGATCATTTTAACACACATTTACTGAGCCAGCCAAGGAGGATATGAAGGTCACAGAGAGGCTACAAATTATTTTTTGAATAGTACCTAATTCAAAGAGTATTAAACCAGTATGTTCAGTAATACATGTTTATTGTAAGCTACTCTCCTCTGTCTCCAAGGGAGTTCACCGTCTCTGAAGCTCCTTGTTTTAAAATGACCTCTGGAAACCTAAGAATTTAATAAAATGTTACGGATGCAATACCGTGACAGAGTAATGAACTTTACACTGGTCCACAGCAAATAAAGGCTAATTTTACATTAATACCTTAATATGTGCCTTTAAAACAGAAAGAAATGAATATGGTGGAAATATGCTAAGATGTCCCATTTGGAAATGGGACAGGCAAAAGCTGGATTTGATTAGTGTGTTCAGTTATAGGTTTTAAGAGACATTCACATTTGTGTATCTTTCCAGTGCTATGAAGTATGTGTTCATATGCTGTGCAGATACTCTTACATATCACTGGCATTGTGAAACCTTTGCCCACTATTAAAAAGGAATTCTCTTTTTCCACAGAATTCACTAATCACTGTCCAGTGATTATGGTTCTCAGTGTTTTAGTTTTTTCACTTTGGCAGCATTGATTATATGTTAGTCTTAATTAATGACGATATTATAAAAATTGTATATCACTTTAGAGGTGATTTTAACAAGGGCACACCATTTATGTCATTTAACAAAGTTAAACCAATTTAACAAAAATAGGTAGGCTATTTGGTCTTTTGTCCTGGCACAATAATGCAGGAAACAAAAATAAGCTGAGAAACATTTTCTGTGGCAAACATCTTAAGTCTCTCTGACATTTATTTAATTGGGTAGTATAGGAAAAGCATTTCATAATCAGCATGAACTTAAAGCTCTCCAAGAAGTAAACCTTGTAAGCACGTAGATCTGTATGTGAAATCAAACATTAAGAACTGTCTGTCTAGGAAAGATGGGTAGAGAGTATGTGGCCATAAATTACAAGTGTACCATTATGCTTCTTTGTCTAACATGAGATTTGGAATTGTCAAAGTAAGTAAATCACTTTGTTTCACAGGGATCTTTCCCCAAAAAATGGCCTGAAGACATTTTTCTCTCAAGAAAATTATAAAGCTCATTCCATGGCTCCAAGTTTAAGAGAACTATTTATTTTATCTAACAGGTAATCTTTATTTTTTGGTTATTTTTATGTTTAACTGTTGTTTTCTAATAGTTGAAGTTTTATATCTATTTCCACAATTAATCATTCCATTTATGGAAATGTGAGGAATAGAAGAAAAGTACTATTAACACTTTATTACTTTTTTCCCTACAAGAACATGTACTTATATAGAAACACATACAAAATGGAATCGTAACTATAAATACTACAAAATCCTATAAAAGTGTTTTACAGGTTGCTTTTTTTCATTAAAATCAACATTTTATATTTCCTTCCATGCCCCTGTATGTACAGCCCAATTTTCTTTCCCACCGCCACCCCAGTCTTCATAATGCCTGCATCATACTTTATTAGTGATATACTTTTAATACATTTAGCTAGTCCTGTGTTGCAGAATGTTTTTGTTGTTGTTGTTGTACTGCTGGGGATTGAGCCCAAGGACTCTTGCATGCTAGGCAGGTGCTATACCACTGAGGTACATTCTAGCCCCCTTTTTAATTATAAATATATTGGTAATTTTTTGTAATTCTATAAGGTAAATTCATAGAAATTGTTTAGTCAGACAGTATATATATTTTATATTTTAGTTAATGCTGCCAAATTGTCAAAGAATTTTTTTCCTCTCTTGTATTAAAATGACCTGTTTGGTGATAACTTTCACTTCTTATTGCTTTACCTGCCTGTAGCAGCTCTTGCCTTTCATTCCTTTTTTTTTTTTATGGGTGGGGATATGGGGTTTGAACTCAGGGCCTAGGCCTAGCTAGAGGCACTCCACTAACCCCATCAACCTTTTTTTGTGATGGTTTTTTTTCTAGATAGGATCTCACAAACTATTTGCCTGGCTTCCAACCTAATCCTCCTGATCTCTGCCTCCTGAGTAGCCATGTGAGCTACCAGAGCCCAGCACTCTTTCCTTTTTCATTGGCTGATCCTACTGTATTGTGGATTAATCTGGAAACCAGCAGATGGGGAATTAGGGAGCTCCTCTAAGAGAGTTCATATTTACTTTCATCCTTTTATCTTTTACAATGGAGGAAGTATCTCTCCCTATCTTTCCCTGCCTTCTTAGTGCTCCTGTTATTCCTGTGTCTTTGTTTTTTTCCTATTTTAAATTATTTCAATCAATATTTGAATGTGCTCAAATTTTTCCTGTTTTAATAATTACTGAACTCTCCATTCTCTTATAGTCTTACCTCTTCTGTCATTTTTATGTATACTTCTTTAGGGACGTGTATATGTTTGCTGGGAGGAGGTAAGGAACAGAAAAGCTGTAGGGCATAAAGAAAAGAAAATAATAAGGGTCCCTCCCTATCAATAATTACTTTAAATGCACAAAACAACTTATTCATGTAATTTACCTTCTAATGTATAAAAAAGAAGAAACAAGGCATTCATATCATGTATTTCTAGACTTTTGATTATAGTAAGGAATGATTTTTCAGGCTTTATTATTAATTTCCAACTGGTTAAAAAAAGAATTTAAGATTTTTGTTATTCTTAATTTTTTACTTTTGTGTTCTTTTACATGTTGGAAAAATATTAATACCTTTAATTATGCTGCTTTCAAAACTATGAGGTTTTTATTCAACCCTTATTCCACCACAAAAATGCTTTTTACTCTTAATTTCAGCATTAAAAGCTTTCCTTTGACTCTGTACTCCATACACATTTATAAAATGGAAGTACCACTAGAATAGTGTTTTTACACATAAATAAATAAAGTTGGTATAGTCTTACTTTTCTGGAAAGCATAAAATTTATATTCATTTACAATATTTGAAAAGTTTGCCTAAGAATAAAGGAGAAAATTAAAGTGTCCTGTGAACCATTCATATAGAAATACCACTATAAACATTGCCTTTATTTAAAATTGAAGATTCTTATTTCAGGTATTTATGATTCGGTTTTTGAGCCAGCAAGGGAGAAAGTGGATTTAAATAGGAAAAAAAATGAAGTTTTAACCTATTCATTATAGATCATATGCAAAGATTCAGGTAGACTTGAGATGGAGCCCAGAATTACCATTCCCAAATGCTGCTTTTAAAGCAGCTACCAAGTCAGTAGGCTTTAAGTATGGAAACTAACAGTTTGGGATCTGGCTTCCCCCTCCCCCCACAGGAACTTTAAATAAAAAGGAGAAAGGGTAGTTGACAAAATGAAGGGAGGAAACTTCAAACTATCAAGTGAAATAAAATCTAATGCTATAAATGAGGATAGAGAAACCCTGTCAGATGCTTTGGGTTTGTAGTGATGAAGATTTTGGCAGCACTGCACTTGGAAATGATCTTGATGTGCTGCTATTTCATTCTTTGCTGAATGTAGCCAATTTAAACTGCTAGATTTCTTGACATTCCTACTCTGGCACGTCTGAGTCAGCATCTTGTTGCTGCAGAAGCTTAATTAAATTTGCCAGTTTGTGCCACAAGGACAGACATGTTCTCATATTCAGAGAGACAGCTGTGAAGCAGTATTGTTAAGAGTTGCGGACACAATACTGTTAGGTTTGAATAGCTCTCAAGACATTTTCTAGTGAGAAATCAATTTGCTGTAATACATTTCTCCCAAGATCAGCAGTTAATATTCATTTTGTTAACCTAAAATGAGCTTATTTTTATAGTTATTGGAGAAACTTTAGTAGTTAAGTATGTCTTCTTTCACATTGTTTTCAGAGTCAATCTAGCATCCTGATTGTAATTTCCAAAATTCTTTTGCCATTAGCTAATCAGCCTCATTTGATTAGTTTTTTTTTCATAGTTTAAATTTAAGAGAGTAGTTTTGAATGTTTCACTTTATTTGGGAAGCCTAAATCTTTTTCTAAAATAATATTTTCAAATTTTGTAAATTTTACCATACTTACTGTAGTATTCAAAAGTTGATTTAAAACAAATTAGTGTTAGCTTGGGGTAAGGCTTAACTCACCCTTTCTGTAGACACATGTGTAAATTAGTAATTCCCAACCTTCTCAGGCTAAAACCCTCCTATTTCTTACAGGAGTGTTTATATTTGTAAGAAATAAGATACCTCCTTTACTAGCCTGAAATGAAATTAATAGTTTATAATTACCACAGATGTAATCTTAGTAATAGATTATATAATAAAAATAATAAATAAATATAGAATTGTGAAATAAAAGGAAAATAATTTATATTATACTATGTATTTTAATATGTAAATACATAGACACTACTGCACTGGAAGATACAATGAGATAGTGAGATGTACCAGTTATGGCTGGTGTAGTTCAGTGGTGGAGAACAGGCTTATTGTGTATGAGGCCCATGGGTTCAATCCCCAGTGCCAAGGGGGGGAAAAACAGAGTAAGGTTGTATTTAAGAGAAGTATCATGAAAAAATGGGAGAAAATAAAACATGGCATAAGGTTCAGTTATAGCAGACCAGGACTTTTTTTCCCTCAAATTACTTAGAGCTAATGAACAGAAATATTTTTATATAAGAGGAAAGAGACATTTGAAAGTTACACAGGACAGTGCAATACATTATTATAAGCACCCAGTATTCCTTACCTTTGAATTCCTTTGTCCCCCGTCCCTTTTGTGATGACTCAGATTTACTTACAGACTTCCAACATGCCCTGAAGAAACTAACACTGTCATAATTCAAAACTGCTCCCTTCCCTTTCTCCCTCTTGATCCCTGATCTGGATGTCTGTGAGGATTCTTCTTAGTCACTTATTTGGTATGTTCGGTTTAGAAACTAACATCTTCATAGTCACATTGAATTGATCACATATTTACTTTTCTTCTCCATTCCCTTATGTAAGCCACTTGATCTTAAGTCATAGGGACAGCACTGTACTGTGGTTGTATCTCTCGTACCTGGCAGAGGCTAGTGATTGCAAATATCAATAAATATTAAGGAAAGTGGAAGTCGTGACTGGCATTTCATAAACAAGTCTGGGTAGCGGGTTCTGTAGCTATGCACTACTTTCTGTTCAGGTGTACTTCATTATAGATGTGCCAGAATTTTTCTTTTGCATTCATAAAAAACATTGAGACATTTCCATGAACTTAGCTATGTATGTGCCTAGTAGAGGATTGTAAACTTTCCTAAAAACACTGCTGCTTCCATAAAATATGGAGCACAGTTGTTCGAATTTTCTTTTTAATTCTTAGGATAAACAGAGAAAACCAGAAAGTTTAGAATCTCAGTGAATTCATTAACTTCAAGTTTGTGACCTAATTGTATCCTTCTTAATGACTTTTGTTTACCATATTAACTGATGTGTCCTACTGAAGGATTTGCACATTGAAAAACAACTAGTATTGTAGTAAGATGTGAATATGAATAAAATTGGCAAGGATAACTTTCCCCTCTTAATAAAGGAGGAAAAAACCTTCCAAATTGAATAGTGAGCTTAAGTGTTCCTTTTCCTCTCCATCAGGTAGCTAAAGGTAGACTTGACATGGGATCCTGTCCTGCAGAATACTTAATCTTAGCTGAATAACTAAACCTCAAAATGCAGGTGGCAGAGTTAGATAATAATTCAGAATTCACTCTGTTAATCATGCTATATTCTCCCTTTTGATTGAAAATCATGAAGTTCCATGACTGTAATCTTCATGTGAAAAGCACATATTTGTAAATTGTATTTTTTTCCAGACGTATAGGAGAAAATCTGAACGCCTCAGCAAGTTCTGTAGAAAATGAGCCAGCAGTTAGTTCAGCAACTCAAGCAAAGGAAAAAGTTGGAATGGTTCTTCTTCCAAAGCCGAGAGTTCCTTATCCTCGCTTCTCTCGTTTCTCACAGAGAGAGCAGAGGACTTACGTGGACTTGTTGGTTAAATATGCAAAGATGCCAGCAAATGCTAAATCTGTTGGAATAAATAAAAATGAATATTTGCAGTATTTGGTATGTATTCAGTAAAAAATATTAAAAGTCAGGAAATATTTTAAATTTTATTTTAGCTATACTCATTTACAGAAATAGAAGAGTAAGGAGTTTAATTGGTACTTTAATGTTTTTGTTTGTTCTATTGTATATAGTTAAGCCATTTTGCTCTACTTCTGAGCATCTCTCTCAGGTTCATCTCACATACTAACAATAAAACTTTACACAACTTATTGGTTCAATTTTAAGTTATTGTTTAATTATTACTTTAAATAGTTTCCAAATTCCCAGTTATATTTATGATGCTGTGCTTAACATCTTTTTAGCAAAGTAATCTTTACTTATATCTATGATTATTTCCTTAAGACAGATTCTTAAAAATAAAATTGCCAGATCAAAGAATATGAATTTCAACGTACAGTTAACCATTGGGTAAATTGTTCTGCAAAAAGTTTAAACTAATTTGTACCACTCACGTATGAAAGTTCACTTGCTTGTTTGTTTTGCAGCACTGGGGTTTGAACTCAGGGCCTTATGTTTGATAGGCAAGTGCTTCTTTTGAGCCTTGAGCCGTACCTCCAGCCCCAAAGTTTTTTTGTTGTTGTTTTTGTTTTTTTAAAAAACTATCTTCCCCTAATACTGGATATTGCTGTTTTTGCCTCTAATTGGATATGGGGATAATGATGATTTCTTTTTTTTTAAACTTAATTTAACTTGTATTGATCACTAATAAAATAAGCATCTTCTGTGCATCTGTAAACCATTTTTACTTCTTTTGCCTATTTATATTGTTTGCTCATTTTTCTATTGGAGCGTTTTTTTTTTTTTTTTTTTTCTGGTGGTGGTGGTTTTGGGGCTTGGGACTCGGGGCTTTCCATTTGGTGGACAGGTGCTCTACTGCTTATACCATGCTTCCAATCCTTTTTTCTCTGGTTATTTTTGAGATTGGGTCTCGTTTTTTTGCCCAGGCTGACCTAGACTATGCTCCTCCTGTTTTGAGCTTCCTGTTATAGCTGGAATGAAGGTGCATGCCACCATACCCTGTTTTTTCCATTGAGATGGTGCTTCGATAACCTCTCTCTCTCCAGTCTCTGGTGATCCTCCCAGTCTCAGTTTCTGGCAGGCCCTGCAATAATATCCAGCTATTGGTTTAGATGGAGCCTCATGAAAATTTTGCCTTGGCTGGCCTCAAACTATGATCTTCCAGATCTTAGCCTCCCAAGTAACTAAATTACAGATGTAAACTACCACGTTCATAATCATTTTTTATTTTTTTCCCCCTGCAGTGCTGGGGATCAAAACCAGAGCCTTGTGCATGCTAAGCCAATACTAAGATTGTGAATTTCTAAGAATGTATTATAGTACATTTAATCATTTGCTTTTCTATTTTGTAGAGTTTTTAAAGTTTTTTTGTTTGTTTCTTTGTTTTTATGGGTTTCTTTGTGCTGGGGTTTAAACCCAGAACCTTACACCTGCTAAGCCCACACTCTACCACTAAGCTGTGTTCCCCAGCCCTGATAACAGAAGTTTATCATTATTCATATAATAATTTTTATTAAATTTTTATTTGTGGTTTCTGCTTTGAACTTTATTCTTTAAGCCCAAATTATTAGAACAGTGATTGAGAACTGATTTTTTGAAAAATAAAGTTCTTTATTCCATGCCATGTCTACTTTTTTAAAATCAGGATATGAAAAAACATGTGAATGAAGAAGTTACTGAATTCCTAAAGTTTTTGCAGAATTCTGCAAAGAAATGTGCTCAGGATTATAATATGCTTTCTGATGATGCCCGTCTCTTCACAGAGGTAAAAAAACAACAAAAATGTGCAGCATTCTGAAATGTGTGGTGATCTCATCCAAAACATAGGAAATGGTCAGTTTTGTCAGTTTAGAGAATAGGTTTTACGTAGGCCTTGTATTTTTAATGTTCTGGATTAATAGAAATGCCAGCATCTCAAGGTCACATACTGTAGCATATTTATGAAGGTGTGTGTTTGTATCTTTAATTATCCAACTACACAAAGCAATTCCTCTTCATTCATGAACAGTATATTCTAAAACCCTCTGGGTGCCTGAAGATGTATGTAGTACTGGATCCTGTAGAAACTGTGTTTTTCCTCTACATACATAGCCATGGTAAAGTTTATAAATTAGGTACACTAAGAGATTAACAACAATAACTGAAAATAACATAGAACAATTATAATGATGTACTGTAATAAAATGTAGGTGTATTTGGTGTCTTTTTTTGATCAAAATATCCCTCTGTATTCACCATCCTTTTGCCTGATGTGAGGTGATACAGTGCCTACAGGATGAGAGAAATTGAGGTGTATGATGTAGGTGTTACAATGGTGCACGAGGCTGTTGACTTACTTGGGCATAGGCACTGCAGAGCTACAGCAGTCCATCTGATAACTGAGATGTCTTCTAAGTGACCAACTGGTTGCAGCATATGCAGTGTGGATGTGCTGGACAAAGGAATTTTTTCCATGCTGAGCAGAATAGGCCGGATGTTACAAGATTCCTATCATGCTACTCAAAGCAGTGCACGGTGTAAAGCCTATTATACTTATTTCTGGAATTTTCCATTTAATATTTTTAGTTCTTGGTTGACAGCAGGTCGCTGAAACTGAAACATGAAACAATAGGTAAAGAAGGACACTACTATAGATAATGTATATCAGAGTACAGGTGTAAAACTCTTAGATACTCCTTTCACTTTCTCTTACATAAATAATAAATTAAGTGAAATTCAGTTAAAAGCACTGTAACATCCAGTGCAAATTTACCAAGAATGATTTGCCAATAAATATCTAACTAGAATAGTCCTTGTTACTTAATTCTTATGTATTGCTTTGCTTTGCATGTTCACATTCTTGTAATGACTACCACAGGAGGGGAAGGTTAACTAGTATTACAAATAAGGAGCAAAGATATTATACAGGTAGGGGTTTTTAGTGGAGCGTTTTTATAACCAACTTTTCCATATTAGCCCACATCTGTATTAGTTTTGAGCAATATCCTAGGTGTGGATGGAGGGAGAAAATGTTAAAGATAGTGGAGAGTAGGGACTGCAAAAAGGATATGAAAGTATAAATGAAGAGATATCCTGGAGTAAAATTACTGATTTACAATGAGACATTTTACAAATATCTGAAAGGAGAGGGAATATAGATAAAAAGATTTGCTTACTGCTAAGAGCTTTTGTGATTAAAAATGTATTCTAAAAGGTTCAGACAGTCTTCATTGACAGAAGAAAAATATGTATCTCATAAGATAATATATGTTTTAATTATAAACACTTCCCCCACCAATAGCCATTGTCTCTCTGAGTTATTTACATGTTATCACAATTGACATATATGTTTCTTGGGTAAAGCTGTGAGGGTTATTTCTTTTCCAATAAGTCATTAATATTTGTAAAACTGGAGAAGAAAATACTGAATACTTCATCATATGAATTAGTTACAGTATTTCATTTATTTTTAGGTTATAGATTAGAATGACATGTAAGAACACTACTTCATTAATTGTACTTGGGAATCCTTTTAGAGTATTAAACTTATTTATTTCTAATCATTCATGTAATTGCTTTCATTGCAGTACATTAAAATATGTGTCTTCTCTAACTTTAAATTTTAATAAGACTGCTAATTTTAGTATGACTCAATATAAGTATTTTAGGAAATTAGGTTAAAAATTTGTTATGAAAGCTAAGATTAAATAAAATAAGGAATATACAATGCTTGTGGATTGTTGGAAGCCTAATTAATGAAATGGCTCTAACTTTTGCAGTGTATGATTCTGTAGTCACATGTCACTAGCATGTTTTTGTTGCCTTGTCAGAGAAATATAATACAAATAAATTTTTATTAATTTTTATTTTCTAGCAAATTTTAAGAGCTTGCATTGAACAAGTAAAAAAGTATCCAGAATTTTATACACTCCATGAAGTCACCAGCTTAATGGGATTTTTCCCATTCAGAATAGAGATGGGATTAAAGTTAGAAAAGACTCTTCTTGTACTGGTAAGAATTTTTGGTCTGAAACATCATCTCTATTTCATGTAGATATTGTGTTTAAATTTTGAGCAATAATGAGATAAATTTTTGAGTATGTAACACAATCTGTGTTTATTTTATGGATCCAAATACCTGATGTTTTAAAAATAGCTCTGCTAACTTTCCCATTGTCTTTAATGCTCCTGAATGCAAGCAGGAAGCTCTTTAAAGGAAATTTGTTCACAAACATACTAGAAATAAGTGTGTGGAGAGAGTATTTTTAGAGTTTCCACTATTCCCTCCTATCATTGGTTCTCTTTAAAAGAGAAAATGGAATTTAAAGTGGCAGAAAAATTGCATGAAACCCTTCTCTTGCACCTTTTAAAAAATACCAAAAACAAAAAACATAGGTGGTGCTTGTCAAGCAATAACATGAATAAATGTCTTGGCTTAAAGAGGTTCTAAATTTGACATTTGAATTTCCTGTGATGAAAGATACTGTTCTTAGGGAAAAAAATATGTCAGAATTTTTACAATAACACATGCAATTTTTCCGTATTTAGGGAAATGTTAAATTTGTGAAAACAGTATTTCCCTCAATGCCTGCAAAATTGCAGCTCTCAAAAGATGACATGTCTTCCGTTGAAATGCCAAAACAAACAGCTGAAGCTATGCATTATGTAAGTAGCAAGGTGGCTTTGGGTATTCCTCAATAATCTGTACCTCACGAAAGACACATAGCCTGTTTGTTCTAATGTCTCTTGCATAGCTTTCTTTCTCCTCTTCATTACTTTATCAAAGAAATTTACAATTTCTAAATAATAACTAAAAGCTTATTTCTTGTTTTTCAGGATATTAGTAAAGATCCAAATGCAGAGAAGCTTGTTTCAAGATATCATCCTCAGATAGCTCTAACTAGTCAGTCATTATTCACCTTATTAAATAATCATGGACCAAGCTACAAGGAACAATGGGAAATTCCAGTGTGTGTTCAAGTAATACCTGTTGCAGGTTTGTGATTTCCTGTGTCAAGTAATGCTCTCAAAAGAGAGGTTGAAACTATTCAATTTCAGCTGTCTAAACATAAATGGTCATTTGTTAAACACAAAGTTAAATGTTGACTTAAAGCAAATATAAATTGACAGCTTTTTGTCAGAACTTTTTTGAATATAAAGCTACTATAAAATAGATTCCTAAATGAAGTTTTAAGTCTATAGTATGTGTAGTCATATTGGGTGACTTAGTGTAACTTGGTGTGACCAGAGATGAAATGGTGAGGTTCTGATGCCTTTCACTGGAATGAAGGAATGCAGTATTTTATTAGATGACCTGCAGCGAGTAAATTTCCAGTATTTAACTTCCTTGGAAATGAGAGTAAATGTAGGTTTATATTTAGCAGGATAGTCTCAAAATCTTTTGACAATAAAATTAATATTTGTATATTAGTTTCTCTACTCAAAAGATTATCTACCCCTTTTTGTTCTGGTTTATATTTAACAATTTTATATATCTTCCTGATTAATATTATTAAATATAACAAATACAATAAATCAAGGACTATGTCTAATTAAACAAAACTACAAATTAGAATTAAACGTACTCTTTATGGTAAAAATTTCATCACTTGCATGTTCTTGAAAGAACTGGGTAATAGTAACAGTAAGAGTACACCAATAAAAACCTCCCAAAACCCTTTTTAAACATTGTGAGAAAAGAGACCATATTTCCCTTGCCCATTAGTTCTCTTCTCTTTGAGTCTCTAAGGAACTTTAAAATCTTCTAGTCCAAGAGTGGCAGATACATGAGTTATGTGCTCCCATCCCCCTACCCTATGTCTCTTTGTTCAGTAATCCTTCTGTCATGCACCTGGTTTTGTTTTTTGTTGGTTTGTTTATTTTTGTTTTGTTTTATTTTTAAAATAATACTACTAGAAAACAGTCATGGTGGTGTGTGCTTGTAAATTCTAGCTACTCTGGAGATAGAGGCAGGAGGATCACAAATTCAAGGGCAGCCTGGGTAAAGTTAGCAAGACCCTGTCTCAGAAACAAATACAAACAAGAGGCTGGGGATGTGCAGTGCACTGGTAGAGCCCTTGCCTAGCATGCACAAGGCCCTGGGTTCAATCATGAGGACTGCCAAACAAAGCAAAAGCAGCTACTAGATACTAATAACCCCTTTGTTTATGTTCTGTTTTAAGGTTCCAAGCCAGTTAAAGTAATTTATATTAACTCACCACTTCCCCAAAAGCAGATGACAATGAGAGAAAGAAATCAAATCTTCCATGAAGTTCCATTAAAATTTATGATGTCTAAAAACACATCTGTTCCAGTCTCTGCAGTATTTATGGACAAACCTGAGGAGTGTGTATCTGAAATGGACGTATGTAATCCCTTTTAATTTTTCCCTCCCTTAAGAGAAGGTCCTTGTTTATCTTTTTGAAGCCCAGAGTGTATTACAAGTCTTTATGACACACGCATCAAAACACTACATGGCACACCATTAATGTTACACTTTTTAGGTTTTTATGACTCACCAAAATAAAAATTTAAAAAGTAGGGAGATGATCTGAATAGACATTTCTCAAAATGTTCAGCATCATTAATCATTAGGAAACGTCAATCAGAACCACAGTGAGATACCATCTCTCCTGGTTAGAATGGATACAATCAAAAAGATAAAAAATGACAAATGCTGGTAAGGATGTAGAGAAAGGAGAACTCTTGCACATTGTTGTTGAGAATGTAAATTAGTATCGCCCCTGTGGAAAACAATATGGAGGTTCCTCAAAAAGTTAAAAACAGGAGTACCATGTGATCAGCAATCCCACTTCTGGATATACATATTTAAAAGAAATAAATGAAAACAATGTATCAAGGAGGTACCTGCACTTCCATGTTGACTTCAGCATTATTCACAATAGTCAAAATAAGGACTCACCCAGTGTGTCCAGTAATGGGTGAATGGATAAAGAAAATGTGGTATAGAAATACATTGGAATACTGGTCCGCCTTTTGAAAGAAAAAAATCCTTATTAGCAGCAACATGGATAAACCTGGAGATCATATGCTAAGTGACATAAGCCAGACTCATATACACAAACGCATGATTTCACTTAAATGTAGAATCTAAAAAATCTGAGCTCATGGAAGCAGAAATCAGAATAGTGGTTTCCAGAGACCAAGGAGGGTAGAGGAGAAGGGGAGATGGGGAGAAATTGGTTAACAGATACAAAGTCACAGCAAATTAAGAGAAATAAGTTCTGGTGTTCTGTTGTACAGAAAAGTGATTACAGTTAACAGCATTATATAATTCAGAAAAGCAGGAAGAGAGGAGTTTGAATGTTCTCATCACAAAGACATGAGTGCTTGAGATGGGCAGGATAACCTTCAGATCCTGAGTTGATCAGTACATAATGCATAAGTGTACCAACACATGACACTGTACTCCATAAAGATGAAGAGTTGTTACCTGTCCAAAAAAAAAAAGTCTTGCTTCATAGAGATTACACGTGTCATCTTCTAAGTATATGTTGCAGAACTGTAAAATAATTTATTTTACAAAGACTCGTTCAAATGGACTCCAAATCTCAAAACCAAATTCTTCTTCTACATAGTTAAATGATTTACAGAGGTCACAGATGAGACAAAATAGATAGAAGTATTCTTAAACTTGGAATTTTAGGCATATAAAAACAAATGTAAATTATTCAAAACTATTATTACTTGTTTGTACAAATATTCATTGTGTTTACATGATACTAGGTGAACATGCACAGCTTACGTCTATAGGTCAGAACCTTCAATCCTCAAGTCCAGATGAATGTGAAGGTACTTTGACATAAACTCTTTGTTTATCTTGCTCATCTGTAAGATGGGCATCATGTTAACTAACTCATAGTTGTTTGGGTTTTAATGAGTTAATACATGTAAAGCATTAGAGTAACACTTGGCACTCTGTAAATATTTGCTTTTATTCTGTGGGTTGCAAAATATTTTAATATGATTATTAAAGCAAAACATTCTGTTTCTAGAAAACCACTCATTCTGCAAATACTTATTGAGTAGATTCTGTGGTATGCAGTGAGGATATAGCAGTGGAAAAGGTGTTTTCTCTTGGCACTTACATTAGTGGTAGAAGGCAGATATTTAATAAGCAGCAGCAAAAAACAGATAGTAATAAATTCTGTAGAGGAAAGTAGGACAGGTTAAGGGGAAACAGAGTTGGATGGGGATGGAATATTTTCTCATGACATGACCAAGAGGGCCTGAAAACAGGAAATACAGAGACTTGCGGGAAGTGAGGAGGCAAACAAAGTTTAAGAAGAAAATATAAAGTTTTCCCTTATACTTACAAGCTCATACATTTTTAAGGAATTGGTCTTTTGATTTTTCTATTTATGTTTTTCTCTTTGCCAGTTGCCACAATATTTTTACAATATGTATGTCATTAAGCCCTTCCAACTTTTCTTACATTTTATTCTTTCACATTTTACTTTTAAAAAACATACGCAGATCTTTTATTGGTGGGAAGTGAATGTCAGGAAGTAACAAATGCTGCAAAGAAGCATAGGTTAAGAGAGATAAAAAAATGGCAGAGTGACTTCATTTAGTAATGATAGGCTGGGTAATTTTGACCTTCCCAGTACTGGTGGCAACTAAAAAATACTGTTGGACAAATTGTAAAAATTTCTTTTTTAGAAGCATCAAAGAGATAGTGAGGAATTACAGGGTTGAGATACTGAAAAAGAATGCAGGAGGCAAGGCTTTTTCCTAAGGTAATTTTTTCCCTAGCCAGTTTTTACTGCTTCTGAGAGGCAACTGAGAAATGAGCTGTGCTTTTGGCAGCATCACAGGACTAGGGGAACAAGAGCCAGAGTTAACGTCTCCACAGGGCATACCCTGTGAGTACGGTGGGCCAGAAGTAAATGGGTTTGGGGCTATATTTCACATTTGCAACATGATGCTTCTGGGCTGGTATGGTATCCACCTGACTCCTAGCAAAAGCAAATGAAAATAATTCTTAGAAGAAGATAATGTAATACTGAGTCTCAGATGATGGTTCTTCTGATTTTTAATGTCTAGTGTTGTAATGTATATTACTTAGAATTCTGAAATTCTGATTTTTGTCTCTTCGAAATTCAGAATGCTTTGTAATTACTGAGTGCTTTGAGTTTGTTGTTTAGACTTTTCTTAATGATTTCTAATTTTATTTCCCTCTAAACAGATTCTGCTTTGTACAGTGTTGAGATTGTGTTTGTATTTTAACTTATAGTCCATCTTTAGAAACGCCTCTTGGATTCTTGGGAGGAAAAGGGTATATCTTTGTAGTCTGTATATACAACATATGTTTTCAGTCACTCACCTATATTTGTTTCTGTCATCTAATTAATGTTGTTCATACTTTCTGTATCCCTGTTTTTGCTTACTTAGAGACTAGTCAATGAAATACAGTTGTGTTTCTGTCTGCCAGAAAATTTCTTATATATAATTTGTCATTTAATCTTTAGAACAAATCTGAAAAATAATCGTACTCCTATTTTAGAAATAGGAATTTAAGACTCAGAGAGATTAAGTAACTTACATAAATTGAGCTTTCTTAAAATCTGATTGCTGTTAGTCTTTCTTTCAAATCTTAAACTGAAAGGTTAGTGGTGTACATAGCCCATAACAGATTTCCATAGTATATATCTGCCAGATTGAGGAGAGAGATTCTGGTGCTTGTTTGTCTAGTAGGGATGGGGCAAGTATATTTCTGAATAAATTGAAGCTGTGTCTAGTTCTTCCATTACCAGAACAGTACATGAAGAACTACAATCTTAATGACTTCATGTTCCAGAATACAATAAAATACTTTCTGTCCATTTCCGCCCGATTTTATATTACTTAAAGTTGGTTGCCATGAATAGCAGTAAAAAAAGTATGTGACTAATTGACGTAAGGATGCACTAGAGACTGGTTACATTTCTCTGGCTACATTACAAATGAGCTTCCTCACAACAGCAAAGAGGCTGAGTCAAGTTTCGCTGCCAGAATATGAAGTGGGCATGAACATCCGCCTTCCTGTTTGGCCCTACATTTCTTCTTGGTGGTTCTGTTTTCTGATTAGTGAAATCTTTTTTTTTTTTTTTTTTCTTTAACTTACCTTTTATTTAAGTTCTTGCATTTGAGGACTTTGAGATTCCTTTGGTTTGGGACCTCTATGGAGCCAGGATGGCTTTCTCCAGTTTCTGTGTTGCTTCTTGGGAGCAAGTTAGCGCTAAGGTTCTTCTCTAAGCCCAGTGGGTGTAGGTTAGTGTTTATATTTAGCAGGTGATTAATTAGTGTTCTTTGGGAATTCCTTACTGTTTCCTGTGCTGCTAACAACTTGGAGATTTTGTTGGTTTTAATGAATATTTCAATGGAAATTGAGATTAAATACTTGTGAGTAATTTGTTGTCATCTTAAGAATGGTTTAGAGTCATTAGACTTCTTTCTGCATTTCAAAACATGAACTATGTATGTGAGGGATAAGTGGACATTAAGAGATAGGTAAGGTATGGTCTGACATGTTGACTAATAATTTACCAATACATTTTCTTCCAAGACATCCAGTGAAGTTAATGAGTGCCGAAAAATTGAGACTCTTGAAAATTTGGATCTGGATTTTGATGATGATGTCACAGAACTTGAAACGTTTGGAGTAGCCACCACCAAGCCATCAAAGCCACCAAGTCCAAGTACTTCCTCCGTACCCATCACGGCAGGTACTCCTGCAGCCCCCAGAGCAACAGCTATGCCTGTGGCACCTACTACACCAAACACATCTGCTAATTCTAGAAGCTTATCTCAGATTCTGATGGAGCAGTTGCAAAAGGAGAAACAACTGGTCACTGGTATTGAAAGTGGCCCTGAAGAGTGCAAAAATAAAGATGATCAAGGAACTATGCCATGTGGTGAAAAGGTACCTGATTCTGACAAGCCTTTGATGCAAGATAATGACATGATAACATCTGATGCCTTGTCATCAGAAAGTTCTAAGGAAATTGAGAACTCTAATGAAAATGATACGGCTGCAGCTATGGTATATGCCAATGAAGAAAGTCTAAATGCTGTGGAGAACACAGATAATTCAAAGGAAAAAGCTGCTATTTCAGAAACAGCTAACCCTGAGAAAGCAGTTCCTTGCAATAGTGATACCGATGAGGATTGTTTAATCATTGACACAGAGTGCAAAAGTAATAATGATGGAAAGACGGATGTTGTGGGTTCTAATCGGAGTTCTAGATCAGCAACTCCAAATTCTTCCTCAGGACAGCCTTCTGTAGGAGACCATACTGCTTCTACTTACAGTCCTGAAGAGTCCTGTGTTTTAAAAAAACCTATCAAACGAGTATATAAAAAATTTGATCCAGTTGGAGAAATTTTAAAAATGCAGGATGAACTCTTAAAGCCAATTTCCAGAAGAGTACCTGAGTTGCCCTTAATAAATTTAGAAGATTTTAAACAACCACCAGTTTCAGACCAGTCCTGTGCTCCTTCAGATGCCTCTAGTTGGCCAAAATCTAGATGGCCTTCTGCATTTCAGAAACCAAAAGGACGTAAGTAAATACTTATGAAGAACTTAATGCTGTTTTATCTGTTTCTTTTACCTAGTTCTTCTTCTTTCTTTCACATTCTCTGTTATATCCTGTTTTGTAATGCTTACCTGGTCACCAATATTTCATTTTTTAGTCTATTCATCAGTACTCCATCTTCCATAATGTTCTCTCTAGATATTTGCTCAAAGGATTATGGGTTTTGTAACCTACATTTATCTAATGCATACAGTGAGCACTGAACTATAGGTAATGTGGTTGTCACGCTGATGAAGGAAAAGTACATAAAAAATAATCACAAACATTGATCAGTTCAATTCATGTATATCTGTATTGAACTGTAGTTTTGTACTTTTTAATTTTGTGAAATAAATGTAAATTTCCTCAGCTCTTCCCAGATTACGAGTAACATCACTTTTCAAACTCCTTTATTCTCTTCACATAGTATACTGTCTCAGCAATTTATACATTGCCTAGAGTTAATGAAGGTAATAATTAAAAAGAACAGTACTTTGGCTAGGCCTCATGGTTCAGGTCTATAATCCCAGCACTTGGAAGGCTGAGGCAGGATGATTATGAGTTCAAGGCAAATCTGGGCTACATAGTAGACCCTGTCTCAAAAAAAATTGATAAAAGTTTTAAAAAACAATTGATTTGTTTTATCCTGGGTGAACAAAGGACTAATGTATTTTAAAATAATGAGAAATATTTTTTAAGGATTGCCATATGAACTTCAGGACTATGTTGAAGATACATCGGAATACCTAGCTCCTCAAGAAGGAAATTTTGTTTATAAGCTATTTAGCCTACAAGACTTGTTGTTACTCGTGCGATGCAGTGTCCAGAGGATAGAGACAAGACCACGATCTAAAAAACGCAAGAAAATCAGAAGAGTAAGTCGTTTTTTGGGTAGTTGTGATGTGATAGTATAAATTAATAATCAACAAATATTTTAACATATCATTACTAAGAAGTTTAATTTTAAATTGTTAATCACTCTTACAGTATTTCCAGATTGAATTTTTAAATAAAATATTGAGATCAATTTTAATAAGAGAAAGTGCTTAATTGTATTTAATAGTCATAAATGCAGTAACATCCTTGCATAGGCCATATAAACTTTATGAAAAACTACAGAATCATAGATTTGACCTAGATTGACATAGATAGTCCTGTTTCCCCTGGATTTAGATGTCCATTTTGACATCTGAACCCCTTTCTCTCTCTGCTTTGGGCTCTTGAATTGTTTTAGAAGTACAAGTTTTGAAAGATGAGCTTTCAAACACATTTGAAGTATTTCCAGAATTATTAGAAGACCAAATCTCTTCCTCTGTCCCCTGTTGTTTCTTTTGGAGTTTAATAGAAACATTTTCCATAGTTAAAAAAATTACTACAATATGAATAATTGCTTCTTTCTTTTTTTATTTTATTTTTTTGAGTAATTGCTTCTTTCAAAATTTTTGTAGATAATATTTGAAATTTTTTTCAGTTTTTTTTTTATGTATGAGTACTGAATTCTGGTAAATAGAGACTTCTGTGTTGTAATTGTGTAAAAAGTGTTGAAATGCCTTTTTTTTTTTTTTTTTTAGAGAGAATGTTTTCTGTTGCAATAACCTTTTTAATAAGTTTTCGTGTCTTGCTATCAAATCAACTACCCAATAAGAGTCATCCGTGACCACTTTAAAATGTCGGTGTGTTTTGGGATAGAGACCAGATAAATCAAAAATAGTGATGTTGCAACATGGATCTTGAGCGAGTGCTTCCTTACTACTACATCTTGTTAAAGATACTAACGTTTTTACACTGCTAATAGAGCTGTGCGAGGGACTGACTACCATGAAAAACTCCAGAGCTAATACATCCAGATCTAATATACAAGCTTTGTCCATCAGAGTCCAAGGGGCCTGGTGAAACTTTTGTTTGATGTTTTTATCTTTTGTAAATAGAAGGAAGATCATGAGTAAATTATTAAATTCCTAATTGTTATAGTTTAGTTTTCATCGTTGGTTCAAACTTGAAATTTTAGAAACTAAATGGTTTTGAATAAAATTTATGGGATGGTACCTTTGTTTCTTTTTTTTTTGGTTTTAGTTTGTTTTAATTTAGTGCTGTGGTTGGAGCCCAAGGGTATATATGCATGCTAAGAAAGCAGTTTCTCCAGCCCCTGCGGAGTGTTATTTATAAAAGAAAATCAAGGAATGAAAAAAATAGGTTTGATATTCATCTTCTCCTAGATAAATGCTGTTATTCTCTGAATTAAGAAATTTTACTTTATTTGCTATTTTTCCTGCCTCATCTATTCTGTGATAAACTTAATAACAATAAGCTTGAACATTCCGAATATATATAGTATTGATTGTATACATTGCATTTTCAAGGTTGTAATTCTATAATTCTTATTTGCTAGCCCATTTATTTGGGGGCTAACCTTATTTCTTTCACTTACTCCCCTGTGAACCAACCACTTTGTATTTTTCTTTTAGCCTACAGTACTTAGAAATTGTCGATGGCCAGTAACTCTTTAAGAATAGCCTAGGCAGCCAGGCCACCAATGACTCATGCCTGTAATCCTAGCTACTCAGGAGGCAGAGATCAGGAGGATCATGGTTCAAAGTCAGCCCAGACAAATAGTTTGAGAGACCCTATCTAAAAAAAAAAAAAAATCACGCACATTTGAATAAAATAAAAAAATAAATAAATGTGACATAAATGCAAAAAAAGGGCTAGTAGGATGGCTTAATGTATAGGCCCTGAGTTCAAGCCCCAGTACCACAAAAAAAAAAAATAGCTTAGGGAATTTAATTCTTGACCAAGCAACTTGGTAAGAACATTGTCATTCACTTGACTAAAGTGAAATTTGTAAATTTCAAGACAAAACATTGTAGGAGAAAATTCATTCTTCAGAATATGTCAGAACAACTGAGCCCCAAGACATATCTAAGTAAAAGTCTTATATTTTTGATTATGTCGGACTCAGAATAAAATTTCAGGGAATGCTACTTGTGTTGCAACTGTCATTGTTTATAATGGTTTAAATTCCAGAGCAGAATGTATACCCCTTGGAGTCATGCCCCATTCATTCATCTCTGTTTCTATTGAATGTTTTATACTATAGAAATTCAGTTAATAGATTCTGAATAGATGAGAAAAATTGAGGAGTTGGGAAGCCAGGAGTATTGTTAAAGAAGGGAACTTAAGAGAGGTTAACAACAGCAGTAGGTTGAAATTTCTAATGCTACTCTTAAACTAATTAAGAATGCATCCTTATCGATACTTCCTACTCCAAAACAGCTTGTGTAGATAAAGCTTTAAAATTCTTAGAAGTCTCTTTAACCTTTGGTGCTCAAGAATCTCATCTTTTCCTTGTTTTCCTTTGACTCTTTGTTCTAATACTGTAGTTGAGATTTTAGTGCCCAGTATCATTTACACTTCCTCATCAAACCTCTGCTTAATAAGAGCTGTATTTCCAAGGAGATCTAGCAGAAACCAGTGTCAATGATAGAATGAAATGAAGGGGCTAATTTGGATCACCGAATAAAACTGGAGCTTACTGAGTTCTATGCATAGTTATGAAATCCAGACCAAATAACTTTAGGTGATTTGATATTAACTGCCCAAGTGCTATATTTTAGAATGGCTAAAAGACTTAGACTCAGTTATTTAAAACTTATGTTGTACCAGAATAAAGATTCCTAAAGGTGATAAATGTTAAGAAGAATAGAAGGCACTTAATGGAATTGATGAGAAGATACTAGCTATGAAATACCTATTTAGGAAGGCATGTAAGGGTTTAAGAGACTTATATGAAAAATTAGAAGAGAGAGCCAAGAAAAGCTTTTACTTGGAGAAATAGGAGCCACCTATTAAGGGGGAGAGAAAACAGTAAATTTAATTTTTTTTATTAAATTCTTGATTGTAAATTTTCAACTTTAAAGTACCAAGGAAAGATAAAATATTCAGTCCTTTCCCCTGGCTTCCTGGAGATGGCAGTAGAAGACATACATAAATTAAAACCAGGTTTTAGTTTCATAGATATGGCAGTATTATTGAAGAAAATTTTCCAGAGTATACATATTTTAAGGTAAGCTTTCCAGAAATAAGTATATTTTTTACCATTAAAAACATGTTGATAACTCTGTGGCCCATTTATGATCCAGAAAGCTGATTCTTTTTAGAAAATCAGTTATTCTTTTGCACCTGTCCTATAAACCAGCTATGTCCTTAAGCACATTTTTTTATTCCTCTGGGCCTTTAATTCTTTAGCTTTAGCTTTTATTTGCTGAATAGAACCTAAGTCATATGCTGAAGAATTAGTATGCAGTAAATTGATTTTAATAATAATCCTAACCACAATTTATATTTTCTAAATTGAGGAGACCCTTAAGGGGCCTTACTACTCAAAGTATAGTGTCTGGAATAATGTCTTGTTAAAAATGCAAAACCCTGGGCACCATCCCAGATTCTCCATCTGGGGTATTCTTATTCACAGAGACATTAAGCATCACTTCTGTAAGGTTTTACAAAATTCAGAGGTAATCATCTGAACCATACTTTGCATATGCTGTTAACAGAAACTTGATTGGTTTTGAGTTGTTCTTAACACCATCATTGTACCAAGACCACTCATTTAGCCACTTCAAGAAAATCAGGAATTCAGAAACTTTGGTGAGGTATTTTCAAATCTGTAAATGGCGTACCTTGGTATGACTTCAAAAGTGCTAACTATCCATATCGCTTTGAATTAAGTTCCCTAAATCATATGTTTCTTCTTCTGTAGCTGGAAAGAGTGAAATAATAATATGTATTATATCATTATATAATATGAATATATATATACACACACACACACATGTATTTGTATACATATATGTATGTATTTTTTTTTTACATATCCTCCTTTAGGCCAGTAATGAGTGTGACTTTTTTTTTTTTTTTTTTTAGTGGGACTGGGGTTTGAAATTGGGGGTTTGTGATTGTAAAGCAGGCACTGTACTACTTGAGCCACACCTCCAGTCCATTTTGCTCTGGTTGTTTTAGAGATGAAGTCTCACAAACTATTTGCTTGGGCTGGCCTTGAACTGTAATCTTCCTATCTCAGCTGCCCAAGTAACTAGGATTATAGGAATAAGCCCAGGTAGGTATGGTCATTTTACTTGATCTATTTAGTATTCTGACCAATAAACTCTGAATATAACTTGTCAGATACTTAGGATCTGGAATAGAGCCTTTTGTCTTAGTAAAGATAATAATATCCACAGGTATTGAAGTATTGATATTCATTCATGGGAAGCAAACAAGCTACTGAGAGTATTTGAGTCTGAGATAGCATGACTAATGCTTAAAGGGGCAAAACTTCTTCCTTTTCTATCCTTTTGAGGATTATTAGTGTATGTTGCAGTCATTGCTTTCTAGCATCTATCTTTGAAGCTTTGAACAGTTATGTATGATAGGCTTTGTACCAAGGATTCTGCTGTCAGTCACATTTTCTAACAAAAAACAAATATATGCATATGTATATTGATTTGTGTTGGGGATGGGGGTGGTGGTAAGGGATCTCCTTTATCCATCCACCTTTTGCCTAAATATACTAAGGGTTCTTCTATCCATCAGGCTCAAATATATCCATCTTTCTGCCTGAATCCCACTCTATATGAAGGATGAAATAAGATTACCTAAAAGCATTTTAAATCTGCAAAGCAGTGTAGGCAGATATATTTGCTACTCATAGTAAATTAATGGAGCTTTGAAAAAGTGTAATCTTGCATTGCAGCAATTTCCAGTTTATGTCCTGCCAAAAGTAGAATATCAAGGTTGTTATGGAGTTGAAGCTCTAACTGAAAGTGAACTTTGTCGCTTATGGACTGAAAGTTTATTGCATTCTAACTGCTCATTTTATGTTGGTAAGTTATATAAGTCTTTGTTCTCCTTTTTAATTCCCTCGTCAATGCATACATTTAAGTTCAATTACAAATATTTCCATTCTGTATTTTTTGTTTTTAATTGCCTTAACCCCCACTCCTAATCCAGAATTAAACAGCAAGGTAGAATTCGTGATGTCAAACATTTTATTTTTCCCTTTTCCATATCTGTTTAGCTGAACATAAATATGATGGGATAATATATTGGTTTTTCTGACAACTGTATGGTAAAAAAAAAAAAAAAGCATGTATTGTTGTATGATTACAGACTTTTGGGTTGCTTATTTTAAAATACAGGTGTGTTTTCTAACAAGTTTCTTTTAAAAGTACTATTTAAGGACTGGAGTTTTGGCTCAAGTGGTAGAGCACCTACTTTGTAAACACAAAGCCCTGAGTTCAAAGCCCAGTCCCACCAATAAATAAATAAATAAAAGTACTATTTAATTAGGTTATTATTTAATTGATACATATATTTAGAAATTTTCTTAAATTTATAATGACATTGTCTCTACAATCTCAAATATTGCCCTGATGAAATGGCTTGGTACTTCATTTTGGTCTGATGTTTTGAGGGGGAGGGAATTAGACAGGAGTTTGATTGTGTACATTGAACTCACCTTATGTGACAGAGTGCTTACTGATCATTATTCATGTGTTCCTCCCACTGGAATGCCTAATGCTGTACACCTCCGTTTGTCCCAACCAAATTAGGCTGCTCTTCTATATAGTCTTTTCCTTTGATCTCTAAATGCATTGCCTTTCACCTCTCTTGTCACTTGTTAGGTTCTGCTTGATTGTTCTTTCTTACCCTATCCCTTTCTTCCTATTCGACAATAAATAGTATAAAGTCAGAGTCTGATGAAGCTGTGTTTTCATAAAACCTTATATGTAATAAATGATGTGTATTTTTTTTTTTGCCTAATCCCCAAAAAAGGTTATTCACTTGAAATTTTACCCCCATTTTGGATAATCAATATTTTGTTTTTGTGTTAGATTATATGGTAATTGATTCATTTTGTCTGCATAACCCAGAAAGGAAGTGGCTAAATTCTCTTCTTGGTGGTACAGTACCCCTCGCCTTCTCTTTTATACATACTGCTGGAAGCTTGATGTAGTTTTCCGTCAGCAACCATGATTTTAATGTTCCTTCAAAAGCTTCACTCTAACAGTCTCCACATAAGCTACTTGAAAGCAGTTGCCAGCCACATTCACTTTAGAAAAGGACTAAAAACAAACTTATCAGTGAACCTTTTTAAAGTACTGACAGGTAATGGAAATTCATTTTTTACAGTACTATTTAACAGATAAAACTACTGTCAACTGTGTGTATTACTTCATCTAAGATATTCTTACAAGTCCTAAGTACTCATTGCTCTGTGTGCCACTTAACCTTAGTGAATCCTATCTACTTATGTGCCATTCATTTTAATGTGATGGGATAATATATTGGTTTCTCTGACAACTGTATGGTTTAAAAAAAAAAAGCATGTATTGTATGATTACAGACTTTTGGGTTGCTTTTAGTTTTAATATGGATCTGTGTATACAGGGATACTTTTTAGTGTTTTCATTGTTTTTCTGGGGATTGAATCAGGGCTTTTGCATCTTCTGCATGCTATGCAAGCACTCTTCCACTGAGCTGCACCCCAAACACAGAAGTACATTTTAAAGCACTATTTCAAAAGCATCTATGAGTCTTAGGTTTGTTTTTTAGTGTTACAGTGCTCTTTTAATTTAAGAACAATGTTCAAGAAAATAACTTGAAAAGTAAGCCAGACTCAGAAACACAAAAGCCGCATGTTTTCTCTCTATTCATGGAAGATAGATCCAAAAGATAAACATATACACAAAAACAAGCATGATCATATACAAACTCATAGGTAGAACATGTTTGTAACAGTGGACCTACTCTGTGGAACTCTGAAAGGAGGGGCAGGAAGAGAGAATGGTGGCACATCAACAGAATAATAAGACATAACACCTGTGAAGGTAGAGGAGCTAAGAATGTGTACCGAAAGCTGTTGAGAAATGGAGGATGGGAGATAAATGCTAAGGGAGAGCAATGGAAGGGGTTGAATGGACAAAAGTCAAGTAGACTCACACAGGATTGAGAAATCCCTTGGAACATTGACTTAAATATTAATGAAAGACAGGACTGTAAAATAGGTATAGTGGGGGGTGGGGTACTAATGAGGGGGGTGGACTTCATAAACTTAAACGAAATAGAACAAAGAAACCTCTCGCAATTGCTTTAAGCACAGTGGGGAGGGAGTAGAAGGGTGATATAACGAATGTACAATATAAACCTATTTGGAATTGTCACAATGAATCCTCCTGTACAACGAATATATTCTAATTAAAAAAATAAGAAAAAAAAAACACTTGAAGGACTTGTTGAATGGAGAGCCCTAGCACTTACCCTAGATTTAATAGTTCTAAAATAGGATTTAGGACTTTGCATTTCTAACATGTTCTCAGGTACTGCTGGTGCTGTTAGTCTAGGTACCCCACTTTGAGAACTACATCTGTAGCTCACAGTCCCTTTTTCAGGTAGAATAAACACACTTGTTTTTTTTGTTTTTTTTTAGTTTGCTTTGCTATAAACATGGTCCCCTCTTTCCCTAGATTATAGTATTTTTTGATCCTCTTGCGTTAAACCCTTAGGATTTGCTTCTTTAAGAAAATCTCCAAAGGAGACTCATCACAGCTTCTGTCTGCATTCTGCAGTCATGTAATGTACATCAATTCTGTGCAGCCCTCACTTTGCACAGTTCGTGTAGCACAAATTTCAGTTCCAGCAGGATATTAACACTGAGAATTGCACATAAACTCCACTGCTGGCTTTTCAGTTCACTAAGCACTACTTATATAGCAGGTGTACTTTATGATCAGTGACCAGTCATGTCACTTTTCTCAAAGTGACCTGTCTCAGTGTGCACCTGTTATTGAGTTCATGTACAGAAAGGAAAGTGTACGGTTGTGTTGCTTCCTTCCTTCCCAGTGATGAACCTGTGTGAGCTTTTATAAAAGTGGATAATCAAAAGAGGCAGTTGGCCAAAAGAGATTAAGATAAAGCAGAGAAATAAAAAGTAGTCTTGCTAGAAATGAAACTCAAATCAAACTTACAGGGTATTATAGAAAATATAGCTGACGGTAGAGATGTTGACACTGCCAGTGTTCAAGAGACTAGATTTGTTGCCAGAGGACCTTAGTGAAGGCTATCCTATTGACATAAATGAGGAAATGGTGTGACATGAAGAATGAGGAAGTGACACCAGCCTAAGATTTTACATTAAAGGAACCTCTGGAAACATTTCATGACATTGAAAGCCCAAAAAGTATAATGTTGGAAGCTGGTCCTGAAAAGAGTATGACAGTTCACCGTGCTGTGGAAAAGATAGGTGCTTGCTTCCTTTCATCAGCTGCATAAGAAAGCATTGAGCACTGTTCAAGCTACTCTTGAAAAGATTTTTGTGTATGTGGATGAGGTACTGGGGTTTGAACTCAGGGCTCTGTACTTGCTAAGCAGGCACACTACCACTTGAGCCACACCTCCAGCCCCTGTTTCTCTAGTTATTTTTGAGATAGGGTCTTGCTTTTTTGCACAGGTCAGCCTGGCCCATGATTCTCCTATTTGTGCTTCCCCCTGTAGTTGGGATAACAGGCTTATACCACCACACCCAGCTGTTGATTGAGATAGGGTCTCACATACTTTATTCCCAAACTGGCCTTGAACCACTGTCCTCCCAAATTACTAGGATTATACTCTTGAGCCACCTCACCTGTTTTTGATAAAAATTTTATTAAGAAAAATTTAATTCTATATTTTTATTGTTTGAATTACAGTATAGTAAATAAATATTTTGCTATTTTCATTTCCCCATGTATTTATAATTGGTGGAAAATTTATAATATTTTGATAAAAACTTTAAAGGAAATGAAATAATTATAATTTCTCCACTGATTATAGAAATTGTTTGCATGATCTCAATTTGTGTGATCATTTTTATGGAACTCCATTGCATGCAGAGCAATTGGCTATATGTATATATGTATGCATGTGTGTAAGTAAAAGCATGTATAAACGTATGCATGTACATACATGAATATGAATATACATGCATATGTGAATGTTTATTTGTAGTATATAATACAGTGCCTCACAGCTTTTTGAAAATACTTATACAGCACACTGTGATATTCAAAAGAGATTGCTTGTGACTGAAGGGCAATGGCCAGAAAGCTTTTGCCATCCCCAACCTTGTTCAGCTGCCCTAAGAACTGAGGAGATAAATATCTTGGGCATACATATATCTCCTTTGAGGAGAAAACTCCAATGTTGATAAGAGTTGTAATCTCCTTCAGTGCTTAGTGCTTAGTATGGTATTCTCTGTATAGTTATTTTTGACAATACATACTATTACATTGAGTTTCTCTAAAAACATAAGATGTCTCCTCAAAGGTTTATTTTGGTAAACATCTAAGAATATATTATTGTACTTAATATCATGTTTTTGTGGTTATTAGACACTTAAAATATGTCTTTATTAGAAATGTCACTCTACAATGTGTGCTAGAAGTGCAGAGGTAAAGCTAAAACTTGAAATAGCAGGTAGACTAGTGGAGTGGCTCAAGTGGTAGAGTACCTGCCTCACAAGTGTTGAGGCTCTGTGTCCAAACGCCAGTACTGCCAAAAGTTAAATATAAGTGTGCGAACAAATGGATTTGTTGTCTTAGAAGAAAGATATCTGGTGAAGATGTTTCTAGTTAAGTTCTTTGAGCATAAAACAAATTAAAGTGGGCTGGATATGAAACATGAGATACTAAATTATGCGAAGACTTTTATTATCCCAGTGATTGGTATCAGCTTTCTAGGTAATTTGTTTTGACAACAAAATATTAGAAGTTAAATGAATAAATTCAAAATTATTTTCCACATTGGTGAGTGTTACTCTCATGGCTACTTCATGTTTTTAATCATGTACAGTGGCATGGCCTTTGTGTAGACTTGATTATGTAGCATGTGACTCTGGGCATCTCTTAAGTCTCTCTTCACTGCTGTATTACAGCACCTCAGTGTTGTCTCTCAAGCTGTTTTGTTTTATAATATATATATTACTTTTTTAAATAGAAATGTCATTTTGAGAATTTGCTATTTAGTGTTTTTGGAATTCTAGTTTCATATTACGCTTGTAAGAAAGTAAGACTTTGAGCAGACTATATTACCCATGGGAAATCTTACTGTGTGCTTTAATTAAAAATAATAAGCCATATTTTTATAACCTCAGGAACCACATGTCCTAGAGATATATTGAGCATGCTCAGTGCAAAATTTGATTTTAACTGCTTGTTTTGATAAGTACATATTTCCCTCAAAAACTCCATAAAAATGCAACTTTAGTAGGAATTATAAACACCAATGTTTGAGAAGGTTTAGAGATTATTTTGGGTGTGTGGACATGTATGAACTTTTCTATATTCAGCAAATATTTTAGAATAAGTACATACTTATAATATGAATTTTATGTCATTTTAAAATATAGCTTTATTTGACAGATGTAATGAAATATCTATTTCTCCTTTTAGAATGCAAAATTACTTTATAGTTCTTACAATTTTGCAAAAACATCTCTGAGGAGACTAGGTAAATTGTTGGGTTTTTGTGTTTTAAATACTGCAATTGCTTGGGTTTGCTTTTAAGTTTCATGTTTTATTTTAGGGCATATTGATGCATTTACTTCAAAGCTTTTCCTGCTAGAAGAAATTACTTCAGAAGAATTAAAAGAAAAACTTTCAGCACTCAAGTAAGGAAGCTCAGTTTGTGGTAGGAATTGAAAAACTTGTTAATATGATAACTAATTTTCCTTAACTCTAAATATTGATTATGTTAAAATAATTTATTTTATAGACTTTTGTCATTTTATACATTGAAGCTTCCCCTACCCCAACTTGTGATCTATCCATATTAATCATTATCATCTCCAAATTAAATATAAATGCCAAGAGCACCAGTCTTCCTACTTAAGACATCATCTTGGAGTCCATGGGAAATGAACATTTTAGTCCTCTATGGGGAAGGCAAGGGAGGGGACAGACAGACCCTCTCAGCTCTCAGGATTGTGTGTGCTGATTGAACATCCTAACTTCTAAAAGTTTGGTTATCCTTCTAAGCATTATTGTACACCAGATCTAAAGGAATTTAATGTACTCACAACTCTTTTTTTGTGTATATGTGGTTTTTTGAAATAGTCTCAGTAGGTAGCCCAGGCTGGCCTTGAATTCCTGATCCTCCTTCCTCTGCCTCCCAAGTTCTGGGATTACAGACATGTGCCCCCATGCCCAGCTTGTATTCAGAATTCTTAAGTCCCTAAGTGCAAAGGAAATAACTTATGAATGTTGTCTCATTTGCATCTCATAATGTCCCATGAAAGGCTGATAGGAATGTCATTGGCATTTATATGAGGAAACTGGCACTTGGTGTGACTCATCCCAGATCACGTAGCTGAGCTAGTTCACACAGGCTTAATAGTTAATATGCTTCTTTCACTACTTACATTGAGAAATTCTCTTGACTTATATTAGCTACATAGTTCCAGCTTTGAGACTTGACACAGTTTAAGAGTCCCAGAGTCTAACTTGAACTCTCTACTTATACTTAAGTACATTCAATGCTATTTGAAGAATTGCTTCTCTTGGACAGGAACTTTTTAAAAAATATATTGACTTGAATAAAGCTAAATATATATGATTATGAAGAGAAATCAAGAAACAGTAAAAATTAAGAAAATATTTCATCAAACATAAGTAAGGTTGGCATTATTTGTTTTACATTATTTCATCTGCTGTTTTCCTTTATTTTTGAGGCCATTTTGTCTCTTGAAAAGCTATAAATATTAAGAGTTAAGGTTTTTGTGATTTACTTTTACATGAATTTCTTCTGTTTTATAGGATTTCTAGTTTATTTAACATCCTCCAACACATTTTAAAGAAATTAACTAGGTAAGTATTTTTTAGACATTATGCATTGATATACAAACTTTGAAAATACATTGTTAGAGATAGATTAAAAAAAAACTAGAAATCCAAGAATTATTTTGTCAAAGTTGAAATTGTAAAAACCTAAGTAAAAAAGAGAATCTAATATTAGTTAGCTATAATGAGGTTGCAAATATATGTTCCTGGAAGGCTATCGTTCTCATTTCCTATCGCCAGTCTAACAAATTACTGCTAACTTAGTGGTTTAAAACAGTACAAATGTATTCTCTTTTCTATTTTTTTTTCCTTTTAGACAAGGCTAGCCTAGGCTAGCCTCAAACTTGCTACATGGCCCAGGCTGACCTCGAACTCTCAGTACTGCTATGATATATGATTCTCATTCATAAAAACTCAATCTTTGAAGTGTTATTTGTTCCTTCTGACAAAAATTATGATTTGTGTCTTCATTTAAAGTGATTGAGAGAAAAAAAACTCCCCAGAGGATAAGAATAATTCTCTGGACCTCCTTTGTTAAAACCTATTAGATTTGGGGTTAGAAAGTTAATTAAAATATAGCTTATTAGGTTCGTAGGCACATCTATATAACTAAAGTATGGTTAATATTTATTTTCAATAATGTGGGAAAGAACTGTTCTCCTTGCCCCTTTGATCCAGAGAAATGTGTAATCCCAAGAAAGCACAGTATATTAATCATATCCTTTATCTCTTTATGCTGATATATTGAGACCCTTAAAAGTTTGTATGGCAGAAAGAAAAGTATGGACCAGATGTCTGACATAACCAATTATTGTGACAGTAGAGGATCATGAGTAAGGGTATGGCCTGTGCAGTTCACTGCCAGGTTTATATCCAAGCTCACTATAGTCAGAACCTTTGGCAAATTGCTTAGATCTCTAATTTATTTATTTATTCCCAATTTCGAGTGAATAATTAATATTATGCCTTCAAGGCTTATTGCAGAGGACTTAAGAAAGTGAATGTTCAAACCTTAGTATTGCCAAAAAAAATAAGAAAGAAAAGATGGGTCTGAAGCAGTGTATAATGGTTGCCTCTCAGTAAACATTCAGTATTTATTAACTGCTGTTGTTACTGTTATACTCATGCTACCTCATTGTTGTTTGATAGTTCCATTGACTGTAACACTTTATTTTAAAATAGTGAATATGTCATATTCACCTTTTTTTTCTTTTGGTGGTACTAAGGTTTGTACTTACAGCTTCAGGCTTGCTAGGCAGTGCTCTACCACTTGAGCCACTTCACCAGCCCACACTCACTTCACTTTTGTATCTCTGTTCATCTGTCTTATTAGATACAAAGTAAGTACAATATTGAATGAATGAGAGTGTTACAGAGTGTCCTTCAGTGTAAGAATCTGCTCTTAGGTCAGAGAATTAAGCAGACTTTTCCTTTAAATGAAAATTTACAAATTGATGTAACCATACAAAGAAGATGACCAGCTATTTTGAATTTTGGAATGAGCCATGTGCTTTGTGCCGTAATCCCAGCACTCCAAAGGCTAAGGCAGGAAGGTTTTGAATTTGGGGCTAGACTTGGTGGGGGGGGCAGGGAGGGGTGGGTGCAGAATGGGGAACAAGTGAGTTTGAGGCCAGTCTGAGCTACATAGCAAGACCTTATCTCAAAAAAATTTTTTTAGAGTTAATTGCCTAAAAGGCATGAATATAGTTTTAAAAGACTTCTTAAATGTTAAATCTTGGTTGGGTATAGTGGCTCACATCTGTAATTCCAGCTATTCAGGAGGTGGAGATCAGAAGGATGGCTGTTCAAGACCAGCCCAGGAAATGTTAGCAAGCTCCCATCTCAGTCAGCTGGGTGTGGTGACTTGCACCTGTGAACCCAGCTACATGGGAAGCCTAGGTAGGAGTATTGCAGTCTGAGGCTGACCCCAGGAAAAAATGCAAGACCCTGTTGGAAAAATAGCTAAAAAGCAAAAAGGGCTAGGGGTGTGGCTCAAGTGGTGGAAAGCCTTGCCTCACAAGCACCAGGCCAGGTTCATACTCCACTACTTCCAGAAAAACTAAAATCAATCAGTCAATCTTAAGTCTTTACTTTTTTTGGTGTAAAAGTATTTTAAATGGTATTGTATTCATGTAATTGTGTTTAGTTTTGCTAATAGATGATGATTAGGGCAATGCTATTGAAATGGATGCAGTAAACCAGAGAGTTGATTTTCACTGTGAATTTAGCTTGCAGGAGGGCTCCTACCTGTTGTCTCATGCAGCAGAAGATTCCTCCCTCCTGATCTACAAGACCTCCGATGGAAAAGTCACCAGGACAGCCTACAATTTGCATCGAACACACTGTGACCTTCCTGGTGTACCTTCCAGTCTCTCAGTTCCCTGGGTGCCGTTAGATCCCAGTCTCCTGTTGCCATATCATATCCAGCATGGACGAGTACCTTGCACTTTTCCACCTAAGTCACTGGGTCCTGCGTCGCAACTGAAGGTAAGATTGCTTAGGTCACAAGTTCCTTCAGGTCACTTCTTGTTAGTCCATTACACTGATTGTATCTCAGCCTGATGTCCACAGTTACCATGCTCATCACAGCAGCATCCTAAAATCTGTGTCCCCAGGAAGAGTAGATAATGTCATTTGCGCTACCAAGTACAGTCTTTCTGTCACTGGAACTCTATTTTTGTAAGATTTGTAAAGTCACTAAAGAATATTGTGTTAGCTTGCCCTGAAGGTGCAGAAGGATAACATCCACACAGAAATATAACTGTGTTCCTATTACAAAGCAAACTTGTATTTCTTTGTAATTTTTATGTATGTATCCTCTGTTTTATTAAATATTTGAGGCAATTTGCAGAGTGTATACAATACAACTATGATATAATTAAAAATTGATCAGTAAGATATGGAAAAGTTAGTAATTTGTGGAGTGCCTTGTTAAAAATACAGCTAACGTATTAAGAACTAAGTTGTGTTTTGCTAAATGTTGTATAGCTCAGCATTTATTGAATTACAATTGATGTTACTTTGTTTATAAAACTCTTCTCAGAAATGCCAATTGAGCAACATTTGTTTATCTGAAACTTACAAAGCCATGGCTAGTGATATTCTCTTGCCATGTCACTCATTCTCGATGTCTCAAAATAAATTTCAATTAGAGTTTAGTCATAGGAAGAATTTTGCTGTCTACAAATGAACCTAATGTTCAGGAAGCAAAAACCTGTGTTTTTCTTTCCATGTTGCCAAAACATGTTTGTGTCAAAATGACTGTGTGTGTTCTGAAATCTTGACAGTTGCTCCAGAGTCTCTCTGTCACTTCTGTATCCCTTGGATGTTCTGTTCTTTTTCCCTTTCTATATTGTACTGAATTAATCTGTAAATGTCCTTTTGAGAAATGGCTCTGAGTGTGAATGCTAAGGACATTTTCATAATTGAAGATCCATTGTTTTCCATTGTCTTCCATTGTAGTGTTTGGTGCTTGGGGATTGAGCTTGCCTTGCTCCTGCTGAATATGCCCTGAGCTCCTTGTACATTGCACATTACTTGTTGACTTTGGCCGAGAAAGTATAAGTAAGGTTAACTAGTGGAGAGGAGTGAAAAAATGGAGAGAGTCAGTTGTTAAATTTTATTTTATGTATGGTTTTCATTGATTATGTCTAGTTTACATATAAGTACCGATTTTTATAACCTGAGGAAAAGTTTTCTTAAGTAACTTAAAAATAATAACTGAAGAGCTTTTTTTTTTTTTTGAAAGATATGTATTCTAAGAGAATGATTTTCTTTTAATTTAGAAACACTGATTATAGTCTCACAACCATAACATATAATTCTGTGTGGAGGTAGCTTTTTCCTTTTTAGTGAAAATGAATGGTTTAATACCTTAGCACTGAACAGCTTTAAGTGAAAGGAAAAATATTTTATGTTTGTGCAAGGTGTTTTTTTTTAAAAGAAAAAGAGTGCTATCATTTCCTTATTAATACAGATTGACCCTGAGGTAATGTTGAATGTTTTATGCTTTGGAAATGCTTTAACAATTTGACTTTTTTAATAACATGGTCCAAAATGTGTAACAAGAAAATATTTTCTTTGGAAAAGGAGAAATTGAATATTTGCAAGGTTTGGTCCTATAAATGTGCATTTTGACAATCCAGTTATATATCTGAGCTCTTGTTGAGTTGTATTTTTTAATGTACTTCATGTACTGTGCATAATGACACATGTCTGTAATTCCAGCTATTCGAGACGGGTGGTAGGAGCATTGGAAGTTCAAGACCAGCCCAGGCAAATGTAGCAAGACCCTATTTCAAACACACAAGGGCTGGAGGAGTAGTTCAAATGATAGAACACTTGCGTAGCAAGCTCATGGCCCTGGGTCTAACCACCAGTACCACAAAGAAAAAAAACTTCACACAGTCAGTCCAGGAAAAATGCTTAGCTTACCTAGAGCCAGGTTATCACACAGCCAAGCATCAGATGCAATAGACAGTGAGATAACTAATGCTTGCTTTGATACTTTTTTTTGACAGTACAGGGGTTTGAACTCATGTCTTCACGCTTGCTAGGCAAGTCATCTACCACTCAAGCCAAGGTCCTTTTTGCTCAGGTTATTTTGGAGATAAGGTCTCACTTTTTGCCCAGTTCAGCCTGGACCACAATCCTCCAGTATTTTTAAGCTTCCAGTCCTCACTTGGAAGACAGGTGCATGCCACCATGCCTAGGTTTTTTCCCCTTGAGATGTTGTCTTGAAATCTTTTTTGCCCAGGCTGCCCTGGAGCTATGATCCTCCTTGTTCAGACTCCCACTCCCACATAGTTTGGGATAACAGGGATACACTACAAATCCAGCTGTTGGTTGAGATGGAGTCTCTCAAACTTCATGCATGGGCTGACCTTGAACCACAATCCTCCCAATTCAGCATGAGCCACTGACTCCCAGCTAGTTTCATACATTTTTAAAAGCCAGTGGAAGACTTTTGGTCATTGCCTACTCAACTCCCTACAACCTACCCCTACATTTAGTAAGGATTACCCCACCTTCCTGCCTTCCTCCTAGCCAGGCAGTGGAAATGGGACTTTACAGACTCAACCACACTAAGCCTCCAACCACACTAGCCTTAGCAACAATGGGAAATGGTCAGAACTCTCAGGAAGCCAGGGAAGTAAGACCTTGTGTGAAACAGAAATCATCTGCTTGTTTTCTTGGTGTAGAGACTCAGAAAATAAATGTTTGTTTTGCCCTAATGCAGTCTTTTAGTCCTTAGAGTTCTTGAACTTAGAGCTCATCTTCATCCAGTATCTTTAGACACTAACCCCTGAGAGTTACCTCAATAGACTCCATATTTGCCTCTCACTGCATCAAGCATAGGTCATACAGAAGAGTCCCATTTGCTTCCTGTGCTACTTTATCCTTTCCTCCTTCTGCATCTCCTCTAATAAACATTCATTAAACACACAGACATGGGGGAGGGGGAGTCCTTATGGAAGCTTTCACAATGCTTGCTTTCCTCAAAAATATAGTAGATAAAAATAGTAAGGTCAGTATACTTGTATGAGAAATACTAGATGAGTGGAGAGTGATAAGGATATCTCAAAATCATAGCACTTTTCTAATCAGAATGTTATAAATATTCATCAGATTCAGACAGACTGGCAGACTCAAATCTCTACTTAATTTGTCCTTTTCTCGTCATGGGAGCTGATCCATTCATCCATTCTTTGTGAGCCAGTAGTCCCTTGGGGCCTGCTGGTACTGCTTTTGTTGGGCTAGGAATATGAGAACCTGTGCATGGAGTTACAGCATCACCCTGACATCCTCAGGTGTGGGATTTTCCTGGGTAGGATAAGAAACAGAAAGAATGTGAGGTGGCTAGGGGAAATAGAGGCAGCTAGTGGCAGAGCCTGTGGAAATGATTTCAGGCAGCAGCCTTACTTCTCTGTAATACCTGGCCTCTTCTCCATTACCCTTTGTAGAAACTTCTGCCTTCTAAGTGACCAAGGAGGTGACAGCATTTCCAGATCTCATCTTTAACCAGAACTATGCCTAGCAAGGGACTGTGCCTAAGAACAGGCAAAACTTCTCTCTTCCTTAGACTGTGTGATAGAAAGTGAGAGTGAGGAGGATCTGAGAGCACATGTATCCCTCCCTTCTTCCTTCCCCTTCGCCCAGTCTCTCTCTGTTCCCTTCTAGTTCCTCCTTCCCTTTTCTTTTTCTTGTTCTTCTTTTTCAGCCTCTGAAGGTTTTCCTTTCTACCTGCGTTCCCTACTTTCCCTTCCTTTTTTTCATTCATATTTATTCTTTTTTCCTTCTTTCCTCTTGTACTCTTGGGGGTTTTTTCTTACTCTTTGTCTCTTTCTGCATTTTCTTTTGTCTGTATTTCCATTCCCTGTCTCCACAGTTCTTGTTCCTTCTTTTTCCAAACTCTCCACATTTAATAAAGAGTAGTTTCCCTGTTCACTTCTCTCGAGACTTCCCTGATCGTTACTTGAAAGTTCAGTACTTTAAAACTGTGTCAGATTAGAACTTCTTTTAAGACAGTGAGGTGGCTAAGGATTGAAGTGTTCCCAAGATGAGTAGTACATGAGCAAACAGTACAGGACTGACTGTGTATAGGTGTGTTGAAAATTTATTAAGCTGTTCTGTTCTTTGCTTCCTCTTCTAGATTGGTGGAACAAGAATGCCTACACGCAGCCGCAGGAATCCAGTTTCCGTGGAAACCAAAAGCAGTTGCCTGCCTGCTCAGCAAGTTGAAAATGAAGGAGTGGCTCCAAATAAAAGGAAAATAACTTAAGGGCTGTGCCATGGAAAATGAACTTCCAGAAAAGCCAGTCACAGCATTATTTAATTTTGAAAGTTGGAGGGAAAACATACCCAAAAGATGAGTGGGCGAGAGGAGCGTTTTTTTTCTTTAGTATTGTCTAAGTCCTTAGAAAGTGCCTTGCACAGAAAACTGGCTATAGGAGGAATGTGCCAACTGAAGTGAGGGTCAAGCTCTTTGCCTTTGATATTTGAGGAGAATCTAGGTAGGTTCAAGTTATTGTGGCAGGGAACTAAAGAAGAAAAATATTTTTATACTACACCTTTTCTAAGGAAATTATTTTCTAGAAAAATTGCTTGTTAGGAACTGTTATCATTACATTAATAACGTTATCATTGTGTTAATAATTTGAGTTACAGTTCTAGTCTATTGCCAGGAAAATTGATTATTGTCACTGTCAGAAGTAATCATGAGCATCACAAATCTTGACCTGTCTTGACACAAGAACATACTACCATTAAATGGTTATTGTGGGTTAGTAAAGGTAGAACACCTTTAAAGACTTGTTGAAATTTCCTTGCAGACACCAAAAGTAAAAACAAAAAAGTTGCAAGTTAACGTTTTCATGTTGGGCAGTGGGCAGTTTGTTTAAAAACCTTTTCTGTGGTGGAACAGGTTTTGTGATGAATACCTCTTCTTGGCACAAATTCAGCTGAGTACTGAAATACACCACTGAAAGCAGAGATGAGGATGTTTCCCAGAAGAGAAAATTTATTGTCCCAACTGGCATGGTTAATGTAGTGTAAAGCATATGCCATTTTTCCTTATCTATTCTGATTAATTTAAATATTCAGAAAACAGCATAATTAGTTGATGTTACTGTAGATAATTTGGATTTAAGAAGGGGTAGACCTATTTTAATTTTTGTAACCTGGTTTACACCAAAAGCATCAGAAACATGTATTTCATTTGTAAAATAAAGGTTTTGTAATCCAGTGCAACATTCATGTCATCTTTTTAGTTTTGTATGTGTTCTATGTTAACATAAGAAGTTAGGCCTAAAAATCTCATATTTTAAGTGACAGTTAATATTTTTATCTTCATCTATCAAGTTTTGTTTTGAAGTGAGTTTTTGGATAGTTATAAAATAGTTTAAATAATTTTTAGTATGAATTGTTTCATGGATTTTACTATCATTTTCTCATTCTGGCATTCCCCTTTTTAAAACACTTAGCCTTTTTTTTTTTTTTTTTAACTTTTTCTCATATCAACGTATCCCAAAAATGTTTTAGTTGTGAGTCACTTGGCACAAGCCAAGGAAAAGGCAGGGATTCCCTTGGAATTTACTCTCTTAAACAGCAAGGCAGTGATTGCTTCAGATCTCTGAATGCCAGAGATACTTGGATTTTCTTTTTTAGCTTGGCTTTTTTTTTTTTCTTTTTTGACTTTTTTGAAACAATACCCAGGTTGACCTCAAACTCTTGGTCCTCCTGCTCTACCTCCCAAGAGCTGGGATTACAGATGTGCACCATCATGCCTGGCTCATTTTTTTAACATTATTTTTTATAGTAAAGTGTGATCTAGCAATTATTTCAAATTATCTAGGCCATCCATTTGAATACTCTTAATAATATATAAAGCTAGTTTTCCACTTGTGCTTTTATGAAACCTCTTTTTTAAGCATATCATGCTTTATACTCTTGATTTTTAGTGTGAAGAATTTATAAGAAAGAAAGTGACACTGACAATATTACCAAAGATATTTAAAAAGAAGTCAGGCATAGGGATGTCTCTGTGGCAGAGCACTGGCCTAGGATGCTATAGACCTGAAAAATACAAACAGAACCTGGTCATGTGTACCTCGTGGTGAAAGTGTAGTTTATGCAACCATTTTGTGAAACAACTGACATCTGTAAGTGATTGAGTGCAACTGTGTGTCATATAATCTAAAGTAGGGCCCTGTTGCTACTCTTGTGATGTTCCTTCAGATCTCATATTTATTTATTTGACTTTCCTCATCCTTCTCTTCTCCTCTCCTTTGGGGATTGAGCTCAGGGCCTTGCGCTTACTAGGCAAGTCCTTTACCACTTGGCCATGCCCCCAGCCCTTTTGCTTTTAGTTTGTTTTCCAGATAGAGTTTTGTACTTTTGCCTAGAAACAGGCCTCATACCAAGATCCTCCCACATTTAGCTCCTGAGTAGCCAGGATTACAGGCATATAACCCACTCCTGGCTTGATTTTGAGATATGGTCTCATTAACTTTTTGCCCAGGCTGGCTTCAAACTCATGATCCTCCTGACTCTGCTTCTTGTGTAGTTGGGATTACAGATGTGCACCATCATGCCCAGCCCATCTTCTTTAAGTAGACAATCATCTCTGGAAGGACAGAGCCACATTTGTCTTTTTTTTTTTTTTTTTCAGGCTTTCTCTTTTTTTTTTTCATTTTTCTTTTATTATTCATATGTGCATACAAGGCTTGGTTCATTTCTCCCCCCTGCCCCCACCCCCTCCCTTACCACCCACTCCGCCCCCTCCCTCTCCCCCCTCCTCAATACCCAGCAGAAACTATTTTGCCCTTATTTCTAATTTTGTTGTAGAGAGAGTATAAGCAATAATAGGAAGGAACAAGGGTTTTTGCTGGTTGAGATAAGGATAGCTATACAGGGCATTGACTCACATTGATTTCCTGTGCATGGGTGTTACCTTCTAGGTTAATTCTTTTTGATCTAACCTTTGACCATTAAATAACAAACGCCTCATGTAGTTCTTGTCATGTAATTATTCAGTAGATACAAATTGTATACATTAATGAATAAATACATAAATATCAGGGTAGATTTTTTTTCAGGAATGCACATTCTAGTGGACACAATACTGATCTATGTGATACGTTTTCTGATAAAGTAATGTAAGAAAGTCACCTTGGATTAGGATGTAACTAAGTGGTAGAGTGCTTACCTAGCATGCTTGATGTCCTGGGTTCAGTCTCCAGCACCACAGAAAAAGAAAATCATCTAACCAGGTCCTGCTAACTAAGGAAAGTTTTCCAAAGTAAAGCTTGAACCAAGTTTGTCTGTTTTTTAAAGGAGTAGGAGTTGTGAGGGAAGAATGAAAGATGAGAAAGAATGCAGCATATAAACAGGTAAAAGATGGCCAGATGCAGACTGTGAACGTGGAAGATAAGAGAGAAAACTGTAGCAGAGGGGCAGACATGCCCTGCTAAGACATTCAAATTCTATCCTGTGCATTTTGGAAACCTAAAGTTTAACAAAACATCAAATACATGTTTGAGAAAAGCTCTTGTTAGCATTAGTCTAGCGAATACTGTAGAGCTGGGAAACATTGTAGAGAAGAAGACAAGTTGAATGTGGTGTCTTAGTAATTGAAAAATAATGAAGGCAATAAGAGTAGGGGTGGGCTCAAGTGATACATAAAGGGAAAATGACAACCAGCTTATGTAACTGGTAGGGTGGGCCTTACTTGCTCGTTTGGGAAACTGGATAACTGAGAAAATAGTAAAAGTGTGGTTAGAGTGGGAAGAAAATTCAATACTCATTTTACCATTTCTACTGTTTGGATTATGTGTGTGTGTGTGTGTGTGTGTGTGTGTGTGTGTGTGTGTGTGTTACTGGGGATTCAACCCAAGACCTTGCGCATGCTAGGCAAGCACTCTACTGCTTAAGCTATGCCATAAGTCCGTTTGCTTTTCTTTTTGGTTGGTTGGTTACTTGGTTGGTTATTTTGATAATACTGGTTTGAACTCAGGGCTTCACACTTGCTAGTCAGGCGGCTCTACCACTTGAGCCATGCCCCCAACTCTTGTTTTTGACACAGGGTCTTGCAACAACTTTTGCCCAGATTGACCTTGAACTCATGATTCTCTTGCCCCTGCCTCCTGAGTTGCTGCTATTACATATTTGTACCCCCACACCTGGCTTGGATTCTGAGTTTAGGTTTACTCCAACTAATTTCTGAGTAATAAGTTATTCCAAAACTTAGCTGCTTAGCGTATTTATTATCTCAGTTTCTGAAAGTCAGGAGTCCAGGTACATTTTAGCTGGGTACCTCCAGCTCAAGGCTGTCATGAAGTTGCAGTCAAGCTGTTTGCTGAGCCTCTGGTCACTGAAGACTCAAGCGGGCTCAGGTGTCTGCTTCTGTGGTATAGGTGAAAGGCCTTGGTTTCCCACTGGTGGTTGGCAGCAAGTCTTAGTGTCCTCAATATATGGCAGCTGGCTTACTCCTAAGTGATCATTTTAAGAGAGTAAGCAAAGGAAAAGCAAAGTTTTCTATGACCTAAGCTTGGAAATCAAGCGCTGTCACTTCTGCCATGTTCTTCTTTTTAGAAACAAGTCACTAAGTCCACAGTTTGGAGCTCCACCCCATTGAAGGAAAGAATGTGAACATTTGTGAATATATTTTTAAGCCATCACATATGCCATAAATATTTTAGGAATGAAAAAGAATTAGATTTAGGGTGGAAGAAAAAAAAACACTTTTAAAAATTAATTACTATCCCAGCACTCAGGAAGCGGGAGTATTATGAGTTTGAGGCCAGCCTGGGCTGCATAGCAAGACCCCATCTCTAAATAAAATTATTTACTACCAAGGTTAAATATGAGGTAAAAATAATAGATGTGTTGAAGATAGTTGATAATTTGAATTTTGAACTAGAGGGAGAAACCTCATCCGTAGAGTTAGGAGTCAGTGTATATCTGTGGTGATTGAAATCAGAGCAAAGAGTCAGATCACTCAGCAGATAAGAGAGGAATACTGGGCACCGGTGGCTCACGCCTGTAATCCTAGCTACTCAGGAGGCAGAGATCAAGAGGATTGAGATTTGAAGCCAGCCCAGGCAGAGTTTGCAAGATCTTATCTCAAAAAAATCCTCACACAAAAAGAAGTGCTGGTGGAGTGGCTCAAGTAATGAGTGCCTGCCAAGCAAGTGTGAGGCCCTGAGTTCAAACTCTAATGCTGCCAAAGAAAAAAAGAAAAATGAGTGGAATGAAGAAAGGACTGTGAATGGAGCCCCAGGAGAAATCATAGACGGCAGTGAGAGACGTTTCATTGAAGTGGCTGGCATGGAAGTCAGATTTATAAACTTTAAGGAATAAATAGAGTATGGAGTGAAACTGAAATTCTTAACGCCGGCTGATCAGAAAATGTTGAAATAGTTTTGCCAAATTTAAATCTTTTTAAATTACAAAGGAAGTGTTATGGCTTTGAATGTGAAATGTTCCCCATAGGCTCATGTGCTGAATGTTTGGTCCCCGGCTGATGGTTATTTTGGGATACTGTGGAAACTCTACAAGGTGGAGCCTAGCTGGAAGTGCAAGTCACTGGGGGCAGGTGTTTTGTGGTTTCTTGTCCCTGACTCATTCCTCTTTTCTCCATCGTGTCTGCCATGATGTGAGCTTCTGTGCTCCACCACTCCCTGCCCACCATTATGGATTGATACCTCTGAAACTGAACAAAATAAATTCTTTGTCCCTGAAGTTCTCTCAAGGATTTTGGTCACAGTTATGTAAAAGTAACTAATACAAGAATTTACTAGTTGCTGTTCTTTTCTGATTCTACTTGGATTTTGGGTTTGGACACTAAACATTTTGAAAACATAAGGAAGACCAGATTTAAAAAACATCAAATGCTAAATCAGCAGTTCCCCCTAATAGACACAAAGATGCTAAGATGTTTGCTGTGCATTATAGGTATAAGGTACTTTTAATCAAACCTTGAAGTATTTGATAAAAAGCTATCTTCAGTTTCTCATTGCGATACAGATATGGGGGAGATCCACTTCATTGATCTTCCCACTCTTGTTCCCTTGACTAAAATCTAGACTGCTTACCAAGGTATATAACGGGAGACTCACAAGGCATGTAGGTGGGTGTGGGTCTGACCTGCCATGCAAAGTTTACTCAGAGCTAAGACCCAGACTTGTGCTTCCAGGATGGGTCTCTCAATTGCCAAATTAGAGAAGTTCATCCAGGGTTCACCTTGGCAGATACTTGTCCAAGTGATCAAATAAGAAGCTGCAAAGAGGTTGGTTTTTATTGCTGTGTGCACATGGTATAACTTGGTTAATTCTCTAAGGGATGGGTGAAAAGCATGACTATAAATTGATTGACAGTAAAGAGCCATCAAGATTCAGTGATTAGTAGTTTGAATTTTCCCTTTTCTGGAGAATCTGCATTTCTTGGGGGGATCTGGAAGGACTCACCTCTATATATTCTATCCTATGTTTTAACTAGATGGCCCAACAGAGTATGCACACATTAATCCTAGCAGTCACCTCCAGTTGGGTATAGCCACACCGATGCTGCAGGTTTCCAGACTCTTCCAAGTACTGCGTTAATGTAGTATCTGCTCCAGCAGACTTTACGCTCACAACAGTTAGCTATTCTTGTCTGTGCTTGCATGCTTTCACACATGAATCTGTCTTCTTGGATTATTTATCACCTCTCAGAGCCTTGCCTGGCCTGTATTGAACTGATAATGCATTTTTGAGCATCTATTGGATGTAATCAACTATACCAATCTCTAGGGATTTAAAGTAAATAAGATTAGCTTTTGCCTTAAGAGTATTTCCTACTCTAGTTGGGGAGATCAATATGCACAATTAACTCTAATACAGGGTAGCATGTTCAAATGACAATAGTGCAAAGGAGTAAGAGAAAAGGACACCTGGGAAAAGCATGGTAGAAAAGACCTTTATGCTCTATCTGAAAGACAAGGAAAATGGGCAAAAGGGAAGTAGAGCATTACAGCATGAAGAGAAATCATGAAATTTGCTGGTTTTAGGAACTAACAAATACAATCATGCACCAAGAATGCGGGTGGGAGGTGATGAGCTAGAGATCAAGAGTAGAAAGTAATAGCCAGGCATGGCTCACACCTGGAATTCTAGCTACTCAGCAGGGGTGATCAGCAGGATCAAGGTTTGAAGCCAGCCTGGGCCAAAAGTTCACAAGACATTGGTTTATTCTCAACCAATAAAACTGTGGTGGCATGTGCCTGTCATCCCAGCTACACAGAAAGCATAAATAGAAGGATTGCAGTCCAGGCCCACCTGAGCATAAAAGGCATAAAAGTGAGACTCCATTCAAAAAGAACAAAAGCAAAAAGGACTAGGCATATGGCTCAAGTAGCACAGCACATGTCTAAGCAAGCACAGGCCCTGAGTTCAAACCTCAGTACTAAACAAAAAAAAAGGTACAAAGTATTGAATGTTATACCCAGACAGTTTGATTCTAAAAACAACAAGGAGACTTTAGAGGCCTTTTCAGCAAAATGATACTAACATTAGAAAAGTTACAATATAAAAGATTATTTAAAGAAGAGCAAGAGCGACAGCAAATGTTAACTGTATAAGGTGAATGACAAATGTATAGATTGACACACAGCATGGTGGAGCACACCTGTATCCCCTGCACTAAAGGTAGCAGCAAGAGGATCATGAGTTTGAGGCCAGCCTGGGCTGTACTACAACACCCTATCTCAAAAACTGTAAGTATTGTAACTAGTTTATGTAATAAAAAGAGTTACATGAATAAATAGAAATTGCTTCTACCCAAGGCATCAAAGAGGATCTCATAAATGAGACAAAACATGAGCTAAATACACATCTTTCTTTTTCCTTACCAACAATAGCAAAAACCTTATCCGTATTGGTGTGTTAGCCTCACGTTTGCATGTAGTGTTCACCAAAGCCACCTAAACACATAGATCATCCACACTGCTGCAAACTGGTTTCTCCACCGACCTCTATCCAACTTAAACCACGGAACTACACTGTAGAGTTTTTTTTTTTTTTAATGAGGGGGGTGGGGTGTGTATTTGTTTAAACTGTCACATATAATTCCACAGAAATAAAGAGAATGTTGTGTCCAGTAACAGTTTCACTGACTGCATAATCCTTCATGAGACAATATTTATTTTTGCTCCTGAAGTTTTCAAGTGAAAGAAATGGTTGGTCGATGAGCACTAACTTAGGTCAGATGGGGGAAATAAGTCCTGGTATTCTATTGCATGTAGAGTTACAATAATTACTGTGTATTTTTTAAAAGCTAGAAAAAAAAGATTTTTAATTTTTTCCAGTGTTTTTTACTTATTTTTATTTTTTTTTTAGCCTTTTGATTTTTTTTTATTATTGTTGTGCTGGGAGTACATTGTGACATTTACAAAAGTTTTTACAATACATTAACTATATCATAGTTGAATTCATGCCTGATTTTAAATTTTTGTTTCTTTGTTTTGGTGGGACTGGGTTTTGAACTCAGGGCTTCATGCTTGCAAAGCAGTTGCTCTACCCCTTGAGCCATACCTCCAGTCCATTTTGCTTTGGTTATTTTGGAGATGGGGTCTCACGGATTGTTTGCCTGGGCTGACCTTGAACCATGATCCTCAGCCTTCCAAGTAGCTTAGGTTCTGGGGTTTTTTGTTGTTGTTTGTTTGTTTTTTTTTTTTTTTTTTTTTTGCTGTACTGGGGTTTGAACTTGGGGCTTCATGCTTTCTTTGCAGGTGCTCTACCACTTGAGCCACACCTCCAACTTTGAATGTTTTAACCACACGGGAAAGATAAATGCTTAGAAGAGAGATATGCTTGCATAGATTTGAGCATTGCACAATGTATATGTATTGAAACATCATATGGGATGCCATAAATATGTACAATTTTAATGTGTCAATTTAAGAAAGAAATGGGGGAAGTCATTAGGATTTAGGAAGCACTAATATTACATTCTCTGTTCAGAAAACATCTTCAATAATAAAGAATCTAGAAATTTAATGGACCCAGAATAAATGATCATGTGATTAAGATCAATTTGTTTCATTGAATGTGAAGGTTCACACTTATATGCAACTAAGAAATAGAATATATTTTATGTCTAATTTGTATCTCATGGAATTGGTGTTTTATTTTTAACTGTTTTGTCTTGGGTCCCAACAATATGCAAACAACACTTTTACTATTGTGAAAAGTAAATAATTGAACACACTTTGCCAGTATAATGCCTGCCCTCTGCCCTACCAAAGTGACATGAATCGTAATTCTCAAGTGCCACCATGGGCAGCTGGAAATAGTTTCTGTCCAGCTCCAATGTGCAGTCTCATACACTTGCACAATGAGCTTTCTTTCGAGTTCAGAAAGGGTGGTGAGGGGAATTGTGAAATCATAGTGCACTAGGCTTGAATGTCTCTGGCCATGTGCATGGTGGGAGACTAATGAAGTGGTAGGTCAGTCCCTAATTCAGTTTGGCTCTTTTAATGCTAGTCTGGTGCCTGAAAACTTTTACTCTTAAGGGGTAAGGACTATGTAACTTACTAAGTGCCTAGGGCCAAAATGTCATTTTGTATCCAGGGAAGTGCTGAGTTTGCTGTCAGCCAGTCCTTCTGCCTCCCAGGAGCCCTGTGCTAGAGATAATTCACATCCAGAATGTTAAGACTGTCAGCTGCAACTTCCAGAGGAAGAGAAGCCTGGGTGGTTGAGTCTTAGAAAGTGGCCAGCCTGGAGCTGGAGTTTGGTGGAAGAGGGAATGTGCAGGAAAAGGGGAAGAACACTGAGTTAGACTCATAACCCCACCATTTGCGAAGGCCTCTCCCTCCTCTCGTTAGGCCTTGTTCGTTTCATCTGTAAAATCCAGATATTAATATCTTCCATGCATATTCTACAGGCCATTTATTAGTACCTAATAATAGAAAAGTTCCTTTTAGACAGGTTACTATAGAACTGGGAAGTATTAGCAGGTCAAATCAGTGAGAGGTGCCATTTAGGCTAAAATTTAAAAGAGTTTTGCCAGACTGGACAGGAAATTTCAAGGTGAGGTACAAAGTATTATCAATATTGCAGAGGTACAAACATCAATGGAGTGTTTGAATGGCAAGTCATCCTATGAGGGGAGCCTGGTCAGGGAGCCTGTTGTGAAGAGTGCAAGAGGAACCCGAGTTCAGCCGTACACTGGGGAGAACTTGTGAGGAAAAAGTCTTGGGCCTTGGTAAGGATGGTGGGCATTCTCTTGTGATGGAGAGTAGTCAAAAGATTTTCAGGGGAGGTCTAGCCCCTAGTGGTAAGGGTGGCTATAATACGGGGCAGGGCAGGATAGAAACAGGGAAGTCTGTAGGAAGACATGTCAGGGAGGCCATTTTTTGACTTAAGAGTACAGTGATCAGTCGTACCTGACAAGGTGTTCACCCTTGTGTCTGTGGTACCAAACAGGCCCACCATATTTGTGGCAATGTAGACACATCAGTGAAGGTAGGAGGCACAGACTGGAAATCTACTGAGTGGAGTGAGTAAGAGGGTGGTAAGTCCTGAAGACCCTCACACAGGTAGGTCACATATCTTTCCTTCCTTGAGGCCCATGAGCTAAAAAGACTAGGGATTCCTTTCAAAAATTTTTCTTTGCTCAGTTAAATTTCAATTACATCATTTGAGGTGGACTCTGAATCTGGAAAAAGACTGGTTTTCTCCCAAGAAAGTCACTTAAAAAATAATGCTTGAGTTTTGAAATGCCACTTTCACCTCTTTGGTCTTTCTCATAACTATTTCAAACATTGACCCGGGGGAGTAGGAAAGAAAAATAAACTGAGTTAAGCGACTGATCCCAGATGCTCAAACTAAAACCCACATTGCCCTCCCTGAGGGGCTGGAGGGTCAGATTGAGTCATAACATGAACTTTTCCACAGGTTGCTTTGATGTTTATTTCATATGTATGTTAATGTTTAAATATTCAAAGTGCATATTGCAGCCTTGAAAGAGAAAATGGGGCTTAGCCAGTTGGCATATATAGTAATGGAGGGATACAGTGAACCCATTTTTTCCTCACACCCCTTTTATAAGAGGTAAGATTTCTCTGTGTTGCTCAGGTTGGCCTTGAACTCCTGGACTCAAGAGATCCTCCTGCTTCAGCCTCTCCTGTCCCTGGGGGTACAGGAGTATTACACCCCACTTTTTTTGTTTGCCTTGTGCATGTTAGGCAAGTGCTCTACTGAGCCAAACCCTCTGCTCCCGTGTTAACCCCTTCCTTTCTACACCTACACAGGACTGATGTCACTCTTTGGAAACTGCAACACTCGTGACTATTCCCTTGCTCATGGGAGTATTGGTTTTTGAGATTCATTTGGTGGAATGTAAGTTAATTTTCTGTAGATATGTCATCACCGAAGATTTCATTTCAGCCTACTATATTTTTTGAATAATTTTATCCACCATCCAAATTAATCCTTTTAAAATAGTATTACATGAGTTCAAATATTTAGGAACTATAAAAGCTTGCTTGGACTGATAGATATTTGCTTCACATCTCATACAAGAATGACCAAATTTCCTTAAAGCTAGAAAAAAAAGCAGCCCTGCTTAATTATCAAATGAAGGCCTGACGTGGGTTCATATGCCTTAAACCCCAGTAGGGCAGTATTCTGTCCTAGTAACCTTTGCCCTCTTAGTCACCAGTCATGAGTCAGAGTGACCGTTAGCTTTTCCTTAGTACTCCTTTCCTTTTGAGGTTTGAGGGAAATACTCAAGTAGAGAAGTGCTGAAGATATTCTCACAATAGTGATGTTAACTGTAGCCCAAGAGACAAATCCTCCTTACCAGTCTTATACTGGATGATTCTTTTAAAAATAAACAGTCACACCTGTACATTGCCACTTCCTGTGGCATTGGTGTGTGTTATATTTCCTCTTTTGTGGTTGCACAATGACTTCAAAGAGTGCCGAGTAACTGAAGGCATTGGCCAAGACAGAATGACCTGCTTCCTTTCTCCAGTGGTTAATTACCCCTCTCTGAATTGGTCTCTCCTCTTGTGTGCCCCTAGCACTTTGATTTCATTTTAAACACATTTGTCATTTTATAATTATTTATTTCCAAGAGACCTTAAGGATGAGTTACCGTGTTTTTTCCAACCATATTTCTGCTGTACAGTTCTGCCCTGGTGCCTCGCATTTATTGGATACTCAGTGCTTGTTAAATCGGGTGAATCCATTGTGAGAGTTCCTTGATCATTACAGCCAGGTAGATCGTGGTAGCCTTTTCAGGGCTGTGGATGTCCAAACCAACTAGGCTTCCCTGTGTTCTGGAATGAGCATTCCCCGCCCAACCCCACCTCCAAAATGTCATAGAAACATATTTGTAAACATTTGATAAACAGGGAAGTTTATGTAATTGAAAATTGAAGAGGAAAAATAAGGAGCATAGATCTTGGGACTGCTCCTAGCAAATGCTTTTGAGTTAGGAGCATTGTGAGCGCTCTCTCTCTCTCTCTCTCTCTCTCTCTCTCAGTGCTGGGGATGGAACCCAGAGCCTTGTGCATGTGAGGCAAGGGCTTCAACCACTGAGCTACACCCCTGACCACTTTTCCTCATTCTTTTAGAGCCCTAACAGTTTTTCCAACTCCTTCCTTCTAAGCTGCTGTGTTACCTGAATACTTGAGTTGTTTTCTTTTGCCCCACCCTAGTTGCTATGCTGGTGAATCATAGAAACCAGAGAAGGGAAAGACCAGTGAGATCATCTGGTTCATTTCCAAATTAGGGAGTAGAGCACTGAGATTTGGGGAAGACTAACCTCCCATTTCAAATGAGGAAAGAAAAAAACTGCATCTTGAGCTGAGAGCAGCTCAACCATCTGTTTGCCTTTTGCTTCTGGTGCAGTCCTGAGACCCACCCTCTTAGAAAGCAATCAGGAATTCCTACCAAGGGCCTCAGGAAAACCAGATGCCAAAGTGTTCATGAGTTAAACTAAAACTCTATTGCCTGAGTAATAAAGTTGGATTATGAATCTTTTTGTGATTTTTTTTAAAACTGAATCATAAAATCTGTGACTGTTTTTGCAGAACTAGCAAATTTAAGAACTATCAAGGAACTTATAAGTAATGTGGATTCAGTTACTGATCCAGTTTCTCACCAGTTCCCAGATGGTAGGAAACTAAAATTGAGGTGGTCAGAAATTACAGGTGTACCTAGGTGAGGGCACAGACTTCTCACCCGTTTTCTTTTGTGCAGTCTCACAGTGTCCACCCTCCTGGTGTTCTCCCCTACTGTCTTCTTCATTCTCTTGTCTTCCTCCTTGTGCTCTTTGGTGATGTTTGAAGAAATAGCAGAGATGATAGTATCTATGGCAGTATTCACTCCCATCAGGTGGTTCCTCCCATGTGAGACATCAGGCATCACAGAGGCATATGGCTGCCACTTCAGCCTGTCACCAGCCTGTCCTCTACCGTCCTCCTTTCTCTCCTACTAGGTTCTGAGTTTGGGATGCATCTCCTGCTTAGATTCTGCCCTTGTCTGTTAGACTTTTTGATACATCACAGTGTTCTCGACTCTTCTCTTGGTATCTAGCTTAGCTCTACCCTAGCTTCTCACATCCTCCAATAGCATCTTGCATCATCTTTGGCCTTGTGGGTTGCAAAACTGGGCTGCATTCTTTCCACCCAATCTGACAGAGCAGGAGGAATATTTGAACCCTGTGGATAGTGATAGGTGTGTCTCCTGTGTATATCCCCATATCTAGTTACCCATGTATGTTTTCACAGGTTCTAGTTAGGTATTTAATACATTAAGGATATGTAACAACTGTCTAAATGTTTTAATAATATTCTACACAGCTTCATTTTACTGTAAAGTGAGGTTTCTAGTGAGGGATGGAGACACATGCCTGTAATTCCAGCACTCAGGAGGTAGAGGCAGGAGGATGGTGAGTCTGAGATCAGCCTGGGCTATATAGCAAGAGCTTGTCTCAAAAACATGTGCTATTTCTTTCTTTTTATTAATTGTACAAAGTAAGGGTTTCATTATGATATTTTCATACATGCTTATAATGTACTTTGATCATATTCAACTTTTTATTACTTTCTTATCCTCCCACTCCTCTGCATTTCCCCCTCCCCCTCCTCCATTCCTAGCAGTCCCCCTTTCACTTTCATGTCCTTCTCCCCACCTAGATTCCACATATGATAGAAAACATGTGATATTTGCTTTTTCCAGGACTGGCTTGTTTTACTTAACATCATGACCTCCAGTTCCATCCATTTTCCTGAAAATGATATCATTTCATTCTTTGTGTCTGAGTTCAGTCATACTCGCCCACATTTTCTTTATCCATTTATTGGTTGATGGGCACCTAAGCTGATTCCATAAATTGACTGCTGTAAATAGTGCTGTTATAAACATGAGTGTGCAGATATCTCTATGGCAAGCTGACTTTGATTCTTTTGGATATATACCCAGAAGTGGTACAGCTGGTCATTGGGAAGTTCTGTCAGTATCCAAGGGAATCAGTTCCAGTGCTCCCCTCCCCCTATGGATATCAAAATCTGAGTATGCTCAAGTTCCTTGTATAAAATGGCACAGCTTTTGCATATAACTGTGCACATCTTCCCATATACTTTAAATCATCTTTAGATTACTTCTAATATCTAACCAATATAAACATCATGTAAATAGTTGTTATAATGTATTGCTTAGGGAATGACAAAGAAAAGTCTCTACATGTTCAATATAGACAATCATTTTCAAATATATTCAATATGCAGTTGGTTGAATCTGTGGATATGGAACCCACGGGTGTGGAAGGTCAACTATACAAGGGATACCCTTCCTAATTTGGACAGAAAAAGAGTACAGAGGAAGAGGAAAGCCAATTGTTTTCATAAAAATGATCTATTGATCTTCTTGTAAAGATCTATCATTTAATTATTCAAAGTACTTTCATCTGGAAATGCTGAGCTTTTTTCAATGGCTAGATAAAATGTTGAGCACATGCATGTGTATGATTGCTATGCTTAAAACTTTACACCAGCAAATTGTGGATGATTTCCTAGTCAATGTCCCATTTTTCAGATGAGAAACAGAACCAGAAAGCTTAAATGATTCATTTAAGTCCAATTTGTCTAGGATTGAAGACAAGAACTCATTTCTTGAGTTTTATGATGATTTTCAGAGTACCCAGCAAGTGTCCACTCCAACAAGTCAGGCTTCTCAATATGGAAACCCTGCTGGGAGCCCAACACCAGGTAGAATGTAGTACCTACCCTGGTGGTGCTGCCTGACACATAAACAGTCATAGATAAAAGGAATGAGATTAATGTCATAAAGATGCAGTACAAACAGCACAAAGATTATATGAATGAAGAAGCCTACTCTACTCTTCCCATAAACTTCATGCCATAAGTTATCTTATTGTTACATTAAGTTGCTTAGCATACATTTTGTTCTTCATACATTGTAAATGTATACCCGCCCAGGTTGTATAATCATGGATTATGATTAAAAGAATCAAAATCAAATGAGATTTTAGAATTTAAAATTTTACCATGTTTTCTTTGCCAGCAGAGGCTCCTATGATGTCCAACTTTTCCTCTGTCTGTAGTTTTTTTTGTCTTATTATTGTGTTTTCTTAAATAAAGAGGAACAACACTATGAAAAGATTGGACTATTCCCCAAAGCCTGTAGCAGACTATCCTAATATCAGGAAAAAGGCAGCCCTATTTCCACTATTTATCTTTTTTCTTTTTTCAACTATTCTTAAAATTATGGAAGAAATTTGTGTTCATTGTTAACAAGAACAAAATAAAGCAAAGTGCATATAAGAAAAGATGAATACATTCCCCAAAACTAACCAGTATCAATTTATTTATATATTCTTACATGTATTTACCACCTGTATATGCCCACATGTACATACACATAAATATTAACACTGATAGACTCAGTCATATTATTTTGCTTGGCTTTTCTTTTTTCAGCACTGGGGTTTGAATTCTGGGCTTTGCTCTTGCTAGGTAGGAGTTCTGCCAGTTTACCCACGATGCTAGTTCTGCTTGGCTTCTTTTTGTTTACTCACTCAACATAATATGGTCTTGAAAGTTTAAAAAATATTCAAGGACTCAGGACATGGCTCAAATGCCTAGCAAGCATGAGGCAATCCCCAGTGCCACCAAAAAATAAAAAATTCAAAACACCCAAAATACATCTTGTGGACATACAATAAAGATGAAAATGAATCTACGTTTTTGTATGTTTTCATACTCACTGAACTATTTTATGAAAAATATTGTCCTACTTTGAGCAGATTATATGACCAAGAGATACATGCTGCATTGCAGAATTCTTTGTTTTTCAACTGATAACAGATACTAGCACTTAAGTATTTGATGTTCTTTGGCAAAATTATGCAGACAATACTGCTTGAAGAAACAATAGGGGCTGAAAGAGTTAAAATATTCATCCTCTGACTTGCTAAATTATAAGAATGCAGTGAAGGGCTGGGAGGTGGCTCAGTGGTAGAGCACTTGCCTTGCACATGTAAGGCTATGGGTTCAGTTCCCAGCTCCCCAGTGGCAACAACAAAAAGAATGCCATGAAGCATGCTGGAGCACCCCTACCCCAGTGAGTTGTCCTAAGAATGATCTTGAAGGGGGACATTTCAATATATTGCGGTCACTGGTTTCAGGAGCCAGAAAGTTTTTGGTCTCTTTGGAGAAAGAATTCAAGGACTGACACAGAGGAGACTTAAAAAGGAGCAGGTTTATTAACACAAAGCAAAGGGAAAGTAAAGTAAAAGTGTGCCCTCCACACAGAGCAGCAGGCTCGAGAAGTGCTGCCCTGGGGGTCCCAGACTCAAGCTTTTCTTGGGGTCTGTGGACATGAGGGCAGTCAGTCTTAGAAAACTGGGTGAATGTGTCAAGTCCTCCCACACGTTAAGCAGGAGAGTTTTTACCTTGGATGGTGACATGTTTTTTGCAGGCTGTCAGGGCTTTAGGTCAGCAAGATTGTCTGTATATCATGAGTCATTCTGTTAATGTCAGCAGGTCAGGTTGTGACTTCTTATCGACAAAAAGAGAGTGACAATAGGGGTGAATTCAACTATGATATATTGTAAGAACTTTGGTAAACGTCACGATGTAACTCCAGTAAAACATGAAAAAAAAAAAATCCAAGCCATTGTTCTCAGCCAGCAGGTTTCCTAACTCCCTGCCTAACTCCTGCATCAGGCATTTGGAGCCAAATCTGTTTCCATAATGTTTTATGTATTTATTTATTTTTGCAGTGAGGTTCAAACTCAAGGCCTTGTGCTTGCTACTCGAGCACTCTACCACTGGAGTCACGCTGCCAGTCCTCCATAATGTTTTAGATGTTGGTGCTATAACTAAGTATACCACTAGGATGCAGTTTTATACTTACTACTTGTGCCTTCATTTGACATTGGTTTTGAAATCTGAACAGAATGGTTTACTCCCAGCTTTTTCAGCAGCATAGTAGAGATCTTCCATAAATAATTTAATTTCTCATCAATGGTAAGTTAGGGCATTTCAACCTTAAAAAGTTCCCAGATATTGTTGTGATCATGTAGAACACTCTTTTTGGAAGAACTTTCTAGAAGTGAAATCACTAAATCAAAGGCCATGAGTATTTTAAATACTGATAGATATTACCAAATTAACTTCCCACCAATATTATGTGAAAATTCTCATTTTGCCCATGTCCACTACACTGCATATTATCAGCCTTTTCATTTTGGTCGGGTGAGTTTAAGCATGAATGAAGATAAGGTAATACATTTATGAAGACAAATCTGATGGTAACAGGCACAGGGTCAGACAAAGTCAGAGCAAAGAGGAAGCAACCAAGTGCCCGTCCTTAAGGAGTTTGCACCCAAAACAGTAACAATGCGAGTTGTGACCATTGTGAGAGGAGAGATATATAACAATGTCAAGAGTCGCAGATTAAAGCCAAAAATGCCTTAAGGATTTGGGAAAGACTTTACTTCAGAAAAAAATAATACTTGCCCCGAGGCTTGAACGATGAGGCAAAGTTCACCACTGAAGAGAGTAAGCAAGGGAAATCCAGGGCGGAGAGTGACAGGGTGACATTAATGTGCATGGAGCAGTGAAGGGGAAAATGTAGGAAAAAAGGCTGATCAGGCAGGTCCCAACCGTACTGGGAGGAGTTTCCAGAGAGGAGGTGTGTTGTCAGAATTGTCTTAGGACATAATTCTCTGAATATATCTAGGATATACATGTTTCTTTGAAAACAGAAAGTGGTCTGTCCACAATGCAAGTCCTTAACTAATTTCAACAAGAATTTAATGAGGACCTATAAATTCAGCAGGGCTGGGTGCTGAAAAGGCTTTGAAAGTCAGAGAAATAACCAGTTTTTCAGTGCCTACAGGATACTGGGAATTTTTTTTTTCTTTTTTTGTGGTGCTGGGGTTTAAACTCAGGGCATCATGCTTGCCCTGAACCATTTGAACAACTCTTCCAGCCCTTTTTTGCATTGTTTTCCCTCCCTCCCCCAGATAGGGTCTCAAGAGCCATTTGCCTGGGGCTGGCTTCAGATCCTCCTGATCTCTGCCTCCCCAGAAGTTAGGATTATAGGCGCGAGCAGCTGCTGGGCTATATATTTTCTTTTTCCTTTTATTTTTTATTGTTGTGCTGGGTGGGGGTACATGGTGGCATTTACAGAAGTTCTTACAATGTATTCTTGATTTGCTATCTTCTTACAATATATCAGATATATTGTAGTTGAATGCACCTCTCCACTCTTCTTCATACCACCCTCTCCCCATGCCTGCAAGAGTTTCAGCAGATATCATCTTTCCATTTACATACATGTGTACACAGTATTTGCACCACATTCTTCCTTCTACTCCCTTTCCCCACCTCCTCCCCATTCCCACTGATACCAGGCCCCTGCAAGCAGGACTTGTTCCACCTTCCTGTTCTTCCAAAAGAAGAAGAAAAAAAATGAAATGTTTGGTTGTTTAAGATAGCTACACAGGGAGTTTCCCTGTGGCACTTCCATGTTTATAGGTATTATAGCCTGATTTGGTTGTTTTCTCATGTAATCTTGCAGATGAAAAACTGAGGTTTCACCTCACCATGAATCTTGTCTGATACCTTTGTAAACTGCCATTTGTCTGTAAATAAGAGCTTTTCCTACCCAACTGTTTTGTAAATTTTTTAAACTATCAGTTTAGGTGATTCAATATGATATAATTGGTACCTATCAATATTCAACTTGAGACTTAAATTATCCCAAATTTTTACCAGTGAGAATCTCTCAAAATTGGCCTTTTTGATAAATTCCCTCCAGTTGCTTAGTACAAAGCTCACCTTGTATATTCTCTGCCCCATCCTGGAAGCAAATATTTCTCCCAGGAGCCCTGGCCCTAGAAGACAGTATTACACAAGAAACTAAGATCTGGGTAGAATGAGTAAAATGCCATTCTTATTTCTGATCCTTCATGTGTGACCTGTTCTATCTCTCTGGAATCTTCAGGTATTTCTCTCTGTTCTCACCCAGAATGCTGATATTTTGTGATAGTGTGCCTTGGATATGTTTGTTTTCTTATTTCTTCTGGCCTTTCCAACCCATTAACTTACAAACATCAGTTCTAGAAAATTTCTTTCAGTTATTTCTTTGGTGGTTTTCTCCCCTCCATTTTGACTGTTTTTTTCCTCTCTAAAATTCCTAGTATTTTCATGTTGGATGTTGGATTTCCCAGATTAATCTTTTTTTTTCTCTTCTGGCATATCTTAAAATAAAAGACATTATCATGTACTGATTACATGTAACAGGCTCAAGGAAATAGTGGCTTTCTGGTCAGCCAGCACTAAACCACATAATGCAGAGGGCCAAGGAGGGGCTGTGTCTCCCTGAAGCAGTATGGTATCTGAGAAATGTGGTGAAATGGAAAAATATACTCTGGCCTCAGCCCTCCTACTTCCTGTTTAAGGATTGTGGTAGACTGTCTGCAAAGATGTTTGAGAACAATCCCACCCTAGTATATGTCACTCCTTTTCTGACAAGGTGACTCTGTTTCCCTTTCCCTTGAATCTGGGCAATATGACTTGCTTTGGCCAAAGGAATGCAGTGGAGGTGTCATTGCTCTAGTTCTGGGCCTGGCACCTTCCACTTTGACCTCTTGAAAGCCCTGTTTAGAGGGAGACTCTTTGGACATTCCAGCCTCATTTAGATCTCTGTAACCAGCACTATGTAGACAAGAAATAAGCTGGCCCAATAAATTCTACCATTTGCAGAATTATGCACAAATAAATGGTGGTGGTTGTTTTAAGTTTCTAAGATTTGGAGGTAGTTTATTTCATAGTAATACATATAAATTGGTATATAGATACAGACTTAGAGTATTGCTATAATGAAAACTTAAAATATTTGACATTGCTTTTATTGCCAGGTAGTAACCAGAAAGGCTGGTTGGTGGAAGTTGGAAAAGAAGTGAAGACATTACAGTGGGGGGGTTGGAGAAAAGGTCAGCTGTATCATGTAGTGACAGGATGGTTGACATTACTGCTTTAGGTAGTAACATGACTGATGGCACATGTGTCTAATGAACTTGTGTGTGTAACCAAGGAGATTTCCAGACAGTGTTAGAAGTGCCAATGTTTTAGCTATTTATGATACAGGATAAGACCATTTGGTGTTCAAGCAGAATTCTAGCCAGTGGTTTTCTTTTCTAAAACTTTCATTAGCATAAATCAACTGTACAGGGGTTTCATTGTGATATTTACATATGTACATATAATGTACTTTGATTATACCGCCCCCCCATCCTTTCTCCTGTCTCCTTCTCACTGGTTTCCCAACCCCAAACCCTAACCAGTGATTTTCAAAGAAATGGCCTCAGGATAAAAATCAAACCATGGATGTGGTTATACAAACTTTTTGTTTTAAGACTTCAGAGAGATTGAATAAGCTGCCTTAAAAGACCATCCAAGGCTTCTAAGAATCTTTAGTACACAGTTCCACTATACCTTGACATGTGCCAAGGAGAGAGAGAATATTCCAGAAAGAATAATGAATGTGAATCTTGAAGCATGGAATCAAACCTCAATAAGATTTATAAAAAACCCATAAAGATTTTGAGAAAATTATAGGATTGAACTTTAGAACATAGACTGAAACTCAGTAAGATTTATAAAAAGGCCACATGATTTTTAAAATACTTGTATTAGTGAAAGAATGGTTTGCCTGGAAAGAGAAACAATTCAAAATGAAGAAGTTTCTAGCTAGAAGTTTCTAGCATGGCAGCAATGATTGAGAGAGAGTCTCCGCTACAAATATGAGCCATTCTGTTCTCTGTCATTGTAGCATCCGCAGCTGAGACACCAGACAAGAGTGATGTCACTTTGAATCCTCCACCCCAACTGAATTTCCAGCCCACCACCATGTTGGGTAAAGCCATGCTGTCTCCAGAGTCCTGCTAAGCTGCAGACTCATGAGCATATAAATGGTAACTTCTGTTTTAACCTCTAAGATTTTTTTTTCGGGGGGGTGGGAGTTTGTTGCACTGTAGTAAGTAACTTATATGATGACCTTGGGTACATTATTTAATTCCCAAACTGGGCAGGAGACTTTATTTGGACTCAATTTTCTTCATAGATAAAACTCAAGGATAGGTCGGGTACCGGTGGCTCAAGTCTATAATCCTAGCTACTCAAGAGGCAGAAATCAGGAGGAACATGGTTCAAAGCCAGCCCAGAGCAAATAGTTTGTGAGACCCCGTCTCAAAAATACCCAATACAAAAGGGCTGGCAGAGTGGCTTAGGTGGTAGAGCACCTGCCTAGCAAGTGTGGGGCCCTGAGTTCAAACCCTACTATCACCCAGAAAAAAATTTAAAAAGTAAAAGAAACTCCAGGATAGGACATGTTAATGTCAGCCTCCTCTCTCTGCTCTCATGTTCTTTTACTCTGTGAGTAATTGTATTCTATCATTCTATAATGTTTAGTGAGTGTACAATCATTGCTAGCTGTGCACTATTTAGAGGTGTAGCAGAATGTGAGCCAAATAAATTCCAGCACTTTGAAGACAAAATGTGCAACATTGACACCATCTGAAGTCTGATGTAGTAAACACTCTCCTTCACCGTGGGAAGAAAGAATCTTTGGATGAAGACTCAAAAGTTCTTTTACAGTGACAGCAGTGGCCTCACATTCCTCAGAAATAGCAGAGCATGGCTTCTAACCACTCCATTTTTCTGAGAACATTGTTGCATGAAGCAAGCCCTGGAATTGGACAGATCTTATATGCTCGGATGTGCCAGATGCCCAAGATAAGCAAAAATTCTTTTGATTATTTGATAGCTTTTAAATATTTCACGACTTGAATTAAATGTTACCCATGCAACAACATGTGGAGTACAGGCAAATTGTCCCCACTGTGCTCTACCTAAATTGCAGAATAATGGGCAAGGAAGTGACAGACCATTGGTCCCATTGTCTGTGGGAGACACTTTACAGACGATCTCAACTCTCAAGGACGGGACTTTCTGTAAAGAGTCTCCGGCAGAACATGTGGCAGTTGGAGACTGTAGGACCCTCCTTGAGAAACAGAGAAGGGAGACTGAATCTGCCTGCTCTTTCTGTCTATCTGGGGGAAGTTCCTCTTGTGTTTCCAAATGTTCCCAGAGTAAACAGTAAAGCATGGACTGAGTCTTCAAAGCTGTCAGTCTAAATGTATTACTTTGTTTTCTCTTTGCCCATCTATATAATTTCTATATTATAGATCCCTGTAACAGAGAGCTCTTAACTGGTGTTGGACCCCCAGCTGTAGCAGACTTTGCAGTCAGCTGGCCATGTGACAGTGAGCACAGTGCTGAATGTCTGATGGCCTAGCTGTCATGCTCTGATGCCCAGGAGTGAAAGGAAGCTCAAGAGGAGAGTAAAACTGGACGTTAAAGTAGATGGGATCTAAAACACAGAAGTGTGAAGACGAGGAGAGAGAGTTTTATGAAGTGCAAAAACTTAAAGACTTAGTAAAGGCTTTGGGATTCTTGGCGAAGCATTTCTTCTACGTTGAGGTTTCAATATGGTATTTCCGCAGTCACATACTAAATAGGGGCTTGCTCACATGTTGCCAATGTGACTTGGTTACAAAGCAGGTTAGAAAGCAAGAAAACAGCAAAACTCAGCCTAAGCGGCTGCGGAAAAAACAAAAATAAACAAACAACAACAAACCCAGCAGTCATGAAATAGGGAAGAGGGGAAAGATCTTCCTGGGAACTCCGGGTTCAGGCCACGGGTCCCATCCAGTTGGAGACTGCCTGCCAGGAGGCTGAGCAGAGCTGCGGGGGGCGCTGGGTGCACAGCGGGGTCCTGGGACGCTGGAGTTCATTGGTGTTGGGGAGAAGGGCGCCTCTGGGGCGGGAGTGGGCTGCGATCCTGGCTCCTGACTCCTGGCTAAGGCCTCCCAGCCCCGGCCCTGGTTCGGGACCTCCCTGCATGTCAGTGTCCCAGGCGGAGCCAACTTTGCAGGGTAGGACTGGGCCAATCGCTCATCCCGCGCTCTTCCAGCTGGCGACTAGAGGTTAAGCTAATATGTTTGCAGAAAGAAGGGGGAGCTGGATCCAACAGCCCCAGGTCAAGAGACTCCACATTTATGTTTCTTGGATCAGTTCTATCCTCCATTGCGTCGATGCCTAAAAGGAAAGAGAGAGAGAGAGAGAGAGAGAGAGAGAGAGAGAGAGAGAGAGAGAGAGATAAGCAAACCAGAGTCTGTTCAAGTCTTGCTCACTTAGCCAAGTCCAGGCTGAGAACTCGACGTGGCACTGAGAAGTAAAGAGAGGAAGGGAGGAGGAGAGGGAGCCCTTGATGGGTCGCGGGGAGCCTCGGCGCTGGGACGCAGGGCAGGGCGCGGTGCGGGCGGTGATCCAGGGCGCGGCGTCCCTTGGGGCGCGCGGGCCGGGGAGGGTGACTCACCCGGATTCGGGGTGGGAGCAGGCCGGGGACCGGGACTGAGGGGTAGAGGGGCGGGGCGGGGCGGGGCGGGCCTCGCCTGCACAAAGAGGATGTGGCGGGTATAAAAACCCCACCCAGGCCAGCCGGCTCCGCTCGGCATCTGGGGACGCTCGCAGCAATCGGCGCCCAGCCCAGGTAAGCGGGGCGCGGCCCGCTATGGCCTCGGGGAGGCCGGGGAGGCCGAGAACGATGAAACGGCCTCACAGAGCAAGGATCGGGGGAGAGGGACCGAGAGGGGGCTAGAGGGACAGTCCGCACTAGGTGTGCTGCGGCTGGGCGAGCAGAGGCAAGGTGTCCCGGGCTAGCAAGGGTGAGTGGGCCTGGGGGTGCCAGGGCAGAGGCTGGGGGCGTCGTGCATCTCCCTGAAGTGGTCGTGGGAAGTTGAACGACGTAGAAGGGGACCCCGCATTCCAGACGTGCTGGGTGAGGGCGAGGGGCAGGGCGTGGCCCAGCAGTGGGCGATGGGCATTTCCCTTCTGGATGAACCCAGCTTTCGTAACCCTCATGCGTTTCGAGTGACTTTCTTTGCAACACACCCCCATGTGTGGAGTTGGAGCCCACCAGCAGTAGGGGAGCACTAGGGGAGTGGGAATTGTGAGTATCCACCTCCCCACCCCCAATAACAAAACTCAGTCCGTTCTTCGTCTCGCTTATCTCATAGGATAGTGATGTCTTTCCATCAGGAGCTTTTCCCATTTGGTTGAACATCTGTGTTGGAAGAAGTGTCCTCTGTGATTCTGTGGGAGGGGGTGCCTTAACTCTTCAGATGATGTGACAGTGAGTCAGGCACTGAGGGTACAAAAAGGGCGTGGCCCCTGTGAGACAAGTCTCAATGCTGGAGAGAAGGATTTGGGCTCTGAGTTTCTTATCAGTGAAAAGTAGTTTCGGGACACCCAAGCAGGGTTATTATTGAAGATTTATTGAAAAATAAATGTACTGAAAACACCAAGCATCACATAAATGTCAAAAAAGTGTCTTTTTTCTCAGTAAGATTTGCCAGCTTAACTCTGTGGGTGTTTTCATGAAAAAGCAGTCGACACATGGGTGCGCACCCGGGTTTACTAGCAACCCTAAGCTGTTGAAGTCCAAGGGCCTGAGATCCAGACACCTCCTCTGTTAGCCCTAACTGTCCTTCACTTGCTTTGGAAAGCAGAACACACTGTTCCACAGAAACTGGTAGAGGGGGTGGTGTGGGTTCCCAGCCTAGCCCAGAAAACACTATTTGACATGCCCCTTATCTAAGTGGGGAGGGGAAATGGAGAGTGAAGGTGGTGTATAGGTAGGAAGAATAAATCACTGACATTTTTCTGCCTCTTTTCTTAGTTGTAAACATGGTCTTGGTTAAATTTGGTTAACTGGAAAGTTGTGTCTTGGCCCCCTCTCCACTGTCTTTCTACAACTTCCTCCCAGTGCCTTAGAGACCTTCTTCCTTGACATGTCACACTTGCCATCCAGCTTTGTCCAGTTCTGCTGCCATCCCTCTTCTTCCTCATTTAAACATACATACTTACTGCCAGTTAGGGACTACCAAATTGAATCAGTATTAAGTCAGAAATGGTCAATGATAATAACATTCTCAGCAACCCACAGAAGTTGTGTTTTTGAAAAGAAGAACAAAAATGAAACCTGGGTAATGTAAATAAATGGGCCTGTTTTTATAGAATTTGAGGCTGTGGAATCAAAGAGTAATAATATTGACAATATTAAGGTAACAGGGACGGAGAGGTGTCCTCTGTGACTTGGCCAAGGGCATAAGACATCCCTGCTTCCCGTCTTCTAAGTTACCCATTATCTACAAGTTCAAGGAGCTTTTCCATAGCATGCATTGCATCTGCAGTGGAGGGTGTGGCCACTTTTGTGCCTTTTTCAGTTGGGGGTTTATGATTTGGTGGCCTGTCTGTGGCAGGTGGCCAGGAAGTACTGCTGACTCATTGACTTTGACAGAGAACTCAATCTTGGACTGGAGTCTCAGTATTTAATATACTGTACCTTTGAGCTATTAAAGTACCCATTGATTGATATTAGACTTGCCCTTACAGCCACTGGTTTCCTGGCTAACTTCTGATTTAAGTAGTTTTCCTGGCAAGGCAGATGCTCTTCTTAATTGCCATTGATTTTGAGGGCTGTGGGCTCTGCCTGCACCTTTTAGCCTGGAATCTGGCACTCAAACATCATTGGGAGGATTTGTTCTCACTCTTTGCTTGGGCAGGACACAGAGCCCCTAGGGTCTTTTATGCTAGGGGAGTGTAGATATATCCTAAAAGAAGTATAGGCCCTCATGGGCTAATTTAAACATCCATTTGTCATTTGTACCACAAAATAGCTAGTAAGTACCTCCTGTGCTTAATAACTCATAGTTACAGGTACTGAGGACACAACAGCGAATAAAACAGACAACACACACACACACATGCACACACACACACACTGCTGCTCTTTAGACTTTAAATCTATTGGGAAAGAGAAAGTTAAGAGACAAAACAAGCGGATTGTATAGACAATAATTGAATTTTAAGACTGGGCGTGGTGGCTCATGCCTGTAAACCCAGCTACTTGGGAAGCAGAGATCAGGAGGGTCCTAGTTCAAAGCCAGCTTGGGAAAAAGTTAGCAAGATCCCCATCTTAACCAATAAACTGGGTGTGGTGGTCTGTGCCTGTCATCCCAGCTATGAGGAAGGCATAGGTAGGAAGACTGAGGTCTGAGACTGACTTAAGCAAAAAGCAAGACCCTATCTGAAAAATAACTAAAGAAATAATAATAATAATAATAATAATAATAAGGCTGGGGCATGATTCAAGAGGTGGAGTTCCTGTCTGCGAGCACAAGGCCTAGAGTTCAAACCCTTGCACCACCGAAAACGAAATCAACTAAATTTTATGTTTTTCCAAATTAATATTCATTTCCAAACTTACCTGTGTTTTGTCATTTCACTTTCATTTAGCTGTTTCACAGACCTGAGTTTCACATGGAGCTCACCTCAGGGATGCCCTGGTGAGAGTTAAGGGGACTTACCCTGCCTTCTAGATTTGATTGTGAAAATTAAAGAGAAATTGGACCTTCCTCTGTTTTGCACATGGAATCATCTTTCTTCGTTTTCCCTGATGCTGCACCTTTTTCTAGGTGTAGACCACACCAGAGGAAATTCCAGTCCTTTTGAAAACATGTCATTCTGCCCATTCACTATCTAGTGTATTTTTCTTTCTTCTGCCAGAGGCAGTTTTTATCCACATTGTTGAAGGGACATGTCATCAGTAGGGGTCAGGAGATGCCCACACTTGTAACTCTGGGTGGGTCCACTGAGATTACCTCCAAATCTCTTTATATAGAGTACACACTGAAGCTTTTAAGCCATTTGAGCTCAAACCTTGTTAGGGCACATGCCCAGAGCACCCGAATGGTCTGAGTTCTAACCTCACTTTGGAATGCTTTGACTCCAGGGAGTGGCGAGACAGAACCCTTTGTCCATACCCGTTGTCTCTGCACCACACCCAGACTACACACTCACAGTGCAGAGGAAATCAGAGTTCCAAGACTCCTTGGACATCCTGCCTTCTTCCTGCCTTCCTGCTTATTCATATGATTACATTCCGTGTCATCCTGTGGACTGAGCTGGGATCCAACCAGACGCACAGAGCAGCAGCAGCACAGGGCAAGGAGGGTGTGCTGGAGAGGCGACATTTGTTATGTTTTTCTCTGTCCTGAAGTCTCACTTGGATGTCAGCTGATAGAGGTGGCAGGACACTGCTGAGTGTGTTTGGAGAAAGCTAATCATCTCATCTGACCTCTATGCCGAGTGTGTGTGTGTGTGTGTGTGCGCGCGCGCGGGCATGTGTGCGTAGAAGGTGCTGCAGGGAGGGTAGGTAACTCCAGAGAGTGGAAAATCTTGAATGATGAATTTATACTTTTTTCTATAGGCGGTTGGGCCCTGTTGAATATGTGAAATATAAGAGGCTGAAACTGGATTATAGGCATGAAGGGTTGTATTTCCCAACGCTGTAAGTACTTCATGCCAAGTGACATCATTCTTCCTGCCGATCACTTTCCGCCCACTCCAAGCCCATATCAGGACACAGAGAGAGAGAGATTCTGAGAGCAAGAAGCGGCAGTGGGTGTATAAGACGCAAACAAATATTGATTCAGATCAGGCAGCAACAGGGACAGGCTAGAGCAAGTGTTGAGGGGCCTCTTGCCCAGTCTGATCCAGGCCCCTGGGCAGAATTCCAGGAATTCGGGGGAATGACTTGGCCCTGTGACTCAGACATTAATCAGGACCATAAAACCAAGGAGAAAAGTATATGCTTTCAAGAAGGTTCTGTTAAATAGAGATGATTTGGGGGGTGCAGGGTGGAGAACAGTGGGAACTCCGGCCCTGCCTCATTCATGCATTTTTTTGGTTGAAAATTTCAGTGTGGTCCTGTGGATTGTAGTCATCAGGACAGTGTAGTAAAGGCTCTGGTGGGGAAACCTCCACACTCCCAACCCCAACTCATTTTTGCTTTAGAATCTCCTGTGTCATTCAGTTCCTGATTGATTCATGGTGGTTGCTAGGGATCTGTTTTGTAGTAACCCAACAACACTTCACCCCATTTCAGCTACATGTGGGTGTGTCTCCGAAACTCCTGGGGTGAATTCAGGTGGTCCTCAGACCAGCCATGGGCAACAAGGGTTTGTTTGCTTGTTTGTCTAAATTAATATTTAGGTTTTCTGGAGCTGGTTCCTCTCAGTTCAGTTCAGTGAAACTTGCTTTTAGTAGCTGACATGTTGAATTAATTTTTTTTGTTGTTCAATTTTTTTTTTTTGCAAACTTGGTTTTGGTTTCCGTTTGAAGGGAGAAATTAAACCCGCTTCATTTGTACTGCTTTTTTGTAACTATGTTTTTGGAATGAAACAAAAAAGTATAATAAAATCTAGTTTTTAAAAGAAGGACAAAACTTACCTACAGGTTTTCTATAAAAATATAAAAACATGTATGACATGCTTTTCAACAACTGTACAGATTTCATTAGAGTTTGGCTTTGTACCTTGAGAGATTTTCTTGTCAGGCAATTAAATCTTATTTATTAATATTTTCAAGGCCAGAGAAAACTGTGTGTTCCCTTCATTAGGGTGGAGCTGTGGGAATTTGAAATCTGTTTTCCCACCTGGGTGTTGAATTATTTCCGACTAACTTGAGGTGGGTGTGGTTTTCAGTAAGTCTCCCTGGGCCTCTCTAGTTTATTTTCCTACACAGAAACACTTTAGCTGATAAACAGCCAGGTACTCAGATACCCAGCCCTCCCTGGGAGTGGAAGGCCCTGGTATGTACATATACTCATCACCAGATTGAATTGCCTGATTTCTCTCTGGTTTGCAAGTTGAAACCAGTTGGCTAACTGGGTGAGGTTGAGTTGCTAGGAAGAGAGATGAAGGCTGCTGTTTGTTTTCATGTTTCAGAGAAGTCTGCCAGAAAAGGCGGCATGGCCCTGCTTTTAATGTATCTATGAATTTTCCAGTGCTATGAAAAGTTCGTATAGGTAGAACAGTTTCATTTGGCATGTAGACTTCCTTTTTAATCTCATTCAAAACAGTATGCACACTGAAGGCAGAGGGATTATTTTCAATGAGAAAATCCAGGCAAGTGTTCTGGGGACTTGGGCCTTTAGGCGTCCAGGTGTTGTCATAACTGAGAGCTCCACTTTGTACGTTTCAGACACTCACATTTTAGGCTCCCTACCAGATTCCATCTTGGACATGACTCCCTTCCAAACCTGTCCTCTTGTTTTCCTGCTGCCCTTGGTGTATTCTACACCTCTCTCTCCATGTCTTCCCTGTTGCTCTGGTCAGAACTTTCAGTGGTGATTCATCCCTCTGCCTAGACATCAGTGCCTCCCCGTTATCCCTGAGCTAATCTCACTTAACTCCTTTGATCTTTCTGTGTGTCTTAACTTCCCTGAATGAACAGCAATGCTGCCAAGGTCCAAAGGGCAAAGATCCAGGACTTAGAGTGCAGGGTTCTGGCCCAGGCTCTGCTACTCATTCACCGACAACCCTGACCTGGTCTCTCTGAGAGGAGAGGGAGACTGCACTGCACAGGTTTGTTCAAGTTTTTCACAGTTCTGCAGCCAGTGCAGCCCAGAGTGTGTGTATTACGGGCTTGTGGATTGATGACTTGAGTAATACCAGGGTTTATCATCTTTAGCAGCATTGCTAAGACTTTTTCTGTTTTCAAGAGTACACCGACACCTTCTCATTAGTCAAAGGAACTAATGTGTCAACAAAGGCTTTGAGTGGCAAAGCCAACTATTTCTCTAGTAACTATTCAGTGGTCCCCAAAGTGCTTTTCCATTACCAGGGGACTTGATGAAGAAGCTGAGGTCATAAGCTATTTCTTAGGTGAAAATACATTTTCCATTAAACTTGCATGGAATAGGAACTATTTACTCAAATCTGGGCACTTGCATGGAATATTAGGAGGCTTTCTGGATACTGCTTTGTGGTCATTGTGACTTTGAGAGTTTTGGGACATATTTGTTTTTTATGTAGAATGATTAAAAATGTAAGATAATATAAATATATATATAATAATATATACTATTTATAAATACATAACATATTTATATAATAATATATATTTTATATATATAATATTTATTTATATATAAATAATATAAATGTAACCTATACAAAAAATCAACTCCCCGTTTTCTGAAATTTTGTTTAGCACCTACAGTATACTTTTAATTTGTTGGGGGCGGTGAGTGGAACTCTGTGGGGGAGACCGCTTTGAATCACACTTAGGTGTTTGCCATTTGAATATTTGTCACATGGAGGGCACTCAGTACATCCTGCAGAGGAAGTGCTATCAAAAAGTGCTCTGGCATTGAAAGGCTGTGTGGATTGGGGGCCATCGTGACCCTATTGGAGCAGATGCCAACGTAGTGGTGACTTGGGAAATACACAGGGTAGCTATACAAACGGGAGAGTACTATGAGGTGGGAGGAAACAGGTCCAACTAGCTATAGACAAACAGAAAGGTGTACTGTTTCTATTGGGTCTAGTCTCCTTCAGCTGGGGAGCAGATGGAGGGAGGTAAAGCTGGACTCTGATAAGAGGGAGATGAGTCTGGGTTCTGATGCTAATCTTTAGAGGCAAAGAGTAAGAGGAAGCCACAACGATTGATTTTGAACTATTTGACAAGATCAGATAGAGAGATTCAGTTGGTGGTGTCATGCAGGACTGATTTGATGAAAGAATGGCACAATTAGAATGATGAAAGAGAAAGCAAGATTTTGGGGGCTCAAAACACCCATTATTTGTCTCTTCAAGGGGTGTGGCTGTGGGAGAAAAATTAGCCTGATGGAGAGTGTGACATTACCAGATTGGCTTGCATCTGTGCAGTATTAGAGGAGGTTCCATGGGAGACATGGTTAGGCAGCTGTCTGCAGAGCCAGTTCTCAGATCTGGAACGACAACTGGAAAGAACAACTCAACAACTTGCTAAGCCTTTGTAGTTTGGTTTCTAAACATCAGAACCAAGGTGAGGAGCCTGATTTACTAAATAAGTGGAATTTCATCCATACTTTGGAAGTGTAAACAACTCTGCAACTCTGACTTGCAGGGTCCCCGACTGGGATTCTTTTCTTATTTATTTATTTTTTTTTTTTGAGGTACTGGGGTTTGAACTCAGGGCTTACATCTTGAGGCACTGCACCAACCCTTTGTGTTGGGTATTTTGGAGATAGGGTCTTTGGTAACTATTTGCTCTGGCTGTCTTTGAGCCATGATCCTCTTGATCTTTGCCTCCTGAGTCGCTAGTATTATAGGTGTGAACCACTGGTGCCTGGCTCATTTCAATTTCTTAGTTGTTTATAGTAGTGTGTAGAATTCTGCAGGGCAGAGGGTACCAGTTTTTCTGTTTTCTTCATTCTCAGGCTGAAGGATAGATACTGATAAGACCTGCTGATATGTGAGGTCAGGTTGAAGTTGGTAATTTTTTGTTTCATAAAGAAGAGCTCTAAACTTGTCTGTGTTGACAAGAAATTTCAAACTTAGGCTTCAACTGACCTGGCTCCTACAAAGGTTTTTGGATTCAGATTGCACCATGGAGATTGAGAGTATAGCTCAGTCGTACAAAGCACTTGTGCCATGGATTGGACACCCAGCACCACAAAACAAAACAAAAAAAAAACCCACAGAAACAAAAAGCAAAACCAGATTGGACCTTGGCTCTCTGGGGATCCTCTAGACTAGACAACAGGAATAGATGGTGAGCTGCATATGAAATCACAAAATTTCTAGTAACTACATTAAAAAGAAATAGTAAAAGAAGCAGGTGAATTTAAATTTCAATAATATATTTTATTAAATAGAAGATACCCAATGTATCACAATTTTAATATATAACCAGTGTAAAATCAATGAGATATTTCACATTCTTTCTTTCCATACTAAGTCTTCAGAATCCAGGCTGTCCTTTATGCTTACGGCATGTCGTGGTTTGGACTGACTACTTTTTAAATGCTCACTAACCACGTGAGCCTGGTGCTGGCGTGTTGGACAGCTGAACTACAGAACAAGACTTCAAAAATTAGACTTTATTTTTTAGGGCCAATTTTAGGCTCTCAGAAAAACTGAGCAGAAAGTATAGGGAGCTCCCAAGCTCCCATAGCTGCCCCGACCCCACAAGTGCACGGCCATCCCACTCTCAGCATTCTGTACCACAGAGGCACATTTATTAGGATCAATGAACTTATACTGAGATGTTATCACCCAAGCCCACAGTTTACATTAGGGCTCACTCTTCATGTTGTCCGCTCTGTTTATTTGTTTATTTATTTATTGTGTTACTAGAGTTTGAATTCAAGGCTTTGTGCTTGCTAGGCAGGTGCTCTACCACTAGAGCCATGCTCCCAGTCCTTTTTTACTTTAGTTATTTTTCAGATGGAGTCTTGTGCTTTTTGCCTGGGACCAGTCTCAGACTGTGATCATTCTACTTATACCTCCCAGGGGATTACAGGCATGGGTCACCACACCCAGCTCATTTGTTGATAGGATCTCGTGCTTTTTCTTACGCTGGCCTGGAACTGTGATCCTCCTGATCTCCACCTCCCAAGTAGATAGGATTATAGGCATGTACCACCATGCCCAGCCTCCATTCTATGGGTTTTAACCATAGAATGTGATATGTGATATCATATATAGTGATATGTGTCCACCTTATAGTGACATACAGAATAATTTCACTGTTATAAATCCCCTGAGCTCCAACCATTCATCCTTTCCTCTCCACAGCTCCTGACAGCCCTGATCTTTTCCTATCTCCATAGCTTTGCCTTTTCCAGAATATCATGTATTAGAATCATAGTGTAACCTTTTCAGATTGATGTCTTTCAAATGAGATACATTTAAAGTTCATCTGAATCACATGGTGGTGCATCCCTGTAATTCCAGCTACTCAGAATTCTAAGGCAGGATAAAAAAAGAAAAGAAAAGTTTCCTCCATGTCTTTACATTTTTTTTTTTTAGCACTGAATAATATCCCATTTTCCAGATGGGCCACAGTTCATTTACAGAGCAAGACTTTTTACCAACCAGGATTTGCCCCAGTGTGGGACATACTGGAAAGGAGGCAGTGGGTGATAGGCAGGAGTGGGGATGACTGAATGGCTTTGATTGACTTCCTTCTTGCTTGCCTTAAGAGAGGAGAGGCCTAGGAGAGACCTAAAATCTTGCAGATGTCCATCCGAAACCACAAATAAAGGCAAATCCTCTTGCATACCCCACTCTCTCCCCACACAGGTGGAATCTGCTTAGTTTAAAACACTCCTATAAGTTAACAAATGTCTATGTCAACTGCTGTCTCCAAACCCGTTTCATGAAACTGTTTAGACTAAGCCAGACTTTGGAAGGGATAAGATGCTGAATTTCCCTGGGCTCTATTTCCTGATCAAAGAACATAAAATGAGATGAGAAAAAGCAGGTGCCACTGAGCATCAAATGTCATGGATTTCAGGATGTGGTTCTGCTGTTGCCTTTATTTGGGGTGACTGTGTGGAATGGCCTGTTCTGTCTCAGTTGAAATAAATTTATGGCCATTGATCACTCCTTATGTGGGCGGGTGTTGGGTGGATTGGTTCTGAGAACTGGGCCACAGACAGCACATCCATCAGACTGCAGGGACACCTAGGGATTAAGTGTGATGGCTGGCAGACAGCTGCATTGCAGCTATTTTGAATCTTGAAGACAAGAAACTCATTCCTCTGTGGAATGCTTTAATGTCAGAAAATCAATCTGTTGTCTTTCGCGGAAACACTTTAAGCAGCATCTGATCAAGGAAATAATTACGGATTTAATAGTAAAGGGGTTCATTTAGGATCGGGCTAACATGGATTGCTACTGATCTCAGTGCACATTCATAGTGTTTAGGCCTTTCTCAATATGTGTAAATACTTGTGAGAAATACAGAACTAGTGACAGGTTTGACACACTTGTCACTTTTTTTTTTTTTTTTGCCCTACTGAGGTTTGAACTCTGGACCTACACCTTAAGCCATTTCACCAGCCCTTGTTTGTGATGGGATCTTGAGAACTATTTGCCTGGGCTGGCTTCGAACTGCAATTCTCCTGATCTCTGCCTCCTGAGTAGCTAGGATTACAGGTGTGAACCACCAGCTCCTGGCTACAATTGTCACTTTTTATGGGAAGCGGAAGGCCCAGCTCTGTCCTATTTGAACAAGTGGTATTAGCTTTGGGTTTTTCATTTACAGATCAATTTTCCTAGGTTCTCATTAACCAGAGCAATGAAGGGCTGGCCAGGTTAGTGATCCATCCAAACCTAGGACACACCCTCTTTAAGCTTTAACTTTTATAATCGTAAGATGTGAATTGCACCTATTTGAAAAACAAAATTGCCCTAATATCTCAGATGAAATGGCCCAAGTAGACGTTAGTATAATGAATCGTTGTGCTTGGAGGGAAAGGGAAGCCTCTTTCTAACTCTTCTTGTCTTTCTTTCCAGCTTCTCTCAAAATGTCTACTGTTCATGAGATTCTGTGCAAGCTCAGCTTGGAGGGTGAGGTAAGTATGTGATTTCCCACTTGGTGAGATTTTTGCAAATTGGATATCTGCAGAACTCTGTTGCCTTCCTTTCCTGTATGCATAAGGAGAATGGAGACATAATCCACAAATATTTGGTCTCCCAACTTCATCAGTACTTTACCTGTTCCTAGTGGTTCCTAGTAGTTCAATTAGAAAGAGGTGCCATGTCACTAAAACCATTTCTGGCATCACATTAAAATTAAGTAGGCGGGAATTTTATTCCACCCTACTTATGTGTCAATGGTAGTCATTGTTCTAGTGATACATGATATGTTCATGTGAAGCCCCACTGTTGTATTTGGGTTTAGCATAAGCTTTCGCCATATCAAAAATGATTCTGCACCTGTTGGATCTTTTACAGTATCCAGGAAGTTATTCTGCACAAGGATCTATACTTTCTTCCTTTTAATTTAGCTCCTGGGAAAGCTTTTCTCCAAAAAGGCCAAAATGTTTCTTTTTTAAAAAAGAAAGGAGGAAGGACGGAAAGCTGGGCATGGTGGTTGGTAGGCAGAGATCAAGAAGATCACTGTTTAAGGTCAGTCTGGGAAAAAATTTAGTGAGACTCCATCTCAATCAATAAACCAAGTGTGCCAGAGCACACCTGTCATCCCAGCTACATGGCAGGCATGAGTAAATTGTCAACCAAGGCTGGCTGAGATAAAAATGCAAGACCCTATTCAAAAAAAAAAAAAGCTAAAGCAAAAAGGACTTGGGGGAATGATTCAAGTGGTAGAGCACCTGCTGAGCAAGAGCAAGGCCCTGAATTCAAATCCTAATACCACCAGCAAAAAAAGGCAAGACTGAAATTATGTATTTCACCATGTTTCATTCTTTGCTTTTTATTGATAGGGGAACTCAAGATTTAAATTTGTCTTTCAAAGACGCACTCAAAAGAGGAGTGACAATAGCACGGGTCACATGATACGAAATCCTCCTTATTGTTTATGGCACTTGCTATCCTAATGTTTAAATGCGCAAGTCTGAGCAAGTCTGCAGTGTATAGAGTCTAGCGTCTGTTATGGGTTTTTTTTTTGTTGTTGTTTGTTATTTAAATCTTTTCTCTTCTTGGAACTTGTGTTGCTGTCATCGATAACAATATAAGCTGGAGGTTAAAACCTAAACAAGCCCAGATGCAATATAATTTGTTTCTTTCGTGGATTTGATCATTAGGTTACTGGTAGTACTAAGTTTCATCAGAAGGCTTTTTAGGTAGCCTTTGAGGTTGTCCTACTCCAGTATGACACATTCCCTATATGGAGAGATAGGACTGAAATAGACCCTTTCACGTTTTTTAAAGAAAGATCACTTTTGGCCCAATAATTTAATTTTCAGACAAGTGGATTTTATAGGCAACAGGTTCAATTGTCCATTTAATTTTACTTCTAGAGATACTATGAAATCACATAAAACCCACTTGCTATTGCTTTGTGGTAAGACCCATGTCACCTGATAAATGGAGCTATAGTATATGTGCCTTTGTAAATGAGTAACTTAGGTGCTGTGAACAAACAGGAAAATAGTTTTTCTTAGATTTTCACACACATTTTATTGTTGCTACTATAGCAGACTCAGTAAGATTTCCAAAAAGCACTTTGCCTTTGCATTTCCCTGAATGTGTGCTCCATGCTCATTGAGTTAATTGTATTGAAATGTTTAAGCAGTGAAATTTGATAACCCACTTGTGTTTCAGAATTGTAAGTATTAACTGGATTTACCATTTGGCCAGAATGGTCCTCTCAGTACGGTTTGAAACAGTTGTCTAATCCTATATTTAGGTCTCTAGCTTGTCCTTGGAGGCATTTGAGAAGGTGTATCTTAGTTGCTCGCCTGTGCAACCTTCCTGCTAAGAAAGTCCGATGGCAGATGTACTGGGCTGGCCTGAGGGTGGAGAGGTTGGTAAGGACACCTCAGTCTGTTGACTTTTGATGGATGGATGGCTCCACAGCTATCAGCCAACAGAAATCACAATGTCCATCCGTCGTCATTGGCTTGGATGGACATCCATCCATTGCCCTTGGCTTTGGGACTGGGTCGCAGGGAGGGGGACACAACCTGAGTATTTCAAAAAAGGAGAGAATTTCAATGCTTTGCAAAGGAGAACGAAGCTACTGTCTTTCCTCAGGCTGAGTGGGGGGAGAGACTCCAGACCCTCAGCTTAGGTTAGGGGATGAGAAAAGGAAGAGGGAAAGTGTCATAGGCAATAAGAAAAATGCTAGGCAGAGCTGTAGGCAGAAGGATAGTGTGGGGGAAGGGAGAAAGCAAACACTGAGAAGAGAGGAAAGAGAGGTATAAGAGCTTTGCAAAGCAAAGAGGACATGGGCTGGTTCGCCAGACCATCTTTGTCCTACAGTGGTGGCCAAACTAGAATGGCAGAGGAAGACATTCCTTGCATATGTCAGAGACAGGCAGGCAGGCCCTGTACACTCAGTTTTTGAAGAACTAGGAGCTCTGCCACCCAGACCCAGTGGACATTCCTGTGCCTGTAGCAACAGCTTGGTGAAACACACTTGTCATTCAGGCATTACCACACTTTCAGCTCATTTCAAATTGTTGCTAAACCAGTTTCTTGCTCTTCACAAACTCCCTGAATAAATGCAGGTCCCAGTCCCTAGCTTGCTACTCTCTGCTTTTAAGCTCTTGCTAAAAGATGAAAAGTAGAAATATAGACAGCATATTCTAAACTAGCTGAGGCTTTAAAGAAGAATTCTCATAAGAACAAAAAGCATGTATATATCTATATAATATATATGTTATATATGTATATTATATATGTATATATGTATATATAGAATGTATATATGTATATATAGAATATATATGTATATAATATATATATAATATGTATATATGTATATATATATATACACACACACACATATATATATATATATATATAGGCAGTACTGGGGTTTGAACTTTGGGCCTTGTGCTGGCTAGACAGGTGCTATACTCCTCAAGCCACAACCCCAGCCCTTTTTGCTTTTCCTGGGCCAGTTCTGGACTGAAAACCTCCTACCTCTGACTCCGCCTGAGAAGCTGGGATTGCAGTGTGCTCCTTGCCCAGCTTGTTTTTTGAGATAAGGTCTGACAAACTTTTTGCCCAGGTTGGACTTAAACCATGGTCCTCCTATCCCAGCCTCTCAAGTAGCTAGTATAGGCATGAGCTACTGCACATCATCTGTAAAATGAACTTTCTTCTTTAGAAAAAAACAAAAAACAAAAGCTGGTATGTGATGACACGTGAATACTGACCCTCATTACTTGGAGTAAGAATGATTTGAATTGTTGAAAGAAACAGCAGTAAAAAGTCATTTTGGAATTGCTCTTTCAGCTAGAGGATTTTAAATGTGTTATTTGAGTATGTTTGTTTTAACCTCAGCACTCCACACCCTCAAGTGCCTATGGGTCAGTCAAAGCCTACACCAACTTTGATGCTGAGAGGGATGCTCTGAACATCGAAACAGCCATCAAGACCAAAGGTAGGTGAAGTACCTGTCCTGCTTATCAGGGTCTAACTGAGGCACTTTGAGCTGTCTCTTCATGTTCCTGCAAGCTTCTGTGTGTTGGTCATTTATGCTGTCATCTAGCTTTAGGGAGGAGATCTAGCCATAGCCCAGCTCATACCTCCCCCTTCCCTCCTTTCTCTCTTTTTCTTCCCTCCCTCCTTCCCTCCTCTGTTAGCATGAGATGGTTTTTAACCAAGGACTGCAAACCAGAGTCCATCCCTGGCTTTGTGTTTAGGGCTTGGTTTTAACTGTGAGGCCCCAGTCTCTCTTTCCTAAGTCAGGAGCTAGTCCTGGACCCCCACAGGTCTTTCTTCTTTTGAATCCTCTTGCATCTCATTACCCTGACTGGGACCCTGCAGGGCAGTTTCTATGTTTTGCACTGAGGTTATGGCATGACCCAGACTTCCTTTTTACCCTGTGAATGATGCTTACCCTTGGGCCTGCAGCTTCAGGTAGAAGGATTGTCTGACCAAGAGGATGAGTCGGAGGGGACCAGTACCCATGAAAACCACCCTTTCAAAGCACACCAATAAAGCCTTTAATTGACTTGAGAGGAGCAAGACCTTGTTGGGGCCATCTGTTGTTATCTGGGTCTACAAAGTGGATGAAGAGACTTTTTGGCCTTTGCGGGTACCACATTCTTTGTATCCCTGGAGGCACTGCCATTATTGTGGTGATTTTTACTATTTTCCCCTTCCTCCCCTTTGGACTTCCTTTCACCATTTGACTAGATTGGGATGTGGACGAGACCCTGCAGTTGGAGTGACAGTTGTTCTTACCTCTGTCAAAGAGCCATAGCTCATTTTTCTCTTCTAAATTGAGAGTTGAAGTTCCTGACCCACTTGTGCATTTCACTGAGAAACCCGAGCCAGGAAGACCCAGGAACCTAGAACCCAGGTGATCCCCACGTCAGTTTATGTCTGAATATCTGAATATTTATTACCATTACCATTTGTTATCAGAACTGCCTTATTCTGGAGGATAAAGGACAGGGTCACCATTCCTAAAACTTAACTTGTTTCCAGACACAGGAAGGAGAGTAGAAAGATCCAGTTATGTCCTGTGGTTCTAACAAGACATGGGGTGTACACCATCTGCTTATAAGCGGCCTTCTATCTCTCCCCTGCAGGGACACTGTGAGCCAGCACTGGTATGGCTGCCAGGTGGGAGAGTAGTAGCAAAGCATCCTAGTTAGACCTTTAAGAAGTCTTTTTTTGATGCTTTTAGTGATCGTTCTTATCAAAAGTTACTCATCAGAAAATTAAGTGAAAATCTGCAGGGCTTATCTGAGTCCAGTTGGTTCTAGTTAGTGGGGTATAGTGGATCCCAGGTTCTAATCCTGATGCTGTCCTTCACTGACCATCTGACTCTGAGAAAACATTGACTTTTTGCTAAACTCAGATTCTTATCTATGGAGTGGGATTAACACCTCATAGGACTGTTAGAAAGTATGAAGCACTTAGCATAGCGTCTGGCATATACACAATTCTCCAAGTGTGTTACCTTAAGAGAGCCAGGCATGTTGGCTCATGCCTGTAATTCCAGTAAGTTGGGAGGCAGAGATGGAGAGGTTTGTGGTTTGAGGGCAGTCTGGGCAAAAAGTTAGCAAGACCCTATCTTAACAAACAAGCTGTCATCTCAGCTGTGTGGGTCAGCATAGGTAGGATGTTACTGGTCTAGGCTGGCCTGGGCAAAAGCATGGCTATTCAAATAATAACTAAAGCAAAATGGGCAGGGAGCATGCTCAAGTGGTAGAGTGCCTGCCCAGCAAGTGCAAGGCTCTAAATTTAAGCCCCAGTACCACCAAGAAAACTAAATAAAACCAAAACCACGTAGACATACATGCATACACACATATGATCTGCTTTCCTGAAACTCATCCTCTCTCCATGGGTGTGCCGACGTTCTTATGGGCTCCCAATGTGCCATTGCAGAAACACCCTCCAAAGTTCAACAGTTTAACTCGTTTGACAAAGATGGGGCCATTTATAAGCCTGGAACAAAGGGTGATTTTATCCCTGCATGGGAAAGCCTTTAGCCCACTGGAATGTAAAAATTGCGCAAATGAACTCTGACCACAGCTGAAACACTCATGTTCATAAAAATACCTTCAGGCTCTTTCTGAGTTAGTACCGCAAGGCTGTAGTTCCCAGGCAGACACACATTCCAGTTTGGCCAGAAGCAGCTGACCTCATCATCATCCTCCTGACTACTTACTGAGTTCTCATTGTGGGCGGAAAGTGCACAGGGCACTTCAGGAGCTCTTAGCTTAGATGAGCTCCAAGTTCATCTCTAATGGAATGTTCTATCATTCCCAGTTTGTGGGGAGCACAATGAAGAGCATGCTCCAAGTCTCACACTGGGATTTGCCTAGCCCCAGGCACGTGTTCTTAAGGCACTATCACACAGCACCCAGCTGTTAGGAAGGGATTTTTTTCAGGCATGAAAAGGTCTGATCATGGTGTTATCTTATATGGTTCACACTTGTGGCTCAGCAGTTGCTGAGTTCCCTGTCTCTTTTTCACCCCAGACTTAACTTTTAATGAATTTCACTTAGGACCACTTTTTATTTATTTAGTTATTTTTGGTAGTTAGTGATTTTTTTGTGTTCTGTCTGTTGGTCCTTTAGGGTAATTTCTATATTGTCAGTATGTTTTTAAACTTTAAATCCTAGGAAACTGTTGGGAAGAAAGACTATAATATTCATAAGAGCTCAGTGTACTGTTCCATGTGAATGTTAGCTTTGGCTACAATAGTGAAAACTCAGATGCATCTTTTAGGCAAGGAATGATTATTGTAATTAGTTGAAACATAGACTGTCTGAAAAATGTCATATAGACACAAGAAACTAAGTTTATGAACAATTTTTGAAATCTTTATTGAGATTGAATTTCTATGCTATACAATTCACCTACTTCAAGCATACATTTGAATATTTTTAGTGTATTTACACAGTTGTGCAACCATCACCACAGTCAATTCCATACACTCATTTTAATATTCTTAAATTTGTCAGTTCTATAGAAAAATGGATATAAAATGGTGTATGCTATATTATAAGATGATAGCCACACAATTTTTAATCAAAGAGGACAAAATAAAAGTCACTAGTAACTGACTTATGGAACTATGGATAATTCAGCCTTTTGTTCTGCTTTTAGTATATTCTGTATTTGTTTTCTCTGATGACAAGTACTTTCATAGTGGAAGGCAGGAAAGTTAACTAAAAATTTAAAAAATGAGGTCATTAGTTAGGAAAGACAACACCCCCTTTATTCCTTTTTCCTTTCCCTTGATTTTCTTTTTAGATAACTAAGACCAATTAGATAAGGAGCTGATTGTGATCTTGGGTATATTTAAGAGGCTTCTGCCACACCTTAACTCCCTCCCACCTCAAACTCTTTATCAGGAGTTGGTGCTTCCATGACATCAAAGGAAACAAAATGTAAACCTCAAAGGTTGATAGGAACACAAGACCCAAAGATGACTACTTACCCCTCTCCTCTTCTAGAGAAGATGGTGGGGTGTGTGCCTCCTGCAGAGTGAGTCCTCTGATGTCTTGTTGCCTCTCCTATCATCTGTGTGCTCTCCAAAGGGGAGGGAAGCTGGCTGGCCCACTGGGGTGGATTAGTCAATCCCTTGCTATTAGACAAAGACTGGGAACAGGAGCAGGCCTGTAGTGGGGACAACTGTAGGAGGGTCACAGTGTGCAGAGATCTGTGAGCTGGCATAGTCTATACTGCACCGGTCAGAAGGTCCCCAGGCAGCTCTTACCTGTCCCTTCCTCCAACTCATGTCAGGGCTCACCTGTGGGCCTCCCTGCCATACCCATTACAGATTCTCTTTCTAGCTCTTATCTCCCACTCTATCCATTGCCTCCAAGTAGACAGTGCCTCTGCCTTTGCTCCTACAGGAGGGTGCAGCCACCTTTGTTGTTCCCCCCCCCCAACCCCTACACATTTCCACTCACCTCCCAGTCAAGCTTTCTCTGGGGACATAGGCAGAGTCAGTTCTAATTCTATTCAACACCCTTGATTGCAGCTCTTGTTACACACTTATCATTTACCTCTGGATTTGTTGCTCCTTAGGGACAAGGACTTTTATTTCATTACCCTCTTTTTTGAGGGGCTGAACTCAGGGCCTACACCTTGAGCCACTCTGATGGCCCGTTTCAAAATAGGGTCTCGCAAACCATTTGCCCAGGCTGGCTTCGAACCGTGATCCTCCTGATCACTGTCCCCTGAGTAGCTAGGATTACAGGTGTGAGCCACTGGTGCCCGGCCATTACCCTTTTTTTAATGCCCAGGCCCATGGGAGTGTGTGAGAAGATAAAAATTTACCCAAAATAGTAGTTAAACCAAAACACAGATAGCCAAGCACTCAGGTGAGCACAGGTGAGCGGGGGACATGAGGCAACAAAAGATCATTCCAGAAAGAAGACTAGTCCCTAGTCAGCTTTGGTCCGATGTCACTAACTGAATTTAGCTCACTTTCCTGAGTATGTTTGTGTCTAGTTGGAAGAGATCTCAGTACATGTTGAGTGTCTTACCTAAACCACATGCATGATTGCTTTGTGTATCCTCTGGCTGGAGGTAGACTATGCAATTACTGTATGTTAATTTATGTCTAGTTAAAAACTGAGCTAAGCCATGTAAAAGTAGTAATATTGTTTAATTAACAAGAGGTTTCTGAGACTTAATCTGTAGGAGTCTCTTGGTCTACATTGGCCTTGGGTTAAATATATACTGTGGAGTGTACAACACAGCTGTGAATGGTTTACCATATGGGCCCAAATAACTAGAAAGGAAAGTCAGCTAAATTAGAAAAGGATGAATCTAGCCTATATAAAATAGATTGTAATTAGCGGCAGCACAACCCTACAGTTAGCGTGAGTGCCAATAAACTGGAGCAGCTTTGGTCTCTCTGGAAGGGGAGGGCAATGGGTCGCTCTATTATTGCCAGTTTTGATTTTAGCAGTATTTGTGTTTTCCAGAAAGGATGCAAAAGTGGGTGAGTCCCCCCCTTCTCATAAGCACAAGTATAGCAGCTTAACTGCAGTAATTTCATACACTTTTGTTTTTTCTTTTGTATTTTAAAAATAGTATGCTTAAGATTTCCAGCATGGCCAAAAGACTAACATCCCATGCCACTAGAAGGCAAGCCGGAGCAGGTATTTTTGGTGTCACCTGCACACCTGGAGGTATAGTCACTCAGCTGAGCACAGCAATTTGGATTATAGTCACGAAGGTGCCAGGAGGCAGACAGTCTGGGAAAAGGAGTCATTACCTATGAGATTGGGGTGGTGAGGAGCCAAGATGAGCTGGCCACTGCTGCAGTAAGAACATGCCTGGCAAGAAGGCCTTTCCATGGAAGGGCACAGCAGGGCATCCACCCTTTCTCATTGCTGAGGCCTTCCTGGTTGTGCACAAATTCACGTTAGACCAGTTCTCATCTTACAGCAGCTCTGGGAACCAGAAGCTGGTGTTGAGTCACAGCCATGAGCACAGATTTTCTTTTTCAGGGTATGTGTATAGCTGTGTAGATGCCAACCCTGAGCCAGATGGCTATAAAACTCAGGGGTAGAGTCTCCTGGTGCCTGCCTCCTGGTGGGCACCTGCTTTCATTGCCTGCTTCTCAGCTCTCTCGGAAGGTGGGAGTAACCAGTCTTACTGGTGGCAGCAGTACTAATGGACTGACCTAAGAGTGGTCTGCTGGTTTCTCTTGGATCTGTACGGATTTTATTTTTTCGTCTCACGAAAAAAATAGAGTAGGAAGGCACAAAACAGTGCATTTTATGCATATTTCTTCATTTATAATTTGAATTGCTTTGAATCTCCTACTGTGTGTTTTCCTGCTGGTCCTGTAGAGTATTTCAGAAACATACTAGATTGTTCTTCTAGAGGTAGAAAGGTTCTGGATTATTTAAAGTATCCAGTGGGATTACCAAACACATGGTGCTTTAGGTTCTTTCTAGGGAACTCAGCTGAGGTAAGACTTGAGGGGAACGGGAAAAGAAGAAATTTGATTTCTGGACTCAAACATTTTGGCACTTAGCTAAACTAAACTCGGCTTCCCCTGAACTAGGACTATATCCTTCAGCTATTCCAGACTTGGCAGAGGCGCGGGGCTTCCAGTCTCCACCCTGTGTGGTGTTTGTTTTCTCTCCTATCTCTCCGGCAACTGCCAGAGTTTGTCCTGCAGCTGGGCTGTTAATCTAATGTATGCTAATGGTAAAAATGTTCCCATCTTCTCTGTGCCCTGTGTTTTCATAGACCAAGAATTGAATGCAAGCAGGGGCCAGGTCTGTGACAGAGAAGCTGAGAGAAGAAAGTAGGGAGGGAACCAGTATGCCCCAAGATATTATAGGTCTGAGTCCCAGCAACTTTCCAGAGCCTTACATCTGCTGCTGTTACTTATTCAGAGGACTCCTCTTACCTCTGCTGCCTTCCTGGATGTCCTGCCCTGGTGAGAGACTCTCTGCAGAGTGCTCATTGCTGTGGAATTATCCAGGGAGGTGACTGTTAATGCCCCTTTGGGGCTATCTTCTCTCCTGGAACAAGTTATCTGTAATCCCACAGGGTCTATGCCGAATCAGTGGTAAGTAGCACGTAAAGGAACGGCATACTTGTGGACAGTAAGTCCTTGGTGGGCCTGCAGACAGTTCTCCAGCACATCATGAGGCAGAGTTGCTCAGTGCCATGAGCCAGGTCTTCAGTCCAGCCAGTGACTTGCTTGTGTGGCCCTGGGTGAGTCCCAGTCTTCAATGAGAAATGGTTTCCTAATCAGTAACAACAGGATGACATTATCACCCACCTCGTGTGGATGTGGAAAAAAATGACATAAATCACCATTTGTGTGTGTGAAGCACCACCTAAATGCCTGGCATGCAGTGGATACTCAGTAAAAGGTGGCTGTTGTAATAAATAAAATATGCATACACTTGCGGCCCTGAGGTCCTGTCCTCGCTCTGTGGTCCACTCCAAACATTGAAAGATGACGTCTTCTAACCTGTGGTACAATATGCCCAGTTATCTGAGAGAGCCGTGGTTTTCCCGTGATCTGGATAAGATGATGATCTGGACAATTTTTCTTGGTTTTCTAATCAGTCAGTGCCTCTGCCCCAGGGCCTCTGAGCCCTCATCAAACACAAACGAAATCCATTTTCTTTGTGTAGTCAGGGTGTCTCGGCAGCCATGAGTCAACATCCTGTTCAGAATGGCTGTTGGTTCCATGCCATCAACAATAAAAACACACATTTTCCATGGAATGCCAGAGCTGACTCGGGATTTCCACCCACAGAGAGGAGGAAGAAACTTCAGGAGTTTTGTGGGTTTGCAGTCAGCTATCTCTTTAGACGCAAGTCTTCTTTATATATATGGTGGATCTTTAAGGGACTCAGGACCTCAAATTGCCGCTTGTGTCCTGCTGTTGGAGCCACCCTCCTGGGACATCCACTTGGCACTTAGAACAGTGACTGACCTTTCAACTGGTCCTGACTACAGTGCTGAAGATACTGTTGCCCTTAGCTGATTAGATTAGATAACTATTTCATTTCAAGGAGTAAATGCTTAGAAACCTGCCTGTATTATTTCCCATCAGGGATCAAATACATACATTTGGGTCTTGGCTCTTGGCCATTTTTGGAAAACCTAACTTGCATTAATTTCTAAAATAAGTTTTTAAAGATCTGCCTGGGTCACAGAATTTAGTGCATTCCTCTCTACCTTCTGTGGATGTCCACAAACCTCACTGTCCCCCTGGGTGAGCCTCAGCCCATACCAAACACAAGAGGAATGGGACAGAGAAGGAAGCTTTAACCAGGGTTGAGTCTTCTGCAAGCTAAACTATCCACAGGTTCTTTTAGACCCTGGATCCTGCTGCCCTGCAAACTCATCTGAAGCACTGGAAAATGAGGAGTCGGCAAGTACAAGTCCAGAGAGGCAGAGTCTCCCAGGTGTCTGGAATGCATTCATTGTAAAGCTTTTCCAGTGGCCTGGCACTGTTTGATACTGATAATGACTGTGCCAGCTCAGGTGGCTGATTGTTCTGGCTCCTTCTCCACCTGCATACGGGCAGCAGTGGAAAGTAGCCCTTTGACCCTTGGAAGTTTCAACCTGTGCTGAACTATTTTCCCAGGAATAAACTCCCTCACCTACTAGGACAGCAGGTGGAGGCGAAGCAGTGATGTCCTAAAGACAAGATGGTTCCATCTCACTGGCAGATCTATGTATTCTGGCATTTGATTATAGGCTGTGCCTTGAGTGACTTTTTTGTTTTTTGGGTTTTTTTTTTTTTTTGGTGGTATTAGGGCTTGAACTCAGAGCCTCTAGGCAGACGCTCTACCACTTGAGCCAGCCTGTTTTGTGTTGGGTATTTTTGAGACAGGGTCTCATGAACTGTTTACTCACGCTGGCATCAAATCACAATCCTCCTGATCTCTGCCTTCAGAGTAGCTAGGATTACAGGCGTGAGCCACAGGCACCCCACTCCTTGAGTGGCTTTGACTAGGCAGTTGATCCTGGACTGTGTGATTTTTTTCCCTCTTCCCAGTTTGATTTGAAACATGCAGACATGTTTCAGGGGAAGTTAGGGGGCAAGCGGCAGTGGTGAGGGGACGCTTCCATTTGCAGAAACAGCCTCCATTTTGTTTCTTCATAGTTACTGGTGTTAGCATGTGTGACACCTCAGATGGTTCACTTTGTACAGTCCCTGCATGTTCCATCCTGCATCTCTGCAGACTGTTTGCTGGGTAAACAATTTATGTGAAATACATTTAGATTCCTTCCAACTAGGTGGAAGCTCTGGCTGCTGCCTCCAGGTGAGGTTCAGGTTAACTATCCAAGCTCTTTCTGGGGATTTCCACCAATTAGATTGAATTCCAAGGTCTGCTGGTTGGACACTTAGCTGCTATAGCAAAGAGGCAAAAAAACCAATCCACTGACTGAGAGCATAAGACTGTGCTAAAGTTTGTAGAGTGAACTCTACAACCTCTAGCTGTAATTTCTTACTTGGGTCATTTAGACAAAGGTAGCATTTCTTCCCCTAAAGTTGTAGTCAGTCTTATACTTCACGGAAGCGGTTGGTGGAGATGACATAAATACATCGGTAGATTACTAGGAATCTTTCTACTCCCCACACATGTTTATCCATCTCTGTCGTGGTTCTCATGTAAGAAATCACCAGGAAGTTGTTGAAATGCTGCTTTGGGGGTCCTAAGTCCTGGAAAATCTTCATCTGCAGATCTGGGTTGAGGGGTGGGGTGGGCAAGGCAGTGTTTTTAATAAGTCCTCCCTGCAATTTCAATGTCTAGCCAAGGAACACATCCTAACACAGGCATACACTTTGAATTTGCTTCTGAGAGAATGATTTTTTGTTTCTTTTTTTTTAATGGGTTAGTGTTCTCAGTAGGTGTTCAGGTCAGTGGCCCTTAAATTGATTTCAGGAAATAGTAGAATTAAGGTTAGAGCATCAAATATATTTTGCTCTGATTCTTCAGCATGTTAAGATATGGATAATAAAGTTAAATTTAAGGCAAAAGTCCATGAATGAAGTGGTGATTTTCTTACTATAAAGTTAAAGCCATAAAATGAAAGAGGGAACACGTGTGTAAGTAGGCATGCACATACACGAAGCCAGACACAATTCCATTAGAATAGCCTCATAACCTTAATGAGTCTTTCATTAAATCTATTCTGACCATAGTTCACCAAAACTAATACGAATTAAGGCTTGGTTCTGTCTGTTAATGTTTTGTAGTGTGGAACTGACCTCTTACATGTGCCAGGGTAGACACTGAGCCCCAGGGGGACAGGTGTTTACACAGGTAACAGATGCAGAGGTGGACCCAGACTCTGAGCTCTGGATTCCCCGTCTATAAAATATGAAGAGAAATAGCATTCCCATTGGTTGTTGGGAGGATTAAAAAGAGAGTGTATGCCTGGAAGTTTGGAAACTGAAGGAAATTATACAGATAGAATTCCTAATTGTTATTGTACACTGTTTTATTCTAACTATTTAGAATCATGCTAGGAATCTCTTGAAGTCACTGGTTGATTCTAGATCAATGACTGCATACCATTCATTGTGTATTTCAAAAACCCTTTTTATGATCATTATAGGGACTTTGAAATTATAGATAATCATCCTACCATTCAGATTATCACTATTAAATTTAGTGTAAAGACTTCTCCATATTTTCTTATATATGCCTATGAATTTTATAAAAATCAGGTTATACCAGGCATATCAGTTTGCATTTTTTTTTTTTACTTAATAGTATATTGTGAGGGCTGGTGAAGTGGCTCAAGAAGTAGAGCACCTGCCTAGAAAGCATGAGGCACTGAGTTCAAACTCCAGTACTGCCAAAAAAAAAAAAAGTATATTGTGAGTGTTTTTCCAGATCAATTAATCCTTCTATGCTATCATTTTAAATGGCTGAATAACATTCCATTATATAGACAGAAGCACATTATTCTCTTACTGAACATGGGTCCCCCTCTATCTGATATTGTGTACAAGGCTGAAATAAACACCTGTGAACCAGATGTTCAGACCCAGTATTCACATTGAGTACTCTAGATATGAGAGCTAAACACATATGTGCTTCAGTTACGACAGCCAGAGTACTGGTGTGAACTCACTTGGAATGTGTGTACACATTTAAAATTTTATTCTTTTTAGATTGAGAGATTCTATGTGCTTCTTGATCTTTCTAATATACTTGAGAGGTCAAGATGCCTCCTTTGTCAGTCTGCTCATTGTTTTGCCTCCAAACATGGCAGTTCTGGTCTTTGTGTTTCTCTGACTTTCTTCAGGCCAAGCTGTTGGCAGTCTGTGAGTGACTTTGTAGACATAGAGTCTCTGCTCTCTCACCTGGAAATTACCTATCCCATTATAGCAAAGACTTTTCCTTTTATTAAACAGAGTTCCTAATCAATCTGAGCGAGAGAGAGAGAGAGAGAGAGAAAGAGAGAGAGAGAACTTTCATATTCTGAGTCCTTAAAATCATGCTTTCTTAAGTTAAATGGCAGGTTAGGAGTATTTCTGATGTAAAATTGGAAACTTTCAGATACCAGAAGGCATTGCTTATCTTTATAAATACACATGTTCCAATTAAAATAGGTACTAAAATAGTTTGTTGGCACTTCAAAACTCCCAATTTAGATTTAATTTAGATTAAAACACTTACTCTTTTTAATAAAGTTATAAAATTGATTATTAAAATTGCCTATTGAAGATTAAAAGCAGTGGAACATTTATTTCCTTAGAAAACAATTTAGTCTTCAATAAGTATGATTATATTAATCAATTATGCTATTAAGATGCAACTGCCATATTAAATCTGAGCCATTTGTCATGACAGTTTGTATAATTATGGAAATTATACCTAGCTGCTTATATAGCTATAATCCTGCAATAAATATAAATAATTGTCTCTATTAATTCATTTTGCAGTTACTGTCTATTAAGTCCCCAGTTAAGTGCAATTTGGGGACCTCCATTTAAAATCTTCCTAAATCTTCGTTGTTCCATCTGACTGCTAGCGCTCCACAAATGTACCTCCCACTGTTGATTCCAGAGGCCAATTTATGAATAAAAGAGCTTTTTAAATACAAATATTTAAAAGGTCCACTTATCCTTGAAATTTCAGGCTCTCAGGAGAAAAAGAAGGAAGGTGGACATGTTGGGTAGTGTGTGTTGATAAATGTCCTTGCTGATGTTTTTCAGTTGAAAGATCCTAAATGAATTTCACTTCATAAAACTCTGTTTGAAACCTTCTGTAGAAGCCCAGAGTACTGGGATACACAGTGGAGTAACTGTTTACAACTTGTATTCCCTTAGGTGTGGATGAGGTCACCATCGTGAATATTCTGACCAACCGAAGCAATGAACAGAGACAGGACATCGCCTTCGCCTACCACAGAAGGACCAAAAAGGTATGGGAAGCTTCAGAGATGGAGGGCATGCCTTGCTGAATTTAATGCCCTCAGACACTGCTTTTTCTTTTTGTGAACTATAACTCTTGCTCTCACCAGCAAGAACCTTCCAGAACCCTTGGGCAGCCAAGGTTTCCCCCTTACCCTTGTAAGAGTTACTGCTCACACCTGTGGACACTTACACACAAAGACAGCAGACTTTTTCCCAACACCATGTCATTCACACTTGGTGTAGATGGAGGGAGAAGTTCTGGGAGTAGGAAATGAGGAAGAGAATCACAGCAACAATAATTGGCGCCGTTTATTGAGTGCTTGTTTCTCTGTGCCCGGCACTGTGCTTTGCTCTCTACATATAGCCACTCATTTCCTCTTCATGACTCCTGCTGGCTCTATGAGATGTTTCGAATTCAATCTTAGGGTTTTAACCTCCACTGAACACTGATCCTAACATGTTCCTCTTATTCTTAAAAAAATACACTTGAATTCTTAAGAGTTTTGCAGTGAGTGGGCTTAGTTGATAGTAGAGTGCCTTTGGCCTACCAGGCTACCTTCAACACGCCATACTATCAACTATTTAAAGAGTTTTATATTCTTTTTCCTTTGCCTGTCCGGTTGTGGTTAAAGAGCAACCAGCGGTTGTTCATCCCTTATTTTGTCATGGTGTTAGGAAATTTTATTTTTGAAGGATATGCTGCTTTATTTTTAACTTCTTTCTATGAAAAGATTTTGATTTATTCTTGGATGGCGCAGTCAGAGTGGCTTCCTGCAGCTCCCATTTGACTTATGGCTTTCACTTAGAGCCACGGAGCAGGTGAACTGGCAGGGTTCTGGAAGAGACTTTCTGTTCTTGGGGTTGATACTACCACCAGGGTCCTGGGGGTTGCAGGTCAAGCCTTGCTATCGCTTCCCCTTCACTCTGTGAAACAGTTGGAAAGGACATGAATAGGGAAGCAGCTGGCTTCTTTCATCCCATGTGCATTAAAATTCTTCCACTCAACTTACATTAATCTTCTGTAGTGAGGCACAGGGGAGAATGTTTTATTACGCCAGCTTCCCCAGTAGATCCGTGAGCTACGAAGCCAAGTAGGAGCAGGAGGTCCACCACTTTGGACAGAAGGAAATAATTGTTCGTTCAGCTGTCACTTACAGAGTGAGATCTTGGAACTGTGTGTAATACACAAACACAGAAGTCCAGATCTTGATTTCAGATTAAATAGATGGAGAACAAAACTCTCACGTACCCTTATTAGAGGGGAGATATTTCCAGAATCATAGTGGGGGTCAGCAACTGCACAGGCTCTGCTGTGTGCTGGGAACAACTCTCTTCTCTACTGATTCTTCTTCTTTTTCTTTTTTTAAATTTTATTTTATTTTTGGTGGTACTGACTAGGGTTTGAACCCAGGGCCTAGTGCTTGCTAGGAGGGTGATCTACCACTATAGCCACTTGGCCAGCTCTGTTCAACTGACTCTTGATGAGTTCCAGCCTTGGGCCAGGGAGAATTTTCTTTTACAGAAAGAGAAAGAGAAATAAACTACTTGAGATAGTTGAGGAAGGAAATCCTAGAAGCAGAGCCTTCTCATTTCAGATGAGTTTGCTGAGTACGGGAGGGATGAGACAAAAACTGCCCAAGTGTGAGTTTGCAGACCTGGGCACAGCCAGCACAAGGTGAAAGGAGCAGGTAGTGGTTCTGATTTTATGCTCCTTTCATATTGGAGCAGGTGTCAGGTACCAGGTTTCCCTATATAGGCTACAGTTGTGTTTATCAATCATCTCTGGGACTTTTGTCAAGTGTTAATTCCTGTGCTGTACATTCTAAGAAACAGGAAGTTGAATACCCATAAGGAGTTCAGAATAGAAGTGGAAGAAGTCAGTAGGAACCCAGATACTATTTGAGGTTTGAGCAGGGAATAGGTAGTGGGCAGTGACAAGGGTAGGCTAAGTTTGGAATCACCTGACCTCAAAGTTCCAAATTGGAAAACTGGCATTTTTCAAATTGTCATTGGAATGTCTTGCTTTGAAAATCCCTCTGAATCACCATGTGCAGGTAGTAAAGGGGCTGGGCCCTCAGATTTCTCAGACCCCTGTCATTCTAACATTCTTGGCCACTAGGAAGGATTTGGGGAGATTGTCTCCGAAGTGGGCTACAAATCACCTCCTAGAGTTTGCAGGAGCCTTGTGGGGCTAAACTTTATGGATGCCATGGGTGCTGTTGGAAAACAGGAGGGAAAAAAATTAAGAGAGGAAAGAGTAAAAGTGAAAAGAAAGAATAATTATAGAGGGAGGATTCAGTCACAGAGCAATGGCCATGATTGGTGAAAGCCACATTGAATTGGGCTTATCTATTTACATACATGGGGACTGTCTCAGACCTCTGACTTAAAAGCTGAGGTCATGGTGACACTGAGACCCTTTAAAAAGACTATGTGCTGAAAGTCAAGAGGGGGTGCCAAGAGGGCCTTTAGTTCCCCTTCATCTCCATTAACCCGGTCCCAGTTTGCTGTGGACAAATACAGTTAGATGGGGAAGCCTTATAACCTCATTTCCAGCCATGTTGGGGTTTCTGGTTCTTTCTGGAAGCTTTGGGGCCCCACCACTGGAGCAGCTTCACAAACATCTTTTGTGAGCTCTCAGTGGGCACAAGGACTCTGCTTCCCAAGGCTCCCCTTGAACTTGAGAGAGGCCTTGACCCAGGAATGTCCTGTCTTCCATGGGGTGTAAATGTAGAGGTAAGACTTTCCACTCTGAGCCATCTGAGGGGTTGTAGGCTACTCAGGTTTCTTTTGAGTGATTGGAGGAGAAGGCAAACTCAGCTTAGACATTAGTGGAAGTTGTTTCTGACATCTGAGTCTAGTAAACAGGGGTTTTTGATCCCAGGCCCCAAGGCTGTGAAAGGCTTACAATCTGCTTTTCATCAGAGCTCCCTTCTTGAGTTTTACTTGCTTGGTTTAAAAATGATTATTGGTTACCAACCATATCTTCCATGTGTTTGATTGCCTGTTTTTCTGAAGGAACTTCCATCAGCACTGAAGTCAGCCTTATCTGGCCACCTGGAGACAGTGATTTTGGGCCTATTGAAGACACCTGCTCAGTATGACGCTTCTGAGCTAAAAGCTTCCATGAAGGTAAACACATGTGAGACTTCATCTCTGTCAACTCTGCCATTAATATTTGTGAATTGCAGCTTTTTTGAGTGTAATTAAGTGATTTTCAGTTTTGTTGAATTCTCATTTGGAATCTTTTTTATTTGTTTGAATGAACAAATTGAAGCTGTAAGTTTCAGGATTCATACCAAAAATATTTCAATTGCTTTTTTTTTTAAGATTGTAAAGAAATTTTCATGCTGAGAAGTCACTTACCAGCTGCTACTGCTTGGCACCTGGGCGATTGGAATGCCATTTGGGAAAACTACTTCCTTGATTACACTTCCTCTTTAAGAAAGATATGTTGTGATATTAAAAAGAAAAACTCATAGCTTTTGTTAAATGAAGCTTGCAAATTTTGCTCATGGTCTTCCTTCTCGGGCTTTCTCCCTGTCATGTCCCATTGTTTCAAATTTGGACCCAAATCCTGTGCACAGTGCACATAAAGGGTGATTTCAGATTGTGCATGGTTCCCAGGTTTAGTTTGAAGTCTTGGAAATACATATTATTTCTTGTGTTTTGCTGTTGAGAAGTTATTTTGAATATGGATTTTCAGGTTAAAATGTAAAAGTCTAGGTTGGAAACCCCTTGCATTTTGTGCATCGCTAAACCACTAAATATTACTTAAATGTAACAGATGTATAAATGTATGTGACTGCAAGGCATAGGTCTCCTTTTCCTAGCGTGTGCTCGCTATACTTTGAATAATCACATGCTGCCCTCTGCTGGTCCAGCTAGGTAAAGCCTCCCCAGTAGGGGGAAAGCTGTATTTCTTTGTAATGTAGATCTCAGCGCATCTTTGGTGATGTCACTGTTTCTGAATTATGAGCATACTGAGCTGTAAGTCTGTCACCGTAGCTAATGTTAGCATTTTGTTGTCATCCTTTCCGCAGAGAGCACCTCAAGAATGAGGCTGCGTCACACACAGGGCAATGCCAGGACCCCAGACTTGATAGCTCAGGACTGCAGAATGACTTGTGAAATCTTTTTCCCTTCAGTTCTTCAGCCTCTCTCAAGCTGTGCTTGGTTAATTTGAGTGGACTGGATTTGCGTTTCTTAAGCAGGCCATACTGCAGGGAAGGGGTAATTAAGAATGGTGACATGTCAACAACTGTTCATGATACTGCATGATGAAGGCAGCACTCCTGAACACCAAGTCTTTGGGCCTTTTGAGCCATGCATGAGCCAGTCTTTCCTAGGTTTCCTCTGACTGTCAACACTTCAGATCACTTTATCTTATTTCCAACAAGAGTCCATTTAGTTGTGATTCATGTGATTTTACCCATATCTATTACTAGGTATTATTGACTTGGGACAGACAGACCTTTTTGAGTTGCCAGTCACTGTTGGAGTCTATGCAATTGGACCCAATGAAAGGTGCTTTAACTGTTAAATCTTTGACCTTGTGCCAGCTCTTCCATTAGCTATCACAGTTGAATACCTTTCTGAAATCCATAAAGCTTGAAGTAACATTAACTGAACCATGCTTTTAAAAAATCTGTTTTGACTTTCGGCGATACCAGTAGCAGTATCTGCCATACGTTACAGGAGAAGTTGCCCTTGAGATGGGAATTGTGGGCAATCTGTGGAAAGCTTGGGCCAAATTTTGGAAATTGCCAAGGTCACCTTCCATTGTAGAGATAAAATACTATTAGAATTCTCAAATATTAACATGGTGTATCAGAGATGGGATAAAACAAACCTTCTGTTACCATGACCATCTCATTTCTTCCAAGTCAGGAAATGGTATTTCTTCCAAGGCATGAGTTACTTTTAGGCTCTATTTCCCTCCTTCGTAGGTTGAAGAACTGCCGCTCCTTAAAATATTCAGAGATGCTCAGTAGTCATTTTATGACATCTATACAGAATGCCGTTGGACCTTTTGCTAACAAGGGAGAAGTTTGTGGCTTTGCTAGAACCTCTATAAATCATGATGAAAACTCTGGAAGAAGAGCCATTGGCTCAAAGATTCGATTAAGAATAAAATTCAAAATTAACCATTAACCTGAGGCTTAGCTTAGATTATATGAGACACTTTTTCAGGGACATATAAACTCTAATAAGTTTAATTAATAGCTGACACACTTTTCATGTGGATAAGTAAGTTTCTTATTGCATTAACACCTTATAATTGATTTACATTTTAAACAGTTGTAATTCTACTTAGTTCAAAGTGATTTTTCCATATTCCGAAAGACAAGTATTAGAGAGTCCTGATTATTAAATCTTGACTTTGATCATGAAGCCAGCTTTGAAATACATGATTCGTCAAGTCCTTTCAAGCTATCCGGCATGCTCAGAAGTGTATATATTAAATTTAAATATATCACTCATCAAATTCTTTTTTCCTTAATAAAGTGTTGGTGTCTACGTTTATTTGGCACTTCATTATTTCCTTTTTGCTTCCCTAAAATGCCTGAAGAATGCATAAGATCAAGCCAAAATGGGAGTACAATAATGAAAATTTTAACATTAACCCAATTTTACATTTCAAAGAAGAGAAGCTAAAAATTTAATCTTCACTGTACTTTTCTCTGGCAAGAAGATATTCTAATTTACTGATGCTGGCTGCAAATGACAATATAAATTTTCTATAGCCCTTTATTTCAGATGAGTGAGAAGAATTGCTTAATGAAGAATGTTATTTCCCATCTATTAAAATAGTGGGTAGTTATGATAGAAATGAAAAAATAAAGAAAAATAGGAAGAAGAAATTATGTTATAAACCCATCACCAAAAGATGACCACTTTTAACATTGGGTATACTCTATTGCTGCCTCTTCTCATTCACTTTCTTTAGAAACATAGCTGAACTCCAGCATGCCTCCCGTACACCTTGCGCCTTGGTGAAGCAATAGAAGAATGCCCTTATTTTGTGTTGAGGAGTGTAGTACAGATGACTCAGTAGGAAATGTGGAAAGGGGAGTGCTAATGAACTTGCTCCGTATTTGTAGTTTACCTGATGGAGATTAGAGAAGTATGCCAGTGATGAGGAAGATGGCTGATGTTTTCCTGCTTGGTTTACAGGGGCTGGGGACTGATGAGGACTCACTTATTGAGATCATCTGCTCAAGAACCAACCAGGAGCTGCAGGAAATTAACAGAGTCTACAAGGAAAGTGAGCAGCCCGATTACTGTGATTCACCCTCTTAGCCCAGTTTCCATGACTCCACATGGCTCCCTGGCTCAATGCTGGGGACAGGAGGCCGGCTTTATAGATGTGCAGCAGGAACTGTGACCTTGGCCTCCATGTGAGGCTGGCCACCTCCATCTGTGTTTTTTCTGTTTTTGTTTTTGTGGGACTGGGGTTTGAATTCAGGACTTCATGCTTGCAAAGCAGTCACTCTACCTTGTGAGCCACTTCTCCAATCCATTTTGCTCTGCTTATTTGAAGACGGGGGCCTCACAAACTTTTCTCTGGCTAGTCTTGAACCTTGATCTTCCTGATCTCAGCCTCCCAAGTAGCTAGGATTACAGGCATGAGCCACAAACACCTGCCTACTGCCTGTGTATTGATTATTACATTTCATTGGAACTTCTGCAAAAAGAGTAGACAGGAAGGAAAGGACAGAAAAAAATTATTTCAAAAAAGACTTGAGGGGAAGTAATAGAAAGTACTGTATGGGGTATACTTGGTGCTGTCCTGAGATTCTCAACTTGGGACTCTGGATAAAGAATGATTGCAAGAGACTTGCAGACCCATGTGCACCAAGCAGTAAAGGAGATAGTGGGTAGAATAAGAAAATACAACTTGTAGCTGCTAGATTTCAGCATAGATGTTATTATGAATAAGGAATTATAAATCCATCCCAAAGTATTATTTAACTTACTAGTTTTGCCATGGTACATTTTCTTAATCTATGCATAATGAAGTGCTATTGTGTGTGCACATGTGTGTGCGCGTGTGTGTATAGTAGCACTGCCACATTTTTTTAAACCTGAAAAACACATCATTTTATTTGTATACTAAAAAGTTGTGCATAGCAATTTTAATACAGCTCTGCAAAACTGAAAGAACTGTTCGAGAAAAGGGAAGGTGAGGCCTTTTTGCTTGATCATTAAAAAATTTAGAGAAATAAAACAAAAAGTATAGTAAAATGTTAAAAAAGTTAAAGTACATTTTTAAGTATAATTTTTTTTTTTGGTGGTACTGGGGTTTGAACTCAGGGCCTCATACCTCAGACACATGTTCTTACCATTTGAGCCACTCTGCCAGCCCCCAAATATAAATTTTTATAATATAAAACAAATTCACAAGTTACTCTTTTTTGTGGTGCCAACGTTTGAACTCAGGGCCTACACCTTGAGCAACTCCACCAGCCTTTCTTGTGATGGGTGTTTTCGAGATAGGGTCGCTTGCACTATTTGCCCTGGCTGGCTTTGAACCACAATCTTCCTGATTGCTGCCTCCTGAGGTCTAAGCCATCAGTGTCCAGCCACAAATGCTAAATAAATATCTGGTTAATAAATTCAGACTCAATACCTCAAGACTTTTATTTATGTCCTTTGAGAAAAGTTCTTGTTATGTATCCCAGGCTTACCTTGAACTCACGATCCTCCTGCTTCAGCATCCTGAGTGCTGGGATTGTATTCATGTACAACTGTACCTTGCTGCCTCCCTGTCCAAATTTTTGATATTTAAAATGATACTCATAGTCAAGAAGTTTGGGAATCAGTATTTTAATGACAAATAAGTTTACTAATCAAAATGAGCCTGAGGACCTCTGATTTGATTCGGATCTGCCTGTCCACTGTCACTGATGATAACTGGCTGTGATCTTATGGGGTTAAAGTCATTCTCGAGAGTAGGCCTTAAGTTTGTGGCTAAGGAGCACAGATGCTTCTGTGCTGACTCACTGTTCCTACATTTTGAACCTCAGTAGGCTGGGGGTATGGATGGTTGGTTGGCTACACAGGCAGCAAGCATCAAACCGATGTGTTCTTTTCTAAGTGTACAAGACTGACCTGGAGAAGGACATTGTCTCTGATACATCTGGTGACTTCCGCAAGCTGATGGTGGCCCTAGCAAAGGTTGGTTTCTTGGTTTATTTCTTTGTCCTCATTACCTGTCAAGGCAAGCTACATAGCTCATTTTATTCTTGGGAGTGAATTAACTAAATCCTCTGTGTCTGCATCAGATATTCTGCTGCATTTCCCATGGAGCGTTTGCACTGTCACTGCAGAGTTGTTGTTTTGTATAATAGGTTTTTTTCATCCTGCAAAACCACATGGACAACTGGACTTTGAGGGCCAGAGAAGAAATAGGTGCCCCTCAAGTGCTGGCCTGGATTTATGTGCCAACCCTCACTGTGGGGCCCAGGGAAGATCATTTTACCTCTATCTGTGGCTACACATTGGAAAGCGACCCTCTTGTTTTTTAATGAGAGACTTTGCCCAGGGAGTCCTTTGCCCATGGAGTGGGGCCTTTGTGAAGCTGATTGCTAACCCTAACACATGAATACTGATGAAAGAAATTTATTAATCTGAGTTCTGGCTGGTGTGTAACTGAATAATCTACTTTCACCACTTCACTTCCCTGACCCAAACCCATTTCTGCTATGCTACATCAACTGGGGACTGTGAGCTGCCTTCACTCTACCTTCAGCCTCTTCTCTGGGATTCTCTCTTACTCCTTTGTGCTCTGATTGGGTCGCACTTCACTCATGAGTGCCCCACCTCCACATGTGCAGTCCCTCTTCAGCAGAGTCCCCTTCCCCAGACCAACTTCCTCATTCAGGGTTCAGTTGAATCCCCATCCTGTCACTCTCGGACTCTGACTGCAAGGGCTCCTCCTTCTTTTGTCTTCTTAGTGCCCTTAGTTATCATGTCATTTTACCACTTGTTGAGGGCTAATTTCTCCATGTGGTTGTAATCTCTGAGGGAAAGAATGGGGTGAGGATTTTGTAAGTACCAGGCGGATGATGGCGAGGCACAGCCACCTACCTCACTCCCTTGTCTAAACTTAAAATGAAGAAAACTAAGTGGGTGTTCAGGAAATTAAATAGTGGCTTACTTGAGTTAGGGATAAAACATTTTTGGTTTTAAAATACACAAAGAAATGGACTTCATTTTGTTTTTGTTTTTTCTTTCTGTAGGGTAGAAGAGCAGAGGATGGCTCTGTCATTGATTATGAACTGATTGACCAGGATGCCCGGGTAAGTGCTAAGCTTCTTGGTTTTAGTTTCTGTTTTCTGGGAAATCTCTGGAGTATCTGTAATAGTCCTCTATTTCTGTGTAATAAATTGTCCCTAAACTTAACAGCTTAAACCAAACATCACTCAGTTTCTGTGGGTCAAGACTATCGGGGCATGACTTTGTCAGGTATTTCTGAGGGTCTCTTGTGAGTTTATACACAGTGTTGGCCAGAGCTGTGTTCACCTGAGTGCTTGACTGAGTCGGGGGTATCTCCTACCAAGATAGTGCACCCATATTACTGTTGGTTGGAGACCTTAGCATCTCTCCATGTGGCCCTCTGTACAGGGTCAATTGAGTGTCCTCACAATATGGTGGCTGACTTTCTTCAGAGGAAGTGATCTAAGAGTAAGCAAGGAGGAAGCCCTTTGCCTTCTCTGATCTAGTCCCAAGAGCCACACACTATCACTTCTGTTGTGTTCTGTTCTTTAGAAATGAGTCAGTGGAAGAGGGATTAGGCTCCACCTTTGGAAAAGAGGAATGTCGAAGAATTTGTAGCCATGGCTTAAACCCACAACCATCTGCAAATAAGAATTTCATTTTACTTTCTGGAATTCATATTTATTAGAGTCTATTTCCTTGTACTATACTAGATCAGCACCTGACTTACGTACACTCACTTAGGCTTTGCCTGTATGAAAGTAACAGTTTTTGCTAGGTGGGATAGGCCTTGTACACCCGTACAGCAAGTGAGTTGGGAAGCAGAAGAAAGTGCAGGGAGGAAGGCTTCCTGCTCCACTGTGGTGGAAGCAAGGAGGGCAGCAGTGGCCCATCCTTCTTTTCTGGCTAGATAGAACTTTGCCATTGTCACAGAGAACTACCTGTGATACTGATTGAGATAGCTATAAACTATACACTATCTCCAGAACATCAATGGTGATCTCAAAGCATGTCATAACACCTGCAGAAAAAATTAACTTAAATTTATGTTAGTTTTAAAATTCAATCTATTCTGCCCAGTACTTTTAGTAAAGGGTAGAGAAGGGGTTTAAATGTAGCAATAGAGGGCTGGGTGTACAACCCAAGTGGTAGGACATCTGCCTAGCAAGTGCAAACACGAGCACTGCCAAAAATAAATAGATAAACAAACAAACAAATACAGTAGTAGAAATTAGACTTAGCAACTCCCAGATAGTGGAGGATCTCTGAATATCTTCCCTTGGGTAAGCGCTCCCTCCTGTTGACCTTCCTGCTATTCTTAGCGTTATTTGCAGTCTCTACATTTTCCAGAAACTAAAAAATAAGGTTGGATAGTCTCCTTTTCCTAATCCATCCATCATTTCCTGAATTTCTAAGAAGCTTGGACAGGGGGGCCTGGTCTGAGACTGTCTTCAGTAGATGACTACTAGCTTATCTACAACTAAATGTGCCCAAAGACAGGAGGCCAGATGTGCTCATGAATTTCAGCCTGCCCTTCTTACATGAGTAGAAGCTCTCTCTATATGAAATGCTCTTGGGCTTTCCTTTCACCTTCGAGGACGGAGAATTGCACAGTGCCAAACTCATGAACAATCTACAGTCATATATTGTATCTGTCTGTGCCTGAGGAAGATTGCTTGTGATTAAAATCCTGACCTCAGTGGTACATTTTTGGCCATGTCTGCAGTGCAAGCATCCTTTCCTACTCAGCATTGTCAATGCGTAGCTTCAGGAGGAGTCGCATGACATTTCTATGCCCTTGCTCTGGATTGTGTAGTTAACTTTTCCTGTGCTCACAGGATCTCTATGATGCTGGAGTGAAGAGGAAAGGAACCGATGTTCCCAAGTGGATCAGCATCATGACGGAGCGGAGTGTGTGCCACCTCCAGAAAGGTGGGTATTGGGCTGAGGAAGTTTAGTGCTTAGGGGCTGTCAGCGGGGTGGATGGATGTCTGGCTGGGGCTCACTCTCACTTGGCATTCCCATAGGCTCCCCTGGTTTCCTTCGCCAAAGCCAGGTGGTCTCCTGCACGTTCTAAATCCCTCTCTCCCCTAAATCTCATCCATGTTGTGTACTTTAGTTTTCTTCCCTTTCTAGTTTGAGAATAATTTTATCTTACGGTATTTGTTGAAGTAGAGAACTTGGCTGGGTGCTCTGTACTGTTTCTGATGGCTTCCAGATGTAACGGGTTTCAGTCAGGGGAGATGGAGGTGGTCACAGTCTGTGGCCTGGGCAGTGCCCTTTGGAACAGGTGCATGACTCAGTTCCTCTAGGACAGACTAGTGTTCCATGACAACCTCTGACCTTCTAGGAAGTGATCTGTGATCTTCTTCATTTTTTTCTGTCATGGTACATAATTGTATGGGCGATAACTGCAGCTTTGACTAGTGGCTGTGATATAATAATTACTCCTTGCCTCCCCCAGTATTTGAAAGGTACAAGAGCTACAGTCCTTATGACATGTTGGAGAGCATCAAGAAGGAGGTCAAAGGAGATCTGGAAAATGCTTTCCTGAACCTGGGTAAGCAAGTATGGCCCCCTCATTCCTAGTGGCCATGGCTTTCAGAGGACAGGGCAGAAGCAGAGGGATCAAATGGCCGTTATCTTACTGCAAGGGTGTTTGGGAGGGTGGCTTCTGTATTTCATTTGGATACTTTTATAATCTTAACTATATAAATTTAAGGACCTGAAACTGAAGAAGGGTGTAAATTAGTAGAACAGAGAGTTGCCAAGGAAGAATAAGACAACAAGAGAAGAGAGAGCTGTGGTGGGGAACATCATAGATGCACTTGAATTTCTGCAGCCCTGGGAGTCCCTGGTTGAAAACCACAGTGGGGCTTAATAGCTCAGAGGATTCTGTAGCCCATGTCTATTGTGTCAGGTTATTTCCAGTTGGTGTCTGGGGTCAGGGCATCATCTCCCTTTGGTGCAGAAGAGAACAGTGCTGCACCCCTGACATTCTCCCTTTCTCCACAGTCCAGTGCATTCAGAACAAGCCCCTGTATTTTGCTGATCGGCTGTACGACTCCATGAAGGTAAGGGCAGCCAGTTGAGAGACCCATGTTTCCTTACTAGGTTCTTCTTTTGTGCACTAAACTAAGTCCCCTTAAAGAGTAAATAGAGGAAGGAGAAGACTCCAGTGTGTGGATGCAGGAGCTCACTGCCAGTTGTAGTTGTGTTTGACAAATGAGAAAAAGCACAAATCCATCTTATCTCCACTGCTCAAACACGTGTTTGGGAATGGGTAGAAAATAAAGTGCCAACAGCAGGAGAAAGTGTTAGGTGACAGTGGCATCTGATTCCTGTTGGAGACATTCAGTGATTTTCTCCTGTTACCCCCAGAATGAAGACAAGCGAGGATGGAAAGAGCAGTGAGCACCCACTGTGCAATAGCTGTTCCTTCCTTCCCTTAGTCCTAGTAGGAAACACTGTGGGGATTAGATTATTGTCCTTGTCATAACAAAGAGACTGGAGCTTCCAGAGCCTCAGCCAGTTTGCAGTTACATAACAGATTTCACCCTGCTTCTGTCCAATGACTCCATAGCCAGCCCTGCATCTCTCCCCATGTGAACCATCTCTTCCCACAAACCTATCCATTTGCCATGCCTCAAATGTGCCTGGTGTCTTCTGACTTCCAGGCCCTTGCTGCTTCTACCTGGGGCACCTCCCTTGTCCACAGGGACTTTCTGCTATCTCACTTGGTTCCTGCATCACTCGTGGCCCCTTCCTTGGTGTCTATGGCCTGAGGCTCTGGAAGTACACTCAGGTCTTTGCTGCCCGAACCATTTCCATTGGCACAGTGCCATGAAAAGAAATGTGTTGGCATGTCCTGTCTAAGCCTCTGAGAACGAGCAAACTTTTGCTCTGTATGCAAACATGCAGACTTCTTGAGCCTTGGCTCACACTTGCAGAACTCAGTAAATGTTTTTTGAATGCACAGAGTGGATGTCTATACTGACTAAATTCTGGTGTGTTTGGAATTCCAAAATGCTCGTTTCACTTTGTGTGTTTGTTTTTAATCTGTTTAAGATAGGGTCTCCCTCTGTATCTCTGGCTGGCCTGAACTCACTATATAGCCTCGGCTGGTCTCAAACTCACAATCCTCCTGTCTCAGCCTCCTGAGTGCTGGGATTACAGGAATGAACCATCCTGCACAGCTTGTTTGCAATTTCTTAAGGGGATGATGTCAAGAACTACGTATTTGCCAGGAAATGTATAAGGTGCTTTTGAAAATGATAACATTGCAAGGGAATTTAACTTAGAGCACCAACTTAACTTTCAGGGCAAGGGGACTCGAGATAAAGTCTTGATCAGAATCATGGTCTCCCGCAGTGAAGTGGACATGTTGAAAATTAGGTCTGAATTCAAGAAGAAGTACGGCAAGTCCCTGTACTACTACATCCAGGTAAGGCCTGTGCTGCTAGGTCAGCTCTACCCGGCCATCCAGAGGGCCTGGGTCCCCAAGCAGGTGGCCGGTCAGAAGAGTGGTAGAATGGTGAAGAAAACCACTAAGTGTTCTACTTCTCTGGGGAAGAGATGCTGGTCACTACATATCAGGGATATGAAACACTATTTATGATTTGTTCTGGACTCTGCTAACTCAGGCCAGGATAATTGGTGTTTGTGACAATGATCCTGCAAGACTTGATAACATCCTAAGAGACTTTGAGGGCCAATTAAAGTTTATATTCTAATATACTTCTATTTCTTGAAAAATCCTCAGAAAAACTTGACAATGTGTAGTTACCCAGTAGTCCCAGCTCTTCTATCAATTTAGTCTCTGTGCATTTTGCAGTGCTGGGACATTAGGTGAACAAGACATGCCTTTGCACTGATTGCACTAACAATGATATCACTGTGTGTAGTTCAGACAGGCTTTGCAATCCTTCCTTCCTTCTTTCCTTTCCATCCCTCTCTCTTTCTTTCTACTGGGAATTGAACCCAGGGCCTTATGTGTGCTAGGCAAGTGCTCTATCACTGAGCTATATCCCCAGCCCCTTTTTTAAACTTTATTTTGAGACAGGGTCTCACTAAGTTACCCAGGGTAGCCTGGAACTTGTAATCCCCTGCCTCAGCTTCCCAAGTAGCTCGGATTACAGGCATGTACCAGCATACCTGATAGAAATTCTCCTTTCTAAAAGGTCCGGACAATTCCAAAGGCGTGTCTTGGTCACTGAGGATAAAGTTAGGGATGGGTGTGAATACTGAGGTTTATTCGGACATGTGTTTAAACTTGAAGGACCAGTAGACTCTTTGTAGCTGTTTCCTCATCTCACTAGCTTAAGAATTTTCAAAACAAGAGTAAGGCAGAAACATACCTTGTCCTCTGTGGTAAGTTAAGGGGTGGAAGGAAAGTGAGGGTGTTTGTAGGAACCCTGGGAAGGAAGAGTGGGACTTGAAAGTCTCCTAAGTACCTTCTCCTTTTGGGTCATGGCATGGGTGTGGCTTTCTAGTATTGTGTGGGGGGAGGGCCTGCAGAATCTCTGCAGTGCACCGAGGCCTCTCATAGGTCACTGTGGAGTTTCCTGATACCATATTTCTCTCTTTTCCATGCCACTTGTAGCAAGACACCAAGGGTGACTATCAGAAAGCGCTGCTGTACCTGTGTGGTGGAGACGACTGAAGTGCGATATGCCAGCAGCACGCAGGCATGGCTCTGTCTGTGCTCCCACCTAACGTTCTGGAGAATTAGCTTGCGACTAACAGACCCCTGAGCCCCTCCTGTGAAGGTGAAGTTAGCATTGTCCCTTCCCCCTATTTTAGCTGCCTAAGCATTTCCTGGCTTTCCCATCAGTCTCTCCTTTTAGCCAAAGAAATGAACATTCCAAAGAATTGGAAATGAAGTCTGTGATGTGAAACACTTTGCCACTTGTGTATTGTGTCGTGAATAAACTGAATTTTTACTTTAGAAATGTTACTCTGTTCACCTGGCTTTCTGTTTAATTGTTTACAGATCTAACATGCTTTGAATTGTTTTGTTCAACTAATGCTGAGATTGTCCCTGGAGGCACAAAGCTCTAGAGCCCACATGACAGCCATTATCAGATGTGATTATTTAAGTATAAATGAATTTCAATTATACAAAGTTGAAAATTCAGTTCTTGGGCCAGGAGTTTAGCTCAGTGGCACAGCACTTGCCTAGCGTGCATGAGGCCCTGAGTCCCATCCCAGCAGCACAAAAAAGAAAAAATATTCAGTTCTTCTGTCATGCCATCCACACTTCGCGTGCTCAGAATCCACACATGGTAACTAGAGTGCTGGACAGCATAGGCGACGCACGTTGCCAATGGTACAGAACGTTCTGTTGGGCTGCTCTATATGGCCAGTCTACTTGAGGAAAATTCCCAAGTGACTACTCATGTGCTCATCTTTATGCAGGCAAATTAGGTGAGAAGAAGTGTTTGTGGTGGCCACAAACTAGGAAGAGGGTTAATGTAGGATGGTGAATTCTATTTAGCAAGTATTATAAGACTTCCAGACATAAATAATATCCTACCTCAACTCCAAGAACCTACCTGCCAGTGAGCCAGGCTATAGGATCCTTGCAAAACAGGGCTAACCAAAGTGGATTGGGAGAATGGAAGAGGAAGTGAGGGCTTTACGGGGAGGATGAGGCAATATGACATTAGAAGGAAGCATTAGAGATTCCTAAGACCTTAAGTGAAATTTCACTGCTGGGAGGAAACCCTCACTGCAGATTCTTATGGTTCAGACAATGAAGAATGGGTCATTCATACAACTGGTACACCTTCCAAAACGTACAACTGTAACTGAGAAAGGATTCTGCTGCTGCTTGATAAAGCCAGTCACTCAGAGACTGAGTGTGTGAGAGCCTAATGAAGGAGGGAGGGAGGAAGAGAAAGAGGGAGAGGGAAAAATGAGGAGAGAGAGAGAGAGAGAGAGAGAGAGGCTAGTAAAAGGGGAGGAATATTCATGTCTTTTCCAGGAAATTTTTATGCCTTTTATGGTCTGGTGTTTTTGTTCATGGCTAGTAGGAGTATTTAGCTTAAAGTTTAAGGCTTCAATGGAGACACACACAATATGAAGATAGAGATGTCAAGTCTTTTCAGCTTCAGTTAGTAAGCAGATGTCTGCAGGTCTAAGTGATGGGCTAGTTTTCAGCAAAAGGGACCTTCAAGTCCCTGAAGAGTAACCTAGGCAACTGTTATCATAAAGCACACAACAGAGGTGTTATCTGCAGCACGACTAGTGGGAGACTCATAATGTATGATCTCCGAAATGAGTGATTTGTAAGCCAACTCAAAACAAACAAAGCTAGAGAGTATATTTAGGGTTTTCTTCTTAACACAACAAAGATTAGCCTCCTGCTAATCTCAGCCCAGCAGGTCAGTGGTCTTCCCTAGAGCCACCAGATTTCTGTACATCTTTGTACAAATAGACGGTGCATAGCAAGCCTGTAGTACATTTATGCTACCACTTATGCTTATAAATGGAAGATTCTGGTTGTAGGCTATAGCCCACTGCCCTGTGGACTGCATATTGCAGCACTTTCCCCCCAAAAAGTGAGGGAGAGAAGTGGGTGACCCCTGATAAGCCCGTCTACATTTCCTCCTCATCAGAGGATGTGTGTCATCGCTCAATCTTGATACCTGGCTGCTATAGCACAAACTCAGTGTCTGAAGTACTAAGCAGGTAATAGACATAAGCATGAAGTGGGTTGGCTGGATGGAAGTGGAGAGTCTAGAGAAGTGGAGGCCACTTGCCCTGTGTCAGGCTTTTAGATTCAGAAAAACAACTGCAGTTGCAGCAACTGTGCTGACCAAACCAAATAGATCTGTAAGCCGATTGGCTTGCTATTGTGACCCCTTGACAAACTTTAGAGGGAATTTGGATGGAGTGTGGCTTTTGGGTCACTAGTGGCCCATAAAGTGCCCCTAAGGCCACTAATAGATTCTTTCAAAAGGAAGTTATGCAAACATAGGACATTTAATCAAATGTGACCTCCTGCGCACAGTAGAACCAATGCCCCAAATCCCAAAATATACTGTTCTGTGTGCTTAGGGCAGAGTTCAAGGAACTGCATAAGAAGCAGGACCTTTCGATTTAACCCCAAATTATCATACTGAACTGAGAATTGATAGGGCTGGGCAGAGGCTGTCAGGAGTAATAGTTCAAATTAGGAAGTATTTAGGCTTTCTTTCCTCTCTCCTTTCAGCTGTGTTTCAGGCTGCAAAAGGAAAGGAAGAGAAGGCTATGTGAGAGCCTGGAGAGGTTTCTGCCCCAGTCCTGGCAGGGACAACCTGGCCTCTGGTCTGGATGGCTTAGACCCATAGGCAGGTGAGGGAAAATCTAAAGTGCAGCCTGGCACAGGGAAGGCTCTGGAAGACAGTTCTAAAGCTGCCTGCTGTCTCTCCTCTGTGGAGCCATGGCTGTCCAATGTTTTCTAAAACCTACAGCACAGGAACTTGGAGTTTGGTCTCATTTTCTTCTGGATTCTAGCCTGTCCTCTTTAGTTGAGCTGTCTAAGCTATTTCTCAAACCAAAGACAACCATCTGGAGATCTGAGTATTTTCCCAAACAATTTTACTTTGCAAAGAGAAGGGAAAGAGCACCAAGAAGACTTCAACATTTTGTGAGCTGATCACAACAAAAAGTTTGATTTTATTCCTTGAGAAATAAAAGACAATGGATGTGTAGTATAGCCATGGAAACACTGCATTATGACATCTTAAGAACATGATGTCCCTGCCCCCCGTGGCTGGAGTAACAGGGCTAGGGAGGGCTGTCATGTTGCACAACTTGACGTATTCTTCACATTGTAGTCGGTGCATGGAGTATTTCTTTAGATGTGCAGCCCAAGTGGTCAAACACCATGGTGACCACTAGGCATGTGCGAAATGGCCTATCAGGCTTTTTGCCACAAAGTTGACACTTACAGTAAAAAGTAAGAAACAAATCTTGGAAATTGATGGACGATGTCCTTAAGATCCCCACTTTCCATGGCTTCTTGATTTTTGGATGCATTTTACTGGGCAGTTAGGCAAACGACTATGTATGTGAATTTTCCCTTGTACGCGAAGCTCCTGGGGTGAAATTATTAGTAAAGACAGATAAAGCAGGAAAACCAGGCTCACAACGTAGCAGCATTTAGCAAGAAAAATGACTTGAGGACAGAAATCTTTTAAATCAATTTTTAGTCTTTAAATGACTCCAATCTCCCGGCCTATCCCAACGTTTTGACAAATGACTTCGGCTTCTTCCCCACATCAGTTTATTTGACCTCCTTTTTCCATCAACTACCGAGATGAAAACTCCACCACAAGAGAGAAGAAAGAGAGCAATTTTAAACATCCCTTAGCAATGAGGCAGAACATGCTGTAGCCATCAAGTTCGAGTTGTTCATTCTATTTATTGAAAAAAGCCTGTAGCCTGATTTCTTTTATGCGAGTACATTTGAGCAAGCAAAGTTTATAGAGATGACTTATCTCATTACATTAGAAGAGTGATTTGCTATCTCAGCATCTATAAGCAATTTTAACAGACATTTGTGGATGAAGAAAAGCTTTTGTAAATATATGCGAAAGACGCGATTTCATCAAGCATTAAATTGGAGGTGCCCTGGAAAAATATTACATTTGTGCATTCAATTAACTTGATTGTGGCTGAATTTTGTCCACTGAAGGCAGCATTTCTGCAGAAAAACAGAAGCATTCCCTATGTCAGCAGGTTTCCTGAAACAGAAAAGCACACTTTTCCCCCTTGCGCATCCTCTTTTGCATTTGTGCTGTTCCCAGATATGCGGTCCTAATCAGGCCACTCCGCCTGGTTCTTCACAGTGGAGTTTGAGGGGAGAATGAACCAGGCTTTATACAGGCCTTGTAGAAACCTAAACCCAACTATCCCAGTTTAAATAGCCTGCTTTTCTGGTCTGAAAACTAAGCAACATTGAGACATGGTCAAGAATGGACATGTGTCCTGCAGACCTCCCTCTTGGCTTCTGCAGAGCCTCTCTCTCTGAGGACCTGCAGGATGTTCTGTGTCCCGTGGTCTTGCTGCTGGCCCATGTGTCTTCCCCAAAGGTGAGTCATAGATCAACATTACCTTCTGTCTTAGAATGAAAGCTTTGGCCTCCAATTACTGGAATGAGAGGAATGAGTGAAGAGATGGTCAATAGTTGGGGTACAAGAGGGTTTTTTTGGATCTCTAAAACCACAGTGAAGAAGTGAATAAAGTACAGAGTTGCATTTCATAATGACAGGGGTACACACTTAGAAATGCATTTCTAGGGGATTTTGTTATTGCGCAAAGATCAGCGTATGTACTTAAACTATGACAGCTGATGAGTGACACAATCATATGGGACAACCACAGTACGTGCAGTCTGTCATTGACTGAAATGTCAGCCTGAGGTGTGTGACTGTGTCCTCTAACGACTTCCCCTCCCATTGCTGGTCTGGAGTTGAACCATTAGCTTTCTAATAATCAGAAACAAACCAGAAAGAATGCAATATGTTGATGGACCTGGCTGTGGAGTTGGCTGTTATTTTTAAACAGTATGTTTAAAATTAGAGTTTCCCTAGCTATAATCTGTTGAGCCCAAGACTCCTAGACTTTTAACTAAATTTCTAAATTTCTAAAGCCAGGTGTGGTGACACAAGTCTGTAGTCCCAAACTAGTCCAGAGGCTGAGGCAGGAGGATTGCTTGAGCCCAGAAGTTTGAGGTCAGCCTGGACATAGCCAGACCCTGCCTCAAAAAAGAAACAAAACAAAATCAAATATGAAGTTCAAGAAATAGCAAGGAGTTTGGAACAGGAATAGACAAAAGTGTGAAATGAGTTTTAAGGTACCATGTCAGTGAAGTTGCCGGATTTCAAATTTTACCATGGATTCTTGAGCTTCAGAGAGCCATCCTGGTGGGTATGGGTCACCTTTGCCCTAATTGATATGCACTCATATTTGACTAGAAGATTTTTAAGTCTGGGGTTAATGCAAGTAATATTGGGCCTTCATCATCCATTTAATTCATTCATCCACTTATTAATTTATTCAATGGACATACCTACGGTGTGCTCATTACCGAACCAGGCACTGGGGATAGGAGATTGGGGAGAATGAAAACAAGGCAGCACTGGCCATGTGGAATGAAGAGTGCTGTGACTGAGGACACCAAGGCAATTGGGGTCCAGAGTAGCTGCTGATCCTCATCCAGAATGATGTACCTTGTAGGTTTCCAGGACAGGTGATCTTTAAGACAGGATTTAAAAAAAATTTAATAGGAGGAATGTATATTCTTGAGGAAAGTTGGAAAATACATAAAAATATGGAGAAGAGTGCTTGAATCAACGAGTCCCCCATGGAACAAGTCACCATTAACACATTCAGCCAGATGACCTGTTGAGAATTAGCTCTGTTTACTTGACACGGGCTCATCATGGAAGAATGAGAGGCAGATTTTCCTTCTTTTTTCTCAGGACAGTGGGTTGGACTGTAGGCAGTGGAAGTTCAGTCTTCCCTGACCTCAAGTCTAGTTCAAGAGAATGTAGGCCTGGCTTATCTGAAAGGGAGTGGGCTCTGGGATGAGAGAGAGAAGCAGGCAGCCTGACCTTGAGATTGGTCATTCCAGAGATTGACAGCAGAGATGGCCAGGGGATGGGGAATGCTACCCAGCCATCATGTAGCACCTCGAGTGTCTTCACCTCTTGTAGGGAAGCTGAGGGCTTTCAGGGGATGAAGCACTGAACACATTAGTGTTGAAATCTCTGGAAAAGCCCTAGTAATGGGCTTGGAGAGTAGGGAATGAGTCGCTGCCCTCTGGTCAAGCCTACTTTCCAATCTCAGTCCAATTCCATCCAGCGTACTTCTTCAGTCACTAACTAGCCCAGCCCACAGCCTGTGGTGGGGTGCTGGAAGGGAATCTTTCATGTGTACCTTGTGACTTTTTCTTTTTGACACTTTATGATCTGTTATATCTACCCCAGATATATCATAGTACACATTCCAGATACCCCAAGGGTCCCTAATTTAGACCTAACTTTGTGCTTTGAAGTACCTAAGTTAACTAAACGTGTACCAGAGGAAAATAGGTTTCAATTAGAGTCATAAACAAGAGAAAAAAAGGAAGGATACCTTCAGAATCTTGTAGTCTGAGTTTCTGGTAAAACCAAGAAACCACAGAAAAATGATTTCAGAGTATGGATGAAACAAAGGAAAAGGTAGAATCAAAATGGCTCAGCTCTTCAATGGGGTAATTCCCAGTTCTGTTGTACTGGGAGATTTCCAGTTACCATCTGCTTCTAATAGTAACATAGTAACAGAAGCAGAGTAAGGTAAGGCTTCTGACCTGAGTCATCTATTTTTCCCAGGGGCAGAGGACTTGCTATGGCTTGGGTTTGAATATGGTTTGTCCCCCAATGGTTTATGTACTGGGGAGATTTGGTCCTCAATGTGATGGGAGAAGTGGTAAAGCTTTAATAGGCAAAGCCAGTCAAAAGACTGGTCCTTTCTTCTTACTCTGGCATGTGGGCTCTTTTCCTTGTTCTTCTACCATCATGGTGCCATCTACCGTGGAGACCCTCTCCACAGCCCATTCTCTATTCATTGGGCTTTCAGCTTTCAAAACTATGAGCTAAATTTTTTCTTCATAAGTGCCAGTCTCAGGTATTTTGTTATAACAATGAAAAATGAGCAAATACAGGCCTCCAAATCCCCACATGGACATTCAGGCCTGGCCTTTCCCTAGTTTGAGACCTATGCTGGCCTGAGCATGGGACATGTAACCAGCTGTGCCTCCTGCTGCTCCTGGGACTCTGTTGGCTTCCTTACTGCTCTGGGAAGAGGTAAGCTGTTCCTGGGGCTCACACTTTGTCCCTAGCATTTGTGTCCCACTCTGATACCTTTAGCCCTGTGGAGGCTGAGATGGCGATAACTTGTCTTCTGCCCTTTTAACTAGGCTTATCTCTAGCACCCACAAAGCCCTTTCTAGCAAAGGAAACGCCCTGGAACTTTGTCTGCAAATTCCTTTCTATTCTGCAGAGTTCCTCCCTGGATGATGTACTTTTAAGGTACTATGAAATTCTATCTGAGATACTAGAAGTTTCTGAGGACTCTCCCTCAGAGGTGAGCCAAATTAATCAATCAAGTAAAGAATGCAAGGCTGAAGGTGCCCAGTGGTTAGCCTGCTGAGTTGCACCTGTCTTGGTCCAGTTCTGGGCTATGAGTCCCTGGTGAGAGCCCACAGGACTGTCAGGATGATTTCCCTGGGTTGAACTTATCCCCAAAATAGACCTATCTCCCTTGAGATCCACTGTGAGTCTGGGAGTTCTCTTAAGCTGAATCCTCCCCCTGGAGTCTCTCCACTTAGTGTCCTTAATGGGTTTGCTTTCCAGGGAATAACAGTATCTCCCTTGGAGAGTTGTGAGGATTAAAGGAGCCACACATGCAACATCCCTGGCATAGTTCTTGGTGTAGAGGAAACAACAAATCTAGTAAGTTCACATATAATCAGATAGCTATATTATACAGATAAGTGCTGTACAGTATCATTAGCGAGATGGCCCACATGAACCTAGGAGAGAGTCCTCCTACCATACTTTGCCTTTGAAAGTAGCCACAGGACATTATAAAGCCATGCTTGGGGTCCTCTGCGATTTGTCTCTCTGTGACTTGTTTCCTCTGTGGATCTGGCCCTCTTTGATCCCTGGCTCTCTTTCTTGTCAAATAGCCTTGGATGGGCCACCTGCCTCCTTTCTCCCTGCCTGTTGATGAATCAGAGTTCTAGCCTCAGAATGTTCAGATCATAAGTGGTGGGGGGTGTCCTTCAGCAGCCCACATAGCAACATCATTTGTCTTCTTGGCAGTGAGGAGGCTTTTTTTTCCTTCAAGTTTTCATCAACTTTGAACCTTATCAAGTTGATAAATATATGTAGACTGATGATCCCTTCTGTCCCTGAAAATCATTTGATTTCATTACTTCACACAGACCAGTTCCTTGCAGGAGAGGATTAAGTGTGTATTTCCCAGAACTGTGTGCCTCTCACTCTGCTATTAAATGATATAGAAAAAAACTGTAGGAAGTGTTGAGCCAAGTGAATTTAACGAGTTTTGGTCCCAAGAGAGCAGAAAATACTTGACAGCCCAGGCTGTATAGTTTCTATACCATGTAGACATATTAACCAGCATGATGGATGCCTACTTCCACAGCTCTAACACTTATTCCTGAGCTATAACACTTCTGGGGACATCATGGAATAATGGTCCATTTTCCCCAGTGAGAATTAATAATCATATGAATGCAGGTTTCATGCCTAGAAAATGTATGCAAAAAATATTTTTAGGAAACAACACATATACCTGTATGCCTCTTTTGTATACCTGTCCTCACCTTCTTTTCTAGAACCCAGCCCTGCTGAGGCCAGGTAGCAGGAAGAGGCCTTTTACAATGAGACTCAAGGTACAGGTGAGCACAGATACTCTGTTCTCTTGATATGTAAGAAGGAGGATTGCTCATGGAAATTTATATTCTCAAGGTGCAGGATTAGATTGTCTGAGTCTTCTTCATTTTCTGCTGTTTCCCAGAACTTGAACCTGGAGCAGAGAATGGAACAGAGATTTTCTGATCCATTTGTATCAGAGAAGTATACAGGTGGTTTGGGAAAGGAGTGAAGGAGTCGAAGAAAAGGCAGAATGAAAGAAAGCATGAAGGCGTGGGTGAAGAGAAGGGAGAAGAGGGCACCTTTTTCAGGCTTGGCCTCAGGGTGTACAATAGCCAGGGTACAAAAGCCCACTTGTGTCAGTGAGCCCCGGAATCAGCTGGAGAAGATTAGAAAGGAAACTCCCAACTTTCTCCCACATGAAGGTTTCCCATTGGTAGAAATGTAGTGCTTGGACCTTGAGTAAATACTTGAATGTTTTTTGGAGCTGATTCTGGAATTTAGTGGGTTAAACATAGCAATATCCCTCTTCATCCACCAAAAGGACTCAAGGTTGGAATGTGGTGATACAGTCTGAGTTTTTCTACTGAAATCAGTTACTACCTAGATGCTTGGTTTGCTACCCCATGCACACCAGTCAGCTAATAAGATCAATGATTTTGTTTTGAGCTCATGCTGTGTCAGATTATGACACACCCAGGAAACAGGTGTCATAAGCCCCTGAGGCTCAGCCAGGCCAAGTGACTTTCCCAAAGTTACAAAGCTAATAAGATGCGGAACCCAACTCTCTTAATCTTCCACCACTGCAAGAGTAGATACATCAGAATTCTAACAAAAATGGAAGAAAAATTTATCTGTTAATTTCTTTTGCATGAATAGGAAAAAGACTATCAACATTATTCAACCAAACTCTTCATTTAGAATAGTTCCAGATTCACAAAATTATTTTAAGGATTTAAGAAAGTACCTGTATTCCTCATGCCCTGTTTTCCCTATCACCAATATGTTTGTCACAATTGATAAACCAACATCAATACATCACTGTTCACTAAAATCCATTGTTTATTCATATTTCCTCAAGTTTTTATTCTATGTCCTTTTCCTGTTCGAGCCTCTTATCTGGGATATCACACATCTCCATGGGGTCTGCTCTTGGATGTGACAGTTTCTCAAGCTTTCCTTGTTTTTAACAACATTAACATTATGTAGATTTTCCTTATTAAGATTTGTCTGACATTTTTTTCATAACTGGACAGAGTAATATATTTTTGGAGGAAGTCTACAGAGGTAAAATGCCATTTTTGTCACTTATATCAAGGGTCGTCCTCTGAACATAACTCATTCCTGTTTGAGTTAGTGTTGATCATCTGACTCAGGCACTGTGTGTGGAGTTTCTCTGTTACACACTCCTCTTGTCTCCTTTCCACACCGGACCCTTTGAATAGACAGCACTGTGCACAGAACACAGCTAAGGAGGGGGAGTTATGTTCTACTTCCTTGAGGGTGAATTATCTACACAAATCGTTTGGAGTTCCAAACAGAGGACTTATTTTTTTTCTTATTTATTTATTCAGCCATTTATTTATGTCAATATGGACTCATGGATGTTTATTTTATACTTTGGATTATAATCCAATAATACTTTATTTTCTTGCTCAAATTATTCTAGCTTTGGACATTGGAAAGCTCTTTTAATTGGCTCCTGTTTCTCTTTGACACATTTGCATAGATTTTTTTTTGAGCACTTCTTTACTTTCTGGCACTACAAAATGCTCCAGGCTCATTTTGCATGTTTCTTGCCCAAGACATAGAAGCTGCTATTTCTCCAAGCAGCTCCAGGCCCTTTAATTGGAGAGCAATGTCAGAAACCAAGATTTTGGCAAGAAGGTTACTCCTTGCCATTGGGATACCGTTGTTTTTTGCCATTGAGATACTGTTGTTTTTAGGCTGTTTCAACTGAAGGACCCAGGAAATGTGTGTGTGTGCGTATGCACTCACTAAGCTGGGTATGTACTGATATTGATAAATATTTCTTTGGCATTTATATTTACACTAAGTGAAACATGAGTTCATACTGAGCCCTCCAACTCTAATCCATTAGTGTGGATCATTCTAGCCTTCTTCCTTTGTGTATGTGTAAATTCTCACTCCAATAGTAAGATGCCTGGTTCCTACCATCTACCATCCATTTACTCATTTGTTAAAATCCTAGTTCCCATGTATAGCAGTATCAGAGCTGTCAGCCTTTAGCATTAGGCTTATCAACTAGAATACAGAGCAATGTGCAATCCCTTTTCCTTAGTGTTGTGGTCTCTAGTTACTTCCGAACAACCTAGATCGGTGCCATTTGCCCCCACTCCCTTCCCACATTTGTAGTACAATTAGGCTTTCTTTGTCATGTTTTATATCCTATTCTGAGGTCCTCTGACTTCCTAATTTCTTTTCTAATTTGCATCCAATTCACAGTATCAAACAGAAGTTTCACCATTCCCCCCAAATTCACTGTGCCTTACCTACTCAATTTTGCCCCCGCAGCCCCCAGCAATCAATGATCTGTTTCACTTTTTGAAAATAGCAGTATAATTGGAATATGTATGCTGTATGTAGATTTTTCAGATTGGCTTCTTTCATTTAGCAATTTGCGCTTAAGATTCATTCATATCTTTTAGCAGCTTGATAGATTATTTTCTAAATTGCTGGATAATGTTCCTTTGTGTGAATGTGCCACAGTGCTATGGTTTGGCTATGTGTCCCCCAAAGGCTCAGGTGTTAAAGGCTTGATTCCCAACACATGGTGCTATTGGCAGGCAATGGAACTTTTAAGAGTTGGGGCCTCGTGGAAAGTCTTCAAGTCACCTGGGGCATGACTAAAAGACCTCTCCTCTCTCTCTTTCACTTCCCACATGCCATGAGGTGAGTATCTTGCTTCACTACATGCTTCTGCCATGACACACTGCCTTGCCACAGGCCCAGAAGTGACAGGCCAATCAACTCTGGACTGAAACCTCTGACTGTGAGCCACAAACCTTTCTTTTTCTATGTTGATTATCTCAGGAAAGCTAACAGATGCAGTTTATCCATTCACCCTTTAAAAGACAGGTTGGTTGCTTCCAGTTTGGGGTGATCATGAATACATATAAAATTATTTTTGATGGGATCTCACTATGTTGTCCAGGTTGGTCTCAAACTTCTGGCCTCAGCCTCCCAAATGCTGGGACTATTGGTTTGTGCCACCACACTATTGTGAACAGTTTTTGAAAGGTCAACATTAATTTTTTATGAAAAAAATATTTCTGCCCAGTTTGTAGAACACAGGTGGCTATAGAAGCAAGTTTGAGAACTCTAGCCCCAATCAGCAAAGGTTTTCTGGTAACCTCCATGTATTGCACTCTTTTCACACATTTTCCTGCCAAATCAGAGGTTGTCTGCTATCAACTAAAGAAAAGTCAGCAAAGGTGTTAGGTTAGAGCACAGGACAGACACTGCTGTGGCAGGCAGGGGACAAAGATAGTGAAGTACTGTCAGGAGGGCAATTTGTGGAGGCAGAGGCTGTGGTTGCAGAGCCCCTCCTTCAGCCATGATGATGGAAAAGCCAACTATGGAGAGAATGAGTAACATACCTGTGAAACCAGACTTCCTTTCTAGGAAAAACGTAGAGTCTTGCAGTTCTCCCTTCCTCTCTCTCTCTCTCTCTCTCTCTCTCTCTCTCTCTCTCTCTCATACACACACTCACATATACACACACCACACACTACTGCCTTTCTCTCAACACCTGGCACTCCCTAAGAACACCACCAACACCCCTCATGAGGCAGGAGCCCTTCCTTGTCATATACCTTATGCTTAGGAAAGTGGGGCAGATTTTTGTGACTGTGATTCTGGTTACATTAAACATGATGGTAGATAAAATCATCTAAATATTTTGCAATTCTATTTATTCTGAGACTGTGAAAATCACTTTTTTAAGTAAAGATGAATTAAAATATAAAGCAGAGTGCCATCTGGTGGGGACATGGTTGATGATCACAGATGCATCAGATCTGGTTGGAATCCATCAGTGTGGGGCAACTGCTATGTATTTGTACACATTTGCATGACCTTTTGTACACAAAAGCTGAAGACTTTTGGGCAACTGACAAAGGACCTTTCTTTTAACCTACAATGAATAAGTCTATGGGTTTTTATTTTCACAAATGATTAAACCTTATTCCTAGTAACCATAGTCAGCCACTGAGGGGTACTAAAATTGGCAGTTATAATAGAAAATAGCACAAGATTAGTTCCTTTATATACTTCAGTTCCATTTGTGTAAGAGTTTTGGCTGACGAGCCTATGGTGCATGAGAACACATGGGATGGAAATTCCAGAAATTTCCAGGGAGGATGCTTTATATTCAGTATTGTATTGAGGTTGGTTGTGGTTTTTAGAGTACTGCTAGTACTTTAGCAGTGGTTCATACCTCCCAGCTATGAGGGAGAGATAAGGAGAGGATCACAGTTTGAGACTAGTCCTGGGAAAAAGCCATACCTTACCTAAGAAATAAACTGAAAGGAAAAAGTATTAAGGATATAGTTCATGTAGTGGAGCTCTTGCTACCTTGAGGGTCTGAGTTAAAAAAAAAATAAACAACCCAATACCAAGAAAGAAAGGAAGGAAAGAAAGAAGGAGGGAAGGAAGGAAGGAGAGAAAGAAAGAAAGAAAGAAAGAAAGAAAGAAAGAAAGAAAGAAAGAAAGACCTACCATTTGTTTACCATTGTAAAGAACCAGGGCAGACAGTTTTAGTAGCAGTGATGGGCACTTGAGCCAGACTATGGACTACAGGCCACTGTAGGGAATTAGACGCCAGAAAACTGCTTGGCAAGATGGATGGTCCAGCTAGTTATAATGAAGACAAACCCTTATATACAATATTTATTTATTCGTCTGTTTGCTTTGAGACAGAATCATACTAAGTAATCTGTGCTGGCTTTGAACTTGCTGTGTAGCCCAGACTGGCCTCAAACATGTGATCCTCCTGCCTCAGCCTCCTGAGGGCTGGGATTGCAGGTGTGAGCCATGTACTGCCATGCCCAGTGAGACATCCCTTTTAACCCCAGCTCTGCAGCTTTTTATTGTGAGAAGACACGCCTCTACCTACCATAGGGTTTTTTTTAATCTGTAAACTGACAAGTTTGAAATTTGTATTTTTGAGTTCTTTCAAGACTGACAAATTGACATCCTCATTTATCAATCCAACTTAACCCAGGCCTTCTGGTCAAAGGCAGGGATTTCTGCAGAGATCTTTACTTGCTAGTGAATATTCTAGAAGAGCTGGCTGAAACATAAAAATTCTTCAGGAGACTGGACTTGGGATATTATGCTATATAGGTAACTGTGAAAACTCTCCAACATAATGACTCCCTTCAGTTTTTTCCCTCACTTTGAATTTCCACATCCCAATGGAGGAGGGTGTCAGAGAAAAGTCACACTTTCACATAAGGACTGAGTTACCTGGTGACCTTCCCCACTGAGGGCATATGGTCTCCGCAGATGGATGCACACAGCATCACAGCAAGTTAAGAAGTCCCAGGCAGCGATGGTGACATTGTCTACACTGTCTGCAACTGCTCCATCAACATTCCACTGTTGGTATCTGACAGAGACCAGCCCTCCTGTGACCAGATGAAGGACGTTTGGGATGACTATCATTTCATGACTAAGGAACATTGTCTTTACCTATGTGTGGGGTTTGTATGTGTATTTTAAGAGTTCTTATACATGTAAGAACTCTCATATTTTCCCGCTTGTTTGAGAGAATGAATTTTAAGGTATATTTGGAGAAGAAGGGGGATCCTGAGTCCAACAAGATACTAGAAATTTCAATCCTGAATTGCAACTTGTCTGTCAAAATTCCACCCTTGTCTTTGTCCAATGTGCCCTTTTAAAAATGTGGCACAGACATTGTGTTTATGACAGTTGATCACAAGAGGGCGCTCCAACAAAACGCCTCACAGCTGAAAACTACATCTTCTCAAAACCTTTTTACAGGCTGAAATTTCTGGCTGGTTTTTATGATGCAAAGCTTAGTGTCACAAATATTGTTTCAAACTATATGATATATTTTTGAGAAGACTACCGAATCCAAAGCACAAGTTAAACTACTTTGACTAGCAGGAAGTAACTTTATAATTCTTCCATTAGTTTCCAAAAAATAAGGACAGGGAATTAAAAAAACATTTTCTTTAACAACAGAAAAAAACACAAACTCAAAGCACATTAAGAACGATTCCATTTTCAAACTGGAAGACAAATTTCTAATTCTAATTCTAGATTCTATTTCTAATTCTAGAAATATATAAAAAATAAAAATTCTGTTCTCCAACCCAGGCATGACCATTGGAGAAATGCTACATTATTTCTGCCAGGATTTGGAGAATTGAAAAGAGGGGCAAGAACTACATGATGGTCTCTGAAGCAAATTAAAGCACCAGCATTGCATTTTCCCAGTAGTCAGATAATACTTGTAGGCATAATTGCCAACAATGAACACCCTTTCCATTTAAACAATTGTTACTGATAATAAAATAATTAGAATAATTTATGTGCATCTGTGCTATTATTAACATGGCTTTGCTTCAAGGAGATCGGGAGGGTTATTCACGGATATTAAGAGAGTCTCCCCTCCCACCTTCTGAGATGGCATGTTTATACCCAGGCAGAGCTTCTAAATTTTTAATAGAGAGGAAGAGATTCCATTTAATTAGGTAGAGTGACTTGCTTATGTACAGGTTATACATTTACGAGTTTTAATGAAGAACGGAAAATACCCATGAAGCAGCCTTTGAAGTTTGGCTTGCTTGGGGATCATTGTAAACCCAGCGCTATGGAAACACCACTGCAATCCGTCAAGTGATTCAGAGTAGAGCAGAGAGGGTTAAATCCAGGTAAAATAATTGCACAAATCGCCTGTCGATCAATGTTCAAAGGATTTCTTTTTCTCTCTCCCAAATCAAAGCTCTTCCATCTTACAGTTGACTAGAATATTGAAACTGGGTTATAACAAAAAATGTTAAGGATGCATCCAATATTTTTCTTTCTTAGAAAGAAAAATTCACCATTTATATAAAATCTGTTTTGTTTTATTCTTTCCACTTTAACTTCAAATATTCTGTGTAGCCTATTTTATGTGTGAATTAGGTAACATAATGTTACTGTCAGAAAAGCATTTTTCTATAAGCATAAATCCTTTCTGAAAATGAGAAATTAATTTTTTCTTAAACTCTGACCTAAGGTAAAAATTCCAAATATTTGCGTGCCTCACATGTAGGGCAAAAAAGGCCACCTAAATTAATGAGGTTTCTTGGATTGGTGTATGTACAGTAATGAATTACAAAGCTTAAGAAGTCGAAAAGATTTCTCATGATTTTTAAAGCAATATACATGCAAGCATGGAATGAGAACGGGAGCTTTGTGTTATTACTATAGGATTAGATTTTAGTTCCTCAAAGCTGCTCTATTTATGGGTATCTAAGATGGAATTAAACTCTGAAAAGGTTAATTTTTAAAAGAACGGTTTTCTGGAAGGTCTACTTGTGATCACCTCTTGTAAGTTTCCCTTTGAATTGTGCAATCTACATTTGGAGTGAGTCTTGGATACCTGAATAATAATGCAATCTCTGGTGAGCCTCTCTTAGCAGAGTGAGTAGGATTAACGAAATGCTGCATACAGTTTCCTGACAATATATTCATCTTGATATCATCACAGTTGATGGACTGCAGCAAGCTACTCCCAAGACTTCTTCTACCCTCCTTAGTCTCCGTCATAATTTCAGTAAGAAAAACAAAACCCCGGCATACAAAAGAAATAAAGCTCTCCCTCATTGAAAATTAAGACCTTAAAAATATTTGTCAAAAGATAAATATTTGTTTTTCTGCAGGGAGAATAGATGGTAGAGAACAAAAGACTAAACAAGACAGGAAAAGGAAACATCATTTACTTAGCTGGCTGGCCCAACATTTTAGCAGTGGCATATCCGTTTTTGTTTTCTTCTGTGGGCTTATCTAATTTATTTTCATAAAGAAGCTCTGCTCTTGTCATCTGGAGCCTGCATTATGTAGCTGAAATCTTGGATAATATGGTTTTAAGATCAAACAAGACCTAATAAGGTGGGATTTGTTTTCTTATTGATCCTTATTGCTCGGGTCCCTGTGACAAGCTTCAGGAGGAATTAGAATAGCAGCTCTTCAGAGAAAAATGGCTTGGTTGGGGCTCCACCTTGAAATTGGAGCTCAAGGCTTGTCAGCAGCTAGAAAAGGAGGGGCTCACAGGCTGGTAGAATGGAAGGGGAGTTGGAGAAATACAGAATAAACATTAAAATAGTGGAAGATGCTAGTTGACTTGTCGTTGTTGATTTTATTTTAGGTCCTGGCAAGTTGGTCAAGTTCATGATTATAGTTGACCAGCATGTCTCATTCCAACCTAACTTAAGAAACAAAAGCCTTCCAACTTTGTGGGAGACATTGAGAGGAAGGACAAGTTGTCATGGGTTTAAAAAAAGCAAAAGAGTGTGGTACTTTTTTTTTTTTTTAAAGGCTCACTTAGGAATCAAAGCATAGTGAGTTATCTAACAGAAGCTAAAGGAAATTAAAGTGGGAAAAAGGGGCTTAAGAATAAACTTCCATCTTTGCCAGGAAGTGAGAAAAAGAAGAAAAAGGTTGTTTAGTTGTGCATGTATGTTACTAAAACTGTATCGTTCTGGTCCAGTCTTTCAAAACAAAAGAATTGAACTAAATGCCCACTCAAGGTTTTACCTGATAAATGAACTGAACCAGAAAGTATTATAATTTGTCTGCTTTTCGGGTAGGTGATATGTCTTTACAGACTAGAATGTCAGCATTCTCATAGTACTGGTAAACAAGAAAATATGTCTATAAGTTCTGTATGATCTTAGATGAATACCTGCAGTCAGCTCAGGCATTCAGTGCTCTGCCACCTCCCAGTGTTGCAGGAAAGCAAGAGGGAAATGAGACCAGGAGGGAGTAGCCAAGACAAGTGAAATACTATGGAGGACACTGAAACTCTCCATTCCCAGAATTGACTTCTGGAAGCTCTTTGGCAAGGTATTTATGGAGGGATACAGTATTTCTGTCTCCTCCCTCATTCTACTTTCTTCCCATAATGAGTGAGTTAGCCTTAGGTTCTCATTGAATCAATTCCTTGTGGGAAGAAAAAATGAAGTGTTTCGTTCTAACCAGCCACTACCCAGCAACCTGCTCACTGGAGCCCAATGTCGCCTCTCAGGGGTACTTCTTCCACCACCTGCTACAATGTCAGCTTGGTGGCTGGCCTCACACTTAGGCTCCTTTTTGTGCACCTGAGTGTCCTGTGGGGTGATGGGGAGAAGGTATTCAGAGCTGTCCTAGTGAAAAAGCATTCAGGGTACACAGGGTTCTATCTGAGCAGGGAAGAATTTCCTTTGCTGGTGGTAATGGGAAAGTACTTTAACACCAGCTTCTGCACAATTTTCCTGTCACAGATGGGAAACAGGCCCTGTGTCGCTCAGTGAATGGCACAAGGCAATGCACCAAGTGAATGGTGGGGAAATCTCACTACTAAGGGGTGCTTCTGGGGAGGAAACTGCCAGGGGAACTGAGGCATCTCTAAGGGATTGAGGGGGGGCTGTGATAAGACCATTAAGATCCTGGCTCCTCAGGGCTGTGTTCTTGCACTTGCAGCATTGGCATCACCTGGAGCTGGTTAGCTATGCCACAACTCAATCCACCCCAGTCCTGGTGAATCAGCACCTGCATGCTAACAAGATCTGCAGGTGATATCTATACTTTGTAGGGGGTGAGAAACACTGAAGCCCAAACCCAAACTAGAATTGGGACAGCTCACAGTTGCCCCATTTCTGCTTCTGTGGCAACTATTTCTAAAATGGATGCTCCTGAAAACATCATGTTTAGCTAAGATGGGTCCATTAAAATTAAAAATGCAAAACACAAAGGGTAAAAGCAGTGGTACAATGCAGTGAGCATGAGGATAAGGGGAAATGCTGACATTTAATGATACATCTTCTCTGGAGAACAATTTGATAATAGTATCACATCTTAAAAAATATGCAGGCCTTTGATTGAACAGTTCCACTTCTAGGAGGCTATTCTGAAGAATGAATTAGACTAGGCTGAAAAGATGTATGTGTAAGAATGTTATAATGGTTATGACAACCAAAATACTGGAAGTGGCCTAAAGATTCGAGAGTATAGGGTTGTTGTGAAAGAAATTATGGTACCTGAATTCCGGTAGAAGAATACATTCAGTCATTTAAAATGATAAATCAGAAGAGCAGTGAATCTTCTAGAAATATGCTTTTATATGCTTGTGGGTAAGTGAAAAAGCTTGTTATCATCCTGTGTATAAAGGAATCTCATATTTTATTTAGAAAAATTGTATATTTATAGATGTGAAAGGAATGTAGCTAAATATGAGTGCTATTTCAAATGGTAAGATCATAGGTGATAGTTGTTTGCATGTCTTCATTATGGGTCTTTTATAATTGATGTATTAATTAGGCCATCAAATGATGTGATATAGTTATTATTGCAAAATAGTCATTTTTCCTTTCAGTTCTGAATATTTTATTTTTCAGTCTGAAATTCTAAAAGGAAAAACATTTCAACATTTTGCTCACAACTTTGTCATTGTACCAACTACATTACATTGTAATTATCTTTTACATATCTTCTTCCTCCAATACTTAATGATAAAGACTTCATCTTCCATCTCCAGTTATCGCAGGGCATATACCCAGTATGTGCTTAGAATGAACGAATGCTACAGTCTGGGATGACTGTCTAAATTTGTTTTGCTCTTTATGAGTCGCCTGTGGGATTAAAATCCCAAGTACCCAGTTAACTGACATCTGTCACATAGAAGTACTGCGCTTAGTCAGATAACTATGGTGGACAGGGTTTTACTTGAACAGATTTAGCTGCAATTTCTGCTCTGGGAATAAATGGCTCCGCAAGGCGAGGGCAGAGTGATTTGGGAAGTCAAGTTTTTGGGACCTCTGAAGGCTCAGAGCAAATGTGCTTCCCAGGAAACTGACCCCCCCCCCTCCATAGGGCTGACTACCCCCATCCCAGGTAACCTAGGGGAATCCTAGGAGAGGATTGTCTTCTTCAAGGAGAAGTTCATTGGTAGTGCATGCTGGCTTTGCTTATCTGTTGTGATTTGGGATCCTGTTTCATTAGGAGACAGGGTTTTGAGAGTCTAAGGGCCAAATCTGTCTTGCATCATGCTACAAAGCCTCATCCTCATTGCTTCCTTAGGAGAGAGGTGCCCACTTTCCAGAGCAGGAGGTCAAATGTGAAAAAGATTACCCTACTTGCTCCAAGTTCATGGAGCAGTGGAGCTGGGCTCCATTTGCAGGTCCCTAGCCCCAGAGCCAGGCCCTCCCACCCTGCTGTGAAGGAGCTGGATGGCCTGAGGGGCCTTCCCTCCTCTAGTGGAGGGAGTGGAGTCACTGTGTCGATTATCACCTCCCTGGCCCCTTCTTAATCCCTTCCCCCCCACCAGTTCTCCTTGTTAATCAGCTTCTAATTACAAATGAGTTCCCATGTTCTGTGATCACTTCTCTCTTGATTGCTCTTGGTTCTACGTGAAATCAACAGAAAACCTACTTGAGATTTAAAAAAGCTAAGGGAATAAAAATATTTTAAATAAAGTAACATATTTTCCAGAAATAGTCATAAGGTTTAAGAAAGTGGATTGCATATGAGACGTAGAGCTAAGCCCTAGCTTAATTTGGCACTTATTCATAAAGTTCTGGGAAAATTGATTGAATGTATTTTACTATAGACTTGCTTCTTGGGATATTCCAGCTTCTAGATTTGGAAATGTTAAAAATATAAAAAGTTCTGATCTACAAAATTGGTGCTATGGTTTGACTGTGTCTTCTAAAACTTTGTGTGTTAGATTAATTAATCCCCAAATTTATATGTTAACTGTATTTGGAGGTGGGGACTTTGGGAGGTAACTAGAATTAGGTGAGGTCACAAGGGATCTTTGTAAGAAGAGGAAGAGAGAGCAGAGCTCACATACGGGACACCCTCCATCACATTATAGGGCAGGAAGAAGGCTCTTAACCAGATGGCAACTTCATGTTATTGGACTTTCCAGCCTCTAGAAATTGATCATGAGCCAACTTCTATATAAATTACCTAGTGTCAGGTATTTTGTAATAGCAGAAGAAAATAAACTATGAAATAGGGAATAATCTTTCTGATACTGAATGTTATAAAGTGAAATATGAATACTTATTTATAAATCTTTGGGTCTGATGCCAAAAGGAACTGGTATGATTAAGACAGAAGGAATTTGAAAAACATTGAAGGCGGCCATTCTCATTCTTTCTAGAGATGACCCACTTTCAGTCTATCGAAAGTGTATTCCTTTCCTAATAAACTGTACTGTCACTTTCACTGTGAAAAAAATTGGAGGGCGCATTATGATCTGGTCCAAATTATGCATTTAAGAGATTTCAAGATCATAAAATGACATGACACTTCTCTGGTCTTAAGTCCACCTTGCTTCTCCCCAAAGGGCTATTTATGTCTTAACTATAACACTTTGCGACTTACCTTTATTGGCATGATTATTTGATTGGTATCTGTCTGCTCCACTAGCTGGTCAACTTCATGACAGCAGGAGAGTCACATCTGTTTTGCTTGCCATGTATTTCTAATACTTGACATATAATAGCATTTAATCATATCTAACAAGAACAGCAGCCACAATGACTACAATAACAGTGAATAAGAATGATAGCTAACACTTGTGGAGCCTTGCTACAGGCCAGGTATCTATATACTTTATGCTTACTAACTCACTTAATATAACCTTTCAACAAATATTGGTTTCATGACTTATATAAGTAAAAACTAAATTTTGTGTTTATACACCTGTTAACTATTTAATATTATAACGTTTGGGAGATAGTTTATTACAATGCAAACGGAAAGACATTGAACTCAGAGTGAACTGGCAAATTGTAGCTTTTCATTTTGTCCCTAAAAATATTTTCACTTTTTATATTCTTTTTTATTTGTTCCCCCCACCAGCAGATTTTCAAAAAGGGAAAAGACCAGACATTCTTTAACTAGACCAAGAAATAGAATGTTGATACCATCTAAAATTGGGCTTTACTTTTAACGAGCTCTGTGATTAGCAGTTCTCAGCTCCAATAGTGGGAGGTTGTCCTTCAAGAAAGTTTTAAGCTGACATCAATGTTGTGGTTGGTGTAACCTGCACTTAATTTATTGTCATTTAGTGTAAAAATTGATGAGAACATAACCTTTGTAAGGCTTTATTTAATGTTTTATTGGCTATAAAAGATAAAATATGGAGTAAAAGGAAGTAAAATAGTATTTTGTTAGGTCAGGGATGGATTTATGCTTTAACTAACTGATAGAATAATCAAAGGGTTGTAAAGATCAGAGTAGCTGCCTCCTGTCTTCTCTTTTTTTATGTGTGCATTCAGCAAGCTTGTCTTTGTGGCTGTCAGGCCCAGGGGAGCTCACCCAAACACCAGGCCCCCTTTGTCCAAGGGTATTAACTCAGTTGTTTAGATCAAGAATATCACAAGACTCGTGTTGCACACATTAAGCAATTGGGATAAGTCTAAGTGAATCAGATACTTGACGTGCAAATGGGACGTTTGTTCACAAGGGACTCAGGCTACATTGTGTCTTGAATGAACGGGCAAAAACAAAGTGTGTGAGTTAAATTGAATTTTGCAGGAAACACACAAAGAGATTCTGATCTTTGGGAATTGCCACTGATTGTGGTGCAGGAGAAGGGGCTGGGAAGGCTCAATCCCGTCTGTTCCCCCACAACACACTCACCCCAGCCAAGAAAAAGGGAGGAAGGCAGAATAGAAATTCAGTGAATTTCAAAGTGATTATATTTGATAATCTAAACCAGTCATACTCAAATTTTAGCACAGACATCAGAATGCCCTGCATCTGGCTTGTTAAAATCCAGAGTGCTGGGCCCACCCCTAGAGTTTTTGATGCAGAAGGGTGGGGTGGGCTTGACAGTCTTCATTTTGCAGATCCCAGGTGTTCTCCAGGCTGTGGGTCTGGATACTGCACATTGAGAGGACCCGTGCTCAATGGGTCTTCATTTGTCTGTGTTATAGCTGGGTAGAGGGGCCACAGATACTACAGAAGTCCAGGGAGACATCTTCTCAGCAGTGAGTCTATTGGGGTGTGCATGCATGTGTGCATGCCTCTATGTGTGCATATGTGCATGTTTGCATGTGTGGTGTGCAAGCCAGGCAGGGCCTGTCTGGAGGGTAAGTAGCAGCTTTAATCTTAAGAGCTTTCAATGTAAGATTGGATTGAGGAATAAAATCTGCAAGTTTATTTCTTTCCTTAAGTGTCCTGTTTGTGTTGTAGGGTTTGGTTCCAACTAATGCACTTGCTTGGAGCTCCTGGAGGGTGTTGGTCTGTTTTCTTGCCCGGGCCTGGAGGCTAAGGCAGTGCTCTGTGCCATCCATGCCCTGTTATAGATCTTGGAAGATTTGGCATGAAACGGAAGTGCTGGGGTTCTTGTTCAGAAATGATTATGAGTTTGAAGGCAGTAGCAACATAGTGACAGTCTTAGTGTACCCCCTTCTACATGCAGAGCCTGAAGGACAGCCCAGGTCGCACACCCACGAAGCTAGCCCTATTGGTCAATAGCAGATACTTCATGGAAAAAAGTAGTTGATTAGCTGCTCTCACCAAACCACCACTGACTCCACGAGGGAATTTTGAAGGGCCTCTTCTGTTGCAGAGGTAGGCACTATCACTTGATGTATCCTTTATGGCTGACAGGACAACTTTGCATTGATAGCATTTTTGCAGAATAGGCATTATGACTCCCATTTGACACAAGGCTCTGCCGTGACTTGACTGTGGTGATTTGGACCAGCTTTCTGAAGCCTAGTACTTTTTTTGTAATTTGATTTTTTGGGAGAGGGGGGTACTAGGATTTGAACTCAGAGCCTCACACTAGCTTAGGCAGGTGCTCTATAGCTTGAACTAAAGCCTTTTTGCTTTAGTTTCTTTTCAGATAGGGTCTTGCTTTGAGTGTGTGTGTGTGTGTGTGTGTGTGTGTGTGTGTGTGTGTGTGTGTTGACCTTGCATGATCCTTTTGCATACGCCTCCCACTTTGCTGAAATTACAGGCTTTAGCCATCATGCCAGGCTTATTTTTGTGATTGGGTCTTGTTAACTTTTTTGCCATGACAGACTTTGAACCACAATTCTCCTCTTTCTGCCTCCCAAGTAGCTGGGATTACAGGAATGAGTCATTGCACCTGACTTGTAATTTGATATTTTAATTGTCACATTTGTCTTTCAGAGAGATACAGCTATATTTTTAAAATACGCAGCCAACAGTTGAATGGGAATTTGAACCCAATCTTCTAAATTCTAGTTGCCTTGTTTTTTTTTTTGTCTTTTTTGTTTTGCTTTTTTTTTCTATTTTTTCTTTTTTTTTTTTTTTTCGGTGCTGGGGACCGAACTCAGGGCCTTACACTTGCCAGGCAAGCGCTCTTCCACTGAGCTAAATCCCCAACCCCAAAATTCTACTTGTACATTCATTCTACTCCCCATCACTAAGAAAGCAACCTATATATTTTTGAGCTCTGATGCTTACTACTGATTCCAGTGAATCTAGTCGACTTTTGGTCTATTTCTGTCACTGTGGGGTCTTTAGTCTTGAGAGCAAGTGGCTCCTCAGATATCCCCTGTGCCCAGGAGACTCTGATGCCTTCCATTTTACTACTGATGGCTTGGAAGGCTTTCCTTCTGAGTGAATCCCCACTTCTAGTAGTCTTTTGTGTTGCTACTTAATGTTTAGATTAACCAAAATTATTTAATTCACAGTACACTGAAGTTCTCCTCTTCCCCTACTGTCTTGATTTATCTGTGTGCAGCTGATGGTCACTTCCTGTTCTCTGTGGATATGAAAATCTTTATCCAAGCAGGTGTAGTGATTATGGCTGGATGTCCAGGGGACAGGCTGTCTCAGTTTGTGTCCTGCTTCTTCCTCTTATGTGCTGATCCTGGCTAAGTTTTTGACATAACCACACCTGAGTTTTCCTGGTCTAGAAGAAAGGGATCATGCAGACAACAGAGGTTTACTAAGACCGTTAAAAAGGGCTCAATTTATGTAGTAATAGCATTACTGGGTTCAAGGATGGCTCCAGACACAACCAGGCAGTAGGTAAAATTTGTATGACTTCTTTTCTAATGCTTTTTCCGTGCTTCCCTTCAATCCCCAGGGTGGTGCTAGAATGTTATTTTCCTGTGGTTCATTGGCATTGTACTAAATTTAGGATCTTCAAGACAAAACAAACAAGCAAACAAACAACAAAGAAGGGGATGATACTGTCACAACTGGCAGTAGTGCTAGTTGTATTGAAGCAGACTTTTGGGGGGGGCAAAGTAGAATGTCAGGTTAAAAAAAAAGCTATGTCTTGTAGATGGTCACATGTCCTCACAATGTTGGACAACAGCTATGTGTGTAGGTGTGTATAAGCAAGTCTATAAAGAACTTACGGACCTCATTGTTAGGATCTTCTTTTAGAGTCCCCAATCTTATTGTACCCCAAATTTTCAAAGCTTTTAGGGAAAAAAAAGCCCTGACTGTGTGGGTCTTTAGAGAAAGTCATTTCACTTTGATGTGTTCACTGTAGCTTCTTCCTGGGTTCTTCAATCAGTTCCTAGTGTTGGGATAAGTACAAATGTTCAGTTGTCAAGATCTTGATGTCTTTTTTTCTCTTTATACAGCCAAAATGTTAAAGTAGACATCAAGAAATGGCGTGACATAGACATGTCTAGTTCCAGCTATTTCACCCTGATGATAACTGGGAAATGCAGGCCCATTATCTTGTGCCTTGAGTACCATTTCCACACCTGCTTGCCTCATCCTTTCTCACTTCCCATCACTGTGCTGCTCCAGGGATAGTCCTGCTCCTCCCAAGTGACGATGTGTGGGGTGGACAACCATTCAGAATCCTTGTGACGGGAAAGGGAGCCTCACTGGGTGGTGGGGATGAATGAATGGATAATGGCACAAATACTGTTGAGATGGCTCATCAAAGCTTGGCTGAAGGATTTAGTCACTCTAAGTGCCAATAGAATTCCCCATATTTTTGCATTTATTAAAGACACATGAAATCAAAGCTATAATATAGCCTATGAAAATTTCATGGACAAAAGTCACATTGTTAGTACACAACAACATGTTATTTAAAATGCACATGTTTGGTTTAAAGAACATAATCACATAATCAAAAAGCAGTCTACCGTCTGTCACCCAGGCTTTAGACATAGGCCTTTGCCAATCCCCCGACTCCCTCGTGTCCCTCTCTGTTCTCCTCTGCCTTTCTCCCCTTATAAGTAACTAGGATCCTGAATTTCATGTTAACTATTAACTTTTCTTAATAATTCTAAAAATTGCCACCCACCTATGCATATGTCCCTAGGCAGTCCATTGTTTAATTTAGTCTGGTTTTGCACTTTATAAGGATTTGTTCCATTTGTGTTCATTTATGGCTTCCTTCTTTCTTATACTATCATGTTTGTGAGATTTGTTCTGTTGAGTATTGCTATGGTTCATTTGCTTTTCTCATGGTTGTATAAATCCCACTTTGTGAAGACATCATAGTTGATTTACTGAGTCTATTGTTGATGACTTATTTGTAGGTTTTACAATTATGAACAAGGCTCCTCTGAATATTCTTAGCCATGTCTTCTGACACATGCACAAGATCAGCATTAAAACAGACAGAGTTAGAAGCAGGACATTCAGGTAGCACAGAGATGCAGGCTCCCCCCACTTTTTTTTAAATAAATATTCCTAAATTTGCTGAAGTATTTGTACCAGGCTGTATTCTTTTACACCTTGGTATCCTTAGCACCTAGGCCAAACACAGTTGCCACTGAATGAATGTAGAACCACAAGTATGGCTGTCACAGCCCTTGTGTATGAATAGTAAAGGCTCTTCTCACCTCAACTTCAGCCTCTGGAGTATGCCTATTGGCTTGGCATAGAACAGTGCAGTTTAATCATAGTAAAGATAGGAGCAAAACAATTGTAATGTATTATGTCACTTAAAAAAGACTCCGTTGAAATTATGGCCATAACAGGTAGAACCTTCAAAGCAAAATGGATCTCCGTTATGCTTTGGCAATTAATAATCTTATCCTAAATGAGCTACTGAATTGCAATTGTGGGTTTCTAAGATGCAGGATGTTGAAAGGTGACCTGCCTTGGGATGTGCCTGTTGGCTCTTCAATGCTTGGGGAATATGAGTTTTTAACAGAAGCAAGTCAAATGCTGCTAGAATGGTTCTGCAAGATCACATGTTCACAATGCTACAAAGAGAAAGGCATAAATGTACTTTCTTCTTTTTTTTTTTTTGGTGGTTACTGGGGTTTGAACTCAGGGCCTCATGCTTGCTAGGCAGGCGCTCTACCACTTGAACTACTCTGCCAGCTCTTTTTATGTTGGGTATTTTAGAGATAGGGTCTCACAAACTATTTGCCCGGGGCTGACTTCGAACTGTGATCTTCCTGATCTCTGCCTTCTGAGTAGCTAGGGTTACAGGTGTGAGCCACCATCACCTGGCTCATCAACAGACTTTCTGTGCCACAGAACATCACTAAACCCTGTTCAAAAGCAGGTTATCAATGACATTAAGCATGAATTTAATTGTTCTCCTTGAAATATTTTTGTTTTGTTCAGCCCTCTCCTGAAAAGATTTCTCTTGGCTCAAAAGTAGAGTAGTTGAAACCCATGCCATGGGAGGAGTGGACTTAAGGTAGGTTCACCCATCAGATGCGGATGACCTTGAGTGACTATTTCTTTCTCTCATTCAATAAGGGTTCACAACATCCATTCATGACTTAATCTTTCTAATTTGGGACATTTGAACTTTCTTTCCAAATAGGAATATTTTTAAATAGCAAGCATGCATAAATTCTGTAGGCAGAAAGCAAGAGGTAGACAGTTCATCTTTTAAATATTTATCCCTTGTTGCAACTTGGATTAGATTATTATTTGAGATAAGATTCTCTAGACCTTGTGGTACCAGGCGTTAGGCACTTGTGACAATTTCACAAGCCCATATTTTTTCTAAGTGAAGAGAGTGGCCTAGTGTACTCTAGTCCACAGTACCAAGGGTTTCCTGGCACAAAGAAAAATTTCACATTATTAGTGTGAGTCTATAGCAACTCCTAGCATTAATGTCAAGGAAAAGTTCCAGTAAAATAGTGTCTTAGAATTTTGGCTGAAATTTCCTAGAAAATAATTATGTAAATTTCAGAGCATTACTTTTAAAATGTTGGGTTATACATTTTTTTAAATAATATTGTATGTTTAAACCAAGGATTCCTAATATGCAGTGTCTGGGTTCTTTCTTAGTCTAAGTTCTTACTTGCTGGTCACATACATTAACTGTGCTTCACTGAACCCCAACAGGAATCTGTTAAAAGGACATTGGGAAGGATTGGAGCATAGGATTGGAGGCTTGGAGATAGGTTGGCAGATAGAAACTGTTCCCCTTAAGCTGTGGGACTAAACAATGAGCACACAGACAGATCAATCTGGGCCATCCCCTGTTCTTGGGTCACTGACCAGTTCCCGTGTAGATCAGGTATATCTTTTTTTTTTTTTTTAGTACTGGGAATTGAACCCAGGGCCTTGTGCTTGATAGGCAAGTGCTCCACTACTTGAACCATGCCCCCAGCCCTTTTTGCTTTAGTTTGTTTTCAAATAGGGCCTCGTGTTTTAGCCCAGGTGGCCTTGGACTGTGATCTTCCTACCTCTACCTCCTAAGTAGCTTGGATTGCAGATGCTTGCCACCACACTTGGATTATTATTATTTTTTTTTGAGATAGGATCTTGCTAACATTTTGCCCAGGCTGGCCTTGAACTGTGATCCTCCTATCTCTGCCTCCCTAGTAGCTTGGACTACAGGTATGCATCACCACACCCAGCCCAAGTATATCTTATTAATAAAACTTGACCTATTCTCGCACCCTAGCTGCAAGGGAATCTGGAAAAGTGAGTATTTCCTTCCCTAGTAGAGAAAACTCTGACTTAGGTGTGGAGCTCCCCAAGTATCTTAAGAGAGTTACTAGCAGCCAACATGAATGACAAACACCATAGATCCCTCATGGATGGGATCTCTTAAGCTATAAATTTCATCTGATTCTTAAATAGGTCTGTGATTTTTAAAAGGAACTACTGCTTAAAATGCTCTATTAAAACATGCATTATTAACACCAGGATAATGTAAAGAAACCACAAAAAATATTATTTTCCTTAACTACATACTGACTTTCTTCACATGACTACTGTTCATACTGCTGCAAGGTCACACCACATGCTTGACCCCTTTGCACGCTGTTGTTTCCCTTTCTTCTTCTCTCCCACGTGTGACACAGCCAGGCAAGGCTTTGCCAGAGGCCAAACATACGGGATCATCCAATCTTGGATTTCAAGTCTCTATAACTGTGAGCTAAATAAACCTGTTTTCTTTATGAGGAACCTATGCTCAAGTATTTTGTTACAGGAAAGAAAATTGACTAAGATACCTGTTATGTGCCAAACTTCCTTCCCTGGTTCATAATGAACAAAAGCAAGATCACTTCTTTTGGAATTACCCTCTAATAGAAAATGCCAACAAATCAGCCAGATTTATACGCCAAAAGGGTGTAAATCAGTAGGATCAGAAACAGATGATACAGGGTATCTGTGGAGGTAGTAGTGAATATAGGGATAAAATGTGAGGACTGGTTGAAAGTCTACTTAAGAAGTAATTAGAGCAGCATTTTGTTATAGAGCTTTCTGCAGTGAGGGAGATACTCCATATCTGTGCTAACAGTAGCCATTAGCCATATATGGTTATTGAGCATTGGAAATGTAGCTATTTCCTTAATGCAATTGAATTGGATTTGAAATTTTATTTAAATTAACTTAAATTTACATGGCGATAATGGCTAGAGGCTACTGTACTGGACAGCACAGAATTATATCCTCTGTACCCTGTGCTACTTAGAACAGCTATATGATTGTCCCTCTCTCAATGCAACAGAAGCTTTGAGGTTTATTTTATAAACTAAAGGGTGCCAAGCATGTAAGAGGGTGAGAACGCCATACTGAAATGTGAGGGGTTATCTGATTTGGTAACCTAGTGTTCCACTTGACTTCCCAAATGCTGGCAGCTTCTGCTTCAGGTATAAATCAGGAACTTAGTATCTGATGAATCAGACTCATCCAAAGGAAAGGACCTAAAAATGTTTAATACTGAGGGGGGAGGGGAAGGTGGGGTTCAGTGAAGCAATCAAGCCAGATCAACTAGAGTAAGACCTGGAGTTGATGACCCAACACGTATGCCAGAGTTTCCAGTCAGCCTTTAGTGTTAGCATCTTAAATATGAGCAGTTAAGGGTCACCAGACATCTGAGGATGTCTTCACTCAAAATGAAAGACACTTAAACAAAGAAAAAATATTGAGAAAATTCAGACAATTCTGGGAGAAGAGCTTTTTATGTATTTTTTTGAAGCACTGGGGATTTGAATTCAGAGCCTCACATCTGCCAGGCAGGCACTCTACACTTGAATCACTTCACCAGCCCTGTTTTGTGTTGGGTATTTTTAAGATAGGGTTTCACAAACTTTTTGCCCTGACTGGCCTCGAACCATAATCTTCTTGATCTCTGCCTCCCGAGGAGCTAGGATTACAGGCATGAGCCACTGTCACCCAGCAAGAATTTTTTTAAAGTCAGATAAAAGACAATTTTGTACTCACAACACAAAAATAGAATGCTATCATAAAGAAATATTTAGAAGAGCAAAAGCTAAAAAGGCCTTGGAAATAATTACACAAATCACAAGCTTCACATAAAGTTTGTAAAATGAAGTTGAAGAAATGTCTGGAAACTATAAGCTCGTCGCGTTTGTGTTGGGGACAGGGACAGGGAGAAAGTGAACTACCTATTTTTAGTAGGGGAGTCAATAGGTATACATAAAACTAAATATTCTACAGGGAAAATGTTATATTTATTATTGGAGTTATGAAAGTAAATACCAAAATAAACAACTAAAAGGGCTTTTCTGGAGTGTGGGAAGGCTGTGAAGAGCAGTTGTTTTCCATGACAAATAGTCCTTGCTTAGTTATTTGCACATATAATTTCAATTAAGTTAAAAACAAACAACCCTGGGGTGGGGTGGATTTAAAATGATGTGTGATTAGCAGGAATGACAAAGTTCCTCAACGTTGGAAAAGTTTTCTGGGGAAAGATTGAAAACATTTTCTGAAGAAAAATTCTAGTCTCCAATTTCACAAATATCTGAAATGGTTAAAAAAAAAAGAGCCTTGTATAGCTTCCCTTTCCCCTAAAGTAAGGCAGAAGCATTCACTTAGTGTGACCCGTACTATATTCCTGCCTTTTCTTAGTTTAAACACATCCTACCTTTAGAGAACAGCTTTCTTGACTTCAGTCCATACCTCTTAGTTCTTTTCCCTGGGGCCACACAAGTGGGTACATGACCAAGTCTGAGCCTTGTGACCAGTCATGGGCTGATCTGTGACCAGAGGCACAATAAATGTTGACTGGCTCAGACTTGGTCATACACCAACTTGTGGCCCTTTTTTCTCTCCTGCTCTTGTTCATGCGGCTAGAGGAATACAAGCCTTGACGCTGGTAGCCGTATTTCCAATGTCTGGGGTCCATTTCCTGAAGAAACTGAAGCAAATATGAAGATAGTTGCAGAACTGAGGAGCTGGGGTGGAGAGGGGAGACAGGTCTCTGCATCCCTGGATCAAGCTTACCCTGATTGCAACTTGAATCCAGAAGGCTGGCAACACATTTTCTTTTTGGATAAAACTAGTTGGAATTTATAACTTGTACTCAAAGGAGCCACACTAGTACACAGAGCTCTGTGTCAACTGGACAAGAAGCATGTCTGGTGTTTGCTGTCAGTGCTGAGATAAATTTGACTCACTCAAAATGCCAAGTTATGCACTTTATATTCCATAAAAACTCATGTAGAACTAATAACTGCATGTAGGGTTTGATGACGATCTTCTGGATGCTGTGTTAGGTTGGCGCTTTGGAGAAATTTGGTGTAAGTATAAAGTACAGTTCATGCCCTCCTGTAACTCACAAACCTTAGGGAATGATGGCCTAAACGTGTGAAATAGTTCAGTATTACAGCGTAAAATTTATAGGCCCCACACAAAAGCAGTCAGTCACTCTCCAGAAGCAACTTCTGGCCATTTGAGCTTAGAACTTGCTTCTAAGTCTCCCCCCACCCTCCCCCCACCATAGCCTGATCAGCTCCCCTCTTTCTCCTTTTTTTTTTTTCCTTCCAACTGAGTTTGGACTCAGCCACGGGGCAAAAGACCTCAGCTCTGAATGGGAACACAGTACCAAGTCTGCTTTTTCAGGTCTGCTTGTAAATAAACACTCATGATAGAAAGATGAAGACTGAAGAACTCTAGCGTTTTGTTAGGAAGGAAGTGAACAGCTCAGCTTTTCTGAGGGCCAAGAGTGCTGAGCCTGCAGGATCCCCAGCAGAACATAAGACACTTCATGGTGATGACTAGACTCCTCCAGGATGGCCCTGCTCCCTCAGGCAGGCATCGCCGAGAGGAGGAGGGAATGGCAAGGTGCCAGCCTTAAATAATGAATAGCATCCTCATTTACATGCTTTTTTAGTGGCGCCTATTTGCACACGACATTGCAGGAACCTGAAGCCCCAGGAAATATGACTTGGAACCAGCTTTGGCTTGCCTCCCTCCAGTGTGCCTAGCTCAGGAAAAGGCAGAGTTCTTCCCGGCAGACCATCTGGTCCTCTTGAATATGCTTATTAGTAACGGCGGAGGTGGATCTGTTAGCCTAGGATAGCATTTCGAAGACAGATGCTGAGTTTATGTGTAAAATATGGCTTCCAGCCAAAGCACTAATCATGATCGCCTCTGAAGTGGTTCCAATTGTCTGGATGAGGCGGCTCCAGCTCTTAGGTTGTTTGTACAAGCTGGTAGTTAGAGGTGTTGTGTACAAGATGTTTGCAGTCATAATTTCTCCAAACAGGTTAAGGCAAACATGAGAATCAGCATATTAATGTGCTGTGTTTCAAATTAGAATTATAAACATACTTTCCTCATTGGAGGCCTAATCTGCTAAGAAGAAGCCAGATGTTTAATGATGAAACCATTATTCAGGAGAAGCTATCAAAGTAAAACAAATTGTTCTTGTTTAAGTGGAGAGAAAAACCTGTGTTGTGCAAGGGAACTTGGAAAAACTGCTTGGAGAGGATTCTTGCTTGTGTTGGATTTCCATGCACCTTTTGGTGCTGCTCTTGTTCTAGAAAATTTTACTTCTAGAAGATTCTACTTCTAGAAGAATCATTGTGGAAATAGGAATCCTGCTCTCCTAGGACAACACTGTAGACCAGGATGGTATATTTCCCCACACAGAAGTGGTAGCTGGTGTGATAGAGAAGTGCTTGAATTGGTCTCAGGCTTTTTGATGTTCACTTTTGATGTTATCTCCCCTTCCTTGTGTGGTATTGCTTCTAAGCAAAAAGGCAGGCAGCAACATTTGGTGATGATTGGAATTCATGTCATCCATTTGCCTTCTGAGCCTCTTCATGCAGAACTGACTCCTACATTCCTCTTGTTCAGGTATAATCATTCCATTAGCCCCTTCCTATCCTTAGGGGGTCTGCCCTCATAACCTTTGCATCTGCCTGTGAATACATTTTTCTTCTCTGTTCTTCCTTCTTTCCCTCCATACACTACTCCATTTTCCCACCTTCCCTTTCCTTCTCCACCTTCCCTCTTTTTCCCCCTCTTATTAGCACCTTTCTGTCGAAAGTGTATCTTAAAGAATATATTGAATTGTTCTAGCACACAAAAAAGCAGGAAGAAGTACACAGATGGGCATTGCAGATGGTTTTTTGAAAGTTGACATGAAATCACATCTTGTTCTAAATATTCAAAATGCTCCCACAATCATTTTTAGGAGTTCCAGTAAGGTGTGGTGGCTCATACCTGTTATCCCAGCTATATGGGAGGCATAAGTAGGGTTGAGGTCCAAGGCGGGCCCTGGAAAAAAAGCAAGACCCTAGAGACCCTACCTGAAAAATAACTAAAGCAAAAAAATAGTTGGGGCATGGCTTAAATGGTAGAATGCCTGCCTTGCAAACACGAGGTTCTGAGTTCAAACCCTGGTATCCCCTAAGGGGGTATGGGAAAGAGTTCCAGTTCATTCATTTTTCTTAAGCATTTTTGCTGCTTAGATTTTTTTAAACTAAGTCCCTCTAGAGTGCTCTAGGGTGTTTCCTAGAAAATTAACAGAGGCTGCTTTGACACATATAGTTTTAGTAATTGCAACAATGGTAGGCATAAAGGTTTGAAGTAGTTAGAGCCTTGGGGATGATGGAGGAGGCCCTTCTGCTTGATTCTAAAATCTGGGTGCTAACAGGTTCTGAAAGGAGCCAGAGAAGCCAGCACCTCAATTGAAGTTTCCCACAAAACCTGAGGGTGCACGTTGCATGGCCTCAAGGACTCCCTGACTAGTCACTTTTGTCTTTATCAGGGACCACAAAGGAATCTGGAGGTGAGAACTGGTTCTCTTGTTGAGGATGTCTTGATTTCTACTAATGACATCTCATTTTTCTTGAAATGGTGTTTGATTTCTCCTTCTAATCGTGTTTCTCTTTTTTGTATCATCTGTTCAAAAGCATCTATTAATCTTTTCCTTGCTTATAGCTTCCTTTTTTTAAGAAGTCATAGAAGAAACTTGAATTACACTCTGAGCTGTGTGTCTGACCCTTGAATTCTCTCAGCACTACCCTCTTGCCTAGGGTTTTCTAGCACATAACCATTCCTGTTCCACAACAGGACAGTTGACATCTTCTGATGCAGCCTGCTTCACCTCTGGGTGGCTCTAATTGTTAGGATATTCTTCTGTGTGCTGCCTTTAAACGTTTCTTGATGACTAGCACTCATTAATATGTGGGCTGTTGTGGCCATTAATTGGGATATTGAACATTATGTGCTTAGCATAACATATGGCACAGAGTAACAATGTGACATAGGGTAACTACTTCTATTATTGCCATTATTGGTTCATCCTCTGCTCTTTGGGTTGTATAACACAAACCAATTCTTCTGCACAGAAACCTTTTGTATAATTGAGAATAACTCTCATCTGTCCTTGACCCTTCATCACCACCCCAGTATTTTAAGCTAAATATTCCCTTAACTTGAATTGTTCCTCACATGTCAGGGCTTGAATTTCTTTACTATTAAGGTCACTTGCCTCAAGCAAGTTCTTATTCTTCAAGGCATAGCTCCCAGAAGTGGAAACAATCTCCACTCAGTGGGTAGGGTTCTGACTTGTGTACAGTATGGTAGCTGTTAGTGAGGCCTGACTCTTAATACTTTTCTGGCAGCTATGTTACACTACCCAGTGTTGGGTTTATTCTTGACCAAATCTCTGTTTTATTTTTAATGAGATAAGCTTCTATAGTGTTTTGATGAAAACAAAGACATTTAGTGTTTATCATTGGTAAATAACATGAAGTGCCTATAGTTCATTTTTCTAGCTTTCTGTGACTTTTTTTTTTTTTTTTGGCTAAACCCACATTGCATTTTATGTTAGGCCTGCAGGAATAGCTTTTCTTTGTTTTATGGTTTTTTTTTTAAACTCTAGATATTTGCAAGGTGAAGAGACTGATGAAGGTTTTTTTACAAATGAGAAAAAGAAGATGCCTGAATCAACAGGATTATTCTGTCTTTGCCTCTGTCTTACTTCCTGTAAGCCATCACTTTTCTGGCTACCAGGAGCAGGACTTATGGTTCCATGAGCCTTACAGGACAAGTCTCTGAAAAGTGTCGCTCTCCATATGTCACTTGTGAACTAACAACCCAATAACAAAAATGCTGCTGCTGCTAACGATACGATAACTCCCATTATTGAGCCACCTACATGTGCCAGATACTGTAATAGGCTCTGGATCAAAGGACTGAAGAAGGCAGTCATAGATTAGAGGCGGTCTACATAAAATTCTAACCTCAATGCCTTGCACATAGTAGGTATTAATAAAGAGAATGATGCCCAGAGAGTTTAAGTGACTTCAAGATCTTTTAGACTCTTACAAAAAATGATACAAAAGTGTGCAGTCCCAGATGTACCACCTCATCCCAACCCAGCTTCTTAGTGGGTGACATGGCTTTGAGAGTCTGTTGCATTTGGAGCCTATTCAGTTCAAACAATAAGTGAGCTGTTGGGTGTGGTCATCGTTTGTCCCTTCAAACTTCTTCGTGTGCCATGTTGTCCCATGGAGCATGTCTCTAGATCCAAACTGCTAGTTAAGCAGTAGAGCTCCCAGGTCTACTGCACAGTTTTTCTGCATCTGTCAGTCAGCTTTCTTTAACAAAGCAGTGCTTCTCTCCTCAGTTTCTTTTTTTCTCCCAGTTACAGACTTTTAACAAATGAATCTGAATTGTTAAACAAATGAGCTATTTTCAATTGCTTTGAAAATAAGGATGCCCGTTTGACTAACCAGTCTTGAACCTTCCCCTTTGTTGGAATACAGCATGTCTGCTGCTCAGTGCACCTGTGTATGCTGTACATAAAGTAAGATATATTTGGTAAATGCTCTTGATTAGCTTAATTCACGCTCAAACAATTCTTTGTGGCTTTAATTTTGAAGTTTGGAATGCCTTTGGTGAATATGCAAGGTACATTAACTCTTTCCACCCCTTAGGGTCCATTCGTTAAATCACCCGCTTCACTCTGCCTGATGCCTTGGGGCCCTAAGGAAGTCAGCGCCCACTGAAAGTGAGCAGCCAGCTCCCGAGCCTTCCACATTGAGAAGGATCCTGCCCAATTTTTTTGACTTACTTAAGGATGTGAAAAATATCTTTATTTTCTATTTGATGACACTTCTAGGTAATGTGAGGAATTATAGAATAATGCCTTAGCTTGGAAAGGATTTTACTCCAAAATAAAATCAAGTTAGAGTCTCAGTTGTTGCCTGTTAAGTGCCAGTTTGACATTCGAAATGATCTGAACTTAGTGATTTGGAAAACCCCACAGCCAGCAGCTATAACTTTTATCCACTTAAAACCCATTTGGCCATGATTGATGAAGATTGAATTCGAGCAATTGGGGATGAAAGCATAAGTCCTAATGATGGAGTATCTGTTGTGCAACTTCAAGGTTCAAATTTGTGTTCATTTAAAAGCCAACACTCTTACCTCGGTGCCTCTTTTCCTGAGGAAATTTAGGATGGAATAAAAATAAACTAATGTTGAGAAATGGTAGAAGTGAGACTTGTAAAGATTCTTTTGGTCTTAGGAGGCAGCATTGTGTGTTGGCCAACTGTGGGTCTTGGAGTTGAGTCCCGACTTGACTCTTCCTGGCAGTATGACCTTTGGTGGGTTGTTCAACCTTTCTCAGCTTCTGTCTCCTCAATTACCAAATGGAGCCTTTCTCAGAGGGTCAGAGTGATGATGAAGTGTGCTCTCCCACCTACTGGATTTTGCATGTAGAAAGCACCTTTTTGGACAAACTTCAAAGTGGGAGACAGATTTATTGTGAAATTTATGCAATTTAAATATAACGGCTCTCAATTTCACACAACTCTTTTAAATAATCAACTCTTTAGGTATGTAATTTTGTGTTTATTATTGATGTGTTTTTTCAAGCAGGGGCTTCCAAATTCTGTGATTCCATATTAGCTTCTCCTGTGCCAACCCCTCTTCATAAGATTGTTACATCCTTCCTCCCACTTTGATGCAGACCAGAACTCATCAATTTAAAGAACGTTTTTAATAACTACTAAAAATAAGGCCCTGTTTTGAGAGCACCTGTATGATGTATGTTATGATAGAGTTCTCCTAGCCAGGAATTATCTCAAGGGAAAATAATTAATTTGTCTCCACACATATATTAAACAATGGATTTATTTCTGCCAAGGAAAGTAAGAGTGTAGAAGCTTCCTTGATGAGATTTAATAATTTGTAGACTGATCCACTGATGAATATCACCTGATATTAAAACAATAAACCCATGGGAATAAGATACATAACACTCATTAAATACTTCTGATCTGAACACAGTTATGTGAAGAGTTTATTGTATTTTGTGAAGTCAGTGAGTTTGCTTTTTGCAATCCTGGTTATCTATTTGTCAGATCTAAAAAAGCTAAATGTCTTCTTTAAGGAACAGAGTTATGGCCATTCTAGCTGGGAGGAAGAGTGGAAAGTCACTGGGAAAATCAGGGCTTGTGGATAGAATTCTGAGACGTAGCAATAAACGTAAGCAGAATTTCTCGGAGGGAGTTCTGAAAACCTTTTTGTTTTAAGGGCAGCTCATGCCAAGGGTATTTTTTTGGTGGTACTACAGTTTGAACTCAGGACCTTGCACTTCCAAAGCAAGGACTGTAGACACACTCCAGCTCCCAAAGGAGGCATTTTCATTAAGGAGACATATCCATTCACTCACAGGTTTGATAGACATCAGGTAAATCCAAGCTGAGCGTGAGGTATGATGAAAGAATGAGCAGTTTGAAGTGGAGATGATCTCTCTCTCTCTCTCTCTCTCTATATATATATATATCTGAGACTCTCAGATGAATGTATCTAAAGCAGTTCCCTTGTCCTTTTCAGTTTACTAAGCCAAAAAGTGGTGGTCAGAAGTATGGTTCTGCTTTTGAATATAATCAGAAAGAGACAGGAAGAGGTCAGTGAGTGACAGGCAGGAGACAGAACCACTGGGACTACCTGGTGGCCTACAAGGCTGAGGGTAGCTTGCCTTGGGAAGAGCCCATGGAAAGGGAATCCATGCTGGCGTAGTCAAGGCCAACAAGGCATGAGCCTGTGTAACAGAAAAGCATCCTCAAGATAATGGATTACCTTAATTGAGAATTCAGTAAGTGTTCCAGAGCTTTGTGATTCCTTCTCCTGAGTGATTCATATTCATTTTGTTTATTAGTTACTTAGTGTTATTGGTTTATTAACCTTCAGTGTATATTTTATTGGTAATGGTAAATACTGTGACTCTTATTTTTCATTGATATGTACAGGTCACATGTGTACTAAAGTGTCCTGGTAAAGCTACACTTAGAATTCTTTGGTAATAGTGAAATCTGAGAGCTGATGGGGTAAAATGCTTGACTATCTTACTGGCAGTGCAGGTGAAGGTGAATGAATGCTACTGCTTGCAGTAGCCACACACTTGGCTCTTTGTTGGGCATGGTATTGAAACTGCTTGAGGATTAACCGCATTTCCAATTCCATAATTAGCTGCTAAGTGCATCCAGTGTGGACTGGAGTGGTTTTTCGAAACACTGGAATGGATGATGTTGCAGCTTCCAGTGACAACATGGTGGCCATGATGGAAGAATTTATACCACGAAAATCATGGCAAATCAGGACTTTCTTCACTCTGAAGAACTGGGGGTCAAATGTTTGCCAGTACACGTACATCTCATGAGAAGGACACTCTGCAAGGAAGTGTAAGGGAGTTCAAATTACGGCTTTTACAATTTGGTAAAAGGAAATCATGGTGATAAATGATAATAAGAAGTCTCTATTAATCACTTTCCATATTCTATTAGAGTGTTACAGATATTAGCTCACTTAATCTTTGCCAAAAAACCCAGGTTTGAAACTATTCATGAAGCTATGTCTTCATTTTTGGAAGACTGGGGCTTGGAAAGTTTATATAACTTGCCCATCATTCATCTAGTAAATGGTGAAGTTGGGGTTCAAGCGCAGTCTGATTAACTATGCCAAGAACAATAAGATGGAATAAAGTGTCAAAAATAAGTCCAAAGAAGGGCCTATTCCAGTGAAGTTAGGGAAAGAGAAACTGCCTGGCCATGAGCTCAGGAAAATCTTTGTAGAGTGAGAGTAGGCATGGATTTCAACCACAATGGTTGTAATAGGAAAGCCTGTGTTGGAGAACAGAGGCAGAGAGACAGAAGCTTACAGGGCATGTGTTTAGTCTAGTGAGTGTTTGTAGTCTGGCTATTTAGGGCTATGGACTGAGAGGTAGAAAAAAGACTGTAAAAGTAGGCTGGCCATGTCACGGGGAGATACTGTGTGTCACATTAAGTCTTCTTGGTTTTATTTGATATGATGGCAATGGGTCAGGTAGGCTCAGTCACACCAGCCCAAAATGTATCCCAATGATAGAAAGTAGATTTATCATAGTGCATATCAGGGAGATTATTTAGCACTCAGTGAAATCCAGTTGGTTTTATTTTTTAGCTCTGAAGTATTTGAAGGGCATGCCTGCCAGTGGCAGATAGAGATTATCTCATTATCTTTATTATATATTATATATTCTAATAACTTTATTATAGCTCAAAACCAATGAGGCTCCTGCTGGGTACCTCCGTTTATGAATTCTTTCAGGCTGGAGGGACCTTTGGTGCTACAGGCACCATAACCATTGGAGGCCTGGCATGACAAAATCTGATACACTGATAGTCAGTGCTGCTAGGGTACCTACTATGCGGTGTGATCTGTAAATTGCTAGACCTTAAATTCCATGGAGATAAGCTGGGGTTGTATGATTTTTCATCAGTGTCCTACTCCCTGGCAGTTTCTGGTAATAGTGGACACTCAATAACTATTTGAAAACTTACTGTGAAACTCAAGTTATCTCATGCTCCACAGACTGGACTCTAAAGATGTCAATCATACCGATGGTTTCATATGATTAAAACTTGCTTAAATTTTTAAAGAAAAAAAAAACAAGATTCCTCATTTATTTGCATTTGTGGGTTTTTTTCCCCCCTAGAAACAACAGACAGGAGGAATTGAGGCAGGTAGCATGGATTCAGATTGAAGAATTTTGAAAGCCATCAAATTCAAACACTAAATATTTCTTTCATGTCGCTGCCTGATTAGTTTTGGGGAATAGATCCAGATAACCTCCGTTCACCTGGTCCTGCCTCACCTGGCGTTTGGCTTTCCTGGTTCACCAGTAACCCTTGGTTTATTGGTACCTTATGTTGAGACACCAACATCATTCACTTTAGTAGATTTGACTTTTGCACCCTCCTTGAGGCCACACTGCCTTAAACACGCAGAGCCTAGAAACAGTGATGATTCACCTTCTAGATGGTAAACAGCTAGCAAGTAGTTGAATTTATTTGTCCAATGTCAAACAAATGACTGAATCAATAAATGATTGGCATTATTGATAAATGATTTATTGATAAATTGATAAATGATATTTTACAACATCTTGTCTTCTATTTTGACCCATGTATACTTGACTAACATGAAGTAGGCACTTTCCTATTCCATATAAAACTCTAGATTTAAGGGAAATCATATTTTGGATTCTTCCTCATTACAGCAAGGATAGGTAGCCCGGTCTACAACTGCTTGTTACCGGTACCAAACCACAAAAACTAACAGAGTTCCTTCTCTGTTAGTTGCCTAGTCTTGGGTTCTTTGCCACATTGCAACAGGGAGGGAATATGGTGCAAATCAGTATGACTGACATGTACTACTTAAAACCAATAAAATGGGTAGTATATTTCTGGGGTATTCAAAGGGCTTGAGACAATCCTAAAACCATTGTCCCTAATCTCATCTGCTGTGCCTTTTACAACTGTTCCCAAGTTGGAGAGGACCTTCCAATACCTGCTCTTCTTCCTCAATAGGTTTTATAAGAGTATACAAAACTTTCAATTGAACATATTATTTGTAGGACTTCTCCCCTTCCTTAGTGTTTCTTATTTCTTCAGGAAAAGATATTTACTAGAAAGGGATGAAGGAGACATCATGCTTTAGGTAGGAGAATTAGTGTGTTTGTATTTCAGGAGACATTCTAGTTCAATGACAAATGAAAAATAACACAACAATCTTTGATATGGTTTTATTGCCTATGACCCTATTTACAGTTTTATTTATATTTGTGCGTGAGGTGTGTGTGGAGTGCTTACACTTGAAGTGTCAGGGACATGAAGGATGGGGCAAGTTGAGGAAATGAGCTACATCAATTTACACTGGAAAGCAGTGCTTTCATACTAAGTACATTTGCAATAGCAACATTGTCCCTCTTTTCACTTTTCCATACCTTCCCCAGTTCTATTCTAGCATCTTGTGAACAAATCCATGTTTACACTATTTCTACTCTTTCTGACTTTAAAGTCTTTGGTTCATTCTGCTTTTCATTCTCCGTCTTCTGAGACTAAAGGGTCCTAAGAAGTTTAGCTAACCAGATTCTCCATTCTTTCCCTCTCTCTAACCACCCTTCTCAGGACCTTCCTTAGCACTCAGTCCTTCTTGAAGGACTACTTGAGATTTTCAAGTGACACCATAGTGGCTCTGCTTGTCTTGATGTTGACACTTGATTTACAAACACAACATTCATATCTTTTAATTGTGGTGCTGGGTGTACATTGTAGCATTTACAAAGGTTCTTACAATGTATCAAATATATTGTACTTGAGTTCCCCCCTCCTGCTCTCTTTCATCCCCCCTCCCCTGATTCCTGGAACAGTTTCAGCAGCTATCATTTTTGCATTTACATACATGTGTACACATTATTTGGACTGTATTCATCCTCATACCGCTTTCCCTGTCACCTCCCCCATCCCACAGGTCAACCCTCCCCCAGAACCTGTTCTGCCCTCCTGTTCTCCAATGTTGCAGAAGAAAAACCATGAAAGATAAAATGAGAATCATGTTGTTTTGCTAGTTTGAGATAAGGATAGCTACACAGGGAGTTTCCTTGTGTTGTTCCATGCATATGTGTATTACAGCTCCAGTTGCTTTGCCTCTTCCAGTCCTCTTCTCCCCTCCCTAGTCCGCTTCCCATGGTGGCCCCGGCCAGTTTACAATTTCTATATGCATTCCTGTATAGTGAGCACATCAGTCTCATTCAAGTTTTTGGTTTCCTTCCCTTGCCCTATCCCTCCCTTGCACAGTCTCTGCTTAGTGTGACTTGTGTCCCATAATATTACTGCATTTGTTGTAGGTCTATAATCCGCATATGAGGGAGAATGTGGATTTCTGGCCTTCTGAGCCTGGCTAACTTCGCTTAAAATGATGTTCTCCAGTTCCATCCATTTACCTGTGAGTGGTAAGATTTCATTCTTCTTTGTGTCTGAGTAAAACTCCATTGTGTATAGATACCACATTTTCTTGATCCATTCATCAGTGGTGGGGCATCTTGGCTGTTTCCATAACTTGGCTATTGTGAATAGTGCTGCAATAAACATGGGTGTGCAGGTGCCTCTGGAGTAACCTGAGTCACGTTATTCAAGTATATCCTTAGGTGTGGTATTGCTGGATAGTATGGCAGATCTATTTCCAGTTTTTTAAGGAGCCTCCATACTGTTTTCCATAGTGGTTTTACTAGCTTACATACCCACCAGCAGCACATGAGGGTACCTTTTTCCTCACATCCTCACCATTATTTGTTGTTGGTGGTGTACAACATTCATATCTAAGCATCTTTCATGCATCCCTCAAGAAGGAAGGACAGGAGATAAATAGCCATGATGTCTTTGGAGCAAATGTTTTCAGTAAAAGTCTTTATAAACACTTTACATTCATATAGCCTCTAAGCCGGACATTGGAACAAAGGGCTTTGGGGAAAGTTTTACCCAAGCTGTCTAGTTGAGAAAGGTCAAGACCAAGTCAGAACTTGTGTACAGTTATACCTTGAACCATGCCAGATGTAGCCAGCAAAAGGAGTTCTCTGAGTGTGTCATTTTGCATTCTTCCTGGCAATTTGCTGTAGGTTCAAGTAAAACCAGGATTGGGACTGGGTTTCTACTTCAAGCTTTCTTATTATCCAATATCCCAAGACATTTATACTAGGATATTTTATTCATATGAGGTAGAACTGTATATAGCCTTGGGGACTAGAACAAGATTCTAGCTATGAAAACTTATTTTAAAACATCAACTTGATCCACCAACTTTTTTAGTCAAAAGGGAAATGTAGCCAGCATGCAGGTGTTTGGTTTGAATTGGGAAAAGAAAAGCCCAGTCTTTACTAGCTATTGTTTTTCCTTCCTTCAAGCTTCCTTCCTTAATTAATGTAAATGTGTTAATGGGATATAATTTCCCCAATAGACAATACTTATATAGCAACAGGGATGGGACTGAACCTTATGGTTTCTATAACATGTTTAATTTCTGATGTTGCTGTTAAATGTTGAGGAAAATTAGTCACATTTAGAACCATCTGTTTCCAAAAGTGGTTAAAGTGTGGCTTTCCCCGACTCACCACCATATTGCTTATGGTAATAGTTGTGGTACAAAATGATACTTTTTATTTTCTTTCTTTGTTTTCTGCTATAAATACACATTTGATCCTAGGGAGCTGGAATTAAAAAATGTAAAAGGAAGAATGCTGAATGCTGGTGGCTTATGCCTGGAATCCTAGCCACTTGGGAGGCTGAGATAAGGATTGAGGTTTGAGGCAAGCAAGGGGGCGGGGCAGTTAGTGAGACCTCATCTCAATGGAATGGTGGCCATGGTGGTGCACACATGTCATTCCAGAGATGGTGGGAAGTATAAAATAGGAGGTTTGTGGTCCAGGCTGGCTTGAGAAAAAAGCAAGACCCTATCTCCAAAATAACCAGAGCAAAAAGGGCTGGAGGTATAGCTCAAGCAGTACAGCACCTGCTTAGCAAGTGTGAAGCCCTAAGTTCAAATCCCTAGTACTGCTAAAATTTTTTTTGAAAGGATGTTTTTCAATTATCTTGGCTATCATGCAAGTACCAAGAATATCAGTTTTTTCCTATTCAATCCCAGAATTCCTTATCTTCCACTTAGATGCAGTTACAGATTAGAGGCCAAGGTTATGAAATGACTGAAATCTTCAATGGTAAGAAGCAAGGAATGAGCAGTAAAAGGCTGGGAGGGAACTGAAAGACTCACATGAACTTCCCTCAACATTTTATTTTCTGAATTGTTGGTGTTGAAGGCATGGAGAGAGGATGGAGACAGTTCCTAAATGTATGCATGCCCTTTGCAAGAAGGAAAACCCAATTTTTAAAGCTGGTAACCAAGTAATTGGGTCAATATTTCTCTTCATTTTTTTGCTGTCAGGATGGGCATTTGTTGAAAGTGAGCATAAAACTTACAGATAAGTTTCCAGACCCCTTAATCAACAGGTCATAGGTCTGAAAAGCTCACCAGGAATTTTTGCTAGGGTATTTAAAATGTTCATACTATGTGTTTCTTTAAAAACATGAAAAAGCTTCTTCCTCTGGGTTGTGAGTTTGTTGTGATGGTGTTGAGTGGTCACTGAGATCTTTGTGGAGTTCTCATGTTGCATTACTCCCTGACATGCTTTTGTAGAAAAATTGGATGCTTTTGAGTGGCTCTGAATATCCAAATCTGGCCATAAAGTTAAGCAGCTGAAGATCCTTCCCCATTGCACTAGTAATAGGGAGACTTACCCAGTTCACCTGCCATCACTTTGCTCAGGGACACTGTTCCTATGTGATCCCCAAAATTTAAGAAAAACAAATTATAGTGAGCAAAAAAGTTTTTTTTAAAAAAAGAGGGAGAGTGTTTGAAACCATAGATGGAATGCTAGTTGCAAACACATGAACATTTTGTTTTCCCATAAATTAAGAATTAAAATAATCCAGATGTGAAATGAAGTTTTTTCTTTAAACTTGTATCATAGGAAGATCTCTTCATGGTACAGTTTACAGTACAAATGTGACCTCAAACACTTTATTTAGACTACTGCCAAAATGAAATGGCTGTGCTTACATGACATGGAATCCTCAAGGGAGTTCAGCAGAGGGAGTTTTTGGTGTGCTTTAGTGGGGGTAAGAGCCAAGTTGTAGACAAATCACCAGCTGCAGGGAAATCTGTAGCAAAAGGCACAAAAGCACCTTTAAGAGCATGATGGAATAAAGTACACTCATTTTCTTTCAGCATTCTCCAAATCACCCACCCTTTCTCTTTCCACCTTCCTCCCATTCTTAGACCAGTCAGCCCTTGTATAACGGTCACTTTTTCATGCCTTGTACACGCAGACTTTTGCTTGGAATTTTAACAATACATATTTTTTCTAACTAAAAAATGAGGATGGGTATTGGAAAAGGAAAGAGAAAGAGAAAAAGAAAAGGAGAGAGAGAGAAGAGAAGAGAAATGAATGGATTGTTCCTCAGAAATATTTCTTATCCCCAGTCCTCTTGCTTTTAGTTTATTTTTCAGATAGGGTCTTTTGCCCATGCTGACTTCAAGCTATGATCCTCTTACCTCAGCCTCTCAAGTAGCTGAGATTACAGTTGTGTGTACTACGTTCAGCTGGAATATTTACCTTATACAGGACACTTTTCAGAAAATGTGACATTATTTTACTTTTTGCTACTTTACCAGAGAGGCCCTTTGCAGCAGATAACAAGGGGAATAGATGCTATTTGACTAGAAACAAGTGACAAGATAGACACTGCCTATTTTAATGATTATCCAGTGGAAAAGTTGTTAAAAGAATCTATTTTCCCATCATGCAACAGATGTACAAGAAAGGTCTTTGAAATTATCTTGTGTTTCTAAAATGGGTTATCATTCCTTCTGAGTTGCTATCGTCTTTTTATTCATTTATTCACTCCTTCTTTAAATACTTATTGTGTCCCCACTAAGAGTTGGCTCTGTATGAGACACTGGAGTCAAACATGGAGCTTATAGACACTGAAAATTATTGAAATAATGCATTTCAATGTGATGAAGACTAAGGGAGAAACCCAGTGTGCTGTGTGTACAGTCTTAGGAGAGACCTGTTGAGAACATGGATGATGGGCTGGTTGTGGTGGCTCATGCTTAATTCTAACTACTCGGGAGGCACCAATTGGGACAATGGTGGTTAGAGGTCAACCTGGGCAAAAAGTTCACAAGACCCCATCACCATCAATAAAAAAGTTGAGCATGGTGGTGCACACCTGTCATTCCAGCTATGCAGGAGGCATAAATAGTATGATGTCAGTCCAGGCTGGCCCAGGCATAAACATTAGACCCTATTCAAAGGATAACAATAGACCCTATTCAAAGGATAAAGCAAAAAGGGCTGGGGACGTGGCTGAAGTGGTACAGCACCTGCCTAGCAAGCACAAGGCCCTGTGTCACCAAAAAAGGGAAAAGGGGAGCAAAAAAGAATGAGAATGATCAGATTATTGTCTGGACATTACAGTTGGTTATGTTTAGTAGATTAACATGCATTTTGAAATAACATCTCTGGAAAGGTATTTGTAGAGGGAAATATAACTGTGTCTAGAGAATATAGGATGAAAGTACACGGAAGTCACTATAGAGTGGACTGGTAACTCAGAGAGAAGACTAGGCTGCCCATTTTATTTAAGGTGGTAGGCAGCCCTCTGGAAGATGGATTGTTTGTTTCGTTGGTGAACACTAGGACTTGGTAGTTCCAAGCTCAGGATGAATTTTCTCAGAATCTTTTATAAGAATTAAGTTATTTGGCTACCAAATATCTTCAGTTAGATTTCCCTGTGAGTTTACTTTTGTAATTCATTTATTTGAACACATTTATTTGGCAAGCTTTTAACATGCTTTCCCGTTACATTTTATTGTGTTAATTTTAATATATTTAGTTTTCTCTGGTCTCATTTGGACCTCCACAAGCTTGCCTCTTCTGCCTCACCAGATAGTGAGGTTAGAGATGTCTTCCTTCACTTTGTCTGATGGAACTGCTAAACTCGACAGGGCCAAACACAGAGCTGGGTACATGCTGCACAGGCTGAATGGCACCGTTAGCACTTATGCATGACTAGATTTCAGTCATTGACACTGTACAATCATGGAACAGATAACTAATGATAGAGCCTAGGCTGGGGACACCAGGATTTCTGACTGTCACCACATACTGAGGAAGCAGAAGGGAGTGCTGGGTTAAAAAACAGTTCATCCATGCCAGACACTGAGAACCAAAGAAGGGGCATACTACGGAGAAGAACCTCCTTCTCAAGCTTTGGGCCTCTGTGTCCAATGAGGAATTTACAGGCCATCTCCACTGAGTGTCCTTGAGGGACCTCAAGCCAAGCAAGTCACAAATTGAACTTGAAATCTTTCCTGCCCCTACAACTGTCTCCTCTGCCTTTGTCTTCTGTCAATAGTTTTACTTCTCTATTCTTCTGGTCCATCCTCTCCATCACCACGGGAGTACTCTTTCTAAAATCTCATTTTTCCCTTTCTTTATGAATGGTCCTCTTTCTGTATGCAGGATAAAGTTTGAGTTCCTTTGCGTGAATGAAAGTCTCCTTGTGATCTGACACTCCCCCCATCTTGTCCAGCTTTATTGGTGATTCGCCACCCTGTTATTTTATGTCCACACTGAACTTTGTTATCCCAAGCATGTTGTGTTTCTTATTCTTGCATATTCTATTCCCTTTGGTTAGAATCCCATTCATATCTCTGACATCCCCTCACCTCCACTGCACCTCCCAGCCTCAGTTCCAGGGCCACCTTCTCTATGAAGCTTGGAACGATGTCACAGGGAAGTCTGTGAGACTCACCTGAGTGGCTCACAGGCCCTTCCCAATGCTTACATGAAACTATGTTGTGCTCTTTGTGTGTGTCCTAGCTGTGTTTTTCTCTTGATAACATCCACACCATTCCATTCTTGATTGCTGCCATTTCACACAAAGTGTGTGGCTCAGGGAAGGTGCTTGTGGAATGAAGACAGTTGAGTAAGACAAGAGCTCAGGAAGCTTTGGGAAGAGGAGTGAATGGGAATTCTGAGGGGCTGAATGCTTCGCTCAAGAGAGAAAGACCTGTCATGGCCTTATCTGATCCATCCTGTGGCTTGTATTTGGCTATACCCATTTTTTTCTTCCCTCATTAGTAATTGAACTACAAGTTCATCTGGACAAATGGTTTCCCAGCCAGATATTACATTTTTCTCATTCCCTTACTATAATATATGCTCAAGTGGTAAGGTTCTGACCAATGGGATGTGAGAGAAAGAATCATGTGACAATTTCCTGTTGCGCCCTTAAAAAGAATGAAACATGTGCTCTTAACACTTTCCTCTCTACATTGCCTGTCCTGTACATGGGAAGGAGGGTATTAGAGCATCCATCTTGGATCTAGAATGAGAATCCTAGGTTGAGGATGGCAGAACTCTTTCACTAAGTCCTAGACTACTGGCTGGAAGAGTGACCATAGAGGGGAAGCCAGCTTCAATCTTATCTCATTCATAGTAGTTTTAAATCTCTTTAGAGATGGAACCAAAATAATAAATATCTTATTAAGGAAGTTGTGCTCATGAAGTGCTCTTTGATATTTAGCAGAAATATGCCCTGGTATGTGCATTTATATGCTCATTTTATCACATAAAAAATAACCATGGTGCTGGATGTACTGGCACATACCTGAAGTCCCAGCACTGGAGAGGCGAGGCAGGAGGATTTTGAGTTCAAGGCCAGCCTGGGCTACAGAGTGAGACCCTGACATAAAACAAACAAAAATTTTAAACACATACAGTTACAAAACTCTTTTTGTGAGATATGTTTCATATCATTTCTTTTTTCATTTTTCTAAGTAATAAGATATTAAAGTTAAAATTCATGATCTCAATTCTTTTTCTCTCAGAAGCAACCTCTAATTCTGATTTTGTTTGTCAATCTCATGCATATTTTATACTTTTAACTACATATTTATGTGCCTCCAAGCATATAAAACATTTTGTGTGTTTTAACATTTATAAAGAAATACTTTTTTGCAATCAATATTTGGTTTTTGAGATTTATTTTTCTATGTTGCTTTAAAAATGGCTGGTTCAATATTTTAACTAATGTGGCTGTACTAATTTATATTCCCACCAACAGTGAGTATATAAAAGTTCCCATTCTCTGCATAATCACTAGCATCTGTTATTTTTTTATAATAGTCATTCCAACTGTAGTGAGATGGAATGTCAATGTAGTTTGGATTTGCGTTTCCCTAACAACTAATGATAGTGAGCATTTTTTCATGTATTTATGGTCCATTTGTATCTCACCTTTTGAGAAGTATCTGTTCAGATCATTTGCCTTTTTGAAAAATTTGTAGCTTTTTTATAGGTTTCATTATGACATTTTCATCCATGCATACAATGTACTCCTCCATCACCCCTTCTTTCCCCCTTTGCCTCCTGTTGGCTCCCCTAATCAATTGTTCCTGCTTTATGCTCATGTCCTTTTTGTTTTTAGATCTTGATTTGGCATATGGGGGAGAGTATGTGATATTTGTTTTTCTGGGTCTGGTTTATTTCACTTAACATGATGATCTCCACTTCTATCCATTTGCCTGCAAGTACCATAATAAAATTCTTTCCCCATTTTTGCTTGGATTGCCTGTTTTTTGTTGCTTAGTTTTTTAGTTCTTTGTATAATCTGGATCTTAACCAGATGAGTAGCTAGCAAGTACTTTCTCCCATTTTGAAGACTTTGCTGTATAGAAACTTTTTAGTTCATAAAATAACTATTTGTCAATTTTTGGTTTTGTTTCTTGTACTTTTGGAGTCCTAGCCAGAAACTCCTTGCCTGTAGTCAAACCTTGAAGTATTTCCCTTATGTTTTCCTCTAGTAGCTTCAGAATTTCAGGTTTTACTTAGGGTAAAAGTAAAAAAGTATCATTTGTAGTTGATATTTTTAGAAGACAAGAGATAGGGGTCCAGTTTCAATCTTCTGCATGGTGGATATTCAATTTTCCTAGTACCATTTGTTAAAGAGGCTGTCCTTCCTCCAATGTGTGTTTTGGGCACCTTTGTTGAGAGTCAGTTGACTATCAATGTGTGGACTTATTTCTGAGTTCTTTCTGTTCCTTTGGTCCATGTGTCTATTTTTATGCTAATACCATCCTGATTTTGTTACTATGGTCTGTAGTATATCTTCAAGTCAGATATTGTGATACTTGTAGCTTTGCTCTTTTTGCTCAAGATTACTTTGGCTATTTGAGGTCTTTTATGCTTTCATACGCATTTCAGGATTCTTCTTTCTATTTCTGTGAAGAGTAGTGTTGCTATTTTGATGGGATTTGCATGAAATCTAAAGATTGCTTTAGGTAGTATGGACATTTAACAATATCGATTCTTCAGTCCATGAACACAGGAGATCTTTCTAGCTTTTAGTGTCTTTTCATTTTCTTTCATCAGGGTTTTGTAATTTTCACTGTTGAGGTCTTTTACTTTCTTAGTCAAGTTTAATTCCTAGATATTTTATTTATTTTTTGGATCTTGTGAATGGATTGATTTCATGAATTCGTTCTTAGCAAATTCATTCTTTTCTATAGGTGTATAGAAAAGCTAACAATTTTTAAATTCTATTTAAAAATTCATTCATCACTCTTTTTGGAGAAGTCTTTAGGATTTTCTGTGTATAGAATCATATAATCTGCAACAGGAGTAAATTGGCTTCCTCTTTTCCTATTTTCTTTATTTTCTCTTGCCTAGTTGCTCTGACTAAAATTTTTAGTAGTATATTGAATAAGAGCAGTGACAGCGACACCCTTGTCTTGTTCCTGATCTTAAAGGAAATACTTTCAGTTTTTTCTCATTTGGTGTAATGCTGGTCATATATAGCTTTTATTATGCTGAGATGTGATCTTTCTAAACATAATTTGTCCAAGGGTGTTTAGTGTGAAGGAATATTGAAATTTTCAATATTCAGTCTATTGAGATGATTTTTATTCTTCATTGTATTTATGTGCTGTATTATGTTTATTCATTTTCATGTATTGAACCATGCTTGCATTCCTGGAAGAAAACCAGCTTCATCATAGAATGTGATCTTTTCGATGTGCTGCTAAATTTGATTTGCTGGTATTTTGCTGGTGCCTTTTGTAACTATGTGGATCAGGGATGTTGGCCTACATTTCTCTTTTTAATTGTGTGCTTGCCAAGATTTGGTAAAAGGGTATTGCTGGACTTATAGAATTAGTTTGGGAGGGTTCTTTCCCTTTCACATCTATGGAATAGTTTAAGAAGCATTGATATAAATTCTTTAAAGATTTGATAAAATTTAGCAGTGAAACAATCTGGCCCTGGAGTCTCTTTCTTTTCTTTTCTTTTCTTTCTTTCTTTCTTTCTTTCTTTCTTTCTTTCTTTCTTTCTTTCTTTCTTTCTTTCTTTCTTTCTCTCTCTCTCTTCCTTCCTTCCTTCCCTCCTTCCTTCCTTCTTTCCCTCCCTCCTTCCCTTCCTTCTTTCTCTCTTTTCCCCCTCTCTCTCCCCCCTCCTTCTTCTTCCCTCCCTCCCTCCCTCCTCTTCCTCCTCTCTCTTTGTCTCTCCTTTTGAGATGGGGATCTCTCTATATTGCCCAGGCTGTCTTTGAAATCATTATCTAGCTAAGACTGTGGGCATGTGACATCATTCTCATCCTTGGGGTATTTTTTGTTGGGAGACTTTTTATTGATTCAATCTTATTACTTGAGCCAACCCTCCAGTCCTCTGTCAAGTTTTTAATATATCCTCTTGGTTCAGTTTTGGTAGGTCATATGTGTATAAAAATTTTTCCATTTCTTCTAGATTTTCCAGTTTATTAGCATATAAATTTTCAAAATAATCCTCAATGATCCTTTATATTTTTCTGTGGTATCAGTTGTAATGTCTCTTTTTTCATCTTTTCAAAAAAAAAAACAACTCTTTGTTTCATTGATCCTTTGTGTTATTCTTTTGGATTCCATTTCATTTCCTTCTGCTCTGATTTTAGGTGTTTTTATTAGTATATAATAGTTGTACAGGGGAAGGGGATTTCATTGTGACATTTCCATATGTGCATACAATATACCTTGGTTTGCTCTGATTCTTATTATTGCTTTCCTTCTACTAATTTGGGGTTTGGTTTGTTCTCAATTTTCTAAGACCTTGAGCTATATCACTATTTTGTTTATTTGAAATTTATTTTTTAATGTAGGTGTTCTTTATTATAAATTTCCCTCTTACTACTACATATGCTGTATTCTACATAGTTCAGTTTGTTTCCATTTTCATTTCTTTTAAGGAATTTAAAAACTTCCCATTTGACTTGCTTAATGACCCACTTTTTGTTCAAAAGTGTGTTGTTCAGTTTCCGTGTATAACTTCTACAGTTTCTCTTGTTGATTCTAGTTTTATTCCATGTGATCAGAAAAGCCACAGGGTATGACTTAATTTTTTTTGAATTTTTAAAGACTCATTTTGTGGCCTAATACATGGTCTATTCCTGAGAAAGTTCCACTTGCTGATGAAAGAATGTACAATCTTCAGTTGTTGGATTGACTGCTTTGTAAATGTCTATTAAGTTTATTTGTCTATAGTGTAATTTAACTCTGATGTTTCTTTGATGATTTTTTGTTTGGATGATCTATCCATTAGTGAGAGTGGGTTACTGTAGTTCCCTGCAATTGTTGCACTGGGGAGTCCATCTCTCCTAAATGGAATTTATCTTTTTAAGTCTTTCGGTATTTGTTTCACAAAATTGACTTTTCTGACATTAGATGTGTGTGGGTTTTTAATCATTAAATTTTCTTGATGAATTGATTCCTTGATAATTATATAGTGATCTTCTTTGTTTCTTCTTAAGTTTTTGTCTAAACTCCATTTTGTCGGGTAGAAGTACAGCTACTCCTGTTTGCTTTCAGAGAATATCATTCTCTAGCCATTCATTCTAGGTGTCTTTACTTTACTTGTGGGTTGAGTTTCTTATAGTCAGCGTATTTTTGGGTCTTGTTCTTTTTATTCTACTCAGCCAGTCTATATCTTTTAAGAGATATAGACCATTTACATTCAGAATTATTATTGAAAGGGTGAACTCATGTCTATCATTTTGTTGATTATCTTCTAGTTGTTTTGAATAGTCTTTGTTTCTCCTCTTTTATTCATCTTTGTGGCCTGATGATTTACTGAATTGATAATGTTTAATTCTTTTGTATTTCTCATTTGTATATCTACCCTTCCAGTGGGCTTTATACTTTCATATGCTGTCATGATAGCCATTGTCTTTCTATTACTTATAGGTATAGGACTCCCTTAAACATCTTTTGTAAGCAGTCTGGTGCTTATGAATTCCCTCACTTTTCCATTATTTTGGAAGGTCTTTATTTCTCCTTTATTCTGCTGGATAGCCTTGCTGGGTGTAGTAACCTTGGTTATTTTCTTTCTTTCTTTCTTTCTTTTTTTTTTTTTTTGTGGCACTGGGGTTTGAACTCAGTGCCTCCTGCTTGCTAGTCAGGTGCTCTGACCACTTGAACCACTCTGCCAGCCCTTTTTTGTAATAAGTTTTTTTTTTTTTGAGATAGGGGTCTCTTGAACTATTTCCTGAGGCTGGCTGAACTGCGATCCTCCTGATCTCTGCCTCCTGAGTAGCTAGGATTATAGGTGTGAGCCACTGGCACCCAGAAACCTTGGTTATTTTATTTCAGGACTTGAAATATGTCATGCTCTACCTTCCTGGCATATAGAATTTGCTGACATATCTTTTGTCAGTGTAATGGCACTAGTGTCTTAATTTTGTCTTAAACAAAAATATAGATAAGGACAGAATAATTTCTGCCTGGTAGTGAGGGGTAAGGGGGGTAAGGGAAAAGCGAGGGGTGGGTAAGAGGGGGGTAGGGGAAGGGGGAAGAAATGACCCAAACATTGTATGCACATATAAAGAAAATAAAAAATTTTTTTAAAAAGTGACTTGGTGCTTTTCTTTTATAGATTTTAAAATTCTTTCTTTGTCCTGTGCTTTTGATGGTATGACTATTATATATCATGATGAGGATCTTCTCTGACCATTCCTACTAGGATTCTGTAGGCCTCCTGTTCCTGTACACACACGTTTTTCCCTAAGGTTAGAGAAGTTTTCTATTAGTTTTTGTTGAATAGGTTCTCTGTGCTCTTACCCTTTATTTACTCCCCTTCAGGTATGCTGATGCTGGGATATTTGTCCCAAAGACATTGAATGCTGCTCTAATTCTTTCCAATTCTTTTCCCCCCTTATTTTTGACTGAAGTGATACTTTGCAAGACCTGTCTTCAAGCGCTGATATTCTTTCCTTCTTTTGATCTAGTCTACCATGGAGATTTTCAACTGAATTTTTTTGTCTCTCTTATTGAACCTTTCATTTTCAAGGTTTCTTATTGCCTCTTTTCAAAGTCTCTCTTTACTGAATTTCTCATTCATATCCTGCATTGTATTCCTGGCTTCCTTTAACTATTTATGTATATTCTCTTGAATCTTGTTGAGCTTTTAACATCATTCTTTTGAGTTCTTTCTCAGGCATTTCAACCAGTTTGATACTTTTGAAATCTGTTACTAGAGAGTTATGATCTTTAGGAGGTTTTATATTACCTTGTTTCTCCTATTCTGTTCTTATGTTAAGATTTGTGCATCTGGTGGGATGAACATCTCTACTACTCTTATGGGATGTCCTTCTTTCTAATGAAAATATGTCTTTGGGCATCTATTTATTATGCAATGTTGAGTTTATTTCCTGCTGAACACTATTGTGTAATCTACCTGTATCTGTGGCTATAATTAGTGCACTTGGACATAGTGGGTACCATATCAGAGTTGGAGACACCCACTGTCTCTGAGGGTCATGCAAGCATGGGTACATTATAGAAGTTTGGGCAGGTGTGGTGTGGACAACATAGTATACCGTGGGTAGTTACTTCTACAGTGGAGCAGTGGCCCCTATTAGTGATGGGGTTTTCTTAAACAGTATTATTTGAAAGGATCACTGGTAATCGCTGCTTTGGTAGTAGTAAGGGATCTGAAGCACTTGTCCTCTGAAGAGACACTGGCATAGGTCCATATGCCTTACAGGGGGTGGTAGGTAGAGAAATCATAGCAACCCATTTGTGACCCTCATACCCAGTCTTGTTGGCAGTGTGCAATTAGACAAGGTGGAAGGGCAACCAATGTAGGGGACCTGCACAGGTATGGTGGCAGCAGAAGTTTTGTTATTCCTCTTTGTTGCTACTATGGACATGCTTGTCCAAGACTGAGACCTCAGGCACTATTCCCAGCTTTGCATGCCTGGAATGAGGGTAATAATTGGGTTTTTTTCTTCCTCCAGTTTTTTAAACTGTGGTACCCACCAGGGATCTAGTGGAAGTGAGTCGTAGCTGAGGCTGGAAAAAATTTATCTTGGCTGAACATAACTGGTGCTGGGCAAACATAATTTTTAATACCTACGTAGTATTCCAGTATTGTGATGTACAATAGTTTAGTTAACTGTTATTTTATTGTTGGATATTTAAGAATCTCCTCTTATCTCCTTTTAATCTCTCTCTCTCTCTCTCTCTGTCTCAACTCTGAAAAATAATGAACATTCACTCCACAGATTTTCAGGTCATTCTCTTACAGGACTGATGCTACTCTTCATGAATTTTAGAATCTAGACCATCACTGTTCCACCACGATTTTAGCATGTTAAGTGGATACAATGAAAGAGAGAGGCCAGAACAGTATTTGGAAGGAGAGGAAGTTCAGAAGCAAGTTCTGAGAGGGACTCAGAAGGTTGGAAAAAAAAAACCCAACACACCTTTTTATATTCAGTAGGAAAGAAGAGAATGCCAGCAAGTTAATGCTGCTTCCTTCCATGAGTGGGGGTAAAGTACACTTCATGGTTAGTTCAGCGCCTGGGCTCTGGAATTAGAATATCCCAAGTTCAACCCCTGCCTCCACTACTTATTTGCTATCTGGTCTTTGCCAAGGTGCTTCACATTCTTATAAAGAGAGGATAATAATACTCTTTTTCACAATGTCACTGTTAGAATTATTTGAACTTGCAGAATGTTTACTATAGAGCCCTTCCTTAGTGCTCCATAAACATTTGTTATCATTATTATTGTTTCTTGAGATGAATTGGTGAATAATTCGCTGCATATGAAGCATTATGAAAGGACAGATAATTTTTAAAACCTTTGCCAAGGCAACTGACTAACAACCTAATGAGAAACCTTGGAAAAACAAACTCATGAACACAAATTTCTTATTTTGCACAATGATGTGAATTTAACTGCTTGCAGGGTAGAGAATAAGAGTAGTTTGTTATAAAATACAGTCTGATATTAAACAATGAGCAGTATCCCTATAACTCTCTTTTAATCTCATATGTACACTTTCCTCCATAAGTTTAGAATAATCTATCTATCCAAGTAATGATTTTAATATTTGATTATATATATAGATGTATATTTAGAACATATAACTATTTATAGACAAGAATCAGGATCCTTAGCAAGTGTTTGAAAGTCAGTGAACCAATAATGGGAATAACTTTGGTAAGTTTTGATTAGGAAAGTACATAGAGGATATTCTGCACTCTCTGAAGACCTCTGTCTGACTCATTCTCCACTATGACTTTAGGGACACTAGCATTAAAGGCACTTAGCATGAGACAAGTCAGTATGAGCCCAAGCACACCTCCTGAATTAAATTTCTTGGATGCCTAAATAGGTGACAAAACACATAATGAAATGAAATAACAATAACAATAGTGAAATGTCTAGAGCAACACAAACTACATGGCACTGTCTGGTAGAGACCTGAAGAAGCTGAGAAGAGAGGGGATCTGTCATTTCCTCTGGAAAGCACTGCTCACTGTTGTGGGATTCTGAGCAAGGGAAGCATAAATGGTGGGTGAGGTGGACTGCAGAAAGCCTGCCCAGAGATGACATATTTGTTATTTCATGGTAAAGGTGGAAGTTCTTCCTCTGGCCACATTATCTAACTTTTCTGTATCAGTTTCTTTGTGAAACCCTCAGAAAGTCAGTTCTCTCTATGGTTCTGACTCCATTACAGAGTCACATAAAAAGAATAATCCAGGAGTCAGAAGTTACAAAAAGGTCTCCAGTTTTACATAGCTCAGAGAATATCAAGGAGACAATTCAAAGTCCCCAGAAGTTTCTCAGCTCCTTTCCCTTCTTTGTCTTCCCATTGAAACTTCTCTAGAGCCTCTCAACTCACCATTCAGCCTTCTTCTGGCCCACAATTTCTCTTACAACCGGAATGTAGCTCCCCCTTCCTGAACATGCATTCCATTATGGAACTGGTCTAGCTTTCAACATCTGTTTAAGTTCTTCTATGTTAATTTTGCCTCTGTTCATGATCTTCCCCCCATTCCTTTATTTCTAATATTTTATTATGAGTATTTTCAAAAATATGAGAGATAAATTATATAGTAAACAATCATAAATTCACTATCTAGTTTCTACAATTAACATTTTGCTCTATATTCTTATCATATATTTAATCACCTGTTCATCTCTGTCTATCCAGTTATATTTTTGTTATTACAGAAAAATACGCATAGCATTAAATTAACCATTTTGACATTTAAAATATACAATTCAGTGATAAACTAAATGCATTATTAAACACACTGTTGCACAACCATCTCCACCTATTCTTAAACATTGTGTGTGTGTGTGTTTGTGTGTGTGTGTATGTACGTGAACACATGATTCTGAGTTAGAAGACTAGCAAAACTAGAACTCTGATAGGGTAAGAAAAGGAGGTTGAAAAGGAGGAGACAGAGGAATACTCACTCATTAATTATTTTTGCCTCCTTCATATGAATCTGTAAAATGTAGATTATTTCCACTTCAAGGCCTTTTAAATTTCTATGTGAAAACCAAAGTAGATGGCACATATGAAAACATGTAGTATAGGACTCAGTTTATGGCCCATGCTTGCCAAAATTTGTTGAATTCTGACATAACAAAAACTACAATAGCTCTGTTTCCATCAGCATAGTGTGTTAGTACTCTAGGATAAACACATCCATATCATACCTGTGGCTAAAATGAGGATGGTTTATGTTTCCCTGAGTCCTTGAGTCCACTGTGAGTTGGATGAAAGAGCTTTGCTCTCTTTCTCCTCACACCAGAGCCCGGGTTGATGAAACACTTATTGTGAATGCTTTCATGTATTCTGGCAGTATGAAGACAGTTCTGCAGGGGTATGCACTGACAATTAAATGTTCTGCCCCTAAAATGACATGATACTTCCTCTCAACTATTGACTAGAAGAAGTCACATGAGCCCCCACAACCATAAGGAGTGAGCCAAGTAGGAGCAAAGAGTTGTCATATTTGGCAAAAAACATTCATCATCACCATTATCCCACACCATTCTATTCTTGTATTGGAACCACCAAATTAAAAGCAAACTGTTTAATTTCTACTTGACAATTCTTCCCAGGATTGATAATAACAGCAAATAAGTGACATTATTAAAAAACTTTTTTTACAGTACTGGGGTTTGAAGTCAGGGCCTCAAACTTGCTGTGTAGGCACTGTACCACTCAAGCCATGCTTTTATCCCTTTTTGCTTTACTTATTTTTCAGGTAGGATCTCATGTTTCTTGCCTGGACCACCATCTTCTTACCTATGGCCTCCCACATAGCTGGGATGACAGGTGCATACCACTACACCCACCTTCTTGATTGAGATAAGATCTTGCTAACTTGCTGCCTGGACTGTATGCAAACCATGATTCTTCTAATCCCAGCATCCTAGGTAGCTTGGAGTATAGTGGTGCGTGACCATAAGTGACATTTAAGCTCACTACATTCCATGCCTAGGGCTTTATTTTTCTTATTTAATTATACCTCAGCAACCCTGGAAGGAGACAGGAATTATTTTTCCCATTTGACTAGTGAGGACGCTGACTTGCTGGTAAAGCCAGTGGCTGATGATTCTGGCTTAGGCTTCAGAGCTGGCCTGCAACTATTGCTCTGACACAGACTGCCCAAGTGAGGTCTCAGAGTCTTTGCCTTGGTTACCTCCTTGCCTAATAGAATCAGAGATGAAGCCCTTCCTCTGACCTCCTCACCATTTAAAGCCACTAGACTGCCCACCAGAACAGAGCCTTGCCATGTTACACTCTAAGTGTTCAGAGCACCTCAGCATTCTAGTTAGGACATAAAACAGCTGTTCTATCCAAATGGCTTATACCGAAATGTAAATGAACAAGGACATTAAAAAAGAAAGAAAAAAATGAAAATAGATTTAAGTTCTTGCCTTTTAAAATTTTTATCATTTTCCATCTGAGCTTACTGTTTTTGTTTAATCTTGCCATTCCTTTTCTTCTTCCTTGTGTGCTCTTTTTCTTAGGGATATGCAAACTTTATTAGTCAGCTCCCCTTTCAAGCTCTGTATGCTTTTGTGTTTGAGAATTGGGAATCAGGTACTTTTACTGTTAGCCCCGGGCTGCATGTGAGCAGGAAGAAGCTTTATGAATAATCAGGGTTGACATCTCCAGCGTTGTTCCTTCATTATAAATATTGTTAAAGGAGCTGTGACCACCGTGAGCTCCCACTGAACAGAGTGGGCAGGGGAGGCAGAGACAGCCTTTGATTTCAGCTCTTTCCTGGTTATCTCTTCACTGATGACCCTGGTGTTGACAGGTCTCTTAGATATGGCTGCCTTTTTTTTTTTTTTTCAGAAAGTTTCTCTTCTATTAGCATAAGTGTTTGGTCTGCAGGAAGTCGGGTTCATCTCTGCAACTCCAAAGGCTAAGAACCATAGTTAATATTAGTGCTTGTGCATGCCTCCTTCTGAATTGCTAATGAATGCTCAGCTGCTCTGTGACTTTAACCATTTTAGTCCCACTTGGATTAGCTACAGCATCATGATCTGTTTCAAGGGGAAACAAATGATAGTGGCCTTGTCCCCACCTTGTGAGAGAATCCAGGCTCCACATGTCTGGAAAGATACCACTGCTCCATATCTGCTAAGGTGTCCCCCCTAACCTGTACCCCACCAATCTCTGGCCATCCAATGAGCAAATTGTCCTTTAGATTATTCATGTTACTTTGGCATTGATTTCATCTGCAAAATGGAGGAGATATACAAACTTGAATTTAGGTTACATGAGCAAGATGTCACAGGTTTCTGCTGCCCACTCCTTTGTCAGCTGTACTGGATTCTCCCCACCCCAATAGATTCACCAGTATCATAGAACCAATTGTATGCTATCATTTTGTGTAATTGTCCCATCAGCCCCGTGAAGAAGGTGATATTGCTGTTCTGATTTCCTTGAAAGATACACAAAATCTAGACTTGGGTAGCGGAAGGAATTTCCCAAGGTCACACTATGGTTAGGATTTGAACCTGTGCCTGTGATTTAAACCATCCACTCTCCTAGCTCATCCATGTTTGCTAGCAATATTTGCCATCCATTCATTCCACCAACATTATTGAACATGAATTTTCTATTAGGCATTAGGATTTGCAAAGGCAACCAAAGCAGAATTCCCAGGAGCTCAAATCCTGGTGGGAAGTGCGTTAGTTGCTTTTGCATCACTGCGATAAACCCCTGAGAAAAACAACTTAAATGAAGGAATTATTTATTTTAGCTCATGATCTCAGAAGGTCCAGTCCATGGTCTCTTGGCTTCATGTTTCAGGGCCTGGAGTAAGGCAGAACATTATGGTGGTGGAAGCTTGTGGAGGAGGAGGCTCTTCACCTCAAGGTGGACAGGAAGTGGAGAGGAAGAGGAGGAACCAGAGATCAAATATAAGCTGCAAAGACACCCCCACAATGATCCACCCACCTCCTCCAGCTAATCCTTTCCTCTTGAAGTATCCCCAAATAGTGCCAGTAGCTGGGGACCAAGCATTCAATACATGGACTTGTGGGGGAAACTTTTCATATTTAAACCACGAAGTCATGGTAACTGGTAGTAATAACTCATGCAGCTTGTCCACATAAACTAAGTATTCAGTACAAGAGTTGACATAGGAAACTTTGAGGGCAAGTAGGAGAGACATTTAATTTGTCCTCAAGGAAGGCTTCTTAGAGGCAGTGTTAGGAGTTTTGAGTTAACCAGAATAAGAAGGTTTATCTCACTGAAAAGAAGCTAGCTGCCTGACTTTGGACAATGGGAAAAGGGGAAAAAGATTCCTTCATTTTCTAGGCTTTTAAAAAAATACTTCCAACACCTTTGAGTAAGCCTGCAAAGGACTTTGATGCATTTATGTACACAAGTGTGCTTAGGGTTCAAAAATTTGCATTTCTACATTTTGTGCAAGAATCATTTTTGTTTCATCAAATTTGGGCATAGAGAAGATAGGAGTAGGTGATCTGGGAAGGAACTTCTGGGTTTAGTTTGGGGTACATTGAGTTGAGATGTTTTTAGGAAGCTCGAATAATGATATATAGAAGACATTTGGCCAGGGTGTGGTGCAATGGTAGTGGTGTGGCATTCAGGAGAGAAACAAAGGCTGCAAATGTAGTTTAGGAATCATGAACCTCCAGGAAAAATGCGGCTTAAATTTGAGGTCAAATGGGGCATCCTATTCCATTCAAAACTTCCTACTGTGCATTACCACGACGTTGAATATGAAAAACAGTCCATCATGGGAGCCTGTGAGGAAAAAGAATGTTATTGAGTCTGTAGTCCCGACTGTATTCTTGTCTTAGAAGTGTAGAGAGGTGGGCAGAGCTGGGATCCAAGGAGTGGAGGAAAGAGAGGAAAGAGCATGTCCTGTCTTGAAGACAGTGTCTGACGAATATCACTGAATCTGACCAGGGCAGCAACTCTTGCTTCTTTTGGAGGGAGTAGGGCTGGGAAATTTGGCAGAGGAGCATCTGATGAGGGAAAAGGGCTGCAGAGTCACCATCCCTTACACATTTGATGAGACATTGATGTGTATATGCTGTCATTAGAGGAACCAGGGCATGCCAGAGTCAGAGCCAGCACTGGAGTCTTCACAGTGCAGCTCCTGTCACTCAGATTTTCAAGACCAGAACTCAGCTCATTTCCCTGAAGGGATTAGGCTGTGAATGAATTCACATGCACAAATCCCACAGGAAACCAATGCACAAGCTGGAGGCATGATGTGTTAACTGCAATGAGAGAGAGTGACGGCTGTGAGTCGTTCACCAGGTAGTGTCTTTTATGTCTGTACGCGTTGGAGATTATGCATAGGTTGGAAGGTGGCTGGAATCCTCCCAAATTCATGTAACCTGATGAATTGCCGTTCTCTGATGTCTGCTGTCATTGATTACCTAGACCTAGAGCAAGTCTCATGCACAGTCATTTTATTGCAACCTCCTCCTCCTTTCTAGGTTTGGATAGATCACTAGAAGACTTATAGTTTTTTTTAGGTGGCACTGTAGTTTGAACTGGGGTCTTGTGCTTTCTAGGAAAGTGCTCTTCCACTTGAGCCATACCTCCAGGATTCCCCGCCCACTTTATTTTATTTTTCAGGTGCAGTCTCATGCTTTTGCCTGGGGCCAGACTCAGACAATGATCCTAATACCTCTGTCTGCTGTTTAGCTGAAATTACAGTCATGTCCCACCACATCTGGCCTTGTCATTACATTTCTTTATGACAACAAATTCATTGTTGTAAGTGTTTAGACCATATGACAATAGTACTTGTTTCAAATGGTACATTTCACAGAATTCTTTTGGAGGGCACCTTAGTCTTAGGTTACATGTCATCTTTAATTGTGGGTAACACTGTAGGATAATTTCCACAGATTTCCAATATAATAGCTCTGTGTTGATTGTTCATTATTGCAGTTTATTAAAGCACTATTTTCTCTCCTGGTTCCAATTCAAATGTCCCAAGCACAGTTCATAGCAGAATAGAAAATATGCAATGAATTTGCATCACCAACTACTGTGCTGGAAAGTATGATTTTCTGGTGAGATGAAGAACTTGCATTTTGCACTTCCCAAAGTTGGCTTCAAGGGGGTCAGGGACTCTTCCCAGGGACAACTCACTGAGATTAGAACATCAAAGATGGCAGCACAGGCCTGAATCCAAAGGAAGCACTTTGGAAATTCAAAATTTAGTTCTTGCTGCTGAAGGGTTTCATGTTGAAATCCACCAGTACGAGATTAGAAACTAGAATGTGATGGACCCATGTTCTGAGGAAGGACTCAAGACTGGACACCTTTGGCAGGGAGATTCAGCACATGGTAGGGGATTTCAAGTATTTGGAAGACTGACTACCATGCAAAGAGATTAGACTGTCCTGAGGGACTCCTTGGAGTATAATTTAGGATTATGGATTAAAGCACAGGGCAAAACTAATGAGTGTAGGGAAAACATTTCCAAGGTGATGTGAGAAGATGAACAAACTTCCTCTGAATGTCATGAGCTCCCCATTTCTGAGACTTTTTGAACAAAGGCTGGATGGCTATTTATCACAAAGAATCAAGCTCCGGATAGAGGCTGAACAGGCTGTTTTAAAACCCATTTGAATTCCAAATTTCTAAAATTAATAATAATTTTAATAACTGATTATTGATTTCCCATTATGTATCATATATTAGATAGAGCATGAATAATCTGATTAATAACCAACAAATCCTATGTTTTTAGTCTTTGGCCTGTATAGATTCAACTGTACATTTTATCTTCAAAACTCCAAAGCAGAAATGGTCCTGGCTTCTAAAGAGATTACAAAATTGATTGTAGATTATTGACTGTGGTTGAAAAAGAACCCTTGAAAGAGAAGCTGTCCAGAGGCCACTGCATTAGAATAAAGGAGTCCTTGACAATAAAAAGGAGTTAAAAATAAAGGAGTCCTTGGTATTTGTCAAGAGTTTATTTTCCCCCCAATACCAAGCTTATGTATGACAAATGGTTAATAAAGCAAATTTGCCATCTATTTGCTGTCTAAGTCTTTAGTATACAAAAGCCATGGGAATTTTAAGTTATCTCCAGAGAGTATAGGAAAAGCAAAGGCCCAGTCATCCAAGGTTCTCTAAGTGGCATTTCTTGTTTCTGTATAACTTTGAGCATTTGTATCGAACCTGCCTATGTTTGTTTTAGGTGCTCCTTGGCTTTCAGATGTTTGTAGAACACAAAGTTTTCTTAACCTCAGATGCTATAGTGGGTAATACAGTAAACACATTTTTATCACATGGATTTTTCTAGAAATCTAGAGAAGGCAGTAAGCCCATTCCAATTTTTCTTGGGAGTCAATGAGATAGTATTGGTATTAATTAAGATTTTGCTGTAGCAAAGCAAATTTTGATCAAATATTAGAGCTAAAACAGGAGCAAGAAGGAGGATCACTAAATTCTGATGGTTGATGATTAATCACCACTGATACTAAGATTTTGCTGCAGTAAAGCAATTTTTGATAAAATACTGGGCTAAAAGAGGATTCCGATGGCTGATTGTTATGACAACTGAGAAAAAGAGTTTACAGAGTAATCTTCACTCTTAACACTACTGCAGTCTTTGTCTCTGTAACTCCATACACTAAACCAAATACTTGGAGCACAAAGGCATTTGACAAATGTTTTGGGATGAATAACTTTAGGAAAAGGAAAACTATTAAAAATTTCTGTTATTTCTCTTTCTGGGTCCATGTCCATGTGACTGATTGAAAAATGAAAATTCCAGTCATCATCCAGTTGTTAAATATTTAGGCTGCCAAGTCGTTTATTTGACTGATGTTCATCCCCTCAGAGTTGACTGACTGCCTTGGCCCAGGGTAGAGATGGCATGAGTCATAAGGCACAGTTCTTGTCATTTGATGCTTGCATTTCCACGCACAACCAGTTTGACTTATGTTGGTCACATCAGACACAAGCATAAATTATGACAGTCCAATAATTGGTACTTGGGCCTTTTCTGACGGGAATGATTTCTTAGCCATTCTGGTGGTTAGTGACATTGAATACTCAATGACTGAACAGCATTTGGCAATGGGATAAAGAAGTTTTCTTCCCTGAAAAGATCGCAGAATAGAATGTTCTGCAGAATTGGCCAGTGAGCATGAGTGTGCATGCAGTTCTAGAACATGAACAGAGAGTGAGTCAAACTTGGAAAAGCTGGTCAAATTTGGAATACATAGTTGTGAGGTTTCTGGTCATCATGGCAGGCTTTACATTGGTCTTGGTGATTTCTGCCTTCTATTCTAGATAGTCATTCGCCTGTGTCTGGGCAGGACCTGTGACTTATTTCTAAGTAATAGAATATGGAAAAGTTGACAGGCTCTCACTTCTGTGATTACATTTCATTGTGTAAGATTCTGTCTTGCTAACAAAACTGCTAGAGCTGTCCTCTTTGTTGGCTTTGAAGAAGCAAGATTCTGTGAGTCCTATGTTTGCAAGAACACAGAGTCTGCCAACAAATTGAGCAATCCTAGTCATGGGTCCTTTCAGATAAACTTTTAAATGAGAAGCCAGGCCTACCTGACCTCGTCTGTGGCCTTCACAGAACCCAGATAAACTGTGTCTGAACTTCTGACCCACAGAAACTCTGAGGTGATGACTGTGTGTTGTTCTAAACTGCTAAGTTTGGGGTACTTTGTTTGACTGCATACATTTTCTATAACTTTGCTTGATTATGGCAGGAATCACCTGGAAGCTGCTGCAGTCTTCTAACTGCCCTGGGTTAGTGCACATAAATACTGAATATTGATTTTTCCAAAGCAGGAAGAAGAAAGAATATGGAGTCTGTCTTCCTATTGTCAAGTCTAAGCATTCATATGTTTAAATTATTAATCAGGACATTCGTGCTCAGAGGAAACAGAAATATAATTGAATTCCCACAAGTGGTTAAATCTTGGATTTGAATTTATGGTCAGTGTGATAACTATTATTATTTCCTTACCATTTTTCTCCTCCTCCCTGACTTTCCATAGCTTCTCTGTGGGTGGAATAAACTTCCCTGCCATTGATGTTGGGCTTGACCATGTAACTTGCTTTGACCAATGGAAAATGGAAAAGGAATAGTGTACCAGTTGTGAGCTGAGGCTTAAAAAGGTTTGGCAAATTTCCGCTAGCAATTTCCCGCTGGTACCCTACACTATGAGAAAAACACACAGAGGTTCATGCTGCTTTTTAGCCTGAATCCTTGAAAGAAAAACATGTAGAACACAGCTGAGTTTGACCTACTGCTTAAATCTAACTTATTCCAGCCAGTAGAGACCCATGGATGAGAAGTAAATGTTGTTATAAGTGTCTGAGATATAGAAATTATTTGTTATGCAGACACATTGCAACAATAGCTTACTAATACAAAATCTCAAATCATCCAGTATTGTTTAATCCTATAACTGAAGCAAAGTTTTTAATCCCTTACCACAGAAGTATAACCAAATGAATTTTTATTCTTCCCTCCTGTATCAGCCTATATTCATTCTCTTTCTTCTTCATAAATTTAGGATTCATTAATACATGGGAGTTTCCTGTGAAGACTCCATATATACACACAATGTAATTTGTGCAAGTTCACCCCCTCTATTGTATTCCCTTAATCTTCCTCCCTCCTCCTTCCCCTTTAAAAACAATGTTTGGTGGGTTTCTTTATGCTAACCCCATACATATTTAAGTAACATACTTTGATCTTCTTCACCCTCCCCAATACCCTCTCCATTACCCCTTTCCCTCCCATTGAAATCCCCCTCCATGATAGTGTTGGACAGAACTTTCTAAAATAGTGTTTCACAATCCTGTTCTTTTGGATATTATAGTTATTCAACATAGTAACAGGTGTTTTTTGAAATGAAGGGTCTATATTCATGTAAATTTTAAGAAAGATAAATAGTGTTTACTAGCTCTAAGAAGTCCTACATTGAAAAAAAGGACTCCTACTAAATGTAATTTAACTCAATGCTTTTCCAATCTTATTTGGCCATGGAATATCTCCCAACCACCACCCCCTTTTTTCTTTAGAAACATAATCTATGTCCTATTCTATGAGATATAGAAGCATAATCTATTGCTCAATTCTTCTAGTTGAGACTGCTATTCAGAGGCTTTGTGCTCACCTACCTGGCGTTTCCCTGTTCCTAGCAGATGCTACACCATATAAATTTGGAATCATGTCCACAAAATCTAAGGCTATTGGCAGATACTCCAACATCATTGATTAGTATATCTCTGCATATCATGAAAGACATCACGAAATCTGAGTAAGCAAAGTGCCCAGATTAAGGCAGGTGATAGGAAAGGTGTTGCCAGTGCAAAGCCCTGGGATCTTCAGCAAGTTTACAAGTCATCTTCTGGGAAGTCAGACAAGAAGTCAAAATCATGGTGTAACCCATCCTGCTTAAGTTGTAACCTGGTTATTTGAATTCTACGAATGACTGATCCAAGCCCTCACAGAATGAGTTGGTATTTGGTTTGAATTAATCTCAATCTGCTGATCTGAAGATTTTACATGTTTCTAAGTGCAGAGGACCACTCAATAGAAGTCCATATAAAATGCATCTCAGACCCACGTGTTAGAGACATTCTCTCCTATCACTGCATTTGCCAGGGGATGAATAATTCTTCTGATTTATGGCTTCAAACGGGTAGCTTCACTGCTTAAAATGCATTAAAATAAATAAATACGACATTAAAAAAGTCTTTTGAAATAGTCCTCAAATATATTAAACTCCCAATTTGTGATGGGAGGGATTTCTTGAATTCAGGGCTGTATCTTTAAGTGACAGTTGATAATTCTTGATAATCTAATAACTATCTCTTGAAGGAATGCAGTCTCCTTTAACAGGAATTCTGCTTATTTCATCTCAATCACTTGGGAACTAGGTCTGTCTTTTCAGAAGGGAGTGACAAAGCAGTTCTAGGCAGGTGACAGAGAATAGAGAAACCATGGGGATGACCGCCTTAAAAAATGGTTTTGATGGAGAAATGAGATTAGCATATTAATTAAGGTCTTCACATCCAGTAATGATCTCATTTGCTTATATAAACACATGACAATAACATTGGGAAACATATCTTAAACCCATTGGTCTATGAGTTTTGGTAAAACTTAAGAATAGGTGTTGTAGAGATCAGGAGGTTAATGCCAAATGTCCTGTCTCTAGTCTCAAGCCCTGTTTTCATGGGCTGGTTTCCCCTTGTTTGCTCACTTTTTCTCATCTATAAAACAGGGGAGTGTGACCAGAGGACTGGTTATAATGTTTCTTGATAAACCTTCGTAAAGCAATGTGCTGTTGCGAGTAATGGACTCCATTCATTATTAGCCCAGTTGATTTTCATTTACACTTGGCTCTAACAATTAGCTTGAGCAGGTGTGAAGGTGATGGAGGGGCTGGGACGCCCAGAGGTCAGCCTTAGCTGGATGTGATAAATTAACCATTATTATCAGCAGTGAAAGTGGTTCTTTACGCCTGTCAGCAGCAAACAAAGGGGCAACATATCTCACATAAATTCACTGGTCAGAGCTGGATTTGCTGAAGGATAAGAGTTTCCTTCAAGACCCTACAGGCAAAGAACCCATGTAAGTAGAGATGAAGGTGCTTGGAGGGTTTGCCTGAGCTGATGGAGTGCTATGCAAATGTCCCAGTCTCACCCATTCCAGTATAAAGCTGTCACCTGCCTCAGTTGGTGATGGAGGTTTTGCCTGTGCTTATTAGGAGGTGAAGAGTTTGTAAATCAACCAAACAGTTATTGCACAGGGTACAGGGAGATGCACATTTCCATATACTAATCAAAAGATATTTTTAATGGTTCCTTATAAATGGACATGTATATTCAATGAAAAACAAAAACTGATTCAGTATCCCTCAGTTCTCTTCTGTGCTAGTTTTGCAAGATATTAATAGTATTAAAACTCAGAAAGAAGGAGTCATGGTGTCCACCAAAGGCAGCACCAATTGCTATGTACTTTAGACCCAATGGAGCCAAACATCCTAATTCTGAAACACAGTGTTTTCCCAATTAGTTACTTCTTGGTATGGATGCACATTGAGTACACCCAAAGGTGAAACAGTTAAATAAGAAATAAGAAGATGACAGTTGGTAGTCACTATCCATGTGCTAAAATCCCATCCACACAGTTTTGTTGGTTTGTCATTGTTAGAGGAACTATTGTGGATGGAATGTTTGTTAACCTAAAATTCTCATGCTAAAACCCCAACCTCTCAATGTGACTAAGTCTGGAGATGAACCTATAAGCAAGTGACTAAGGTTAAAAGAGGTGGGGCCCTAGTTCAGTAGGATTAGTCTCCTTGCAAGAACAGGTAACAGAACAGGCACTTTCTTCTCTATTCCTCTATTCCTTCATGTTCAACCACCAAGGAAAGGCCATGTGTGTACACAATGAGACAGGACAGAGAACCCTCACTAGAAACCAAATTTGCTGGCATGTTGATGGAATTCTAGCCTCTGGAGCTGTGATAAATGTCTAGCTGTGGTATTTTGTAAAGACAGCCTGAGCAGATTAAAATAGGAACTAAAAACCTGGTTGGATGTCAGAGTACACAAGTGTGACTTGGTCAGTGTGACTTAATTTTAGAATAGTTCGGCTGAGACTTCAACGAGGAACTTCTAATGACAGTGTGTATACCTTTCTGCTCTCGGGGTGGTAGGATCTCCCCAGTCTTCTCTCTGGGGATTTCTACCTGACTGCTAGGTCCTATAAGCTATAACCTACATGGAACAAGAATACAGGGAAGGTCTCAAGTTCACATGCTCTCCCGATTTGGGGAACAGTGTATTCACCATTAATTCTAGTAGTTCAAATACTTTTTGTTTTACCTTTACCTTCATGAGATTAAAATTTTCACTTCTCTCTTGGAGTGAGGATTATTTCACGATTGAATATGTTTTCCTCCCTACCCTTAGAACCAAGTGCAAATAGCTGATCCATTAAAAAAAACTCATTCAATAATAAGTAATGACAAGGGCTGGAGGCATGGCTTAAATGGTAAAGTACCTGCCTAACAAGCATGGGGCCTTGAGTTCAAACCCCAGTACTACCAAAAGAAAAGAGATATAATAACAAGTGATGATAAAAGACCTAGAAGTATGTCTGTAAGAAATCAATATAGAAACCAAGACCAAATTGGAAGAGGTGACAATGTGAAAAGCACTGTAAGGGATATAAAAGATAAAAGTGATAAAATTGAAGATCATGAAATAGAAATAAATAATTTTAAAAGATTAAGAGATAAATGACAGAGAAGACATGCAAGGAGATCCAACCAGTACATAGATACTCAAGAAATCCAATCTAATGATAGAGCAAATATTTTAAAACATAATTCAAGGAAAAAAAAAAAGACTTGAAGCCAGGTGCTGGTGGCTCCCACCTATAATCCTATCTCTTTGGGAGGATTGTGGTTTGAGGCCAGCCTGAGCAAATAGTTCACAAGACCCCATCTCCAAAATAACCAGAGCAAAAAGGGCTGGAGGAGTGGCTTAAGTGGTAGAGCACCTGCATTGCAAACTCAAAGCCCTGAGTTCAAATCCCAGTCCCACCAAGTATAAAAAAAAGAAAAGAAAAAGATTTAAATCTGCGTATTGAAAAGCCACACTGCAAATAGTCCTTGAGACCCTATCTCAAAAAAACCCTTCACAAAAAAAGAATGGTGGAGTAGCTTAAGGTGTAGGCCATAAGTTCAGGCCCCAGTACCGCAAAAATAAATAAATTAATTAAATAAAGGTTGAACATGTACTACCCAAAGATTATTTAGGGTGCCTCAGGTACAAAACTTAGGGCAATCCTAAAAAGCTCTGTTGTCAGCAATAATATTTAATGCAGTCGTAAAGTAGACCAAAATTCATATAAAATCCATAATTTTAAAATACATACATTTTTCTTTTACGTCAGGCTCTAATATAGCTCAGTATAGCACTGCCATGAGTTTTCCTCAGGAAACTGCTAGAAGACAAACTTTTGTCAACTACACTATGACGAGGTTGACACTAGCAGAAGGACTGGAGCAATCACTGGATGTGTTTAATAGTGTAATTTATTTATTTTAATAAATGTGGGATTAGGATGATGGAAAAATATAAATATTATGCCTCCTCTTATGGTTAAATTAATTCTCTATTAAACAACACTTGATTTAAAGAGGAAATGTAAAGTAGAATGGTAGGGTACATAGAAAATAATAATCACATAGACATAACATTTCAGAACCTATGGGATATAAATGAGCAATTCTTAGGAAAATGTGTATATCTATATATATGTGTATATTATATATATACACATATGCAGAATAAAAATGAAAATACATGTTATAAGTATCTACCTTAGAAAAGAAAAGACAAAATGCATTGAAGAAAGGAAAGAATTAATAAAGACATAAAAAAATTATGAGTACAACTAATAAACACATAAGCTTTGAAAATATAAACCATTGCCTTATTTATTCAGTTAAAAAAACAAAGGTGCTAAACTTTTGCCATTTGTGTGGTGCTAACTTTTGGAACAATTGCTACTAAGACAAGAAATGTTAACCCATCATCTAAATCATGATGACTGAACCAGTGGATTTTAAACCCTTATGTAAGTATACTACATATTGTAGTTCTACAGGAATGCTTGGTGATGAGTCTCAATCAGGATAAATGAGAAGATGTAACATTGCTCACATCTTAAATTTATATAAACTTTTTTTATTAACTTAAATACACTCAGGGTGTTTTGTTAGATTGACAGACTGACCGATTCCACTGAGTAAAATGAGACCACTGGGTTTGTGTTGACCAGGGGGCAGGATATGGCCTAAAATATTTATACCATCCCAAAGTATTTTGTTTACTTTTTAGGCAATTCTAAAATATAATTATAGGGCTGGTGGAGTGGTTCAAGTGGTAGAGTATCTTCCTAGAAAGCGCAAGGCTCCCTGAATTCAAACCTCAGTACCACCAAAAAAAATTATAATAAATTCCTATCATTATATTTTCTCACATCAAGACAATAAAAGTTTAATGTTACAAATTCAGATAAGAAAAAAGGAGATAATTAAAAACCATCTGTGAAATAGTCTTTGCTGATTTTTTTTGGCTGGGGGGGGGTTGGCAGGACTGGAGTTTGAACTCAAGGCTTCACACTTGCAATTTGCTAGCCTTTTGATGTGTTTTTTGTAGACTGAAGATATGTCTCTTAAAAGATAAACTGAAAATTAATCCTATTTTTGACTTGTTTTCCATCTAAGAAGATTTTATATAATGCAGTTCCAGTTTTAATTACATTCTGGAGCAGGATTTTCAATGAATTCCTGTATATTTCATTGGGTAGATGTGCCATAATTAATTTAACTGATCTCATAGTCTTGGACACCAAAGGACAGCCTATTTCCAAAGCACTTTGTTTAATTGGAATTTCCCTATCTCTTGTTGATGACGGATCTAGTTAGCTTTTTTTTTAAGTGCTCTGTAAAATTCTCAGATGGGTTACCTGAGGAGGATGTAACCACTGGTCTTGTCCTATGGTGAATCCAATCCCAAATGCCTTGTTTTCTGCTGGGGTGTGAGCTTGGTCACCATTGGGTGGGATGTGTCACCCAAAGCCACTTGAAACAATGGTTTTGCTGGCAGAAGCTTTTGTGAACTAAACTGTTCTAAAATGCTCTGGGATGTGTTACCACCACCTATAAAAACCAACTAGAGTGTGTGTTCTCCAAGCAAGAGATTTTGTTTTCTTTGTAAATTTGAGGCTAAGGTTATCACATTTGGAAAACTAAGCAGGAATGTGGCGTAGTAAGAAATTCTAACCGGGCTCAAGCATTGTGAGTCAAGAGCTTTGTCTCAGATCTTACAAAATGATATGATTTTAGAAAATCACCCTTTCCTTATTTTCTCAGCCTTACTTTATTAAACAATACGTTGTATAAATTCCCATTTTGTCTTCAGTTTAGAAGATGTGCGTTTAACTTGTAATGTGGAGGATGTCACTAATTTTGCTTTAGTCATTTGTAAGTAATTTGATTGAAACTACAGAAATTACGGTCTACTTCCAGTTTCCTTTGAAGCGAGCAACCAATCCTTCTCTGACAGTAAATATAAAGATTGCAAACAAACATTAGCCTCAGTATGTACTATATGAATCAGTTAAACAGTTTGCAAAAATTCCAAGCATATTAGATAAGTTTTCACATATAAAAGAATAATATGCTACTTACAAATAATTCTTTTTTGTTTTTTACATTGTCTCCTAAGGCCAATTGGATGCTACAATTAGCTTCCTGTGCGTAACTACATATATTATAAGAAAAATGATGCAAGTGGAATCTCTGTTTAAATATTCTGTAATGCTGTCCTGGTTAATTATAAGTCAGTGAAGTTCTCTCTCTTTTTTTTTTTTTTTGTCCTTTCATACAGTACTGGGATTTGAACACTTTTGTTAGGCAGGTGTTCTGCCATTTAAGCCATTCTACCAGCTATTGGATATTTTCAAGATAGGATCTCTGGAACCATTTGTCTGGGCTGGCCTTGAACTGTAATCCTCTTGATCTATCTCCTGAGTAGCTAGGATTACAGGTGTGGGCCACCAGTGCCCAGCTAGTGAAGTTCTATTTTATATCAATTTAACATCATCTGTATTTTCCAATCTTCTTACCTAGGATTTCTAGTAGAGGGCAGTACTCAAAAGCAGTGCCAGAAATAGTGCCTTGGAGTGTCCACCGAGGCCAATTAAGAACAAGCTAGACATCAAATATGAGGAAAATACAGATCAATAGGGTGGTGGCTGAGCCACAGGTAGTTAGATCTTTCATAAGAAATGGGAACCATCATTTCGTTTGAAAAGTCACATGATTTCATTGATGTTCTAGAAGGATAATTGATGCCCTGTGATAGAATGGAAGGGAAGATACTCTAGACAGGTCAGATATGACCATGGTTTTCAAACCTTTTTGATCTTTTACATTTGGTGGCACCATAAACCACCCCCCAAAATATAGAGCAAGAGTTTCACATAGTAACTTGTTTTTTGATGTGTGATGCACTCTGATAGTTTCTGCTCTATAAAGTCTTTTCTATTTCATTTATAAATTGCTGGTCATGAGCCTCTAACTTAATATAACAACCCCTAGGAGATCAAAACTTTACAGTTTGAGAAACTCTGAACTGAAAGATGCAATGGAAGTGGCATCTGAAAATTCTTTATTCTTTTTGCCTTTTCTACTATATGACCTTTGCCTCCAAGGCATCCATCTGTGGTGGCAATTGGGGTTTTTTCAGAAGGAAAGGAAAGGAAAACATTCAGGCAGCATTCTGATTCTGACATTCAAATATAGGAATTTACAGCGAGACTGTAAACATTAATAACAGGATATTGTCTTGAATTTAAATGTCTAAATTCACTTACCTATCCTTTTTTTGAGGGGGGGGTATGGTACTGGAGCTTGAACTCAGGGTCTTGTGCTTGTTGGGCAGGTGCTCTATACTTGAGCCACACCTCAGCCTTTTATCACTTTAGTTATTTTTTGTGTGGGTCTTGAGTTTTTACCCAGGCCAGCCTCAGACTTTGATTCTCCTATTTAATTCTCCTTAGTAGCTGGATTACACATCCAGTTTACCTGTTGAGATGGGGTCTCACTAATTTTTTGCCTGGGGTGGCCTCTAATCATGACCCTTCTGATTCTGCTTACCTACCTTTAGTAGAGAATCAGAAAGAAGAGGAGGAAGTGAGGAAGCTCATGTGTTTCTGGGCAGGCTTGTCTGCAGTACTCATTTCTTAGGGTACTTGGTATCTAGAGGTACAAAGCAACCAGCCAGCCAGATTGGACCACAGAGCACCCATAACAGCTTCAGGGCCATAAAAGTTACAAAAGCAAAGACAATCACAGAGAAATTGGCCAAGAAAAAAAAATGGGCCAAATTTTCACCAGCTGCAATTCCAGAAGTCTGAGAGGCAGGACACTCACTAGCTGGATAGACCAAGAACATTGGCCTGGTAACCCAGAAGCACCAGCCAGCACATGCCCGATGCAGCTCTTTCCCTCACATTCACCAGAAGGTATGACATCACCCTTTCCACTCACCCAGATGCTCTTTCAGGGAAAGAAGCAGTGAGAAGAAAGGGCTTTCTGACAGACTGAACACACCCTAAAAGGGCTGAGCAACCAATCAGATTAGATTAAACATTTAGCTAGTTTCTCCTCACCAACAGAGTAGATGAGAGCTAGGGAAGGAAAATAGCATCAATTTTAGAGAAAGTAAAGATACTATATTTCCCCTCTAATTCCAAATCACAGTGGGTGATTTTTTTATAAAGACTAACAATTTGTGTTGTTAACTGATGAACTTCCTAAAACATAAAGCAAAAAAACAAAACAACAAACCAAAAAACCCCCAATATATTCTCTTCATGTCTTGGATGGTTTCAATCCCAGAATATTAGTACCATTCACTCACTCTGTTGTGCCATTTCTCCATGTGAGTTAGTATTGAAAGATGCATTTGAGTAGATATTCAGTTGTTAGGTAAGCCACGCACAGCTGCCAAAGTGACAAATGCTTAAATTTTTTTGTTCTTTTATTTGATGCTGGACAACAAACCCAGGGGCTCATACTAGCATGCAGTCTACCAAGCTAACCCCAGTCTACCAGCTAATCCTTAGCCAACCAACATTTAAATTCTGTCATACATATTTTGAAGACTGAAGTCTGATTGTGGAGGCAATGTATGAGTTCATTATGAAACAACTTTAGAAGAATGGCAATGAATAGCTTAATACCATTAAAAATGAAGGCAAAACAGTACTCTGTCAGGTACTTATTTCATGCTTTGAAAATTATGTTCAGAAAATTAAAAAATGGAACAACTTTCAGAAGGGACTAAGGAAAATGCAGTATTTAAAATATGCTAGTACAGCATATTTTCTCTATAGCAAAAAATTTAAAAAATCTACTGACAGTGACTAGCTTTAGTTCTTTAAGCACCTCAAGGCATTCAGGAAGTGTTCCTTTGCAAAGGGCATCAAAAGTTGATTTGTTTGATAAAAAGTGAAATTTATGTATGGGGAATAATGAGGTCAGACAGTGCATGCTAATTAGAAGTTGAATGAACAAGGCAATGGAGATGAATTTTTATTAATTTTCCTGGGAAATAGCTGTCCAAGAAAAGCGTTTTCGTTGAGCTGTTTTTATTCCATGTCTAGGACTTTCTGTCTCAAGATCTCTCTCAATAAGCAGAAGTTGTCTGCAGACTTAAACACCAGGTGAGGCGGTGATGGTTGAGCAAATGAATCAATAGCGTGTTTAGTACTTGTTGGGGAGATGGTTCCTCATGTGACCATGGGGTTAAAGAAGCAACCCCCCCCCCACCCCAAAGAACCAGGCAACTTTGCATGGGAACAAATTACATCCCAGACTCCCTCTACCTACTGTGTCTTCACTCCTCTTGAAATCATATTCATTAGTAAGTGGAAGGAGGAGGAGAGATGGAGCAAGGCAGGGAGGAGAGAGAGGAGAGGCGATTCAGAACTTCTGGAAAAGGAACTCAAGTTACATTTCCTGGTTATTGGAGTTAGTTTCAAATGAGAAAATACTGCCATAGATCTTTCATTACCCTCACCTGTACATACGTTAAAGGAATTTAATCCTACTAACAGTCTTTCAAAATTCCCTAGCTTAGAACCATTTTCCTATGTCACTGAAACAACAGGTCTTTATGATTACGCCATTCTGGAAATTCCCAGAGTAACAGAAGGCAAGACCGCAGATGGAAAAGAAAACGTAAAAGAAAAATCCCATTGTGATATTGTCATTATAGCAGCACTTAAATTGCATTTATCTATCAAAACTTTCACTTTCATATCTTGTGTATAGACACTAGGTATGAGTAAAATTCAGGAAAGAATCCACGATGGAATTGACACATCCTCAAATGCTCTCTGGGAGCCTGTTTTAAATGACTTCTTTCTAAAGCACTGGTTTCTCTTGTTCTGATGAAAACACTTGATAGATATTGTCTGACAGCGTGTCGGTGTCAGAAACTGTCCGAGGACTACTTCACTTCTGGCTTGAAATAGCTGTTTTGGGTTGGATAGGTACTGCATAGTTTCACCATCAAGTAGCACATTTTAACTTTGTAGGACTTAAAGCCATCTATGGGTTACTTTCTTCGGTATTTAATTGTATCTATACCCTACAACTTACATCTCCATTGTGTAATGTCTAATGTCAGCTAATTGCTTCAGGTATGTTCAAATGCTCAACAAAGACAGCCTTTCCAGCACCTGAGGGCACAGACCAAATCTTTTACTTGTGTATGTCTTATGGCTTCTAGTAAAATACTTTGATCTTCAAAAGGCTTGGATATATATATGCATATGTATATGTATGTATACATACATGTATAGATATCTATAGTGATTGCTATACAATACAGGTATTTTCAAAAAGTGTGCTTAAAATGTTCTGTTTTATTAAACAAAGTAAAAAAAAAACAATTCTTTCATCATCTCACTCCAAAAGGAGTATTTCGCACTTCCCTGACAGGAAGTATTTAGAGCTTTAGGACGACTTCTGCTAAGATGTAGGTTTATTGATTACAGCTGATCCAGCTATTCTCATTGCAAAATCCAAGCTCTACTGACAAAGAAAAAGGGTCAAGAAAGTCTCTGATGTTACTCCCATGGAGCAACTCTGGTGATCATGGGCCTCCTCATATTGACTAGAATTTTAGCTCCCTAGAATTTCATTCTGACTATTTGAACACTGTAAAATGGTTCTATTCTCTTTCCACCAGAAAATTCTTCAAAAAGAGAAAAAACTTTTTCTTGGTGGTACTAGAGTTTGAATTTAGGACCTCAACTTTGCTAGGCAGGTGCTCTACCACTTGAGCCGCACCCATGGTCCTGTTTTGCGTTATTTTTTAGATATGATCTTGCATTTTTGCCCAGAGATGGTCTGGGACCATGATGCTTCTAACTATGCCTCCCATGTCACTGGAAGGGCAGGCATGTGCCACCATGCCCAGTGTGTTTGTTCAGATAGACCTTGCTAACTTATTCTCCTGGTATGGTCTCTCGCCATGATCCTCCCAATCTCTGTCTCCCAATAAACTGAGATTGCAGGCATTCACTACCAGCTGGGGCCATTGAATATTTCTTAAAGGTTTCATTGAGGTGTACTTATCTAACATAAAAACAATTCAGTGACACTAGTAGATTTAAGGCACCACCACTACAATCGAGATTTAGCATATTTTCATCAGCTCCAAAAGTTCCCTCATGTCTGTTTGCAACCAGTCCTCACTCCTATCCTTTCTTACCTCCAGACCCAGTGCACTTTCTGGTTCTAAGACTTTTTCTTTTCTGGGATTTTTAAACAAATGGAATTGTACCACATGTCATCCTTTTGTCTGGCTTGTTCCACTATATAATGTTTCTGAACTAAGAGCAATAGCAGTGATACATTCCTTTTCATGGTTAATATTCCATCTCATAAATATCATATTTTGCTTACTCATTTACCAAGTAAGACATTTGAATTGTTGTCACTTTTTGATTGCTGTTAATAAAGCCTCTATGAAAATTCCAGTGTAAGTCCTCATATGGACATACATTTTAATTTCTTTTGTGTATACACCTAGGAGTAGGATTGCTGGGTTGTATGGTAGGTTTAGCATCAACCTTTCAAGAAAGTGTCAAAGTCTTTTCCAAAGTGTCTGTACTCTTTTATATTCTCAGTAGCAATACCTGAGCATTGTAGGTTTTGTTAATCCTTTGGGATTTTCTACACACACAAATAATCTGTCACCTTGGAACAAAGACAGTTTTAAATCTTCCTTTTCATCTATATACCTGTCATTTCCTTTTCTTGTCTTATGCTTTAGTCAGAACTTCCCATAAGTTGTTGAATGGGAATGGAGAGAGGAGACATTTTTGCTTTGCTAGGTCTTTTAGAGGAAAAACAGCCACTTTGTAACCAGTAAGTACAATATTGCTTATAAGTCTTTTTAGATCTTCTTTATCAATTTTTTTCCTGGTTTTAGTATTGGGGTAATGCTGGCCTTGTAGAATGAGTTACAAGTATTTCTTGAAGAGAGTATATGGAATTGTTGTAGGGAATTTGGTAGAAGTCATTACCTAGTCCTTAGGTCTAGTGCTTTCTACTGTGGAAAATTATTAATTGCTGATTCAATTTCTTTAATAGGCCTATTTGAGTTATCTGCTTTTTCTTATGGATTTTTGGCACATTGTGCCTTTCAAGGAGTTCATCAATATCATTTAGGCTATCAAATTTGGGGGCATAGAATTGTTCACAATATTCTTTTTAATTTTTTAATGTCTATGTAATAGTGAGGGCCTCTATTCATTTCTTACATACATAATTTGTATCTTCTCTCATTTTTCAATGGTTAGCCTTGCAAAAAGCTAATCAGGTCTTTTGTTTTTATTCTTTTTTCAAAGAAATTGATTTTTGTTTCACTGAATTTTTTTTTATTGGTTCCCTGTTTTCTATTTCATTGAAACTAGTTTTTTGTTCTTTCTGCTACTCCCTTAGGCTGATGTTACTTTTCTTTTTCTAGTTTCTTAAGTTGGAAGCTTACATTATTTATTATAGATTAGTCTTCTAATATATGAATTTGGAAGTTTGAATTTCCCTCTAAATACTGCTCTTACTTCATCCCACAAAACTTGGTAGTTGTATCTTCATTTTGATTTAGCTCAATCTATGTGCAGCTTTGGAAAATGGATAAAGGGAAAATAGAATAAAAATACAACAAAGATATTGATAATTATTTTAAATGTGAATGGTCTAAATTTAAAAACAGAGACTATTATCATGGCTAAAAATTAATACTCAACTACATGCTACTATAAAAACTGACTTTAGATATGAAGACATATTAAAAGTAAAGAAATAGAAAAGACATACCATGCTAACACTAATCACAAAGTTCTATAATAGTTGTGTCAATTTCAGACAAAGCAGATTTCATAGAAAGAAAATTATCAAGATGAAAAGGGTCATTATGTAGTGATATGAGGGTTAGAACTGCAAGAATATATAATAATTCTTAACATGTATGCACCTCACAACACAGTGTCAAAAGAGGTGGGGAAAACTGATTTAACTATTTTTAAAAATTCTCTTGAGATTTCTTTTTTGACTCCTGTTATTGAGAAGTGTACTGGCTAATCTTCAAGTATTTTGGGACTTTCTAGCTGTATTTCATTTAGCAATTTATTTATTTGCTTATTTATTTGGTGTAGGGGATTGAACCCAAGGCCCCACATATGCTAGGCAAGTGCCCTCATTTAGTGATTTTAAGTATAATTCCATTATGGTATGAGATTCCATTCTTTTAGGTTTGTCCAGATGTGTTTTATAACCTAAAATGTGGTCATCTTGGTGTATGTTGGTTTGAGAATAAGTATTCTGTTATTTGATGAAGTATTCTGTACATGTCCATTAATATTTATGGTGCTGTTCAGTTTAACTATAGCCTAACTAATTTTCTAGCTGCCAATCTGCCAGATACGGAGACAGGTAGAATGAAGTCTCCAATTTTGCTAGGGAACTGATTTGTCTGTTGTTGCTGAAGTTTAATCAGCTTCCCCCTCACCTATTTTGACATTATGTTGTGAGGTGCATACATGTTAAGAATTATTATATATTCTTGCAGTTTTAATCCTTTTATCACTATGTAATGACCCTTTTCATCTTGATAATTCTCTTTCTATGAAGTCTGCTTTGTCTAAAATTAATGCAGCATCTTTGTTAACATGGAATACCTTTTCCTATTCCTTTATTTTTAATCTGTCTTCCTATTTAAAGTCAGTTTCTTGTAGTAACATAGAAAGTCAGTTTCTTGTAGTAATATAACATGGTTACATTTTTTACCTGCACTAATAGTCTGTTTTTCTAATTGGCTTATTTAGACAATTCACATTTAAAATAATTATCAATATATTTGCTGTACTTTTTATCTTTATTCATTTTCTTTTATTCTCTCTCACTTTTTTTTTGGATTGGATTAGGATTTGAGCTCAGGCCTTCATGCTTGAAAAGTAGGTACTCTACCACTTGAACCACACCTCCAGTCAGTTCTGTTCTGGTTATTTTGGAGATGGAGTCTTATGAAAAATTTGCTGAGGTTGGCCTCAAACCATAATCCTCTGAACCTTAGCCCTACCCCCCACAAAGTAGCCAGGATTTTTTATTCATTTTCTAATTCTACATGTACTCTGAGGTTTTGATATATTTTTCCTTCTCTCTGAAGAATGTCCTTTTAACATTTTGTGCAGGTTTACTCGCAACAAATTTTCTCTGTCTCACTCTTTTTCTTCCTACAAATTCTTTATTTCTCCTCCTTTAAAGGATAGTTTTATTGGTATTGAGTTCCAGTTAATTTTTTTCCTTTAACACTTTAAAGATTTCATTGTACCATTTTCTTGTTTATATGATTTCTGAAAAGAAGTCACATGTAATTCTTATTCTTGTACCTCAGTAGATAAAATGATTTTTCTCCCTTTCTGGCTTCTTTCACCACTTTCTATTTGTCCTTGATTACACAAATTTTGTATATGATATGCCTGGGAGTAATTTTTTTTGTTTTGTTGTTGTTTATTTTGGAATTTGACCTTCTTGGCATTCTTTGAGCTTTTTTAGAACTATTAATTTAGTTCCTGTCATGACTCTTTGCAAATTCTCAGCCATTATTATTTTAGATATTTCTTTTGCCCTCTATGCATTTCCATAATGCATTATTTACAACTTGTACAATTGTCCCACAGTTATCAACTATTTTGATCTTTATATGCCCTTCTTATTCCTCTTTGCTTTTCAGTTTAGGAATTTTTCATGGACACTTCTTTGCTTGGATACATTCTTCATTTCTTTTGATTCTTAGAGTTTTCATCTTTCTGCTCACATTACTCATCTGACCTTGAATGTTGTCTACTTTTTCCATTGGAGCTTTTAGCATGTTAACCATAGTTATTTTAAATTCCCACTTGATAATTCCAACATCTGTGTCATATGTGAATATGGTACTTGCTTTGTCACTTGATATTATTTTTTCTAGTCTTACATGCCTTGTAACTTTTGGTTGGAAGCTTGAAATTAATGTATCATATCAGTTAATATGAACTGAGGTTAGTAGGTTATTAGGATGAGGCTTTATGTTTATGTCCCAAATGACTTAAGTGTCTTCTACCTGTCATAAAATTACACCAACTGCCAGTAGCACCAACCTGGAGACCAAACTTGGAACAAGGAAATACTAACTTATTTACAAATTTTTAAAAAAGGAAATGAAGAATGCATCCATGAAAAAAAGTGTCCATGAAAAATTCCCAAACTGAAAAGCAAAAAAGAGAAGGGCCTATAAAGAACAAAATAGCCAGTGACTGTGGAACAAGTGTAAAAGGTAAAACTATACATAATGGGAATTTAAGGGGGAGAAGAGATAAAAGGACAAAAGAAATATCTAAAATAATACTGGTTGAAAATTTTCTAAGAGTAATGACAAGCACTAAGTGAACAGATCTAGAAAGTTTAGCAAATGCCAAGAAGGTGAAATTCCAAAACAAACAAACAACAACAAAAGCCCTTGCCCCAGTTAGTTAGAATTGAGGCTGTGTTTGATGTTTGCTTTAGCTGGAGGTGTTAAAGTTTTACTGTCTACTAGTGTTTCTTTGTCTCTCCTGTTGTCTCTTGGTTTCCATAAGAAATTTCATGTATTTTGTGGCTCTTTAGGTCATAACCAGCGGTCATTATACTGGAGCCCTGTCTAAGTGCTGGTGAGTATTGGGAGCAGTAGCATTCTACAATCTTATGATTAAATTTTAGGGTTTGCAAAATTAGGTCTGAGTCCCTATAGAAGGGCTTTTTACTCTTTTTGGGGTTTTTTTTTTTTTCTCCCTGATGTAAGCCAGAAAGGATAAAAGAGTTTGCTATGGTTTGGATCTGAAATGTGCCCCACAGGCCCAGGCGTTAAGGCTTGGTCTCCAATGTGTGACAGTGGGAGTGATGGATTCTGAGCCCTTTATACACTGAAGCAGAAAATTGTCCCTTTTCTTTTTAAAGTAACTTTCCTGTGGAATTTGTCTCCTGGCCATGTATTCCCAGTATTATCTATGTTCTGATTTTTTTTCTCAAGTCTCCCTTTTATTTTCAATCCCAGCCCCCTAGGGGTTGTCCATGGGGCTGGGTAAGTTAGTTGTTAGCCAATGATTAGTCAGAAATTGAATCAACACTAGGTCTCCTCCCCCACCAGTTGATCCATGCATGGGTTAGAGAGCACTCTCAATGCTCATGTTGTTTTCAAGTCTGCCTGACTTTTACTCTTTCAAGGACCTTGTTTGTTCTTCCTTGTGTATGGACATAGTCATCCAGTCAGCCTGGGTTATGCAGAAAGCTTATCTAAGTTCTCCCTGTTAAGTTTCTGTCCTTTTGATGTAGTTTGCTGCTTCCTCAGCTGGGATCATGACCCCAGCCTAGGAGAGATGCAAGTGTCTCTTATTCACTGCATTGAGTGGGCTTTCCACCTTCCTTTTCAAATCCAGTCACCCGATGAACCCTTATACCCCATCTGCCAACAGCAATCTGCTGGCTTTCTTGGCTAGCTGGGCCCTGGTAACACTACAGCACTGGCTGAGCTATGGTGGGGAAGGACAAGAACCGTCCCAGGTAAGAACACCACAGACTTCCAGTGTCACCCTTCTCTTAGTGTCGAGGGGTGATAGTCAGCAATAAGGCTCTCTAACTATCAGATCCATAAACAAAGAGCCTAGGGCTTTGGAATCTGCAAGAGCCTAATAGAATGTTGAGATCATAGAAAGAAATTACCAAAAAAAAAAAATCTAGAACTATAAAATTAATGCTAATAAATATTTAAATTTTACAAAATGAAACATGTTTACAAATCAACTGCAACTCAGTTTAACTCATTAAATTTTATGCATATATCCTCAATGTAGGATGCAGGATGTTTGATACAATGTGGATGGATTCAGTAGTTTCCAGAAAAAATGTAAGAGTGCATGGAGCCTGTACAGGTCTTAGGGCAGTCCTGTTGGTGGCTAGAAGCTGTCCCTCTGGCCTTACCGGCTGTCCTGAAGTCATGCCACATGGTACATCTCTCCTAGGATCAGCCTGTGTATGACCAGGTCTGAGGTGAAAGATGTCCCTTGGTCCCAAGGGGAAACCCACTCAGAAAGAACAGTATTTTCAAGGGAAGAAGGAAGTCAGTGCTCCATAGAGGCAATGGCTTGTGTGAAAAAGAGAGGGAAAATGAATACTTAATCTTTTGATCTGTCAAGTGAAAGGCACATTCTCCAGTGAATAAATGCAATACACAGAGTTTAATTACTGAGCCTGGGGAGGGAAAATAAAACACACAAATAAGATGTTTACTCTGTGTGGGGGTATGTAATATACACAGGATCTAATCAGTATGATTTGAAGTAGATAATGCATGAGGTTATCTTGGCCATTCCCTGGAGCCAAGCTGGGGTCATTATCACTGTGGAGTCCAGGCTCTTCTTCTTATCTAATTGACAGCATGGGTTAGGGATCTTTTTGCCAATTTCAAAAGTCGCAGATTCTCCGTGAGTATAGGGTGGCATTTAAAACTTTTGGGAGCTGAGTGCATTATTTTCTGTCTCCTCTGTAAATCACAAGTCCTTCTAACTTCTTTTTTTTTTTTTCATTTTTTTGTTTTTTCAGTACTGGAGTTTGAACTCAAGGCCTCACACTTGCTAGGCAGGCATTCTACCACTTGAGCCACTCCTCCATTTCCCCTTTTAGCTGCTGGGTGCCCAAGTAGAGGAGAAAACAAAACTCTCTCACTTTCTCCTGAAAAATCCATCTCCTCAAAGTCTTACAGCCACCGAACTGATGGCAGAGGTGTAGGGTTTTGGTTGTAAAAGTGCTCTGAAAACAATCTCAGAGGCATTGCTTTGGGTTTCCAGAAGTTACTAGGAGTCTTAATCACCCCGACACCTACTGGATTCGTGAAAACTCTGAGGAGATGTTATGTCAGGTATGGGTTCCTTTCTACAGATAAGGAAACAGATCCAGAGAGGTTAAGTGACTGGTTCAAGGTCACGTGGCTAGTGGGTGGTGAAAGCAGTTCCCAAACCGAGTCATTTGGCCCCACAACCCAGCTAGCTCCTTCCAAATAATTAGGAACATGTTTTGTCCCACTTCTCTTCCTTCAAAATGGTGAGTAACTGGATTCCAAATCACTGGGGGAATGCTTGATTGATATGAATGCCTGCTATGGTAATATAAGAGAATGCCCAGGTGCCTGCTCAGGGTGGGCCTCCTGTGACAAGCGGGCTACATCTGGGGACGGTTACTAAGTAACAGAGTCTGGCTCCCAGTTGTTTTCACTTAGGAACACATTTTTGACTTTTAGGCATAGTTGGAGAAACTCTGGATGTGAATGAGGTGAACTGGGTTCAAGTCAATGTTAAGCTTTTTAGTGTTTAGTTCCCAAATCCTTCTTCCCAAAAGGATCTAATAATTTTAAAAATGATTACTATTGTGCAAGATAAATTATTCGGGTACAGGATAAAATGCTGAGAGTGAGTTTAAAACTTAGTAAAGAGAAGCATGTAGGACGCCACCTTAAGAATGGCTTGTGAAGGGGAAGGTTTATCTTGTATACTTGCGCACCACAAGGATGAATTGAGGGTGATAATTACACATATTACTGAGTAATAAGGAAGCTGCAAAATTAATGGCTTGTGTTTTAGGGTTATTAGTGATGGACATAATTTTGTTAGTATCAAAAGAATAAAATACAGTTCAGAGTGAGATTCCAAAACAAAGTGCATGAACTCCTTCACAATTGCTGAAAAGAAGCGGCAAACAGGGCTCCAAACTTCTAGGGTGCTAAGATACCAAAGCAAAAGGGAGCCACAGTCTGATTTAGGGGCAAGCAAACCTTCCTTTAAGGGCAAGATAGCAGATAATTAGGCTTTGTGGGCCACATAAATCCCTGTGACATTTTTTTTGTCCCTATGTTTGTTTTACTTAGTTTTTTGCAGCTCTTTTATGAAATTGTGGTCTTAGCTTATAGACTATTACACAAGCAAGTTACGGGCCCGATTGGGCCATCGTTTACTGATCTCTTTTAGAAAGATGCTTGCTATTATCAAGGTAAAAAGAGGTTGCTAGAGGGAGATGTAAGAGTCATGGATGCTAACATCACAGAAAAATGTGTTTAGTGACTATCGAGTGGACGCTGCACAGCAGTAGTCACATGATTTAATGGTCATCTAAGGGAAGGATTGAAAATTGATGAACAGGACAAGGATGTTGCTGATTCCAAAAAATGCACTGGTCCCTGTCGAAGAGAGAGGCAAGTCATTCTCTCACGCTGAGCTTCTGTTTTCTCCTCTTCTCTGAGATGGGACTCATAGCAAATGTCCTATTTGCCTTTCAGGATAATTGCAGGGATCAAATGAAATTCTATATGTGAAATTGCCTTGTAAACAATTCTAACAACTGCTGAAGGGTTAGTTTCTATTTATTAGCTCAGGCATAGTCAGCTGCAGGGGAGCTGGTCTGTGTCAACCACACTCATAAAAGACCAAGACATATAAATCCATATTCTGAAGATTCTAATGCAGTGAGAGAAGAGAAGCAAAAGAGGAGAGTACTTCAGTTCGACCCACATACAGTACATATGTGTGCATGAGCCCTGATCTCCAGGAGTTTCTAGTGGGTGAGGATGCAGTTGTATGAAAGTAACAAGACTAAGTGATACAGTAGTTACCAAAGCGTTCCTGAGAACTTGGCTGTCACAGATTTATTTATCCAGGCCCTTGGGGTTTGTTGTGGGGTGTACAAATTAACTTCTCTTTAATTGAGTACTTATTATTTGCCAGATGTTGTCATAGGTCTTTTACATACGTTGTCTTACTGACTCTTTACAACTATCTCTGGAAGTATTCTTTGTGTGTCCACTCATATCCTCCATCCATAAGGAAACAGGCTTGAGTTCTCAGGGAAACATCAATGGAAGAGTTGGAATGCTACAAATGGTCAGAGGTAGGTGAAGCTAACATAGTGGACTTCCTGGATGAACCAACCAGGTTGGCAGCATTGTTTTAAAGAAAAAGGCCAGGGAAACTGTGAAGGCTTGGCTGTTGGATCTAGCAAGAGAAATGTTGAGTATACTTCCAAATCCCCTATGTCCTTTCTGCTCCCTGTCTTTGGAAGAAGTGTCACTTATCTCAGAAGAATGAGTTAGGAGGCTTACAGAGGACTATTTTTGTGTTTGATTTCCTAGAGACTGTGGGAAACTGGGATAGGGGGCTATTGGTGCTGCCTGTGTCTGCCCCCGGTCCTTATAAGACAAAGGGATGGTCTCTGCCATTGCCTGTGTTCAAATTTTGCTTCTGTGAGCTAAGAACATGCCTGCTTGTGAGAGTACTAGACTGCAGTATCCCCGAGGATATGAGAGGGCAGAAGGGCTGCCTCTCATGGTGATAGAACCATGTTTTCTCAGGAGTATCAGAACAGTAGGCATGGGATTGGACCCACAGAAAACGAGAGGTCCTGTGAGACTGCCAAATCAATGAAGATTGCATTTATTTATTTATATCCATCTATTTATTTATTTTGCTAGTACCAGGGTTTGAACACAGGACTTTGCACTTACTAGGCAAGCACTCTAACATTTGCGATACACTCTCAGTCCTTGAGACTTGCCTTTTTAAACCCTTAAACTTATGTACCTGAGGATGGAAATCTTCTTTCTTATCAAACAGAGCATTAATTCTTTTCATATGCATCCTAGCTCATTTTTGTACTGTAAAATTCTGAGATCTATTTATTGAGTTATAGAAAGATGCTTTTCCTTGCACTAAATATTCCTTGATAATTTCTCTGATTATCTGACACCAACCAGGTGTTCAACAATTAGGTTCAGTTCTGATACTAACTCATGGTGTTTGCACAGACACCCCAGGTTAGGGGCTATGTTAGCTAGGAAACCAGATTGCCTTCCTTGTTTGGGTGATACGTAACTAAGAGTCAATAGGATTAGAATGTGGGCACTGTGGTTATCTTGTGAACAAAGTGAACTTGGAGAAGAACTTTTGAAATCAAGTTTTGTTGCTGTCTGCATCTCCACCCTTAAACATGACTCAGCTACTGGGTTGTGCAGAACTAAACATGAATGCCCATAGAGAGGGAATGTCATTTTTTTTTTTGCAATAGTGCATAAATAAGATGGGAAGCGCCAAATTCTATGGGTTTCGCTCTTTCTTGCTTTGTTAATTGCTAATTGATTTAATTGTTCTTACCTTCTGTAACCTCTGGGTTATTGTCAAACCCAAGAACACAATGTATATCTCATTTCCAAACTCAATTCTTCCCTGAATGACACGCAGGATTCTGTAAACAGGTTGAGTTGTGAACATCATTTATACTCATTAGCACTAATTATTATGTACATTCAGCCAGAGGCTGAAACACATCTTTTATAAATGGAAAGAGTGCTTGAATAAATGGCTACTTCTGAGTATTGCATTGAATGTGGTTTATCTTTTTCATCGCTTTATTTCTCTTTGGTTCCATGCCCCCATAATCAAGAAAATTGTTCAATATTTCCCCCGTATGATATAGTTATTTTTTCTGGCAGGAGGTCAAGGAAGGGTAGAACTTGATCACAAATTTCTCTTGTGTCTTTTCTGTTAGCCTCTTTCCTCTTTTTTGCCTTTATTATTTTATTCTACCAATACTTTCCATGTCATCAGCTTTGTATTGGGAGATACTGATGAATCTCAATCTTCTTCTTATTATTATTGTTTTGGTGATACTGGGACTTGAACTCAGGACCTTGCTAGGCAGGTGCTCTACCACTTGGGCAATGCCCCCAGCCCTTGTTGCTTGAGTTATTTTGGGGATAGGGTCTTGTGTTTTTGCCCAGGTGGGCCTGGACTGTGACCCTCCTGTTTATGCTTCCCATGTAGCTGGGATGACAAGTATGTGCCACCACATCCAGCTTTTTATTGGTCGAGATGGGGATTTCACTAATTTTTTGCCTGGTCTGGCATCTGACCTCAATCCTCCTAATCTCTTATTACCAAGTAGCTAAGATTACAGGTGTGCCTTGCCTGAGCCCCACTCTCTTGATCAAGGGCCTCAGTATTGGAAAGTGTGAGCCCATTCAGTCACTGCCTAAGGTGGTGTTTAACTAGGAGCTCTTTGACAAGAACATGGGTGGCTGGGCCACCAGTGTCAGGAGGATCAGCAGCTCTTCCTAACTAACAATTGACAAATGGGAATTTAGCCTCTTCTATTTTTCAAAGACATGGTCAGCAAGGGAGCAGCATGGCAGCAGGACAAGTTTCAACTCTTAGGCAGACCACTTTAAAAATGTTGCTGATCCCTGATCTAATCCAGTGTATTATTCCCTGTGCTGTTATCTTTACAAAATGCTATGGACTCAGAGGGCTTGTGTCTTCATCTCAGAGGGCTGGTACTCACCTTAGAGTTGAACTCTTATTTCTACTCATACTTCTGCTCAACTTCAGTATTTCAAAAGTCTGATGTGCTGTTTTCAAAGTATAGACCTCATAATGATTAAATATAAAATGTTATGAACCAATTCCTAAAGAGTATTAAGCCTCTCTCCCTTTCCCAAATGTGAAACTCATTGACTAGTCATAGTATCAAATTCTTATTTAGGGGTTGCTAATGTAGATTTCTTGGTCCACTTTATCAAAGTCAAAACTTCCAGTTCCTACCACGACTGATCCAGTGTGCTTGAATTGTGCCAGCATATATCTCCATGACAGGTGATTCTGGCATGTAAAATGAGATTCAATCATAAAGTGAGAATCCCTCAGCTAATTTCTCCCCAGTAACAAAACATGCATCTGCCTTTATTTAATTGTATTGAGACAAGGTCTTGCTGTGTAGCCCACGCTGGCCTTGAACTTGAGGTCCTCCTGCCTCAGCCTCCTAAATGGTAGTGTTTCAGGGATGGGCTACCACGCCTAACATGAATCTGCTTTTTAAATGGTAAAATCAATAGAACAAATAAAATCTAAGGGTCATTTAGAGCATAGACAAGTTTGGTTTTTAAAAAGCTATTAAAAAGTATTTAATCCTGTCTTTTTAAGTTTATCTATATTTATAAAGAGCAATTTTTCAATTAACATACATTGGTTTAACTCATTGAACCTGTCGGCAGAGGTTAGGATGATTTATCCTCCTCTTTTCTTTCAATGCATATCTTTGCACATGCAAGCATTAGTTTAAGAAGTTTATGATTTGGAGAAGATAGATAAGTCAACCTGGGCAGGGTGCCAAGCTCAGGCTGTTTGAATGTGCTGGGAGCCAAGACTGAAGCAGAGGGTGACACGGTGGTAGAGGTGACCCAAATTCCAGGCTGTATGAGGATATGGGTAGGAAGCTAGGGGTTTTAGAGTCATTCATGACCATGCAGGAATTTAGAAACCCAAATTCTGATTTGGGTCTTATCAGTGATTGACAAGCCATGAGATAGCTCTTACACTGTGTCACCAAGTTCCACAGCCAGGGTTTCTCTTTGTATCATGGGATAGCAAAGTCTAGTCCTTGTGAAAAAGCAGTAAGATGTAGAACTAGGATTCCCCTTAGAAACAGTGCCTTCCTATCAGTGTGTACCATATCGGCTATGACGTCTCCTCAAACCAACTTTTCTAGCCATTTTTTAGATGTTAAAATGTGAAAAAAGAAACTTCTTATTGGGGGGGATACTAGGATTTCAACTCGAAGCCTCACCGTGCTAGGCAGGCACTCTATCACTACAGCCACTCCACCAGCCCTTTTGTTATGTGTTGGGTATTTCTGAAATAGGGTCTCACTTTTTGCCCAGGGTGGCCTTGAACTGTGATCCTCCTGATCTCTGTCTTCTGAGTAGCTAGGATTACAGGCGTGAGCCACCAGCACCCTGCTGAAATAAAAAACTAAAAGATGATGAATAATACTCTATTATGCATAATAGGGGATTATGTTAATATTCAATTTGAAGTTTTATATGATATTTTCCTATCGTATGGCAGTCGTAGTGATGGGGTTTGTTGAAATTTCAGTGTCTACCCTCTCATGGGAATAAAAATCAAGCAAATAAGTTGAGAAAAAACATCTTTCATTTTCACTGTGCTTTCTAATTTCCTTACTTCCAAAAACAGAGACTAGAGCTCAACAATTTAACTCCAGGTCAAGTTTCTATTTGTTTAAGTACTGTAGACTACACCTTGATTTTTAAAGTGTTCACTAGAAAAATCAAAGAATTTTGCAAAGCACACAGAGGCTGGTAAAGTTGCCTTCTATTTCATTCTCCTCTAAGTTATCACTGCTGTATGAGAGGCTGTGAATTTTGAGACTTGCAAGGTTCCCTTTCTCAGCAGCCATTCTGATTTTTCCTTCATTGAGCCAAATTCCACCGAAAGTCTAGCAAATGTTCCAAAGAATGCATTGGTGGGAGTTGAGCACTTTGTACAACTGTATTAAAGAGACTGTTTCAAGTTGGCTAGCATGAACACTGAATAAACACATATTGATATTATGGAACAAAATAATATATTAGCGCATTGCTCATTTGTGCTCCAATAGTCACCCTGATACCATCCGTCATGTGCAGAGTGACAAACGCAATTACACCCAAGTGCTAATAGCGTGGAAGGGCAAAACTGCCTGACCTCGGCATCCAGGGTCGAGTTAAATGTTTGATGTCTCATTGAATTAGTATCACAGTGTGAAAGACAAAGCTCAAACTAATGGAAATGAGCCTGGACATGCAATACTGCTGATTGGGCTGACATAATTAGAATAATATTCTGTGCAGAGCTAATAACAAGCCAAAGAAATAAATAACCAAGAGATAACCTAATTGCTGCATGCTAAAACATTCTCGTGAATATGCTAAGGTTAGCATTTTCTATTTACTTATAAAGCACACACTGGTAGGCTTAAAAGAAAAACAGAGTGAATATGGCAGAAGCGAGGCCACCACAAGGCCATGCCTGCTAGAGAGCCCAGCTCCTCCATCACTCCTGGTGGCTCTTTCTGCAATCACCAGTAAACCTGGCTGTAGGCCTACTCTGTGCCAAGCACAAGTCTGGGTTTCTGGAAGAGGAACATTGTGACGATGTGAGCAAGACACAGCTCTGGCCCTCCAGGAGCCTACAGCTTTGTAGGAGAGATGAGATAGATGTGTAAAAACCAGCACAAAGTGGGAGGAGGTAAGCGTAAGGAGATAGAGCTAAAGAGTGCTGAGGAAGCAGTGCTAAGTGAGACCTCATTTTCAACAGATTTTTTTTTTTTTCGTGGTACTGGGGTTTGAACTCAGGGCCTCGATCTTGCTAGGCAGGTGTTCTACTACTTGAGCCACTCTGCCTGCCCTCAACAGATTTTCAAATTCAGTGACCTGGGGATTCAAACAGGACATGCAAGTAATTTACTGGGGTAGCTCTCTGGTTTCTTACTGAGCCACCTAAGGTTCCAGTTCATCATGGACTCCAACATCCCAAGAAGGAAAGTGTATGTTTGGATGGGCTTTCCAAATCTTACTTTATGCTCAAGGAGAGATGATAAAAATTCCTTCCACTGTGTTCTTTTCACAGTAGTTTCATCTGTGTTATTTGCTTAAGTTATTCTTCTAATCCGAAGGCAGAGAGATACACTTTGTTGACTTCAAAGCAAAAGGATTCACTGAAGGCTCCAAAGGACTTGTGGAGCTGCAAGGCAGCCATGAGTGCGGACTCATGAGCCACATGGCTCCCCGTGCCTGTGGAGAGTGACAGCCATTCCTTTGGGTTGTTCAGTGCTGAGAATGCTGCTGGAAAAAGACAAAAAAAATTACATATGTTGAATAATCATTTGTTGAATGGCTGCTTGTGTGCTTAATCTCAGTTACCTCTTTTATATCTCACAGCAATCCAGAGATGTGAGCTGTTAATAACTCCATTTCGTACATGAAGAAATCAAGACTTGGGAAGATGAAGCGATTTGGCCCAGGTCACACAGCTAAGAACTAGTGGGGCCACTTCTGACCAGGGCACGTGGCAGCTGTATGTATGATTCTTCTAAGGAATGTGGTCATGGGAGGAAGGAGAGAAAGACAGATAGTAGGTGGCGGTGGAGGGAAGACCTTGAGACAGAAAGCCTATGGAGGGGTTGCTAAGACGAAGGGGAGCAGCTGTAGAGAAGGAACCACTGAACCTCATGGAAATGAGCAGCAGGACTGGCAAATCCACTGCCGTTAATGAAAATTAAGTGACCGCCCTGCTGGGGAGTGGCAAATCAGGACTGAATATTAGAACTCCTGAGGCCTGTTTGCCATCTCAGCAGTATTTGCTCATCCCTGGCTTGTAGACCATTAAACTTCAAGTTGTGTATTAATAATATTTTTATATAAAGTGAGTAAGTTGCAGGGAAGTGTAAAAAGAACACAGGTCTAGGGATCAAGAGTCACATGGGCTGCTCTAAACTTGGGCACTGATTTGCTGTGTGACTGTGGATAATTTTTTTCTATTTTCTACACTGGTCTCTTCCAACATTAAAGTCCAAGGAATCTATGGAATGTTTCTGAGTTACTGTTTCTAATGAGCCCCCCGAATCCAGCTTCTTGAGATTATAAATCAAATTAGGAGTGATTTCTGTGAGATCTTGCTAAGTCACTTAGCAGTGACTATCAGATTCTTTTGCTCAATGATACCACCATCAACAGAATCACTCCACCACTACTTTTGTAATAAGACATATAAGAGACCTTGCCAAAGAGAAAAAAATGGCATAGACATTCATAAAAACATGATGGGGAATATGTGGGTTTGTGAGATACTACCTAAGACTTGTTCATGCTCAATACTAAATTACAGGTTTCACCTACTCACTCATTATGTTTTTTGGATAGTACTGGGGTTTGAACTCAGGGTTTCATGCTTGCTAGGCAGGTACTCTACCACTTGAGCCACACACTTCACCCCTTCTTGCTTTTGTTATTTTTTAAATAGGGCCTCACATTTATGCCTAGTCTGGCCTGGACCTCAATTCTCCTACTTACACTTCCTGCATCACTGGATTGACAGGCATGAGCCATCATACCAGCTTTTATTAGTTGAGATGGGGGTCTCATGAACTTTTTGTCTGGACTGGCTTTGAGCTATGATCCTCCCAATATCTACCTCCTGAGAAGCTGGGATTCCAAATGCAAGCCACAATCTAACTCTTTAGAAAAGTAATTGGGGAGCTGTGTGGACTAGATTTAGGAACATTTCACTGTTACCTCTCAATCCCTTCCCTCTACATCCTTTGCTGTAACAATACAGATCTGCCTGGACTCTCTTAAGTTAACTATTCTCTACACACTCTTTCCCATTTCTCCACCTGTGTCTGCATTATTCTCAATGTTAGGAAAGTGTTTTCTTTTCTTTGCCCCAAGCTTATACTTTCCAATCCTTCAAGGCTTCATGCAATAGTCACTTTCCCCAGGAGGATAAACTAGGCCTCAGCAACTCCTCACCTAGATAGATTGGTGATTGACTGTTCCCGTGTTACCTTTCCAGCAGAGGGCCTGTGTAGACAGCAGGCTCTAGAGCTAGGAAGCCTACGTCTTAAGTTCAGCTCCTTCATGTACTATATATGCCCTTACATAAATTACTTAGCTACTCTGTGCTGAGTTTCCTCTTCTATAAAACAGAGCTAATACTGGTACCCATCCCTAGGAGTACTGTTAAGATTAAATGTAGAAAATTCTTAAAACATTATCTAACAATGTGACATACAAATGTTAGCTATTACAGTAAACACTTGGTATTCATAGGTAGATGGTTCTAAGGAGACTACCATTTAAGTAAAGCCACATGTGCTCAGGACGCACAGGATTCAGCGCAGTACTGTGGATGCTTGATTCATTTTTCCCATAATGCCACCCAACTTCCTCTAAAGACGGGCCACCCTTGAACAAATCTTGAATTTTCACTTTGTCACTTCAATTAAACACATTCATTTTACCTGGCTGATGGGACACCATTTCCTTTCGGGGAGGCATACTGTATTTTCATAAAATGAAGGACAGTCAGCAGATCAGACAAATGATTTAAACACAACTGATGATAACAAGGGACTGACTGAGAGCTTCTCATTCACTGAGCCAACTGTATGTGTGAGAATTCAACATTTTTGGTTTTGAAATCTTTTGATTTTTTTTTTGAAAAATGTTTTTTATGATTTTTGCCTGTGCTTGGTATAAGCCATGTGTAATGAATCCACAAATAAGGAGGGCTTACTGTACTATTTGTAGTTGTAATGATAGGTGTAAAATAAGTTAGAACATGCCTGACACATAGTAACAGTTAAATAAATGTTAGTGGTTGTTATTATTAGCTCGTTTGGACAAGATTGGATGGAGAGGCTTGGAGGAAAAGGTAAGACTCAAAATGCAGAAGAGAATTGGGTGATCATAAGGAGTGTCACTTGGAGGCTGAGTGGCAACTTTTAAACAGAAGTCAAGAATTCTTCCACGCATTCCTGTCTTGAAGGCTGGAATCTTTACTTGGGATAGTTTGGCTTTGCTGTTAACACAGAGGTGCTCCTTGATAAGCAGCTAACATTGAGATCTGAATAAGATGGCAGCCATGAATGTGGTACATGACTGACTGGTTGACCTTGGCAATGACTGAAAAGGTCAATGTTTAAAAAGCAATTTCTCCCCCTCTGGCAAGAAGTGATGTCAGTTTTGAGGGAAGAAGCATGGTAAGATGGATGGAACCTGCTCTTTGTGATGGATAAGAAGTTCTCCATGTAAAATCGCCTAGTGAATTAAACCCCAGGACTGCCTTTTCTCCTGTTTTGCTCTGCAGCTCACTAACAGTTTTGGAATTTGTTACATCTGGGTACATGGCCTTCAAAAATGTGAAAGATGAAGCCTTACAATGGAGTAGTTTGGAGTTCTTTATAGGTGAAGGTGTTTTTGGTTTTGTTTTGTTTTCTCAGCTCTATTTAGGTAAAAGGATGATGACAGGCGTCATTTCTGTGTGTGGGTATGGATTAATTTGGAACTTAACTCCATATGCATTCTCTCCCCACACTGAGCATTCTTTGTCACCTCTGCTCCAGCCAGTACTACACAGAGGAGATGTGTGTGAATTCTTGGTTCAACTCAGCATCAGCCAGTTCAGACACAGCCTAGTGCCTGGACTTATCTCATTCTCCTGTTTTAAGTTTCTTGTCATCACTGGGATGACAGGTATGTTCTAACATGCTCAGCTTTTTTTCTGTTGAGATGGGAGTCTCATGAACTTTTTTTGCCTAGGCTGGACTAGAATTACAATCCTCCTGATCTTAACCTCCCAAGTAACTAAGATTACACTTGTGAGCCACCAGTGCTTGGGTCAATTTAATGAGTTTTGACACACTCGTAACCAACACCCTAATTAAGATATATAGCCCACAGAGTACCTCTGGTGTACTCAATCCCTGAACTCTGCTCCAAAGTAACCACAGTTACTGAACTTCATGTAAGTGGAACCATACAGGTAACTCTTTTGTGTCTGCTTTCTTTCACTAAACATAATGTCTTTTAAAACTTTTGTTCTTTCAAACACTTTTATAAGAGGTATATTGTAGTGGCAATGTCATTGATGAGAAACTGTGTCCCAAGATATGAACAAACTTCCGAAGGTCACAATGGGCATGTAACTCAACCAAGTCTTGCATCTGGCTCTCTCTGGTTCCAAGTCTGGGGAGCTGACCCTCTAAACATAGGGACCAAAATAGCCCAGCATTCTGAGGAAGTCTGTGGAGCTCTGGCCTCCAAAACTGAATATTAAAAACATCTGAAAGATTTTTCTTCCCTTTTTACACAAAAAAGTTTTCTGTTGCTTGATTGTTTTGTTACATTGTTCTCATCAATGAGATCATGGTGGGCCACATGAAGATGGTCTGGAGTTATGGAAAATGGGAGGACTTAGTGACTTGGTGTTCCATTTACCTTCTGGATAGCATGAGCCCTTGGCATAAGTGAATCAGTCATCTCTCTTATGGTGGCACCAATCCTATGTCCACATCTGCTCCATCAACCACCCTTACTAATGGCTTTCTTAGAGGGTTTGAGCTCTTGTGAGAGGCAAGAGAAGTAAATGACAAGATTCTCATCCTCAAAGAATTTGCATTTTATTGGGGAGAGTGCATGATAATGGAGACGTGCAAGTAATAGAAGCATAGACACATGGGTACATGCCCAAGCAAGGTGGATCTATGGGATTCCTGATGTGACTACATTCAGAAAGTGTGCATGTCTGTGTACATGAGTGTAAGAATTCTACCAGTAGAGGTTGGTGTGACACTCTGAGTGTAGTCTTCATAGAGGAAGAAAAAGGGAACTACACAGACCTGAGGATTTAAAGGACAGGTTCTAGAGAAAACTGAAAAAAAATTAAGATTCAGTTGAGTTAACCTGCCAGGGTCTCTGAGGGAGTCGGACCACAGAACCTATGTGATGCTCTTGTCAGGCTAGATCTGTTACAACTCCTTCTCTGTCTTGTTAAGCATGATGATCTGTGTTTCAGGTCTTGATAGTAATAGATCTCTTTTATCTTATTTCAACCTCTCACCAATGCTGAACAGTGAGTGGGTGTTATTAACCCATTTTACTATTGGTAAAGCCAAGGGCTAGAGAGGTGAGAGATTTGTTCAACGTCACAAGGTAATAAATGGCAGACTCAGGAATCCAAGGTAGGTCTGTGGGTGTCTAAGTCTAGTTTTTCCTATTTTGAACCTTGACCTCCCAAGAGATGTCTTAAGTATGCTTTAAAGGAATTGTAATATGTAATATGGCAAAAAAAAAGAAAGAGAGAGATACTGCTAACAGTTGCAATTGTGACTTGTGGAATGTGCCAGAATGGCAGTTATGGTGCCAGTTTCTTTCCACATATCCTCTCTGACCATGACCAGGAGTCTTCAAGGTGAGCTCCGTAAATTCCATTTAGTGGAATAGGTTGCTGTGACTCAGGGAGGATGAGTCTCCCAATGTGAGCCAGCCAATAGGGACAGAGCCAGGAATTCTGTGTGGGAGGAAATGAGGATGGGTTTTATGATAGATGACAATGAAAGCCAGAGATGAGAAACTCAGCTAAGGGCCTATCCCAGTATTCCAGCAAAACCAACTATCGGGCATAACTGAAGATGCCCGTGATGAAATAAGACAACTTGGCCACTAATTCCAGAGGCCCTACCTGCTTTATTTTTAAAAATGTGTTTCCTGTCATATCTAGCATGAATTCCAATTCTACCACTTACTGGCTTCTCAATTTTTCCTCACTGGTTAAAACATACAAACAAAAAATAACTATTAGAATTGTTATGCTACTTGAACTATCGTGTGCAACATAGAGGTCATCATGTGTGCCACCTGGCAGGTCTCCATTGATGGTAGCTATGACTGTTATGCAGATCACTCTTGTCTTGGAAAACACAGCAGAGGGAGAGGAATTAGGAAGTTACAAGGGAACTGTAACTACTGTCCATCATGGGGGGATGGGAAGGAATTGAAGAAGAAGGGCATTTTCAGAAGGTGTAGCTTGGACAAGGGTAGAGAGAGGATCATGGATTTTATTTTGGATGCAGAAGAAATAATGGTTGAGGAAACTTATTCACCTATATGCATCAATTTAAATTATGTGGATGGGTGAGCTAGTTGTGATAATAAGTTTAGGGAAAGTGAGATCGAATGTGTGGAGCTAAGTAGTATTTGACTAGTGGTAAGCAGGGGAGAATGTGTATTTGTGTGTTTATATTTGTGCATGTGGACAAGATTGGGAGGTTATGATTCTTATAATAAATGTTCTGGTCCTTCATCAAGAACATTTCAACAACTTCAGATCAAGGACATCTCCCTCTTTTTAATAGCTTTAAATGATCGCTACAGAGCAGGTGACTAAAGTAAGATCAGTTTTGCATTTAGTATATCTGGAAATATTATGAATAGCTGCAGATTCAAGTTGCTCTGATGCGCTTTGACAATCTGATTATTGTTTGCAAAGATATACTTAATATGCTGTTTCATGCAAAGTTCAGGTTTTCCCCCTTGTTTAAAAAATACATGACATCATTAATTTGCAGGCCTGTATATTAATTTTGCTGAGAGCGCCATTTATTTCTCTTTCTCTACACTTTGTTTAAAGTCAGTTGTTGACAACTCTCAAGTGTGTCAAACTCTCATCGCTAATAATTGCTTAAGGACCCTAACTTCTACAAATGTTGGTTCCAGCTCCAAACCCCATGCTAGCCCTGGAAGAAAAAAAAATGAGAGGGGGGAAGAAAGGACTTCTGATGAATTTTTGATTTTCCTTCTTAACAAAGAATGTCTGAGATTCAAAGCAATAGCTTAAAGTGATATTATAAAGTAGAATACGGAGTGCACTGTTCTGAATGACTCTTTGCTTTTTAATGCAGGGCTGAAAAATTGTCAGGGTCTTTTTGATTAGATGGGATTTTTTTTTTTGTTCTTGATCTAAGAATTGAGGAGAAAAACATGCTACTTGCATTTGAATGTGGCATGAGCAGAGATGTAATGTGTTGGAGATAAAGTAATAGCAGCAATGCCTTAAGGCAGCACCTGTATCTGCGGGTCAATGCCATCTCTCTCAGATCGCTGCTGTGGCACTGTTCTGCAGCGGCTTTATTAGGCCTAATTAGGCGGGCTGTCACTTTTATTGGTGATGGGAAAGGAAGATAAGTAGATCACTTGTGTCATCTATCTCTATCCGTACGTGTCTAAAAAGTCTAAAGTGATTGCCGTAAGCCACAAATATACACCACGAGAGGGAGAGGGAGCTGAAAAAAGAAAAGAAAAACAACAAAACACCCAGAACTATAATTTTTAAAAAAGGGAAAAAGAAAATGGAAAAAAACCTCCAGAAATGCCTTACCTTTGGCACTGCAGTATATAGTTTCAAATCCACAGAGAAGAGAGTATGAAACATTCTAGAAGCCCTTTTGTTCTGAGGGAGAAGATTGTCTTGTGGATGGTAAGATGGCTGAATGGAGTGGGGCAAGGGGAGATGCTTCCTACTCACGTAGGATTCTTAGGTTCTCAAGAAAATAGTTGGTCTAATTTGCAACAAGAACTCCAACGTGGTAATGATGACCAATGAAGAGTCACATTAACTAAGGAGAATCCCAGAACTGAAATGTTCTTTTCTTCATGCTTTTTTGGGTGGTAACTGCAACAGTGGCAGGAAGGGGGGTTTCTGAAGTTTTAGTCCTCAGATTCTGTTTGGAAATGAATATTTCATCTCATTAAAAAAAATCTATAAAAGTAGTACCAATGAAGATAACAAGCATGGAGGACATTGGGAATGTTCTCTTAAGTCATGGCCAACTGCTGATGGCTATCAGAAAACAGTCTTTTCTCTTCCCTAAAGGACTCTCCACCTAACCAGATAACTAACTGGCCAGCCCAATTCTGTCCAAATATTAGCTTAATGCTCTTTCATGCATCTGCATGACAGCTGGCTCTTGATTGCACACTGTTGATTAGGGATTTTAAATGGAATCCCTTTTCCCAATCACATTTTCCCCATGAAATTATAAATTCTAAGTAGGAGCCATATTTTGTACTTTTTTTCCTGTACATATCATGCCTCAAGTCCTGCTAAAAATGCAGTAGGGGCTCAAAAGATAATAGTTTCATTAATTTCTTAACTAGCCTCTTAGGTTTCCTAATTTCCTGCTTAGGAGCTGTGACCAGTATCAAATGAAAACTGTGTTACACAGAAATGTTGGTTTCACAAAATAACTTGTGAATATAAGCTCAAAAAATAAGATGAGCTTCGACCAAATGGGGTCATATCAAATTACAAAACTTCTACACAGCAAAGGAAAAGATTAACATAGTGAAAACAGCCTACAGAATGGGAGAAAATCTTTGCCAACTTGTTATCTAATGGAGGATTAATATCCAGAATATATAAAGAGCTCAAATGTTGAACACCACATGAGCAATAAGTCAGCAAATGAACTGAGCATACAGTTCTCAGAAGTTGTTCCAATGAACCATAATTACATGAAAAAATGTTAAACATCTTTAGACATAGGAAAATGCAAATCAAAACTGTTGAGGTTTTATCTCACCCCTGTCAGAATAGCTATCATAAAAAAATATCCAAAAAACTGGCAAGGATGTGGGAGAAAGAAACCTTTGCATACTATTGGTGGGAATTTAAATTAGTACATCCACTGTGGAAATTAGTATGAAAGTTCCTCAAAAACTAAAAAAATAACTACCATATGATCCTGCTGTACCACTCTTGGATGCAAACCCAAAAGAATCAAAGTCAGCATCCAGTGGAGATACACATTCACACATGTTTATCTCAGCAGTATTCATGACAGTCAAGCTATGGAGTCCGCCTAGGTGTCTGTCAATGGATGACTAGATAAACAAAATATGGTATACATACACTAGTATTGTTCAGTATAAAAAGAACAAAATCATATTATTTGAGAAAAAAATGAATGAAATTGGAGATCATTATGCTGAGCTGAATAAGCCAGATCCAGAAAAACAAGAATCACATGTTTTCTCTCATATGTGTAATATAGAAAAAAATAAGAGAGATGGCAAAGAAGAAGAAAGAAACCAGGGGAGAGGGTAAGGAAGGGTGATAGGAATGAATATAATCAAAATTTAATATATTATCTACATTTATGAAAACCATTATTTTGAATAATCAATAATGCTAATTTGTTAAAAGAATTGAAGGCCGGTGCCATGGCTCAAGTGTAAGAGTGCCTGCCTGGCAAGAATGAAGCCCTGAGTTCAAACTCTAGTACTGCAAAAAAAAAAAAAAATCCAAACCAAAAAAGCAACAACAACAGAGTCCTGAGGGTCAGCACAGCCCTGCTACAACAGCATGGGACCTACGTGGCATGACCATGGAGGATAAGCATACCCAGAACACAAGCAGCTGTCTTTGACCTGGAAACTGGACTGTACCAGTCTAGAGAACAAGCAGTGAGCTGGTGGAAAGTGGGAAGACATGAAGAATGCCAAGGTCAAGTCAGCAGTGTCTGGTGTCTGGGAGGGTAGGAGCTCAGCCTGAGAAATTAGCATGGGAACTTGAAATTAGAACTTTAACCACACTCTTCTGTGGGGCCTCTGCTCAAAGTCCTTAGTGGCCACTCACCTACTGAGCTAAATCTCCAAATCAGACAGCTCAAATTGTCCTAACCAGTTCAGACTTTAAAAAAGCAAAAATGAAAAATTTTGAAGGCTGCTCAGGAGAAAATATTGATTGTTTTTATCATTTTAATTGTTTGTTTTAGGTATTTTTGCTCTCTCTGTTTCTGTCTTATTTCCTTTTCTGTTTTTCTATTTCTCCTTCTCTTTTTCTGCAGTCATTATCTTCTCCCTCCCTCTCTTATCACTGTCCCTCATTTCTACACTTTTCTTGTTTACAACTATAATAGTTCTCTCTTATCTTTCTTATGTCTCTATTCCCCCACCTACAATCCTTCTTTGTTTTCTTTATTTATAGCAAGTAGTTAAATTGCTAGGTCATTCTTTTATATTTCTCCTTTCCTTCTTACTATAACATTATCTGGATCTTTCCTATCTATCTCCTTTCTCTTTCTCATGCCCCCTGTCTATTTTTACCATCTTCCCTTCCATCCCTATTACACCACACATCTTGTATTATCCCTCCTGACTTCTTTCTATTACTACCTTTATTGACCAATATCTACCTTGTTCATAAAGTATTATCTTGGTTTCTTTATTCTTCTAAAGATACTGGAACAATGGTGATGATTGTTCTTAACTAGGAATTGATATAGTCTCATATATAGTTGTGTATATCAACCATGATTGCTTCTGCAGTTAATCTTCTTGCAGAGTGCAGTAGGGGCTGGACTCAGTGTCTCAAGCACCCTGAGAAAATGTTTGAGTACTAGCCACACCTGTGATCTAGTGAGGACAAAATATACCACAATTTGCCCACTATCCACTTGTGCCTAACATTGTAAATACTTCAACCAAAAGGACACAGGAGATGAAAATCTCCAACCAAAATAACTCCCAGCATAGAAACACAAGTATTATGAAAAAACAAGGCAACATATCTCCTCCTAAAGTGAGTAGTTCCACAATAAAGAACTTTAATAATGAAGTGAAATTTTAAACAATGAACTCAAAAGGATGATCAACAAAATTAAAGAAGACCTGAATTAAAATAAAGAGAATACAAACAAATACCCGAATGAACTCAAAGAGAATTTCAAATAAATAGCTGAATAAAATAAAGAAGAAAATGCAGGATATGAAAGAGGAATTCAATAAAGATACAAAAATCCTGAAGAAAATCAAATTGAAATTCTGGAAACGAAATCCTTACTAACCCAAATAAAAAACTCAGTTGAAAGCCTTGTAAATAGAATATAAGAAGCTGAAAATAGAATATCAGGGATGGAGAATAAAGTAGAGGAATTAGAACACTCAGATAAAGACAAGTGGAAAATACTAAGAAAGTGTAAACAGAACATACAGGACCTCTGGACACCATTAAAAGACCAAACCTATGAATCATAGGCATAGAAGGAATAAAAAGTGCAAACTAAAAGCATAGATAACATGTTCAATAAAATCCTGAGAAAGAGGTACAGGAGGCTTTTAGAACACCAAACAGACAAGATCAACAAAGAAACTCATCAAGGCATAATATAATTAAAACACTAACTATACAGAACAAAGAGAGAAGTGACAAGTGAGCACATGAAGGTAAATCCACTAGAATAACAGCAGATTTCTTGACAGAAACTCTAAAAGCAAGGAGGGCATGGAATGATATATTCCAGGCCATGAAAGAAAATAACTGTCAACCTAGATTGCTGTATCCACAAAACTATCCTTCATAATTGAAGGAGGAAAAAAAAAACTTTATGATAAACAAAATCTAAGACAGGAATGCAGATGGTACTTAAAGGAAACTTATACCCAGAAGGATAAATATAGCCATGAAAATATGGGAAAGAATCACAATAGGTGGACAGATTAGCAATGAGGATTAGGAAAGAAGGAAATATTACAAAAACAAAATGGCAGGAAATACTACATACTTTTCTATGTTAATACTAAATGTTAGTGTCCTCAATCTACGTTAAAAAAAAAAAGCCAGGGGCCAGTGGCTCATGCTTGTAACCCTATCTACTTGGGAGGCTGAGACTGGGAGAATTGCAGTTTGGGGCCAGTCTGGGCAAATAGTTTGTAAGAGGCCTGTCTCCAAACTAATCAGAGCAAAAATGGACTGGTAGTGTGGCTCAAGCTGTAGAGCACCTGCTTGCAAGTGTGAAGCCCTGAGCTCAAATCCTAGTCTCACCAAAAAACAAACAAAACAAAAACAGTGATGTCAAATAAATAGCCTAATAATGTACCTAAAGCTCTTAGAAAAACAAGAACAAACCAAACCCCAAATTGATAGGCAAAAAAAATAATAATAATAATGACTAGACAGAATTAATTAAATGGAGACTGAAAAAACAACAATACAAAGAACCAAAATTAATTTATTCTTTGAAAAGGTAAACAAATTTGATAAACTCTTAGACAAACTAGAAAAAGAAAGAGGGAAAAGATCCAAATTAATAACATTTAGAGATGAAAAGGGAGTATCACAACAAATACCAATGATATTCAGAGAATCCTTAGGGAATACTTCAAAAACTTATGTTCTAATAAACTGGAAAATCAAGAAGAAATGGATAAACTTCCAGGTACATATGACCTACCAAAACTGAACCAAGAATATACAAGCCACTTCAACAGCTCCATACAAGTTATGAGACCAAATCAGTAACAACGGATATCCTAATAAGGAGGCGCCCAGGACTGGAGGGATGTGCTGCTGAATTCTACCAGGCCGTTAAGGAAGAATTAACACCAGTGCTCCCCAAACTATTCCATAAAACAGAAAAGGAAGAAAGGAACTCTACTAAACTTATTCTATGACACTAGTATTACTCTGATACCAAAACCCAATAAGGACAGGACAAAAAAAAAAGAAAGAAAATTTGAATCAACTTCCTTGATAAACACAGAGACAAACATTCTCAGTAAAATATTTGCAAGCCAAATTCACCAACACATTAAAAAGATCATAACCCATAATCAAGTTGGTTTCATTCTAGGAGTACAGGATGCTTCAACATATACAAATCAATAAATGTAATCCAGTGTATAAACAGAATAAAGGACAAAGATCACATGGTCATCTGAATAGATACAGAAAAAGCTTTTGGCAAAATTCCAAATCCCTTCATAATGAAAGTTCTGAATAAGCTAGATATAGAAGGAGCATATCTCAATACAATAAAGGCTACATACAACACACCTATAGGCAACATTGATTAAACAGGAAAAAACAAACTATCCTCTAAAGTAAGGAATGAGGCAAGGGTATATACTCACTCTACTTCCATTCACTATAGTGCTTGAATTCCTAGTCAGAGCAATAAAGCAAGAGAAAGAAATAGTACAGGAAGAAATCAAATTATCCCTATTTGTGTATGATATGATCCTGTACTCAAAAGACCTTAAAGACTCCACCAAAAAACTCCTTAGATCTGATAAGCACTTTCAGCAAAATAGTAGGTTACAAAACAAATGTACAAAAATAAGTAATTATTCTATATACCAATAACAGACTAAGAAATTTGGAAAACAATCCCATTCTCAGTAGCCTCAAAAAATAAAATAAAATACCTAGGCATAAACTTAACCAAAGATATTAAAGACCTCTACAATGAAAACTATAAAACACTGAAAAGAAATTGAAGCAAACACTAGAAATGCAAACACCTCCCATGTTCATAGATCAGCATAATAAATGTGAATAAATGTGATTGCTGAAAGCAATCTACAGATTCAACACAATTCCCATGAAAATCCCTATGTCATTCACAGAAACAGAAAAATCAGTCCTAAAATCCATATGGAAACATTAAAGATTGCAGAAGCAATCCTGAGCAATAAGACCAATGCTGGTGGTATCATTCTACTGAACTTCAAATTATAATACGGAGCCATAGTAACAAAAAACAGCATGGTACTGGCACAAAAACAGACATGTAGACCAATAGAATAGAGTAAAAGACTCAGAAATGAAGCCACACAGCTACAACCACCAGATTTTTGACAAAGGAACCAAAAGCATATGTTGAAGAAGAGACAATCTCTTCAAGAAATGGTGCTGGGAAAACTGGATATTCACACACAGAAGACTGACACTAGACCTAGAAAGCATCCTATACAAAAATCAATTCAGAATGGATCAAAGATATAAATGTAGGACCTGGAAGTTTGAAACTTCAACAGAAAATCGTAGGGAAAACACAAAGATTTAGGTATAGCAATTATTTTGTGAAGGCGACTCTAATTGCCAAGGAAATAAGAATATGAATTGACAAATGGGATTTATCAAATTAAAATTTTTCTGCAAAATCAAAACAAAACAATTACTAGAATGAAGAGACAACTCACAGAAGGGGAGAAAAATCTTTGCAAGTTATTCATCTGATAAAGGATTAATATCCAGAATATACAAAGAGCTAAAATATTAAACAGCAAAAAAATAAATAAAATGGCAAATCAATTGAATAGACAATCTCAGAAGAAGTGCAAATGACTAATGAATACACGAAGAGATATAACATCCTTAACTGTAAAGGAAATACAAATCAAAATGACACAGATTCCATTTCATCCCAATCAGAATGGGTATCAACAAGAAAATAACACTGGTGAGGATGTGGGGAAAAGGAACCCTCATACATTGCTGGTGGAAATGTGAACTAGTGCAGCCACTGTGGAAATCAGTATGTGGGCTCCTCAAAAAACTAATAATAGAACTGCCTATGTCTCTGCTGTGCCATGCTTGGAGTATTATTCAGCCATAGAGAATAATAAGGTTTTGTCATTTGCAAGAAAATGAATGGAACTAGAAGTCATCAGATTAAACAGAATGAGGCAGACTGAGAAAGAGAAATGTTGCATGTTTTCTTTCATATACAGAATCTATACCTAAAAAAATTACATGATGTCAAACCCCAGTACCATCAATAAATTAAATGAGTAGTAAATAAATAAAGTAGATAAAATGACACAAGTGTAAAACGGGACTATTTGGAGATAGGAACCAGCAGGAGGGGTGAGGATAAAGGAGGAAAGTGAATATGATAGGACTACTTCACACGCATGTATAAAAATAGAATAATTAATCCTGTTCAAGTTGCTTTTAAGGGGTTTGAGGGAGGATTAGAAAGAGTAATAGAATGAACTTGATCCAAGTACATTTTATGTATGTATGGAAATATCTCAATGAAACCCCTCTCAATTAATGTACACTAATAAAAAAGATACTCCAAAACAGAAGAGGTATTAACTAACTCACAAGCTATACCGAATACATAAGTATAAAATGAGATTTGTAATAAATAAAAACAAGCCTTATCGTCAATGCAAGGAGGGATTGTTTTCACTGAAGTTATTGTTTTACCCAAACCGTGAATCCAGCCACTCATTGGAGAATCATGGTTTATTTTGCTCTTTGCTTCACTTCCTCATATTCAACCAGTCTCTAAGTCTTGTAAAGTTGCTTTTGCATTTTACAAGGTCCTCCTTTTTCCCCAGGCACAATGGTATGGTGTCCAGGCTCTTCTTGTGGGCTTTTCAGACAACTGGCCTCTCTGTCTTGAATGCCCCCAGCTTCTAGTCTATTCTCTACTACTCCATGGCCAATGTGACCTCCTTAGAGGATCATGCCCTTCCTTCTCTCCCCTCTTCCTGAGAAAAGCCCAAGCTCCCTCCTGTGTCCAAGCCCTGCACAAGTGCTCACTCCGAGCTCCTCTGCACACTGATGCTCTGTCACCCTCTCTGCTCCTCACCCCTTTCCCCATGCTGTGACCTTTGCACATGCCACTCCCTGTCCTCATCCACTGGCAAACTCAGACAATCTCTCTGTGGCCCAGTTCAGCGTTGCCAGGCTGGGCCTCAGGGGGGCTGTGGGAAAGGGAAAGAGAACTGAGACAGCTGAGGCATGGTCCCCTGTGTCCCTTAGTCTGCAATAGTGAGCCAGCCACCAGGGACAAAAGGTCTCCAAAGCTGGAGGCAGCTGTCTGCAGCCTCTAGTTATAATACTCACACAGGCAGTGTGGTTCCAGAAGAAAAGCTGCAAAAGCTCAGAAGAGACCACCCAGCCTGGGAATAAGGAGGAAACTGAGCTTATGTGAGGAGAAAAGTTTATAGATGTAACAGTTTGGCAAAATCCCTGTCTGTCCTATTCAACTGGAAGCAGCCTCCTTGTGCACATCTGAGAGTGAGGCCATGGGAACATGGTGGCCCTCGTGGCACCAAACACCTCCACAAACACTTGCACATTTCTCTTCCCCCCTCTTCTTCCTTCTTCCCTCCTTGTTTTCCTCTCCTTTATCTTCCTCCCATTCCCATTATCAGTAATAATTATAATGACATTCTTCTAGTTTACAAAGCACTTTCAGTCAGATGTGGTGGCTCATGCCGATAATCCTAGCTACTTAGGAGGCAAAGATCGGGAGGATCATGGTTGAAGGCTGGCCTGGGCAAATGGAGAGACCTCATCTCAAACAATAAAAAAGATGGGCATGGTGGTATGCATCTTAACCCCAGCTATCTGGGGAGCATAAATAAGAGGATCATGGTCCAGTTTGGCTCAGGCATAAATGTGAGACTCAACATGAGAACTAGATGAAGCAAAAGGGCTCAAATGGTAGAGTGCCTGTCTAGCAAGTATTTTCGTTTATGCTATATGATTTCATCTTCATGGCAACTGTAGTATCACAGTTTTAAAGATGAATAAATTGAGAACCCGAGAAGTTAAATTATTTAATTCAAACTCCCGTAGTCAGTAGGTAGGTAATGGAGTGAGAATTTAAACTAAAGGTCTAAAATCTCAGTGCTTTGTTGTTAGTTTTTACAAACTGTTATGACGTTGTTATATAGTTTGCAACTATGTTCAAGTTTGTGGCACCTTCTTTGCTATTTAAAAGACTTTATTTTACTTAGTTACCATATGTGGTACTGGGGATTGACCCGCGCTTCCTGCATGCTAGGCACGCACTCTGCCCTTGAGCTAGATTTTATTTTATACACTCTCTTAGGTCAACTCGCTTTGACTGCTCTAGAGAAAAAAAACACTCTGTGAGCCGCTACCATACCTTCACGATAACTTACCAGTATCACTGCTTCTCTCCTTGCCTTGTGAATCTCTCTTTGTGTTGGTCCCCCATGGAAGACAGTGGGTAACCCCAGGGCAGGGTTTGTCAGATATCATCAGGTCCAGGCACACAGGCCTGGTACAGAATAAATGCCTGATCAAAGTTTGTTCAGTGAGTCAGTGATTAAAAATAAGAACGAACACTTGTGAATGCTTGCTACTACCGGCTGCATTGTTTTTCTCTTTATATACATGAATAAATGCCATTTCAGTAAATTAGCACAAAACCTAGGAGGCACAGTTATTATGGTTCCCATTTTATAGCTTGGAAAACAGAAACTTAGAGAGGTTAGGTTACTTGTCGTTTGACCAGAAAATGGAAAAGTGAGGCTGTGAGCCCAGGTCCGAGTTGGGACACCTGACCCTGAGGCTCTGCTGCCAGTATAGTGAACAGTAACATCGTGCCAGGGAATGCTGTAACCGGAAGACACTGGCATCAGAAGATGTGTCTCAGCTGTGCCCTACCGGATGAGAGGCTTAGGTCACCACTGAACTTCTCTGCTTCTCATTTCCCCATCTGTGAGACAAGCAGTAATGTGTACTCTGCTGGTTGGTTGTCAACATTAAACTCTCTGCTGGCTAGAAGCCTTTGTAATTCTAAAGATCTTTGTTTAATGATGGTACTGATGTGGTTGTCACATCGCTGGCAGCAGTCCCTACTTGTGCAACACAGGCCTTCTATGTGTTCTGCTGTAGACTGGCCGCCAAGAGGCCCCCAGCACTGTGTTGAGCCTGGCAGGGACCAGCGCCAGACTCATCAATTGGCTGTAGAGGGGTGTTTCTTTTTTTTTTTTTTCATTTTTCTTTTATTATTCACATGTGCATACAAGGCTTGGGTCATTTCTCCCCCCTGCCCCCACCCCCTCCCTTACCACCCACTCCGCCCCCTCCCTCTTCCCCCCCCCAATACCCAGCAGAAACTATTTTGCCCTTATCTCTAATTTTGTTGAAGAGAGAGTATAAGCAATAATAGGAAGGAACAAGGGGTTTTGCTGGTTGAGATAAGGATAGCTACACAGGGCATTGACTCACATTGATTTCCTGTGCGTGGGTGTTACCTTCTAGGTTAATTCTTTTTGATCTAACCTTTTCTCTAGTACTTGTTCAGAGGGGTGTTTCTAATTATTCTTTAGCCTTGGACTGGCCAACACATTTCATCTTTATCTTCTCAAATGAAAGAAATCCTCTTTTGACCTTTTGATGAAGTAATCTGAATCCTTGACATTTTGTCTTGTGCAGTAAAAGTAGCCTCTCCATACCCTGTGCTGAGTTCCTCAGCCCCGTTCTTTCCTTTTTTGCTGATGGACAACATGGAGCAGAGATGAGAAGCTCACATGCCAATCTGAAGGTCAGGTGCTCCGTGAACTACCTCTTCTGGATCCTCCTGGGCAGTATGACTTCCTCTGGCTTCCTGTGTAGCACACAGGTTAAGCTTGGTGAGCTCTGGTACCATGTTCTCCTGGGTTCAAATGCCAGCTTTAAGTTTTAGCTATGGAGGAGAGCTTCATAAGCTACTTAGCTCATTTTGAGCCTCAGTTTCCATATCTATAACAAGGGAAAGGCAGTAACACTTATCTTATGAGGTTCTTGTGACATCTAAATAAGACTGTGTGTAAAACTTTTAGAATCATGCCTGACACATCATAAATATTCAAAAAAGTTATCTATTTAAAAGATACATTGCTGTTCTGAATCCTGCTGCAGAGAGAGCTAAGCTGCAGATCACACTATTGAGTACTGTGAAAGATTTGCTAGGAACAATGAAATTTCATTAAGCTAATTTTGTATGATGCCTGAATCACTGGATGAATAGGAATGGGCTACTGTTTGCTTTCATACATAAAGTTCTAAACATTTAGATATTTCAAAATGGTTATGTAATTTAATAAAGTATCTACCTCCCTCTGATGTTAACAGGCACGTTGAATCAGCTCTGGTGCATTGGCTTGGGTATGGGTGTCACATCCAGGTTGTTAAAAGTCAAGAGTTAATCCTGATGCTATGATCAGTCCTGAAATGTCAGAATGAATTTATCATTATTGACAAGGCACTCAAATTTGGGAATATTTTTAAAATATATTGATTTTCCAAATCAGAGTAGATTCAAGGTTATCTAAGTAATAATATCTTTCTGACCCTTGTACTCGGGGAGGTTCCTTGAGTGGATTGGACAGCCTGCATTATAGCTAAATTTTTAAGCTTTATTGAAGTATAATTAATATACAAAATTGTGCATACTTGATATCTATATTCTGGTGATTTGGTTTATAAGCATACAAACATGATACCATTACCACAATCAAGGTGCTTAGTATATCCATCAGTTACATAAGTGTCCTCTTGTTCTTTTGAGGGTTCTTTGCATGTGCATTTGTAGTAAGAACACAACATGAAGTCTGAGATCTATCCTCCTATATTTTAAATATCAACTTATATTTTAAATTGTGCAATTGTATCATCTTGTTAACTATGGACACTAGTTGTACAGCTGGTTTCTAGAGCATACAGATCTTGCACAACTGAAACTTTATACATGTCGAACAACTATTTCCCAAGCCCCTGTCTCCCTCACCCTTTGCACCATCATTCTATTTTTCTGCTTCTGTAACTTAGACTGCTAGATACCTCATATAAATAGATTCAGGCAATATTTGTCCATTTGTGTTTGGTTTATATCATTTATCATCATGAACTGTAAGTTCACATTGTAACAAACAGAATTTTCTTCTTTCTCAAGGCTGAATAATATTCCACCGTATGTACAGTAAGCCCACCTTATTCTTGGGTTTATTATATGCAGTTTTGACCAAGAGCAGTCAAAAATCATAAAAAATCAAAAGAAATTTCAAAAACAAAAATTTTAAATTCCTACACATGTATCACCCAGCTCAGTTGATGTGAAGAAGCTCTCGGTCCATCTGTATTGTTTTCAGTCGTGTTTAAATAGTTGTGTGATTGGCTTAACTGTCCTTCATTTTGTGAAAATCTCCTCCCCAAAAAGCAAATGGTGCCCCAAAAACAAAGTAAAAGTTTATGTGCTTAATTGAAGTGATAAAGTAAAAGTTTGAGGTTTATTGAAAGGTGGTATGTCTTTAACAAAAGCTAGGTGGGATTGTGGGAAAAATGAATCCAGCATCTGCATATAGTGCTGAGCTCTGTGCATTCTAAACATACACAGTTTTTCCTCAACAGTGTTCTCCTTTGAGGATGGGAGGTCAAGGGGTAAGGTGGAGTAATGGAAGGGGCTGAAGAGACCAAAGTAAAGTGTACTCACAGTGGGGATACACTGAGGAACCCCTTTGAACATCAGCAGAAATATTGATAACGAAAGACAGGACTGTAAAATAGACAGAGTGTGTGTGTATGTGTGTGTGAGTGTGGAGAGGTACTTGTGGGAGGGGGGATGGGTCAATGAAAGAGATTAAGGTGAAGGAATATAGTTGATGGACTTCATATATGAAATAGAAAAAAGAAACTGCTTGCAATTGCTTGAAGTGGGGCAGAGAGGGGGTTCGAGAGGGTGAGACGGTGGGGGTGATCTAACAATGTACAATATAAGCCTATTTGGAATTGTCACATGAATGCCCTCTCCCCCGTACAATGAATATATTCTAGTAATAATACAGAAAAAACAGTGGCCTCCTTGGAAACATAGACCATGGATACCAAGGTTCTAATGGTTTCTTATCCATTCATCTGTCAATCCGTAGACATTTGGTTTGTTTCAACATCTTGCATCATCCACAAAAAGCAATTCAGAATAGATTCAAGACTTAAATGTAGCACCTGAAATAAATGAAACACCTTGAAGAAAACAGAGGAAGAAACAGAGGAAAAGCTGCATTAACACCAATGCCTTGGTGTTGGCATTGATCTTTTTTTTTATTGTTTTATTATTCATATGTGTATACAAGGCTTGGGTCATTTCTCCCCCCTGCCCCCACCCCCTCCCTTACCACCCACTCCACCCCCTCCCTCTTCCCCCCACCCCCTCAATACCCGGGAGAACCTATTTTGCCCTTATCTCTAATTTTGTTGAAGAGAGTGTATAAGCAATAATAGGAAGGAACAAGTGTTTTTGCTGGTTGAGATAAGGATAGCTATACAGGGCATTGACTCACATTGATTTCCTGGCATGTGTGTTACCTTCTAGGTTAATTCTTTTTGATCGAACCTTTTCTCTAGTTCCTGGTCCCCTTCTCCTATTGGCCTCAGTTGCTTTTAAGGTATCTGCTTTAGTTTCTCTGCATTAAGGGCAACAAATGCTAGCTAATTTTTTAGGTGTCTTATCTATCCTCACCCCTCCCTTGTGTGCTAAAGCTTTTATCATGTGCTCAAAGTCCAATCCCCTTGTTGTGTTTGCCCTTGATCTAATGTCCACATATGAGGGAGAACATACGATTTTTGGTCTTTTGGGCCAGGCTAACCTCACTCAGAATGATGTTCTCCAATTCCATCCATTTACCAGCGAATGATAACATTTCGTTCTTCTTCATGGCTGCATAAAATTCCATTGTGTATAAATACCACATTTTCTTAATCCATTTGTCAGTGGTGGGGCATCTTGGCTGTTTCCATAACTTGGCTATTGTGAATAGTGCCGCAATAAACATGGGTGTGCAGGTGCCTCTGGAGTAACCTGTGTCCCATTCTTTTGGGTATATCCCCAAGAGTGGTATTGCTGGATCATATGGTAGATCAATGTTTAGATTTTTTAGGTAGCCTCCAAGTTTTTTTCCAGAGTGGTTGTACTAGTTTACATTCCCACCGACAGTGTAAGAGGGTTCCTTTTTCCCCGCATCCTCGCCAACACCTGTTGGTGGTGGTGTTGGTAATGATGGCTATTTTAACAGCGGTGAGGTGGAATCTTAATGTGGTTTTAATTTGCATTTCCTTTATTGCTAGACATGTTGAGCATTTTTTCATGTGTTTTTTGGCCATTTGAATTTCTTCTTTTGAGAAAGTTCTGTTTAGTTCACTTGCGCATTTCTTTATTGGTTCATTAGTTTTGGGAGAATTTAGTTTTTTAAGTTCCCTATATATTCTGGTTATCAGTCCTTTGTCTGATGTGTAGCTGGCAAATATTTTCTCCCACTGTGTGGGTGTTCTCTTCAGTTTAGAGACCATTTCTTTTGATGAACAGAAGCTGTAGGCATTGGTTTTTGAGTGCAAAAAGCACAGACAAAATGAGACCTAGACGAATGGATCTACATCAAACTAAAAGGAAACAAATCAGCAAAAAGGCAGCCAACAGAATGGGAGAAAATGTTTGCAGATCATTTATCTGATAAGAAGTCAATATGCAAAATATCTAAGACTCTTCTACAATTCAACAGCAAAAATAATAACCTGACTGAAAAATAGGCAAAGGACTTGAGTAAACATTTCTCAAAAGATGAGAAGCAAATGATTACCAGGCAGATGAAAACATGCTAAACTTTACTTACCATCAGGGAGAACTGACCAAAACCACCAAGATCGGTTATCTCAGACCTATTAGAATGGACACTATTTTAAAAACAAAACATAACAAGTGCTCAAGCTGTAAAAAAAATTATACCCTTGTACAGTATTGCTAGGAATATAAATTATTATAACATTTATGAAAAACAAATTCCTCAGTTAAAAATAGAACTGCAACCTGTTGTAGAAACCCCACTTATGGATATGTAGCCCGAAGAGTTGAAATCAGGGGCCGGAAGTGATGCCTGTACCCTCATGTTCAGTGTAGCATTGTTTACGGGATTTGTTGGGGGGTTGGTGGTACTGAGGTTTGAATTTAGAGCTTTGCACTTCCTCAGCAGGCATTATACTCCTTTAGCCATGCCCTCAGCCCTTTTTACTCTAATTATTTGGGTGATAAGGTCTCACTTTTTGTCCAGGCCAGCCTGAACCTGGATTCTTCTATTTTATACTGCCCACTGTAACTGGGATGGCAGGCATGTGCCATCATGCCCAGCTTTTTTCCGTTGGGATGCAAACTTTTTTTTTTTTTTTTTTGCCCCAGCTGGCCTGGAACTGCAATCCTCCAGATCTTAGCCTCCCAAGTAGCTATGATTATAGACATGAACCATCACTCCCAGCACCACCCAAAAAATTTTAAACCATATGCTTAATGTGAGTGTGGGAATATTTGTATTAACCTGAAGTTATGGCTACAGCCAAATGTCTTTTCTTAATGGTTAATAAGAATAAGGAGAACTCATTATGTTAGCTTTTCTGTTATTCAGAAAACATCTAATTGTATTAATGATTTCCTGAAATTCCATATAATTACATTAACATTAGTTTTTGCTCCCAGAATTAGAAAAAAGACATCAAATGCTACAATGTTCAAATATTATCGTTCTGAATCGATGGCATTTGGCCCAATTAGTGAGCATTATGGTTGCAATATATTTACACTCACACAGTACACATGAGACAGCATAAACACTCCCTGTTCAAGCAAGCTGAAAGGAAGGAAAAACACTTTCAGAACAGATTCATTCTCCTACATTAGAAAAATCTCACGGCCAGTTTCCTCATCTCCACTTGCTTGGCAGCTCTTGGTGGTGACAGCACAGCACAAAGAAGAGCTGTTCAGTGGGCTTTGCTCCCTAATTTTTTGAAGCCCTGTCACAGAACAGGATTGTGTTGTGGCCTCGTTTGAATATTGAGCCAGCTCACCACCCCTGCCAGTTCTCTCAACCACCTCCCCACCCAGGGCGGCACTAGTTCCCCACTGCAGGTGATGTAACCTATCTGTGAAGCACATTTTAAAGAGAGATTCTGTATTTTAATGGTCAGTTAGTAACTGGCTACTGACTGTTTCTGCTTTCCGCCTGGGGACAGGAATGCCAGCCTTATTAAATATTGAGAAGTTGTTCGTTATTACAGGACTCTGTGACAACAGGCTATCTGCATATGGAGAAAACAGCAAGTTTCCATTCTTCACAACAGCCACTCTAGTTCTGGGAAGGACTAATGTTTGTCTGCCTAAAGAGGCATAAAAATTCAGGCTCCGTCTTGGAGACCTGCTTTGCTGCTCTTTATTTTCATTTTTCAAAGTTAAAATTTCAAAAACTAAATTTGCTTATGGGAGGAAAATTAAAAACAAACAAACCTTTTGGAAAAAAAAATCCCATTATCTCATATTGGCTATTTTGGAGAATCTGTCAAATGTTTGAAACACTAACTTACATGTAGGTGCAGAATGAGAAAATGGGTTTCATTAGATTACTTCAGAGTCTAAGCAACTGAGAAATTTCACATGATGTAGCTATGTTATAAGGGATGAAAAATGATGGGATATCAACCATCTCCTTGAAATCTTCTCAATAATTGGAAAATGAAAATCACCAAAGCTTCTGTCGATGCAGTGTAAATCAGTAACCCATGAGCACACAGCCCAGTTTGTCTTCAAAGAGAGAACTTGAGACTGGCGTGTACTCAGGGGCAGAAGGCATGCTTAGCCTGTGTGAGGCCCTGGGTTCAAGTCCTAATCCCTCTCTCCCCCAAAAAGATTTGTATCCATTACCATAGTTACTAATTACTTACTCTCATGAAGAATATCACACAGAGTTAGACCAGTGCTCCATCAGCCCCATTATTCAGTTTCTGACTGTCGTACACATCATGACAGCACCCAAAAGACCTGACAGTGTCTGAAGTGTAACCCTGGTGTGCACTACTCTCCTCTGGTATTAAGCATGGCTCTGTCACGAATGACCATAACCCTTCTTGACTCTGCTAATGTCATTAGACAGGCATTGTGACCACACATATGTACCTCATGGCTGACCATGGCTTTTCTGGTATGTACACATATATATAACTGGGAGCACTGAGGTTGCTGACCACAGGAATCATTGCTGGTGCATTGTCAGCTTTGTTTTTGCTTTACCTCCTTCCTACCCATTCTTTGGATTTGGGTCTCTCCCCTTGGCTATTTGCCTACTTGGGAGTGTTTCTCTTACAGACACACTGAACCAGATGGATGGTCCTAACAGGTGAATGATGGAATACTTTGATTACTCTGACCTCTGAGGGATGTTCTCTAACCCTCTCTTGATTCTTGTTATGATAGTCAGCGAGAACAAAATTCTTGGAATTTGCTTTTCATCTCTCTCAGTGGATGCCTAGTGATGCTTATCTATCTATGAAGGCTGCTTCGTTCCCCAGCTGGTAACTGTTGGTTGACCCCATTTTGCTACTTTTAAAGAACATAGTGATTAAGAGCTTGAACTTAGATTTGACCATGACACTGTGGATCTTTTCTCTACAGTTTATTGCTTCTGGAACACTAGGCAAGCAAGTCAGTTTTGCATTTTTCAGTTGTATGATAGGGGCAATAATAGTATCAGTCTTATAAGGTTGTTACAAGGATTAAGTAATCAATTTCACGTGTTTAGAATTATGGAATAAATGCCCAGCACCTATTAGGCATTATTGCTATCATTATACGCTCACAACATCATCCAGCATTAATAGAACACTAACTCTAGACAGACACTGAGGGTAAACTGAGAGAAAAACAGACATTATCTTTGAACACTGCTCAGAGTGCAGTGGCAGAAGCAGACAAGGGAGCAAGGCATTGTGATACTGATTCTTATTCAGCTCTCGGTGAGGTAGTAATGCCATTTCCAAATGAGGAATCTGGGGTTCAGGGAAGTGAATTGAAGAATTGGTTGTCACCAGGCAGAGACAAATCTCTAACTTAAGCCTCTGGCTTCCAGATCTCACCTCTTGCTTTGTACACCAGCCTGACTTGTCTCAGGGCTGTGCATCCTGTACCATTGCTAGTAGTTTGGGGTAAACACTCTCCTGCTTATTTGGATCTTCAGCGTTCCATGGGTCATAGTCTAGGTTGGTTCTGTCAGAGATCAAGATGCTATGGAAAGAGCACTGGGCAAAGTGTCAAGGTTGCTGTGGGTGTGTTCCAGGTCTGCTTCTGTGTTGCACAGTGTTTATGGCATGCCCTTACCTCTCTGGCCCCCATTTCCTCCAGCTATTTAATGAAGGCTTTGGTGAGTTCTCAGAACGTGGGTTCAGAAGCAAAGGCTCAGCCCCTCTGTCAGAAGGCTCTGCTTTTGTCTATGTAAATATGTTAGCGTTTCATGAAAAATTATGTTTGGGGAAAAAAGAATTCTCTGCTGGAAACATTTTGAAACTCTCGGGATAAATGACATCTAAGATCTTAGTCTAAGCTCCATGATTTTAGTTGATGAAAACTCCGAGAGACTCCAGAAAGGGGAAAAGTTAGTCAATATTCCTCAATCTCTCCATCTCCCAAGAAAAGCTCAAGAGCAATGGATGCATGATTTTGTTTTTGGCCTCAGGGCTTCGCACTTGCTAGGCAGGCACTATAACACTTAAGCCATGCTCCCAGTCCTTTATGCCTTAGTTATTTTTCAGGTGAAGTCTCACGTTTTTGCCCAGAGCTGGCCTCAGACTGCAATCCTCCTACCTACAGCCTCCCAAGAGCTTGGATCACAGGCTTTCACCACCACACCCAGTTTATCGGTTGAGACAGTGTCTCACTAGCTTTTTCCCCTGGGCTGGCCTTGAACTGTGATCCTCCCTATCTCTACCTCCTGTGGAACTGGGATTAGGGAGACCCACCGAGTCTAACCAATACATGATTTTTAATAGCTAAATGGGTTTGTAAGATTTTGTTCTCAAGTAAGTAGAAGACTAGTAGCTGTTTTCGTCAGTGTGGTATATGGTGGAATGATCTCAGAGCTGAGGGATGCAGGTTCAGGTTCTGGCTCTGGCTTGTGGTATGTTTGCTTTCCCATTATCACTTCACCGCCCTCAGCTCTGGTGTCCTCTACTCAGCCTGTCTCCCCATCTGTAACTATAGAAACAACCAAAGCAAAAGTGCCCAAGATCCTGGCAGCCAAGAAAGGTGTTCATTTTCACTTTGTAACTGCTTTTAACATATTGATAGCATTCCAGTGAACACCGGTGAGGTTTTCAAGTCTTTGATTTCTTAGAATTTGGGAATTTTCCTCCACCATGCTCCCATGGCACAAATGTCTCTGGAATTTGTCCAACAGACAGGTTTATAGTTAACAAAGAGAAAAGGGCCATGTGTGTGGTGTGTGTATGTGTGTGGTATGTGGTGTGTGTGGTGTGTGTGTGGTTTGTGGCTTGTGGTGTGGTGTGTGATGTGTGGTGTGTGAGGTATGTGTATTGTGTGGTTTGTGTGTGGTGTGTGAGGTTTGTGTGTGGTGTGTATGTGAGGTGTGTGTGTAGTGTATGTGTGGTGCATGGTATGTGTGTGTGGCGTGTGGTTTATGTGTGGTGTGGGAGGGTGTGGTATGTGAGGTGTGTGGTGCTATGTGTGGTGTGTGTGGTGTGTGAGGTGTGTGGTGTTGTATGTGGTGTGTGAGGTGTGTGGTATTGTATGTGGTGTGTGTGGTGTGTGTGAGGTATGTGTGTGTGGCGTATAGTTTATGTGTGGTGTGTGAGGTGTGTGGTATGTGTGTGGTGTGTGAGGTGTGTGTTGTGTGTGTGGTGTGTGGTGTGTGTGTGTGTGGTGTGGTTTGTGTGTGACATGTGAGGTGTGTGACATGTGAGGTGTGTGGGGTGTGAGGTGTGTGGGGTGTGAGGTGTGTGTTGTGTGTGTGGTGTGTGGTGTGTGTGTGTATGGTGTGGTTTGTGTGTGACATGTGAGGTGTGTGGGGTGTGAGGTGTGTGTTGGTGTGTGTGTGTGGAATGTGTATGTGTGGTTATTGTCATTGCCATCCAAGCTGACAAATGGGTTTGCATCCAGACTTCCTCCTACATTATTCATGAAAAATTTCACATCACCTGAGGCTAACCCAGTTCTTTTCACAAGTCTTTGGCGACTAACAACCTCACTGCCACCCAAGAGAGGTCTGCCAGGCAAAGAGCCTCCTCCTGCACCCCCGAGACACGCTGAGCCATACCTAGCCTGGACTGCCTCAAATTAGGTTTGATAAATAAGTGTCTTCCCTACACAGACTGCCACTTGTTTAGGGATTGAAGTATCGATTTTTGAATGTTGCTGAGATTCAGACATGGGTTAATTAAACATTTACATACATGTGCGAACAATATATCGCACGGTACAATAATGTGCACTTTAATCAGAAACCACGGGTGTTTGTGTTTGCTTTTTCCATGTTAATTGGCACCATGCTGGCTCCAGCTTAGGTATTTGGCTAGATGGAAGAAAACAGACATGGTGTTTTAAATATTTTAATTAGCACCAGCAGTTCTCAGCTCTCTCATTTCTCATTGGATTGTTTTTCATGCATGAATAAATTAGCTAGCATGGAAGTACTCTGTAGAAAGTGGTTGCCCTCTGGCCATAAAAAGAGTCCTGTTCATTAATACTTTAATGAAATTAGCTGTGAGCAAAATATTATTCCTTTTAACTGTGTTCTAATTTCTTAATTTTAATTAGGCACATAATTGTAGGGTGCTGAAATTATCTTCGTGTTCTGTAACTGAAGTTCCATCCTCAGGAGCCTGAGGCTCGCTCCCCACGCTTTGGCAGGAAATTTCCTGTCCAACTTTTGTTTTCCGCTCTACGGATGGACGATCCCCTTCACCACCTCTTTTGCAACTGTGCTGTGACAGTTCAGGGCTCCTAGGAACCCTTGATCAGGCTGTTGGTAATGAAGCTGTTGGGCTTTGGAGTGGTTTAGGAGTGGCTCAGTGTGATCTATCTATAATGAATCCGCTCTGCTGGAGGCCTGTGCCGCAGTTCTTCCAGATGGTCTCCTCAGGTCCCTACCTAGAGATCTGCCCCCATGGTTTCATCGTGGTTTCATCTGTAAGTGCCGCTCTCCACTACTATTTTATTGGATGGTGCCGTAGCACCTGTGAGCTCTGGGCGGACAAGACATTTTTTACCCCTCAGTCACCATTTTGTAGCACATGGTTCCTACTTTATGCAAAGCAGTTGTTGAATGTATGAACCTTAAGGGATCTCTTGACTTCCATGCTGAAAATTCCTGATTCAAATTGTCGCATCTAAAAATGCTTCCAGCATGTAAAAGAGTCCACAGATATATATCAAAATAGATTTTCTGAGTTTGATAGAACAGAAATTTAAATTTGCCTAACTCTGATTTTAGGAAAAAAAAAGATTGCAGAATCTGGATTAAAATTTAACTGAGAAACCAAAAGCCTATATATACATTGTTTCCCAAAATTCAAATTGAGGTTCATCGTAACGTGTGCTGAGTGTATATGGTTCAAGAACTACTGTGAAAACTGAAAATTCTTTTGGTAATTGCTTGCACCATTCTTGCCTCCCTATCCTCACATAGCGTTGTATACCTGGCCTGATGGTATTTCAGTGAATACCATCTCACTTACTTAAATAGATTGTAGGAACTAAATAAATAGGGGTAAATATTCCATGGATCCATACAAATTTACATATTTGATCTGATGTGTCAAATGATAATCACAGTACCTCCCTCACCGGCTTAGGGGAGTATTAAATGAGATAGATGTAAATGGTGCCTCAATCCGTGTTAGATAAGAGTGACATCCTTAGTAGTATTATTTGAATATATATTTTTCATACATATATGGATGTTGTATATAAGAGAAAGAGAGGGACTGCATCTTATAAAGTATATAACATTTTGCCGTATTTTACAGTATGCAAAACTCTGTTACCCATGATCTCACTTAGTTTAGCTGCATCCACTTCATAAAAATAAAGACATCCAACTTTACAGAATGAAACAAATGTTACCATACACATTTTTGTGAAAAAGTAATTCTATTAAAGAAACCATTTCTCAGATTTAGCTTGGTGCTCACCCACACCAGATCCCCAGGATGCTGGTACTGAGTGTGAAAATGTGGTGACTACAAGGGAAGTACAAGTGCACCTCCCAGGCCCCCCCTTTCCATCCCTCAGGTAAACAGAAGCCCAAAGCTGTTGCATCTTCATCCCATGCATGTCTTCTTCCTTCACTATGCATAAATCACAAGTGAGTAATGTCTGCTGATCAGGGATAGGTCTCAGTTTTGCACACCAGAAACTTACAGAATTTTGGCAGTCTTACAAGTGAACATTTATTTATAACGAGAAAAGAAATTATAAGAAACCAGGAATTTTAAAAAGCCCATGAATATCATAAAAATTTAGAAAAATAATAGTATTTTGTGATTTAACTATTGATATGCTTCTGTTATACTTTTTCTCTAAATGTTTTGATTACATACTTTTTATTTCATATGAAGTAACTTAGTCTTTTATGATTTTCTAAATTCTTTTCCTAAAGATAATTTGTCATTCCTTGAACTTTTAGAGAAATATCATTATGTAAGTAATAATGTGAATACAAAGATAATGTTTTCCTTTAGTGTGGCTAATTAAAAAAATTAAATTCTTATAGTCGAAATTCATAAAACATGAAACATAGGACAGAGAAGTACTCATGTGTTGTAGTACCACTATGGGTTTTGTCCTATAAATGCAAGAGTTATGATAAATTCTGTTTTCTCCAAAAGAAGACAAAGGAGTGTGCTTAAAATTGTGATGTGTTATGAGTTTATTCCTGATAAGAGAGAGCTTTGTTTTTGTCAGGTATCAATGAAAACAGAATTTCCAATGTACAGTTTTACATGTCTGATTATTGGGGAAATTATTCAAAGACCAACTTTGAATCCCATGCATTTCAAACTTGGTTTCCTCTGGACTCGCTCCATATTTCCAGTGCCCGGTGCTGTAGAACACACTTGTATCCTGTTCTGGCCCTGGGCAATGTACCTTTGAGTCATGACACCATACCTGTGAATCAACATGGTGGGCTGTAGGAGTATTCCTGGAAGCAACTCCTACAAAGGCAGGAGTGAAGTATACAAACATGTCTCACAAAACCTAAACTGAATGTGTCCCCAACTTCTCCTAAATCAGATCCAAAAATGCCCATTGTCACTCTGTTTCTGATATGAAGGAAGGAGAGACAGTTGATGAAGTTGGTGTGGCAAGAGACAATGATACATACAACCACGTGAACTGGATGACGTGTCAGAATTTAGGAATGGGCACAAACTAGTAAGGGGACCCAAACAGTATGTTTCATTAGCATTGGAGTAACTCTGCTTCTGATAGGATTGTTAGGTATATTGGCAAATCCTAGATCAATGTTGCTGTACTGTCCTTTTCCTTTGTGACATTCTTTCATCATGCAACATTAAGGTTTTCAGGTTTATCTTCATTGACATATAATTCATTTTTAAAATCTGTGCACTCTTCCAGTTAGTAAAGTTGCCACATTTTGTTCTTATTTTTCTATTTATGGCAGTTAGGTTATATCCAACTTTACTAGTACAGATAATCCTGGGTGAATATCCTAATGCCCATCTTCTTATGCACTTCTGCAAGAGCTTCTAAAGAGGTAGCTAGCATAGAGACTGAGCATGAACTCTGGGCCAGATTGCTAGGTTTTCATCTTAGCTGTGCTGTTAACTAGTCATATGGTTTTGGAAAGATTACTTGGCCTCTCTGTGCCACAAGTACCTCTCTCATGAAGTTGTGGTGAGGATTGAACAAGTTAATATAGAAAACATTTAGAGTAGGACTTGGTACATAATAAACCTGCATGAGCATTTGTATTATTCTTCCTTATCAAGGAATGGCATCATTGCTTTGTAAATTATACTTATATTCAGTTTTATTAGATGCTGCCAGATTGTTCTCCAGATTTGTACATCTTTCTGTTCCTACATGTGAAGAATGTGAGTTCCTGTTACCTTGCCCCATCTTCAACATTTGGTGTTACTAGACTTTTAATGTTTCTACATTCCAGTGGTATGAACTGATACTCAGTGCTGTTTAATTTGCATTTTCCTGATTATTGCTGAGGTTGAACATCTTTCCCTATGTCCTTGGTCATTGGAGGGTCCTCCTTTGTGAATTATTTGTCAAAATCCTTTACTTATTTTTCTTTTGTTTCATTTGTCTTTTTCTTATTGATTTATAAAAGTTCTTTGTATAGTCTGGGTATTTATTTTCTATCAGCATAGAGTCTTGTAAGATTTTCCTTTTACTTTGTGGCTTTACCTTTTAATTTTGCTTATGACATTTTTTAAGATGGAAGTTTTAATGACTCAAACATACCATCTATTGCTTTCATTATAATTAGTATTCTTGTAGCTTTGAAAAATTCCTTTTATATCTTTAGGCCCTAAAAATATTTTCACCTACATGTTTTTTCTGAATGTTTTAGAAGTTTTTTCATGTTTCATCTTTAATGTGCTTAAGTTTGTGTACAATATGAATTATGGCATAAATAAATATTTGCTTTTTCATGTGGATAGCCAGTTGTTCTGGCACCATTTAGTGATTAGGCTGTCCTTTCCTCTCTGCTTGGATATGCCTTCAAGTCTTCATCAACACAGGACAGTTATGCTTGGTTTCTGGCTACCTGTCCTTTTTTATTGCTGTATTTATTTATTTATCCTTCACCCACAGCACACTTTTAATTGCTATGGATTTATGATGTCTTTAAAGCCTTAATTTCTATTAAGACTTTAAAGTTGATATGGTAAATTCTCCTTGTCTCTGTTCTTTACAATTGCCCCAGCTATTTCATAATGCTTTACTTCCATATGGACATTAGCATTACTGAGGCTTTGATTGAAATTGTACTGCATTTAGAGAAAAATTTAGTGAGAGGTAACCTATGCAGGCTATTGAGTCTTCCCTCCATAATCACTGTACATTCTTTTGCTCATCTAAATCTTCTTTTCTGTGTTTTAACAACTGTATAATTTCATCTTGCACATAGTATTTACATTTTTTGTCTTTGGTTTTTAATCTGCACTTCAGTAAGAATGTATTGTTTTGTGGATGATTTTCTACCTCTCTAAATTTCTCCCTCACTATGTCTAATCTGCTGTTAAACCAATTCATTAAAATTTTAACTCCAGTTATTATATTTTTGGCTCTATAATTTCTGTTTAAATCTTTAAAAAAACACTTTACAGTTCTTTGCTGAAATTCTCTATTATACCATCTACTTTCTTAAGTACTAAGAACTAAGCCCTGTGTGTATGTGAATGTATATATGTAGATAAGAAGGCTGTGAGCTAGAAAGATACTCTTAAAAGAGCCCACCACACAGATACATTTTACCTTTGTCACTCTTCATCAGAATGCAGCAGCTGTTAGGTTAGTCAGCTATTATAGCTGGGTGCCAGTGACTCACACCTGTAATCCTAGCTACTCAGGAGGCAGAGATCAGGAGGATCACGGTTTGAAGCCAACCCTGGGCAAATAGTTCATGAGACCCTATCTCAAAAAAAGCCTTCACAAAACAAGGATTGGTGGAGAGGCTCAAGATGAAGGCCCTGAGTTCAAGCCCCAGTACCACAAAGAAAAAAAAAGAAATGATATAACTTTTTTCAGAAATAATACAATTTTTAAAGAAAGAATCTATTGTATTTATATGTTAAAATTCAAGTTTTAAATGATCAAACTATATAGCACATTTTCACTGGCAATGCAGAGGGGTTCACTGTGATATTTCCATACACACATATATATGTATACATACGTATTCTCCCCACTACCTCTTTTTTATCATTTAAAATTAGGAAATTCCCCTCAATTAGGATTTTTGAGATATCTATAAACTAGGATATTCATGAAGATGTGTTTCTTTCTTTTTTTTCTTTTCAGAGCCCCCAGTGCCTGAATGGTGTCTGTCATGAGTTAAATAGACAATAAAAACTGAGTTGAATTAATACTACAATAAAATGACTTTCCTGGGCATATTCTGACTAATCAGTGATAAGGAATAGGAAGATTATTTTGTGGTAAATCCAGAATGTGAAGTTTTCTATTTATATATCAGTATGCTGCTGAACTAATTTAAAGTAAAAACTGCATTCATCTCAATGGAAAACCCTCAATGGAAATGGAGGGGAGGAAGGAAGTGCAGAGAGTGAGGAGGAAATCAGATGGCAGAGCCCAGGAAGTGAGCATTTGTCCCTCTTATTTAAACTTGTGTTGTCATCATTACTTTGTTGGCTGTGCTAGAATTTGAACTCAGGGCCTTACACTTGCTAGGCATGTGTTCTTCCACTTGATCCACATCGTCAGTTCTTTTTGTTTTAGGCTATTTTTAAAGATAGGTTTATGGCCAGCCTGGGACTATGATTCTCCTACCTATGCCTCCCCATGTAGATGGAATTACAAATGTAAGCCATGACACCCAGCTTATTGGTGGAAATGGGGTCTTGCTAACTTTTTGTCCCCGCTGGCTTGAAACTATGATCTTCCCAGTCTCTGCTTCCTGAGTAGCTAAGATTCCGGGCATGAGCCACTGTGCCCTGCCAGAATTGTTGGGAATGCTTGAATACGCTCTTTTGGGTGTTGTACAGCTGCCCCAAATTTCTATGGGTCTCAGTACAAAATGGCCATATAGATGTGGCTAAATGGGACCATGTAGAATGACTACAGTATTAGATGTTTGCATTTTTCAACAGTCTCAACTAGTTATCAGAGGAGTGAATTGGGCAAGGATGAACATCTGATTAAAAAGGCAGCTTGGTCATGGATTTTGTAGTGAGTTCCAAGTGGCATATGTTCTATGTGTTCCTGAAACATCCTGCCTGACGCAGGTGGTACAGATAGCTGTGGTTCTCAATAATGCCTTCTTTGGAGGAAGGTTTTTGGTGTCAAGTTAGTTTGCAATTAAAAACCAATAAAAACTAGTCTTGATGTAACTTGCGAACAATTTTCTGCTTTTTCAGATTGCCACTAGAGGCAAGAAAGCTAAGAGATTTGTCATTTTCACTAGCAATCCAGTTTTGCTATATAAACAATTTAAAATATAATGTGCTGTGTGGTCTGGTGGCATGTGACATGACCTCAGGGAATGTCTGTGTTTTACCTGTGGTCAGTCTTCCATCAGCCTGAATACTCTTAGGACTCAAGACAGAACACTGGAGTCACATAACCCTTAAGTCATCATTCATCACTTGGCTGCAATTGCTTTTGATTGAGCAAGCAGGAGTATTATTTATTGATGGAAGTAGTTGAAAAGAAACAATTTTGAGATTGTCAAGAAGCAGTCTAGGATTTAAATCATCTAGTACTCAAAATGGAGAGAACATGTCTTCCTTCTTTCCCTCTTTCCTACCATCCCTCTCTTCCTTCCTTTCTTGTTCCAAAATGGACCTAAGACACACACACACACACACACACACACACACACACACACACGCACACTTCATTATTTTCTATGGAAAAAATTGGAAGATGATACCTGTGTATCAAATAAGATTAGAAGACTATACATCAAGATATTAACCAATATTATCTCCCCATGGGAGATTATAGATTATTTTTCTTTTCTTCTTGGAGCTTTTATGCATTTCATAAAATTTCTGCAACTAATGTTTTCATATTTTAAATAAGCATTAAATAATAACTCGTTAGAAATAATTTCCTATAGAATCTTATTAAATGATGATAGCAGTATTAAAATTACACATTCTTAATAAAACAGACAAAACTTGAAATAAGACAATGTGAGAATAGGAAAGATAAGCTGAGACCAGCGCTGAGTTCAGCCACAATAAGGCTGTTGGGAAGTGTGTGTATGCTTGTGTGAATGTGGGCCTCAAATTTATTGTTTATTTCCCCACTAACACAAAGGCACCATCATTGGTGATTTTCTCACAAAATAGCTGGGGCTAAAGTAAGTCAGTTGCTCAAGAGAATTAAGATTTGGGACCCTAACACCAAAGACTATTGTCTTTGGGGTCTTGGAGAAAAGAAGCTTTTTTACCGACACAGACTTTTTGCAGGGTGTCCCTCCAGGTCAGTGGGGGCCAGTCAACCATGTCACCATGCAGTTCTCTGTGCATGCTACCTCCCTCCTGATCACCCTCGGCCTCTCCCGGGGTTGCTGCACTTGCCAAGGAGCGCATCTCCCCTGTGCTCTCTGATCCCTGTCCAACTCCTTCTTCATGTGGTGGCCCACAGTCTGCATAGTCACACATCACACACGTTGCACTTGGTCTTCCTACTTCTCTTCATGAACCTCCCTCACTACATCTCAGTGTCTAATCAGGGTGATGTGAATACTCAGAGCATCAGTGACTTCAAAGTCATCTCAGGTTAAGAACAAGATCCTTAAAGTGACCTGCAGGCCTTTGCTGATTGGGCCCTCACTACCTCTCAGCTGAATTTTCCCTCCCCTTCACCCTCTGACTCAGCAGCTGTGTTCTCTGCATGCCTTCCTACTTCAGGTCCTTTGCACTTGCTGTTCCCTGTGCCCTCAGTCCCTTAGACCTATTTCTCTTTCTTTTCATTAACAATTCATCTAAAAAGTCCACACAAAGTCTGCTCCCCCTTTTAAAATTTCCTAGAGGGACTATACCTTTCCCTCCAAACATCCACTATAGTTTTTAGTTTATGTTCATCTGAATAATTCTTCCATTGTGTGTTGGTCTCTTATCCCTAGGCAAGTTTCATGAAATTGGGAAATCTTTTGCTCATCATATCTCTTATGGCCATAACACTTAATCATATGATACCATCTTGATAAATGCTCACTGAATGAATGCTTAAAGATTTCTTTGGAGCCAGAAGCAGTATCTCATTCCTGTAATCCCAGCTGCTCAGGAGGTAGAGCTCAGGAAGACTGAAGTTCAAGCAGCCTGGGCAAAAATTAATGAGGTCCCATCTCAACCAACAAGCTTGGTGTGATGGTACATTCTTATAATGATACAATGGAAGGTACAGGTAGGAGGAACATGGTCTGAGGTCAGCCCTGGGTAAAAACATGAGAACTTATCCAAAAACTAAATCAAAAAAAAAACATGCTGAGGGAGTGGCTCACATGGTAGTGGCTGCCTAGTAAGCACAATTCCTGAATTCAAACCCAGTGCTACAACAAAAGATTTCTTTCTTGGGGAGGATTCTTTGTCCACCCTCACCCCTTTCTAGCTTTAGTCACCAATTTGAAAGTAAGATCAAGAAGAAAGTTGGAAGCCTACTCTTTCCTTGATATGGAGGTCTGGGGCATCTCTCTGAGTAAAGAATGGGGACTGTGAGTTGCTAGGCAACAAAGTCCCAGAAGAACACAGCTAGTCACATCCAGCAGTCAGAATTTTGTATTCAACACTGTTTTCTGTCAGTAGCTTCAGCCACTTTGGGAGAAGAATTTGCCTCTCTTTTCTCTTTCTTCACGCAATCATCCAAGAACATCATTGGTCTCAGTTTTGAAGGACGAGAAGAGCAAGCTCTAAAATTGCACCTAGGTCTCACATAGGTCCTTGCAGGAAAAGAGAAGTTTGAGCAGTTGGGTGGAATTGTGTGAGTGGGATTGTGTGAAGGGAGATGAAAAAATGTGTTTAAGAAAACTTATTGCCAGGCTCTGTGCCTCATGCCAGTAGTCCTAACTATTTGGGAGGTTGAATTTGAGAGAATCATGGTTCCAGCACAGCCAGGGCAAAAAAGTTTGTTAGACTCCATCTCAACGGGAAAAAAGCTGAGCGTGGTGGTGTGCACCTCTCATCTCAGCAATGACAGAAAGACAAAAATAATAGAAAGGTCTTCATCCAAGCCAGCCAGGAAAAAAAAAGCAAGACCCTTTCTCCAAAATAACCAGAGCAAAAAGGACTGGAGGCATGGCTTAAGTGAAGAGCACCTGTGTAGTAAGTGATTCCCCAGTATAGCAAAAAAAAAAAAAAAAAAAGTAAAGAAAATTTATTAATTTCTCAAAGGACAATGTTCTTCAGAGTATTGAGTTAAGCATGGGAGTTTAATTTGATGATGATCTACTTCTTCTTTCTCCTTCCTTCCTTCCTTCCTTCCTTCATCCTTCTTCCTTCCTTCATCCTTCTTCCTTCCTTCCTTCCTCCCTCTCTCCTTCTTTCCTTCCTGCCTTCCTCCTTCTTCCTTCTCCTCTTATGCCTCTAGAAATGTTAATATCCAGAATCAAAATTGCATCTTAAACCTCCAAGTTTGTCTCTAAATAGTAGATGATAGGACAATATATAGTATTTCTAAGAAGTTTCTGTGGAAACATTCCTGTTCCATGGCAATTAATAATCCATGTGATCTTGTTCAAAAGCTTTTTCTTTAATCTAATGGTTGCTTCATGTGTCTGCATGGTCTTTAAGCTGACAGTTGGTTTGTTCCATGTTTGCACAACAGCTATTAGTCGATTCATTTAACTGTTCCTTCTTACCAAAACCATCTTAGACCCCTGGGTGTATTCTCATGGTATCTTTAAATGAGATTCCTCTAAAATTTGAAATCTTTCATTGCCTAGATGTCATGTAACAATAGTTTAAATTGCAATACGTATCATACATAGATTAGAATATATATCATCATGAGACATACTGTTTATTACTAACAGTCGATTTCTTTAAATAGGAGCAAATATGCAAATATCGGGGAGAAAGAGGAGAGGAGAATGGAGACACATTTAAATTAGAGAAGAGGAGTTAGGGCAATTATGTATGGCTGGGGAAGGAGGTTTTAAATTCTGAGCTCTAGAACAGGGAATCTCTACTCATTTATTCAATAAATAACCACTGATTTTATAGGAGGCACCATGATGGTAAATTTAAAAGTGAAAAAATTATGCTTATTTTCATAAAGTGTGCAATTTAACAAAGGAAATAGGCATTAAACAAATACTCATATAAATAAATGTGGCTCTGCAAATTATGATAAAAGGCAGAAGGAGATTATTTTAGGAAGACCTGACTTAGAAGTGGGGAGAAGCTAGGAAAATTTTTTCTTAAAGGAACTTAGGCTGAGACCCGAAAGGTGTCATAGAGCAGCTGACATCAGAGCACTCAGGTAGAGGAGCCATGCAAAGCTGAGGTGGGAAAGAATGTGGCATGTGTAAGAAACTGGAAGGTCAGTGTGACTAATGCAGAGAGTAAGGAACAAGGGGAGAGAGCCTGTTTGCCTGGCCTTGTGGTGTAAGGCTTTGGAGTTTCTGCTGAGCACCATGGGAAGGTACCTAAGAGTTGACCATTGACAGTGGCATGGTCAGACTTATTTTTTAAGCTCACTCTAACTGAAGTATGGGTAATGGACAACGAGGAAGAAGAGAAGAGAAATGATGAGACCATGATCAAAATAACAACTATATGAGATAGCCAAAGTCTCCTTGTCTAAATCTTCCATATCTACCTATCAGGAGTGTCTACAACTTACTTATTGGGTGGAAATACTAAAGACTGCCTTAATGTGTTATGAGAGAGGGAGCCAACAAATCTATGCATCACAATATGAAGAAACAGGTCTTTTTTCAAGCTACTGATGGCAGAGCTCCTGGGTACAACTACTTTAGAAAGGATCTATTGTGGCTTTAGCTTTATCAATGCCATCAGTAATGTTCTAAATTAATTAATGGTGGTACTGGAGGTTGAATTCAGAGTCTGACACTTGCTAGGTAGGTGCTTGACTACTTTAGCAATTCTGCAGCCCTTTTTCCATTGGTTATTTTTGAGATAGGGTGTTGCTTTTAATGCCCAGGTGGACCTGGACCTCAATCCTCCTATTTGTGCTTCCCCACATAACTGGAGTGACAGGCATGTACCACCTCTCCCAGCCATTGGTTGAGATGGGGATTTCACCAGCTTTTTGCTTAGGCTGGTCTCAAACCACAATCTTACCCTCAATCTCCACCTCCCAACCAGCTATGATCATAGGCTTAAGCCACCACACCGAGGAAGAATGTTTTAGCTCTTAAAAAGAAGAAATTAAAGCAAATATGATAAGGTATTTTGGAATGTGTGTGTTGATGCATTGAGAACTATTATTTTACTTAAAGTTGAAAATATGCAACTAAACATGGAAATATTTTATAATTAAAAAATAAAATCACTTTTTTAAAAGAAAAAGAAAGGTGCATGAAGAAGAAAAGGAAACTGTCCTTTGGTGGGCAACTTATCTACAGTCTCCCTTTCCCCCAAAGCTAACTTTGGGCTTTATCAAGCATTGACCCCTATGTTGAGAATATAACCTCGCTTTAGGAAAGTTTGGGTATTTCTAAAATTCAGTTATTTCCGTCCTCCTGCTGTAGTGGAGGTGAACTGGTGATGGAAAGAAGATAAGGAAAACTAAGATGGGATCCCAGCCTCAAGGCTGCTGCTGGGCACAATTTGGGGCATTTCTGTGAATTGTGCGATGCAGCTGCCTGTCTGGAGTCGATGTTTGGTGGGTTTTTGTGTTTTGTTTATTGGACAGGGGAAGTGGACATTGAATTAAGTTGGGATACTTGAGGAGCCTCAACTCTTTCTATAATGTGTTCTTTCCTTAAGCTAAAAGATCTGAGGCAAACACAGCAAAATGTTAAGCTGTGACAAAAGTCAATGGTGAATTAATTGCATGCATGATTGCTAAATGATTTTCTACCCGTGTTTCTGTTGAACACTTCATAATAAAAACCTTCAAGATTTGTTAGAAGAAAACTGAAGAACAAATGCCATTATATACATCTGCAGCTCTAAGGGAGATGCAAATATGAATTTGCTTACAGATGCTGAATTTCTAACCTGTATTGTTTTCAACCTGGGCAAAATGTAATATATTATTATTGGTAGAAAGGAATGTGGGTGAGCTAGATACACATTTGCCTCCAATTTGTCTGGAACAGATCAGCATGTGACTCACCATGTCTCCCTTTCCTTAGATTAAAGAAAGAACATGTTACTGTCTATTTGTTCAATTATGCTTCAAAAGTTATTCTTATTTATTTCTTGAGCACAGAACAGGTTACAAATATGATTAATTAAAATATCAGGGCTGGGAGTGTAGCTCAGTGGTAGAACACTTGCCTAGCATGTGCAAGGCCCTGGGTTCAATTCCCAGCACAGGGCATTTTCATAATCCTATGCCTATGAGACTTCAGATCCTTGATAGCACTCTTTACATTCACTATGTTTGGTCTTGAAGGTTAGCAGATGGTATCAGTTTTGTTCCAACTGCACAACCTTGATGTTTGTCTTCATATTAGCGACTCTAGAAATAAGAAATGCCAAGCATGGAAGCTTCCAAAAGAGCTTCTCCAGCTGCCAGCCACTTTGGTCTTCTTGCTTTTTGTTCCACTCTGAAGGTGCAAGTGTTAGCTTTATAAATAATGCTACCAAGCTGCCTGAAGCTAGGCTAAGATCCCTGGTGCTCGGGGAGATTTGGCATTAAAGCAAACATCATCAATTTTTTAAGAAATGGAAATGAGTTACAGATATGGAGGACCAAGAGGGCTCACGTGTGCCGGGCTGCAGTCTGTCTGAAACTGGGGGCATTTTAAAAGAAAATCAACTCAAAGATAAGTTCTCCTGGGAGAGGGAGGTTTGGCAATTTGGAAATGTGCTTCCCTTCCCCAGCAACCTTCAGTTCCTGCTCCCTAGTGATAGGAAAACAGGATCGAGTTCATGGATGACAAGATGAACCCTAACTCCTCAGATAAGAATTCCATTCATCCGTTTAAACTGAATTTCTCATTCTCTTCTCTTCTGCCATGAGAAAGGTGGAAAACCTTTTTAGTTGATTCATGGCAAGTTGACCACTCAGGACGAAGTGTCTCCTCTTTCCTTTTCCTCAGTAATGTTTAACTAAGAGCTTTGAAGGACTTTTTTTAAAAAGCACCTAATTTTCTTAAATTTCCCTTTTCAGTTGATAGAGTCCCTCTTTTACAACTGTACTTTTTTAAAGGGAGACCATAAGTCCCTGCACAGCACACACAGTACACCATTGCTGTTTCTTCTGCAGCCTTCAGTGCCCATTCAGCATGCCAGTACTTTAAGAGAAATTGTTTTCTTTCTAGTTTTTTGTGGTAGATGATTTCTCTAACTGGAATAAAGTCCTCATTTTAAACAGAAAGCCCTAGACGTGTGTAACAAGTCCTCAGAAACAGGCGAGACTGTTTTATGCCATTAATTACTTTTGATTATCAAAGTGCAATGTCCATGCTAATTGCTAACTTCCACGGGATCTCACTAAGATGAGAGATGGCCAAGAGTAAACAGTTAAAGCCCCAAATCCACAGAGGTGGTGTTTTTAACATCTTGAAGACCGTATTTAAAGGTACATTACAGTCACGATATTGAGTTAGCAGCGGCGGAAACCATTTATTAAAGAATCACTAAATTGAGGGGTGGTGCTGTTGCACTGAATGAAACCAACTTGTTTCCCTTTGAGGTCATGTCCAACCCCAAAACATCACAGATTCCACTTCTAGATTCCTATGGGCAAAATTAAGGTCAAAATTCTGTATTAACATATAAAATATATTCACCTACACAGTGGAAACAAAGCCACTTGTCTTCACCCAACAGCTGCCCTTCCTAGATGGATGGATGTCTTGGTGCCTCTAGTTGGTGTTGTTAGTGGAGACTCTGAGAAACTCTTGCTGGTGGACAGTGACTCTGTCACTGCTGAGCTTTGAAGGTGTTGGGTTCCTCCTCCTAAGACAGCCATCCTTTGGTCTTTCATCCTGCTTTTCCCTTATTTTTAAAAAATTTATTTTTAACTGATCCACAAAAAATCATACATGTTAATGGGGTACTACATGATGTTTCAATGCATGTATACATTGTAAATCCAGTTAAACATAACTCTCTCCACAAACATTTGCCATTTCTTTATGGTGAAAGCATTCAAAATCATTTCTAGCCTTTGTGACATATACAGTGTGTTGTTATTATCTGTAGTCACCCTGCTATGTAGCAGCAATCAGAACTTCTTACTTCTATATCACTGTAACTCATACCCATTGATCAGCCTTTCCCATCTCTTCCCTACTCTTCCTAGTCTCTGATAGCCACCATTCTACCTACTGCTTCTATGACAGCAACTATTTTATTTTATCATTTTTGCATTTACTCACATGTGTGTACATTATTTGGGCCACCCCCCCACCCCCCCCACCCCTGTCCCTGCTTCTGGGCAGAATCTGTCCCACCCTCTTGTTCTCCAATTTTGTTGAAGAGAAAACAAGAGATAATAAGAAAGGCATAGCATTTTTGCTAGTTGAAATAAGGATAGCTATACAGAGAGATTCCTAGCATTGCTTCCACGCACATGTGTGTTATAACCTGAATTGATTCATCTCTACTAGACCTCTTCACTACTTCTGGGTCACCTTCCTATAGTGGCCTCTGCCAGTTTAAGATTACTATATTCATTTCTATACAGTGAACATATCAATCACACTCAAGTTTTAGGCTTCCTTCTCTTTCCCCATTCCTCCCATGCACTGTCTCCAGAGAGCAACTATTTTAGAGATTTTGCTCAGGAGATTATATGGTACTTGTCTTTCTGTGCTTGGTTTATTTCTCTTAGCATAATGATCTCCAGTTCTATCCATGTTGTCACAAATGTCAAGATTTCATTTCATTTTTATGGCTGAATATATGTATACATGTATCACATTTTCTTTAAACATTCATTAGTTGAAGGGCACTTCAGTTTTTCCCTATTTTGGTTTTTGTGAATACTGCTGCAATAAACATGGAACAGCAAATGTCTGTTCCACAAACTGACTTCATTTACTTTGGGTATACACCTAGTAGTGGGATCACAGATGACATGGTAGTTCCATTTTTAATTTTTTGAGGAGCCTCCATACTGTTTCTTGTTTTTTCTTTTGGTGGGACTAGGGTTTGCACTTAGGACTTCACACTTGCAAAACTGGTGCTCTACCACTTGAGCCACACCTGCAATCCATTTTGTTCTGGTTGTTTGTTTTTGGAGATGAGGGTCTCTGAAATAATTTGCCTGGGCTGACCTCATATTGCAATCCTCCTTATCTCAGCCTCCCAGGTAGCTAGGATTGCAAGTGTGAGCCATGGGCACCAGGCCTTACTTTTTCCATAGTGACTGTGCTCATTTACATTCCCACCAGCAGTGTGCAGGTGTTCCCTTTGCATCACATCCTCGCCTTTTTCCTGGCTTTTCATCTAGACTTTGGTTATATTGAGGATGAAGTTATCTTTACAGTATTTATTAATATGATAATACTGGTTCATGTTTTCTTTGCATTTGGTCACACTGCTCTTACAAAATTTTTGTTTCCTTTGTTGTTGTTGTTTTAAACATTATGTTGAATTGAAAAACTATTGGAAAACTTTCCCACAAAATGCTCCTCTTTCCCCCAATCAGTGAATGGAAAGGACTCTCCCTGGTCTTTTCAATAAAATTGCTTTCTGAAAAATTAGCAAAACTTCTTCTGCTACTTCTCTGTTGGGGAGATACAAATAGGTCACAGAAGGTTAGAGTGCCTAATCAACATTTCCTTTCCTAGAATAAGTCATGACAGGCTTCAAGACAGAAAGACAGACAGGCACAAAGAGATAAGAAAGAACAAGGAGACAGGAAGGCTGGAAGAAAGGGATAGCAAGAAGGGTAGAGGAAACAGAGAAAGGTGAAAAGTGAGAAGAGTGATGAAAGAGAAAGTAAGAGACCAAGCATGCAAGAGAAATGCAAGAATGACTGTCATCCTTTTCCAAACAGAAACATTCTGTCTGAGACCCATCCAAATAAGCTATGCCATTAAACAGGAACCCAAACAAAGGTGTTATGAGCACGTCTTCTATGAAAGATGATAGCAGAAAGTGAGCTGGAAGATTCTACATGAAGGCCAAATTTCCCTGCCGGATTGGAGAAAAACTTGGCTGAAAGTTTGTAGTCACAGATGATCGGTACGAATTCTTTGAAATCACTTGCAAAGCCACCAAACCCATATTCTGGTGACACTTTCTCTAAGATGTAGAGCAGCGTAAGGGCCTTTCCAAAGCAGTGTCACTTTAGAAAGCACGCTAATGGAGTCAGGTGTGATGAAATGGAAGTGGTTTTCTGTTTGGCTTTATTAAAATGAGTCTATCTCATGAAATGGATCCATTTACTGTTTCTCAACATCTTATCCGAGGATGCCATTGTAGCAGGGACCAAGTGCTCCCTTTCCAATTTAATGCGGCTCTGTACCTGCACAGACAAAAACCAACAGCTATGAAGGATGACCCTTCAGTGGAAATGCATCATGGGGAGGGTGGGGCTTGGATTTTTCTGGAATTCACATTTAACCCCAGCATGGTTCCCTGCATTTTGTCTCAGGAAGATTCCAGGTTCTGGTATTCCCTTCCCAGTGTCAGCAGTGGGCAAACAATAATTGTGAGACCTCAGGCTCCTCAGAGACCTCATCTTCTCCAAGTGCATATTATAGATGTAAAGACCAGTGAAGATGATAATGAAACAGCAAGTATTCCTTTAGGATTCCGATGTCAGAGAAAGGAACTCATCATCTCTATTGCCAAGAACTTGTCAAATCTGCCTTAATTATGATTAATAACATACACATACCTGGGAAGGTTTTGTCTCTCTCTCTCTCTCGTGCTGACTTTCATAAAATGCCTCTTTACTAAATCTTATCTCAGGAGCCAATGCAGTCGTAGCTTGGGGACAGACTGGGATAGTGTCTCTATGTGCAGTGGTGTTTATAAAAATTCATGCTTGGCTGAATATATCAGGTCCCAGTATCTCTTTAGGTATATTGTTTTTCTTTGTAATTGCTAGTTTTACAGTGAAAGAATGTTTGGGGTGGATAATTTGAATCTTTTCACAGATGAGGCAACTGACTTGAAAGCAAATCAGTAAATATTTTCTGTTTGTACTCCAAGAGAATGGTCATAGTTATGTTTCTGAAGTGAGCAGTTTTAATGTTCTTTGGGGGGATAAGGAATAATTATGATATTGGTATAAGAGTAGAGGAAAAAGCACAGCTTAATTGTGAATTGTGGCTAAACTAGTGTAGAGAGCTGTCTTGATAGCTGCAGTGAAGTAAGCAACTCTGCTAGTGGTTTTTCATATGCACTCACACTCACACTCACACAGAAGTAGTGTCCTATGTAATGATGTCTATTTTAGCTCTGCTTTATTTAAACAGAGAGAGTCAGAAGTCTATGTGTTTGAGAGAGGAGATTATAAAGAGGTTGTGTATGAATCTTGTGTAGGTTTTGACTTAACTTTTAGATTAAACATATCTTGCTTATTCTTGCTAACATTTCCAAAGTGTTTTCTATTTGCAAAGAGATTCATTCTGGTTTCACTGGCTGTTCCCAGTGCTTATACATACCTGACCTCATTCTATTGTTTAGGTAAAGTTAACAGGCCTCAGAATTCAGGGAGTTGATGGCTCCATTTTGGGCTTAATTAGACAGTTTAAGCTCTAATTGGCTATTGTTAAGTCAATCAATCAGCGAGAGAGTTGCACATTCGCTCTCTGGGAGTTGTAGGAGCAATTGATCTAGTCGGTGCCAGACACGAGTAGTAATCGCTTGTTCAGAGTGGAACTGCATGTTATGGAGGGCCTGCCAGGGGCGTCCATGAATTCCTCGTCAAGTGCAGTGAGCTGCTCAACCCTTTTTGTGTTCAGAGTTCAAGGAAAAGCAGATTGCCCTGTCCCTTGTGTTACAGCAGGAAAACACATTAAAATTAAATATGATTCTCACCAAGATGAAGATATAGGTGACTGTCAACTGGAACAAAACCTGCCTTGGAAAGAGATGCCGGACAGATGGAAACTCCCAGGTATGACAATGAGACTGCTGTGTGATCGAGCCTCCTGGAAATGTAGGTGCCAGGCAAACTCCAAAGCTATTAGGTTGTGAGTTCCTTGTAGAAAGTACTGGTCTCAATCATTTTTGTATTTCTTATGGTGTCTAGCCCTGGGCCCTTTGTGTGCCATATTTACTGAATAAATACATAAAAACATGTATTCTAATAGTGGATAAACTATTGCTCAAAAGGTATATTTACTTCCCCTTTATTATTTGTTATATCACTATTCCCTTCCCTTATTCTCTAACCTTTGCTTTAAACCATGTCACCAATTCAACCCAACCCTGCAGGAAATATGCACGAAAGTACTGCATTGCTCTACACATGGATGAGTTTTGAGGATACCCACTTGACCAGGTTGCATAAGTTCTCTTGTGTATAAAAAAAAATAAAACCATTCATTGACATAATGCTGATAAATTCAGAAGATCGATAATAGCATGTAACTTCATTATGTATTCTCTCCTTCTCTGTGAACATTTAAAACTGTTCCGATTAAAATGTTGAATAAAATAATCAGCCATATATTCTCACCTTGTACAGTGTGATTCATAGAGTTAGGTGTAGGTCTGCCAAATGCTCTGAGAGCTGTTTAGTCACTCCCTCCCCCTCTGCTGAAGAGGGAACTGGAGCTGTCCTGATGGGAAAGGGCTTCTAAAATTAATTGTAGCAGAGCTGATGGAAGAAGCCCGTAAGAAACGTATTTTTTGTGGCTTTGGCTAGTTGAAATATGGCACCTTTGGTGCATGAATAAATGTGTAACTGGGAAGACGTTCTAATGGATTTTACAGCACTCCAGTTGTACCACACACAGTCAGGCAGGTATTAGGATACCTAAGTCCGGTAGTCAACATTAAGTTAATAACAACTGAAGTAAATGGTTTTTAATATAGTCTTGAATTTTCTTCTAGTTGATTTTGGGATATTACATTGATTTCATTTATAACACCCAAAAGTGCCTACATGATAGAGCCCTGTCCACCTCTCTGAACCCTTCTGATACTTTCCTCCTTGTTCACTACAGTCTAGCTCTCCTGTCCTTTCTGAGCCTGGAATATAGCATTTTTCTTCCTACTTCAAACTCTTTGCACTTGCTATCTCCCCTGTCTATAACTCTCTTTCTCTCATATCTTCACAAGCCTAGGTCCTTCTCACTCTTATTGTTTTAAATAATAATTGACTTACTTTGTAGATAAGTTTTAAGTTCACAGAAAAATAATAAAGTACAAAGAGTTCCCATATACCCCACCCCTGCCCACACACAGCATTCCCTGCTATCAGCCTCCCATACCAGAGTGGTGCATTTGCCACAGCAGATGAACCGACATTAACACAACACTACCTCCCAAATTTCATAGTTTATAGTAGGGTTCACTCTTAATGTATATTCTATGGGTTTTGAAAAATGTACAATGTCATGTATCCACCATTGTACTATCATTCAGAATAGTTTCATTGCCTTCAAATTCCTCTGTGCTCCATCTATTCATCCCTCCCTTCCTTATACCCTCTGCCTGGTTTTTTAATCTCCATTCATATACTATCTTCTCAGAGACACCTGTCTCCAGCAGCCTAGCTAAAAATAGCTATCTCTCCTCTTATTTGGTACCCCTTCCCTCTTCCATTTTCTGTAGTGCACTTGCTAATACCTGCAATGATCGTATCAATTGGCTGTATGTTTTTTGGTACTTCTGTCCATTCCAGAGTAGTGTCTGGAATGTAGTAATTCCTCACTAAGCTTTTGTGGAATGCAGTTACTGAATTTCTTCAATGTGTCATGTTCAATGTGTGATGCAAAAAAACCAAATCCTTTCTAACAGGGTTTACAGGGAAAGGCAGTCACATTTGTAATGATTCTGATGACTACCATGATAAAGCATTGCTCGATACTCACCCACTACTGGTTTGCTTCTCTTCCCTGTCTTACACCCCATGCCCCACCTGTGCTTCCTGACAGCACCACCAAACTCCTTGTTTCAGTTCTGCTTCTGGGAGAAAGCAATTTAGGACATTTGGCAAAGAAAAAGAGAGCAAGGACTTTCTGGATAAAGACAACAGCTTTTTATAAAAGCCCAGACTTGTTTAGAGAATAGTAAGAAATTAATTGTGGATTAATTGTTAGTGTTAGGAAGGGCAGGAGATATCATGGATATATACATCATGGATTTTCCCCAGTGCTGAAATCTAGTTTTAGAATACATGCAAATCACAGTTATATTATGTGAAATCAAAATGACAGGGGGGAAAGTCAGCCAACATAAAGCAATTGGTTCTTTGACCTGACATTTGTGAATTAAGACTTCAACATTCTGTCAGGAATAAAATGGCTTATGCCCTGGCCTTCCTTGCTCTCAGGGAGATCTGATGGGAAGAAACTGTGGCTTCCAAAGTGGTTTTGGTCCCCATGTCCCTGACCTCATGCTTTTTATGAAGGGGAATCTTCAGAGAAATCCATGCTACATTTAACTTTGGGAGCTCTCTTGTGGGCTTGTGTCTTACCAGACACAGTCAATCTGAATATTCCCTGCATGCTAAGGAGACCATTGTCAGCCTCTTCCTCTAGGCTAGATTGTTATAAATGCTGTTTATGGTCCTGCTATGACAACTGTGAAGGACATGGCAAAGAATTTATCACAGGATTATTCATCCACCAGCAGAATACCTAATAAGATTCTAAATGACCCAAGATGATAATAAGATCTAGCTTGTAGCAATAAGGTATTAATAAACTGCTTTTTTCAATAAGGGAGAGTCCTGACATCATTACCCTGACATATTTGTTTTGCTTATATTTTGTGAATAAAGTAGGGCTGTTGGATTGAATAGTAAATTTATAAAAACCCCTGATGTATGAAAAATACAACCCACATGAAATGGAGCCCATAGGTTAAAGTCAAGAGCACAGTGTTTGCCTATGACATCCGAGCACCAGACTCCCAAGCCATCGATTCTAATTGTTCCATGTCATTTGCCTTTGTATTTAAAAATTATATAGAAATAATATATCACCTGCTGTTGACCACAAGGCCATAATTCAAATGAAGAAATTTAGTAAAATCATAAACCAAGAAAGTGCAGTGTGGTTGAATAATGGATGAAGTGGGAATGCTGAATTCAAAATGAAATTTGGGATTCTGCTACATGTCCCTGTTTTGAAAATAAATCTATTCAATATGGAGTTAATAAAAAGAAGTGTATCCTGTTCATCGTCACTTAGCTATTCCTAGTGGGGGCAAGCAGCAGAGACTTAAGAGCCTATTGGTGGTAATTTTTCAAATAGCATAATCTAGAAGACTTAGCTCCTCCCTCAGACATGTAACTCCACCTACCTTGGTTTTACCTTTCTGCCTCATAGTTTCTCTCTCATAGCACTTCTTTAAGGCCCCAATAGTTTATAATGCTTTCACTTCATTCCTGGGAAATTAGCCTTGTGCCTTGGAGGGTGTTTTTCTGATGGATTAAGTTTCTTAGGACAAATACCAGTATTGAATTCAGCAATATTTTTTTAACTGAGGTATATACAAGGAAATGCACAATTCCACAACATATAGAGTTTGAAGAGTTTTAACAAGTGAATTTCTGTGTAACTACCACTCAAAACAAGTTATAGGACATTTTTTTATCACCTGGCCAGTTCTCACGTGCTCAAGTCAGTGGACACCCCTCCCCTTCTCTAGCCCTAGCAACCACTGTTCCCACTTCTGTCAATGGATTTGCTTGTTGAACATCAGATAAATGAAATTTTGGGTCTGCCTTTCTTTATTCAACACCATGTTTTTGAGATTCATTCCTATTGGTGTGTGTATCAATCATTCATTCCTTTTTGTTTCTCTATGAATTTTACACATTGTTTTGATTTGTTCTCTTGCTGGTGCATTTGCTGGGAACATTTGATTGTTCCCAGTTTGGGGCCATTATGAATAAAGCTTCTGTGGACATGTATGTGTCAATCTTTTTGCTAACTCTAGAGGGAGCATAATTTAGATAAAGAAACCAAACATAAATAACAGTGTTGAAGAAAATGGAGAAAATTCTTCATTCCTGGGAATAAACAAAATTTCCTAGATAAGATGCCAAAAGCATGATGTATAAAACAAACAATTGATAAATATACCTTCATCCAAAATTAAAAACTTCTGCTCTTCCTGAACAAGTGTTTTTGTGGAACTGTTTTCATTTATCCTAAGTAAGTAGCTAGGAGTGGGTTATGTAGGCACAGGGTAGAAGTTTAAGAAACAGCCAAATGGCTCTCCAACATATTTATCCTTCCATCAGGAGTTTATAAAAGTTCAGATAGTTCACAACCTTGCCAACACTTAGTGTCATACATTTCTTTTATTTTGGCCATTCTGAAAGGTTTGAACAAGCAGCTTCTTGTAGTTTTAATTTAGCAATGTTTATAAACATAAAAATAACCAAATAGGCAGGTTAGTGGTTGCTTGAATTTCCTTTTATGTGAAGTCCACAGATTAAACATTTAGAGCAGGATATTTTGATCCTCTTAATTTATTTGTTTATTAATTTTATTTATCTATTTATTTATTTATTGGCAATACAAGGGATCAAACCCTGGGACTTGCATATGTTAAGCAAGTGCTCTACCACTGAGCTACATCCCCAGCCCTTATCCTCACATTCAAATCTGCCAGATTATCTTCCAAGTGGCTTTGACATCTCCAATTCAATGTCCTTTGTCTACTACATAGTCATTACTCCTGAAAAAGAAGATTGAACATATTTAGTTAAGCATTCCATTTGATTGGTCTTAAAAAACCACCAAATATTTGATGTGTCCTTCACAAACTTATGTGTTGGAATCTTAATCTTCCAATTCAAATGTTAATGGTATTTGGAAATGGAGCCTTTGGGAAGTAACTAGGGTTAGATGTGTTCCTGATGTTTGGGCTCCCATAATGAGACTGGATTAATTGCTTTATATAAAGAGGAAGAGAGACCCAAGCTTATGTGCTCCTTCTTTGTCTGGCACATGCACTTCCTCGCCATCTAGTGCTCCCCTGTCCGTTACGACACAATGAACAGAACCTCATCAGTTGTTGGCACCTTGATGTTGAACTGCACAGCCTTCAAAACCATGCATTGAATAAATTTCTATTTTAAAAAGACCCTACAGAATAAAGTGACACCCAAATACAGGGAAAATGACCTAAATTTCAGAAAGCATTTCTTCATGTGTAAGCCAGGATACCCAAGGATTCTGAAACTGTCTTTTTGTAAAGAAATAGATTTCCCAAGGCCTGCACTGAGAGAAGAGCCTATTGCTAGGCCTTCTCCAGAAATTCAGTCTGGGACCCCATTTTTAAAGTAGGAAGTAATAAGGTTGCTACCTGCTCATTGTAGGTTGAAGCATTTACTGTAAGAAAATCTCTTGACAAATGAACTCTCACTTTAACTTTTTAATTTGAATTGGGACACACATAGGAGGTGGAATCTATTGAGTTGTAACTGAAACCTTATCTCCTTCTTTTGTGTTACTTGTGGGCCCTGTGAGAATGGTGTTCTATTCTAGAATGGATATCTTCAGTGTTCTTGAGGACAGAATTCACAGAATTCACGTTACTGATCTTCAAAGAAATGTCTTTGCATGGTGTACTGGGAGGCCCAGGAAGCCTCCAACTGTCTAATAGTTACACTGTCTCCCTCCAAGAGAAGTGGCCAAATGCTATTCCCTGAACATAGATTGCCCTGTGACCTTGCAGCCCTGGCCACAGTTGATAGCCTGGAAATTGCTTCCTGTCACAAAGGCTCTGAACTATAGGCTGAGCATGATTACAATTATGATGATTATAAAGATGATGATGATGTCAATAATAATAGCAGGCATTGATTGAATAGTTATCACAATCAACTTGGTGGCCTATAGTTTAAAATGACAAAGGACAGAAAACGCTCCTCTTCACTAACATGCTTGGGTTGCTGGGCTCTGCCACTAGGGGGCAGCATCATTGCTATTGTCTTTGTCCAAGTCAATGCAAATTCTGTTGAGTTCTTAATCTTTCTAAGTGCATTTTTTCCCACTTAGAATGAATACAAGTGATCTTCCAGTTAGTTTAAACAGTAATTTAATAATTTAAGAAAAGAACCTGATATCTCATAAATATTGCAGAAGTACAGTGATATAATTTTCTCCTCTTTTCGATACATTATTTTATGCCTTCATTAATTATTCTATTTGTAATAGTTTTGCTTGTTAAAGAGGTGCCTACCATAAGTAATAAATTATCAGAAATTCTTTCTGGGCTTTGTACTTGTCTAAAAGCATTTAGTTTACACCATTTATATGAAAAGGAGTTATGTTTGGGTACTTGTTGAGGGAGGGAACATACATCTTTTCTTTTGTCTCTCTCTTTGTTTTGAGACAGGAAATTGTTATGTAGCCAAGGCTGGCCTCCAACTCACGATCTACCTGTGTCAGCCTCCTAAGTGGCAGGACCACAGGTGTGAATCCTCATGCCTGGCTGACATGCATCTGATACATCAGAGAACATGGCAGAAAACACCCACTCCAACCCCAAGGATCCTAGGGTCTGGTTGTGGGGATGAAATGTGGGCACATCAACTAGACTTACAGATCTAAACCAAGAGTATTTAAAAATCTCCCAGCATTATGGAGGATTTGTCAATTTCTCCTCAGAATTTGTTTAAATTTTTCACTTCATGTAGTTTGAGACAATGTTCTTTAGTTCATTCAATCCCGTGATTGTTATATCTTCTTGGACAATTGGTTCTTCTCTTTATCATAAGCTAAAGATTTTTCCTCTTTAAATTCTTTTCTATGGTCTTAGTAATTTTAAACTTTCTTTGGGCTACTATTTCTTTAATAGATATTTTCCCCATCCTTTCAGTTCAACTGTTTTTGTGTCATTATATTCATGCATGACTCTTCTGATCAGTACATAATTGAATTATTAAAAATTTAAGAATATTTGTCTCTAATTGAGCAATTTAGTCCATTTAAATTTCATGATTTAAAATGTGATTTCTGCCCCATGCTGTGCCTCATGCCTGTAATCCTAGCTACTCAGTAGGTAGAGACTGGGAGGGCTGTGGTTTGAGGCCAGGCTGGGCAAAAAGTCCCTACCTCAACCAGTAAAAGCTGGGTGAGGTGGCCCATGGCTGTCATCCCAGCTATGAGGGCAGTGTAAATAGGATTGTGGCATAAAAGTGAGACCTATTTCAAAAAAAGGGCTAGTGGAGTGGCTCAAAGTGGTAAAGTGCTTGCCTAGCAACTCAGGGCCCTGAGTCCAAACCCCCAGTATGGCAAAAAAAAAAAAGTCTTCAGACTTTTTTTAACAATCTTATTTGCTATTTAATTATATCCTGACTTTTTCTGACTTTTTTCCCCCCTCTCTTTTTTGGCTTCTCTTGGATAAACCGAATTTTCTTTATCCCTTTTCTTCTCCCTACTCGTTTGAAAGCTGTACATTCTATTTCTTATCTTTTAGTGGCCATTACAATTTTAACATGCATTCTTAAAATCAAAATTTAGATGTAAAAAAAATCCATTTAAATATCCTCCCAAGAGAACACATACAGGAGGAACAGGGAAAGGGAAGGAAACCTAAAACTTGAATGTGGTTGCTGTGCTCACTGTAGAAGAGCTAATAAAGTAATCTTAAACTGACAGAGGCCACTATAAGAAGGTGACCGGGAAGTAGTGAAGAGGTCAGGTAGAGATGAATCAATTCAGGTTGTAATATACATGAGCATGGAAGCAATGCTAGGAATCTCTCTGTATAGCTATTCCTATCTCAAACTAGCAAAAACGCTATGTCTTTCTTATTATTGCTTATTTCTTCTCTTCAACAAAACTGGAGAAGAGGGCAGAACAGGTTCCGCCTGGAAGCGAGGGAGGTGGAGTGGGGGGAAGGGAGAGGGCGGGGAGCAAGGGGGAGAGATGGCCTAAACAATGTATGCACATATGGATAAGTGAATAAACAATTTTAAAAAATTTAAAAATAAGTATCTTCCCAAATAATTCAAGAAACTTTGCACCTAATAGTCCATTTCACCACCAAAATTCTCACCACAAATTTTGATTCACCCTTGGTTGACGACTAGTCATATTCGTTGCTGATTTCTCAGTGTGTTTTAGATTCACTTCATTTATTTATCAATTTTTTGCCTCATTATTGTTCCTTGGAATGATATAATACTGTATTCTGGGTTCAATTTTCTTCCCACTACAACACACCCTTTCAGCAAGGTCAGGAAACAGTTAAAAACTATTCAGACTTCCATTGGCATAGATTTTAATTTGTGTGTGTGTGTGTGTGTGTGTGGTACTGGGGCTTGAACTCAGGGCCTACAATTTGAGCCACCCTACCAGCTCCCCCCACACTTTTTTTTGATGAAGGCATTTTTGAGATGGGGTCTCACAGACTATTTTCCTGGGCTGGCTTCAAACCATACTCCTGATCTCTGCCTCCTGAATAGCTAGGTTTACAAGCGTGAGCCACTGGCACACAGCAGATTTTAAATTTTAAATTTCAGATAACAAAAGTAGGCAGGCCCTCTACCACGTAAGCCATTTCCCCATCCCTTTTTTGCTTTAATTATTTTTGTGATAGGGTCTTGTGTTTTTGCATGGAGCTGGCCTCAGACTGTGATCCTCCTGCCTATGCCTTCCATATAGCAGGATTACAGATGTGTACCACCACCATACCAGACTCGTTTGTTGAGATAGGTTCTCACTAACTTGTTTTATGTATTTTTATTATTAGCATATTATAGTTGTACGGGAGTACATTGCGACATTTACATAAGTGCTTACAATATATTTTAATTAAATCAAACCCCCATCTTTCTCTTTTGTCCCCCCTTCTTCCTTTCCTAGGACAACTTCAACAGACTTCATTGTTCTATTTCCATATAGGAATACAAAACACTTCCACCACATTTGCTCTCCTTCACCCTTTCCTTATGCCTCCCCCCTTCTCAACAACTTTTACCCGGGCTGGCCTTAAACTGCAATCCCTCTGATCTCCATCTCTTGAGTAGCTGGGATTACAAGTGTAAGCTACCACACTCAGCTATATGAGTTGACTTTCTGTGCCTGGCTTACTTTACTTTAATATCTTCCACTCCCATCCATGTTGTCTCAAGTGACAAGATTTCATTCTTTTTATGACCAAACAATCTCTTACTGTGTTTGTATATCATATCTTATTTACAGCATAGATTGCTTTGGTTTTCATTGATGGCAAAAAATCTACCATAAACCCAATTCTTTATTTATAGTTCATCTGCCTTTTCAAAACTTCTTGTCCAAGGTTTTATTTGTGGTGATCTTCAGTTTCATTAGGAATATATACTGTGGATTTATTGTCATACTTTGCTCTTAGTGTTTCCTGGGTCTAAGGATTCGTTTTCATAAATTCTGGAACAATTTCATCCATTATCTCACTGATACTGCTTCTCTCTTGTCCTTTTCACTCCATCTCTGGAACTCCTAAGATATATTTATTGGATCTTTTTATTTTTCCCTGCCAAACTCTTAACTTTTGTACCTTCTGTCTCTTAATTTTCTATTGTATGTTCTGAGTAGTTTCGTGATGTTTCCCTCCATTGGTTTTCTTCTGTTGTGTCTGATTTCCTGTTAGATCCATTCATTCTGGGTTGAATTGTGTCCTCCAAAAAAAGTTTTGTTAAAGGCCTAAATCCTAGGACCTCAGATGTGGCCTTATTTGGAAGTAAGGTCTTTATAGAGATAATCAAATTAAAATAAGTTTATTGGTGTGGGCCTTAATCCGTTATGATTGGTGTCCTTATAGAAAGGGGACATTTGGACCTATAGACATGCCCAGAGGGAGAATAGGAAGTAGGCAGAATGTCCTATGAAGACTGGAGCTACACTGCTATAAGCCAAGGACATCTTGGAGCTATGTGGTAGACACAAGGAAGGATTCTTCTTTTCCTACAGGTTTCAGAGGCAATGTTGTCCTGCCAAGACCATAATTTCAGATTTGCTGCCTCTGGAGCTATGAGACAAACCATTTCTGTTGTTCTAAGACACTCAACTTGTAGTACTTTGATATGACAGTGATGGAAAACTAAATACACCATTTATTTAGTTCTAAATTTCAACAACTTGGGTTTTTTAAAAATAAATTTTCAGAAGTACAAGACAATTCTCTTTCAAATTAATTATTTTTGTTATATGGTACCTTGTTCTTGTATCATGTCTCATTCTATCTCTTTATTTAAGTACATTGCTTTTACTGCCTGCTTCAGAATGTTCTGCAGTAAGTTCTGAGTTTATCACCTCTCTGGGACAATTATGGCAGATTATTTCATCTTGTGACTTGTGATTTCTTTTTTAATCATGAGCTTTCTTTGGCAGTTTTCCACATCTTGAGGGTTCCCATGCTCCTTGGATTATGAAAATATTCCCCGAGTACTTTCTAATTTTCTTCTGATGGGTATCGCAGTGGATGCATTGATCTGCAGCCAGGTTCTATTTTACTCTCTTCCCTGAGGTTTCCTTACAGGTGGATAGTATTGAATTTATACCCTACATGCTTGGGAGTTTAGTCTCTTTATCACCTGGAGCTGGAGATAGACATTGTTCCTGTCTCTTCCTTTTGATGTGCCTTCTAGGATCTCAACTTCATACTGAGTCCTCAGTTCTAGTTCCCTTTGCAGAGGCCCCCTTCACCTTTCCAATTGCCAAGTGCACATTTTGCCCAAATCCCTTGCCATTGCAGACTCCACATTGCTCCTGATCCTGCTGGATCACCTGACACCCCTTCACGAGTGACAGAACAGCAGCTCTTTTCTTCTAGCACCTGGAGATGTCTTTCTTCATTACTCCTTACAAGTTTGGCTGTGTTTCAAAAAAATTTTGCAACATCTCCCCAGCATTTCTATGAAATTTTAGAAGAAAGAAATGAGGCTGCCAAGTGAAGCCTTCCATTTCACTCAAATGGAAGCCAGGACCAAGGTCTGACACTGAATGGTGTGAAGATTGGATAGTGCACAGTGAGGAAGTCTGGAAGAGACTATATTCACCAAGGAACATGAGAAGTCAAGTACTGAAGAACGCTAGAGAAGGGGAGGGTTAAAATGTTTTGAAAAATATTTTTATGTGTCAATCAGATTTAGGACTAGAAGGAAGGACAAAGCAATGTACCTAATGTCCAGTGTGGTCACGTGCAGAGCATTTTTATTCTCTGAAGATTGACAGCTCACCTCTTCTTCCTGACCTCCCCTATGCCTTTTCCTTTGTAGAAACAAAACTGTGCTCTATGAACAGCAGGCAGCCAGGTTTTTGCAGGAAACACCACATGGCTTCAAACACCTCCACATGCTGGCTTAGTCCTCAAGGCAGTGGATGATTGTGAAGAAAGGAATGAGAGATGTTCCCAGGGAGATTCAACCTGTAGCTGCTGGAGGGAGGAGGCCTAAGTCAGAATTTCAGTTTTTAATTTTTAATTCCATCAACAGTGACTTCGTTGTCTGAACAGAGGGTGGAAGAAAATCTCTTGCTTTCTCTAACTCCTGGAAGGTGGTTACAAGATTAAATGAGAAAGCAGAAGGGAACATGGTTTAAAATACAAGTGTACTCTATTTGGCAGGCAGCACAATGCAGTGGTTAAGAGTACAGATTCCAGAGCCCCACTGGCTTGGAAGTTCCAGTTTTGCCACCTACCAGCTGTTTGGGCATGCCATTTCAATGATCTGAGCTTCCGTTTCTCATCTATGAAATGGGACTAACAACACATGTACCTCTCGGGGGTCTTGTGGTGGTTAAATGAGGTGGAATAGAGCTGGGCAGAGGGTAAGTTCTTAGTGAGTGTTATGTTTTATTATTTCTTCACACTATAAGCTAAGTAAGACAATTAGTTTTAGGTTTAAGAACCCAAAGCAAGTCTAGAAATAAGATCGGGGTGTTTGAGAACACTCTGGAACTATACCCCAAATTGTGCGCACACACACCCCCCCACACCCCAAACCATGGAGAAGTGGTGTGTTGCCCTTGGCACAAAGTCTGTATCTTTCAGAAGATTCTTAACCAAAAAAGATTAAGACCCAATTTTGTTCAAATCTAAGACTTTGTTGCAATCTAAGAATTATTGAGTTAAGTACTCTTATATCTTCTATTTTTTTTTATTTTTTATTTTATTCATATGTGCATACAATGTTTAGGTCATTTCTCCCCCCTTCCCCTCATCCCCTCCCTTACCCGGCTGCCCCCTCCCTCTCCCCCCAACCTCCTCGCTACCTGGCAGAAACTATTTTGCCCTTATCTCTAATTTTGTTGAAGAGAGAGTAGAAGCAATAATAGGAAGGACCAAGGGTTTTTGCTAGTTGAGATAAGGATAGCTATACAGGGAGTTGACTCACATTAATTTCTGTGTATGAGTGTTGCCTTCTAGGTTAATTCTTCTTGATCTAACCTTTTCTCTAGTTCCTGGTCCCCTTCTCCTATTGGCCTCAGTTGCTTTAAAGTATCTGCTTTAGTTTCTCTGTGTTAAGGGCAACAAATGCTATCTAGTTTTTTAGGCATCTTACCTATCCTCATACCTCCTTTGTGTTACATCTTCTAAATAGATCTTAGAGCTATTGATTAGCTCAGTAAGTATTGGTCAGGAGCTGGGCACTGGTCCGTCGCAGTAACTTAGCCACACGGGAGCAATACTTCTACCCAGGCAGCCCTCTGTGTTCATAGGGAGGAAATGGTAGCTACTGAGGACCCAAATGAGAAAGTGGAAAATCACTTGAATATTTCTGCGATGCCACGAATGGCATGTCTTCCTTTATGGGCAATTTCATTGCCACGTGAGTCAACCTTATTACTAAGTTGGTCTGTGGAAGGACTAAAGATTCACTTCAAGCTGTGTGTGTGTGTGTGTGTGTGTGTGTGTGTGTGTGTGTGTGTGAGAGAGAGAGAGAGAGAGAGAGACAGAGAGAGACAGAGACAGAGACAGAGACAGAGACAGAGACAGAGACATAGAGGGAGAGATTGACTGTGGCTTGATCTCAGGACCTTGAGTTTCTACCGCTTGAGCCACGCTCTCCACTCCTTTTCGGCTTTAGTTATATTCAGGTAGTGTCTTGCATTTTTGCCTGGCAGCAGCCTCAGACTATGATCCTCCTACTTACGCCTCCCAAGTAGCTGGGACTACAGGCATGAGCCATCATGCCTGGCTTTTGTTGAAATGGAACCTTGCTATTTTTTTTCCCAGACTGGCCTGGCACTGTGATCTTTCTATCTCTGCCTCTCAAGTAGCAGAGCTTATAGATGTGAGCCACCACATCTGGCCCACTTCAAGCTTTTATTTGAAAACATTGTAGGATTTTCCCCCTTTCCATGGGATGCTATGAGCCTTGGTTTTTCCAGTCAATGCTGAAGGTTATAAGATTAAGAGACCATGGTGAAGTATGCCAAGACACATGCTGGAGAACTCCCCAAGCTTGAATTGTGAGAATTATGAGGCTGTTTCTTTCTATCCTTTGAATCGTTCTGGCTTTGACTTAGCCCAGGCATTTAAAGAGATTTGGAAAGACAAGCTTGTAAATGTCAAACTTCACTTTTCAATGATTTGTGTCATCTAAATAGTGATGGCATGGTAGCAAATGCTGTATTTTGTTATTGTCTTACCTTCTGCTCTCAGATGCCTTTTAGCAAATGTAGAAATATTTACATAGTGTTCCAAGTCCACAGCATTCAGGACAGAAAAGCTCTTTTGAGTTCTCCCTTTTGGTAATATCATATTTAACTCAAAAGAAGTCATAGGCATATTGAGAGCAGATAACAGGTACAAATCTGACAAAAAGCTAATGAGCTCTCCTGTGATTATGAGGGAGGATGGTGACTCATTAAATCTCATTTCCTGGGAGAAGAAATTAACTGAAATAAAGGCCCAAGAACCTAATGCAGTCAGATTTATGGGCATCTGTGTAAGCAGCCGCACGATAATCAGTGCAAATAGTAAAGGGTTTTAATGAGGGGCTCTGAAATATTTCATTAGTTACTCTACTCATTTTTTAAAGAAGTTTTGCTATTTTCTGTGAAAGATTAACCCCATCGAAGGGAGGGTACTGAAACCAAGGCAGGTTGTGTTTTGGTTGGATTCAATCCAAGGTTTGGTCCTTATTATAGGATCCTGTTATTAACACTGTCACTGATGTTCATAGCTGTGCTGAAAAGAGGGTCAGAACAGTTAGAATCCATAAAGACGTCTTTTAGTTCAAAAAATATAAGTATCTGCTTAGAATTAATGCTCTTCCAAGTTCCTTGGAGTGAATAATTTTTCATTTTAAGGGTTTTCCAAAATTAAAGGCAAACTCTCAACAAGATGAAGAAGTGCAAGTTGTTTCTGACACCTTAACATCCTTTTCAATGTCCAGTCTCATTTTCCAGCTGTTTCCTTTATATCTTGTTTCTCAACCTTGGGTCCTGGTAGTGTTCTCAGAATTCCTTGGTTAAATGACAATGGCTTAGGACCTTGCTCTTCTTAGAGACTGGGACTCATAAATGCAAATAAATCAATTTCTAGTGGTAGAATTTTAGATGTCATGATGGATTGGGTGGGGTTGTGGCATTTGGTAAGTCTGAAATCATACCCATTCAACAGGCCAGCCTTGACTTACTCATCCCATATGTGCTGGGACTTAGGATTCTGTTCATTAGAGAAATTGTCTGTCTATGTGGTACCTGTTACCATGGGATCAGAAATAACCTCATTTGTGAAATTCATCCAGAAACAGGAGTGATCACTCTTACTTTATATCCTTTCCTCAACCTTTGTCTTTCTAGATCCTATCCCTGCCATCAATTTCTAAATTTGTGACTAAAACCTATGCAAGTTGGTCATGATAGTGCAGGTCTATAATTCCAGCACTCAGGAGGCTGAAGGCAAAGGATCATGAGTTTAAGGCCAGTCTTGGCTACATAGTGAGACACTGTCTCAAGGAAGAAAAAGAAAATCAGTGTTTCTGTAGTTCATAAAATCACGTTAGAGTTCATAAGTATTTTGTTATTCTCTCCTACAATATCTGTTACTAAGTCTTATAATTGACATTTTCTTAGAATGTAGGAAAGCTAGGTCTTATTCACAACTTCTTTGCATTTTGGCCCATTAAAAACATAATGGATAAATCTCTTCCATTGCTGGAGAGGGGAAGGCCAGGCATATCTTTAAAAAGCAAATAACAGTTGTTCTAGCTGCAGAGAACACAGTTTAGACATGATGGATAGCTGAACTGACTCAGAGCTCACACAAGCTGCCAAAGCCAAGTTGTGTGGGTGGGATCTGAAGCCAAGCTCCCATGGCAGACATGAAGTTAAAGGTATATACAACGTTGAAGGAACAAGGCAATGATCAGTACCTGGCATGGTGGCTCATGCCTGTAATCCCAGCTACTCAGAAGGTAGAGATTGTGAGGATTGTGGTCTGAGGCCAGCTTGGGCAAAAAGTTTGTGAGATTTTGTTTCAGTCAACAAGCTGTGTGTGATGGTGCATGTTGATTTTCCCAGCCACTGGAAGGCATAGGTAGACAGTTTAGAATCATGGTCTGAGACTAGCCCTGGGTAAACATGCAAGACCCTATTTGAAAAATAATGAAAGCAAAAAGGGTTGGGGGTGTGGCTCAGCTGATAGTATTACTGATATCATGCCTGATACCTTGATAGCAAGCACAAAGACCTGAATTCAAATGCCAGTAGTGCCAAAAATTAAAAAGAATAGTCATTTTCAAAGTGATACAGGTTTTAGAGGCAGATTTGTAGAGGATTCTGGGAACAAAAACCTTCAGTAAAATATGCTAGTATCTGTGCTTAGAGTTTTGAAAGCATACTCTGTATTAATAGCATTGAGTAGTGGGATAGTGGGGGCAGACCTCTTGCATCCCACATGAGCTCAGCCTAGTAACCTAACTGGGTGCAATAAAGGACTCAGAAAGAACAAAAGACAGAATACCAAACCTGCACAAAGCTGAGGCCAGGTAGGCTGTGTGCTTGTATGGAGACACACAACAGCCCCTCCACCTCCAGCTCGTTTATTATACACAGTGGCAAACAAGGTGGAGCAGCAGTTCTTGGGGGAGGGGGTGACATTGTAATTCTCGGGGGTGACTGCTTCTCTCTGAACATAAACATCTTAGGAAAAACAGCTGAGCTGCATCTTGCCCACTTCTGTGGCTGGGGCTGTGCAGAACTCAGCTTGCAGTTTATTTGACACAGCTGTGCTTATTAACTCTACTCTCCACACAGACCTAAGTAGTCGTACACTCACATCATTAAAATATTTTATAGCTAGTTCATAATTATTTTTAATTTAAGTGACCACGGAAATAAAGAGAAAAAACATACCCCAGAAGTGAAACCAGTTTGTAGCTACTGAAGCATAAGCCTGGCAAATCCAGAATAATTTATTTAGACAAGTATTGGCCCCTGCTCTACTTCCATAGTCCTGTTACACCCCTCTGTCCCTTGGACTGGCTCCTGGCAGTCTGGAGCTCCAGAGAGCCTCCCATCCCAACACAGCTCCTCCTCTAGCAACTTCCCAGGCAGTGACTAAAGCTACTGTCCCCAGAAATCCCCAGTGACCAGTGGGTGAGGTTCTCCTTCATGAGCCAGGAAGATTATGTGGCTGGCTGTCTTCTGCAGAGTGAAGAACCAAATACACTGTTTGATGAAAGCAAACACTAAGCTTCCCATTGGTGTGGTCTGAATGTATACCACCAACGGCCATGTTGAAACCTAATCACCACTGTGACAGTATTAAGAGTTAGGGCCTTTAAGAGGCAATTAAGTCACCACAGTGGAGCTCTCACCTGAATGAGATTAGTGACCTTATAAAAGAAATTCAGGGATGTTGGTCCATCTTTCCACCATGTGAGTAGGTAGTATCGATGGAACAGAGAACAGCTCTCACTAGACACTGAATATGCCAGTGCCTTGATTTTGGACATCCCAGCCTCCAGAACCATGAGAAATAAATTTCTGTTGCTTATAAATTGCCCAGCCTAAGTTATTTTGTTCTGTATGGATGAAGCCAGCATGTGTTAGGACCCCACGTCAGTGTCTTCCTAGAAAGGTAGATTATTATCCCCCAAGATCAAGATTGGAAGAGCCACATGTCACTTCTGGGATTATATTGAAGCATGCCAAAGTGGAAAAAATACCTATTCTTTCCCTTCTTTTTCACATGCATGGCACAAGAAAATGAAGGTATGTGGAGACCCATCTGTGACTGGGTGGCTAGAGTCTTTTATTTTTTTAAATTTTGAGTTAGTATGCATTAATAATATAAGGGGATTTTATTGTGATAATTCTATGCATATGTACAGTGTGCCTTGAACAAGTTTACCTCCTCTGTTATATTTCTATTCCCCCCACCTGCATTCCCCTTTCTCAAACAGTGTTTGGTGTGTTGATTATGCTGTCTTCATATGTATATATGCAGTGTACTTCCATCCTCCATCTTCCTCACCCCTCCCCTTTCCACTGATCTCCATTTATATTCATGTCCTATCATGATCACCACCATCCATAATGAGTGAGAACATATGATATTTGGCTTTTTGAGCTTGGTTTATCTTGTTCAGCATATGTACTACAAATGACATAGTTTCATTTTTTTGTGCATGGTGCCATATTATATATATATAATATACATATTTTATATATGTATAATATAGATATTATATATAGTATCTATATTATATATAATATAGATATTATATATTGTATGCATATTATATATTATATACATATTACATATAATATATATTATTATTATATATACATATTATATATAATATCAATATTACATGTATATATTATAATACCATATTATATACATATGTATCATATTTTCTTTATCCATTCATCAATTGTTGGGCACCTCTGCTGATTCCACAGTTTTGCCATTGTGAACACAGCTTCAAGAAACATAGGCATGCAGGCATCTCTTGTATATTGATATACACTCCTTTAGATATACGCCCCTACGTGGTATGGCAGGGTCATAAGGTAGGTCTGTATTTAGTTTTTTGAGGAACCTCCATACTGATTTCCATAGTGGTGTACCAGTTTACATTCCCACCAACAGTATATAAGGTTTCCTTTTTCCCCGTATCCTTGTCATCATTTGTTGTTTTCATAATGATGGCCGATCTGACTGGGGTGAGATGGAATCTTAGTGTAGTTTTGATTTGCCTTTCTTTTATGGCTAAGGAAGCTGAACATTGCTTCATGTATTTATTAGTCATTTGTAGTTCTTCTTCTGAGCTGTCTATTCAGTTTATTTGCCCATTTATTGACTGGATTATTTGTTCTTCTGCTGTCTAGTTTTTAGAGCTCTTTTTATATTCTGGTTATTAATCCCTTATCTGTTGAATAGCTGGTGAAGATTTTCTCCCATTCTGTGGGTCGTCTCTTGATCTGGTAACTATTTCTTTTCAGGTGCCCATAAGTCTTCATTCCTGATTTAAGTCAAAGTGGGGAGGGGATGCCATTGAGATTACCCCATGTATTTCTTTTCCTGGAAGACACTGTCCTTTGACCCATTTGAATTCCTGGTTTTCAGTCACCTCCATCGATGGGGTATTCTTTCTTTTATTGTTAGGTACTCCCCATTCTCATGCATCATTTTTACTTGAAATAATTCTACAACTTTGAAACCTAAGTCCTAGAAATGAGTGCGTTTTTTTAGGTGCTGTTTCTGAGTGGAAACTAATCTTTTTGGTGGTGCCAGAGCTTGAACTCAGGGCTCCACAATTGTTACATAGGTGCTCTACCACTTGGGTCATGCCTTCAGATCTTTTGTCTCTGGCTGTCTTGGAGATAGGATCTTGCTTTTTCACTTGCTTTTTTATTCTTCTCTCTGTGACTGGGATGACAGACAAGTGCCACCACACCCAGCTGTTGGTCGAGATGGGTCTCTCAAGCTATTTGCCTGGGCTGGCCTAGAATCACAATCCTCCCAATCTCAGGCTTCCAAATAGCTAGGATTACAGGTATAAGCTACTGCACCCAGATGAAACTGATCTTAAATGAGTAAAGAACACATTGATTTTAATAAGGACTAGTAATTTTGTCTGGACCCACATGGTAAAAATTTTAAAAATATTATTCTTGTTGGAATAGCCAGAAATGGCTTGTCAGTGGTGTTTTCTCTGTCACCCACCTCCCTCCCTGACTGGGAATTGGAGCCAAGCCTGGAGTGGGCTTGGGGTGAACCCTAAGGAAACACAAGTCCCTGACAGCAACCTGCAGAATCACAGAGCTGCTTTGCTGTCTTCTGCCACTCATCTATGTGTCTATTTTTTCCCTTCGAACTTCAGTGGTTTCTCCAGTATCCCCCTTTGAAAAAGATTGATGTGTCTGGCAATGGCAAGGGGATTAACTTGAATAACAAATTATTCTTACATGTTTGAAGTTATAGGCCTATTATACTTGCCCTTTAGGGAAATGCTGGGCTTTACTGAGCTATTGTTATTCTCAACAAATTTCAGTAATTATTAGTGCTAGGAGCTGGATCCTTGGTTTAAGCTTATCTTATCCAAATCATCTGTGCCTTTTGGGAGGCTCCACTGACTACCTGATTCATAGTGAAGGAGGCTGCGTGGGTTAAGTCAGTATGTCCCAACTCTAATTGTGCAACTAAGCTTGAAATGATCTAAATTTTTTGCATCTTAGATTTCAGGCATGACAGAAAGGAGGGGGGTTAAGAGAATTGGAGAAACTATTTCTTCAGAAGGTGGCAAAGGGAAGGGTATGGCACTGGCAAGGAATAGTCTGCCTTCCAAACCCACAGAATGATGGTTTGGAAATACAGAAGAAAGGATAGTGTCAATGTTGTAGTAAAGTGGCAGGTGAAATACCCAATCAAGTCCAAATTAATTGTGTGACTATGGTAGCAGAGGACCATCCTCCACTGATCTGCAATATGGGTATAATAAAATACTGATTTCAGGTTTTTAGAGAGGTAAATAAATTACTGGAAGTTCCTTACTGTGCACACACTCTTTAAGACTGTTTTTATTTTTGATAATACTAGCTTCCTGTCTCCTGAATATGAAGATCTGATGATAGTCTTGAAAAAGAGGTGCTGCCAACACACTGTGTGAGGCATCTCTCTGGGAGAACATGGATCAAATCAATACAATACATTACATCGAACACTTACCTGTGAGTGAGGCTGAAATCCCAGCATCCCTGGTTACTGCCTGTGACTACAGAAAAGTTACTCACCATTTTCCTACCTTGGTTTCTCTGTCTGTAACCCAGTGATTCCTAATTCACAGGACTATTTTGAAAATTAAGAAAAATAGCTATCTATAAGGTACTTAGTTATCTCTAAGGCACTATGAAGTTATTATCTCAGCATAACAGATCTCTGAGCCTCCTGGGCAGCTCCACAGTATCCAGGGTGATAGGAAGATAACACATATGCTTCTACTTTCTTAGAATGGACTGTTCCTCCCAGGGTGGGCCCACTTCCTTCCCAGGAGTCCCATATTAGCATTATCAAAATGCTTGGGTTGGGCAATTTCTAAGAAGATGTTCACGTTCCATATGAACAGAGCCTCTACCCTAGGCTGCTCTTCTTCTCTCAGAATGGTTACCACAGTAGGCCAGTTTCCTGAGTTACAACAATGTTCAGACTTTGTTGTCAATGACTTTTAAACCTCAAATCACCAGGGTTGAATTAACATTTTTTAATATGGATTTGCTTTGTTGTATGTTTTCGTTCAGTAGTTCATTTTTTGGCACTTCATTACTTTTTTTACAAAGGTATTAGTCTGTGACTGATAGGAAATTTTTAAAAATTGGCACTTCTCTGCAGATAATTAGACAATTTGGGGAGCACCAGCAGGGACCTTAAGTGTTCAGATTCTGGAGTAATAGTATCTAAGTATGTGGCTTAATTGTCCATTGACCATACAACCAAAATGTCTGGCTTTTGGGAACTTAGCCTCTCCTGCCTTAATTTACTTATCTGTAAGATGGGGTAGTGGTAAAAGTACTTACTTCACTGGGTTGTGAGGACTAGCGAGGTTATACTTGCAAAGCTCTTAGAAAAGTGCCTCCCACAGAGAAAAAGGGCTCACTATGTTTTAGTTTTCTTCCAAATGGTATCTCGCCTGTATTTTTACATAAGCCAGTGCCATAGTATAACTTTTACTTTCTTGGGACTCTTGTATTAGAAAAAAAAGTGTTAAACGTATTTTAAAACTGTGTTGGTATAAAACGAGTGTAATCTAGTCTAGGTTTATTATTGTATACAGTCACATACACGTTGCTTAATGACAAGGACATATTTTGAGAAGTGTGTTGGTAGGTGATTTCATCATTGTGCAAACACCATAGAGTATTCTTACACAAACTCCCATGACTACCATGTCACTAGGCATTACAGTCTTATGAGACCATCATTGTATATGTAGATGTCCTTGGAACAATGTTATGCGGTGTATGCCTGTGTTTATTATCATTATATTCATTTTTCCTTCTGACTTTAAAATAAATCAGAATTAACAACATTTTTATGGTCCCCTAAAAGAATTATTGGCCCTGGGCATGGTGCCAGCTGTTGGAGGCTTAGACAAGTTGGAGCCTGTTGTGGAATTGGCCGTGGTACAAGCTCTTCCTTCCTTTGCTAGTGCTCTTTTCTGGAGCATCTCCTCTCAAGTTTCCCTCCTCCTCCTCTGGAGAAGGTCTATTCCATCAATTGAGACTCTACCAGGCCCTTCTGTGGGTATAACTGTATTGTAACTATTTACTTATGGGTCTGTTTCCAGCCTAGACTCTCAGTTCTTCAAGCTCAGGAGAAATCCATCTTCCCAGCTAGGCACATGATAGTAGAATTAACAAGTTACTCCATTCAGTGGGGCAAGGAATCCCGGTGGGGGAAGCAGCATGGATGGGACCAAGGACATCTTAAAAGGTTCATTCAGAAAATGGGAGATGTTTAAAGATGGGCCTTTTCTTCCCATTTCCTAGTGGCACCTGCACATTGTGGACTTCAAAACACAGAATGAAAAGCAGACTAAGATAATTTGAGAGTCAAGTAGCACTCGCTTTACAAGACAGTTACCTGAGCAGTAGAAACTCCCCAATGATGAACATTAATGGAAGCTAAACTCACGCTGAGCACAGACCCCTAAAAGTTGATCTACTGCCTCTTTAGAAGTCAATCAGTGCTTTTCAGTGTTGAGTAGTATGTTTGGTTGGGCTGGTGCCAGGAAACAGAACACAGTGAGATTCTCAGCTAATTTCAGATGCTATAGCAAGGCTGGTACAAGAGTATCCCTGCCAATGAGAGTGTTATGGCTGAACCACTGGGTAAAACTTTCTGCAAAAGGAGTGTCAAATCTGGTGTGACTTCTTGCTACCACATCTTCTGTACCAGACTGAAGTAAGCTTTATGTCACAGTATTCCCCATTCTCACCAGTCACAAGCTGTTGCAGAAGTTCTTCAGTTGCAGGCACATAGGAAACATCTGGAAGTCCAGATGAACATGTAGACCCTGGGCCCATGCCCAGAGATTCTGGGTCAACGAATAGTCTAGAACTTATAGACTTAACAAGAAACCAGAGAAAAAGATGCTGCAGATCAACTGGATCAGACTTTATGAACATGGACATTGCTGGGTAAGCCTTGAGCAACTGAGAACTCTTTCTTCCATGTCCTGGCCCCAATGGTCTTATGCCAACAGATGCTGGCTCTCACTTTTTGGATGTCCAACAAATAGTATAATTTTTAAGAATGGAAGGAAGCCAGCAACATGCCATTCATGTCCCAAACCGTCTTCCTTATAGGTCCCCAGTTTTTCTTGCTCGTCTAGGTTTAGGGTTGGCACACCTACAGTATAGTGTTGTGTCTCTTTTTCTGAACTCAGAATTGCATCCCTGCTTTAAACCAGCTCACTGGAATTCTGCACTGGGGTTCCATTTGCTACTAAGGGCTCTAATGAGGAGGGACAGGCAATTATTATTATTTATTTCACTAATTAGCCAGATAATCATTCATTCTGAAACTATACTGGGTTAGAAATCTGTTCATTTGTGCCCTTTGTCTGATGTGGATTCATTTTATTTTTTCCCTTTTCCTTTACAAAAATGACTGTGTTATTAAATGAGGGGCAAAGGCAGGGGGTGAGGAGGGGAAATTAAAAAAGGAGTGAGAGATAATTTCTGAGCTGTGAAGATAATGCAACAAGGAGCTAGAGTCCATAAAAACATCACCTTTCAGTCTCTGAAGACATAATGCTTGATGATAACCATAAAACATGTTAGTGCAAAATAAATTGCTGCTCTATTCAAATCCTTAAACGTTCTACTGTGGATGTCACTGGAGATATGCGATTCTTTTTTCCAATCCTGAGGTGTATTTTATCATAATTTGTGGGGTAGGTGACAGCCTTGTACACATGATTGCCTTTTCTTGCTCAGTTAGCTTGTCAAGGTCAGAGTCCTTTGGCCTTTTATGAATGTAGGACTATTAAGAAATGAGCAAGACAAGTGAACAGTGTGGAGAGGAAACTTTATTTTTCTTTACTAATAAATACATTTTTCATGATATTTGCTCTCAGGAGACTCCCTTTTTGAATTCCAGGTTATTGGGGGGCAGGGAGAGATGAGCAGGGACTGTTAATTCCATTTTAATGTTCTGCATAGTATTTTTGTTGTAAGATGAAAGCAATTTCTGGGTGGTTGGAATTCATCTTCAGCATCACAAAGTAAAATATTTAGGAGTACTTCCACCTTTCAGATGGAATTTTTTTCAAGTAGATAATTCAATGAGAAACTGGTGCTTAATTAATAATGATAGTATCTTCTAGAGCATGGGCATGCAGTATAATGCTATTGGTAAGCCAATTCTAGACAAAACCAGCCTTGTTGATTAGGTTCAAGTTGTCTTTGTTGCTGTTGGTTTTTAAGACTTCTATTTTGAAAGTACTAAACAGATATAGGGGTAATAGAATGATAAAAGCTGTGGGCAAGGATCTCAATACAAGGAAATGTAAGATAGTGGACATTTGTCATGGAAGAAAGTCCTTGGTAAGAGAGAGTAGAGAGTACGAGGTGTGGACTGGGAGGAGTGAATCTTAGTGAAAGGAATGGCAGGATAAAAGAAATGCAAATCAAAACCACACTAAGATTCCACCTCACCTCTGTTAGCATAGCCATCATCAAAAACACCACCAACAACAGGTATTGGCGAGGATGTGGGGAAAAAGAAACCCTTGTACGCTGACGGTGGGAATGCAAGCTAGTACAACTGCTCTGGAAAACAATTTAGAGGCTTCTTAAAAAAACTAAACATAGATCTGCCATATGATCCAGCAATCCCACTCCTAGAGATATACCCAAAGGAATGCAACACAGGTTACTTCAGAGGCACCTGCACATCCATGTTTATTGCAGTGCTATTCACAATAGCCAAACTATGGAAACAGGCAAGATGCCATACTACTGACAAATGGATTAAGAAATGTGGGAATGGAGTTTTACTCAGCCATGAAGAAGAATGAAATCTTATCATTTGCTAGTAAATGGATGGAACTGGAAAACATCATTCTGAGCAAGGTTAGCCAGGCTCAGAAGACCAAAAATTGTATGTTCTCCCTCATATGTGGACTTTAGATCTAGGGCAAATACAGCAATGTTGGACTTGGGTCACATGCTAAGGGGAGAGCACATACAGGATGTATGGGGGTAGGTAGGAAACCCAAAACATGCAAGTGTTTGATGTCCCCACTGCAGAGGAACTAATACAGAAAACAACAACAGAGGTCAATATGGGAAGGGGATCAGGAACTAGTGAAAAGGTCAGTTAGAGATGAATCAACTTGAGTTGTAACACATTTGTACATGGAAGCAATGCTAGGAATCTCTCTGTATAGCTATCCTTATCTCAACTAGCAAAAACGCTTTGTCTTCTCTTCAACAAAATTAGTGATAAGGACAGAACAGGTTCTGCCTGGAAGCGAGGGGGGTGGGAGGAGGAGAGGAAGGGGGAGAAATGGCCCAAACAATGTATGCACATGTGAATAAATGAATAAAAAAATTTTAAAAAAAAGAAGGGAATTGTAGTGTTCACCTGCCTAAAGGATGACTTAGTATGTTGGACAGCTTTCTGTCACGAAAACAAAATGCCTGAGATAGTCAACTTATAAAGAGAAAAGGCTTATTTGAGTTCATACTTTTAGAGATTTCGGTCCATGATCAGTTTGTGTTGCTTTGGGGCCTGTGGTGAGGCAGCACATCATGGTGGGAGTACATGGCAAAGCAAAACTGCTCCCCTTATGGCCAGGAAGCAGAAGAGAGTGATGAGAGGGTCAGTGTCTCAAATCCCTTTCTAGGGCATGCTTCCAAGGACAAAAAGACCTCCCAGTGGGCCCCACATCTTAAATTTAAATTTCCATAGCTTCCCAACAGTGTCACCTGGGGACCAAGCTTTTAACACATGGGCCTTTAGAGGCCGTTCAAGATCCAAACTATACCACTCAGCTAGTTACCAAAACTTAATAATACATATTTTCTTTTGCTTACTCCTCAGTAGGCTAAAGGGTTCAGTGTAGGGAACTTCTAGCCTGAATAACTCTTTTCCTTGTGTTGCCAGTAGCACTGGAAATTGGTCTGGAGTCTCTGTGAAAACAGTCAAGTTCTTGTGCAGGATGTTCAAGGAACCATTATTCTCAGGTCTTCAACTATTCCCACCGAACTCATGGGAACTCCAGCACAGGGACCTCTTATACCCCAGGACCCTGGAGGTATCAGGGCTAATTGTGGTAGGTACTGCAGCAGGAACAGCACCTTGGAATCTTTCTCACCCACCTCCACAGTGAGGAAATAGCTACTGAAAGGAAAAGAATTTTAAAAATAAGAAACCCTTTACAATATTGACATATAGATCCTAAGACATTAATTTACTGAAGTTGATTTCTATATTTTATGCAGAAGAAAAGAAGGTAAGTGTCTACCTTATACAAGAGTGAGATAAAATTACCAAATGCAAGAACTACTTTACTGTAATGCTGCCATATTAATAGAATTTGAAATAATTCTTTTTTTAATTTTTTGTAGTACTGAGGACTAGGGATTGCACAGGGCCTCCCATGTGCTGCCATGCCCCAGTCCTTTTGCTTTTAGCTGGCTTTTCAAGTGAGGTCTCATGCTTTTTCCTAGCCTGACCTGGAGCCATGTTCTTTCTACCTTTACCTCCAAAGTAGCTGGGATTACAGGTGTGTTCTACCATGTCTAGTTGCCCTATTTTCAGGAATTCTAGGGAAAGGAAAATTTGAAGGTACTAAAAATGACTCAAGCTTAATTTTAAAAAGATTTAAATAACCCACACTTCTTCTGAAGGTCATCTTACCAAGTTACACTGCCTTATGACAAGAATTAGAGACAATGCACAACCTGCCAGAACCTGCCAGAGGTCAGTTTCTGTGCTATTTACTTGAAAAAGGCACAGAACTCTGTAGCAATCATTTTATATGGCAAAGGACACCTAAGAAGAGAAGAAATGGCAAATAAAAAGCATAAATGGAATTGGAGGAGGTCAGCTGGAAACTCCCTTCCCATCGTGAAGTTTTGCCTTAAGTACCACATCCCATCTACAAGTGTGGAGGGGGCAAGATATAAGCAGTGGATTCAGTGGGAGAATGTTTGCCCTCCAGGCCAATGCTCTCACACTGGTAACTTTTTCAGACCTCAACACAAATAGAAGGGGTGGTCAAAGTAAGCTTTGCAAGAAGTAGTTGCAATGATGCTAGAAACGTTAGCCTTAGGTCAGTGTGAGGACACCATTTACAGGCAAACTGGCTTGTTAGACTTCCCCAGAAGTGTATGTAGCTCTCGCTCTAATTTCATTGGGGATCTTGCTCAAATGTCACTCATTAGTGCCACTTTCCTTCACTAACTGCCCAACTGAGAATAACTCCCCTCACTCTCTACACCAACCTTCTCTTTCTTCCTTTCATGACACTAACTATAAAATAGTTTGTTTGTCCCCACCATAGGAAAGCAAGTTCCATGAGTGCAGGGTCTGTATCATATGGAACCTCACAACAATGGGAGTTGTTTACTGCTGTATTCCCAGTGTCTCAAAAATAGTGCCTACTATATAATTAGAGCACCAGTGACTCACATCTGGAAGCCTAGCTACTTGGGAAGCTGAGATTGGAAGGATTGTGGTTCCAAGCCAGTTTGGGCAAAAAAAAGTCACAAGATTCCATTTCAACAGAAAAAAGCTGGGCATGGTGAGAAGAAGTTTAAAATAGAAAGTTCAAAATCCAGGCCAGACTGGGAAAAAAAGCAAGACCAGATTTCCAAAACAACTAGAACAAAAAGGGCTGGAGTTGTGTCTCAAGTGGTAGAGAGCCTGTCTAGCAAGTTCAGAGCCCTGAATTCAAAACTCCAGCACCACACACACACAAAACTATGCCTGCTATGGAGTAGTAGATGCTAGTTGAAAGAATGAGTGAACAGTTACAATGATAGCTTCCCTTTGTGTGCTCTTTCCCTGTGCCAAGCTCCACGGTAAGCTCCCCACAGAATTTGGCCAGTGCCATCCTGATGACCCACAGAATAGGTCACCATTATTTCTCACCCATTTTACAGATGAGGATATACGTTTAGAGGTCCCCACACACAGAGAACTCTGCTCTAAGGAACACAGAGCCACCTTGAAGATATTAGTATTGTGCACCTTTGCTTAAATAAAATTTGTTATCACACAAATTTAAAGAGAAAATGAAATTAAGAAAATATCAAAAAGTAACAGAAAAATTAGTAGAACAGGAAAATTTGTTTCATAAGGATAGTTCAGTAGGCTTCCTGGAAGTGACTTTTTACTTAGAGTTGCCACGTTTATGGGGGCTGCAGGCTCAGCTAACTTTGAAATTCAGATAAGCAATGAGTAATTTTGTAGGTATAAGTATGTTTCATATATTGTATGGAACATCTTTATGCTAAGACATATTCACTGTTTATCTGATATGTACAGTATTTGGGACATATTGATACTAAAATAACCCGGTCATTATTTATCTGAAATCCAAACATAACTGAGCACCCTGAACTTTACCTGGCAACTGTTCTTTTCTAACAAGATAGAAATAATAATGAAAACAGGATACAGGATGTAATACACATATGTATTAAAAAATTACTTTTAATCTGAAATTCACATTTAACAGCAATAAAACAATGCTGACAGTAAGAGCAATAACAATAATTACAGTTACTACTTCTGCTCCCCAGGAACAGTGTGCCATTTGCAAAAATTATCTCTAGCCCTCAGAAGAAGCCCGTGAGGTGAATATTATCTCCCATTCTTCAGGTAAGAAAACTGAAACTCAGAAAAGATGAGTAAATTGCCCAAAGTCACACAGTGAAAAGCCCATTTTTGTTCCGTAACACATTCTACCGTCTGACATAAGATACTTTAATTTTTTAATTCCCCCCACACACTATTTTTTAGAGCTGATTTCTTATAAGCGCTAAGTCTCAGAGAGCCTCCTAATGCTTGCGTCTCTCTGAATCCAAGAATAAAAATTCCTGTGACTCCACTCTGGTTTTGAGGCGTTGAGTTAGAGCCAATCACAAGAAAAAGCCACTTCTGGCTGAACCTCCAAGCAGCTGCCAGGACCATCTAGACTTTGTTGGGCCTCACCTTCCAGGCAACTTTTGTGTTCATTCCCTGTGAGGTCAGTGAGATATAGGATGTACTTTTCACTCCTGTTTTTTGTTCACTTGAAAATAACTAAGGATAAACAGAAAATACCAATGGTTTGTGCAATTTCAGTTCTAGGGTCCCCTGCATTTTATTCTAAATGACAATATTTAACAACAAAATTGCTTCATTTCAACCTCATTGCATTTCTTCAAGTGGGAGTACTATAATTTAAAAATAATAAATGCAACAGAGTGAATATATTACTTTCATTAATCCCCAATACTGCTTATTTTCAGCACTTTTAAATTATTTGGGTGTGCGCAATAGATTTCCTTGAAGTGGAAAAAGAATCATTCAAATTTCAGACCATTTGCAATTATCAATTCATCTGCTGCTTTCCAGCCTAGTTACCGAACTTCAAAGTAACATTTAGTTTGAATGATTTCTTCCCCACCCCCTGCCTAGGATAAAACAGTGAATTAGTCAAGTAAAAATGTCTGTGGAATTGAAGGTGCTATAAACAAGAACGTCATATGCTCTGAATTATCAGCCATGGCAGGTGACGTTGACTGCATGTCATGCATCCCAAGGACTTGCAGAGACAGGGAAACTTCCAGCCTCTATGCCCAAAGTGAAGGGAAGAATTAAGGCAATAATCTAAACACTTCTCTTCTAATACTCTCTTTGTTTGATTTCCAAAGTACTTTTAGAAGACATGCTATTTTAAGGTCCAGAGATATCAGAACTAAAGCACCAAGTCTCCAGGTAATAGTGCAGGATGCCCTGTTACTTATGAATTTCAGATTAAAGCTGAGTAATTTTTAAAAACAAGTATGGATGCATCCTGTATTTTTGTTTGCTAAATCTGATCATCCTATTGAGGATCAAGACTTTGCATCTTATTAACTTGCCTAGTGCTTTTCTTTAGACATACATGGAGTGACTGTTACAGTGTCTGGAGTTTACTGAATGATTACAATGTACTGAGCATTACCATCCACACTCCCACTTATTGTCAAGATTCATGAAAACCCTGTCAATTAGGAGTATTACAATCCCATTTTACAAATGTAGCAAAACGAGTTTAGAGAGTCTTGGCCATGTTCTCAGTAAACCTGTGTGTGTGTGGTGGGGGAGGGGGTGTGCAAAGACCTTTCTGATTCCACTACACCACTATGCTTTCTAATCCAATGGAAACAAATGACCAGTTACAGATAGGGTCATTGCCTCCCTACTTTTCTTTATGGCTACACGTAGACATGTCCAAGGATGAGTTTTACAGGGTGTGTTATAGCAGATGTGGGGAACTCAGCTTCTTGGCAAATGGACTGGCTCATCCCTTCATGATTAAAAAGGAATGTTCCAACTCTGAGAAAATATAAATTCAAGGTGTCAAATAGAATGGCAACAATTGGACAGCTCTTCAAATGAGTGACAGCAGTTCCCAAACAATTAGTCGTTTTGAATTCAGTAAAATTGCCATTTTGTTTCATTTGTAAATTCATTATGAGTTACCCTGAGGTTTTATAACTTAATTTTGGAGTTTTTAAATTGTGAATTTGCTTAAATGGAGGCTTCATTTCCCAATTGGATAATGAGCAAGCTCATTTGTGTGTGGGCCAGGTTCCATGCTGAGGGGCTCATCGTAAACATTTCTTTAAATATCCATTGCATCTAATTATTGAAAAGATGATGAAGCAACATTTTGAAAAGACTCAAAGGAAGAAAAGGGCATCTGCCACACAACACAACTATTTTCACTTTGCACAACCCCTTCCCGTTACTGATTTCTGAAGGGGCCAGAACTGACAGAGATTCCACAGTGCATGTTAGAAATGAATGTATGGTTTCTGTCAAGAAGAAACTGCCTACTTAGAAAAAAGAAAAAAAGGTAGATGAGGAAAGAAAACCTATCTTGCAATCCAAAGCAGTTCTATTTTTGTTCTTTAAAAAAAATTCAATAAATAGGACATATGATGAAGTGTTAAGTAGCTTTTTCTTCTCCCACCATAATTATTCTCTTTCCTTTCAAAGGCACTGAGGACCCTGGAAACTAATTTCTGCATTCTGACATCAGGAGATCCAAGCACTTGCCACAGAAAGAGACTGACATTAGGTAAGTGAACTCTTAGTCTTCCAGAACCCATTTACTGAGCACTCGATGGGCACCTGGCCCTCTATTAAACACTAGAAATGAGCAAATCCATGCTGAACTTGAGCTTGCCATTCAATGATCTGCATCACTGTGGTCAGATAGCATTGTACAGGTGGACTAAAATGACTGACATGGTAAAAGACAAGATCAAAGGCTCATGAGTCTTCCAGAAGCCACACCTAGACATAGGGCAGTTGTCATATATGCCTACAAAGACTGTGAATATTTGGTTACAGTTTTGTCCTTAATAAGTTAACTTCTCACCATGAGAAGACTGGCAAAACACTTAAGGAAAATGATGGTTCACCAGAGAATGAAGGAAGTTCAACTGCAGCCTGGGAGAACTACCTTGTTATGTAATGCTATAAATTGTTTCACCATAGGATCAATGCAGGGGCTGGGCAGGAGCGAGCTATACTAGCAAAAAGTGAAATGATTTTACATCTGAAAGCCACAGCTGGCATGAAAATAAACATTGAATCAGTTCCTTCCTCTAAGTCCATGTTCCATTAGAATAACTACGGTAGGTGACATTTTTCACATTTTAATTGGTGTTTTGCTGATTTTATCAGAATTTCTGCTGATCAAAGCAAATTGGCTATTTATTTATTTTGCATTGAAGCTAACTGTTCAGTGCAAGTTTAATGTACTGTAATGAATTTTAAATATCCTCCTAGTAAGATTACAAAGTGTTTGAATCAAGATGTCCTTGTTACACTTAAATTCTTAATTACTCAAATGGACAAAGGTAACTTTCAGATAAATTGTCACATTTTAAATGGATCTGAATTAGATGGAAATGTTGAGCCTGCAATAGAAGATATCAGGAAAATCACTTTCTCCACACAGTCTGCTTAACCCACCCACACCTGCTTGGATTTTAGACATATGATAAATACATTCATTATTAATTTATTTTCAGCGGCTTACAGAACAATAAGTTTTTATGTTATTTACACTCCAGTGACTTTGGTTTAATTGGCTTCTTTTATGTTATTTATATAAATATAAATCATACTTGGTTTTAAAGTATTAATGATGCATTTTATGTTGTAATGCTGTTTTCATCCAGACTAGCACTCCATAAATTCACACCATCCATGAACCGCAGCTAAGGAACTTTACAAATCTTCTCCCGAAGTTGAAGCAAACAGCTTCTAAGCCTTACAGAACTCACAGCCTTACAGAAATGTAATGAAAAGATCCACCAAATTGTATTCTCTGGCAACTGAGTTAGCCAATTCATTTAGCCATATCTTTCTGGAACATAATTCTTAGGTCTATATGTTTAGGAAATGCAGATTTTTTTTTCTCAAGACACTATAACAAAGCAAAACAACAACAAAAAATCCATTTAAGGACAAGTGAGTTTTAGTCTCATCCCTACCGGTTGCCAGAGTGGGGTGTGTTATCTCCCTCGGCCTCCCGAGTTTGCATCTGCCAGGTAAAGGCTGAATGAAAGGGCTTCTGGCTCCCTGTAAATTTCTTCAGTTCTACGTTTTTATGTACCCATTTGGTGATCTGTAGACATTTTTTCTCAGTTCCTGAGATGGTAGTATTAGTCAGTTTTTGTTGCTGTGACAAAAATTCTTGAGCAAAGCAACTTGAGGGAGGAAGGATTTATTTTGGCTCATGTTTTCAGAGGATTCAACCCATTATGGTAGAAACGTGTGATGGAACAAAATTCCTCATCTCATAGCAGCCAGGAAGCAGAGAGGAGACAGAGAGGGATCAGGGACAAGATACAGCCCACAGGAATGTGCCTCTAGTGACCTACTTCCTCCGGCTAGGGTCCATCTCCTAACATTTCTAGAACCTCCCAAAATAGCACCCTTCGCTGGGGATCAACCTTTTGGGGGAACACTTCATATTCAACCCATAGCAATGGTATTATGAATAGAGTTCTCTTGTGTAGCCAAACAAATCTTAAACAAACTTTTAAGATTCACTATGGATGTACAGGCTTTTCTAAGTGACTTTCTACATACTGGCTTCTTTCAGTGGCGAAAAGCATACAGAAAGGGTGGCAGGATGTAGCTCAGAGCACTTACCTAGCATGGGTGAGGCCTTGGCTCCATCCCCAGCATCACACCAAAAACTTGGGTGTGTGAGTATGTGTGAGTGTATGTGTGTGTGTTATGTGTGGTGTGTGTGTGTGTGTGTGGTTGCAATAAAGCCAATAAAAGATGTTTTTGATATCATTTCAATTGTTGGTTAAAAATCAACATGTGGGGGGTGGTGGATAAATCAATGTGGTGAATTTAAACAACAAAACAATCACTATGTAACAGATTTTGGCTTCTTTAGGGAAAGTTGGGTACTCATCCAAAGTCCAGTGTTGATCTTTTTGGTGACAAAGGTAGCACATGGAGAATGATGAAATGCTTCTCAAGAACTCATTTCTAAAACGCCAGTTGAGACCTCATCTGAACTCAGGTTTTCTTACTGAAGAGTACATGAGCTGGCTCATTCATCTTTAATCTGTCTCAGTGTGTTCAGTTTTCCAAATGCCAAAAGAATGCCAGGACAAGTTCACTACAGTGCATATCCTTTGAAAGAACTCTTGAATCAAGGGGCTCTTCCTTTGCTGGAAAACTTTGATCAAGTTCCTTAACCTCCCCACCCTGGTTTCTTTATTACAAATAGACATAGTTGAAGTACTTTTTTGGATGGGGTTGTTCTAAGAAGTAAATGAACTGATATGGAACTATAGCACAATACTTTGTTCCCAATAGCTGCTCAATAAATATTATTCTAATGCATCTTCAGTGTGGTTATCCTAAAATCAGAAAGACATCAAGAAGTTAGGCTGCTATGGCATGTTTTCAACCCAGATGGAAACAACTGAGGAAATAACAAGTGTTTATTTAGTAAGAATGATGTCACTGAAGAGGAGAGAGAATGTCTGATATTGAAAGAAATATCACACAAAATAGCTGATAGACAGTGATAGCTGCTTTCAATATGAATTGAGTGTTCTCTAAAAAAAAAAAAAGGAGGTGGGAGGACCAGCTGGTGGAAAGAAACTGAAAGAGATGGGTCATTGGGTTCGCACTGCAGTTAGTGAGGGAAGCTCACCTAGCCAAGTGAAGGGTGTGGTGTGTGTTAATCTCCTTGCCTTTCAACTCTTTTAGTTTATAAGACACACGTTTTCTCACTCTGTCTCCACCTCAACTCAGTGGTGCGAGAAGCTCAGATGTAATTGTTCATTTTATAGGTGAAGTAATTGAGGCTCAGAGAAGTGAAGGGGTTTGCCCAGTGTAGAGTTTGGACCAAGTCATCCTTCCCTTTGGAGAAAGTGCTTCACTGAGAACATCTCTCCCTAATCAAAATAATAACAATTCATTTAATCCTCACAACCAACCTATGGGTAAGTATTCTGCAGTGAACTTCCCTTTACACATGAGGAAACCGAGGCACAAAAGGTGAAGTGATTTATGACATATAATCCGAAGTTAGTGGGAGACCTGGAGTTTGAAGCCAGAAAGTCTGACTCCAGAATCTATATTCTTCCCATTATATTCTACCACCTCCAGGTTGGCCAGAATTGAAAGTAATCAATAGTTGTCAAATGTTAGTAGGCATCACAATCATGTAGTAGGTTAAAACCCTGCTTCCTGAGACCCAGCTGCCAGAGCGTCTGATGCTGTGGGTCTGGATTGTAGCTGATAATTTGCATTTTTAACAAGTTTTAGGGTTGATGCTAATGGTGGTCTAGAAGCTTTGAGAAGTAATAGTCTAGACTGGAGGCACAATATCTTGATTCTTTAGACACCTCAAGATTCTTTGGGCCCTGAAAGAATGTTGGTGAACTCAATGGGGGACTTGGGTACTAAACTGGGGGCCCATAATTAAGCACACATCTCAAAGCTTCTCTAGAATCCAGAAAATTCTAAGTAAAGCCATCTTTCTTGGATGTTTGTAAAGGACTCCTCAAGAGAAGCTATGGCTTTGTACAGCTGTGGGCATCTCAGGGAGGAGGTGGGAGTAAGAAGAATTACACAGACACCTTCTAGTTACTACACCAGTACAATCAATCAGAGCAATCAACACAGGCAGTCTAGTAATGGACAGAGAAGAGCAAGTGGAAGGGAAAGTAGCAGCAGCATCTTTTTGCCTTCCTGATAGGGCTGGGGAGCTATGGGAGGACTGTATACATGAAGACCTCCAGAACTATTGTTCTAGAGGCTGTTGTTCTAGAATCTTTAGCACCACTATTGTTTTAGTGACCAATACAGAAGTTTGGTTACATTTGCTTAAAAATACCCAGACACTACTGAATATGTTTATCCATTTGCAGATGTGTTGTCATGAAAACAACACAAAAATAAAGAATACTGTAAAGACTTTGTGCAATTATGGTCTGTTGTTTGATATTTAGTATGATTGCCCAAACATCTCCCTTGTTTTATGCATTTATGAAACTTCATACAAAACCCCACCAATGTAACATTTATGATTAATTAAATTGCTCATTTGGAAAAGAAATGAAGTCTAAACAGTAGTGACCTGATGGCATAGACTCTGATGCTCTACCTGTTCCTTCCTGGAGTCCAAGCAGGCTCCGCCCACAGTTACCCTTAACACTGCTTGCCATAGAGTACCTTACAGTTAGGTTTGTAAGGCTCCACACTCCTCTGAGGAGTGCCTCTGTTCTACATCAGCTTAGCTGGATACTCAAGCCATCGGGCTTAACGCAAGACATAAGAACTTGACCAGAAAATATTTGTTGCTTATCAAATGCTCAGTTGGAAAACAACACATCTGTGGAGGATTTCCTGAAGAAAAGGGCATTCTTCCCTCATCTAACATGGGAAAATCCATGCCAGGAGTTGGGCAGACTGCCAAGTCAGGTCCCAGTAACTACCAAATTGCTTACACTGAATCTCATTTCTTCCTGTCATTCAACATTGGCTTCCATTAAGCAGTAATATTGAGCTGGTGGAGTGGCTCAAGTGGTAGAGCACCTGCCTAGCAAGTATGAAGCCCTAAGTTCAAACCCCAGTACCACCAAAAAAAAAAGAAAAAGGAAAAGCGGTAACATGCCAGTATTTGATGTCCTCAATGCAGAGGAACTAATGCAGAAATTTTTTTTTTTTTTGCTTTTAATCATGTCATTTATTTTTATTTTTATTTTTGTTTTAATTTTTATTTTATTCATATGTGCATAAAATGTTTGGGTCATTTCTCCCCCCTCCCCACTCCCTCCCTTACCCCCCTTACCCCTTGCTACCCAGCAGAAAAAAAATTACTCTGCCCTTATCTCTAATTTTGTTGAAGAGAGAGTATAAGCAATAATAGGAAGGAACAAGGGTTTTTGCTTGTTGAGATAAGGATAGCTATACAGGGAGTTGACTCGCATTGCTTTCCTGTACATGTGTGTTATGTTCTAAGTTGATTCTTCTCGACTGACCCTTTCTCTAGTTCCTGATCCCCTTCTCCTATTGGCTTCTGTCGCTTTAAAGTTTCTGCATTAGTAGATACTTTAAAGCAACTAAGGCCAATTAGTAGATACTTTAAAGCGACTGAGGCCAAAGGAGAAGGGGATCAGGAACTAGAGAAAGGGTCAGTCGAGAAGAATCAACTTAGAACATAACACACATGTACAGGAAAGCAATGCGAGTCAACTCCCTGTATAGCTATCCTTATCTCAACAAGCAAAAACGGTTTGTCCTTCCTATTATTGCTCATACTCTCTCTTCAACAAAATTAGAGATAAGGGCACAATAGTTTCTGCCGGGTAACGAGGGGGTGGGAGGGAGAGGGAGGGGGCAGGGTGAGTGGTAAGAGAGGGGGTGGGGGCATGGGGAGAAATGACCCAAGCATTGTATGCACATATGAATAATAAAACAATAAAAAATTTTTAAAAAAAAGAAAATAACAGACCCTAAAGTAGTCACAAAAAGTTGACTTTTGTAAGTATGGTTTAGTGCCCCTCTCAGCCTATTCCCACTCCTTAGATGTATCCACCATTCTAGAACTTGTCTGTATCTTTTTTCACATTTTGTATGCTGTTAGCATATGGCTAAGTGTTTACAAACAATATGTAATGTTTCTTTAAAAGTTTTGTAACTATCATGCACTCTCTTTTCTTTTGCATATAGTGGGTTCTTTTTTTCATGTGTATGTACATTTTATTAGCATATATTAATTTTACAGAAGGGTTTCATTGTGACACTTCCATACATGGACTTAAAATACTTTGATCAAATTCACCACCTCGATTGCTCTTTTTTATTCCCTCTCCTCCCCCCCCTTTTAAATAATTTTAATAGGTTTCATTATTCTGTTTCATACTTGTGGTTGTATTCATTCCCCCCATCACCATCTTCTTTTGCCCTCCCTTCTCCTGCTTTGTTTTTTGTGGCACTATGGGGTTTGAACTCAGGGCCTTGTGCTTGCTGGGCAAACACTCAACCACTTCAGCCAAGCCTACACAGTGGGTTCTTTATGAAGATATGAGAAACTTTCACTGGGTCTTATGCTGAGCATAAAATTCATTTTTCTCATGGAGATTATGAAACATATAAATGGTAGGGTGATGACTGGGAATCTGGACTTCAATTTGCAACCCCACTTCATCAATCGTAGGATCTCACATTTGCTTATTTACTTCATTGAAATAGTTCCTTAGCTTATTTGCTTTTTCCATATGTTTTATCACTTATTTCCTTGAAGCTCATTGTGTTTATATTCTTGTAACAAGATTCTTTTTTTCCTTTTTTTGTTTTTGTGCTCCTCCTTTTCCTCCCAATTCAATGCTTCCTCAAGTTATAAATACTTATTACCAGCAGGTACTACCTGCCACTCTCCTCCACCCCCAAATGGCACACCCAGGACAATTGGTAGGATTTACTATATGCTAAGCATGAAGTTGTGTTTTACAAAATAAATTTGATAGCTCTAAAATTTGGATGTTATCTGACGATCTCTAAGAACATGGATCCAAAACATCAATGGATTTCCAAGTTAAACTATGTCCTGCCCAGAAGTGGACCCTTGTGGCTTATTCCCCAGTCCAAAAATTGTTTTCAGTAGTAGAAAGAGCCTTAGGTATATAAGATAATGAGCACATATCACAATATTTTCATATTTCAGAGCCCAAATGATTGCATGGCAAAGGATCAGAAGCTTGAGGAAGTCATTAGTAATTTAAGAATTTACCATTGATCACTTCCACTAGTATAAGAAGTGATCCCATTTTCAAAGACAAGTGTAGAAATGAGTTTTATAAATAAGGTCTTGAAGCTCCAAAATATGACTCTTTGTGACATACTTCATGCAGTATGCTATTAAGATTCCATGATTTGATGTCTTACCATTGAGCCTTTGCTCAGTTTCCCTTTGACTTACAGTTAAGCACAATTCTGGGACTTTTCCTAAAGGGCATTTATCCCACACCAGGTGAACTTACCTTCCTGGGATTGTAATGGCCACCTTGACTGACAGTCTCAAAGACAACTAAACCATCCTCCAACTTCAGGCAGGAAATGAGAAATTACATATAAATTTTAGTATAAAACAGCATTTTCAGATTTTAAGGAAAACATTTGCCCAAATAGTGCTAAATGTATCTACAAATATACTAAGAAATGAGTATTTGTAATGTGTTGTTTAAAATAAGTTACAAAGATAAATCATAATAAATTATTGATATTCATCTACATTTTTAATTCAGACTGACTTTTTCAATACTTACCATGTTATAACTCCAATACCTGCATAAATTGTGTAATAAATAGTATAACTTTATTAATTCACAGTCTTAGTAATGTCATACATTACTTCATTTACCCATTCAAATATGTATGCATATATATTTTAAAATATTCACTGAGTTCAAATTGCATTTTAGACACACTTGAAAATGGAGGTACAAAGATCAGTAAGACCTGTACCATGCTCTCAAGAGACCTACAACTCAGGTACAGTGATGGAATTATAAGTAAATAACTGTACAGAAATATGACAACTGATATGGCTGACAAATACATAAAATGTTATGGAAACATATATAAAATATTAAAGGAATAATTGATCCTGTATAAAGCCATCAAGGAAATAATAAATAGTAAGTTACTTTGGAATAAGTTGGCTTCCTTCATTTTTCTTTCACTTATCTTCCCAGAATAATATACACTTACATCCATTATACATCACATTTTATTATAGTTAGTGATTCTCATGTCCTTCTACTCTACTACACAGCGCTCCTTATGGACAAAAATATGTTTTACTTATTTAACTTTGTACCCTTGTTACCTAGCACAGAGTAAGAACTGAATAAAATGCTTATTGAATGAATAAAGACTAACACTACTTCTATTATCCTTTTTCAGATCTGAAGAGGCACTGAATTTTAAATGATAATGCAGTTTTTTTTAAATAAATGCTGATCTGTGCTGATCTCAACCTTTTGGAAACTTCTCACATCACACAAAAGAGTACCCAGACTAAAAATCTGGAGTCCATACTATTCTAAGTATACTATCCTTAGTAACCAGTCTGAGAATCTGTAATCTATACTATCCTAGATGGTTGGTATTCACCTCTTTTCGCAACATTTACTGTCACAAAATTTACTGAGGGAGGAAATTGCTGTTTATATTAACCTACATTTTTATGATATCTATTCTTCATTCTTTGTGCATTTTTTTCCCTCTTTTTGGTGTTAAGTATGCACTCTACCACTGAGTTACATCCCCAATCTTCATTCTTTGTGTACTTACAGTATCTTAGTTGGTATCCTTTCCTTCTCACATAGAGCACCTTCTACTATTTCCTTCAGTACAGGCTTGATTTATAAGTTTACTTTCTATCCAAAAATATTTTGTTTCACTTTTCTTTTCAAAGATCTTCTTGCTGAGTTTACAAAGTGAAGTACTCTAAAGTCTTATCTATTGCAGGATACAGTAAAAAAAAAAAAAAAAGTACTAATTTATGCCAGCCTTTGATAAGTCAAGAAAGCATTTTATAATCTTTAGGGAATCAAGCAAAAGAACATAGAAAGAATTTGTGAGTACCAAGCTAAATGAGGAGCAAATAATTATAATAATAAAATCAATCCAGAAGACAAGATGAGCAAGAAAAGGCAATGAGGTGGACAAATAGAAAAAAATTAAGAAGACAGTATATTAAAACAGAAAGATATCAGAAATTATATTGTAAAAAAATGAAATAAAAATCCCAATTAAAAGGAAAAAATTTCCAACTAGCTATAAAAAACAAACCCAACATATACTGCTCAAAAAGACATACCTCAAGTAAGGATACAAAAAAGTAAAAAGTCTAGAAATAAAAGATATATCATGCCAACATAAACTAAAGAGGAACATTTTCTGATGATAAAAGCTTCAGTTCACCCAAATGTGATAGAAACTCAAATTCTGTTAATATATTGACAAAACAAAAAGGAGAGGCAACAAACCCGTAATCATAGCAGAAGATCTTAGCACATTTCTCTTAATAACTGAAATAGTATGCAGAGAAAAAAGTCATTAAATTGTGGACTTTTTGAGCAACCTGATTAAAAAACTTGACTGAATTAAAACATTTGACATATTAAACACAGCAGTGAAAACTATGCATTCTATTTAATTGCAGTTTAGCATTCTCCAAAACTGACTATACCCTTGACCATAATGCAACAATGAATACATTTTAAAAAATTAAAATAACAGAGAATATGTTCCCTAACCACAATAATTATAATAGAAAGCAATACAAAATAAAAATTTACTAATTGTCACTTATTTGAAAATTAAGCAATACCTACCTAAATAATAAGTGGGTTAAAGGGATCACAATGGAAATTACAAAATATCTTGAAGTGAGTGATAATGAAGATACTGTATATCAAATCATAGTGAGATACAGTGAAAGCCTTCTTAGAAGAGAAGTAGTCTTAAAAACACATTGTTGAGCAGGTATGGTAGCCAAAGCCTATAATTCTAGCTGCTCAAGAGGTAGAGATTGGAAGGAGCACAGCTCAAGGCCAGCCCAAGTTCACAAGACCACATCTCATCCAGTGGATGGTGTGATAGCACTTAACCTGTCATCCCAGCTATGCAAGGAAGCACAAATAGGAAGATAATGGTCCAGGCCAGTCCAGACATAGGCAAGACCCTATCTCAAAAATAACCAAAAGCAAAAAAGGGGTGGGGGGTGGGGAGCTGACAGAATGGCTAAAGCAGTGAAGTGCCTGCTTAGCAAGCATGAGGCTCTGAATTTAACCCCCAGTACTGCCACACACACACACACACACACACACACACACACACATTATATAATTATATATATAAGGGGGAGGGGTGGAAATTAATTATCTAAGCATGTATCCCAGGAAATCAGAAAGAGAAGCATAAATTAAGGCTAAATAATGTAACCTATGAATTATGGGCATAGAAGAAGGAAAAGAGGTGCAAGCTAAAGGCATAGAAAACATATTTAATATAATATGCCAGAAAATTTCCCAAATCTTAAGAGAGATATAGTCATCCAGCTATAGGAGGCTTTAGGACACCAATAGACGAGACCAGAAAAGAACCTCTCTAAGGCATATTGCAGTTAAAACATAAAGTATACAGAACAAGGAAAGAATATTGAAAGTTACAAGAGGGAAGTGCCAAGTGACATATAAGCCAAACTCATCAGAATAATAGATTTCTCAATAGAAATTCTAAAAGCAAGTGAGGCATGGGATGATGTATTGCAAGCCCTGAAAGAAAATAACTGCCAACCTAGATTATTGTATCCAGCAAAGGTATCTTTCACAGCTGAAGAAGAAATTTAAAACCTCAGTGATAAACAAAAACTAAAGGAATCCATGACCACTAAGCCAGCACTTCAGAAGAGTATCTGAAGTGAGTAAATGAATAAACAACCATGAAAACATGGAAAAAATAAATTTCACTAAGGAAGTGGGTAAGCAAATGAAGATTAGGAAAGAACCAAACATTCCTAAAACAACAAAAATGACAGAAATTACTACATATTTTTCAATAATAACCCTGAATGTTACTGGTCTTTATTCTCCAGTCTGGTGCATTGGATTAAAAAACAAAACTCAACAATTTGTTACCTATAAGAAGCACATTTCACTAACAAAGACACTGATTTAGAGTGATAGAATGGAAAAGCTTTTCCAAGCAAATGAAGACTGTAAAGCAAGCATGAGTAGCTATACTTATATCTGACAAAACAAATTTCAAACCAAAATTAGAGGAGAGAAAGAAGTCACTTTGAATTGATAAAGGGACTAATTCATCAAGAGGACATAGTAATTCTAAACATGCATGCACTGATGTCAGAACACCCAATTTCATTAAACCAAGACTGCTGGACACAGAAGCACAGATAATCTTCAACATGATAACAGTGGGCAACTTCAGTACCCCACTTGTACAAACAGATAGTTCATTCAGACAAAAAAAATTACTCCAGAATTAAACAGCACTGTAGATCAAATGGACTTAAGAGACATCAACAGAATATGCCACCTAACAGCTTCAGAATATATATTCTTCCCAGCAGCATAGAACTTTCTCCACAATCATATTTTAGGACATAAAGCAAGTCTTAATAAACACAAGAAAATTGAAATCACTTCCTATATTTATAATACCACAATGGAATAAAAGTAGAAGTCAACAAAAAGAATCTACAGAAAGGATTCAAACACATGAAGACTGAACAATACACTGTTGAATAAACAGTGGGTCATTGAAGAAATAAGGGAGAAATAAGAAGTTTCCAGAATCAAATGAAAATAAAAACACAACTTACCTGAAACTTTGGGACACAGCAAAGGCAGTGCTATGAGGAAAGTTTATAGCTATGAGCACCTATGTTAAAAAATCAGAGAGATCTCACATAAATAACCTCAATGCACCTCAAACTCTTAGAAAAACTAGAACAAGCCAAACCCAAAATTAATATATGGAAAGAAATCATAAATATCAGGGCAGAAATTAATGAAATGGGAACTTTAAAAAACCATACAAAGAGTCAATGAAACAAGGAGATATCCTTAATTTGATAAAGGCTAACTATGAAATGCCCACAGAAAACATCACGGTAAATATTTCAGGCTTTCTCTCTGATGGCAGTAAATCAGCTTGCAGTATTTCTGTTCTCACTTCTATTCAGCTTTGTACTGAGTATTCTAGTCAAGGCAATGCAGCAAAGGAAAATCATGTATAGATATGGAAAAAAAGAAATAAAGCTGTCAAGATTTGCAGATGACATGATTATGTATGTGGAAAATCCTAAACTAATCATATATTTGCTTATATATGCAAAAAAAGCCCACTGGAAAATAACCATTTTTATTAGTTTTGAGTTTATCAATGGGTAAGGGACATTAATAGGAACAAAAAGAATAAAAGGAACAAGTTTTCTCTAAATATGCTTTAATATAAATCAGTTTTGGTTTTTTATTTCATATAGTGTTTTGCATACTCAAAATACAAAAAAATCAATGCTTAGAAATTAAAAACAGTGGAAAATAGTGAAATGATTTGAATATCAAACTTTTAGCATCAAAAATGCTAGTGAGTTGCACTGACTAAAACACATTGAATACATAGAAACCTGTGTTTCCATGATACTCAACAGAAAAAGGAAAAAGCAAGAAAGAGCCAACAGACAAAAACATCTCATTAAATACCATTGGAATTAAGTAAGACAATTGTTCTTTGCTCTCAAAGCTGCCAATTATAAGAAAAGATTAAGCAATTATCCTACATTTCCTCCATGAACGATAGATTGGGATAATCAAATACATGTGATAAGTGAAGGTTTTTCTTCATATAAAAATTCCATATAATGAAAGTATAAAGAATAATGCAATTAAAAAGCTACCATTTTCGACCTCTAATGCGTGAAGATTCAGGCACTAATCATGAGTGGATAGAACCATTTAATGGAATTTTGATGGGGAAATTTACAACAGAGGGATGGGTCATCTCCAAAACTTACTTAGGATCTTTGACATGATGCTCTTGCATAGCACAGTTTACAACCTAGTAAGTATTCTTGCCCAAGACTTAATTCTGAATCAAATCAAACCTTAAACCTAACTTTGATTTCAACTGATGCTATAAGAAATAGAGAAATTCCAAACATTAGAGCTCTTATAGGACATTAGAGGAAAAAAATGAGGGATTAGCAGTAGAGGAAAAAAATGAAGCATTAATCAAAAGTATAAAAACATTTCCTATTATTGAGATGATTGATTGTTTATAATATTGAATCCTTCTCATCTAGAAATAGGGTATACCCTGCTATCTGGTCTTTCTTTTATATCAGTCAATAGTTTATAGATTTTTTCATATTGTTCTTGCACATTTTGGGGGAGCAGTGTTGGGGGTGAAGTCAGGGCCTTGCACTTGCTAAGTAGGTACCCAACCACTTGAGGCACTCTGCCAGCCCTTTTGGTGTTGATTATTTTTAAGAAACAGTCTCACTTTATGCCCAGGCCAGCCTGGAGTGTGATCCTCCTATTTCCGTTTTCCTATATAGCTGGGGGTGACAAGCATGTGCCACCACATCCAGCCACTGGTTGAGGTGGGGGGGGTCCCATGAACTTTTTCCTGGGCTGGCCTCAAACTGTAATCCTCCTGATCTCAGCCTCCCTTGTAAGCGGGATGACAGGCATGAGACATTGCACCTGGTGACTCTTGCACATTTTTTTCTTCTGTGACTGGGCTTTTTGAAAGATACTATTGGTATGTATGGGGAAGTTCTTGGTTTTTATACATCACTCATATTTAGTCACCTTGAAAACTTTTATTAAAAATTGATTGTATATATTCTGAACATTCATCATAGGGAATGATTAAATTAACCAGGATAAATCTATTCTATAGAAGATTGTGCAGCCATTTAAAAATTATATAGACTAAACCAGGTGCCAGTGACTCACACCTATAATCCTAGCTACTTGGGAGGCTGAGATTGGGAGGATCTCAGTTCAAGGCCAGCCTACACAAATAGTGCTCGAGATCCTCATCTCCAAAATAACCAGAGCATAAATGGACTAGAGGTGAGGCTCAAGTCATGTTTTGCAGCATGAACTCTGACTTCAAACCTCAGTCCCACCAATAAATCAATCAATAAATAATAAAAATATATAAGTGAGGGGGGAGCAAGTAAACTTAATAAAAAGTAAGTTGCAGAAATAATAAAATAGAGTAATTCAAGGATATAAAACTACAATGTGGTGATGTATGTGTATACAATATAATTCATAAAATAGTCTCAGTAAAGATGCATCCCAGGGCTCAAGTGGTAGAGCACCTGCCTAGCAAGTGTGAGGCCCTGAGTTCAAACTGCAGTACTCCAAAAGAAAAAAAAAAAACAAACAATATTCTTGGGTAGGGGAAAAAGGGATTTTTATATAATATTTTGTATCATTTGAATTTTCTAAAATACAAATGTATCCATTGCTTTTGTGATTAAAAGCAAATTTAATGTGAAAATAAGGTTCTAGGAAATAGACAAGTTGATAAAGATTGACTGGAGGAAGCTCCAGGGAGACTAGGTGAAAGTCCATAGAAAATCCTCATGGGTCATTAATTTCTACAATATCTTTAAGGGCATTTCCATTTGGCTTTGGGATGTCTATGGCTCTCACAACCCATCAAGGGATATTACCAGCATCTATTAGAGCAGAAAATGAAGATAAAATATAACATAACAGTTCAATGAAACCAGGGGAGACAGCCCATCCCCAATGTTTATCTGTCTCATGTGATTCTCCTATGCAAGGAACATGAACTAGTGAAAGACCTAAATAAATTAGCCAGCTAAGTGAATTGGGTAATTTTCCTTCCAACCATCTCTCATTGCCAGCTGGAAACCAGATGGGATGACCTGTATTTCCTAGGTCTCCCTGGTGTTTAAGGTTGCTCCAACCAGAATTTAGAAACTAGATCCCTGCTTGTATAATTGCATCATGTGGTTGTGTGTTTGCCTTGAATCAAGGCTCTTTTTTTGGCTCTTTATGGAAATGGCCCCTGACTATCTCGTGTCACTGCCTATGCATTGTCCTTTGCAATGAATTACAATTATGTCCTAGATTGTGTCATGACAAGTTTTGTACAAGTGTGTGGCCTGGATTTTATTTTTTTTTATAACACAATTAAGTAAAGGTCAAGAGTGAGCATGGAGCACTGGGTGCTGCAGTTCTTCTCAAACTTTAACGTAGGAATCACCTCACGACGCTGGACCAGTAGGTCTGGGGTAGACCCTTGAACTTGGCATTTCTAAGAAAGCCCCAGATAATATGAATGTAGTTCATTTAGGAAACCCACAAAGTAGCAAGAATGTACAGTATAGCACAAGCTTGATAATCAATAATTATCTGTTGAATGAGTCCTCTTCTTTCCCAGTTCCAGAAACGTGAAACCTCCTAAGATGTCACATCCTTCTTCTTTGTTCTCCTCTGGGTAAGACTGTGACAAATTTTTACTCTCTATTAAATTTTTATGTGCTTTCTAGAAAGTTAACATTATCAAGAGATTGTAGTTTGCAAAATTCCACCCCTTCCCCACTCTACCCATGTGGAGGGAGGACCCAGACCTGTTTCTCCGTTTTTCACGGTGTATACCCAGGTCTACTTACCCTTTCCCTACACCATCAGTCATGATTAGCAGCCTCTACCCAGCAGGTAGAGGCTCCACACCAGTCTCACAGACCAAGTCACAAGGGAAGCAGGTATATAGTACCTCTGCAAGACTGTTTTCCCTACAGCCATCCACCTCTTCCCTCCTCTGAGTTAGTGACTTGCTCAAGCACTAAATTGGTTCACAAAACTTAACAAACCAAAAAATAAAAATCAAGCAGCTCAGACTCCAACACAGAGGTATCCTAAACTGAACAAGGGTTGAAAGTTAACAGGACTGGTGTCTTGGAAAATGTATTGCCTAATTAGTTTTCTCTTCAACTGGAGAGAAAAGGGGGGAAAGTCAAAACAGTGTATACTTACCGAGCTGCAGTGAAAATTCCTCATAAATTAAAATCCCAAGCCTGGTCCCTTGGGGATGGACATTTTCCTTAGAGGAGGATCAAAAGCCCAATCAGAAAATGATTGAAATGTGTGTGGAAGCAATCCTTTGTGACGAATAAGGTGTGTCTTATACAGATGGAACTGTTAGTTTTACTCTATGAAATCAAGTTTAAAATTTTAAGACTTGTTCACGATCACTGGATTATGTAAGCGGAAGAAAATCTGTTGTCATGTTATCCATTTAACAGTTACTCTTGCTTATTGGCTGCTCAGCTGGGAGCGCTGGGTAGTACAATGTTAGCAGAATTCACATGGGGTTACAGCATGTGCACATTAGCAGAAGAGATTGGGCTGTGATTTGTAGCGTGAACCTGGCTTTACAGGAACAGTTCCACCCACCCACAGCTGCGTGGTGATGTTGGAATCTGTCTAGTTGGTGGAAGATCAGTAGCTTAAGGAGCTAATGAATATTCATTTCTTTTCCCTGGGTACAAAGTAAAATAACCAGTAATTAGTATAATATTTAATACTTCTATTCAAAATAAATAAATCTTTTGTGGAAAAACGCCTAATTATTATAATGTAACAAATTCTGCATATGTAACTGGAGTTAGATGTGGTGTTTTGAAATGCTTCTAAGCCCTAATTTACATGTGTTGAGATTAGTTAATTATTCCCCTTGTATGCATAAAACAAAACTCTAAATTTCTATCTGCATTTATTATTCATTTTCCTATCTCCCAAGTTTAGCTGATTCTAATATTTAAATTTTGCATTTTTTTTAAATACTGAAGATATTTGTAGTTTGAAGTAATGTTCTGAATTTGGATTTGTTTTTTTCCTCTCCTTCATTTGGTTCACTGATATAAAGTATGTATGTGGCTTATGGACATTTCCAGATGGTGTTTCTTGCCTGATCCTAGGTTTGTGTCACAAAAAAATTTGTTTCAATTTTTTTTAAATGCACGCTTTTGAGTACTTCATTCATGGCAAGCATTGGGCAAGATGCTTTCTTGTCATCTTTGTTTTTTTTTACAATAATCCTGTAATAAGGAAAATGAGCTTTAAGTGGATAACTCCCTTGATGTAAAATGTAGGATTTTAAATTCACGTATCTGAGTCCAAATTCAGTTTACACAACAGCTACAAGGTGCTTAAGCCCACTCTTCCAGTTGCTAAAGGGAAAATAGTTTGGAGGAAGTGATAGTATGTTAGTTGCTATAGTTTGGATCTTAAATGGACCCTCAAGGCCCATGTACTAAGGCTTGCTCTCCAGCCTGTGGAGCTATTAAGAGGTCAGGTAACCTTTAGGAGTTGTAGCCTAGTGGAAGTTATGTCATTGGGGGTGTGGCCTTGAAGGGGAAATGAGGACTTTGGTCCCTTCTCACTGTCTTTGCTTCCTGGCCGCTATGAGGTGGTACTTTGCTCTACCATGGGCTCCCTGCCCTGATGTTTTGCCTTGCGATAGGCCCCACAACAATGCAGCCCTCTGACCATGTACAAAAACTGTGAGCCAAAATATGTCTTTCCTTTTTTAAGATGATCATCTCTGATTCTTTGTCACAGTGGCCAAAAGCTGATTAACACACTGGTGTATCTATCAGAATTCACCATGGTGTTGTCAGTGGGCTTGGAAAGTTGTGGGAGCTGACCTCTGCTGAGCAGAGGACGCCCTAGGATCAGTGGTTTTATAGGCAAATACTTGCTGGGCCTGTAATAAACAAGGAATGTTTTGATCTATAGCCTGGAGGTTTCACAGTGATGTTGACTAGTGACTGCCAGAGAGAATTCACATTCTTGTCCAAATGAAAATGAATAGATATATATTGGATTCAGTCACAATCCATGAAGGGCCAGATAATTTCTTGCGTGGCAATTCTGTTAAAAAATGCAAATGTTGACATGCAGGAAATTTGTTCCTGGTGTTGGGAACAGAGGCAAGAGCCTCTATTACATTCTTTTGAAAGAATCCCAGGACCACCAGAATAAAATGCAGCCTTCTTAGCATGGCCTGCAGGTCCCATATGGTCCATCTGCTGCCTGCCTTTCCCAGCTCCTCACATGCCCCCTCTCCCCTGGACTCAGTGCCACCTGACCCTAGTAGTCCCTTTTTGGTCTGCTAAGTTGCAAGTTTGCTTCTGCCTCCAACCCTTTGCATTTACTCTACTTCCTGCTCAGAGAACTCACCCCTCCTGTCTCCACATGGCTGACTCTTTCTCATCTTTAAGACTTGGTTCACAGGGCTTCCCTGCCCCCCTCTCTAAAGGAGCCTCCCTCTCCATCCTCCTCATTATCATGTGACCCTGTTCACTTTACTTCAGAGCTCTTTTTATTGACTGTCTTATTTACCTATACAGCTGTAGCACATAGTAGGTACTCAATAAATATGTGTTAAAATGAATGAATGCAAATAAGACTTACAGAATTATAATTACAACCAAATTCACCATGTGCAACCATAGTTAGATTTTCAGTGTACAACTCTGTTTCTAGAGTTTGAGGATGCTTGGTAGCTAATCTGTCTTTATACTTAGCATCTCTGTTTGATTATTTCCACTGAGAGAAAGCTTATTACTTTACAAGAGAGCATCTCCGTTTTTATATTGCTAGACAGTGTGGAGCTGTGGAAATCACTTTACCTAATTCAAATCCAAATCTGTTACAAACTCAACGTGGGCCTTGATTGAGTTAGTTAACCTGTCTCCTCATCTGCGGTGGGTTGGGGGGTGGTGACAGTACCTACCTGGTCAATCCATTGTGGGAAAAATAAGTGCAGCAATGTGTCCAAACTGTTGTGTGTATTTACATATACATGATATTGGGAAGGTACTGAAGAAATGTTAATTTTCTTCGTTCCTTTCTATTCTGTTTGTCCTGTGTTGTGTTTCTCATACATGTTTACATTTAATCCTATCAGTGAGGTAGGTATCTACATAAATCCTTCTGTTTTACACATGAGCACCCTAAAGGTAGCACTGTTAAAATAGATTTGCTTAAAATTCCTCCCCTGGGAAATGGCCACTTTGTGATCAAGTTTTCTTTCTATCAAAGCTACCTCATTAGTTTGCCCACCAAATAGTAGATGGGTGGGTGAAATGGAAGGCAATGAATCTACCAACTAAGCTAGCAGCTAATCTAACCCAGATGGCACTGCTTCAGTGTAGGGGACCACTGCATAGGGGCTGGAGGGCCTAGGCCCGAAAGATGGGCAACTGTGGGCAAAGGGGGACAGCCAACCTCTCCTGTTAGGGCCCCAGTACCCTGCTGTTAGAATGCCCCAGGCTCTCCATCTGTGGATTCAGGCTTTGGCTCTGAAATGAATAATGTGAAATGCATGTTGTTGCATTCACTTGTCACTATTACGGCATGCCAAGGAGCTCTGGCAAGTTGCTACTGGGCACTGTGATGTTATAGCTGAGTTGCTGGTGTCGTGTGAGTGAATTTATCACATTCAGAAGTAATCATTTAGATTTGGAGTCAGACTTGAGTTCAAACTCCTATTCCTTCATGCATCTGCTGTGTGGGTTTGGGCAAGTTATCTTCTTTTGGTTCCATCTGTGTAGTCAGAAAAATTCATGTACCTCATGAGGCTGATTTGGAGAATTACACAGGCCCAGCACAGTTGACTTGTAATGTGAGTAGCATGCTCTTTTCATTCAGGGAGCATTATCCTCTGAATGGGACTCCTACCATGACCTCATGACTACAGGGCTGAACTGTGGAGGTTCTCCTTGATCCCAACTTGTTTCTTGCTTTCCAAGTGTGGCGGGAATTTAACAGTTTACTTCTGAACACTTCTTAGATAGGGTAGAAGTAATCTAAGTAATAAATTATCCTCTCTTCACCAAGATCTTCCTGGTTATTATTCTCTAATATAATTAGAATGTCAGATGCAGAGCCATCCATCTTCATCAAGAAACCATGGTAAACTGGGGAAATGCTTGCTGCAAAGGAATGTTGGCATAAGGAAGAACGGATTCTCCATGAAGCAACAGATTCAAACTGAGAAAAACATTGAGCTGACATCCATTATCAGACATGAGGGCTTCATTGTGCTTGGTTCAAAATATGCATGTCTAAGCATTTACTTTCCTTTTAATAAGCAATCGAAAGCCTATGTTAGAGCTCATTCTAAAGTCTCTGGGATATATTCTTGCTAAATGTGAGTTTCCTCTCTTCAAAATGGTCAGAAATGCTTCCTTGGGTGCCCTCCTACTACATCCCTCAAAGTTTCTAGAAACTAAAATCTAGGTTATAAGGATCATTTGTAGGCATTCCATAACATCTTTGACTTTCTGAGACATTTCTGTGTCTAGTGAATCCAGATGATGTAGTAAAAAATATCTTGTACATGACATTTTTGATATTGCTGAAGAAGACACACACTGATAGAAAGATCCATTTCTATGCTGGGTTCATACTCGGGAGGCATAGGTAGGAGGATCACAGTCTGAGACTGACCTAAGCAAAAAGTGAGACCCTATCTGAAAAATAACCTAAAGAAAAAGGGCATTGCTCAAGTGGTAAATCAGCACCTGTCTGGCAAGCAACTGCAAAGCCCAGAGTTCAAACCCCAGTACCACCAAAATTTTTTTAAACTTCTTTTTTTTTCCTTTTTTTTAATTGTATATACATTTACTCATATGTATATACATTTACTCATATGTATATACATTTACTCATATGTATATACATTGTTTGAGCCGCCTCTTCCCTCTGCCATGCCCTGCACCATCCCCCGTCCCCCTCCCTCCATCCCCCTCGCTTCCAAGCAGAACCTGTTCTGCCCTCTTCTCCAATTTTGTTGAAGGGCAGACATAAGCAATAATAAGAAAGACATAGTGTTTTTGCTAGCTTAAGATAAAGATAGCTATACAGAGAGATTCCTAGCATTCCTTCCATGCACTGTGTATCACAACCCAAATTGGTTCATCTCTACCAGATCTCTTCACTGTTTCCTAGTACCCTTCCCATAGTGGCCTCTGCCAGTTTAAGATTACTTTATTCACTCGTCTACAGTGAGCACAGCAACCACTTTCAACTTACAAGTTTTCTTCCCATTCCCTATTCTTCCTGTATGCATTCTTTCCTTAGTGTGTAACCCATGTTCAATAATACTGCTGCATTTGGAAAAACAACTCTTTATTGAACTTCAAAGGGGAGGGTGAATCAGATAGTCTATATATTCTTTCCATAGGAGCTGTGATAAGATAGTGTTATTTGAGGACCCATTAGAAACTATCCACTTCAAAATTTTTCTCCTCTACCCCAAATATATTCATTTAAGTTTCTGTATTTGAATTCCCCCTCCCTTCTCTCCTTCCCTCCCTCCCTCTTTTTCTCTCTTCTTTCCTCCTTCCCTCTCTCCCTTTCTTTCTTGTTCATTTATTCACTTAGCTGTTCCTTTATATGAATGGCTATAGCTTGGTGAGGGCAGAGGTCCTAGCCATCTTGATCTCCATTCTTTCCCTAGCACTTGGATCATATAGAAGGAGCTCAGCACATTTTTGCTAAATTAAGGGGTGAATGAACATTTACTGAGTAACTACTATGGTTCTTCAATTCTTAGAGTGTTTCCCAAACTTAAGTTATCTATGATAGGGAAGAAAAGATTTCTTTTCTTTGCCTGTTACAAGGTCTATCCCCAAGACCCCTACAACAAAGACTTATTAACAAGAGAAAAGTTTAAATATAAGTTTTATGTGACACGAGAACCTTCAGTAACAAAGAGACAAGAGAATCTGTGTCTTTATGGACAGTTATGCAGAAATATGGTTGGAGGGCAAAAGGTTGTGACTTACTGGTAATAAACTGAGAGGAGTCTGTTCAGATTCTTTTTGGCATCTCAATGTGATATTCCTTCCCTCAGAGTACAGGGCATGATACTTGTCACATGACATCTTCAGGAGAAAAGAGAAAGAAGTGTTCAGAGGGTGATGATTCTAGCTATTATGACCTGCTTCAGAGGACGGTCATACAACAATGTCAGAAAGACCTTCCTGCTTCTGCTGTCTTCTGAACGGGATTCTGAGGTAACACTTCCTACACCCATCATAACATATTACCTTCTCAATACTTGTCTGATGCATGAAGTACTTTTTCTTTCTTCTATTTATTTGACAGTTTTCTTTAAATTGATTTTTCTTTATGCTTAGCTTTATCCAAAACAGTACCTATAAAATTAAGGATTTAGTGTATGTCTTTACAATGCTTTCTCTAATTTACACTAAACTAAATTTGTAATTATTTAAAAAGAGGCCCCCTATCACCTAAAATATCTCAAGAGCCTCCATTAAAATGCAAATTATAAATAGAATGAGTTTAAAACATTCTGGCTCAGACCCACAAGCTATAAACCTATAAAATAAAGGAGTTGTGGAAAAGTTCTTAGAGGAAGGACTTCAGGGTGGGGGTTGCTATTCAAGAGACAATGCCCGTGCATCCTTGAGGATCATAGGCACTGTGGAAGTATCTCTAGTCTGTGGTTCTTAGTGACTTTGGTTGGATAAATGGTTTGCTAAGTAAGAGCATCGCCACCATAATCACAGCACCTCAGGTGTGAAAAGTGTGAATAACCATTTATATTCACTAATAAATACAAGGCAGTTGTATGAAGAGAATCTTATTTATTTGTATTATCATGAGGTCTCTAAATGACAAATGTGAAGTTGAATGCCAAAACATAGTGTGATAGTTTGAATCTTGAATGTCCCCCAAAGATTCATGTGTTAAAAGCTCGGGCCCCAGCTTGGAACTATCAGGATGTGGTAGAAACCTTTAAGAGATGGGAGGTCAGCAAAAGGACACCAACCCCTTCCTCTTTCTTTCATTCAGATCTGGCCACAAGGTAGAAAGGCCTCTTCTGCCATGCATTCCTGCCATGATGTGCTGCCTCGCCTCAGACCCAAAGCAATAAGATCAGTCATTCATGGACTGACCCCTTCAAAATTGTGAGCCAAATGAATCCTTCCTCTTTCTAAGATGGTTTATCTCAGGTATTTGTTACAGTAATGCAAAGCTGACTAGCACAAATATAAAGGAGTTACAAAAAAGGACTGAAGAATTATTTCATTAATTCATTCTTTTAGTTGTTCAATATCTGCTTAACTATGTTCTAGACCCACAACTAGGTGTTGATAATAGGACAGCAAAAAGACAGGCATAGTCTATTCCCTTATAGCCTAGTAGGAGAGATTGTTACACAAACAATAATACAAATAACTACTTTATTCTAGCAATGGTTGATGACAATGAAAATGCAAAGTGACAGAGTGCAAAGGTAAAATACATACAGCAATAGCATCAACTAATCTGAAGAGTCAGGAAGTGACATATAAACCAATGTCTGAAGCACTGCTGAAGTTAAACACAGATACAAAGAAACATTGGAAAGTTTTCAATTTTTTATGAGACCAAATGTCTGTTTTCTCTGAGTATAGGGCAGGTCTTATATAGCTCTTATAGTCTTATATGTCTTAAAGAGCAAGGTTAGTCAACTAACTACAGTTTGAAGTTCTGGTTGGTTCCTCTTCCTACTCCCTTCTAGTTGGTGAAACATTTGGTTCCCATTACCTTTAAAAAGACCTGGAGAAAAGATCATGGAATACAGAGAATTCCACACAGCAGAACAGCTTTGACAAGTGACCAATGGCAAACACCAGTGGAAACAACAGTTATTCTGCTCAAAACTGACCAGTTTCCCAATACTTGTAGTCATCAAAATATTCAAAATTGCTTATTTTTCTTCAGTTGATTTTTTTCAAGAGGAAATATATATTTATTGTAGACAAAGCCAGTGCAGATCAATTAATCTTAGGGAGTAATTACCCATTATCTCACTACACAGGAAATATTAACAACCCTAAAAATTTGGGGGTTTAACTATTAAAATAGAGATATAGATATTATCAAAAATTAATTTGAGATTATATTTACAATATAATAGTGTTGTTAACCAGCCTTTTATAATTGGTTGTTTTATTATTTCAATGTTGATTTCCTCTTTTAGAATAAACCTTAGGCCTTGTAAGAAGCTGAGTCTCCTAAAAAATCAAGAGACGTTTATTTCTCCTAATAACCTGCAATTCATGATCCTTTTCAGCAGAATTTGTTATCCTAGCTCAGTGCCATGCAAGTAGCTGCTCATGGGGACTCTTGGGGCCTGCCGACCCTGGACAGTGTTTTTGCAAAATTTACACAGGAAAGTGTCACTTAGACTTTTCCTCTTCCTTTCTCTGGTGCTTTCAGAAACTGAGAAATAATAATACCCGCAAACAGAAAGACCACTTCCACTATAGTTGGTAGGAACTCAGTATTTTGAAGGAACGGTAAGAAAAAAATCATTCTACAAAAAAATTAATTTGTGTTTAAGAACGACGCATCTGAACTCTTGGTGTCAGGGTACTTAATTTGCTGGAATTGAAGCACACACAGGGCTAAACACAGAATTACAATCGTTTCTCCTGTTTTGTGGTTCACAACATTACCCTCCTATAACTGTGCTAAAATTAGATGGCTGTGCTTGCCTGTCCCCCGACCAGATGCTTCCAAACTCAGCATATGCCCCTCTGCTTTGCACACCCCCAACATTCAGAGACAAAACATTCAGGGTCTAAACTTCTAGACAACACAGTCTGTGGCCAGTCAGAAGGGGAAACAGTTATAGTAGAGACCATCTGCAAATTTGAGAGATTCATGCTGGTGAAGGATGCTGTTGCTATGGCAATGATGCAATTAGTGTACCTGCTGGGGAAGGAGAGGATTCCCACATTGCTCTGTGTTGCTCACACAGTTGCCCCATGTTGGCCTATTAAAGCAGAAAAGGAGGTACCATTGATACGCACATCCACTGGGAGGTTTTACCAAGAGAACAGAATAATAGCCTAACTAGTGTTAAGGTGAAAAAACTTACAAAAACCAAAAATTTTAGGGCAAAAAAAAGATTTTACTGGGAAATTCTCTGCCTTCATTCTTTGTCCAAAACTTCTGTTAAAACTTCAATATCTAAACAACTTGTGATAGTCTCTGGTCTTTCTAAAACAGAAACAACTAAAAACAGTCCAGGTACATAATATATTTGTAACCTAGCTATAACCATAGCAACTATTATGCTTTAGGCATTTGCTATGTCTGGGTGTTATCTTATTTATTACCTCATTTTCTTCCAATACAGGCAACACGAAATACATTCTGTTATTTGCTGAGTGTTACAGAAGAGGAAGGTGAGTCATGGGAAAGGTCCCCCTACTTCTGATTTGACATTGAAGTCCATGTTCCTAACACTGAACTCTCTGCCCATTCCACGTTCACCCATCTTATCCTTGCCACGTTCCTGCAGGAGCACGCGCTCTCATAACATGAGAGAGATGAGTTTGGGGCTCTGAAGTGCCTCTTAGCAAACTGGAGAAGGTTCTCCAAGCACACCACCAATGAGCCTACTCTTGGGGGCTAATTATTTTCTGGGCTACTAATGCCAGGACAGAATGAGAGATTTCACTTTAGACAATCAACTTGGAGTGGAACTAATGCGTGCGAAGTTGTGCTCAGAGATCATAAAAAACATGATTTAATAGAAGTTGCAGTTTCACTTTCATCCGAGGCTGAGTTATCTCAAAGGAGAGGAAAAAACAGACAGAGTAGGAGACCTGGGTTGGGCCTGCTCTGCTCGGCTGTCTGGCTTGGATCAAGCTCCTGACTTCTCTGAGGCTGAATTCTGCATATATGAAAAAATGATTGCACCATCCTCAGTCTCTTGACTCTAAATACATGAATTTGTCTATCTCTGCTGTAGCTGAGACGTTCAGAAAGAGGGCACTCTCTCCTCTTCCACTTCTCCCTTTCCCCCATGTTATGGGAAGAAAGGTAGGAAAAGAAATAGCACAAATCTGATAGCTGCAGAGGTCAGCTAGGGTATGGAAAATCAAACAAACCTCCAGAAAACCACTGCATGCTTAGAGTCATTTTTCCGAAAATATCTATCTCTCTTACTCCTGCTTTGATTTTCTCATTTTTGAAAGACAATGGTAGAGAGAAATATTTCTCAAATATGAGAAAAACTGGATATGTGCCCTTTGCAAGCTAAACAGAGCATGGTTGTAAATTGGACAAACCGTGGATCACCAATTGCTTTCTCTGTTTCAGGGACTGTACATTCCAGACCAACAAGTGACACAGGTCAGTTTTTACATCTTGAGAGAACTATTGTATTATTTTTATGCCAACTGTTTATATGCACCCAGTAGTTTCCTTGTGGTTTGGGTGATATCTAGCCTTCTCAAAAGTGTCTGCAGTTAATCTTAATTAATTGTAGAACAGGATAAGAGGGGAAGTAGAGCCTGTCAAAGACAATCCTTGAGTAACTTACACTGTTTTTGGAAGTCTATCATTTTCTGGAAGCAGATATGCCTTCCTAGTATAGTACCTGGCACACCTGGGCCCTCAGAAAAGGTTCATGAAATGAGAGGATGGATGGGTGGGTGGATAGATGACTGGATAGGTGGATGGAGAGAGAGAGAGAGAGAGAGACAGACAGACAGACAGACAGACAGAGAGGAGCTGATTTAATTGATGAGATCAAAGAGCCCTGGAAGGCTAAGTCCTATGCTGATGACAGGTAGCAATCTAAAGGCAAAACTGGTACTAAAATCCAAGCCAGTCAATCAGTCAATTCCAAACACAGTGTTCACTCCACAATCTTCTCCCTGCTTTGTTTTGTTCTGTTCTGCACGTACACTTGAGTTCCTTTAACTCATGCAACTACAAACTAAGTCTCCTAGGTGCCTTCTCATTTCAAATGTGTGATCTGATCTCACAGTTCAGAGAGGCACCCAGTACCAAGCAGATGGAGTGATTGCTGCAGTCATATAGACAGGTGCTTCCCCTTCTGTGGGTAAACGTGGAAATGCACACATGGTAGAAAAGACAGCAAGGAAAGATCTCTCTCTCTGTGTCTGTCTCTCTGTCTGTCTCTCTCCCTCTCTCTCTCTCTCTCTCTCTCTCTCTCTCATTATCCAATAACTGAATTCTTCTAGGTCCACAAAGTAATCAGCAGATGCTAAGTCTCTGGCCCTCTCTGTAGCATCTTAGAATCCTACTCACATGTGATGTAAAATGCTTTAATTGAGAGTCACTAGCTTCTAATCAGGTTTTTTTATCAGCAGAAAGCAGAATGCTGCTCTAGCCTGGGATTTACTAAACCCACTTGTCCTTTGTATCCTCCTCCCTTGGTTTTTCTTAATGGCACACCATGACTAATAGTATTTCCTACACACTTTGAGAAACATATCATAAATGTCTACACATCCTTCAGAGGTCTACAAAATCACGTAACTCAAAGATGCTTAAGAACAAAGTTATTTTGGGTTGGACATGGTGGTGCATATCTGTAATCCCAGCTACTTGGGAGGCAGAGATAGGAGGATCATGGTTGAGGCCATCCTGAGCAAAAAAGTTAGATCATATCTCAATAAACAAGCCTGAGGTGGTGGTGTCAATGTCTATTATCCCAGCAACTCGGTGGGGAGGGGGTGGTAAGGAGGACCATGATCTGATGCTAGCCTGGGCAAAAGCACAAGACAGTTTCTGAAAAACAAGCTAAAAGGACTCAAGTGGTAGTGCACAAGGCCCTGAGTTCAATTCCCAATACCACCATAAATAAATAGTTATTCCTACTAATAAGAATTAAGTCAATATATTAATGTGAAGATTCCTAGAAAATAGACATTTCAAACTTTTTTATTTTATATCATTCATATCCTAATTAGTCAAACTTGCTCACCTCGTGGAGAAATGAAAGAATTCTAGGCTTTTGCTGGTTGATATCCCTCTATCTCTGTTTCTCTATCTCTATCTTGTTATTATGAATATTCCAAAGGAAGAAAGAATAATCTAACAAATACCTAATGTACCTGTTTTTAAGATTTAATAGTTATGAGCCTGTGACCTCAAATGGTTCACCATATTCTTCACGCTCCAGTATTTAAAAGAAGATTACTAATGCCCTGACTTTTCACTCTAAAAATTGTAGTATACATCTCCAGGAAACAAAAATATGTTGCTTCCTTTGTAACGAAAAGATGATTATCTCACCTGATAGGAATGTTGGAGATGCTTAGATATCATCTAGTGGCCAATAGTCATACAGTTTCTCATTTGTCCTCAAGTATCTTTTTAACAGATTCTTTAACACAGCTAGGAACTACACATTATATTTGGTGATTATGTCTCTGAAGGGTTTTTAAATGTGAACTAACTTGTTCACCAAAAAGCAAAAATATGGATTATGAAACAATTACCAGAGGTCAAAGATCTAGGTTTAGACCAAGTCCTGCTATCTACCTGCTGCCTGCCATAGAACTTAGAACCAGCCTTGTATCATCTATTCACTTACCACTCCATTCTTACATTCAACAAATATGCATTGGCTATCCAATATAGACTGGCCCTTGTACTGGCCACTGTTCTAGGAAGAAACTGGCTTCCCAAAATTATAAAATTCCAAAATTATAATTCTTGTGGATCATCTATGCTGGGATGCATCTCTTTGTATCTCCATTTTCATAATTGATTTATTGAGGATACAAGACCAATTGGTCTATAGAATATATCATAATTCTTGATTTCTCTGAGTTTTTTTCTTCTTGTGATGTCATTGTCTTGTTCTTCTGCTGTATTTTCTATAACCTGGAAATAGCATCTAAAGACTTGAGTGGATTTTTTTTGACCAGAACGTTTTGTGAGTGGTGCTGTATACTTTGTATTAAATCTCATCAAGAAGCACATACATAGTGCCTGGCTGTCCTTTTGTGTGCCAAGACTGAACACGGATTTAGATGTGATGGCATGATCCCCACTGTGGCCAGTGACTTGTGACTAGTGAAGGATCTGTTTGGGGGGGGAGGGGTAGTACACTTATACCAAGTAAATCTCATTCTTCATCAGCTTTTCCTTAGTGTCCATAGATGGCCCCTACCTGAATCTCTTTGTTCTTTAGGGATTATAAAATGGTGATTCTAACTTCAGCATTCTTTAAGGGAGAGAAAGAATGCCTTTTTTTCCACCCCCATTGCAAGGTTCCTATAACAAAAGACAAATTAGTAAGAGAAATGCTTAACACAGTTATTTAGCCAGTTTTGCATGATATGAGAACCTTCAGTAATGAAGACCACCAGAGTTTCAGAAGAATCTGTATTCTTATGCTTAGATTTTATAAGAGGCTCTCAGACTGCTTTTCCTGAAAAGCACTGACTCTTTACTTGGGCCCACAAATTAACTAAAAACACAAGAAACATGGCATCCTTGCCTCCATTTTGTATCTGTCTTTGCTCTAAGCCATTCTCTTTACAGTCACTTTACAATCACCTTGTATTCCAAAAAGGACAGAACTGATAATATCTTTATGACAATGAACTGGAGCACCCTGGAGCTGCCACCCTCCCAGTGAGAACAATTCACATCCCAAGCTAGAGTAATCCTCTCAAACAGGAACCAGATTATTCCCTCTAGGTGATAACTTCCCAAAACTGGACCAAATCACCTGCCTGACCAAGATTGCAGGCTCTGCCAGTCAGGAACCCACCAGACCACCTCCCTGTCCACACCTATGACTGGGACAGTTTAACTGTGCATACCTTTGTCCCTCGCCCCCAGTTCTTTTATCTATTTAAACCTATTGCTCATGTCCATAGCGTCTGTACCCTAAAGATGGCTAAAGATAAGCTGAGTGCTTACTCGGCCTCTTCCTAGGGCATGTCCCCAGTCATGTAATAAATCTCCTTTCTCTGCCTTCACCCTGCCTCTTTATTTGGCATTTAGGGGCGGATGGCTGGACCTGGCATGTGGAATCTCAAGAGTTTGGCCTTGGGTTCAAAACTCCGGTTCCAGTTTCATGAGTGGACAATCAGTCCAGTCATGGTTTGATGACAAGACTTTGACCTAATGGTAATGAAGGAGTATTTATTCAGCTCTTTCTTGGCATCTCTGTATTTTCATTCCTTTCCTCCACTTACCACATCAGGTCTTATGACCTACTTTCAGGGAAGGTAGATCAGAGAAGTCTTTCATGGCCAGCTCTTACACAGCAGGATGAGAGAAAATCAGAGAATGACCTTTCTGCTTCTGCAGATTTCCTTATTCTCCAGACTGCCATATTTTGGGGTAGCATGTCTGAGCCCTGACAACTGCTTTTACATGAGGTAACCAGTATTCATTCATAAAGAAGGTGCTCCCTATCAACAAAGGCTTAGCGGTTACCATAAAATAGAGTTCTTACCAGGAAACAGCATAATTCTTTCCTTTTACTTATCAATTTCCAGAGTAAGGAGTTGGTGTTATGGCCTAATCCAATAACAACAAATGGAGATATGTTTGTTGGTTTGCTTCCAGAGTATCAATATGAACACAAATTTTTAGGTGTTCAGTAGTTTCAATCCGTTAAAAAAATCATTTTGATGCTTAAATTATCCTGACTTTGTGTGTGTCCCATCAAGTTGGATCACTATTTAAAGATGGAACTTGCTGGAAAGATCCTCAACAAAAAGCATGCTTTCAGTCCTTGGCTGTGACTGGTATTGATTCTCAGACTTGGGTTCTTCTATTAACAACTGAAGTGATATGTCCTGAAAGTCTCGGTGAATAATCAAGAGCAAACAACTGAGCAAGCAGGTTTGCCTTTGAATGTACCTTCCTTCATCAGGCATCTGGGTCAAATTGAGTCAGCCGTGGCTTCCCACTGATGTAGCCAGGTACCTAGTTCAGCAGGTGGTAGCCAGTGACTCAGATCTACAAAAGGGAAGTCAGAACTGAGATCTTGGGTGGGTTTCAGTTTTTCTGTTTATTGTATTTCAGCTGTTCTCCTAACTGCAGTTACAAATCTAAATGATCTCAGCATTACAGACCTGGGAGCAGCAGGACAGGGTAGAAGTGGAGTTGGGAAAAGCAGGTAGAGGAAGAACACTACTCTTCCTTGGGTCTTTGTAGCTGTGTGACCAATGCAAGGCAGGCAGCTCTCTTCCTTGGACAAATGACTAGACCCTCACCCATGAGATGGGCCTAAGGCTGCCTGCAGAGACTGCTGGTGGTGACCAATGGCAATCAGCATATGTGGATGCCTTACACTAATCAGGATATTTATTGCTGGATAATAATGGGTAGAAGAACAGTAGTCAGTTGGCCTATAAAACATATCATAATTCTGGAGCTGTCCACTATTTTTTCCTTGTGGTGTCATTTATCTTGTTCTTCTGCATTTAGTGTATCTGAAATCAGCAAGTAGAGGCAAAGGTTTGGTTAAATTCTGGTAATGTATTTAGTATATATGTATGTATGTATTTATTTTTGGTAGGACTGGGGGTTGAATTCAGGGCTTTGTGCTTGCTAGATAGGTGCTCTGTCACTTGAGTCACTCTGCCAGCCTTTTTTGCTTTGGTTATTTTTAAGATAGGGTCTCACTATTTTTGCTCAGGCCAGCCTAGACCTCAGTCCTCCTATTTATGCTTCCCAGCATATCTGGAATGACAGGTGTGTACTCCCAAATATTGGTTGAGATGCAGTCTTTTTTTTTTTATAGTTGTGCTAGGTGGGGGTACATTGTGGCTCTTACAAATGTTCTTATATCAAATGCATCATACTTAAATCCACCCCCTACACCGTTCTCCTTCATCAACCCCTCCCACCATTCCTGGAATAGTTTCAACAGGTATCATTTTTCCATTTACATACAAATATATACAGTATTTGCATTATATTCACCCTCCCATGCCTTTTCCCTACCTCCTCCCCCCTCCCATTGGTATCACCCCTCCACCCTCAGGGAAAGATGTGTTCCATCTTCCTGTTCTCTGAATTGTAAATGAAAAAAATGACATTTTTGTTTGTTTAAGATAACCACACAGGAAGTTTCCTTGTGACATTCCTACATATATACATATACATATATTGCCTGACTTGGTTTATCTCCTCTACTTTACTTCTTTCTACCTTAGTCCCTTTTTTATGGTGGCTTCAACAGTTTTAAAAATTCTATATTCATTCTTGTGTAGAGAGTACATCAACCATATTCACCTTCTTAACTTCCTTCTTACACTCCCCCTCATATGTGACCTCCCCTTAGCGTGACCTGTTTTTCATAATACTGCTATATTTGTGTGAGGTCTATATTCCACATATGAGAGAAAACATGCAGTCTTTGGCTTTCTGAACCTGGTTAACTTCACTTAGGATGATGTTCTCCAGTTCCATCCATTTACTTGCAAATGACAAAAGTTCATTCTTCTTTTTGGCTAAGTAAAATTACATTGTATATAAATATCACATTTTCTTAATCCATTCATCACTAATAGGGCATCTTGACTGGTTCTGTGGCTTAGCTATTGTGAATAATGCTGCAATAAACATAGGTGTGCAGGTGCATTTACTATAACCTGACTTACATTCCTTTGGGTATATCCCTAGGAGTGGAATTGCTGAATCACATGGCAGTTCTATTTTTAGGTTTTTGAGGACCCTCTATACTATTTTTCATAGTGGTTGTACTAATTTGCATTCCTACTGGCAATGTGTGAGGGCTCCTTTTTCCCCAGATCCTTGCCAACATTTGTTGTTGTTTATGTTCTTGATGGTAGCCATTCTAACAGGAGTGAGGTGGAATCTTAATGTGGTTTTGATTTGCATTTCCTCTATGGCCAGGGATGTTGAGCATTTCTTCATGTGTTTTTTGGCCATTTGGACTTCTTCCTTTGAAAAACCTCTTTCAGTTCATTTGTCCATTTCTTCATTGGGTCATTGATTTGGGGGAAGTTTAGTTTTTTTTTTAGCTCCCTGTATATTCTGGTTTTTAATCCCTCATCAGATGTATAGCTGGCAAAGATTTTTTCCCATTCTATGGGCAGCCTCTTCAACTTAGGGACCATTTCTTTTATTGTGCAGGTTTTTAATTTCATGTAGTCCCATTTGTCAATCATTTCTCTTAGTTGCTGAACTATTTAAGTTCTATTGAGGAATCATTGCCTATGCCTATTGCTTCCAATGTATTCCCTTCTCTTTCCTGTACTAACTTCAAGGTTTCAGGTCTTATATAATGTTGGGGACCAGGCATGAACCCTGGACTGGGATATAATGGAATTTGCATAGCCTCTCCAGGTAGTTTACACAGCCTCTTCTACCATAATTTCCCCAGTACCTGGTGTCTTGACCTTTGTTCTCACATCTCCTTGAAGAATACAACCTACTACTGTGTCCACATATCAGCCCCTTGATACAAAACTAGATAAAGTACCAGAACTGTTAGGAAACTCCCTGATGCCACATTAATCAATATCTTAGATAAGGTGTCCTGCATGCCTTGATGATTCCAGAACTGATGTGTTGTAATTAAGCTTCATTAGCCTTAGGAAAATTAGCCCACCAAACTTCATTCCTTGTACCTGGAATCAAGAATTGTTAAAGCTTGATTTGTACCTGAATCTTTTCCTTGTACTTACCTATAAAATAAACACTCTGGCTCAGGTAGGTGCTCACGTTTCCCATTAGGAACGTGCAGCCCTCTAGTCCCCAGCTTTTATGTTTTATGTCTATATGTCTGTGTGTGTCTTATTTCTCATTCCTCACCACTCTTAGTCAGGTTCACGCAGCATACCCACGCAGGTCATGGGCAATATAAAGGTCCTTAATCCACTTTGAGTTGATACTTGTACAGGATGACAGACATGGATCTAGTTTCAGTTTTCTGCATGCAGATATCCAGTTTTCTCTGAAACATTTGTTGAAGAGGTTGTCTTTTCTCCATTGTATGTTTTTGGCATCTTTGTCAAAAATCAGGTGGGCTTAGCAGCATGGATTCATATCTGGGTCTTCTATTCTATTCCACTGGTCTTCATATCTGTTTTTGTGACAATAGCAGCTTTTTTTATTGCTATGGCCCTGTAGTATAGCTTGAAGTTGGGAATTGTAATGCCTCCAGAGTTGCTCTTTTTGCTCAGTATTGTCTTAGCAATTTGCGGTCTTTTGTGCTTCCAGATGAACTTTAGGGTTGATTTTTCAATCTCTGTGATGAATGTCATTTAAATTTTGATGGGAATTGTGTTGAACATGTAGATTGCTTTTGGTAGTATAACCATTTTCTAAATATTGATTCTATCAATCCATGAGCATAGGAGATCATTCCATCTTCTGTAGTCTTCTTTGATTTCTTTCTTCAGTGGATTATAGTTTTCCATGCAGAGGTCTTTCATATCCTTTGACAAGTTAATTCCTAGGTATTTTATTTTTTGTTTTTGAGGCTATTGTAAATGGAATTATTTTCCTACATTCTTTCTCAGTCTGTTCATTGTGTTGGTATATAAAAAGGGTACTGATTTTTGTAAATTGATTTTGTATCCTGCTATTTTGCTGAAGCTGTTTATGGTGTGTAAGAGTTTTTTGGTGAAGTTTTTCTGGTCTTTTAGGTATAAGATCATGTCATCTGCAAATAGGGTAGTATAACTACTTCCTTTCCAATTTGTATTCCTTTTATATCTTCTTTCTGTCTTATTGCTCTAGTTAGGAACTCCAAGACCATATTGAACAGGAATGGAGAGAGTGAGCACCCTGTCTCATTCCTAACTTTAGAGGAAATGGTTTCAGTTTTTCCATATTTAGTTTGATGTTGGCTATAGGCCTATCATATATAGCCTTTATTATATTTTGGTACATCCCTTCTATTCTAGTTTCATCAGAGCTCTTATTATGAAAGGATGTTGAATTTTGTCAAAGGCTTTTTCTGCATCTGTTGAGATGGTCACGTGGTCTTTGCCTTTGCTTCTGTTAATATGCTGTATTACATTTAATGATTTGTGTATGTTGAGCCATCCTTATATCCCTGGGATAAAACTGACTTGATCGTGGTGTATGATCTTTTTGATATGCTGTTGAATTGGGTTTGCCAATATTTTATTGAAGATTTTTGCATCTATGTTCATTAAAGAGATCAGCCTGTAGTTCTCTTTTTCTGTTGTGTTCTTGTCTAGTTTTGCGATGAGTGTAGTACTGGCTTCACAGAATGAGTTTGGCAGTGTTCCTTCCCTTTCTATTTCATGGAAAAGTTTGAGGAGTGTTGCTATTAGTTTTTCTTTAAAGGTCTGGTAGAATTCAGGAATAAATCCATCAGGTCCTGGACTTTTCTTTTTTGGGAGACTGTTGCTGCTTCAATTTCATTGCTTGTTACAGATCTGTTTAAGTGATTAATATCTTCTTAGTTCAATTTTGGATAGTTAAATGTGTCTAGAAATTTGTCCATTTCTTCTAGATTTCCCAATTTGTTTGAATATAGCTTTTCAAAGTAGTCCTGCCAAGTCCCTGGATTTCCTTGGTATTTGTTTTTACCTCCCCTTTTTCATTTCTAATTTTATTAATTTGGGTCATTTCCCTCCTCATTTTATTCAGATTTGCCAGGGGGTTTGTCAATCATATTTATCTTTTCAAAGAACCAGCTTTTTGTTTCATTGATTCTTTGAATGGTATTTTGTTCTCTATTTTGTTGATGTCAGCCCTTATTTTTATTATTTCTCTCCTTCTGCTACTTTTGGGTTATCTTGTTCTTGTTTTTCTAGGAGCTTAAGATGCATCATTAGGTCATTTTTTTGTGTGTTTTTATTTTCTGGGTTTTTAATATATGCACTTATGGCTATAAACTTTCCCATTAGGACTGCCTATGCTGTATTCCATAGGTTCTGATAGGTTGTGCTTCCATTCTTGTTAAATTCCAGGAATTTTTTTATTTCCTCCCTTATTTCTTCAATGACCCACTAATCATGGAGCAATGTGCTGGTCAGTCTCCAGGTGTTTGAATATTCTCTGCTGTTTCTTTTGTTGTTGAGTTCTACTTTTATTGTGTTGTGGTCAGGCCTTATGCAGGGGGTTATTTCAATTTTCCTATATTTGTTAAGACTTGCTTTGTGACCTAAAATATGGTTAATTTTGGAGAAAGTTCCATGGACTGCTGAGAAGTATGTATATTGTGCTATTGCAGGGTGGAATACTCTATGGATGTCTGTCAGGTCCACTAGATCTACTGTGTCATTCAATTCTAGAGTTTCTTTGTTGATTTTTTGTCTTGATGGCCTATCTATTGGTGCTAGAGGAGTATTAAAGTCTCCCACCACCACTGTGTTAAAGTCTATCTGTGTTTTTAAGTCCAGTAGTGTATGCTTAATGAAGTCGGGTGCACCTACATTGAGCACATATAAGTTAACAACTGTTATTTCCTCTCGATGTATTGCTCCTTTTATTAGTATAAAGTGATCTTCTTTGTCTCTTCTGACTAACTTAGGTTTGAAGTCTAGTTTATCAAATATAAGTATTACTACTCCTGCCTGTTTTACAATGCAGTCTTGCAAACTTTTTACCCAGGCTGCCCTCAAACCACAATCCTCTTGGTCTTTACTTCCCAAGTAGCTAGAATTATAGGCTTGAACCATTATGCCTGGCCTGTGGTGAAATATTTTTGACATATTTAGTAAGTCTAATTTACCTTTCAACTTGAAATAGTATGAGTAGGTTACATTTATTTAGTACTTAGGTAATGCTTTTAATTATTGCTTTGAAGCTGGTATTCATATTTCCATTTTACAGATGAGGAAACTGAGGCACAGAAATATCAAGCAATTTGCTCAAGATCACATAGCTAACAAATGACAAACACAGGCTTTAAACCTGAATTAGGCTCCAAAGTTATGGTTCTTAACCATTCTTCTATGAGAATACTCCCTGAAGAAATTTGTGATAGATATCTATATCATTTGATTTCCATAGCACCCATTTGAATTTTTAGTTTGAGCTTCTAGAGAGTAGAATATTAGTGGTGTTTAAGGCAACAAGATAATTAAAACAAAGTTTTTCATCAAAGATACAGTTGTAACCTTTTTTTTTTTTTTGCAATGCTGGGGTTTGAACTCCGGGCCTACACCTTGAGCCACTCCACCAGCCCTTTTTGGTGATGGATTTTTTTCGAGATAGGGTCTCACAAACTATTTGCCTAGGCAGGCTTTGAACTGCAATCATCCTCATCTCTGCCTCCTGAGTAACTAGGATTATAGGTGTGAGTTACTGGCACCTGGCTTTGTACATATCTTTTTCTTGTCACCTTCTCTGGTAGGACTACCTGCCTAGAAAAGGCAATACTGATGCTTTCTTGTCATTTGCTATGACTTGGAAGATGCAAATACGCACTTCAAATGGCTTGGCCCACTCATCACAGAGATCACCTTACTTGGGCAGTAGAGAGCTAGCCACTGATTACATACTGGACACGTGGGTTGAATGGGGCTCTCCAGCATGACGTGCACATTGTGTTAGAAGAATTTGTCTAGGGTGGTGTTAAAGGTGTGAATCTGAGAGTGAGGCTGCCCACATTTGCAAGAAACACACACAAAGCTTGGTGCGTGGTAATCACTCAATAAAGACCAGCTATTGTTATTAGTATGAATGGCTTTCTTAGTTCAAAAGTGAGTTATAAAGAGAATCTTTGGGTTCTTCTCTACACACGCTGAGCCAGAGATGCTCAAGGAGCGTTCTAATACCACCTGCTGGGTGCAGCCTAGTCCAGGAGGGATACAAAGAATTCATAACAATGACTAGGAATTCCCCTGCCTAAGTGCTTGCACACGTGTCACACCTGTAACTTGGAACAAGTTGATGTTAATCCCCACTCCCCCTGCCAAACAGCAAGTGTCTTTGAAGTACCACTTCCTGTGGCTCCTTCCTGTTGCGAAGCTCAGCATCTTGAAAAGAGCTTTGAAGTCTCACTGAGGGGGCTGGAATCCCATTCTCCCCAGAAGAAGCTGTGTGACTTTGGGCAAGTTACTCAGCTTTTCTGAGCTTCATCTTCCCATCTGTAAAAGATGACAGACTTAAAGGTCATTGTGAGCACTTAGAACCAACAATATAGAAAACACAGTACCTGGGCCACCAAAGGCTCCCTCCTGTGGTCACCCAGCCAAGGTCACTAAGAGCATTCAGGGCTTCCCTGGAACAAAGATGCTATTTTTAGTGCTTTAAAAAAAAAAAAAGCAGAGTTAGAAATCTTAAAACAGTGAATTTTTAAAATATACACTTTTAAAACCTGCTAAGCATTCCTCCTACAAACATCCCAAATAGAAATAAGACAATAGATGAATTAAGAATTACTGAACTGGATGATACCAATGAGGGCACAATTTATTATTAAAAAGTAAAATTTTGACCCTTTCCTAAAACAAGTAAGGTTAAAATATTTTTCAATGCTTAATTTATAGCTGGATTCTCTGAGACAGAAAGTAGAATGGCAGTTGCCAGAGACTGAGAGGAGAGAAAAATCTGGATTTATTGCTGGATGGCTATGGAGTTTCAGTTTTCCATCATGAAAAGAGTTTTTTAGCTGGGCAATGGGGATGGTCGCACGGCAATATGAATACACTTACTGCCCCTAACTCTACCCTCAAAGTGGTTAAGATGGTACATTTTTAGGTTGTCTGTATTTTACCACAATCTTAAAAATGAAATCACTTTAAAATGTTCCAAACATAGAGCACAATCTTAGTTTTCTCAACCTCTGAGCCCTGACAAGAAGCTAGAATGGACATACGTCTGACACTCTGTTCTAGATTCTAAAAGTGAGTGTCCTTCTTGGGGCAGCGTCCTTGTGTGTGGTCCTCAGCTGCCCACTGCAGCTAAGGCTAGACAATTCCTAGGATCTGGGCACTTTTGTTCCATTTCTAAACATGAGCTTCTTTAGAGAAAGGAAACTATTTGCTGAGAACTCCTAAACTCAGGTTGGGGGAGAATTTTCAAGGCAATTGTTCCATAAGGTGTGTGTAGATACAAAACTAACAGGCACATGAAAGATTTGTATTTTGAAAACCAAACCCCAGTGGGATTCTCTCAGCAGAAAATGAAAAGGTCTTCTTAACATTCAGTTGAACTATTAAAGCCGTTTCTGCTGTGGCAAGCACTAATGCAGGTACTGCCACTACCACGTCCTCAGATTGCAGCACCGCAAATTAGCAAGGTTTTAACTTGGCTGCAAATATCAAGCTGACTGCTTGTCATTATGCAAAAAGGGACTGGGGTGGGAGGGGGGACCTGCACCCAGCGCAAAGCACATTATAATTGTTTAAGCAGGCCTCACAAGTCATGCATTTCAATTATTTGTTCAAAGCAGCCTGCAATTAGGAGTCGCAAACAAGGCTTTTGAATGCAAAGTCAGACAATTAAAATGTTTCATGAGCACATTAGAGAAAGAAGTTCTGAATTAGCACTTTGAATACACAAGACCTCTTTTTCTAATCTCCAGTCCCTTTCACTCTTTGGGAAAAAAAAAAAAGCAGAAAGAAAGAAAGTGAAAGGAGGGACATTTTAGGCTGTAGAAGAGGTGATTTGGGTGTTTACTTATTTATATCAAATGCCTGACTAATCCAGGCAAGATTGAACCTCCTAATCGGCCCCGGTCCATTTCAAAGTCTCCTGTTACTTGCCAGATAGTCCTTGTCCGAGCATAATGGCCCAGGTGCCAAAACCCTTCTCCCAGGGGGGTCTTAAAACACTTTCAGCATCTCTCCGCCTTCTTCCCTCACCACTCCGCATTCTCTCCTTTGAAGAAGCGGGCCTATTTGAAACAGTGATTTGTGACTTTCCAGGATTTAGGGCACAGCCTGGAGCTGGTTCCTTAACACACAGGACGGAGGGAACGAGTACACTGGACAGTATTAGGGCCAGAGAGGAGAGATTCTCTGTTCTGGGGGTGCTGGGGAGCAGACACTGGGTGCCTGGAGCAGCATGAAAAAATCCTGATCTCCCTTATTTTTTTAGAGGAAGATCAGCTGCTAAAAGCCTTCCCCTCCCCCACACGCAGTCCCACCCACACAGTCCCTTTCCCAACCCACAAATGCCCTACTGATATGCAAATTTTATGTTATGATTTATTGCATTTTAGGACTCCTTTAAAATTGTTGTTGGAGAGGGACATTTTTAGGAGAGGAGGGAACATAGAAAAAAAGTGTTCTCCTGTAACCTTTCTAGAAAACAGGAGGGCAAGGACTGTGTGTGAGATTAACCAGGAGGATCCAGATAATTTAAGGTGAAAATTGGCAACATATCAGCTAAGCATGTGCATATGGGGGGGGCCTAATTTGAGAGTTCTAGTGGCTAGCGGCCTTCATTTATCATTTCCTGTCTATAGCTGGTTTATGAACCATCATTTAAATAACCCTATTTATCCTCTTTCAGAAAGAAAACACTTTAAAAAATTCATCTAGTTTACGGGGAAGCTCTTTAAAAATAAAACACCCTTGAAGTGGGTATTTGAATATTACTTATGCTATTTTAAAATTACTTTGCTTGCAAGCAATCATTGACAATTCAGAGCACTGTTAAAATGCCAGAGATCTGATAGGACTGATGAGCCTTTATATGATCAGTTCATTCTATTAGTTGAAAGTTTTAAATGTTTTTCTGCAGGAATTATTTCTGTAGACCTCCGTAAAATTATTAGGTCGAAAATAACTAAGGATGCTGACATGATAACTATTAACATCATCCTTTTTTGATGCTTGGGATCAGTAGGGACAATGAAATAGATGCTTTCTCTTTTTAGCTGGCACAGTTTTTAATCTTTGTTTTTTGTTGTTTTGCTTTTTTACAACTCTGACATTTTAAATTATTTTTTAAATACCCTAAGTATTAAATTACAACGTTTTAGACTGATTACTTTTTGTAATCCACTACATTAGTTTTGCCCATGTGTTTTTGAAAGTTGTAAATGGTATTCTGACTCTTATTTTAAAATCAAAATAGTGACACATTCTTTACCATAGGCTAGTCCAAAGTGATTTACAATAGAAAGGGAGGGAGGGAGCAGCTGTGGCAAAGCCCTGCATAAAATCTCACTTAAGTGCAGCAGGATTCTCTTCCAAACACCTTTTAAAAACATCTGCTCTGAATGGAAACTCTTAAAACCTGAAAACAAAACCCACTAAAATAAATGATAGCCAGGTCTGAAATTGAAACCTTGGAAAATGACAATAAATTACATTTGATGCATTGGTTTCTTTAGGCTTCCAACTTTGGAGACTGCTCATTTATGTACACATCAGGAAGGATTGTGTTAGTTCTATAGCTGGCTTCTTTTTCTCAGAAGAGGCAATGGGAGGGTGTGCCTAGGAGTCCTACCAACGTAACTGGAGTCCAACTCTAAACAGCCTAAAATTGAGTTTGAGGGCTTTCTTAAGTTGCCAAAGGTGACAGAAAAAAAGAAAAAGGAAAGGAATACTTTCCCAAAAGTTTTCCTTGTGGGTGATTGTCACCAGGGGATGCCACTCCTGAGGGTGATAGTCAGGAAGACGCACCCAGCCATCCCTGCCTCGCTCTCATGTACAACGGACACTTCATTCTGGTCCCTTTCACCAAGAGGCAGCAGGAATTTTGCCATTGAAATGCCACCATTTCTGGAACAGAGGGCTGGAAGCCAACCGGCCCTTTGGATATCTCAGTAGGAGGCAGAGAGAAGTTTCTGCTGAAGGACACTAGTACAAACGCCTTTTATGCAAGGGAACATGGGAATACTTTAAATTATCTACCTTCAAAAGCCACGAGTTTGAGTCTGCGAAGTGAAGAAACAAAGGTGTTCAGACTGAGGAGCGGGAGGAAGGCTTTTCCCAGCTGTAGAATTCAAGGATGATGAAAGGGAGATGCAAGAGAATGTAAAACAAATTGTGCACTGGAGGGTGGAGAATAGAGATTTGAAAGTTAAGTGTCTGGAACGAGAGAGATATGAGTCACTGGAATTTACAAGTTACTACAGGAAACAGATAAAGAGATCATGAAAGGGCCAGCCACGGCTGGAGCAAGATGGCATTTTGGTAACTACAAAACTCCATGGTGGCAGAAACCGTTCATCAGCTCAGGAAAGGGGTAGCAATTACGGGAGACAACGGCAGATAATAACATTTACGCAGGGACCTACAGGGACCAAATTGGGTGTTTGGCAATTATGTCAAATGGTAGCACAGATTTTTCTTCCCATTCAACATGGTAAATCACAGAAAATTAGGGTGCTCCATAGCCAGTAGAGACAGAAAAGCATGACTTGCCAGAGGGTAAGTCATCCCAGCCCCAGGGAAGATGCTCTTTTCTGTGCCACTTAGCCCGGTCCTCTTATGTTAAAGGTGGAAAACACATTTGGCCTTTTGAATTTCTGAGTGTGGGTGTAAAATCCTTATGGGGAGAGGGACATAAATAGTGGAATCACTGTTGCTCAGGTCTGGAACGAGGGACATTGTTAGCTGGCCAGCATAGCCTTCCCCTCCATGCATTCCACCTTCTCCAAGTGTTACTTGGAGTGTTACTGTAACAGCTCCCTGTTTCCATACGTTTATGACCTATGTATAGACAATACAGTCCCATTTTTGTCTACTTTGGACTGTATATATTCATATAGATTTAAATAGAAATGAAAACACAGTCTTAGTATCCTTTGGGTCTGGTTTCTTTTGCTCAGTACTGTTTTTCATTAGATTCATCTGTGCTGTTGTGTGTAAGTGTGGTCTGTTCACTGCCATAGCCAACTCACTTCCCTTCCTGAGAACACATCACCTGTAGAATAGACGTGTAAGTGATGTCTATTATTGATAGACACTTTGACTTGTTGCAGGGATTAATAGCAATTCACCACCCCTGTGTTCTCCTGGGCACCTCCTGTTCCTGGGCATGACTGGATGGCATTGCCCAGCCTCCTTTTGTGTATGATATGGATATGCGATCTAGCATGGGCCCATATCTTACATGCATGGTCCTCCTGATCTTTCCCCTTCCATCTGGATTAGAGAAGATCTCTGAGTAACCTTGGAAACCAGATGTGGAAATGGTAAAGCCATAAGATAGAAGAAAACTGGGATCCTGAATCACCACTAGGATGAGAGCTCCTGATTAGGAGCATGAACAATGGGCTGGTGTGGAAGTGAGAAATAAACTCTTACTTTGTCAAGCCCTTGAGTTTTGAGGGGCTGTGTGTCACAGCAGCTAGCTTAGCTTTAACCAATATGGAGTTGTTTCCAGCTTGGGCAAGTATGAACAATACTGCTGTGGAGTCTTAAATATATAACTTGATGTATGTAATTCTGTGTTTCTGTATGGCACATATTGAGGAATGGAGCTGCTAGGTTAAAGACCACATGTATTTCAGCTATATGAGATAATACCAAGTAGCTTCCAAATTTTACTGCTTCCAAATATAGTCTCACCAGAAGTATATGTCAGTTCCTAATATATACTGAAGTCAGAATTTCTTTTTCTTTTTTTTTTCTTGTGTTCTTGGTCAGTTTGGACTTGATAGAATGAGTGGTAGTGTTCCTTCCCTTTCTATTTCATGGGATAGTTTGAGGAGCATTGGTGTTAGTTCTTTAAAGGTCTGGTAGAATTCAGCAGTGAATCCCTCTGATCCTGGCTCTTCTTTGTTGGGAGACTCTTTATTACTGCTTCAGTGTCATTTTTTAAAAAAACAGATCTGTTGAAGTGGTTTTTAGCCTCTTGGTTCAGTTTTGGTAGGTGAAGTGCACCTAGAAATTTACCCATTTCTTCCAGATTTTCCAGCTTTTCAAAATATTCCCTAATGATACTCTAGAGTTCATTGGTATTTGTTATAATACTGACTTTTTCATCTCAGACCTTTTGGTCTGTTTGGCTAAGAATTAATCAATATTACTTATCTTCCTATAATTCTTTTTATTTTTTTCAACTTCATTTCATTAATTTCTATCCTAATCAGTATTACTTCTTGCCACTTGCTGATTTTGGCTTTGGCTTCTTATTTTTCTTGAGGTACAACATAAAGCTGTTTATTTGAGATCTCTTTTTTATTTTTTCCTGTAAGTGCTCACAGCTATAAACTTTGATCTTACCACTGCCTTTGCTCTATCCCAGAGATTCTGGCAAGTTGTGTTTTCATTTTCATTAGATTCTAAGAATTTTTTTATTCCCCCTTATTACTTTGATGACCCACTGGTCATTCAAAAATGTATTGTTCAGTCTTCATGTGTTCGAATCTTTTCTGTAGTTTCTTTTGCTGTTGATTTCAAGCTTTACTCCATTGTGTCCTTATAGAATGCAAAGGGTTATTTCAATTTTCTTGTATTTTTTGATTTTCTTTATATCCTAAAATATAATCTATTTTGGAAAAGTTCCATGGGTTGCTGAGAAGAATGTGTATTGTATAGCTGCTGAATAAAATATTCTACAGATATCTGCTCTATAGTATCATTTCATTCTGAAGTTTCTTTGTAGAAATTTTTTTGTCTGGATGACCTATCTACTGGTAAGCGTGGATATAAAAGTCTCCCGTTATTATTATGTTGGAGTCTACTGTGTTTGTAAGTCCAGTAGTGTTTGTTTAATGACATTGGGTCTGCCAATGTTTAGTGTATATGTTTTACCAATTATTATCAACTCTTGATGGATTGTTCCCTTTGTTAATATGAACTGACCTTTGCTGCTTCTGATTAATTTTGGTTTGAAGCCTGTCTTCTCAGATATGAGTATAGCTGCCTGCTTTCAGGGTCAATTTGCTTGGAAAAACTTTTTCCATCCTTTCACCCTAAATTAATATTTGTCTTTGTCAGTGAGATGCAATTCTTGTGGGAAACGAGTGGTTGGATCTTTCTTTTTAATCAGACCTACGATTTCATTGGAGAGTTGAGACCATTAACATTCAGGTATGTAGTATTTTCTGTCATTTTGTTGTTGTGATGTTTGCTTCTTTCCTAATCCTCATTTGCTAATTTGCTCATCTAGTGGGATTTATTTACTATATTTTCTTTAAGCATCTTTTATGGTACTGGTTCAATGGTCATGAATTCCTGTAGTGTTATGAAAGGTTTTTAGTTCTTCTTCAATTATATAAGAAATGTATTATTACATGCCCTCCTTGCTTTTAGAGTTTCTGTTGAAAAATCTGCTGCTATTCTGATGGGTTTGCCTTTATAGGTGACTTGTCACTTCTCTCTTGCAGCTTCAATGTTATTTTTTTGTTCTGTATAGTTAGTATTTTAACTATAATGTGTCTAGGGGTGTTTCTTTTCTGGTCTTGCCTGTTTCGTTTTCTGAAAGTCTGCTGTACCTGGATGGCCCTCTTTTTCTCAGAATTTGGAAAGTTTTCTGCTATTGTTTCATTGAATATGTTTTCTATGCTTTTAGCTTGCATCACTTCTCAAAGTAGATTTGACTTTTTGATGGTATTCCAGAGGTCTTACATGTTCCATTTGTATTTTCTGATCTGATTGATCTAATTACTTTATCTTCAATCCCTAATACTCTATTTTCAACTTCTTCCATTCTATTTAGTAAAGCTTTTAACTTCATTTTGATTTGAATTATTGAGCTTTTTATTTTCAGTATTCCAATTTGATTCCCCCCTTGGGATTTCTGTATCTTTAATTTTTCCTTCATATACTGAATTATCTTCCTTATTTCATTCGGGTGTTTATTTGAAAATTTTTTTTTAGTTCATTCAGCTTTTTATTTGTGTCCTCTTTGAACTTATTTAGGTGCTTAGACATCTCCTCTTTTGTTGATCATTTTTATCATTGTTCTTTTTCGTTCATTGTTTGAAATTTTATCTGCTTCATTATCATTTAAGTCCTTTATTGTGGAATTGTTGATGTTTGAAGGATACATGTTGCCTTGCTTTTTCATGTTACTTATGTTTCTACATTGAGATTTATATATATCTGAGGCCTAGTAATTGGTTGGAAGTTTTAATCACCTGTATTCTTTCAGTTGAAATAATGTTAATGTTCAGGCAGGAGAGTATAGTAGTGGGGTTGAGGTTCTACTTCTCACTACTGGACTTGAGGGTATGGTTTAGTCATGAAGCATTTGCCTGGTGCTCAGGGCACTGGACCTAAACCCAGCACTTCTCAGATTGAGGTAAACTAACTGGAATCTCTTGTAGAAAGGTCAGTTATCTGCTTTGGGGCTGCTTTCGCCATAGAGGCTTCCCTTCTTTATGTAGTGATAACCACTGTTGGCTTCAGGGAACTTTACAGTTTGTGGGCTGGGCAGGTTTCACTTGTTGCACACATCTTCCAGTTTGTATCTGCCAGGGCAGCAAGCACCTGAGCCTTGAGGTGACCCTGAATGCATCAGAGAGCTGGTAGGGACAAAGAGGGAGCTAACAGTGCACTGAGTGCTGCACTAGCTGGGGATAACTGAAGAATCTAGTCCTTCTGCCTGCTGGTTTCAATGCTTATAGATCTTGTACAGTAGTTCACCTTCCTTTGAGGTGGAGGAAATGGTGACAGTTTTGTGATAAAGATGGTCTGGACTTGGACCCTCCATCCTAACTGTCAGCAAACACACACCAGGATGCAGTTCCCAGGGGTACGTCTCAGTGCTTACCAGCCCTGCCTGACAGTTTACCTCCCTGTGAATAGGAAGGGGTTATGGGTATCACGTGATTCAGAGGCTCTGAGCATGGGACTCTGACTCACTCGACAATCAACACACACAGCCAAGTGGCAGGCCTTGGAGGCTGAATACTGTCAGCCATAGGCTTGGTGCTTTGTTTCTACTCTAATCTCAGGTAATGGGATTCACTCTGGGCCAGGGAGGATGAAGTCTCTGACCACCATGGTACTTTACTCTGCTGGTGCCTTACACTACAGCCTACACTGGTGGTGTCCTATACCACCAGCATTGATGGTCAGTTCCCCACAGCTTGAATTTCTCTGTGGGGCCAGGTCCTTCTCTTCAACCAATTCTTGAGGCTATCTCCCACCCAGACTCTGTGGCAGGGTGCTCCAAGAGTTTCTGAACTCTGAGTGCTCTTTGTTTTCAGGCCCACAGAGTATATCTTAGTCCCCAAAAATAGGCTTTCTCTCAAGGTTACTATTGTCCTCTGAGAAAAGGGGAGTAACCCCATCTAGGGTTAAGGCTTCTAGGAAGTATGGGTTTAACTAGAATTGGCAGTCTGTTGCCAGGGCCTCTGTTTTACCTTGTGATGGCATCTTGAGCTTCCCCTCCCTCTCTTGGAAAGCTGGAGATGGGCTTCGAACATTCTCTGCTTTTCTCTGTGGTTTTTCTGCCATGATCATACCTCTTTCGTGATTTCCAATGCTCTTCCTTCTTTCTCTCTTCAGAATGTAGTACATCGGATTCTTCTCATTCATGGAGTCAAAATAGTAGATGCTTTTAATCTACCCTTTTACCCCATCCCTGAATTTCTGATTTGATCATAATTAACTTTTGTCAATAAAAAGAAAATAGAGTAGTTTAAAATTTGCATTTCCTTGGTAACTGTGGCTGAAGACATTTTCATGTGTTCATTAGCCATTTGGATTTTTTTCTTCAGTGCTGGGGTTGAGCATGCACTCTTACACTGAGCTACATCCTCAGCCCCTGGATTTACTCTTATATTAAGTCACTAAGTTTTATGTTAGAAGGGATTTTAAAAACATACACATTACACACACACATGCACACATGCACATATATTCTGGATACTAGGCTTTCATTAATTATTTGTGTTGGTAATTAGCTATAACCCATTCTATAACAAAAACCATCTTTTCACCTTTTTATACTGTCTTTGTTAGATATAGTTTTAATGTAATGGAATTTATTACTCTTTTCCTTTATGGTTGGTATTTTTTTTTTAGTGTCATGATTAAGAAACCCTTCTCTACTCTGATGTCATAAGTTTCTTTTCCTGTATTATCTTCTAAAGTCTTTATCTTTTGCATTTAGTGTTTTGGTTTAGCCACAACTATTAGTTATATATTTCAATTTTCCCCAAATGATCCTGAATCAGTTCTGTATTATCAATTGAAAATTTGTCTTTTTCTCATTGCTGTGCTTTGCCACCTCTTTTATATATCAAGTATTCTTATGTGTAAGAGTCTGTTTGGGGGCTTTATTTTTTGTTTGGATTGCCTACTTGTTTATATCTGTGTTGTAATTCTATAATATCTTGATTATTATAGGTTCATATGTCTTGGTATCTTTATATACAAGACTTCCCCAAAATTTCTTTTCCAAAGCATCTTGGATTTTGGAAACCTTTCCCATTTCCACGTGAATTTACAATCATCTTAAATTAATTCCAAATTAATCTGTTGAGATTTGAACTGGAATATTATTAGATCTCTAAAATATTTGGGAAGAATTGACATTGTAACTTTTCTAGGAATATCTCTGTTTAACATAAATTATCAAATTTATGGATAGAAAGTATTCATAATTTCCTCATTCTCTTTTAACTTTCTGAAGAAATGTCTTTCCAAATATATAGATCTTAATTAATATCTTCCAATTGATTTTTATATATTGTGTTGGATCTAAAACTTCCCAAATTTTTGTTAGTTATAATAATTTGTCTTTAAATTAAAAAATATCTGCTCATACAGTCATTTTTCATGAATGGGAATATCATTTCTTCCCTTCTAATCCTTATGTAAGTTTTTTTAATCTCTTTCATACTATATTATCCAGGGTTTCTTACACAAGGCTTGATGGAACTAGTCATAGCAAGCATCCTCATTTAATCTTCAATCTTAAAGGGAAAGCTTTTAATATTTTACTATTAAATATGATTTCACATTAGGATTTCAATAGTTTTTAATCAGATTACAGAGTTTCCTCCCTTATTCTAATTTTCTAAAAATTACTTTGGTTATCAAATGTTAAGCTTTCATACTGGTATAAATCCCTGCTAGGGTTTGGATGTGTCTCCCAAAACCCACGCATTAAAGGCTTGATCCTCAGTCCAATGGCACCACTGGGAAAAGGTGGAATTTTTAGGAGGTGGGACCTGGTGAAAGTAAGTTGGATATTAGGCGTATGACATTGAAGGAAATGATGAGACCCTGACCCCTCCTTTCTTTCTCTGTTTGCTTCCTGGGTGCCATGACTTGAGCAGCTTCCTTTCCGTGTACTCTTCACTGTGATGTATTATGCCACCACAGGCCCAAAGGCAATGGGGTCAAGTGACTATAGACTGAAACTTCTGAAACTGTGAGCCAAAATAATAATACTTTCCTCTTTATAAGTTCATTATCTCAAGTATTTTGTCACAGTGGTAGAAAGCTGGCTAACAGCCCCACTTGATCATAATGTATTATCATCCTCTTCAAATATCATAGAGGTTGGCTTAAAAATAATTTCTTAAGGACTGTTTCATTAATGTTCATGAGTGAAATTGACCTGCTCTCATCTACTGCCTTTCTCATCTATGGACCTCATAAATTTTGGAGTCAAACTCATTTTGGCTTCAGATAAACTAGGGCTGTCCACTTTTTTTCTGTTTTCTGGAAGTTGACATAAAAGTGTGTAATTACACCTTAAAATTAGGTTTGATAGAACTTTCTTCAGAAGCCAACAGATTTTAGTATCTTCTTTATTGGAAAACTATTAATTCTATTTGTGGTTTTATAACTGTTCAGGTTTTCTATTTCTTCATAAATCAAGCAGTTTTCCAGAAATGTGTCCATTTAAAGTAAATCATCAAATATGTAGGCAGAAAGTATTCATAATTTCCTCATCCTTTGTTAATTTTCTGAAGAATATATAATTATGTCCCCTTTTCTTGTTCCTCATATGCTTATTTGTACCTTTCCTTTTTTGATCAATCTTAGTTGTTTTTTGTCAATTTTATTAACATGTTCAAATAACCATCTCTTGTTGTTTGTTCATCTTTTATATTGCATATTTCTTATATATCTTATACATGCTTTCTTTTCCTTATTAATTCCTTTTTGGTGCTTTCTTTGAATTTAATTTTTCCATTCCTTTGCATTTGTTTTTAATGGTCTCTATTCTCTATTTTAATGCGCATTGGTAACAGGAAATAATGATGAAGTCATATGCTGTTTCATGGAGTCGAGGAGGGATGTCTTGTTGCTTAGCATGAATTGCCATTAGGAGTTGTATTAATGGAAGAATTGGGAGCGCACATGGGATAATTCAGGTTATCTTTTATTAAAATGTAGAGTTAAAAAAGGGATGTAGAAGTCTTTCTACAGTTTAAGAAAATTTGAAACTTGGGATTTAAGGGGTAACATGATTGGGGAGCAAGAGAAGAAACAAATCTATAAAATCTCACTAAATAGTCATATATTCATTTAAACTAAAGTGACAGTGTCAACAAAGGCAATCTCATCAATGTCTTACATATTTCAACTACAATGAATAATGAAATCATATCACTGATTTCCAGTGATAATTTCTTATTTATGGGCACCTTTTTGAAAGTTTCAGTGGAACACTAGTAAACTCATTTTGTGTGTGTGTGTGTGTGTGCACATGTCTTTATGTGTACATTTAAAATATGCATATTAAGCACACCTTTTTCTTGAGCCTTACATGTCTTTCAATGTTCAATGCTTTTCTGAATTTTATTGTTCAGGAATTGTTGAATTCACACTTCAAAAATTGTTTTATATTTATTACTCTGCTAACACTGTTGGAATGCACTTATTCACTCTCTTCTCTACTTTCTCTGCTTCCTCTCTCCCTCCCTTCCTTCTTTCCATCTTTTCTTCCTTTCTTTCTTCCACAAACACCTGTTGAATGTCTAGTACTTACTGTCCAGGCAATGTGCAAAGGATCTAGCAATGCACAAAGCAGAGAAAAATTCCAACTCTTAGGTAGCTTACAAATCTAGTGGGCATGGACAGATGGTAACCAAGACAAATTAGTAAAATATACCTGTCAGATGGTGGTACATGCTATGAAGAAACAAAAGTCAGATAAAGGAAGCAGGGAGTACCAGGGAACACACAGTGGGATTGAGAGAAGTTTGCCATTTAGATAGTGTAAACAGGAAAGATCTTACTGGGAAGACTACATTCAAGTAAAGACTTGAACCAGAATGAGGAAGGAACCATTTCCCAAGGAGAACAGAATAAGGAACATTCGAGGCAGAAGGAACAAATGTTACTGCCAGGCTATGGTAAAGCTTTTAGTCTGAGGAAAAGCAGAAGCCATGCAAAGATCATAGGCAGACAGTGATATGACTTGATTTTTGCTGCAAAAGCATTGCTCTGGCTGTTGTGCTGAAAGTAGGTCAAATGAGGGAAAGGATGGGAGAAGGAGACTAAGGAGTCCAGTGAGGAGGCTGCTGAGGCAGAGTGGGTTTTAAATACATGTTTTGAAGAGAGAGGATATAGGAGGTGATGATAGACCAGATGAGGCATGTGAAGCAAAGTGTGAGGTACAGGACCATGTCTCAATGTTTTGGCCTGAACAACTTAGGTAAAGGGGGCCAGCTGTAGAAGAAGTAGGTCAAGAGCTCAGTCTTAAATTCCTAAGCATGTAAGGCAGCCACGTGAGGCCTCTCAATAGTGGGGGTCCAAACCGAGGTGCAAGGTGGGCTGTAGTAACCATCAGTTTGGGAATTATAAGCATATAGATATTTCATAAGGCTTTATTATTTTTAAAAAATCTTTTCCTTTTCTATCACTGACTTAATCTCACAATTTTTTTGTGACTTCTGGTTTTTGTTTGGTTGATTTGGTTGGTTTTAGTTTTTTGAGACAGAGTCTCCCTATGTAGCCCAGACTCTTCTCCAACTCATTAGGTAGACCAGGCTTAAATTTAAAAGCCTCAGCCTCCCAAGTGTTGAGATCATAGGTGTGCAGGCCCAGCTCTAATCTCATCATTTTCCCCCCAAACACTCCTCCCTTTTTTCTAACTAGCCCAAACAAGAATGACTTTGATGTCCTAGATATGAAATTCTAGTGCGACTAATAGAGAAGAAATAATTCAAACATTCAAACTGAATGTTTGAATGTGTGTAAATATATATATATATATTTGGTGACACTGGGATTTAAATTCAGAGCCTTGTGCTTGCTAGGCAGGCACTCTTACTACTTACTCCACCAGCCCCTTGATACATGATTTTTCTAAAAAAAAAAAAAAAAGTGAATTCCCCATCAGAGAAATAAAAGTTTCCAAAGCAAAACATAGCAAGAAAAAATATGTAATTATTAGTTATCTGCAGACCCACTACAAATTAAAGTCAATAATATGTAGAGTAAATTTGAAAACTCTAAACTCTTGGGCTCATTTGGAGCAAGCTTTTAATTTCAACTTAAAGTCAGTTCCTGCTAATGGAAATGATGCTTTTCCATTTTGCTTCAAGCCGTGTCACTATATTCTGCCATGCAGGTTGCCCATAGTCTTTGCTCCAAGTGTCTCTTTCTATGGCTCTAGAGCTTAGGCTACCTCTTTCAACTATGGATTTAAAAAAAAACAAAACCTCTTGGTTCTTCTCCCTCATCATTTACAACGTAAAAAAAAAAAATGCCACCACATTCAGCTCTTACTCTTAGCTCTCACTAAGGAAACATTTCCAGATAAAACTCTCTTTACTAGTCTCTGACTCTTTTCTGATATTGGCCACATTAGAAAGTCAGAGAAAAAAAAATATTTTCCTGTATCTTCATTAACTTGATGATATAGTTTTGATAATGATGCCATCAGGAGAAATATTTGAAGTATTTTAAGATAAGATTGTGTGTGTGTGTGTGTGTGTGTGTGTGTGTGTGTGTGTGATACTGGGTTTTGAACTCAAGGCCTCACACTTGCTAGATGGGCACTCTACCATTTGATACATGCTCTCAGTCCTTTTTGCCTTAGCTATTTTTCAGATAGGGTCTCATGCTTTTGCATGATTGTGGTCTCAGACCACAATCCTCCTATCTGCACCTCCCCAGTAGCCAGGATTACAGGCATGTGCCACCCTGCCTAGTTCAATAAAGATCTTTTTTTATTTTCTTCTTTTACCTAGACATTCTATTTAACTTCCCACCTATGTTTTTGTCCTTCCATTTACCAACTCACTCATCTCACAAATAAGATTTCAACTTTCTTTATAGTTTCCCAACTGCTTTTATTATGGTCTTCTCATAGCAATGTACTGAGGAAAGAAAAATTCTGTATTTATGTAACCTGGACCCAATGGACCTAAACACAAACATATTATGTCTTTCTAGGCATCTGTCCTCTGGTTGATGCTTTCTTTTCAGATGCCCCCAGTCCCTAGGACATCCCATTCTGTTCTTTTTTCCATGTAATGTAGCGTGGTCTAGCATCCAAGTCATGGTTTCTGGAAACTTTTTAGAATTTACTATTTTATCTCTTCCTCCAGTCACACCCAAATATTCCCCACCCTAAACTCACTTCTTGAGACTTGAGTCTTTATAGTTACTAAAGTCTCTCATGCAATCTTTAGTAAAGAAATTGAGGAAATCTGGAATCCCTTTTTTTTGTTGTTGTTTCAAACTCACTATGTAGCCCATGTTGGTCTCAAACTCAAACTTACTATCTTCCCACCTTACCCTAACAAGTGCTGGCATTTCAGGCCCGTGCCACACCACACCAGCTGGAATCCTGTTTTAATGCTGGGGTTTCCAGTTTCTTCTGATCTCAAAAGTCTTTCCTTTGCAGTTATCTCCTTTCCTCCATTTGTCCCATCCATTGTGTGTTATTCATCATGCCAAGGCTAATCTACCTCCTGTGCCCTTGAACCCACTCCTACCCACTTGACTTTACCTTTTACCTCTTTGAGACTTTCTTACCTTTCTTTCTTCTTGAGTCTCTCCCCCTCTTGCTAGTCCTGTCCTCTGGCTACAACATTCAGCTGTCTGAAGCTCTAACAGGTAGTTTCTCTGCTGTCTCCTGCCACCTCTCACATACCAGCTACTTCACTTGCCTACCATCTTTTCCACCCAGAGATTGCAGCCTGACCCATACCCTCACCACTCTCCTGAGTACCTTTTTCCCAGTTATCAGAGGCCAAGGGCAATGGACTTTTCCTGAGCCCTGCTACCCTCAATTCTCCTCTGTTAGCATGTAACACCACGTGAAGTTTGACAGAAGGAACTCTTGACAGTTGAAACAGGTTTCTGAAGAGAATTTCTGCCAGTAGGAGACCTGGTTTACTTATCTTGATCTTGGTCTCATTCTTATAGGTCCAGAAACAGGACTTTTCCCATACATCAGAGATTAATATGCCCTTGGCAATGTGATAGCACCATGAAACTCCCAAGTGGTATGGAAGGTCAAATTTGAAGGCAAAATTTCCTTTTTTTCTGGTATTTGGCATCTGGAAACTTGGTTATAGTCTAATGTGCCTGGTGAGCACCAGCAGCAATGGCGCTATAGTGGAATGGAAAGGCTGTGAAATTAAATGTATCTGGACTTGATTCTGATGCCATCTCATTGACTAATCATTTAATTTTAGAGATTTGTTTAGTCTTTCTATTCCTTAGTTTTTGTCTCTATAAAAATAAGTATATTACCTATTTGGGGAAATTGTAAAATGTATCAGTATTTTTATTAATATGCCACAGTAATATCATGTAGAATGTTCCTGTAATCACCATCATCACTAACGCACATGAGGACACAGAGATGTGCCAGCCATGGTACCTGACCAGGTAACAAACTGTAAGAAGGGTCCTTGCACTCCAGGAGTCTGCAGCGTTGCGAGGATGGAGAGATAAGCATCCTTGTGTACCACAGGAACTTGCATGGAAGTATGTCAAAGGCATTTGTATGCACAGAAGTAGTACTGCTTATCAGTTTAGGGTTTGTCTCTGACTTTTGCTAGATAATATCACACCATTCTCTGTCTTTCTGTTCAATGCTGTACTTTCCCTGGTATATTTCAATAACCCATTGCCCTTGCACTTGCCATTTTGTAGCATTCATCACATAGATAATTGTTTACTTGGCATCTATTCCAGTGTTAAGGATTGAACCTGGGGCCTTCTGCATGAAAATCATGTGCTCTACAACTCAGCTACAGCTCAGCCCATTTCAGACTCTTAGCTTCAAGAATTAAGGACTATCTCTGCCTTGTTTATTTTTGTATCCACATAACCTAATTCAGTGACTGACACATAGCAGGAACTCAAAAAGTATTTGTTCAGTTGAATTGAAAGAACTATAAAGTGTTTGATAGAGTTGTATGAGGTTGTGATAGATTGTGATAATAAAATGATTGTAGGGACAAGAGAATGAAGAGGCTTTTTTGCTATAAGGACTTGCATTTTTTTCTTTTTTTTGGCAGTACCAAAGGTTCAAACTCAAGGCCTCACACTTGCTAAGCAGATGCTCTACCACTTGAGCCATTCCACCAGCCCTTTTTGTGATGAGTATTTTCCAAATAAGGATAGTAAGTCATTGAATAGCATTAGTAGTACACAGAAAGTCAACAAATGATAGTACATCCATATGATCTCACCCCTTCTATATCACTATACTTTACATCACTAATTTTATATAACTGGGGAGGCTGCTCCTATTTGGCCTGGGAGTTTCCTGTTGTTAGCACTACAAGTTTCCCTGAGTCCCAGTCAAACACAGATGGTAAGTCACTGTGTTTATAACCCTGTTATAAATAGTCAAGACCACTTCAAAAGCATTTAGGTTGTTACCCAAAAAACCCTTTTTGAAAAGGATAGGATGATATGTGATGTTTTGGAAGGAAGTAAAATATTTGTCACTTGAATTTAGCAGTTTATATCAAAGCAGATGATACAACATTTTCTTTGCAAATCTCAATATTACGGATTTGGAATCAGACCGTCGCTGTATTTTCAGCCCCTACAGGTCTCCCTTTCCACCCCATTGTTTTTATGACCTCATTTTTCATGAAGTGTAGCCCCAGGGCACAAGCTTAGCAAAACCACCAAGGTGGGCAGATTCTTGAACTACTTTGTGGTATGAAAACAACAACATGGCAGGCAGTTGCCCTTAGTCTGCTAGGCTTGCTACACCACATCAAACCTGAGATCCCTTAAACAGCAAGCTGACACTGGGCACAAAAGGCATCTTGTCAGCTTGGCAACTGAAGTGGCTAAAATATCTTTGTTGGTGAGTTCCAATTCCTCAAATTAGACTCTCGCCGCCCCCACCCCACCCTGACACACACACGTTTACACTGATCCTCAGCAGCAATTCCCTCTCCCACTGCAGGTCATGTCAAGTCCCTGATAAGCACTCCATTCAAAGCAGTAATGGGTCTGGAGTCAGTGAGAGGTTTATGGTCTGGCATTGCTGGTTTGCCCAGTTCTTCCCTGTGAAGCAGTGCTAGGGGCAAAAGGTGACTAGGTCATTTCTCCTCCACCTGCTTCTGTTGTTGTTTCTTTTAAATCCTCTTAAGTGAACTTTTAAGTGTGAACATTTCGACCACATCTTGGCCGAAGAACAGCCTCAGAGGCAGCTGCAGTCTGTTCAAAGAGAAAGGCTGGGTGGGAAGCCCAGACTCTCCTGACCTCTGCTCGTGAGCTTTCACTAATCTGGCAACCAGGTGGTTGGTGCCAGTGTTATGCTCAGGGACTTGCAAGCATATCCCCTTGCCCAAAGGCTACTGGAAGTTGGAAGCTAGGACCAAGGAAATCTGAGGTTCTCACATTCAGGCATAATTTGGGGAGTCAGAAATTTCTCTTTGTCTTTCACTTAAAATGCTTCAGCTTGGAGGAACTTTAGAAATTAGCTAACTACAACCAGAGAGGCTACCTCCAAGCCCAGAGAGTTTGCATTAGTGTTCTGTTGTTGTGTGACAAATGGCCCCTTGTATAATGAAAACTGGGAAGTACAGTGGTTCTTGGGAAAGAACAATGGAGCTGACCTGACTGATTCATTTCCTGGAGTCTCACTTAATCAGCTGTGTGAACTTGACCAAGGTATTTAACCTCTCTTGGTGCCTCAGTTTTTCTCTCTATAAAATAGGAATAATAATAATACCTACTTCAAGGGGCTATTTTGAAGACTAAACGAGTCAATGTTTGTAAAGCACGTAGAACAGTTCTTAACACAAAATAAGAACTATATGTTTCTTAATCAATATTAGTATTATTAATCTTAGTAATGTTACTATTGTGAGATGGGACACTATAGCAATCCATCAAACAACCTGGTATGGGCCTTAGTTTTTGGAATAACTTCCAGAATGTTTGCCATTACTGTTCCACATTGCCAATGTTTTTGGTCAGCTTACTATGAATCCAGTGCTAACTAAACATTTTACAGCTATTATCTCATTTAAATTTTAGATAACTCAATGCAGTTGATTATCCTATTGTTATAGGAGATAACCGAGGCTCAGTCGGGCTGCCTATGAGGCCCAAGGTTTATGATGAAGCTGCCTTCCTCTCAGGTGTCTCTGACTCCAGGACTCAAAGATCTGACCCCTCTGCCCTCTGATTTGTGTCAAGTAAGCTTCCTCTGTCCTACTAGATTTATGCCTAAAAACCAGTTACCTGATTTTGAGTACCAGTGAGCTTGGGTCTTATTGTGCAAGGACTCCAAATTTGTACAAGCTCTGCATTTGCACTTTGACATATCTCACTGACTAGCATGCACTTCCTTGGGAAAAAGATGACTGGAACAATTACTGCTGCAGCAAGGACTAACATGGACCAGCTTCTTCTCTTGCAAGCCCTACAGGTTTGGACAGGCATCCTCCAAGAGCACCGAAAGGCTGGCAACATAAGCTCCAGGAGCTTTGCTCTTCAGAAGCAGTGGGTTACAGTGGAGAAAGTATGGCTTTAGAGCCTTAGTTCAGATCCAGCTTAGCAGTTGGGGGGCCTTCTGTTATCAAGATGCCTGCTAAGCCTCAGTTTCCCTCACTTTGTAAAGTGGAGGCCCTAATCCGTATTCTGAGAGGTTTTTGAGCATTAAATGAGCATCTAGAACCACACTGTTGGGATCCAAATTCTGGCTCCTCCAGTTACTACCTGTGTAACACTAGAGAAGTCATGTGAGCTCTTCTGCATCCATTCTCTCAATGGCAAAAGGAGGTTAAAGAACTCCAACTCCATCACTTCTTCCAGGAATTCTCTTTCACTCTCTTCTTTTAATTCAGTGTTATATGTAGGCTACAAAAAGAACTTGGATACTATTTTTTGGCTTTAGTATAAAACAAGAAAGTTCAAGAAAAAAGCTTTTATTGTGTAATGAAGGCATATTTAGCTCTCAAGTGTATAGGAGCAGAGGTTGCACTTATACTTTTTCATTTCTGAATTGTAGCAGTGCCCCACACGATATCCACAGACTAAGGTTCACTTACCTTAATGGTAAGTGAATGAATACTGGGGCCATGTAACTATTTGCATTTTTCTCTTATCTATCCTAAACTGTGAACCTCCTTCAGGTTTTTTAAAACAATGTAAATGTGAGCAAAAGATTATATGTTTTTTTAAATGGGAATAGTGAGTAGTTTATAAACTAAGCCAGTATCACAAATGGTACGAACTTGCTATGTGATTATTATAAACAACATAACATTCTTGGTCATTAGAAGAAATCATTTGCAGAAATGGAGCCTAGCTTTTGTATACGTTGACACTCAGATGTTTGCTGCATGAGTGTGCATTCACTAACACTCAGAACTTAACTTAGACACAGACAGAATAGTAATTATGTATAATGGTTGAATAATTCTTCTCTCTCAAAAGATACCATGTCCTAATACAGTTCCATGATGAGATTTCTAAGAAAAGTGTTGGAAATGCAGCCTGGTTTCTTCTTATTACATACAGTGTAATAAGAGAGCAAAGAGATATATTGAGGAAATAACTACTAAACAAAGGTGGTAAGCAGTTGATATTTAGGAAATTCTCAGCCTCAAGAGTGCAAAGAGATTAGGAGATCTACTGTCAAAAAATATACAGTAAAAGGAAAGTCAAGGGTATGCCTAGAGAGCCTCTTCTTCATGCTTTGTAAGAATTAAATCTCAGAATATTCATTCACATAGAGGGCTTTTGAAAAAACTGGGTGTCTCATGGATCTGCCTCAGTCATTTTGGAAAAGGCCAGGAATAAAAATGTGATTATTTAGGAAAGATCTGTGGAGAATCCTTTAGTTTAACAGCATGAATCCTCATGAAGTACCCAGGAGACTCACACGGTTTTGTGACCATCTTATCAGCAAAAACTGCCAGCTTGGATTAAAAGAGGTGGGATGGAAGGAAGGAAGACTGTCTAGCTCCCAAAATTCCATAGGCAATGTGTTTTAGCCAGGGTTCTCTAGAGGAACAGAACCAATAGAATATACATATAATTGTAAGACAGGGTTTATTCTTTTGGCTTACACAATCAGAGTCTAAATGGTTCAACAGTGGTCATCTGTAGAAGGTAGAGCTGAAGAAACCAGTAGCTGCTCAGTTTAAGAAGCTAGAAGCCTCTTAACAAGGGGAACCACTGATGCAGCATCAGTCCAAAGGCTGAAGGCCTGGAAGCTCTGTGGAAAGTCAGTGGTGCAAGGCAACATTAAAAAGCTGAAGAATCTGGAGTCATCTGATGTCTGTGGATGATGGCAGCACAAAAATCTTATCTGGTCAAGAAGAATCAAGCTTGCACGTACATGTGAGCTCCCCCCTTCTTGATTTTTTGTTCCATCAGAGCTCCAGCCTATTGCAGCCCAAACACATTTAGGGCAGGCCATTCACCCTCATGTGCCAACTGGTTGTGGAAACACCCTCACCAACACATCCAAAAGTGTGCTTTACCAATTTTCTAGGCATCTCTCAATCTAGTCAAGTTGAAACTGAGAGTCACCATTACAGGCAGGAAACAGACTGGTAAAACTACTCGGCTGAAAACATGGGCTTCATTTCAAGAAAGGAAGATCTTAATAGTGGAGTCTCAGCCCAAAACTATGAGCCCAGAAGGTGCTCATAAACCACAGAGGATTATTACCATTTCATGAAACCAAACGTAGTTTTCTGTTGGATTTATAAATTCTTTAGGAACAGTGACTCTCTTCTGTCTATTTTCTTCTTTCAGAATGGAAATCTGCTATTCTATATCAGCTCCACCATTTTTCTTGTGGAAGAAGGTAATTTAACATAGAGGAATTTTGTCCCAGATGGATCATCCCTAGAGTTTCACATACGATTGACTTGGGTGACTTAGATGATGAATTTGGGACTTTTGAGTTCATGATGTTTAGATGAGATTTTAGACATGAGTTGATAGAATAATGGGTTGAGACTTTGGAGGATAGGGATGATTTATTTTGAATATAAGGTGAATGTGAACTTTGAGATTTGAATGTGGCAGATTGAGTATGATTCTCCCAGTGATATTAGCTTCTAATCCTTGGAACTTGTGAGTGCTACTTTATGTGATAAGAAAGGACACTGCAGATGTACTTAAATCAAAGATACTTGTATGGGGAGATTATCCTGAGTCAGCCAGGTGGGCCCTAAGTACAATTATATGTATCCTTATAAGAGAGAGGCAGAGAAAGAATTATACCCAAAGACAAAAAAGAGAAGGCATTGTGACCATGGAGGCAGATGTTGGAGGGATGCAACAACAAGGAAGCCAAAAAATGCTAGAAGGTACAGGAACCTAGGAGAGACAATGAATGGATTTTCCTCCGAAGCCTCCAGAAGGAGAATGGCCTTACCAACTCCTTAATTTCAACTCAGTGATACTGACTTCAAATTTCTGGCCTCCACAACCATGAGAGAATATATGCTAGTTGTTCTAAGCCACCAAGTTTGTGATAATTTGTTATAGCAAATACAGGAAACTAATACTGCCTACTAGTAATAGTAATGAGCACTCAAATCACTGCCACTTTATATTCCATGGGTGTAGGTGTTGAATAAGGCTTCCCACATCTGCACAGTTGTGCCTAAACGTGGGACATATATTTTTTCTATACTAGCAGCAATGGTTCCCAAACATAATTCAACCATGGAATTGCTTAGGGAAATTAAAACCCCAATGCCCAGTCACAACCCTGATGAATTATACCAGAATTCAGAGGAGAGATCCAGGCATCTGTGCTTTTGAAAGCTTCTAGGTAATTTCAGAGTGCAGATATGTTTGGGAAGCACTGACATAGACAGAGGCAGAAGCACTCCTATTTGTGCTGAGACCTGCCTGTAATTCTGGGTGTGAATTTCCACCTTCCTGAAAAGTGCCTTCCTGGTTGCCTTTGTGGCACCTCAAACTGAATCTGTCAGAAACTGAGCTCACTCCCCTGCATACTTGCTCCCGTCCTATGCATCCCATATGGGTACTGGTGTCACCAGTACCACTACCTTCACATCATTGATCTCTCACTATCGGCTTCACACTCTACCTCACCCCCAAACACAGACTCTCTTTCCTTAATTTTTCAACCCATAGTGCCCCAGAGAGGGGCCTATTAAGGCTTTTCGAGGACTTCGTTGGGTTGGGGGAGTGGAAAGAGCAGACTCAAATTGAAGCCTTTCCAACCTTCACACAGAGCTGGTGTCTTTTAGAAAGATGTCTGATGAATGTGTTAAGGATCTAAGAAAGATTTTACTTGAGAATTGATTCTACTACTTAAAAAAATAGTAGCTGTGTAGCTGCCCTAGGCACACGGTATCTCAAACAGAAGACAGACATTTTCATGAGGACTGGAATGTGGGGAGCAACAGGAAAGGATGAACATCATCATTTCTATTCTGCATGAAAGCTGAAGGTCAAGGCCCATATGCAAAAAAGAGAGCTTCATGAAGGCTGGGAGGGACAGGCAGGCCACATCTGACCCCAGAGTTACTCCTCACTACAAAAGGAAAAGATACTTCTTTCCTTTCTTGCATGAGTAATTCCCAGAGATTAAGACATTGTCCAAGGCCTGGACACTATCAAGTGGTGGTTTCTAGATTTGATTCTGCACCTTACTTATCCCAAAGCCCTCAACCTTAAGACCTAGTTTCAGCTTTCTATTTTCATTCTATCTAGAGTTTCCCAAACTCTAGATGTGAGAGAGAATCCCTTAGAGTATTTTGAAAGATTCCAATTCCCAGGCATTGCCCCCAGAAGTTGATACAGCAGGTCTGGATGGGATGCTAAAAAAAAAAAAAGATCCTGAGTAACTCTAATGCAAGCGGAATACAAGCTACACTCTGGAAAATCTGCAGGATTTGTATGTGGGAAAGATGCCTGTGGCCCCAAGAATTTGTTGAAATTGTTGGAGACACCAAGGAGCTTACCTTCCTACCCTGTGCTTTCCAAGGCATAGGCTGGTTATGAGATTTGGAGAGTGGGTTTATATTGGTACCCCAACAAAAGGCTCCCAGGGACCAGAGCAACTGACCTTCCCATGAGGAGCACTTGGTTCCTTCTCGATCCTTCCAACATTCCACAGATTCCAATTTCTGTAGAGTTTGTGAAATGGCTTTAAACATTGTCAAAAGGGCCCCATTTTTAGGGTTGAATTTTTTGCAACCAGAATGGCCAAATGCTGCAGTGGCTGTCAGCCTTGTCTTCTTTGCTGCCTGCCTGAAAGATCATTAAAAACTCACTTATCTGTTGATCTGGCTCTCAGCTGCAGGATGCCTTCTGCTGCAGAGACTCATAATGGCAGCTTTGAAGTCCAGTGCAAGTGTGAATTTACTGTTTTGTAAAGACCAGATTCCTGAACAGGTCATAAATTACCTTGTTAGACAAAGGCTTCTGGGGAAATGTAATGTGTTGAAATCCTTCAGTGGGTGATTATCCTAACACATTGCTGCCAGAGCAAATAGCTGGCACTCAGACACCAAAATCCAACAGCTGCCAAGCTCCAGAGAAGTTCAGCGAGGTTAGGCTTTGAAATCCTAGTTAAACCTTTTTCTTAGGTAAGAAAAAGAGAGAATAACATTTTAAAAATGGCTTCCTATTCCTATTTTTGTTTGGGAGTCTGTTTTTGGAATTCATTGAAATTTAGCTAATTGCCACTAAATAGATTGTGGTGGTAGATTTTCTTCTGGGTGGTAAGAAGAGTCCTTTTAATTGTGGGTCCTTCACCTTTCCTACCTGTTAAATGACCCTCCCAGAGTCATAGTTTCACAGTTAGCTCTTGGACACTTATCACTGATTGGCTTTGAGCTGATGATACTGAGAGTCACCTCTCTTCTCTCAGACATGGTATAAAATCCCAGCTTCATCCTCTCTTCTCTCTCACAACAGAGTTTATGCTATTGACAGCTAACTAGAGGAACTTAAACAGACTTGAATTATAAACTGAAAATAAGATCAGGTCAAAATCTGAGCTACAGTCCGTCACTTAGAGTAATGTTGAAGAATGTGATTAGCAAATATGTACTCATTGTAGGGAGTTTAGAAAACTCTATCAACTAGAAAGAGCTAATATTATGTTCATTTTGGTAAGGAAAGGTGGTGGGGAGGGGGCTTATTCTAGGCATATTGTTTTGTAACCTGTTTTTCCATGGGACTAAATATCCTAGGCATTTATTCATGACATTGAAAATTCATCTGACACACCTTTCTTATGGCTGTAAAGCAGATGAGCATCTAAGTTTCTTGGTTAGAAGAACAGGCTAGTATTTGTGAAGCACTTCCTTGGTTAGAGGTTGTGGAATTACCTCCCTCCTTTGAGTCAAGACCATAGTTCATTCATCAAATATTTATTGTATACCTACTATGTGTCAGGTCCTGGTCAAGGTGCTAGGGATACAGCCTGAATAAGACAGACAAAAAATACCTGTTCTCATGGGACTTTCTGAGAGTGTAAGAGTGTACACTTATTCTTTTAATTAGTGAACTACCTTTTAAAACTGAGGATAAAGATTATATACATCAAATTCTCATCAAAGATCCCTGACATCATACAAAGCCCTCAGGAACTAATGTTAGTTACTATAGGCTTCTCTTAAGTTTTTCTTTTTCTTTTTTATACTGCATCTAGCATGGGACTTGGTACACGGTGAGCACCTGATAAATATTGGTTAAATGAATGACTGATGAGTAGGTTGTCAAACTTAGTTAAAGTTGGTTCGCTTATCAAATGTTAGGACTTCTTCCTGGAATTCAGGAAAGGACATAAAGCCTAAATTCTCAGATGACTGTCCCCACAGGAGAAAGTGAATTGAATCAGACTTGTCAGGAGTCCACTCTTATACTCCCTTTTTTCCTGGTGGGCAAAGAGTGCTGTCCCTGTTACAGTTCAAGAAATAGTTTCATCATGGCACTGCAGCACACCCTCTGGAAAGGTAGGGGCCAGATCTACTCTACACCGTTCAGACACTCTCAGATGAGGAAGGAGAATTGGCTTATTAATCTCAGCAGCAAAAGAAACAGTTCTCTGCTGAGAATTATGGGCTTTGGGGAAATGTTAAAGTCTGTATTGTCCTGGCCCAGGACAGCGGCTTCCTGTATGTGGTATCCACAGCTTCAGAGACAGGAAAAAGCAGAGAGTAGATCAAGTTCTTTTTTTACCTGTTTCATTTGTGTCTGCTGCCTACATCTTGACAGATAATTAGCAGGTCATTTGGAGTGCCTGGAAGGCAGTGAGCTATTCCACCTTATGGGCACCTGGCTCTGAATGATAGATGGTATGTTAAGAGTCATTCTGAAGTTGGATTGCCAGATCTCTGACACTTGCCAAAAATGATCATAGAAAATGTTTGAATTTGCTTTAAGGCAGGACTTAATAAATACATGTGCATTGTGGGAACTGGAAGAGTAAATCTGTTATCTTTGATAAGGACTAGCAACCATTTTGGAGCAGTATGGGAAGAGAGCATGAGTTGGTTAAATGAGAGAGGGTGAAATAAAGTATGTAAATATCATTAAAAGAATGTGAATGAAGCAGTGTTGGTTTTTACAGGTGAGGGGCTTTGGACCTTCAAAATGGATGCAGAATGCTGGCTAGTGGCTTGACAGTTAAGATTTCCTTCATAGAAGAAGGAATCAGAATTTATTTCAGGCCAGTTGTGTGTGTGTGTGTGTGCGTTGGTAGCACTAGGGTTTGAACTCAAGGCCTCGTGCTTGTGAGGTAGGCGCTCTATCACCTGAGCCATGCCCCAGCTTTTATTTCAGATTAGCTGTATGAAATCTTTCCCTTATTCTTGTGCAGTATGGGCAATAATAACCACCTTCCTAGAAATGGGGGAGTATATTAGCCAGATTTCTATCACTATGACAAAAATATCTGAGATAATAAACTTATAAAGAGAAAAGGGTCATTTTGGCTCACAGTTCCAAAGTTTCTAGCCCATGACCAAGTGACCACATTGCTTTGGGCCTGTGGCAAGGTCAGGCAGGAGTACATAGCAAAGCAAACCACTCACCTCATGAGCCAGGAAGCAAAACGGAAAAAAGACCCGGGTCCCACTATCCCCCTAAGGTCTTCCCACAAGACCCCACCTCCTAAATGTTCACTCAGTAATGCCCTTTGAGGGACACTCATCTAAACCATAGCAGGGAGTTCCAGGTAGTGAAGTAAAGAACTGAAATTCAGGCCTAGGGTTTGTGCTGCAAACCTTTTTCTCCTTACCTAGTGGTTGAAGGGGAGACCCTCATAGCACAAGCTCAGCCTTAACACTAGTAGCACTGTTACACAGGCAAGTTACTTACAAGAAGAATGCCAAGAGAAGTGTTCTCATCTGAATAGAAACCCACAAGTACTGATAAGGAAAGCAGATTTTCTTCAGATCAAACAAACTTTAGAAATTCTGCTTCTATGTTTCTCTGTGGGAACACATGTTGACTTTAGGCCCCTGTACCTTTCCATGCAGCTGTCTCATAGACTTCCAATTCTCCACATTAGAAACATTCCCCAACCACTTCTTTTTTTTTTTTTAAGTTGGCTATCACTTTTTCTTTTTTTATTATTGTTTTATTATTCATATGTGCATACAAGGCTTGGGTCATTTCTCCACCCTGCCCCCCCCCCCGTTACCACCCACTCCACCCCCTCCCTCTCTCCCCCACCCCCTAAATACCCAGCAGAAACTATTTTGCCCTTATCTCTAATTTTGTTGTAGAGAGAGTATAAGCAATAGTAGGAAGGAACAGGGTTTTTGCTAGTTGAGATAAGGATAGCTATACAGGGAGTTGACACATTAATTTCCTGTGCGTGTGTGTTACCTTCTAGGTTAATTCTTTTTGATCAAACCTTTTCTCTAGTTCCTGGTCCCCTTTTCCTATTGGCCTCAGTTGCTTTTAAGGTATCTGCTTTAGTTTCTCTGCGTTAAGGGCAACAAATGCTAGCTAATTTTTTAGGTGTCTTACCTATCTTCACCCCTCCCTTGTGTGCTCTCGCTTTTATCATGTGCTCAAAGTCCAATCCCCTTGTTGTGTTTGCCCTTGATCTAATGTCCACATATGAGGGAGAACATGCGATTTTTGGTCTTTTGGGCCAGGCTAACCTCACTCAGAATGATGTTCTCCAATTCCATCCATTTACCAGCGAATGATAACATTTCGTTCTTCTTCATGGCTGCATAAAATTCCATTGTGTATAGATACCACATTTTCTTAATCCATTTGTCAGTCCCCATCCACTTCTTAAATCCAGCTGGGACAGGCAGAGCTATTTAAGGCTGTCCACACACCCCATTAGATTGCAAGCCCCAGGAGGACAGTAATTGTGTTGGCTCCACTCATAGGCACACCCTCAGTGCCTGGCAGAGTTCCTGGTGTGTTCCAGACACTAATGCTTGCTTTACAAAGGAAGAATTGTGCCATACTTCTGTCCCTGTCCAGGGACCCTCACAGGCTATCATCAGAACTAAAATACCAATCTGGTGTTTTACCTACTCAGTACCTTAAATAGCTTCACATTGCAGGTTGGAAAATGTTGGGGGAGGGGCCTTCTGATATGAACTCTGCCAGCTTTTCTGACCTGCTCCCCAGTGCTTCTGAGATCCAGCCAGATAGAAATACCCAGTCTCTGCGCATGTCACACCTTCACCTGTATGTGCTTTCCTGATCTCTTCCTTCAGGCTGGAAATAGACCTGTGAGAACAAGATATCTATCTCCCACACCCTATCCCCCAAAACCCAAAATCTCTGAAAGTTTATCAATGTTAGTTAACATCATAATTATGGTCCTGAAGGAGATGGGAGTAGGCTACTCCTAAAACAGGCAACTTTAATGCAATAATGCAGGAAGCAATTATTTCTGTGCCCTCCCCCTTTCTGTGTAAAAGCAATGATTTTGTCTTTTTAAAGATGGAATAAATTATTATTTATCTAGGAAATGGACAATGACATATCTGTATAACAAACCTTATTACTATACCCTTTCTATTAACATTTTCACAACTTAGTTCTCCAAGCCCTAAGCTCTCTTTCCTTTATCTAGACTCTTCGCCACACTTTATCATGCTTTGTTAGGGTGGTATATCAAATCCCAATTCTAACTATTCTTTTGAGTTACTCATTATTAAGCTCCTCCACGTGTACTTCCATTGCATACAGAAGTAAATACATTTGCTTTTCCCCTTCCTGTTGATCTGTCTTTTGTCAGCTAAATTCACAGACCCTCAGCACTGAATCTAAGACTGTAAAGGATCTAGCAAGTAAAGCTCTAGATTCAATCCTTAGTAACACACCCATGCACACACACACACAAGACTGTAAATGAAAGAGTCCCCTGACACCCCTTCTATTTTTCAGTGGAGGCAATTATGCACATTAGCCCAGTGTACCCATACAAGCATCTTGTTGCTGAGAACTATATTTGTCAAGAGAGGAATTTCATCTTTTTAGTAGACCTGTCAAAATCACCCTTAAAGATGAATGAAGTTTTTACTGTTTACATTCTGCTACCTTCACTTGTGTCTGTTTAGGGGTAGAAATAATTCTGGAACAAGATGGAGCTCTGTCTCCCAAAGAGGAGAATATGCTGAGATGACTCAATGGTGAAACTAGTTTGTGGGGATGAGGCCCCCATTTTAAGAAGAAAAAAAAATACCAAGGATCAGCTGAAACTAGGAAGTGGGTCAAGTCAGTGAAAGCTACCTTCTCCCCATGGAATGTGGACATATGAGTGAGAAATGGATCAGATGGGATGCTGAAGTAGACGTCAAGCTCACAGAGATGTTCCCAAGCATGAAATTCAAACCATGATCCAAGGAACAGACAACTAATCAGTAAGGTCCTCACAAAGGGAGACAGCCAATCAAAAGTTGCCTGGCCTAAAATGTAAAGCCTACTCTCAACACTGTCTTAGAGTACTGTATAGGTTTGTCTAGCTGCTCACCATTTTCTTTCCTTTTAAATGCATTCTAATAAATAAATGCTTTCTCCTACTTTCTTGTCTCAGTAAATTGTTTTACCAACTCAACCATGACAGTTTGGTTAAGAGGATAACTTGGATTGACTCTCAAATGGAAAACACTTGCAGGAAGGAGTGGAGAGATATGGGGCCTGACCTCTGTTCAAGTCTTAGTCTTCTGTCTTATGATCTGCCTTAAGATGACCTCAATTCCATGGACATTCTTTAGGAACACCCCAGGCTGCTGAATTTTTGTTTCTCATGGCTCTGGAACATCCACTTACAATTTCTGATCATCCCTCATCCCCAGCAGAAGAAAAAAAAATAGCAATGCTTTCTGCCTCCACCTTAGTCTGCTTCCTACCTGCCTGCTCCATTCGAGAACTTCTTTCTAATTCACCAAACACATATACTGACTCACAGGACAACAGAATCATGTTCTGTTTTACCTGCAAAGAGGATGTCTCTGGTCACCACATTTGTACCTGTTGTCATGTCAGTGTCATAAGAACTTTGCATTATTCCTGTCTCAAGTCAGGGATCCATTGCCTAATTTCTAGGGTGTAGAGTATTGTGGGTGTGTGGAGATAGGGAAAACATGAGTCCCCCAAAGAGGGGGACCTCCTCCAAAGAGTAGCCTACCACTAACCAATAAGATTAGTAGAAAATTCCTGGAGAATTTCAGACTCATTCATCATGACAGAAAGTACAGTTTTCTCAGGTGTTGTGTGTATTCTTACCCTTGAAAGTTAAACGTGAATTTTCCAATTTCTCAGTGTGATTCATAACTCCTGTGACTGGCCCTTCATCTCTCTTCTCCCTTGGGCCACTGAATGTCAGGGAGAAAAGTCTAATGAGGACTCCTCTTTTGATGATGTGTGTCCCTGTGGGTATCTAGCAGGTAAAGAGGAGGTCACAGTAGCAGCAGCATTGCTGTTTAGTCAATATTTCCTTTTGAAGGTATGGAAGCCCTGGATCACCCTGCTGCCTTTGCTTGACAACGAATATAATGAAAGTGAAGGTCCCGAGCAGAACAGGCATGACAGTCCAGGCACGTCTCTTATCACCACCTGTTTGGGGAACTTGTGTTATTCCCTGCCTTTGAAGGGCTGGAAGGCTGTGTGAACAGGGCCTGGGCCTCCAAACACCCAAATCCTGGAGCAAATCAAGGCTGGAAGACAGATGAAGGAAATGCTTTGAAACAATATTGTTTCTCTAATTAGTACCGACAAAGAGTCCCCCCAAGGAGCTTGGGGTGACCCCCGACTTACAAGGCTCAGCTATTTCTCAGAAGTGGCAGGGACTGGAAACCTTTTCACTTTGCATAGACTGGTCTGCAAATCTTGAAAGAATGTTTTCTTTTGACCTATGATGTGTGTGGGTGTGTGGTGCATTGGAGAAGTCATTCTCATTGTTTGGGGAGCCTGATATATTCTGTGCCTAGAAAAGTTTGCATTCCTTGGTCTTTCTGTTGGAGATTCCACTGGGAGGCCCCAACTGAGAACATTCTCTGGAAGTCTACCTCTCCAGCATTACCTTTGCATAAAGTGAAGAAGAAAAAGCAAGAATACTTACTGGAAGTCAAAGCCATTTTTATGCCCAGGGATCTGGGAGACAGAAAATGTCATCACAATACTATGGAAGAGAAAAAACTAAGGTTCCAAGACGCTTAGAGAGCTTCCAAAGCCCTATAGCAGCTGTCTAATAGAGGCAGGATTTGCATGCAGGTGTCTCTGGCTCTGGGCCACCATGACACTATTCTGCCTCCCTTGAGAAAGGGATAGTTAAAATGACGTTCCTTGGTGTAAAGTGGCCTTCTGAGATCAGCTTTGCCTAAAAAGATAGAATTAACAATATTCAAACAGGATACATTTTACAGTGGCCCTTTTCAACCTCAGCACTGACAGCTGGGCATTGGGGAAAGAGTAGGAGTTAGATGTCTGTGATCCTAGTTGGCCTCTACTACTCCTTCACTACAAGAATTCGAGCAAATTCCCTGAATTTTCTAGTGGATTTCCTCAGCTGGACAACAGAGAAAATATAACCCACCTTTTCCACCTTATGAAATGGTTATGAAGGAGCTTTGTGGACTGAAAAATTTTATGCACAGGAGGACCTCGTGGATGAGTCTTTTTCAAAAAACTGCTGATTTTGGGCAGATTTTATTTTCTCATGATAAGTTAAGTATATGTTTTTAGATATTTTAAGTCTTCACAGATATTCATTTTAAAAGTATAGGACAGAAAGAACCTAGGCTTCTTTATGTTTGAATCATAACAAAATAAAGGAATTCCAATCCTCCGTATGTGTTAGGAAATTCGATTTCCTTGAGAGTCTTTTCTTGGTAGGTACACTAGGCTCAAATGCTTCCCGGTCTAGTTAGATAAAAAATTTACTATGACCTTCTTTTGTGTTGTTTATTGGCCAATATGTTTCATGCCTCATTTGCCCTCAAATTCACATTTTTATTCAGCAGTGTTTGTTCTGCCTGTGTGTGTGTGTGTGTGTGTGTGTGTGTGTGTGTGTGTTGATGCACAATTGCTACACAGTCATAGCAAACCTATGCATTTTAAACACTCGCCATGTGACAGGATATTTATTTTTTATTTTGCCGGACTCGGTGATCTCTACATATTGTTTTACAACAAGAACAAAGAAAAAACAATTAAGAGTTTTGCTTTAAATGAACAGCCTCTGACATGCCGTGGATGGTCAGGGTCAGATACTACTCCATGTAAACCTTTTAATTATGTGCAGCCCGAATCAGGGTGGCCCTCCCTGACCTGCATCCTCCTCCCATTACCACGGACACTGATGGGTACCCTGTACGGGGCCATTCTTCATGTGAGTCAGGAATTCTGTCATGCCCTCCCAGCAGGCAAGAGTGCTGGCTTTCCTACCACTAATGAACAGCAATAGCATGGCATTATAAAATTCCTAAGGAAGACTCCCCTGCCTGCAAGCACAGAGTTTAACTCTTCTTCCTCTTGCCAGCTCCCATGCTTAAGTTACAACTTGTTAGTTTGAGGATATTACCATTTTTGTTAGTCTTCATCATACAGTATTTATTTTTAAACTGTCATAAACTTACTTTAAAAATTTTAACCTCAGGAGTAGAAGGTTAAGTTAACCACATTTCTTATTTATTTATTCCTTTATTCCTTACTTGTAGTCCTTTGCAAGCCTGCACAGGTAACCATTTCAATCTGTGTACTGTGTATTCTGTGTGTGTGCATATGTGTATTGTGTGTGTGTATTGTGTTACTTTCTGTTGCTGTGACAAAATACCTGAGATAAACAACTTATAATGAGGAAAGATTTATTTTGGCTCACAGTTTAAGAGGTTTCAGTCCACAGTCACTTGGCCCTACTGCTTTTGGGCCTGTGGCAAGGCAGAACATCAAGGCAGGATCATGTGGTAGAGAAGGTTATTCACCTCATGGTGACCGGAAAGCAAAGAAAGTGAGAGGAAGAGGCTGGAGTCCTGATATTCACTTCAAGGGCATGCCCCACTCCAATAACCGACCTTCCTTCACTAGGCTCTTTAGGAGGGTCCACCAGCTCCCAATCACACTGCAGGCTGGAGACCAAGCCTTCGCACATCAACATGTGAGCCTCTGGACACTCGCGTGTTTGTGTGTATGAGAGAGAAAGAGAGAGTGAGAGAGGAGAGAGATAGACAGAGAGAGAGAGAGAAAGAGAGGAGAGAGAGAGACAGAGAGACAAAGAGAGAGACAGAGAGAGAGGGAGAGACAGGGAGAGAGAGAGAGAAAGAGAGAGACAGAGAGAGACAGAGACAAAGAGAGAGAGAGAGACAGAGACAGAGAGAGAGAGAGGAGAGAGAGAGAGAGACTGTGTTCTGGTAAATGGCCATGAGCTTTCATCATTGATTTTCCTCTATATCAACTTTTTCTCAGGAGGTCTCCGTTCCCCATCGATGTGTTTTTATACGCTGGTGAGTGAATTTCATGTGTTATACACAAGTCTGACATTTTCAGCTAAAAATGTGGGCAGAGTTTTCAGAAATTCTGTCTCACTGAGTCTTTCTTTTACTCACCTCTTCTGAGACCTCACCCACCTGACAGATCACTGCAGAAGAGGGAACTGATGTATGTGACAAACTGAGGTGTGGGCAGATTTGAGTGATAGCAGATGAGACTAGAAACATAGATACCTGAGTCAGTCAGTAAGGATAGGTCTTTAGCAATTTAAATTAGGTTTTCTCTTAACCTCTATAATGGACTCAGTATCTGTGTCTCAGGCTTGAGTTGCCATGAAACGAACTAATGTCTTGACAAACACCAAGTTCAGTTTCCCAACAAAGTGTTCAATTTGTGTTGATTGAATCACATCTTTGGACTGATTGGAAGCTTTCTGCTGAATTCAGGAACTAGAAAATAGAGCCTAACACGGAAAGGCAGCAAAAGATAGGTGTGAATTCCCACGGGAGATTCATTACATTTTCCCAAGGAGGAAAACACAAGTATGGGAACAGCCGTGGGCCTTTTCAGAGATAGGTAATGGAGATAGGTTATATGGGATAACAGGTACAACATTGAGCCTGTCTGTCTGACTATATTAATATATTGCTGCTCCAGTTGGTCACCTTGGGAAGCAGTGACTATCTCTGAACTAGGAGGTGGGAGCTGGAATCCAAGGACTCAACTAAGGCTTTGGTTCCCTCACAAGTCAGAGGGGTGTGGGCATTTCCTGTTGGGGCCGTGTAATTCCTCACTATGTGGGACAGATGTGGGGCTGTGGAACGGCAGCACCTCAGTCATCATTCCAACCTCCCCATTCCACATGCCCCTTGGGGTGAGTCCCTAGAGCTTCAAGGTCCTTCCCAGTGCTTTCTTTCAAGGTACTTGAGTTGTTCAGCATGGGTAAGAAAGCACCATTGCATTGGCAGGGAGAAATAGCCATTTCACTTATTTACTTCCAAATTCCTTTAAGAGAGGGCAGATTTAGAGTGGCAGAGCGAGTGACTAAGACAGAGAGTGTCCTCTGAGCTTGGCTTTACTCCTTGCGTTTAAGACAAAACCACCCATCTCACATATTTCTTATGGGTCTGGATCCTGATGACATGATTCATAAGGCAAACTTTTCTATGCTGAAACTTTTCACTGCCAGACTTGTCTTTGTGTTTAATATATTTTTTGAAGGGCTGATAGTTTTAATGGTTTACAGGAGTCAAATATGACAACCTTTTTGGATAATAGATAGCACTTATATTTATTGTCCCTTATCAAAAACTCAATTATATATATATATATACACACGCACACATCCATCATCCCTATACATCGTGCTTCATATGTACCATACACACAATGAACATTGGCTTCTCTGTATGACATTAAAAATGGGCAGTCTTAGCTCATTGCCTCCCACTGTGACTGCCCACACATTGGTGTTAAAGGTCTCAATGATATCCCCAGTTTTCTTAGCATGAACAAGAAGATTCTAGAGTGTACTCTATGACAAGACAAGAAAATAGAATGAGGTTGGGAAGTCCAGGGGAGTAGCTATTTAGATCTTTGGTTTTCTACCTCCCTTCTGGGAGGTAGAAGTGAGCTTTGCACTTCTTTGCTAGACCAAATGAAACTAGAGCTATTAAATAGAATGGGAAAAGACTCATATTTACCTTCAGATTTGGACAAAGGAAAGGCCATCTCCCAGGATGCTAATTGAGGTAGCACTGAGGGGACAGCAAGGGGCAGTCTCTGACATTTAGAGAACGAGACCCCCAATGCTTTTAGCATGTTAAAATCAGATTTTGGATTTATATTTACATATGTAAATATTCCCTTTTTTCTAATTTTGTTCTTTGTATTTATATAGCTGCATTGTACTAAGAACACAAGCATCATGATTAGCAATACTTATTTAAAATTAGGAAATATTTATTTTGTTATGAATTCATTACCCCCTTGTTTTCAGATGCACTGAAGTCAAACATCCTAATGATGAAGAAGGCCCCGGGAGGGGATTTAACCCAATAGTTCTCACCTGAGGATCGCAGCAGAGGGGAGGGGCCCACTGGCTAGGGTTTGTAGCTCCAGCTCCAGCCCCATCCTTTCTCCCTTCAACTTTTAAACCCAGGGCAAGGACAACAGTCAGTTACCCTTTTGTAGGAGGACTGGGTCTTCATCTTAGACCACTCATTCTGATAAGTTCAAGACAGGTCTGTCCTCTCTGGGTATATCTGGGCGTCCTGCTCCTCCAGGTTAAAGAGCACTGGTTTCTCCCCATAGATTTTATCTCCAAGGTGACATGGGGGGATGAAGGCACTGAGATGGCTTTTAAATCACTGCTGGCTCTACACTTTAAAAAAAATCAAAAACAAAAAGTGTTTCTTTTCAAGCTAAATGCTTCTATGTTTGTCAAATTATCACATGTTTGCTTCTGGCTTCCAATAACAGCAGACCTTGATATGTCCAAAGTGCCTGGGGCTTGAGTCTGGCCTACTCTCCCAACTGTGATGGTGCCTTCCCCCAGACCCTCTATAGGTCCCTCTCCAGGACTAGGCACTGGGTTCTCTTTATGTTTCTTTCCCTTGGGAGAAGTTAGGTATGTCATTTAATCAATTTGGGCTTCTAGCCTAGGGTTGTTACAAAGCAGGTGTTGATCATGGCAGTAATTACTAAGGGCTGCATACCCCAAATGATTTATAATCTGAGATCTAAAGCAAAAAATTATTTCTCACACTTCAGATCTCCTTCCCTTCCCCTGCCCCAAATGTGCTGAGTGAAATTAATCCACTTCTGAGCTCCTCCCCTGCCATGAGTTGTCTCCTGCTGCCAGCTCTGAAGATGTGACTATATATCTATAGACATGGTGGCTTTGTGTACTAGATCCACACAAAGGGCCATCCCGCCCTTCTCCGGATCACATTTTATAATGCTCAGTCTGAAATGACCTTTAAAAAGCCAGATAATATTTTATTTACCTTTTTTCTCCCATTTACTGTTAAATGTTAATGAAGGTAAGAGATTCAAATTCCTGCTAATAAAGCATTTTAATTGACTCAAGTGTAGCCATAACTGTAAATTGGCCATTTTGCACGAATGACCTCAGCGCTTCCCTGCCCCCAACTCTGCAGCCTGGGCACTTTTGGAAGTTGGCAAAACCATCTCCTTTGTTCTTCCTGGCTCTCATATGCAGCCCATGGGCCTTCACCTCCAGGACATGTGGCCAGGAGGGACTGCCCCTCACCCCTCCCACAGCCTCTCTCTGTTGAAATCGTTCAACTTCTGGATACCCCACCAGATCTCCACCTCCTTCTCATCCTCCTCCAAATGGCTATGGCATGTTGACATTTTCCTTGTGATACATTTTTTTTTTTTGCAGTACGGAGTTTGAACTCAGGACCTTGCACTTGCTAGGCAGGCACACTACCGTGGTCAGCCACACCCTCGGCCCTTTTTTGCTTCACACGTGTTTGGAATAGAGTCTGAAGTTTATACCTAGGCCAATCTGGACCATGATCCTCCTATTTACATTACCTAAGTAGCTGGGATGACAGGTGTGCATCACCACAATCAGCTTTTATTGGTTGAGATGGGGTCTCACTAACTTTTGCCAGGACTGGCCTTGATCTTCAATCCTTCCAGGCTCTACTTCCCAAGTAGCTAGGATTAGCGGTGTAAGTGACCACACCTATCTGTTATGACACCTCCCACTTTGCCTTCTGGTAGAGTAACTTCTGTGGCTGTGTTCTCTCTTTAGTTATGAAACACCTATGCATAGTTGTTGCTTAGCAAGTGTCTGATAAATTCAACAAAGTGATTTGAGAGGAGGAGGAAAAGACTTAATGGGAATGACCAGTCCCATTCCAAGTACCTACGACATCCTTCAAAACAATTATTAAATGTTCTTTGTTAACTTTTCTTGGGCAAGGCCACTCAATGTTACAACTTGTGATAACTTGTTGCTTTAGAGAATTTCAACAGAGAAGGAGATAGTGTCATCAATGCCTCTAATAATCCCTATTCCTCTGTGATCTCTGTACCTTTATAGTAATCTATACCTCTAAGAAAATGGGAGAGGCAATCTGAGTGATATTTATGAATGAAGGAATCAAATGGTCAGAGAAAATGAGTGAGTCTGGTTGAGTTGAGCCAGCTGACTGAAGCTCTCACAGGCCACACTTGGGCGGTTATAGGACTGTTCTCCAATTCCTGAGAGCTACTGGTTGATGGAACCATTCCTGGAGAGCAGTGTCTATGACAGTGAGCCCTGAACTGCTGGTGGAAGATTTGTCTTCAGCCAAAGACTGAAGACAGGAGAGCAGAGGGCTTAAGACAACAACCATTTCTTTGCTGTGTGATCTTGATCGCCTCGTTTCATCTCTCTGTACCTCACTTTCCTCCTCTGTAAAATGGGGGTGTATGTAGTACTTACCTCATGAGATATTTTGGCATTGAGTGATTTAAGTGCAAAGGATTAAAGTTAAATGCTTTTGGCGTGATGTCTGAGACACAGTAAATCCTCTGTAAATGTTAGCTTTTATTGACTTTCCTGTCTGAAAACCAACACAAAGCATGGTAAAAAGAAAAAAAGTAAAATACTTTCTTGTTTTCGTTTAAAAGGTCTTGAGCTTTGGAAAAGGATCACCATTCTACATCTAATTAGAGCCCTTCACCTCACTCGCAGCTGCTACCAAGGAATCTTTTAATTCCAACCCATTTAATGCCAGGCATAATGACTCATACCTATAATCCCAGCTACTTAAGTAGTGGAGGTAGGAGGATCAAGGTTTGAAACCAGCCTGGGCAAAAATGTTAGTGAGAAACCATCTCAAAGAACAAGCTGGATATTGAATCAAATCTATAATCCCAGCTTTGTAGGAAGCATAGGGAGTTAGATTGCAGTCTGAGACTGGCCCTGGGAAAAAAGCAGAAGACCCTATATGAAAAATAATGAAAGTAAAAAGGGTTGGGGGGTATGGTTCAACTAGTAGTGTTTGCAAGCATGAGGCCCTGAGTTCAAGTCCATGTAAACAAAGTGATTATTCAGCTAATTGCCTGTGTGCAGATGCACACTAGTAACCACTCAAGGACAACTAGTTGTAACTAATGGGTGTAGATGTGCTAACTTGGCTAGATACCACTTTTGTCTATATTGGTATAAAAACCACTGCACTGAGCAGCCTGGGGGGCCTGAGGCTGCTGCTACTGACGATGCAGGCTGACTGACTGATAGTTTCAATGGAAAATAAAGCATATAAACTCCCTCCTGGCTCCTGTTTGAACCCCAGGTCTGCTCAAATCAAAGGACCTACCTGCTTGAAGCAGGGTATTTGACTCACACCCCAGTACCGCCAAACAAAACAAAACAAAACAAAACTCCTCTTTCAGGAAGCCTTCCCTAATGCTCTTCACAGTTCCGCAGCATTTTGACCCCTGCCTTGGGACACTTCCTTCCACCTTGGGGAACAGGGCTTCTCTTTCTAATCGCGTAAGTCAGCAGGTCTCAACATTAATCCTAGAGCTAAACAAAGATGTTTTGCTGCTAGAAGTTGAATAATGAACTTCATTTCTTCATTCACAGAAAAAAAGAAATGAATGGATGGTGTTTTCTCAATTTTAGGTTTTCCTCCCATGAATTCTGCTCATTTGTTGGCACCAAACTGTAATCAATTATCTACAGCTTTGGCCCGCCACTGGCTGACTTGGGGAACATTATCAGATACTTCTTGGTCTCCACCCCTGGCCAATTAAGGCAGACGCTCTTGAGGTGAGACCAAGGCATCTATCATGTGTTTAAAGTTCCCCAGGTGAAGCTAATGTCCACCCAGCGTGGCTAGCCCTGCTCAGCAATGATCGTTCTAAGAGAAACAGACCAACAACAAGCAAGTGTAAGGGAAGTATATCACAGGTAGAGGAGCATCCCTTGTCTAAAATGTTTTACGGGTGTCTGGGGTTTCAGATTCTAGAATATTTGCATGTACATAATGAAAAATGTCAAGTCTACACATGAAATTTATCCATACCTTATGTACATAGCCTTGAAGGTCATTTAAACAGTATTTTGAGTGCACCTTTGTTTTGACTACAATCAGTCACATGAGGTCAAGTGTAGGATTTTTCATTTGTGGCATCCTATCAAGTACTCGAAAAGTTTCAGATTTTGGAGCATTCCAGATTCTGGTATTTGAATTAGGTATACTCCACCTATAGTGCGAATTTTTGAAATAGACAATTTGCCATAACTTCATGGTTTAATTAAAATGTGTTTGTGGCTGTTTGTTTACATAGGAAATATCTAACATTCTATTTTGGGCTGTTTTGTTCCATGGCTGTTTTATTTTAGATTATGCTGATTCAAAGCATGCCTTATGACTTAGCTCCTGAAACTGCCTCACTTAAGCAAATGAATCTCCTGGTTAGCACCCAGGAGGGCAAAGATTTTGAAGCTCAGGCCCCTGTGAGTGTGTCCTAGTTACATTTGTTCTGCGACTGTAGCTGTGGACGTCTTTGCTTACACAGTCTAAGTTTTCCAGCGTAAGCAGTTGGCCACAAGAGGGATAAGGAGAAACTGTGAATGACTGAGCACAAACACTTCCCCAGGGAGAAGGGAAAGTAGAAAATATACCATTCCCCCAGATGGTCAGTGACATCATCTTTGCATGGGATAAACGAAGTACAGTAACTATGATCTTGGTCTCAAACAATTACACAGAAAATATTTTTACAAGCAAAGGAATTTGGAAGTCATCAATAAGTGAGAGTATTACCCAAACTTTTAACATGTCTGCTAAACTAGCCTATAATGCTTAGCAATTAATTATACGGGAACCAGACAAAATTGAAGCATTGTTTCTGATTATTATGAGATAGGAAAAGTGATTTGTTTATTGGAATAAACGTTAAATGTAGGAAAATGTCATGCCTACTCATACTTTTTTCATATTTATAGAGAAATTGTGAGATAGTTTTTAGTTAACATTTCAACTAACATTTTGCCCCTTTTCATAAGTAAAGGTTTGTGGCAACAAGGTCAGTTCTTACAAGTAAAATCCCTTTTGCTTATCAGCCTTCAGTTGTTCTTGCTCCAAGGGTGGGACACTCAGTCAGGAGCCAGTCCTGATCATTAATCCAAATGGATATTAATCCATGGGTATCAAAGGCTTTTACAATAGCCTTCTTATGACACGCCTGAGCTCAGTGATGACCCGAGCTCAGAAACCTATTTTTCTGTCTTTCAAAACCATGGAAGAGTTTGCATTCTTCTTACAGATGAGAGAAAGAGAGAGACAGAGACAGAGAGGCAGAGAGAGAGAGAGATCCCACCATCTTAGGGGTATGGTGGCAGGTGGTCCAGCTGTAACTTCCTTGCTTGTTTCTGTGTCACTTCTTCCTTGCTCCACAGTGCTTTAATGCCTCTGTGAGAGAAAAACCACCCTCAGTGAGTCAAGGAAACAAGGCCAGGGAATGCTTTTGTGTGGTTTTATCTGCCTTCAATCTCTGCCTTACTACCTGTAGCTTAAACATGACAGGAACAACCCTATAAAATTAGCTTCATTGGTTGAGACAGGAAGAAAAATGTCAAGAAATCAGCTCTCCCTCCCCACCTTCTTCTCAGCCTGTGTTAATACCTCCCCCCTCCCCCCACCCCACTTTAGGAATTTTTAGCCCCCTCCACAAAGTACTCTTGGGCACTTATTGGTTTAATAAACAGACCAAACTCTTGAGGACAAAAGAGAGCAAACGTGACCCACTGAAAATTATGTGACAGCGGGTCTTAAAAAGCTGTGTATGGCTAGGCGAACAGTGCTTCCTGAATTGAGTAGGTTATTGTGTCTCTCATCACCTCCTGTGTACACAACTGAGCAGAGTGACCAATTGTCTACTGTCAGCTGAAACCCAGGGGACACAGGATCGACCAGTGTCTTGTTAAGAAACTATTTCAGAGGTTTTCTAAGGCAACTCTTTGGGAAGTAGCTTTGAGGAGCCACGTATCTGAGGTTAATGCTTTCTGAACTTTAGGGATATGGGGGATTTTTTCAAAAGAGTTTTGCCTTTAAATATGAAAAACAGGCTTTTTGTCATAAGCATGCTTTCCCTGGTATAAAGCTGAATTTGTAAACATCTGTTTATGACAAACAGCATTTGTCAGTATCATGGCATGGGGGTCTTCTAAACTAATACATAAATGAATCTTGGTGCACATGGAGATCTTTTGCATTTGAATATAAAAATCCACTGAGGGAGGGAGAAGGGAGAGAAAGAAGTGGGTAAATAAATACAAAAACTCTGAAGAGCTTTCTGGGCTGGTTTCAAGAATGTCCCACAAAACAGGTTTTCATGGTTGTATGGGGTGATGTGATTCTATTCAAGTTTCTTTCCTTTCTTTAGAATTTCTGAAGAAGCTGTGGAAAATGGCTTTGGGGGCTGTTCCTAAAATAGATTTTAGAGGTGCACATGCAATCTGAGACAAATGATCAGCTCTGATACTGAAGCTGAGATTGTAAAATGACTGCTGTGCCTTGCAAGAAATGAATATTCAGGATGCCCCTGCTGGGTGCCTTTTCCTATTTAAACCAACTACTGCTTGGGCCATGATTCACTTGTTAGCAAATTAAACACTCTTTGCACACAGCAGAGAAACTTTACGAAGTCGGATTTTGAAGTGCAAACATCTTTTCTGCTCTGACCACAGAACCTGTCACAATCTTTATCGAGAACTGAATTAAGTTTAAAATATCATCAGAGGGTGTTGATCTCTCTTGGGCCTGGAGCTGTCCTCTGTACATCCGGCATTTTTCTGTTGACACTGCGTATCACTTAGCAACGGGTCTGAAAGGCCCTATATGCATTGATTGCGCACTATTGTCTTTAAGGGGTAGAAGTGTTAACCGAATAAACCCCCTGGGTGACCAGACGGTCATTCCTCTCATGTTGATCATCTGTTTACATCAAAATATTGTTTATTCCATTCTCTGGTCCTCATTTTTATACCTCCCAGCTGTAAGTTCCTTGCATGGCTGAGAACCTCAATTTACTTTCCTGACATGGTGCAGCGAGAATGGTTTTGTCTTTAATTCTCCTGCAAAAGCATTAAATTCATTTGACAGTTAAGGCCAACTTTCTTCTATGGTTTCCAGAGGATAGAGAAGTCACAGCCTGCAGTGGCCCCATGAAGAGAAACAATTTCTTTTGGTTTGGGCATAGTTTTGAAATAAATGGCAGGATATGCTATGTGGCTTGGGGTTTTAAAATGGATGGCAGGCTCTGACATGCTCTGAATGAAAGGAAATATGGCCTGAGCAAGGAACGTTTTCAGAATGAATGAAATTTCAAAGTGGAAATCCTTGCCTGAGAAGCCAGGGTAGAAGGAACACGTTTCTGCATCAGTAGGCATGGCTGAAGCAACAGACCGGACTGGTGGGTCAAACAGGCCTCCTCCATTACAATGATCTGTCCAGAGACCTTCCACTGGGGCAGCTTTTTCAAAAAGACCTCAGACAATGAGGGCATTTCAGCTAAGGGATTTTACATGTAGGCAAAGATCACAATGATTGGTTCGGTGACCACTTTCATCAACTATATATTGGAGACAAAAGCAGAAATTGCATTGCTGTTCTATAAGTTCTAGTTTTGAGAAGTCTCTTTGACTCCTTTGTGAGTTTATATCATACTATATTCAGTCCCAAAATAAAGCGGGGGAGAGAACCATCTACTAATACATCCTGGGAAATGTGTCCCATCCAGTAAGACAAACTACTTCAAAATCAACATAGTTAATTGTGCTGCTGCCTTAGCATTGCTTTGCCTGGTATAAAGGAGCTGCTGGAATAAAAATACCAACAGGTTCTTTGGTTGATTTTAAATCCTATCTCCCCCTATCCCTGTTCACCAAATAGGAAATCTGTTTGAAAGAATCAAATTCTATTCAAGTTTCTCCTTAGCCTTTTATTCTATGCCTAGTAAGACAAAAAATACAACTCAGAGTTTTGGACATAGGTCCATGAAGGGAAAGCTGAGGACTGAAGCAGGGAAGAAGGGGAACAGTCCAGGATTCGGTGATTCCAGATGGGGTATTTACTTCTCGCTGTGAGGAGATTTAAGAATATCTTCATTTTTAGAAATTGTTTTAAACTAATGCACAGGTTTTTAAGTGGCAGCTGTCCTATCCCATACCTCTTACTGTGCTCTCTGCAAATTTATCCTGTGGCCAATCATCTTGGCCTGACTCAACCACTAAGTGAAGACTGCTTCTATAAACACTTCAGTGCTACAAGTTGGATTTTTCACAGCATTAACTTTAACTGTGTGGATGTTTGTAAAGGAATAAAACTTCAAATTGATATTTTGCTGTATCGCTAGTTGTAAAAAAGAGTAAGAAAAGGATCTCAAATGGAGATGTATGTGCACCTCATTTCATAGAAAAATTGTTATCTTTGGGTCAAGTTAAAGGTACTTCACTGAGACAGTCTTACAAAAAAAATACACAGCAATAAAACTCCTACTTCTTACATGAACTCCTCAACAAATTTCCAACTGCACATGAATTTGAAATTGAATTTAAATCTGCACAGGCTTGAATCGATTCAGTAGAAAATAGCAGATCTCAACCTAAACGTCTGTATGGTGTGGACCGCAGCCTGGTGAACTTACTTTGGGAGAAGCCCAGCAAGTAAACTGGCAGAATTTGTGCACTGTCTTGTTCAAGATATTTGCTATTCTTTACAAAAATGCATTTAGGGACAAAGTTCCCAGCTTCTGCCCAAGAATCAAAGGCTTTCTTTATAAAAAGATTATTTAATTGCAGTTTAGATTATCCCACAAATGGGACAATCATTCACTTTGAACTCAGATTCGTAGAGGGTGGTCGTTGGTAAAAATCATCATTGCCATTACCTGACTGCTGTATTTCCATGAGATGTTAGGAGCAAATACCACTTAAATTGCAATTCAAGTGTTCTAGCCTGAAGAACCCAGGCCTCCACCTAACACATTTTCCCTTTTCTCAAAATTTGATCTCATCTAGGACTAACAATGCTGATATTAAAATAAGAGAGAAGCCTGGAGGACTGGGCCCCTCTTTAGAGTTAAATGTTATCTGCTTAGACTAATATTGCAATTGCCACCCACTGACATAATTTGTTTCACAGTCACAGCTTGGCAGCATGAATCAAATGTTGACATTCTAATTTCATGCACACATGGGCGTTTGGCTGAGCAGGCCCGCAGCCTCCAGACCATTCTCTCTGTACCTGTGTAAATCAGGCAGACAAGGCATGCTCTCAATAGCCTGCTAGCCCTGTTGCTCACTTCTGTTGAGAGAACTTCTGAGCCTGGCTCCTTCCCCTTGGTGGGTTGTGTTTGTTTGCACCTTTCACCTTGCAGAGTGTAGCACAAATATAAATACTCTTTCTCTTGCTTTCAAGGTGACTTTCTTTTCATTTCCCCCCTTTAATTGCAATTTTCACAATTTGAAGTCAACTAGCAGATTTTTTCTCCATTGTTTTCTAAATCAATTGCAAATGTTGCTTTGAGAAAAGACCAATGAAATGAAGTAGTAGATGAGAAGAGGCTGATAACTCACAAAGGAGAGACTGATTTCCTTTTTTATGGACTAGTTTGTGTGCCCTCAAAATTAATAGGTTGGAACTCTTACCCCTAATGTGACTGTGTTTAGACAAAGACTTTCAGGACATTTTAAGGTTAAATGAAATCATTAAGTTAAGGCCCAAATCCAATAGGACTAGCATCTTATAAGAAGAGGAAGAAACATCAGAGATGTGCACACAGAGAAAAGGTTATTTGAGAACACAGAGAGAAGGCTGCCGTCTGCAAGTCAAGGAGAGGAGCCTCAGGAGAAACTACATCTGCTGACCAATTGATTTTGGACTTCTAGCCTCCAGAACCATGAGAAAAAATATATATACTTCTGTCACTGATGAATCCCAATCTGTGGTATTTTGTATGGCTATCCAAGCAGACTAAGACAAACTCTAAATTAAAGATGGGACTTCCTGTAAATGTTCTGCCATTGACCAAGTGGCTTCTAGAACCACCTCAGCCCATGGCTCCCCGACTGGACATTGTCAGTGTGAAGAGAGCTTTGGGGTCACAGCCATCAAGAACTTGAATGAAACCAGTGGAGCGTTGCTGGGCAGCCTCTGTTTGACCTTCCACTCAGGAAGGATTAATGGCCAGCCCTTTGTGTTGGGAAAGGATGCTCTGGCCACATTCAGCCAGACATCAGGGAGTGTTGTTTCCCACTCCAGTGATAGGCTGGTCTAAACCGATCCCATGCCAATAGTCAATACTCCTAGGTCATAAGTTGTCTGGGAGTAGCCAGGGGGTCTGGATAGGGATGTTATTATTGACTAGAGGACAGAGTAGAACAATTGATTTGTACAGCCATGGGCCCACATCAAACTCTGTGGCCCAAATTATCTTGTCTTTTTTCAGCTTTAATTTCATCGGCTCGCTCAGTGTCCGCTTTTCCTCCTAATGGGATGCTTTCAAAATGAGCCCAAGTCCATGCTCAGTGGACAAATCCTTCCCTGAAATTACTGTCACTTATTTGGCCATCAAAGACTTTTATAGTTCTACTTCCTGCCCTTAAGTTTCATACATGGGCACAAAAACACTGTAGATTTTTTTGTCCCCCTTTTTAAGAGCTGATATTCTAGAATCTGTCCTACAGAGAACTACTGAAAATCACACTCACCAAAGGGCAAATCATAGAATCCAGAGGCAAGAGTCTTGGAACCAGCTTGAGAGCCATCTTTGGGATCTGTTGTTTACTTTCCTTGGACTTTGGCATCTTCTCTGTAGAGCAAGAGTTAATCTCTATGGTCCTTTCTACTGTAAAAATCTGACGATTCTTCTAATTTAAAAAATGGAGGCCAGACGCATGGCTATTTAGAAGGGAGGGATCTGGAGGATTGCAGTTTGAGGCAAACCTGGGCAAAAATTCAAGAGACCCTAACTCAACCAATGAAACCTGATCGTGGTGGTACATGCCTGTCATCCCACCTACTGGTGAAGCATAAATAGGTTAGCAATCCAAGCCAGCCCAGGCATAAACATGAGACCCTATTCAAAAAATATCTAAGCAAAAGGGGCTGGGGCCGTGGTTCAAGTGCCATGCCTAGCAAGTACAAGGCCCTGAGTTCAAAACTCCGGTAACACACACACACACACACAAACACACACACAAAGGATATGTTACCCAAGACCTTGTAAAGGAGGGAATGAATATCAGTTACTCAAATTCAAATTCAGGTCAACTCAACAAAAATGTGTTGAGTACCTTTGTTATGCCCGGCATGGTGCTAAGTACTAAATGTACTGATAAGATGTAACTGTTATCCCATGAATAAAAACACAAGATTGACATGAAATATCAGTGGTGGGAGAAAATTTATGGAGACAGTTATTGTGTGGGGATTCATATGTCTAGATAGGGCAATTTTTTTTTAGACAACATCTCATTATGCAGCCCAGCATGGCCTCAAACTCCTGATCCTTCTGCTTCATCCTCCTGAGTGTGCAGATTACAAGCATGAACCGACATGTCCGGTAGAGCAAATGTTATTTAGTAAACTGAACCCAGTTTCTAGAATACTGTGTTATTGTTTCCCTGGCCAGTGGGAATAAAACTTAATGGCTACTAATTAACTGTGTGATCTTAGAGAAGCATATAACCTATTTGGGTCAAGGTCATCTCCTATTTTAAATACAGTGATTGGACTAATGTTTTCTAAGGTTCCTTTTCTAACATTCTACAATTATGAGACTGTGAATTAGCTGTCTGAATTTACATTCCCAAGAACCCAAAGCAAAAGAAATTGAATTGCTTAGGAAACTGCTCTTCCTCATGTTTCTAACATAATCTTGTTATGTTTTGTTTTGATTCTATCTTCATCTATTATTTCAATTATTTTAATTTTTAATTAAATATTAAAAATTAAAAATACTCAAAACACTAACTGATGTAAGTGCCAATAAACTAAAGTACTCTGAAGAAATTTGTCACCATGGATTTTCCTTTTCGTCACCATGTCTGTCACATGTCTGTCATTTATTTAAAACCATACTCTGCTGCTAGGGAGTGCAGTTCATTGGCAGAGTGCTTGCCTAGTATGTGCAAGGTCCAGGGTTCAATCACCAGCACTGCAAAAGGCAAACACACACAAATAAAATATGCATTGCCTTTGGGTATAGTACTGCCACTGTCACTTCCTGCAAACATGTCTGCTCATTCCTTTGAGACTGGACAAATCAGGCCAAACCTCAACCATCTGGGGCTGTAGTTCAAGGCCACAGTTCTCCCTTTCTGATTTAGAAGTGTTTACCCTCAAAAGTATCTCATTTCATCAGGCCAGGACCTCCCTGTCCCCTCACACACTATCACTCACCTGGCTCCCAGCAGTCATGACCTGCCTCCTGCCCTCATCTCCCAAGACTCAGGTTCAAGACTTTACCTTCTTTTCCCAACACTTATCCCATACTTAACCCCACAAAAGTTTCTTCCTGTCTTATGCTCAACTCAACACTCCTTTAAGGAGATTCACTGCCTCACAAACTTAAATGCTTAATTATTTCCTGAGCACTTCCTAGACTTCTCTGTGAATCATGTGAGTTTTTTTCATCAGCTGGAATGGAAAGGCTTCCAACATACACAACAAGTCTCCCACAGTTATCACACTCCCTGTGGTATGTGGCATAGTACCAAGTACACAGTGACGGTAAATGAATGTTTATAAATCTGATTGGTAAAATCAGATCTATTTATAGTCTAACTGAATTTCAACAGTGTTTCTCATTGCTACAGCTGTGAAAGAGGCATGGCAAGCAGCAGGGACCCAGGATTTAGAATGGACCTACGTGTAAATCCCAGCTCTGCTTGTTACTCTATCCTGAGGCATATATGGAGCTCTCCTGTGTGGGAGACGCAGGGCTACTTGACAGGTAAAAACATAAGGTTTTGGCTTAATCTTAAGACCTAATAATGTGATTTTTTTGAACCTCTAAGTCTTCTACTTCTTCTCCTTCTCTTCCTTTTCTTCCTCCTTCTTCATCTTCTTCTTTCTTTTCCTTTTAAAAAATTAGCACACATATTGCACACGTTTAATGGGATTCACAGTGTACGTTGATCACACCCATCCATGCTCCTTCTACCCTTGTGCCCCACCCTCCAACACCCTTCCCAGTCCCTAGTAATCACTATTTTATACATTTAGGTCAATTTTTTCTCCTTTTCTCCCCACACATATGAGAGAGCACATGTATTTGCCTTTCTGTGTCTGGCTTAGTTCATTTAACATGAGGTCCTCCAGTTCCATTCATTTTGCGGCAAATGATAGGATTTCATTCTTCTTTATTTTATTATTCTTTATAACACTGTGCTGGGCATGCATGCCATGATTTCTTTATTCCTTCATCTGTTGATTGGCATGGAGGCTGATTCCATATCTTAGCTTCTGTGAAAAGTGCTGAAATAAACATGGGTATGCAGGTGCCTCTTTTGTAGAGTGACTTCATTCCCTTTGAATAGATGCCTATTAGTGATATCACTAGCTGATATGGTAGTTCTATTTTTATTTTGGGGGGAACCTCCAATAGTGTTTGTCGTAGTGGCCAGACTAATTTACATTCCCAGCAACAGTGTGTAATGATTCAGTTCAATTTTTCTTACCTCCTTGCCAGAGTGTTACTTTTTTTTTTTTTTGACAATGGCATCCTAACTGGATGAGATGGCATCACATTGTAGTTTTGATTTTCATTGCCTTGATGGCTAATGGCATTAATCATTTTTTCATATATTTATCAGCCATTTGTATTTCTTCTTTTGAGAAGTGTAATTCTGATCATTTGTCCATTTCTAATTGGATTACTTATCTTTTTGTTGCTAAGTTCCTTGAGTTCTTTGTAGATTCTGGATATTATCTCTCTGTCAGATAAATAACTGGCAAATATTTTCTCCCATTCTATAGAAGAGACAACTCTCTTCATTCTGATGGTTGTTTTTCCTTTGCCATGAAGAAGCTTTTTAGTTTAATGTAATCCTATTTATCAATTTTTGCTTGTGTCTTCTATGGCGTTGGAATTCTCTCCAGAAAAATCACTGTCTGAAACAATATCTTGAAGTGTTCACCCTATGTTTTCCTTTAGTAACTTCAGAGTTTTAAGTCTTACATTAATGTCTTTGACATTATGTTCTCTTCAGAACTTCTTAGGCTGTGTACCCCAAAGGAAGGGTGACAGCTAGACCCCTGATGTTGCTCACAACTACCCTGATGGTTGAGGGAGCAGTGACCACAGCATTCTTTCCTTGCCTTGTTAGTGATAGGCACTTGCTGGGGAGAGGGTAGTGGAAACCATGTGGGTAACTGCCTTCAGTCCTGGCACTGGCTGAAACCACACATGACAAGCCGCACCCCTGGTCTTGGAGAGTTGGTTTCCTGACTCTCTAGTTCTTGGGGATGATGCCTTACATCCCCCTTCATGTCACAACACCCATTCCCTACACTACTGCACTCTCTGTGGGTTTGTATCATTCTTCCACTGAGCCAAGTTGGTCTCATGAGGCAGCTCACTGAGCCATGCAGTAGAATGTCTGTGGGTCCCATAGACAGGAATATGCAAGGGGGTTCTGTCCAAACTCAGACAATAAGCCCTTTTCAAGATGACTTCTGGCTACAGTACCCCAGGGGTTCACTGGAAGATGATGTAAATTTCTTTTCCAAAGACTACTGTGCAGATTTCAGATGAGTTGTCTAGCTGGGCTGCAAGCTTATAAGAGTTGTGGCACTTTCCAGTAGCTACAGTTTGTCAGTATCTGCACTGATCAAGTTGCTGGGACTCAGTCATCCTTCCTCTGAAGAGTGGAGGCTCCCCCTTCCCCAGCTATGGAGCTGGGGTAGCAGAAGTCAAGAGATGTTGTTTCTCTTATAATACAGCTGTCCCAAGACTCTCGATCTTACAAGATTTCCATTTTTCTTCTGTTGATTTCCAGACTTCTCCCACAATCACTCACTTCAACATGTAGCTCTATACCTGTTGCTTTGGTTCTTCTTTGTGAAGGAACAGGTGAGTGCCGGTTGCTGCATTCAGCTACCTGACCATATTCTGAGCCTCTATTTCTTTGACTGAAAATAAGAGTAGGAACTATTTAATCAGACTATATTTTATTTTCCTCTTCTTTCCTCTTTCTTCGTACATGGATTTTTCCTAAGAAAGTGATTTTTTTCTTTTTTGGCAGTACTGTGGTTTGAACTCAGGTCCTCTCACTTGCTAGGCAAGTTCTCTATCACTTAAATCATACCCTCAGTCCTTTTTCTCTCTAATTTTTTTTTCAGATAAGGTCCCATGCTTTTGCCCAGATGATTCTGGGATTCCAATACTCTTACCAATGCCTCCTGTGAGTTGAGGTTATAGATCCATGCCACCATTTCCAGCTTGTTTGTTGAGACAGGGTTCTTGCTGATTTTTTTTTTTTAATCCAACTGGCCTTGAACCACAATCCTCCTGATCTCCACTTCTTGAGAAGCTGGGATTATAGGAGTGAGCACCATGCTTGGCCCAGAAATTGATTTCTTAATGGTTAAGTGACTGTCATATATTCATTCTGTTGTGAAATTTACCATGAATTTGAATCTGCTTGTTTTATTTTTACTTTTAGATCATGCATTGGCTGATAAAAAATGAACCTAAGCACATTTTCTGAGACTGATGTTCATAATCTCACTTGTCAAAAATGAGATTGTGTACTTTGTCTTTCACCTCTTACAGGATTGGTTAGAGGAGGCAGCCTTAGGATGATAACTTTTCAAATTCAAGGAAATGAAACGTCTGCCTCCTACAGAAATAAATCCTCCTTGACTTGGCCAATTTAGGTCAGTCTTGGACCAGTGAGTGCAGTTAGGCAGGTGTATCCAGAAGGAGCTGAAAGGAAGATATGTCATAACCTAGAGATCAAAGCTAGCCCAGGAGGTGGTGTGGTCACTGAAGGCCTCTGTTAGTGGAGAGGAGTCCATCCTTTCCTCTGATTTCCTTGACCTCTCTCTATATTTTTTCCTTTGGGAGAGAAATGTGGGGATTTTATTGGAAAAGAACCTGGCTCCATCTGCCAAGCAAGCACTGGTTCCCACAAATGCTCTGTTACTGAGCCTTCTGCTACATCTCCAAAGTGGCAAGTTCAAGTTTCTCCAAGATGCTAACTTGGTAGACAGAAGTTACTTTACACTTGCCTCATAAATCAATCATATTGTAGAATTTGACCCTAGAGACTTTCGAGGGTGATGTCTGAGCTTTGATCTGTGGTACATGCGATAAAAGACTTTGAACTTGGGAAAACTGGGAGAAAGGGCTGACTTAGTGATGACTCAGGATTGTTGCACAGCTCAAAAGCAGTGGAGTGATTTGGTTTCCCTGTGTATAGATGAAAGGGTTGGAAGGACTCTTCTAGTACCAATCCTCAAAGATCCTCAAAGGGCAAATGTTGCCTCAAAGTACTGGAAGAAGTGAGAGAAAGTGAAAAATGTCTGAAAGGCAATTTTTCTCTCATATTTAAGTAACATTGTATATTATGGCTAGCCATAACACAACTAAGACAGTTGTGGAGGTATGAAAATTCAGGGCCTTATTAATTACCAAATACTATGATACTCTGCCAGGTACTTTCCCTTTGGTCAAAAGAAGATCTAAATGCCACTACTCCTTTGGCAGGCGATAGAAATTGAATGTGCCAAATTATGAGTGAAGACCAAATATAATAACTCATGGAGAATATTTCATGGTCTGAAAACACTACATTTTTTTATTATTAGCAAACACCTACTCTGCCTTTACATATTTCCATCTTCACTTCTTAAAGTCTTCCTTAATCACTCAAAATCCCCCAATTACATACTCTGATGGCACCATATATCTTTTATTTTTGGCATGTTTTAGCATCAAACTTCTCTTTTTTAATGAGATTATTTGATTTTTGTCTTGCATATGACTAGGCTCTCAGCTACATTGGCTGAGACCTCTGTCATATTATGCTCACCCCTGTCACAATGCCTGCCACTTTGTAGACACACAGCAATACTATCTTTATTGAAGGAAGCAGGAGGAAGAAAGAAAAAGAGGAATAAAGATATAAATGCTTTCAGTAAATTAAACTAGAGTGGCTATGGTGGTTCATGTAATATGTCAACATGACGATCATGGGTTGCCCAGGTTCTGGTTGAGCATTATTTCTGAGTATGTTTGTGAGGTGTTTCTGGAATTGATCAGCATTTGAATTGGTGACCTGAGCAAAGCATATGGGTGGGCATCCGTCATGCCCTTGGGGGCCTGAACAGAACAAAATTATAGAAAGTAGGAATATCCTCAGCTCTAACCTCCTCGATCCTCCCAACATTGATCATTTCTGTCCTCAGCACTGCTGATTTTCAGGCCTTTGAGCTCAGGCTGAGGGTCTGAAATCCCCATCGATCCTCCAGCTCACAGGCCTCTTAGCCTTGCTGGGTCTCCAGTTTAAAGTGGGCAGACTGTAGGACTCTCAGCCTCCAGAATTCCTTGAGTCAATATTTTATAATATCTAGCTAGCTAGCCATCAATCATCTATCCATATATTTTGTTTCTCCTGAAAACTCTGATTAATAAGATGGCAAAACTGCACAAGTAGAGATCAGGAGGATTATAGTTCAAAGCCAGCCTGGGCAAAAAGTTTGGGAGACCACATCTTAACCAACAAGCTGGGTGTGGTAGCATGTGCCTGTCATCCCAGGTTCTTGAGAGGCATAGATGGGAAGGTCACAGTCCAAGGCCAGCCCTGGGCAAAAACAGGAGACCCTATCTAAAAAATAACTAAAGCAAAAAAGGATTGGGGGTATGATTAAAGTGATAGAGCACCTGCCTAGTAAACATGAGGCCTTAAGCTCAAACTCCAGGATTGCCAAAGCATTAAAAAAAAACAAACTACTGTGCCAAGCAGCCTTTCTTCAGGTGGCTTGCCTGTAAGGATCAATGAGAACAACTGAAGCTATCATTGGGCTTCTCTACATATCCACGAAATGCTGGAGGCGACGCTGACTTTCCTAATATCCTTTAGGTTTGGATTTCTAGCCTCAGATTCTTCCAAAATGATCTGAGACTTTTGTGAGCCTTACAAGTAAGAACAATACCAAAATAAAGATTATCTAAAGGAAGGACACATAGCAGTTTCCCTGCCCCCACACCTGAGATGATGGGGTTGCAACAGTTGGGGAGTCATTTGAGCTTTTGTGTTTCCCGGCAGCTCAGGCAAAAGGAAATGTTCTGTCGTATAGTGTTCCTTTTCTGACCAAAGAAACCATTCAGATTCATAGCTGATGTGTACACTTGCCTGGTACTAAGCAGAAGTTTCTGAGAGGGTGTTCACAGCTTCTTTTACAAAGGGTCCATTCAGCAGGTGTTAGGATGCTACAAAGTTCAAACATATCTCCTCCACATTTTGAATTTTGCTTAGAGATAGTCACTGGAGAGAATACCAAACCAATGTCATTCCAAAAGGACAGAACTCTTCTGCTCAGGGTTGACGCCTTAAGTTTCCTTGACTTTTCCTGAGCTCCCTAATCCTTCAGAACTGCCTGCAGTGTTCTATGCCATGAAAACTCGAGTCTAAGAGAGGAAGCCCCTCCCTCCAGACCTTCTGCCGCCCTGGAAAGTCACCTCTGCTCTTGACATCTGTGTATTTCCTGAGACAACAGCCCATACTATCAGTGTTTTGTTAAGATAAAATCAAGTCTCTCCTCTGTTATTTATTTATCTACCATCTGGCTAGATCAGGAGTCTGGGAGGAAATTTTTCCTCCTTCTTTTTGCTAATGAGAATCTGGCAGAGGGGTGGAATAAGCCAGGGGCTGGGTGAAAATCTCTAGGGCAGGTGGAAGGAAATCTGCTCTTCCCTGTTGTGCATGCAAGTCATCCAGAGGCACCCTGCACAGCTTATAGGCACTCAGGAACGTCTCACCTGAACTATGGGAGCTGGAACTGTCCAGGCTTTCTGCTGCTCTGTGGAACAATTTGTAGAAGGTGGTGTCTCTACTGGCCTAGTAGAGTGGCATAGATGAGCTTTTATACAGGTATCTGAGCTGTCAGTGGGAGCCAGTAAGTATCAGGAGTGAAGAAAGGGCAAGAAAAAAGCTGCGACATCAAGGCTGGGGAGTATGAGAATTCAAATTAAATCCGGTTAAATTCACTTTCCTGGGAAGGAGGGAGTAATGACCCAATTATTGTATGCACATATGAATAAAGAAAATTAAAAAAAAAGATATTGTTATCGAGCAAAAAAAAGTAAATAAAAATTAAAAAATAAATTCACTTTCCCCTTTTATTTGTTATTTATTTATTTTTGTCAGTACTAGGGTTTGAACTCAGAGCCTCACACTTGCTAAGCAAGCACTCTACCACTTGAGCAACATCCCAACCCTTTTTGCTTTTTAGTTATTTTTTGGATAGAGTCTTGTACTTTTTACCCAGGGCTGGTCTTGAACCAAGATCCTCTACCACTGCCTTCCAAGTAGCTGGAATTATAGGCATGTACCACCATGCCCTACACACACTTTCCTCTCTTGAAATGATTTTTATCTCAATAGAGTCCCATATACTCCAAAGAGATTATAAAATGTTATCAAGTAGATCTGCCTCTAGGTCAGAAGAAACTAATTTGTTAGCAATCTTTGCTGTGCTTGCAGGTAGAAGAAGATGAGGAAGAAATGTGTATTACAGGAGGGAAATTTAATAAGCTTTGGTCTCTTTTCAGTTATTTTCTGTTGTTTAGAAGAAACTCTGGTCTTTGTTCCCGTTAATATTCTTTTTAACTTCTCTTGACCAAGGTCGTGTGCAGTAGCAACCTTGCAAAATTCTAACTGTAAGTGCAATTTTCTGCCCACTGGAAAGGCAGAACTCTTTTTTTTTTAATTTAAAGTTATCAATGTACCTTTTTGAAATGAAGCCTCAGATCATAGAAAAAATGAGCCAAGACTGGTTTCTATGCAGCCAATTTAAAGGTACCACTTCACCTTAATCTTGCCCAAGTGAGTCCTGTCAGCTGACTATTTGAGATCAGCCACCACCTGTGGAAACTTGTAGCAGCAAACTGAAAACATACATCATTGGAAAATGCCAGACTCCTCAGATAGAAACTTGACATATAGAGAACATAGGATCCTTCTGTATCCTTAAAGAGTCCATTCTCACTCTTCCCTGAAGGATCTCGTGTTCCATGGGGACTTCAGGTAGTAAATGCAAATTCTAAATGATTGGTTAAAAGAGAGAGAGTCTTCCTAACCATTTGTCTTGCCCTTGTCCTTAATCTTGATTTGCCCTGTAGGTTACTCTTATCATAAAGACAGTATGAATGACTGTCTCAGCGCCTTTCCTCATTAATGTTGTTGGAAATTGATGAGTAGCTCTCTAGAACTGTGGATTTTTGGGCAAGAATTATAGCCCTTATTTATTTTGGAGGACCTGTGCAGCTTTCTAAGTAAATATATGTAGAAAATTCCTCCCAAAATAAACACTACAAGTAATTGCCTGATAGATGAAGTTGACATTTTGGCTTTGTGATTTGCTCTGATATGTAAAAATCTAATTTCTTCCATGGAATGATGCCACTGCAGAATTGTGAGTAAATTAGAATTAGTGGTTTACTTAAAATGTGAGTAATAGCTTCTGTTATGATGTATCAATATTTATTTACTGTTTCTTAAATCAACCTAAATCCACTTGGCAAAATGTTAAGGAGATGAGTAAATATGGCAACAGAGTGATAGAGATTTCAGTTTTCCTTTTCTAAACTGATGTGCCAAAAATCTCTTGGAGAATCTACTCAGAAATTGAGGTTTTGAGATCCGTGGTACACTTTTGAATCGATAGAAAACAAGTTTGTCAGATCTATGATAAACTCAAAGTTTATCTCAATCAGAAATTCTTCCTGCTATACCATCCAATCAGTAAACAAGAAGCCGCAACAGCTCTGAGGAGTACTTCTCTGAAACAACCAATGTCTGTATCTTGATATTCTCAGTCAGTAAGGAAAGAGCTAGAATGCCATAGCAAGCAGCCAAACCACTGGGAAAAGGCTACCTCTTAGATAAACATTTGCTATAAGATTTTTTAAAAAGTTCAAATTAGCTAAATAACATTTCCAAATAAGTGGCTAGTGAAATGTTACTCGTTACTTGTCACCCAAAACAGAAAACAAGGACCTTGGCATATGCAGGTTAGTCTGCCTTAAGCTCTTGTTAACATTCCCAAATTAATTTGAAAACTCTAACAAGAGCTGATGCTTTTTTAAAAACTTACTTTGAGCTTTTTAAAAATGATATTACAAAGGCCAGTTGTCTAGGAATTTGATACAATCAACTTTTATGGGCTGATTTACAAATGGATTAAATTAACTTGGATGTCAGTACTTTCTTCCTTTAAATTTATTTTGAGAACAGTATGTGTTTAAGTGTACATGAATGTTTATCACAGGACTAGCTGTATGATAAACAAAGAGTTAGATAATTAAATGTTCACAATTATGTAATTAAATAAAATTTAATATATTCATATGATACAATATTATGTAGCCACTAAAAGTGATGATGTAAAACAGTACTGACATGGACCAATGATGATGGACTAAAAGGTGAAAATAACTTGCTACCTACATCAGGTGTAACACATAATTTTTGGTATACATATTTGTGATAGTCAGTATCCAAGATGGCCGCTAGCAATCATATCTTGGTATGCATGTGCCCCACCTCCCACAATGGTGACCAGTACAACCAACAACATGTGCAGAAATGATGGGTGTGACTTCTGAGGCAAAGCATACACTTTGACTTCCAAATTATTTCTTGGATCACTCTCTATGAGGGAAGCCATCAGCCTTGTCATTATGACTCAGTCATGTAAAGAGGTCTATGTAACAAGGAACTGCAGCCTCCTGCCAACAACCAGCACCAGGTCACACATGTTAGTGTGCCATCTTGGAAGCAGATCCTCTGGCCCCAGTCAAGGTGACTGCATTGTGTTATAAAGTCATGAAAAACCCTGAGAAAGAGCCACACAAGTAAGCCACCCCTAGTTCCAGACTCAGAAACTGTGTGAAATACTGAATATTGCTTAAGCCACTAAGCCTTGAGATAATTTGTTATGCAACAATAAATTACTGCTACCATATTTTTGTAAAAATAAGGAAAATATTAACAATGAGTATCTTTGTGGGATGAGATTATAGATGAGTTTACTTTCTACTTTCCAGTATTGTATTTATTTTTTAATGATTGTATGTAGTGTAGGTAGGAGAAAACTATTTCATTTTGAGAAAAAAATCTTCCTTTTGAAAGAAAAAAAGGTAGAATTGAATTTCTAGAACTTTATATCCTTCTCAGTTTCCAAACACTGTGAGTGAACAGTAGCAAGGCCAGAGAAAGAGGCTATAATTATCAATTTTTGGCAACTGTGCCAGAGGACAGAAGGCAGAAAGACACAGTTTGGAGCCAAAGAGATTTTAAAAAAAAGAAAGAAAAGCAAACCTGAGAAAGGCTTTCCACCATCTTCCCAGTAGTTCTGGACTCTGTAGTTCTGCTCACTGACTGGCTAAGACAGCCACAAAAACAATTATTGTACAGAATTATACCAGAGGTATTCCTGGTTTTCCAGCTTGCACATGGCACATTGGAGGCCTTCTCAGCCTTCATGATTGTGTGAGCCAATTCCCATTTGAAATCTCCATGTATGTACTTCTCTATATATCTTGTCGAGTTTCTCTGGAAAACCGTGATGAATACACCTGCCTTCCTTAGCCCAGGAATTTTTCTTCTCATTTAATTGGACTAGAATTGCTTATGCTCTTTTTGAGCTTATAAAGTGCTAGTTAGAGGAATTATATCCTTTTAACCATGCTTTGTACTATGATCAGCTCTCCTGCATGCCACTTCATCTTCAATTCATCTTCTGTCCTACTGCAGAGTGATCTTCCCAACACATGAATCTGGCTATGTCAACACCCTTCTGGAAGCTCTTCTATGAATTCCTTGCCCATAGGATGAAGTCCTGACTTAATAGCAAATTATAAAAGGCCTTCCATAACCAACCCAAATGTAGTGGTTAGTTACTGCTGTGTAACAAACCACCTTAAAACCCATGGCTAAAAGCAACACCACTAATTATTATAGATCAAGTGTCTCTATGTCAGCTGGAGGCTCTCATCTGAGCTTGGTTGAGTCATCTAATCTGGGACAGCTCTGTTTCTTGCATTTCATACTTTTCTCTTGGGACCAGGGGGCTAGCCCAGACATGTCCTTTCCCTGGCAATAGAAGCAGTGCAGTGAGAAAATGGAAGTGAATAAATCCTCTTGAGACTTGAGTTTGGACCTGGCTCACTGTCACTTCTGCCTAATTCTGTTGGTCAAAACAAGTCCCAGAGAAAGAGAAGGAGATCTTCGTCAGATTACATAGGAAAGGAATATGGATTCAAAGAGGAATAAGAATTGAAGGTACTAATGCAATTTACCCAACAACTCTCCAGTCTCATTTCCTGATCTCATCTACTACTACATATAGTAGAACACGTTCCTACTACACTCATTCCTTTGTAGCCCTACAAACTCCCACCCATACTTTCTCATCTCTAGGCATTTGCCTGGTGTTTTTACTCCAATCAGGCATACACCCCAGCCCTGCCAGGTTAATACCTTATTTCTTAAAGCTCAAGTGCAGAGTCATCTTTAGAAATCCTCTCTGTAGAGAGCTTGAGTGCTTTCAGGTTTGCAAGAACAAACCTTCTCAACTCCATATTCTCTGATGACATGTTGGAACTTTGAAATTACCCAAGATAGAAATCTTTACACCACAGAAATTGACAAACACTACAAATCAAAACCTTTTCTCTTTTCCTGAAGATACTGTTATTAAAGATTTAGCAGGGCTGGCAGAGTGGCTCACGTGTTAGAGCACCTGCATGAGGCCCTGAGTTCAAACCCCAGTACCACCAAAAGAAAGATTTGGCAAAACAACTCTGAAATCTCCTCATACTCTTCACTGTATTATCTCTCTTCCTAGATTTCTAGTTTTTAAAAATTATTTGGTAGTACTGAAGTTTGAATTCAGGGCTTCCTGCTTGCTAGGTAAGCACTTTACCACTTGAGCCATTCCCCTACCCTTCTTTCCTTAGTTATTTTTCAGATAGGGTCTCTAACTTTGCCTGGGGCAGCCAGAATCATGATCCTCCTATTTACACCTCCTACATAGCTGGGATAATGAGTGCGCACCATCATGGCCAGCTTATTGGTTGAGATGGGATCTCAGTAACTTTTGCCCAAGCTGGCCTTGAACTGTGATTCAAGTAACTAGGATTACAGATGTGAGCTACCGTGTCCAGCCCTAAATATCTAAATTTTAATACCATCGTCCCTTCATGTCTGTCCTCTGCCACAACCTCACTAAGCAGTTAGGTTCAAAAGTCAATGAAAGTGTTTTATTCATCTTAGGTTTCCCAGCACCAAGCATGTCAACACCCAGTTGAAACCAGGTATGGTGCCATGTGCCTGTAGTTCCAGCTACTCAGGAGCTGAGGCAGTAGGATTGCTTGAGCCCAGGGGTTTGACAGGCAACATAGTGAAACCCCACCTCTTAATAAATAAAGACTCTGCAAATACTAAAAACAAAACAAAACTGTGTTAAATAAAAGATACAAAAGAACAACTTGAAATTGCTTGGCTTGAGAAGATGGTCATGAGACATGAAGAATCATAAAAAGGCTTGCCAAAAAAAAAAATCTCTTCTACCCTGCCCACTACTGCTTAAGACATCAAATTTTTAGTAAGTCCCAGGTGTAACACTCACCTCTAGGGCCCTTCAGCATCTGTTGCTACTTTAGTATGGAATAATTTATCAAAGACTCAAAAAAATAGGCTGGGCACAGTGGCTCATGACTATAATCCTAGCTATTTAGGAGATTGAGATCAAGAAGATAATAGTTGAAGGCCAGCCCAGACAGTCATTTGCTGGGTGTTGTGGGATACACCTGCCATCTCAGCTGCAGAGAAAGCATAACTAGGAGGATCACAGTCCAGGCTGGAGTGGGCATAAAGTGAGAGCCTATCCCAAAAACAACCATGCAAAAAGGGCTCGGGAGGTGGCTCCAGAGGTAGATGCCTGTCTAGCAAGCGTGAGTTCTTGAGTTCAGTCCCCAGTACTGCCAAAAACAAAATTTCAGAAAATATATCAGGAAGGTTTCTTTGAAACCATAGTTTGGGAGGTACATTTTGATGTAGCCAAAGCAGTTGTATAGTTTGTTGCAACACAACTTCTCACAGAAAGGAGACTGAAACAGAACAAAAAATGTAACTGAACACTACCACTGAAGTGTGGCAAAGATGATGGAGGCTTTGGGAATCTTGTGCTTGATGCTTTGAGACATTGGCACTTCGATTTTGAACTTGACTGACTGTGGGACATAGTCTAAATTAAAACTACTTATTGTGGGAGGATAGATTCATGGAAACCCTCTTTGATGGACCTTGACCTATTTTCCTTTTCAAGTTGCACAGAGCAGCCTAATTCTAACTTTGAAGAAGGGTTTCTACAGTTTCTACAATGGAAGATTAATTCTTAGTTTCGGTGGCATATTCATGATGGCTTGGAATTTCTAAATTTCATTTGGAAAATGAGCTAACCAAGCATGTTTCTGTTAACAAATTGAACCATGGTGCTATTGGTTTGTCTTTCCCACTAAGGTCTTAGTAATTTGACATAAGGAAAGGCCTGGATGCCCAGAGCTAACATGGTGGTACAGTGGGGGACTATGAAGATACAGGTGTCTAAGGGAGGAAAAGTAGATGGATGTCCCACAGATCATATTGTAGAGTGAGCCAGAGAATATGATTTCTGAATACAAGCCGTCAAACTGGGGGACATTTGATACTGTAATTACTAGGAGTGGGGGATGGGGAGCATTGGCTACTTTCAGCTACTGCATTGGTCAGAAAGGGATCCTATCTCCATAGGAATTGCAGCTGAAGGCTGGAAGTCTAAAATAAGCCTTCCAGTGGTATTGCCCCTTAACCTGCAGCTTCTGGCTATAATATAAGTGTCAGTTAGTCCCATGTTGTCTCTGGCAAAACACTTTAGATCTCACCATGACCAATGGAAAAGAGCTAGTCTGCTCTTTGCAAAAACTGTTGACAATATATGTTTTCCCTCAATTGTAAACAGCTCCTCTGTGTTTTTGGTTTAATATTAAGGTAAAAAGAAGATGGGAAATGCAAATTTGTTGCATAAGGAAATGAGTGGAACTCTAAATACAAGCATATATTCCTATCAGCAACAGGGCATTTTTTTTTTAAGATAAATACCTTAGTAGATAAATCCCTAACTATAAAGACTGTGTATTATTGAATTATTAATTCAAAGGCCTTTTTTTCTGTAGAACCAAATTGCTGACAGTCGGGCTATAGAAATGGGGATGCTCCTTTGGAATACATAAATCATAATTATAAATAAATATGCGAAGGCTTAATAATAACAAAAGATTCTGAAAGATGTTGAATAATTGAGAATGAATTGAACATATGTTTAATTGGGCCCTTTCACAATACCACTTTAAAGCCATATTAAATACAGGCTTTAAAGAATAAATGACAAGGGCAAAGGATGATTGAAACAAAATTTTGAAGACTATAAAACAGAGGACAGTGATCAATGTGTTAATATCTTTTGTCACCACTTCACTCTTTCTTTCACAGCTTAGAGCAGAGCAAGAGAGCTGAAACATACCCATCCAAGGAACTGTGGACCTTTTCTGACTGCACTTCAGAGGCTGTCCAATGCCTGGGGACAGAGAAGAAAGTTAAGAGAGGAATCTCCTGAGGAGCAAAAAGCTGGGAGCAATGAGAACAGTGCAGGAATCCAAAAGATTGGTAGTCCAGCTATAAGCAGATATAGAGTTCCCACATATACAGGGAGTCCACTATACACATGACAGGTGACTTCATAGAAATGGGAGCCAGAAGACAATAAAAAGACACCTTTAAAGTATTGGAGGGGGGGAAAGCCAAGAATTATGTATCAAGGGAAATATTTTTTTCAGAAATGAAAACAAAATAAAGACATTTTAGATAGACAACGAACGAAAGAATTCATCTTCATTAAACCTTCATTAAAGAAATGGTCAAAGAGGGTATCAGAAAGAGGTATGATATAAAAGCCAAGAGAAGTGATAAAATTGCAATTTACTGGAAAGGAATGGGAGAAAAAATGAAAATAGAGAAGACCAATGGAAAATAAACACCAATATAGTAGATATAACCCAACCATATTAACAAGTACATTTCTTTAAATAGAGTAAGTACTCTAATTTGAGTTAAGATAATTAGGTGAATTTTAAAAAGAGGAAGACCTACTTATATTTGGTTCACAAGAAAAAGTTTAAATATAAAAACACATACAGATACAAGTAGGACTGGCAGAGTGGCTCAAGTGGTAGAGTGCCTGCCTAGCAAGTATGAGGCCCTGAGTTCAAACCCCAGCACCCCCCCACACACAAAAAAAACCTCACAGATAAAAATAAAATGTATAATAAGATATTCAGTGCAAATATTAAGCATAAGGGGACATCAATGCATATTCGACAGACATTAAAGTTATAACAAATTGTCATTTTTATACCATTTTATGCCAATAAATAGTGAAATGAAAATAATCACTGAAAACATGTTTATCAAAGTTGATGGAAGAACAGACAATCTAAAAAAATTCCCTGTCAATTAAACAAGTTGAATTTAAAATAAAAACTGCCACCAAGAAAATTTCAAGTCCAGATGGCTTTACTAGGAAATTGTATGAAGATTTTAAAGAAGAAATATCAATTTTATACAAATTCTTTCAGACAATAGGCTTCTCAACCTGTTTTAAGATGCCAATATAATTCTACTACAAGAAATGCAAAGACACTACAAAATAAAAAGAAAAAACATATAGCTCTCATGAACTTTGACATATATAGTCTTTACAAATAGTCATGAATTGAATCCATTCATATATAAAAATATAATACATTGTGACTGAGTGAAGTTTACCTCTGGAGTGGAATGTTGGTTTAAGAGCCAAAAATCTATCAGTGTAATAAACAAGATTAACACAATAAGGGAGCAATATATGAATATCAATAAAGACAGAAAAGGAATGTTATAGAGTTCAGTTTCTACTCATGTCATGTGCCAGTGGCTCACACCTACAATCCTAGCTATTCGAGAGTCAACTGTTAGGAGAAATGCAGTTTGAAGCCAGCCTAGGCAAATAGTTCAAGAGACCTTTTCTCAAAAATACACAACACAAAAAAAACAGGGCTGATGGAGTAGCTCAAGTGGTAGAGCACCTGCCTAGCAAGCTCAAAGCTCTGAGTTTAAACCCCAATACCACCAAAAAAAAAATCCATTTATGATAATAATTATTCAGAAAACTTGGAATAGAAGGCAACTCCCTTAGTCCAGTAAAGATCTCTATTAAAAGCCTGTAGCTATCGTCATAGTTATTCCTAAGATCAGCAAAAAGACAAAGATGTCCAGTGTCACCATTTCTAGTCATGATTGTACTGTATAGCCTGTCCCATATATTAAGACAAGAGTAAGGCGTGGAAGTGGAGGCATAAAGATTGAAAGAAGAATAAACTGTCATTCTTTACAAACAACCTGATGATATGCACAGAAATCCCTCTGAATCTATGAAATGGCCATTAGTACTAACAGTGAGTTTAGGCTGGGTCTCCACTTCCAAGATGGAATGTTGAAGGGAAGGAATATTGTTTCTCACATGGTGAAAGAACAGAGGAGGTTGCCCACTCACAAGATCCCTTTCTAAAGTGGTGTTAATCCATTCATGAGGATGAATCCTTAACATTTCCCACCAGACCCCATCCCCCAACACTGTTGCACTGGGGATTAAGTTTCCACATGAGTTTTGGAGAGAACAAAAACATTCAAACCATTGTACAGATCTTGGAAATTTAAAGTGTAAGAAGTTAATACAACTAAATAGAGTTCAGAAAATAATATTGAGGAAATCTCTAAAACTAAAGCAAGTCAAAAAATGGAGAGAAATGAAATAAATGAGAGAAAATATTTTAAAAGTTATGAGAATCCTGATTTACTGAGTCCTGCCTTTGAATAATTGGAATACCAGGAGACTAGGGGTGTAGCATATTGTGAAATTTCAGAACACTAAAGGTAAGGAAAAATCCTATAAGCTTTCAGATAGAGAGAGAGAGAGCAAGAGAGAGAGAGAGAAAACAGAAAGAGAGAGAGAAAGAGGCCACTATGGAGAACCAAGAACTAGACTTCACAACATATCAGAAGCTAGAAGACAGTGGAGTAATAGCTTCAAACTCTGAGTAAATATTTTTTCTCACCTAGATTCCTCTATCCAACTAATTACCAATAAAGAAAGTCGTTGACCAAATTCATTTTCAGAGTTTTAGGGATTCAAAAACTTTATGCTCCATGCACTCTTCCTCAGGAAGCTATCAGATAATGTGCTCCACAAAAATAAGGGCATAAGAACATATCATCCAAGAAAAAAAAAATCAAAGGAATTCTCAAAAGTTTGAGGAAATGAGACCCCAGGAAGAAACTGTGAAGCCGACCTACAGGGAGAATGTCAGAAAATAACAGGTAAGATCAACCCAAGCAGGAAAAGATAGAACACCCTGGTGTGTCAGAACACTGAGGGAGAATTAAGCTGAATTCGCAATAAATGGAAAAGAAACTGGGCAAAAACAGTGTTACCATAGGGAAAGCAAAAAATTATGCAGCAAAAGAAAAGTGACAGTACACTCTTACCTATTTGGCTCAGTTAAATAGCACTGGGATTGTCATAATAGCACAAACACTGAGCATTGGTCTAAACAAAGGTATGTTATAATTATGTTGAGATCATCCACAGCAGATCCACATCCTGGGATCCTTGCAGATACCAAAATCTGTGTGTGTTTAAGCCCCGTATATAAAATGGCATACCATTTGCAAATAACCTACACACACACTTCCTTATACTTCAGATCATCTCTAGATTATTTATAATACCTAATACAGTGGAAATGGGATTTAACTAGTTGTTACACTGTATTGCAGGACACACATACTGTATTGATATGACTGTAGATGGGTGGCATCAGTGTGTGATGTAGAGATGGAAGATGGCGAGTAAAAGTTATATTCCTTAGATAATAACTAAAATTAAAAATCCACAAGCTAGATAGTATAGGTGTGTCATTTAGATATATGGAGGTAAGTAACAAAAGAAACTGCTAAAATAATTAAAAGTAGTTGCTCTTGAGAAAAGAGAGGAGCTAGCAGGAGGAATTGGTGATGCTGGTTTTTGAAATAAGTCTCATAGAATTGTGTCATTCTACAAATTATGTGCAAATTTAACTTAAATGAAAATAAAAACAAAATTAAAAGTAAATAAAATAATAACTGTGGCGTATCACTTTTAAAAGGCAGATAAACAGGGAGTGGAACCAAATTGAGAAGACAGGGCTCGTGCATTTTACACAGGGGCAGGCTCAAACTCTAGAAAGGAGACGTCTGGGAGCCTTTGGAGGGGTGGGGCATGTCACCCTAAGTGTGGTATAGTGTTTGCACCATAGAGTCCTACTCTTCAATCTAAATGTAATTCAAGTAACATAATTTAATTTCTGGAAACATTAAAATAACCAAATAGGAAAGAATAGTTTTAATATTGTCTTTTATTTAACATATCCAAACTATGATAACTGCAACATGAAATAAATATAAAAATTACTAGATTTTTTAAATATCTTCTTATAGTAAGTTTTTTAAATCCACTTTATATTTTATACTTAGACGTGTCTCAATTCAGATATGAGTATTTCATCAGAAATACTCTTGATCTATATTTAGGTTTAATAGACTTTACAATTGAAAAACTAGATTCAGGTACTCACGTTGCTCCAACCATAGTTAAAATTTTTCCAACAACTGTATTTTGTACTAAAATTGCTTTCCCTTAATGTTTGTATTCATAGTTATAAAACTAGTCTATCTTTTTGTTTCAAAAAATTGATTGGACTTAAAAATCATATCAATTCTAAAACTACATTTGTCCAATATAAGTAAATTTTCTAACTCTTGCATCAACTCAGTGATACTAACATTGAATTCAAAGAAGTATTGCATAAGCTGAAAAGCAATTCCAAATTAAGCAGTCAACAAAGCCATGTTTACTTTTTCTTATAGTTAACCTAACACTGTTGATTACAATTAGAACGTTAATTTATGATTTTAAAATACATAAACATTATTAATTTTCTTTATGAAAAATTTCAGTTTTAGCAATCTTTTTGCTTCCTATAGAACTCAAGTTTGGAGCATTCTTAATACAATAAGATCTAATTGAGAAAACATAAAACATACTTCCACCTTTTTTGTTCTTAATTATTCAACGTGGCAAGTGTTTCTTTCATTTCAAGAAAATCCTGAACTCAGAATTTTCAAACTTTATAAAGCTCTTGACAATTCCAGAGGTAAGCATTGGTTTAAAAAAAATCATTAAACTCCTTGTCTTCTATTTCTTTCAACAGCTCCATAAACTAGTAATTTATAGCACTATATACTAATGATTTTAGCAGCTGAGTTTATGACATTTCTCATGAGAAAGCTCACCACGCATATTTTCAATATGAGAAGATAACATCAAATCTCTTGTTTTAATTTCTGATAAATACAGATTTTTACCATGACAGTAGCTGACTTCCATATATTTGTAAAAGATTCACAACTATCTACATATTGAGTTTATTTTGTTTTCTGGATCATGAATATAATACTTCTAAGTAAAATTGAAAGTACATTGGAACAAAAGTGTACCCAAAGTATTAAGTGGGCAGTGTCACTCACAGTGTCTCTTGTACCATGTTGCTTGTCTAAAGCTAAATAATAATAATAATAATAATAATAATAAAGGTATTCTCAGACCTTCACTTTTGAATTAATTGATCTTTCACATTGCTAGGCTTATGCTACAGTCACTTGTTTGATGGCTTAATTGAAATGTTTCACTTTTTGTGAAATAGCTTTTTTCTCATAATTTTCTAATAAAATGTCTGTAATTGAAATAATTTCTTGTACTATCTCTCCATCTAAAACTTTTTTGTGTGTGGAGAATTCAAGCCATTTTATATCTAACCAAAGTTATAAGTTCAGATCCTGTCAAAATTATTTAGGAAATGTTTGTTAGTTAAGTCTGATTTTGAGTAACTCATTTCTTCAATTCCTTTTTAGAAGGTGAGAAGAAACTTCTTAGCAAATTCAGTGTGTGTTTTAATGGTGCTTAAGATTATTATCCTTTTATGTTATTATCCTTATTAATACAATAATTTTTTTGTTTAGTTCTGAAGCAGCCAACTGAAATTGCATGGGTTGTATAATTTGGAACACACATTCTCCTGTGTTTTCCTTATGTACTTCAGTGTATTCTTCCTGTACATTCTTTACTGTCTGGATTGAGTATTAGCTCCTGCATCGCCACTCAATTCCATAACAGTAGTATGCCTTCATTTTAAAGTTTAAAAGTTGTCCATACACATATTTTTAACTAGAAGCATAATTAAATCACATTATAGTTAAAACAAGCATTTCTGTTTAATTACCATTAACAATTTACTGGTGATTACTCTAACTTAAGCTCTCTACATAAAATATTCAAATGAACATATTAGTGTTAGATTACTGTAAAGGAAAAAAGTCATCGAATTGAAGCAAACTGTCCACTGAGGGATCAGTAGTGCTTTTCTTAGATATGACCAGGTGCTCAATACTTGTACTACAACATATGATGATAATATCTTGTTCAGTGCAGTGGCTAGAGTGAAATGTCATCTAACCCATACGAGCAGTTGAGCTTAAGAGAAAAACTGCCTCAGTTTTAAATTTTACATTTAAATGAATTAAACTTACATACAATTACAAATTTCCTTCCTCCACTGCCATGGTGACATTTCAAATGCCATGTGTCTAGTGACTGCCTTCCTGGACAGCACAGCTGTGGAGAGTAAGAGAAAGAAAACCTATCATAAGGGGTCAGGGGTGTCATGAGATCCTCTCAAAGCCATGGGAAACAATTCTTTGAACAACAGTGCTGGACTTTGATGTCCACATTGTTCATGAAGACACTGAGATGAAGTAAGTAAGATGAAGTGACTCCCCCAAGTTCATACAGTTAATCAGCGAGGGCACTGGGATGGTCACTTGTCTTACCAAAGCCCACACTGTGTGCGTCCTGCTGCCATGTCTCATTGCTTGAGTATAACCATTTATATATAATGTATTATAAAATATGCTGCTTTCCCTCATCTCCCTTCCCCAACTCCCTTCAATTTCTTTCCCCCACCCAAAGTTAGCAAGCCTCTAATTGTTTAAATAATCCTATGTGAGTGAAGTTGGGACATTTGATAAGTACTTATTGTCACCTATAGGCAGGCACTATTCTAGTGAATAAAAACCAGTCTCTGCCTTCATTAAGTTTACAATCTTGTGCCAGCCTCCCTGCCCCAAAAAGTATAATAAAACAGTCCATGAGATACTTGTCTCAAAAATAAACTGTGAATTTGCTGCAAGTGAAACTGTGAAGGCAAAAAGGCTTTTTGTGATCTTAGATTGGGCTCTGGTCATGTCTGCTACAGTGATTCTGCCAAGGTAGTCATGCAAGCAGGTGCTTAGTAGTAGCTTTTGACATTGACGGTGAAGTTAATGTCATTCGCCTTCAGTTCAGGGGAATGATTTTCATTCCTATTTGTCTGTTATCATCCTTGGGGCTAACTCGCTTTTGTCTGTAATGAGAGGTGGGCAACAGGGCAAAGGGCAAAGAGTACTGTCTTCCCAGATAAAGATCATCAGAACAATTAGGGGACTTTTTATCATATTCATACCACCTGAAACTAAGGCACTGATCTGATCAGTAAAACCATAATCTTATGATGTATCACACATTGGTTTTGTTCAGACTACTGCAGTAGCTAGAAATGGAGCATCCTCTGGGGTGGGGCAACCACCTGTGGTTCAGGATGCAGCTGAGAAGTTCTGGGGGCAGGAGTTTGGAAAGTAGAGATTTATGCAAATGAAAGTAGTTTTTTGAAATAAGATCTCCAAGGAAATAATGCTTAGAGAATACTTTTAGAGGTCAGCCACATTTTAGTACAAATAAGGAAAGCTAAACTTCAGAGACTGACTAATCCAAAATCACACAGCGTATTCATCTCATGAGACCAGGACTTCTACATTTTTCTTCCTACTAATGAGTCGTGGGTGAGGAGAGGAAGGGGAGAGGGGGTGGGAGGGACAATCAGAAGAAACCAAAGACTGTAACAGCAGTATATTCAGGGTTTGACATCTGCTCCTGTCCTTTCTACTCTGACGTTAGAGAGTTCTTTGAACTTTGCTGAGTTTCTGAGTCTCAGCTGTGAGTTGGGGATGACACAGACCTCCTGGCATTGGGGTGAAGATTTTATGGGATGATGAGATGAATGAGTAAATGTCTGGACCCCTTGAAGATAAGACATTTCCTGTACTCACTATCCGCAAACTACTCATTTCAAATCACAGGCTCTCAATACTAAGTGATCGGAACTGGCCCGTCATAATCCATTACCCTCCACCTGCTGGTCCCATTTCTCCCATAGCTCTTTGTCCTAAGATTTGCCCAGTTCTTCCCATGTCTTGTTCCTGTGGTCAGACCCTGTACTAGCCTGCTCCTTGTCACCTCTCAAGACCCTGCCCATCCCTAGCTGGAGCTCCACCTAACAACAGGAGCCTCAGGCTTCAAAGGGTTTCCACAGACTTTCTTCTCTTTGATCTTCACAATAGCCCTGCAGGGGAGGCAGAACAGCTGTTATCTTCCAAATTTTACCATTAATGACCCAAAGCCATAGAAGCTAAGTGATTTGCCCAAGGCCACAAGCTAGAGTACCATAGGCTGTGAGGTCAGGAAGTCCTAGGTTCAATTCTCAGCTTTGACACTCAGTTGCATTGTGGCCTCCAGTAAGTTATGGAGCGTTCCTGAGCCTTAGTTTTTACCATCCGCAAAATGGGGATGCTTGTTAAGTGTCCTGCAAAATTACACATGTTGTTTATGGAGTATTGAGAAGACTGCAAGTATTCAGCAGATGTTAGAATCCAAAGCACCTCGCTATCTCTCTGCCATCACTCCAACAGGAAGGAAGCTCTTCCTGTGGAAGCAATCATTGTCTTCGATTTCATGCCTCAAAAAATTAATTTTAGCTGATAAACAACAAATCCGATTTTGCTAAGATATTGTTAAGGTCACAAAATGAAAGAACTGAAAATTCACCATTTGGGAAGGAGCCAGGATAGCCTAAGAACCTTCCACAGGCCATTAAGGACAGTCAGCGGATGACTTAATGACAACTGCCTTTCTCCACCACTGTGCGTCTCTTTCCACTCCAAACTTACAGCAGAGGAGATAGGACATACTGGCCTGGGCCCTGAGCTGATGGGCAGGGGTGGTCCAAAATATGGAATGGAGATAGGGCAGCTCCACAAAGATAGAAGTGTCCTCAATAGTCCCCATGTAATTCTAAAATCAACTGTTGTGTGGGGCTGGCTGTATTTGTTTGTCTTCTGTCCTAAATCTAGCTAGACCACAGGTCCTGGGGTACCAGGCAAAGAAAGAGAGGAACATACCTCTGTCTTATGCTCAGATTCAATATGGAACTGATAGAATGACCCAGTGTCTTCATATAATTGATGCTCAATAAAAATTGGGTGATCGATTTTATTATAGCTCTCAGTCTTTCCAGTTCAAAAAACTAAATTAATTTAGATCTTTCCTGGTTTTTTGAAATCAGGAAAAAATCTCAATATTAGTACCTACACAAGTCAGCAATAAAACAATCAATCAATAACAATTCACCTAATTAGCTTGCTCACATGAACCAATAACTTTCTAGGCTACCTGCTTCTCATCACACCCCCTGCATGAGATGTCGAGTGCCTTGCCAAATGACTTGATTAATAAGTCATTATAATTGAAGCTGCATACAATTAATTGCTCAATTTTGAACTCTTCAAGTTTAATTCATCACAGAATTGGGGTCTGATGAAGTACTTTTTAAGAAAGGAATAAACCGAACATTCATAAGCACTGGTTCACATTTGTGACATGTTATACACAAGCCAATATAGACAATAAAGACTTGTATAGCTAAAATACACAAATGAGTTCCTAAACATGAGGCCCACCATTGAAAAATATCTCCCCCATCCTAGTCAGCCTCAACACTATGATAATGTTAGTGACACCCATGGTAAACCTGTTCTAGTTGTGTTCTTATGGACGTGAACTCTAAACCTGCTCATATCTTGGGTTTGGTTTGGTTTGAGCCTTGTTTGCTCTCTTTGCAGTTCCCTTAAATTTGCTCCTTCAAATAGTTTCTAATTTGCTAAAGGACACATCAGAAAGTAGCTGATGAATAAAAAGAGTGAGTGCCTTTGACTACATTTTTATTCATTGTGCAGACTGGATTTTCATGAGGAAAGCCTGAGAAATTAATTAATTAACTGTAACTAAATTTCACCTCTTTAACCTTAACTGGTGAGCAAACCTGAGCTAAATAAACATCTGACCATTCAATCTCTTCCACTTAAGGTTAACTTGAGTTTATTATTCAGGCTACTGCTCTTGTGTATTAGGCGATGCATAAATTACGCATACTAATTACCCTGGATGGGGCACCACTTTAATGAATTCTTTTAATTAAACTGCAACACAGTGGTTTTGCACAGGACGGTCTATATTTCATCCTTAAACTACGTTAACCTTCATCTTTGTCTGGGCAGCTCACACGTCCAACCAGAGCAGGTCTGAGTTTAATTCATCTAAGTATCTACCTTCCACAATTCTCCTTGACTATCTCAGGAAAATTTGAAAAATGTTTCTCTTCTGCTTCGAGGTTAAGAAATTAGATGCCTCTGTGAAAAGTTATGATTCCGCTGGGGATACTGATGGGGGAAAGGCAAAACTGAAATGATAGTATCAACCAGCAAAGCACTGCCCTTATTAAAATATGAATGTTGAAAGTCATATTAGCAGTGTTCATATGAGAGTGTGCCACTAAGCAAGGGGGCATCTTCCACATTGTGATCTTGTATTCCTGAGTTTATAGTAAACAATCCCTACGTGAGTTCAGCACTCAAAGGTGCAATTAGTTCTCTGTTATCTGGAACTGTTAGTGGATATGCCAGTGGAGAAAAATAAAAAACAGTGTGTATGTTAACCATGAGTATTAATCTTGTCTGTGAGGGCTGAGCTCCTGCTTCTAGGAGTAAAGTTGACCACTCTGAGTTTTACCTCCCTGGTATCCAGTGAAGGAGAAGTTGGGGAGGAGAGGAAAGAGGGAATCAAACAGCCAAACAACTGTCTAGATCTTTAGAACAGGAGGATTGTGGACAGTAGGAACCATGTAATCCTCAACTTAGTCAAGGGATATTAATTAAGCACCTACTGCATTACCAGCACTATGTCTAGTACCAGCATATTAATGGCAATTGAGAATTGCTCTGTTTGTGTTCATTTGTTTGAAGGAAAAGGAATATATTTGCACATATGTGTTTATACTGATGTAGATGAATTTGAAAAGATGCACAAAGAACTGTTGCTTCTGAGAACTATTGGAAGTTTGAATTGGGAGAAAAAAGTGTTGATTCTATGTTCTCCTTTTTCTCCCACTCTTCAACATTTTCTATCATGAGCGTATGACACTTTTTCATTCAAAAAATTAAGATAATAAAAAGGGCTAGGGAGTTTATCGTTCACTGGGTGAGACAAACATATCACAATGTAATGTGACAAGTGCTGTGATAAGTGAACATATAAACTATTCTGTAAATCCAGAGGAGGAGTCATCCAACTGCATCTGGTGGTGTTGGGGACAGCTCCTTAGTGGAGGAGGTAGCATTTAAATTGGGTCTTGCAATGAATGTGAGAGGTTGTCACATTAAGCAGCAGTCATTGAGTAGGGGAAAATGATAACATAAGATGATTTAACTTGCCTTAAAATTGTCCTCTCTTAGAAATCCTGCTAAGAGACTGATAGAGGGGGCAAATTTAACAAGATATATTGTAAGGACTTTTGCAGATGTCACAATGTACCCCAGCACAGCAATAATATGATAATAAAAAATAAAAATATAAAAAACAGAAATCTTATAAATTGGTATGTTATTATAGGGCTTTCCTAATGATCTATGGAAATAGAAGTTAAATAATTTTGATTTTTTGACAAGAAGGTGATCAAAGGTAGTACATTGTACATGATCCCACAGAAAAACATTGCTCACTCTGGGAAACAGGTAAATATATCTGAAATTCTACAGTCACAGTTACCCCAACAAGTTTCTGAAAATTTTTCACCAAACCCTAATATAACTTGAAGCTATACAAAAGGATTGACTCATAGGATACAATTTGTTTTTATGGGAAACATAAGGAATGTGGGGTGTTTTAATTAGCAATTAACTCTTAATACTATATCATTATACTTATGAAATGGAATCCCTAAATTTGCCTCCCTGTCCAATGTCACTTTGGCCTCCCTGCCTCTCTCAGTTTCCTCAATTGTAAAAGTTGGACGATAATAGGACCTGGGTCACAGGGTTGTTGATGGTGAGCAAATGAAATACTAGTTACACAGTGCTTAGCAAAGTGATAGGCGTCTAAGTGAGTTTTAGCTATTTTAATTAGTATGAGTAAGCAAATGTATCTTAGACTTCTAAAAAGGGGATTTCATTGCTGAACTAATCAAAAGGCCTCAAAGAGTCTTCAAAAGCTGGTAGAGTATGAGAATGTAAATTATAGCCAGGCTCAAGCCTGTAATCCTAGCTACATAGGAGGCAGAGAATGGAAGAATCTCAATTTGAGGCCAGCTGAGCAAAGTTTGAGAGACCCCATTTCGACTAATAAAAGCTGGGCATGGTGGTACATTCCTGCTATCCCAGGTATTCAGGAAACATAAAAAGGAGGATCACAATCCAGTTGAGCCTAGATTTAAATTTAAGACCCTTTTTAAAAAAATTACCTAAAGCAAAAAGGGCAGGGGTTGTGTCTCAAGTAGTAAAGCATCTGTCTTGCAAGGGCAAGGCCCTGAGTTCAACACCTAGTACCACCAAAAACAAAGCAGAACAACAATGTAAGTTACTCTAACACTATGCTCACATGGGTGTGTGAAACTACAAGCTACATGCACATGCACAATTCATTTCAGTTTAGAAACCAAATCACTACTAAAAAATATCCATGTGAACAAAAGACCTGGGATGAATTCTTAAGCATGCAAAAGTTACTTGTATTGACTTTATTAAAAGCTGAACAGAAAGCATCCTGGCCCTATTGGATTTCTCAGAAATGGTTAGTCCAGCGCAGGAAGTAAGTTTGTGCTTGTGTTAGGTGTGCTGGGGAGACGAGGATAACATCTAAATAGCTGAGGACAACGTGGTCCTGGGAGGGCACTCTCAGCCCCTTAGGAGCAGCTACTGGGGGCTGCACATTGCCCCGGAGTCACCTTGGTTCTCAACACCTCCACACCCTGCTGTAATGCCTTTGTGTTTCCCAGGCTTCCCAAGTGGCGTTTTTGCCCTGGGCTTTCCGTGTGCAGTGTCTTTGGGCTGTTCTCCTAGGAAACATCTGTTGTGCCATACCATCTGGCCAGTGTGCCTCTCTCCAGCATCTCTGCTATAAAAACCTGCCTTTTTGGCAGCTACATGTGCCCAGTCCCTTTGGTCTCTTTCTTGGACTGAGTGGTTTTCAACATCGATGAATATAATTAAGAACTAAACCAAGCATATGGATTCAGAACTGCATCATGATCATGCTGGGAGCTTTACCTTGGAAAGGGAGCTACTCAAAGCAGGCCAGCCTCGGCTCCAGGCATGTGGAGTACGTAAGCAGCAGCCTGGCATAGCCATTTACACCCTGGCATGGCATCACATGAGCTAACAGCTCAAGCTCCACGAATGGAGCATGGAATGTTGGTCACACTCCCTGACACGCAGAGCCCAGCAGAGAGGACAGTGGGCAGCTTCCAGGTGAGAGTGCCAGTGCCTATTGGCTCCATGCAAGGGAGAGAATACCAAGCTGTCCAAATCCAGGAGTCACCATCTCTGTGTTGCTTCTCTTTGAACAGAAAAAGAATTACCAGTCTCCTAATGCCAGTTGTTTCCAGAAGGCATGGAGAGAGAAGCCCAAATCAAGAGAACTGAAACTAGAAGATAAAATTTGGAAGTATAAATGGCCAGGTGTATACAATGGAGTAATAAGCAGCTACAGGAAAGAATGCGGACATTCTTTATGTACTGAAATAGGAAGAACTGTTCTGCTTATGTGGACAGGCTGGGAACAGGTAGCAATCACTATATTCGTAAGTCACTGTAAGTGACATTCCTATATGGATAAGAGTGCCTGGAAGGATATATAAGAATCTAACAACAGTGATTAGATCCTTGGGAAAGGCAATTCCCATTCCTGAGCAGATGGAGATTGTGAGAAAATTTTTATACTTTTTGTGTATCTTAACTTAATTTTTAAATGTATTATCCCCAAATTAAATAAATGTGTGTTTGAAAATTTTGAAAACTACAAGAAATATCAACAGGCCATTGGAGATTGTATATTAAGTAGATTTATAAATACATTTATTACTTTGTTCCTCTGCCATCTGTCCACATGAATAAGTCTATTTGATTCCCAACAATGTCTTCCATAACTGATTATTCTATAACGGGTAACTTCTGCATGCCATATTTTACACTGAGCATTCATATAGCAAGGAAAAACACAAAGTAAATATCAGTTGTACTAATGAACAATTCAGGGTTCCATTCCTCTGGTTCTCAGGCCTTCAGAAGCAGTGGAATTAACCAACTTTGTTGGGGCTCCACTTTGTAGGCAGAAGATGGGAGATCATGGGACTTGAAAGCTTGATATGAGTGTGAGCACAAGTCCTAAAGGAAAGGCCCTTGCACTCATGAACACAAGCACACACTTACCTCCTTTATTGACAAATCAACTCCAAGAAATCCAACAGGGTCAGAAATGATGGGCACTTTCCCTTTTGTGTGTGTGTGTGTGTGTGTGTGTGTGTGTGTGTGTTTGTCTTCTTGGTTCTGTTTCTTTGGAGAATTCTGACTACCCTGGCTAATATAGGCATCACTACATAATGTTAGGAAATGTAATTTTTGTTGTTTTGTTGTTGTTTGCAAGACTGGGGACAAGTCCAGTACTTGTATAGGCGACTCAAATTCTCTACCACTAAGCTACACTCCCAGCCTGAAATGTACATTTTTAAAGGCTTTTTGCTCTTCTTCTTAGACCAAAGTAATGCAGTCTTCACTGGATGATTCTAAATGTTTTCATCATCCAATGTTGCTAGAAAATGTTAGGTTCAAGTCTAAATGATCTGGCTATGGAAAATGAAAATCACTGCTTATTAGAATATATAGAATTTTTTGTTAGACTGAAATATAACAAAAATGTTAAGAAAGTGTAGGTCAATTTTGGGGATGAGAGGTTTCTGGAAATCCCTGGGTTAATTTGTACCTTGGGACAGAGGAGGTTCTGATAGATGTAGCAGAGAATTTAAGATTAAGCTTTGTTATAACTAAGTGGGCCATAGTTGTCTTAGTCTGCTTGAGCTGCTATATCAACATACTACAGGTAGAATGAGTAAGCTACAGAATGTTTTTTTCTCACATTTCTGGAAGCCAAAAATCAGTTAAGTTACCAGCCTGTTCTGTTTCTAGAGAAGGCTCTCTTCCTTGTTTACAGATGGTCACCTTGATGTATCCTCAGATGTCCTTTCTCTAGTGTGTATATATGGAAAGTGAGTGTGAGCAGGATCTTTGTCCTTCCTTTCTCCCTTCCTTCCTTCCTTCTTCTTTCTCTCTTTTTGTTTCAGTGCTAGGGATTGAACCCAGGGCCTCATGCATGCTAAGCATGAGTTCTACCATGGAGCCACACCTCTACCAAGTGTCTCTTCTTATAGGTATTAATCCTACTAGTTCAAGCCCCCAGCCTATCCACATGATCTTATTTCACCTTAATTAGTTCTAAAGGTCCTGTCTCCAAATGTAGCCACACCGGGGATTGGGGCTTCAACATACAGGTTTTGGTGGAATACAAACATTGAGTCCATAGCAAGAGAAAGCATCTGTAACAGAAAGAGCAATTCAAACCACAGCCTAACATTCTGTCTATATTTCCCTTATGAAGCTTGTCTAGGTAAAGATTTTACCTTGATTAAAGACCATCAGTAAACAAGACTAAATGAGCAGACCTTGGGATTTCAGCTTTGTGTTTGAACTTCATTCATTTTGTCTTTCACATCAGTTTCTCAGATTTTGCCAACATGTTAAGGTTGTAACCCCTCTGATTGAGGAAATAAGGCTTGCCTTACCTTAATAGGCAATTAGCTTTTACAATTAAATCGAGTCATGATTAATGGCCTTGCTAATTGTTCTTCCTTGATGTGCACATTAATACAAGCAGAATGCTGAAGATTCTCAGGAACGTTCCTTCTTTGAGTTCGCCATGCTCCATCATTGCGGATTCAAAGCTGAAGGAGACACAAACTCTGCCCTCCAGGAAACCAGAATTGAGTATGAAAAGATACATGCACAGATCTTCTACAAAAGTGGGGAGATCTTGTCAGTTTTCCTGCTCTCTGACACAGGACTATGCACACTGTGACCAAATAATAACCTATAACTCCAGCAGTCCAGGTAGGTAGGGAAACCCCTCTTGTACATGCAGGAGAGAGTCTGACCTATTGGTAGCATGTGAGTTTTCTAGGATGTTTTCCAAGCAAGGGGACATGTTCAAAATAAGCAGAAGTCAGACTTTAACTCTAAAGAGGAGATAGAACAACCTTCCCCAATTTTTCACTTGTTTCCCTGTAAGGAAATCCTAACCATTTTTTAGGTGGCTAGTCCTCAGCCTCTTCTGATTCCCACAGCTGAAAGTGATCACCAGCCCTCAGAACACTGCAGAACTCTGTTCCACTCACCTGTTGCTTACTATTTAATATCCTGCTATGTAAGTCCATTGTCATCGAAGGGGAGTTGTGTGTCCTAAAAGCCAAATGTCGGAGCCATAGAACACTAGACTAGAAAACTCTCAGAAAGATAGAGCCTTTGATTCCTCTTCCCCCATTTACAGATGAGGAAACTGAGGCCTCTTCAAGGACAACTGATTAAGATACTAGGTGTCAATTAATACAGAGTTAAAGAAGGTGAAAGGTCAGGCACCAGTGGCTCAAACCTGTAATCCTAACTACTCAGGAGGCAAAGATCAGGAGGATTGCCGTTTGGAGCCAGCCCCAGAAAAATAGCTGGTGAGACCCCTATCTTGATAAAAGCCATCGCAAAAAAGGATTGGTGGAGTAGCTCAAGTAGTAGGAAAGTTTCCCTAGTAAGTGTGAGGCCCAAAGTTCAAACCCCAGTTCTGCCAAAAAAAAAAAAAAAGAGAGAGAGAGAGAAGGTGGAAGGAATTAATAAAATGCCCAGAGAAGACATGTGCCTTGTGGCGTGGGAGATCTCAGAGTCAGCAGTTACAAGAGCAGGCTCTTGCAGTTGAAGCAGAAAGCAAGACGGAGAGTGGCAGGGATGAGGTCAGAGAGGGGTCAGGACCTGATCCTGGAGGGACTGTTAGCCCAGAGTCATTTACTATAAGGGAAATGAGAGCTACTGAAAGGATTTTATTTCAAAATCAGCTTTAGTGAAGTATAATTTATCTAAAGCAAAACTCACCAATTTTATGTGCACAATTTCATAAGTTTTAACAAATGCATACAACTGAGTAAACACTACCATGATCAAGATTAGAAAGCCTCATTGCTTCAGAATGTTCCCTTGCACCATTGGGGACATCTTCTGTCTGCACACCCAGCTCTTGGCAACCCCTGTTCTGTTTCTGTATTTTGTCTTTTCTAGAATGTCATATAAATAGAACCAGAGAGCATGGAAGCTTTTGTACTTAGCTTCTTTTTCATAGAACAATGCTTTTAAGACTTGTCCAAAAGTCATGTGTATTAGTAGTTCATTCTTTTGTTTTGTTTTGTTAGTACTGGGGTTTGAACTCTGGGCTTTCATGCTTGCTAGGCAGGTGCTCTACTGCTTGAGCCATGTCTCCAACCCATTAATTCATTTTTTTATTGCTGATGACGGTTGTGTCGTATGGATTGTTCGTTTATACATTTACCAGTTGAAGAACATTTGAATTTTTTACAGTTTGGGACCATTATAAATAAAATTTCTGTAAACACTTCCATAGAGGACTTAATGTAGGGTTTTTATTTGTCTTGGATGAATCCATATGAGTGGAATTTCTGGGTTGTATTTAATTTTAGGAGAAACTATGTAATTATTTTACAAAGTGGATGTCCAGTGTATATTCTTATCGGCAATGTGTAAGAGTTTCAGTAGTCCTGCATCCTCAACAATGTTTGGTACTGTCAGGTTTTAAGATCAGCTATGCTAATTAAGGAAGCTTAATGATGGTCTTGAAGTCAGGTGATTTTTAATTTGCACTTCCTTAATGAGTAATATTTTTAACCATACATTTTGGTTTTTTTTTTTTTTTTGGCAGTACCAGGGTTTGAACTCAGGGCTCTGTGCTTACAAGGCAGGGGCTCTACTGCTTGAATCACACCTCCAACTGTTTTTGCTCTGATAACTTTTGAGATAGGGTCTTGCTTTTTGCCCTCATTATTTTTGAAGTAGAATCTTATTTTTGCCCAGAGTGGGGACTGGGATATTTCTATTAATGCTTTCCACAGAAGCTGCAAAGACAGGTGTACACTACCACACCTCTTGCCTGGGCTGACTCGAACTTCAATCTTCCAATCTATCTCCAGAGCTATGAGCCACCAAAGCCCAGCAAGCATGCATTTTTAAGTGCTTATTTGTGATCCATATCTTTTTCTTGGTGAAGTGCCTGTTTAAATCTTTTGCCCATTATTTTTAGTGTTCTTATTCATGTGTTATAAAAGTTCTTTATATATGTTTTATACAAGTTCTTTATCGGACCTATGTCTTGTGTTTTGTCATTTTGTTTTTCTTAATTCCAGTGTGTTAATTTTTTTTCTTTTATAGCTCAAGCTTTTGTATCCTCTTAAAGAAATCTTTGCTTAACCCAAGACCACAATGATTGCTTTCTACTTTTTCTTCTACAAGGTTTAATAGTTTTAGGCATCTCCTTTAAGCCTGTAATTCAATTTGTGTTATATTGTAAATGGTATAGAATGAGGGTTGAGTTTGGACTTTGTCATACAAATGTTCATTTGTTCTACTATCATCTGTTGTGAAGACACTGAATTATCTAGGCACTGTGGTAAAAATAAACTGTCTATACACATATGTATCTTTTTTATGTCAATTCCACACATCGTAATCAATGTAGCTTAATGTAAGACTTACCATTAGATAGTGTAAGCCCTCCCATTTAGTTCTTTCAGAAAATTGCTTTATCTATTTAAGGTCTTGTACCTTTTCATATAAATTTTATAACTAGCTTCTCGATTTCAACAAAACCTTTTAGTGAGTCTTGCACTAAAAAAAGACATGATCTGACATTTTTTAAAGATCACTCTGGTAGCTATGACTTGTTCAATGTCTAGCCTCAAATGTCTGTTGTACAGGACTATCTCAAATCCATTGGGAAAAGTGAAGGATAATCAAGCATCATCCTATCAATAAGAGTTGTCAGGGCTGGATGCATGGCTCAGGTGGTAGAGCACCTACCTAGCAAGTATAAGGCCCTTAGTTCTAGCCCCAGTACAGCCGAAAGAAAAAGTTCTCAAATAAACCTCAGCATATTGCATTACCCCAAGAGATTTTATTACTAGAAAACCTAAGAACATTGGAAGGTGACATGCAATTGGATCAGATCCAGCAAATGAAATTTATTCATGATTGCCTTTGACAAACCATTTGATGCTGAAGAAAGTGTTACTGAACCCAGGAATGCCTCCCCAAGGTGGAAGATGCTGAAAGCCCTCTAGGGTCCCTCATCCTCTTTCTTGCCTGGCACTGACTGTAAAACAAATGTTTTGGAAAGCAAGCTGCTTGAATTCTTCCTGGTCTTCTGCAGATCCTTGGTTTTTCTAGAGTTGCACCAGTGTTTTTGAAACACAAGGAAACTAAGACTGTTTGATTCATAAGTCAGCAGGGGAAGAATTTGTAGTTTCCCTGATCATCTCCCTGTCCTTTGTGTCACATTCCTGCCAATGAGGCAGTCAAACAATAGTTTCTTGCCTCCTATAAGAATCATAGTATTTTATATACAAACAAAGCAACTTCAAAAAAATTTGACCCTACCATAGACTTTTTTCCTTGATAACACTGCTGATTAGCAATGATTTCCCCTTTATTTAAATGTGGATTTTTTTTTTTTTCAAACAGTACTGGGGATTAAACCCAAAGCCTTGCCTTTGCTAAACAAGTGCTTTACCACTTGAACCACATCCCCAGCCCTTCTAGTTTTGTTTTTGTTTTTTAATTTGGTTACTGCCTATGCTGGCCTCAAATTCACGTTCTTCCTGTCTCTGCCTCTTGAGTAGCTGGGATGACAGGTGCTACCATCATTCTCATCTTTGCAGGTAGAATTATTCCAATTATAAGTCATTTAAATGTGTTGGACATATGTCATAAGGAGATGTGAAAGCTGTCCCTTGATTTTAATTAAGTAATTTTGGACAAATCATTTAACCCGAGTCTCATCTTTTCAAGTAAATAAGAGCTGTCGCCGTTAACTGCTCTACCACAGGACTCATGCTAATCAAATGTGACCTATGACTTTCCTAACAATATTCTATGGACTCTGTAGAATGGTATACAAACTTGGTCATTTGAGTTACAAATAATAGATAACATTGACTCCGTGGACATGCTGTCTTTTAAAAAACATATTGAACTAGCCAGTGTTTACAGGGTAGTTTCAACATGCTTTTCATGGTACAAATTACTATGAAGTAGAAAGAGGTATAATTCAGTGCCTGATTATAATGTTAGCAGGGTGACAAGGCTGTACGTGAAATCACGAGCAGCCAATGCAACTCATCTTTGAACATGCTTTTGAATTTGTGGATGTCTTTCACACGCTTTATCTCATCTCATTCTTATTAACACTCTGTGCAATATGCAGATATTCTTAACAGATGAGGAAACCTAGGCCCAGAAAACTTGACTCATTTCTCCAAAATTCTAAAGCTCATAGGCTGTTATGGTTTGGATCTTAAATGTCTCCCAAAGGCCCATATGCTAAAGGCTTGTTTACCAACCCATGGTCCTCTTGGTGGGTGGTGGAATCTTAAGAAGGTGAGACCTAGTGGAAGAAAGTTAGGTCACTTTAGACTTGCTCTCAAAGGTGATATTGGGACTCCTGGTTACCTCACCTGGCTGCCATGAGGTGAACAGTCTTCTTTTGTCACCTGATCCTGATGCTGCTGCTGATGTAATGTTGCCCAAGCAACTATGGGCTGAAAACCCTAAAACCATGAGCCAGAATTTTCTCATGTATTTTGTCACAGTAACAGAAAGCTAACCAACACAGGACCCCAATTCAGATTATTTTCTGTTCTGGTGATTCTCAAACTTTGATATGAGTAAGAGTCATTTGGGGAAATTGGTTAAAAATACAAGTTCCTGAATCTCTTTGGCAGAGTTTCTAAATCAATTGATCTGAGTCTAAGAATCTGATCTTTATCAAATAGTTCATGATTCTCTTGTGATGGCCCTCAGTTTATTGCCCCACCAACTTATCAGAGACAGAGAGCTACTGTACTCGACATAACTGGGATGCAGAGTATAGTGCTTATGAGCACAAATTCTGGAACCAGCCTGTCTGCATTTAAATCCTGCTTTTGGGATCAAGTGGTAGAGCACCTGCCTAGTAAGCACAGGGCCCTGATTTCAAACCCCAGTACTGCAAAAATAACTAACTAGCTAACTAACTAACTAACTAACTAACTAAATCCTGCTTTTGCTGTTTGCTAACTGGGCAAAGTATATAACCACTCTGAACTTCAGTTTTCCCATCTATAAAATGGAGTAATTCCAGTACCAATCCTAGAGGATTATAAAGTAATGAGAATAATTCCTGGTATTTAGCAGACCTGTGTCATCAAGAAGGGAAATGTGAGCCATGGAAATACAGCCACATGTAAGTTAAATGACAGCTTTTCTGAAATGCAGAGACCTCAACCTTCACACTAAACATCTCCATTTCCTCTCTCCTCACTCACTCTTCTGAGTTTGCAAACATTCATTGGCAACAAATTTGGGGGCAGGCCTGTAATAGCCCATTGTCTCTACCTGCAAAGGATCTGGAAGGTTCCAAGGGCCTCTCCAGCCTTAAGTCCACTTTGTTGCTGTCTCCCATTTAAATCCACATTCTCTGTGGAAGGAAATAAACCAACACAGTAAAGCTTGCTGATAGCCACTCCATCTGTATTATGGCACACAATGATGGCTGGAAGTTAAAGGTTTGATATATAGGTCTATTTTTTTACTGCCAGTCCCTGCCCCTGAAGAAAGTATTAAAATTTCCAGATGAGTAACCAAACAATAAATAGATGAGACAGTTGCTGTGAATATCTGATTTTTTTGCATAATAATGAGATATTGCTGGATAATGCTTTCTGCCATCCCCAGTTTGTCTAAATTATCATTTTGATTGGTCAAATGCATAAGAAAGATATACCAATAAAGTCGTGTCAAGTGTGCTGTTGTAAATTGATCCAGAAGAGAGGTTTCCTTAGGTTGGAGGTGTGATGGGGGCAGGGAAAACTCGCTGTTCAGTAAGGAACTTTAGGTAGAGGTTTCCTTCAGCCAGTTCATAATCAAAGTCATCTGAAATCCTAGCTTCTCCAGGGCCACATGCATAAACATGAGGTAGTTTGTACCTTCTAAGGCCTTGTGTGTTGCTTTTGGAATTGAAAATAAGAACTAAATTCGGAACAAAAGGGTTGTTCCAGGACATCTGTGGTTTGTTTTGTGTGAAACACTTTCCCCTTGATTTTGCAGCCCTGAGATCCAACATCAGAGTGCCAATAGAACTTTTGAATCAGAAAGAAAAATCATTAGGAAACAGGATGTCAGCAAATCCAAATAGCTCTTTTTCCACCTTAAAAAAAAAAGAAAAGGCAAGAATTTTACAATTCCAAATTGGGATGAAAACTCAAATTGCCTGAAGTATTTTGACTTGCAACTCCTCTTTCTTCTTGGTTGTGTAACACTTGGTTTAATATGTTTTGGTAATTCATCCTGGATTTTATTAAATATTTTTTACTTTTTCTGTGTTGAATGGTAGTTTTTATCCATCATTGTAATTTAAGTGTTTCATGGGAAAAGGCCACATGTTGGTATGACCTGGGTGCTGTGCAGGGCTTATAAATAGAAGGTGCTCAAACAGAGCCCAGGCCCAGCATTCAGAGAGCCTAGCATGCTAAGTATATTATCATGCTTTGAAATTGTCCAGCATAATAAGCAAGAATAGAATAATGTGGCATTAATTATAAATAAGTGTGGCAGTCATTTACCATGCACCAACCATGGACCAAGCACATTCAGATGTTAGCTCTATGGACATCTCAGCAAAGAAGAGTCTTTCTTCTCCCATTTTGCAGGGGAAGAAACTGAGAGTCCAAAAAGCTTGGTAGTTGGGCCAAGGTCAAGAAATGATCTTGCATCTGTCTGAAGGTAAGACTCCGCTCCTTTTATAAGTCATACATCCTTTGCCACCATCATTGCTGAAATTATATTACTCCATCCTACGTTTTTGTCTGTTGAATACTCTGGTCAATGACCTGACACCCCCTTATAGACACACACTATGTTCAAAGGTTTTGCAATTTCGCCTCTAAGATAGACCGGCAATGACAGTGGGAAACTGTTATGTTCAGAAACCTAACACATCCAAGGAGCCATTGGCATAAATGAGCTAAAGAACCTCCTTGAATTGATTAAAATGAAGGCCTCCTGGAAGTCAGCATTCTCATACAGAGGCTATATATTTTATTAAAAGGATATTAAGGAAAAGGAAAAAAGTTAAGGAAAAACTGGGAAATTTTTTGTTCAAAAAAGGATACACCTCTGTGAAAAAACCCTAGATGGGTTGGGGAAATATAATTAGAGGTTGTCTCAAAATCTGTAACATATGGTAATCATCTGGTAAGTTGAGTATTGAAGGAAGACCATTCTAACCTGAAGGGAAGAGTCCTCTGTTGGATAAATTTGCCATGAGTTGTTTATTTTTAGTTAATAACACTTTGAGGATCATCAGGTAGAAAGTGTGACCCAGTCTGGGAATAAAGTATCTCCCATTTTAGTGGTCACTATTGGAAATGACTAGAAATATCTAGGATACCAGTGATTCTGAAAGATAACATTTGTTGTTCATTGTTTTAAACATCATGCATTATATCTGTGCACTGCCCTCCCAGCCCTGTACCCCCTTTCCTACCCAGAAAGTACCTTGACGGTTTAGACTTAGTAAGACCCTATCTCAACAAACAAGCTTGTCACAGTGGTGCATGTCTGTCATACCATCTACATAGGAGGTGTAGGTAGGAGAACTGAAGTCCCAGGCTGGCCCAGGCAAAAAGTGCAAGACCCTATCTAAAAATTAACTAAATCAAAAAAAGTCTGTGTACATGGCTTAAGTGGTAGAGCACCTGCCTAACAAGTGCAAGGGTTTGAGTTCAAACCCAAATACCATCAAATAAATAAATATTTGAATTTTGGTCCAGTTCCTGACATAGAGCTAGTAAAACACTTGGAATATATGCTAATGAAAGACTCATGGAGGAGGGCAAATCTTCAGATAGCTCCTGGATGAAGGCTGTCCACCAGGAAACCAAAAAACCAACCAAGAGATCACAGAGCTTAAATTTATAACCTTACCTCCTGACCTCTGGAGAAGAGAGAAGTTGCTGGAAAGGGCATTCAAGTCACCAAGAACCAATGATGTAGTCAATTTTGCCTGCATCATAAAAGTTCAACAAAAATCTATAAATGTCAGTGTTGGGGAGCTTCCAGATTGGTGAATATCTGGTACACTGAGAAGAAGGTGGCACATCCAGGGAAGGAATGGAAGCTATGCATTCCCAGGCCCACCTGCAAATACCTTGCCCTATGCATGGCTTCCGTTTGGCTCTTTCGGAGTTGAATCCTTTATGATAAGCCAGTGAGTTGTTCTAGTGAATTATGAAAAATGAAGGGGGAGGGTGGAAACTCCTGTTTACAGTTGGCCAGGAAGAAGTACAGGCAGCTTAGGGACCCCATCTGTGTCTGGCATCTGAGTGGGGCAGGCCTATGGGATTGAACCCTGGGCCTTTGCATACTCACTCTGGGTTACTGTGTCAGAGTTGCTGTGGAAAAATACAAGAACTGATTGTGTTGTTGTTTGGAAAAGAACCAACATTTGGTGTTACAAATACATGTACACACACACACACACAATGTTTTATAAATGAATGAATAAATAAACCAATGAAAAAAATCTTTGTTACTTAAAGTATTTTGTCACAAGGTAACAATCTGATTCAAACTGGTTTTCGTAGTCAAAGGGGTTCATGAGAGTTCAAAGGCCCAGAACAGAATTTGATACTTATTAGGTAATGTGCTAGAGTGAGTCAATAATGTCCAAAGCACTGTTTCTTGTTTCTCTCTGTCTCTCCATTCTTCCTTCCAACTGTATCTTAAGGTTGTTTCTCTGGGATTCCCAAGAAGGCAGCCAGCCACTTCCCATTCAATTCTTGCAGAAAGAGTGACGTCATTGACATATTCCTGTCAAATTTCTGAGACTCCTAGTGATAGGACCAATTAAGGTCACATGCCCAAACTAAACAGAACTTTCTCAAAAGAAGAAATTCAAATGGCCAAAAAACACATGAAAAAATGCTCACCATCTCCATCATTAGCAACACCACTAAACAATAGGTGTTGGCGAGGATGCGGCGGGGGGGGGGGGGGCACGGAAAGGAACCCTTTTTCACTGCTGGTGGGAATGTAAACTAGTACAACTACTCTGGAAAAAAATTTGGAGGCTACTTAAAAAGCTAGACATCGATCTACCATTTGATCCAGCAATACTACTCTTGGGGATATACCCAAAAGACTGTTACTCCAGAGGCACCTGCACATCCATGTTTATTGCGGCACTATTCACAATAGCCAAGTTATGGAAACAGCCAAGATGCCCCACCACTGACGAGTGGATTAAGAAAATGTGGTATCTATACACAATGGAATTTTGTGCAGCCATGAAGAAGAACAAAATGTTATCATTCGCTGGTAAATGGATGGAATTGGAGAACATCATTCTGAGTGAGGTTAGCCTGGCCCAAAAGACCAAAACTCGTATGTTCTCCCTCATATGTGGACATTAGATCAAGGGCAAAGACAACAAGGGGATTGGACTATGAGCACATGATAAAAGCGAGAGCACACAAGGGAGGGGTGAGGATAGGTAAGACACCTAAAAAATTAGCTAGCATTTGTTGCCCTTAATGCAGAGAAACTAAAGCAGATACCTTAAAGCAACTGAGGCCAATAGGAGAAAAGGTTCGATCAAAAAGAATTAACCTAGAAGGTAACACCCACGCACAGAAAATTAATGTGAGTCAACTCCCTGTATAGCTATCCTTATCTCAACCAGCAAAAACACTTGTTTCTTCCTATTATTGCTTATACTCTCTCTTCAACAAAATTAGAGATAAGGGCAAGATAGTTTCTGCTGGGTATCGAGGGGGTAAGGGGGAGGGGGCAGAGTGGGTGATAAGGGAGGGGGTGGGGGCAGGGGGGAGAAATGACCCAAGCATTGTATGCACATATGAATAAAAAAAAAAAAAAGGTCACATGCCCATCTCCGATGAGTTGATGAGTTGCTGTGCCTGGGAATGCCCTGCTTGGGGCGGGGGGTGGGGGGGCGGCTTTCTTATTGCCTCACACATTCCCAAATTGAACTGGAGATTTTGCAAAGGGGCAAATAGAAAGTGCGAGTTGCAACTGGCTAATCTTTATTCTACCTACAATACACTTACCGTACCTAATGAGTAATATGGTTCCTATATTTATTCATCTGTTTATATCCTATCTTACTATGAACTGTTTTGATCAGCTAATTCTAAGTAAATGTTATATTCAGGAGAAGTTAACTATAGTATTTTCCAAATTGTATAAACTAATGTAGTGTTTGGTGGTACTTTTTAAGTTTCTTTGGAGTACACATGTATGTAAATGGAAAAATGAGACCTATTCCAGGAATAAGGGGAGAGGGGACAAAGGGAAATGATGGAGGGGGTAACTTCAACTACGGTATATGGTAAGAAATTGTGTAAATGTAACAATGTACCCCTGGTTCAATAATAATAAAATTATTTTTAAAAGTTTCTTAGGAGACACCTTATTTCTTTAAACATTACTTCTTCTCCCTACTATATAAAATATACATATTTCCTATCACAGCCCATAATCAAAGTCTAACCATAGACCACGTATGGTACTTTGCATGCATTTATATACTGTGAATTTTAGCTTAGACACCTATGGATAGGAAAAAGAACTCAAGATGCACGCAGTGTTTCATCTCCCATTCTCCATGCTTCTTCTGTTGTTTCTCATTAAGGCAAGTTAAAACATTCTAAACGACCGAAGAACAATTTAGTCATGAGAAATTAAGTATAAAATGTGAGTTGACAAGGCAGGGCTGTAGTTCAGCGGTACAGTGCTTGCCTAGCGTGTGCGAGGCTCTGGGTTTGATTCCTAGGACTCCCCACCCACCACCACCATCTCACAAAAAAAAAATGAACTAAATCTTGATTTTAGAATCTTATCTGTTACTTAAAATAGAACATTTCACACCCCTTTCAAGAGAGCACCTGGTAAATTCATTTGATTCCAATGTGGAAATTTGAGTAAATAAGGATAATCTGGAAATAAGAAAAACAGAGGAATGGTCCAAGTTTCAGCAGTAGTTTGTAAACTCTCTACCCTATAAAACTAAATGAAATGACCCTGGGCAACTAGAGATAGCTAAAGACATTCAGGGAGTTGTGACAGGTTTTTGTTACCTAGCTTCTGGAACAAGCTTAATAAGTTTATTCATAGCCCCCAAATTTGTAATCAAATGGGTTACCTGATAGAACTCTACACTTCTTCTTGGCCTTTTCCTAGATTTGTGGCTCAGTCACCACCTAATAATCACAGCTATTATAGTAAAACACCTCACAGGACAATTCAATGCTTGATATTTTCAGCTCAGATATTGCAGTTATTTTTCTTAAAGATTCAGATGAAGAATATTTTGGGTTTTGTAATCTGTATAGTCAGTGCTGAAACTTAACTCTGCTGTAGTGACACAAAGCAGACAATATGTAAACGAGCAAATGTGGCTGAGCTCTAACAAAACTTTACAGGCATTGAAATTTGAATTTCATGTGTCACAATTCTTCTTTTGATTCTTTTTAAACTTGTAGAAAAACATTCTTAGCTCATGTACTATAAGAAAAAAAAAGGTGGCAGGCTGGATTTGGCTCATGGGCTCTCTGATTTGCTAATCCTGTCTTAGCTCAATGCTACAAACCCATGAGATTTATGAAGAGGAGTTGTAAATGAAAATGTCGGGGAGCTTCTGGGTTAACACATAATCCTTTTACATTCATAAAAAATGTTTGTTCTTCTTTGTATGTGTATATATATATATATATATGTTTTCTATAAATTCAGTCATTGTTTTACTCGTCCCTTTCACTCTACTTTTGAAACTAAGGATGAACAAAACTTCCTACAATTCATAGTTTTACCTTTAAAATTAAGGGACCAACTTCCTGTTAGGACTGGACATCATAAAGATCAGGATGCACTTCCATGGGATACATTTTTCTGGTGCAAGCTCAGCAGGTCCTGACTTAGACTCTGTTGTTTCCTCCCAAAGCCACTCACTCTCTACCATCCCTGTCTCCATCAGTGTCATCTCATTTCCACTTCACCAGGTTTGAGCTCCAGAGTCAGCCAAAGGAGCTTTGTGTAGTGATCCTACCCCTTGTGTCCTTGGGATAGGACATGACCCAAAGATGGCCAATCAGAGAGCTATGTCTCCTCAGCCACAATAATCACTGAAAGACCAAGAATCAGACTCCTCCCTGGGAGGAGGAGCTCTTGCTAGAACTATCAGGTTGAATTTGGTTTCTGTTACTTGCAACTCAAGATTCCTGACTGAGAGAATGTGAGAGAATTGCTATTCAACTCTTTTGATTCTTACCTTGCCTGTCCAACACTTCCTTTCCCACTGACTAGTCAGTCACCATGTGCTCTTGTTGATGAGCTTTGTCTTTCAGATCCATCCCTTTGTCTTTATTCAAGTTACTTCACCATTGCCTCCTTCTATTTGTCACAGTACCCTCAATGGTATCCTGTTGGATAAATACCTTTGAAGGACCTTCTGGTGCCACACAGCAGCAGAACTGACTGGCAAGAGCACCAGATTTAATTTGTCATATATAGTCTATATATAGACTATAGCCTTTATTGTGTATTGAGGTATGTTCCTTCTGTTCCTGTTTCTTCAGGCCTTTTTCATGAAGGAAGCTTGAATTTTGTCAAAGGCTTTTTTCTGCATTGATTGAGATGCTCATGTGGTTTTTGTCCTTATTCTATTTATAAACAGCACCAGATTTAGAATCAGGTGGAGCTGGGATTTGAATCTCACTCAACTACTTATCATAAAACTTACTAACTTCTTTAGGATTAGTTTCCTGGTTTGTGTATTAAAGATTACCTCATAAGGTTGGTGTGAGGATTAAAGGGGAATAACATATGTGAATCAAAAAGTACTGATATACAGCGAGCATCCAGGGAATAAGGGCTCTTAGTGTTGGGTCCATGGAATTGTGGGTGACCCACCTCATCCTCGCTGAACATTCAGATGTCCTCCCATGGCCCTTGCTCCCTCTCCATCCATCCTGCTCCTCACTCCTTGCCTTCCTGCTGGAGGAGGCCATCTTACTGTGCAACCTCACTGCTCACCATCTCCTAATGTCTCATCTGTCTCTGCAGAGTCTTCACTCTGGCCTTTAGAACCTCCCATCTTCTGCCTCCCTCTGTTCTCTACCATGAGACCTCTTTTTCCACCAAGTGGCCTCTTCGTTGTCTCCCAGACATGCCAGCATAAGTTCCTTTTGCTAATAAACTTGAGTTTGAGCTAATGGCCTTCGCAATCTAAAACCCCAGACCTCTGTCAAAGCCTTCTGTTCCTTCACTTTCTTCTCTTCCTTCTCAAAACTTTCACAGACCCTGTTCTGTCCTTTAGGTGAGCTCCCCACATGTGTCTTCCTCACTGAATGGTGAGTTCCAGGAGTCAGGTCTTGCTCGGGATATATTTATAACCATCTCCCCATTGCCCAACTCCATCTGCAATGGCATGTCCTGCCTTGTGTTCAATAACCATGAGTTAAGGGATGCAAACTTTCATGGAGCTATGGATTAAGTGACTCTGGATCATAAGCACTTTACTAATCAAGAGTCAGTCTGCAAAGCAGAGATCATACTAGATATTTCAGATAGAAGAAATTTAATAAAGATAGTCAAGTTACATGGATGTCAGTAAACTTAGCGCACAGGAAAAAGAGCAGCAAGAAAACACAGAGGTAGTAACTACAGGAAGCAAGTACCACCTGTGGACCACTGAACAGCAAGGGAGAGACTGGAGACAATATAGCCTTGGCACCTGGAGAAGGGGCCCTGTAGAGCAGACACCCAGGCATGGGGGGTGGGGGGGTGCTGGTGCTTCAGGATGCCAGAGGAGGGACCTTGAGGTTCAGGTGTTCAGAGTTTCAGAAGCACACTTGAGGAGGCATGGTAAGCCAGCCACTCTGGGAGAAGGTGATAGGAATGTTCCTCTCCCTCCTATCACTTCCTCCATCCTCTAGGACTTCCTGTTGGCAGAGACTGGTGAGAAGCTAGCTGACAAAGGACCTTGGGAAATGAAGTTTGCAGAGGAGAGTGTAGAGGAGTGAATCTGGAGCTGAGAGAATAGGTAAATAATCACCTCAATTTTCTAATATGTCTTGTTGTTTAGATGAAGAATCTAAGGCTAAGAAGGCTTCAGTGAGTTGCTCAGTGCCCTCTCTAAAGAGGATTCTGGATCTTAATCTACCTCCTTAGGATTATTTTAGGAGATGGCACCAAATTTGATAAATTACAAGAGCATCTTTCTATTTCTCTCCATTTAGGTCATTTTCTCCTAACTTATGGTATAACCCAGATACGGCTACAAATGTTTCCTTGAACAATTAAGAAAAAAAAAAAACCTGAAAGAAAGAAAGGCCTACTGCTGTGTCCAGGTTTGTAGTTTCAAGGAGGGTTATGGGAGTCAGCCTCTTCCACTGCAAGTGAATTCCAGTTACCATCAAGTTGTGGGTCAGAGCAAGGTGCCTCAACAGCACTCTGAGAAATAATCAAAACACTTTTGCAGCAGAAATTATCACAGAAAACTTCTACTCCAAAGTGGTAGCAGATTTCATTCTCTTTTTGTCTGTAATAAGTTTGGTAAGTAAAGGCAAAATAAGAATATCTCCTGCTGCAGTATCTGAAAGCATCTTCTCAGGATGAGAGTGTAGTTCAGTGGCCAGTTAGCATGTGTGAGGTCCTGGGTTCAATCCCCAGCATCCCCCAAAATAAATAATAAAACAATCTTGTCCCCGTGCCTTGTGCCATTTCCTGAACCCCAGGGAATATGAACGCTCAAGGGAACTGAGCCAGGGCAGTTACCAGTTACATGGATGAACATCTTGAAATTCACATGGAAATTGAACAGAATGAGGGAGAAAACAGATGCCAGCCTTTGCAGTTGGATCCAGCTTTAATGATGGGAATGAGCCAGAATGACTAAGTGTAACCATTTGAGTTGTCGACCCAGCACTTCCTGTACCCCGGGGGAGAAGGGGGGCATCTGCAGTGTGAAGAGACCAGAAAGCTGGCTAATAATCCTTATTTGGGCTTCTCAACCACCAAACCAGGGTGAGATAAACACATATTGCTTTGTTAGCAACCCCAGACCAAACAGATCAGCACAGCTGAGATAGGAAAGGCTGAGAGATTCCACACACACAGCCAGCGGGGAGCCCCTCTCTGGAGTATGAAGTGTGAACTGCTTCCTTAGGAGTCATTGACAACTGAGGCCCATGGGCAAAAGGGAGCTGGGTAGTCAGCACAAAGATATGTGACCTTCTAATAATTCACACATAAAAAAATGTGCGAATATTATTCAGCAATTGAAAAAAAGATTTAAGTGCCCAAACATACCTTAGAAAGCACTCCTAAATAAATTTGAGCATTAAGAGAAAACACCATAGGCCGCCTGGCACATTGGCTCAAGCCTGTAATCCTGGCTATTCAAGGAGTAGAGATTGGGAGGCTCACAGTTTGAAGCCAACCCAGGTAAAAAGTTTATGAAACCTCATCTCAGCCAATGGTTGGGCAGAGTGGTTTGTATCTGTAATCCCAATTACCCCAGAAAAACGAAAATAGGAGGATCACCATTCTGAACATAAAGCAATACTCTATCACAAAAATAGCTGGCAGAGAGGCTCAAGTGGTAGACTAGCAAGCTCAAGACCCTGAATTCAACTCCAGCACAGTCAAAACAAAACACCATACATTGATGTCTTCAATATTTGGTTCCATCAGCAACAGACAGACTATATCTAGAAAGTCCAATTAACCCCTCCCTCATTTCCTTTCTTTTTTTTTGAGGGGGGTATAGGGGAAGCATTAGTAAGGTTTGAACTCAGGGCCTGTGCTTGCTAAGCAAGTCCTCTACCAGTTGAGCAACACCTCCAGCCCTGCATTTTAGGTTATTTTTCATATAGGGTTTCAGGCTTTTTGCCTGGGGCTGGCCTAAAACCAAAATCCTCCTGTACCTGGGATTAAAAAATGTGAGCCACAGTGCCTGGCCCTTCCTTTTTAAAATCACATTAAAATTGCAAAAATTGTACTTCTCCCTTCTGATTTGTTTTTGGCAAAGGCTGTCAGGGAAGAAAAGGGCACACAGGTTGATGATTTTCTTCTAATGCATGTCTGCTGAGATTTCATATTGCCTGTCCTCAGTCCTAGAGTATTTGAGTTAATTGTGTCTGGATCCAGTTTCGTTGGATTTTTATACCTTGAGGTCAATATATATATATATGTATATATATATATATTTTTTTTGGGCAGGGGATATATTCTACTGTTCAACTTTTTTTGGTATATGATCTGACTGAGGTCAACAATGAAAAATAGTTTGTACTTTGGGTTCTATTGACCCACCACCCTACACAGACACACAAACACACAAGTTAAAGCAAGTAACAAAAGAATGGTTAAATTTGTATCTGCACTTGTCATTGTGTTTCTGAAGACATCAGATAGAGCCTTGCCTTCTTCTATGGATTAGATCATAAGACGTGTTCTCTTGTTCTTAAGTCTAAGAAATCATGTGAGCTTTCAGCAACAATATATCCATATACTAAACCAACTTTTCTTTTTTATTTGTTTGGAGGCACTGGGATTTGAACTCAGGGCCTTGCTCTTGCTAAGCAGGCTCTCAGCCCTAAACCAACTGTTCTTGAGAGTCCTCTGGGCATTGATACCATATACTGGATCGTCTCAGGCAAGCTAGTTAAATGTCCTGTGCCTCGATACTCCCATCTCACACATGGTTATAACGTTGTAATTAGGATTACACATCCCATAAAGTTGTAATTAGGATTAAATGAATTAGTATTTTTAACAAATTTCAGATGCTATCTGTCACATAGGAAATGCTACATAAGCAGTGATTCAATGTTTTAAGTGGCAGAAAAGTAGCCAGATGTCTTCCTGGGGTGGTGGGTAGAAAGGAGTAGTGGTATGGGGCTGGGCCTGTGCCCTTAGCTGGTGGGAAAAGGAAAACAAAGTACCCCAAGTTTTGCATTGACTACTTTTATATGCTGGGCTGTCACTGTTTCCTCTCATTCCTTTCTTTTCAGCAATTTTCATAACAGATTGTCAACATCATACCTTAAAATCCATGGAAAGGGGCTGGAGGCATGGCTCAAGAGGTAGAGTGCCTGCTATCAAGCACAAAGCCTTCAGTCCTAACCTCTGTACCACCAAAAGGAACAAACAAACAAATAAACAAAATCCAAGGAAAGACCACTTTTGAGAATGTGCAAAAAAAGAGCAACCATTCCCCTTCCCCATCCCCTTCACTGCCAAGTTACTTCTGCCTCATGGGGGTGGAGACAAGTGGGCAGGCAGTGAAACCCTGAGGGTTATAAAACAAATGACATAAAAACGGATCTTCCTCCTGCAAGTTTGCAACCTATCTGAAGAGCTTAAGACTAAATTCCACTTGGACAAAAGAATCTCTATTAACTTTCTAATTTTCTACTTTTCTGTCATAAACAATAACAGTAACCTAACTTTGACACACCATAATCTCATTGCGATAAAAACTTTTAGCTTTCCAATGTAAAGTATGGGTAAGTGAGAGCCAAAAAAACTTGCTTAGAGTGATTTTGCTAAACAGTGATAAAACTGAGACTCAAATTCCCAAATTCAAATCTTTAGACCAAGATGTTTTCTTGGAAGACTTCATGACATTTGTGGCAATGCTTAGTGATATTTACTGAGTTGGACCAAATCATACTGAATCAGATAGACTTGAAATCATTTGGAAAGACATGTTCTGAGACATCCTGGGGACTCCCGTACAAAGGACCCCACTACATCCAGCTTCTCCTCTTCCTGTTAATCTTCCTTTTTCTCCACCTCTTAGATCTGCCTTCTTCTGAGAGAACCAAGCTGAAGGTAGGGATAATCTTTTCAAGGGATGGTGGTTGAGTAGTTTGGGCACTAAGGAGAAGTAGTTGCAAACAGTATTTCAATTTCATGGAGCTGGCATAGTGGCTCAAATGGAAGAGTAACTGCCTAGCAAGTGTGTAGGCCCTGAGTTCAAACCCTAGTACCACCACCAAAGTACTTTGATTTCATGATTCTTTTCCCCTATCGTTGATTCCAGGGTTCCAGGACTGGGAGCATGGCTTAAGTGGTGGAGAGCTTGCCTAGTGTGAAGCCCTGAGTTCAAACCCTAGTATTGCCCCCCAAAAAAGGAAAGAAAAAGAAAATGAAAGAAATATTGATTCCATTTCAAAGGGATTCTACCTCACTTTTAGCCACTGGTTGTGGTCCTCTCCTGGAAGGGTGGTGTGCTTATTCTTTATTCTGGGTCTATTCCAACCTCAAGTATTATTAAACCACTTTACTAAAAACAAATAAGATCTCAAGCCAAGCATGATGGTACATACCTATAATCCTAGAAGGATGAAGCAGGGAGGTCTTGAGTTCAAGGTCATTCTGAGCTACATAGTGAAACTCCATCTGGCTGGGAGGAGAGGAGACTCAAGAACATGGAGTGGGGAAGTTAAGCATGAAAGTGTCACATAAAGCTCATGCTTATAATCCCAGCAATTGGGAGGCCAAGGCAGGAGGATTGAGAGTTCAAGGCCAGCCTGGCTACATAATAAGTTCCAGCACAACGTAGACTATAAGACCTCATCTCAAAAGGCCAAAAATAAAAATAAAAGTCACGTAAGAAAGGTCAAAACAAAATGCTACAATAAGGAGACAAAGTCTGGAGCTCAGACTCTTTGCCCTGTTTGTCATCCTGTCCCTCCCACCCCACCAATCTCCCATCTTAGGAATTGACTATCACAAAGTGGCCAAAGAAATAGAACCTGCAGAGGACCAGCTGAACCTTCAGTTTGGAACAGTCTGTTTGGAAGTCTGCTTGTTTGGGGAACGGTATCGGGGATTGAAAGAAATGGTTCCAGTTCTAGGTGCATTCCTTTCTCTTAAGATCTGGGATTGAGCAACGGCCATTTTCTATAGTTGCACAAACTACCTGAGACTCCCACTTAAAAAGGGTACAGTTGAAAATGCTGCCTGACTGCCTAAAACTCATATGTACCACATTATCAGATATGCCATAATTTTGACAATTTCAATACTTCTGTGATTTGTCAATTTTCAATTGCATTTTTTCTGGCATCCGTGGTAGGACTGAACTTTTGTTTTACTTTCAGAACCCTAGTCTGGTGTTTTGAGTCCAATAAAGGACTGTATCAGAGAGGTTCACCAAGTGAGTGTAATAAAGGAATGAGTTTACCTGGAGCCTCTCAGGACCTTTCCAACTCTAACATTTAGTGTCTTTATGATTCTAAGTCAAGCAATAGTTCTCAGTCCTAACAACAGAAACAGTCACACAAATTTAATATCAAGGTAGAAACCCAGTCTGTCAACACTCTCGTTTACTGACACTTGGCACAAAAGCAGAGGCTGTTTATCTAAGCTAAACCAACAGAACAATTTTCAGAACTCCCAATCATTCAATAATCAATTGTTTTGTGACTGCTAAGGGACAGCAATCACTGCACAGACATGACCTGGACAAACTGAGAGTCAGAAAATGTTAGCCTTCCTTGCCCTCCTCCCTGACTCTCCCCTGCCTTTCCCTCTCTACCAACACACAGCACAGACATGAGAACTAGTGGCATCTTCCAGGCATCCACAGAAATATTTGACTCATCCTGACAATCCACCAAACATGGAAGTGCTAGGTATCATTTGTCAAAATTTTCTCCAATATGAAATTGTGCAATCTCAAGACCAATATTAGTATGGCTTCTTTCTAGGAGCAGACATAAATATCATGGCATCCAGTATGATATGATGGAAACTTGTCAATGGTCATTTTATTGTTCTGCACAGATCTTTAGTCTATCAAATGTATGTAAGTAAGTAAAATATGTGTTGGTTTTTCGAGCAAGCTAGACATTTGCAGCTCTGGTTACATTGTAACAGGTGGGTCTGGTATAGAGCTCTTACATTCAGTTTTCTCATTCTGTGAAAACATTCTTGGTTGTAATGTCTCTCTAAGGAGCTGCTCTAATTAATGCAAAACACTCTAGATACTGCTTAATAAATACTAAGCTTTTTCCAACTGGCACAAAATTAAGATCCTTCATGGAACAGGTTTTCTATATGCTGCTATGTGCTGGAGTCATTGGATAAATGCATTGTATTCATGAAAGGAAAGAGAACTATGTTGCCAAACCAAAATATGGGAACAATTATCTCTGCAAACCAACAACTCTTTCTGTACTGTATACCTTAGTAAGCTCAGCTAACAGGGTGCACTCTGGGGAAGAAATTAACTGAGTAAATAAAAATATACAGGCTGCAGAGCATAAATTAAAATCACAATGTCTCCAAACAACAGATAGGAAAAGAATGCTTTTTAGCTTCTAACTTAATCTGCTCTAATTAATGCTCAGAGAGTTTGTGGCTTCAAAAGCTTGCAACTGACTTGACATCAGTTAAAATTTGCAGACACAGGCAAAAGGGGGTTGTCCCAAAGAAGAATCCTTTGTCCAAGTATTCTTAAAGATGTCCTGGAAGGAAAACCTTGGTTCCAAGGACGGCTTTCAGACAACTCCAATTTTTCATGGATAATTTCTGATTGGTTTATTATTAGTTCTGGTGAGTTTGATAGCTTCTGGTTATAAAAGAACAAACTATTTCTTCAATCTCTTTTTTGCACCTATACTTCTGAGCTACTTCTTCCACCTCCTGTTCCCTGCTCCAGGCAACAATCCCAGGAATTAAATAAAAATAGTGTAAATGTGACTTTATAAATCTTTAAGGCAAAATGAGTTAAACATCCCAATGCACCAAGACAAATAATTAAAATATAACAAACAGAAAGTACTCCAAATACTTTCTCATTCAGATCAGACCTCATTTATATGTCAAGCTAGGGATTTTTGGGTCATTCCTCTGCAATCTCATCTCAGAAGCTGGGAAGTTTCCTTTTTTTGTTTTTTCCAACTGTCTCTAGATGCAGTCCACATGGTGACCAAAGCTAAGTTGTTGATAGATAAAAGTCAATAAAGTTCACCAAAGCAAAAATGTCAGCCATGGAAGTCAATCACAGAACACAAGTATCCCAACAAGATTATCTCAATTACCCTGCAGTATCCCTCAGGGGATGGAAAATGAAAATGTAGGAGAAAGTTGTGACTTGGAAATTCTAACATATTACAATACTGATCATAGCATTAGCATATGTTATCATTACATTATAGCATTATGATTCTAACATAATATGCCTGTTACCGTGCTCAAATAGGGTAACTAACAGAAAGTGAGTTGGGGAGGGGGAGAGAGAGAGAGAGAGAGAACACAGACTAGAGAGAGCAGGTGAGGTTAAAAGCTCAGCTTTCAAGTCTGTTGTGACACTAATGAACAGATATTAGTTGAAAGAAAAAAACTTGGTGATCCAAATGTGATTCTAGACTTTGAAAAGAGCTGTTTATGTAATCCAATCCTGGAAATGTGTGTGATACAATGTTTCTATCGACTTACACAAAGATTTGCTTAAATCAAACCTGTCTCAGACTCGAGTGTTAATTGATCACCAAGAGCTCCTTGGGAATCCAGAGTCCCACATTGCCCACCCCCCCAACTCTCTTCCCCTCCCCCGCTTTTCAGAAACCCAAGGAGGCCTGAGCATCTTGCACTGTAGTGCAAACAGATCCCCGCAAAGACAGAGGAAGATAAAATGAATTTAAATTCCAAAAGGGTTCCAGTGCTGGTTTCCTAGCCCCCGACTCAGCAATGTGTTTGTGAAAATTCAGCCTTTTTGTCTCCCAGTAAAAAGAAGCTAAATCTACATCGGTGGCCCAGTCTCGGGTTGCTGCTATTCTTTGCATTTTCTATCCGAGTGAATGAGAGTGAATGAAGTGGCCGGGACCCTTCATTTGATCTACTCAATTGCATAAAGTGACAGAATTCTAATATATTTGTTTAATGCTCTTCGATGGGTTTTCACTTTTTGCTTGCAAATGAAGCATCCGCGGGCAAAGCTTCTTTCCCCTTTAACACTGGGACATATTTCATAACTCAAGCCATGGTTTGAAGTGATCTTGAGAGGAGTTTTAGTCTCAAAAAGTGGAAAAGAAAGAAACAGATGTGAAGTTATTGTGAATTCTTAGAGTGGGCTCTGGCACTATTGTGCCCCACGGCGGGCGGTCCAGGGGGCTAGGCCTTTCATGCTGTAATTGAAACATATTAATTAGATAATTTGTTGTTAGTTTAAACGAAACAAATGCATCCCCTTTGAGGCTTCACAGCCAGTGAGTTAGGTTGTTTTTGTTTTGTTTTGTTTGGGTGTCTCCGTCTCTGTGCATATGTGGCTTTTAGAAGAAAAAAATTATTGACATTTATATTAAGAATTTCAGAATAAATCCTGATTCTGTTTCTCCACTGAATACCTTTCACAAAGGGAGTTCTCATTTGTAAAAGTATAAACCATTCCTTGTCCCTGCACTCTACACCACCTCCCCATCCCTAACTTTGCATAAATGATTGTAAAACCTACTGTCTATGGCCTGGATCCTTCCTCACACCCGTTAAACTTACGCTCCTCCAGCACTGGGCCAGCTTCATGCTTCCAAGACACTCAATGTTCTTATCCATTTAAAGGAATTAAACTCACTGCTGGAATATTTAAATCACTCTGAAAATCACGCTAGCAGCTTCTTTGAATCTTCAGGCTTCTCAAAACCCCCAAGTCAGCCAGGAGGAAGAGTGAGAACTTCTACAGCTTCCCTCTAGAGAAAGTGCAAGAAATCCATCCATTGTGTAGCATTTCTCAAATCACAGAGAAAATTGTTTAAAAATACAGTTAAATTGTGTTAAAAACCATAAGTAACAGAGTTGCCAAGTTTCCGAATCAAGAACCTAAATTTTAAAAACTCAATACTGCTCAAATTGATGAAGTAGAAAATAATATAATCTTGTTTTTCAGGATAACACACACCTATCTCACTGAATGGTATTGTCTCCTCCAGTTGTATTTTAAAGCTGTGTATATTGACTTTGGACTTGAGCCAGGTGAAAAGATTTAACATGACAAAGAGAACCATTGAAGATATCACAGTTATAAACTTCCTCATTTGTGGTGCACTTCAGCTGAACAGCGGAAGTGTGAAAGCTGGAGGGTAAAGGCAGGGATGCAGGGGTGGGAATAGTGGCATGGGTGTTTGGGCGCCTTTGGATTTCTGATCAAGCTCAAAATATCATCAATTTTTTCCTTTACTCATTCAACTTTGTCTGAAAAAAACATGCCTGCAATCATGAAAGAAGGGATCACAAGGCCCAAGTTATTTCATTCTTTGCAATACAGCTCCAAGATCATTTTCATGTACTGAGTTGAAATCTCCCCTTTGCTAAAAATCAGAGCTAGGATCTGTACTTTATTGTTTTTCTGTATTAAATGTGTGCATGTATACATCACCTCTATCTGAATTCTAGTGCCTATTGTAGGAGGCATATTTTACTTGAACTATCTAAGCTGATGTTTTTAAAATATTTGAGGCCCATGTTAGCTCTTTATTCTCCTTTCATTCCCAGCTCAAATTCAGTGCTAATAAATTTGATGCAATTAGAATATTCCAGATATGGTCTTAATTTTATTTTGTAGTAAACTGTGAAAAAATATCTTGAATGTCCTAACATGTACTGATTTCTTGTTGAGAGCTAATTTTCAAGAGTTTCCTAGGGTAGCTAAGTTTTCCAGGCTTTCTTTGGACGATCTTGTTGATATAATTGTGAATTGGGCTTGATGAATGAGTTCAGTTGTCTCCTGTCTGACGAGCCTTAGTAACTTCATGCATTTTAATCAGTCCAATGATTCATTTATTTTCCACTTTTTTTTTTTTTTGGCCTGTGTGTGGGATCCTTCCTTTAAAAAAAAAAAAAGGATTAATTACCTTTTGCAATAATCCTGAATTGTTTTTCAGGTAGCCCTCTAAATGTTTAATAGTCACAGGTACTAAAGTTTCTCCTTATGAACTACGTGGAGCACAGTTTCTGTGTGGGTTTCTCTGTGTTGCACAAGGGTCTCTTGTTTAATCATTTTACACAGCAAAGTGTTAATCGTCATTTAAGTTTCTCTTTGTGTTGTAACTTCATTAGTTGAATACACACCTCAGTCTAGAAATACTGTGACCCCTTCAATAAAGTTTCAGTTAGCCTTGAGCCACAAATTCTTTGCAAACTTTAATTCTTTGCAAAAATTTGAGGAAAAGCAAATACACATTTTAAGAAGCTTCATTCACATCTTTAAAATAAATGCATCAAGAATTATTCTTTCACCTGAAGGAGTGAAAGAAATCTATTCAATCCAGAGTGAACAGGTTTCTGGACATGTAAAGTGAACTTTTAGATGATTTCTACAGGAAGAAAACTTCAAGACCTGCAAGAATTTTAAGGATGAAGGAAATGAAATCTCCCTCCAAATAAGATGCATCAGAAAGTAAGTATTCAGTAAGCAAGTCTGGTTTACTTTTGAAATCTCCTACCTGATTTCTACAAGCCTTTTATTTCTATAAGTGCTGTATATTTATTTCATAAAAGGTATATTTAAGATAGATAAAATACATATGAAATACTATATTTTTTCAATAACAGTTTTTCTTTTAGCACTATATCTGTACACCTGATTTATAATAGAAATATTTTGCCACTTCTTTTCCTTCCCCAGTCCATGGAATAATTCCTCCCACAATCTGAAAGTACACAGAAGAGGCTTTGCTTTTCTCAATATGATATATAAAAGGGAAAACACCCAGACAACGCACTGTGAGAAGCATGCTTAGGGAGTCACTTCATCCATCTTTTATGAAGTTGTTTGTACCAACTCTTCAAAAACACACAAAACTAAGATTTGAATTTACATATTTTAATGAGAAAATATTATTTAGACTAGGTCATAATTTAATGTAGACACCTTTTTAAAATTCTTTGTCTTAAAACAGGCATGCTGAGAACAAGAACATCAATATTTAAAATGCCATGCTAATTCTGTACAGAGAGGAAAAAAAATGAGAGAAAAAAAATGAGAGGAAAAATTTTACAGCTCTGATGTTATTACATTTTTTTTTTTAACTTAAGCAGGTCACACCAGACCAATAGTTCACTTTCCAGTAAATTACCTAGGACGCTAAAGGAGTATAGCAAACAAAAGTGCATTTTACACAGTGTAAAATCATTCCTATTCACAACTGTTTACATCTCTTTGCAGCCCTGTAGCTTCATGGAAAAGTTCTTGTAACAAACAGAGACTTATCCAGGAAAAACTATCTGTTGACATCACCTTTGTGTTACCAGTCAGCTTATTTAAGTTTTTCCAGGGTTGCCCTTGGTACTTTCTTGGTTTGGGCTTATTTAATTTTTCCTTTTTTTCCTTCCTTCCTTCCTTCCGTTTCTTCTTTCCATTTTTCTTTCTTCAGTAAAATAAATAGCTAAAATGGTCTCTAAGTAGTAAGAAAGTTAACATCCCAATTAACTTTCCCATCCCCCCTTCCCTCCCCTACACTTGGCCAGAAATGAAGAGTAAACATTCACATTACGACAGGTACTTGTAAAGTGGGCTTTGCCCAGTTGCCCGCTTAGCAAGACAGATTCAAGTTCACTGTTTACACTTTACCGGGCGATTTGTAAACAATATAAGGTGACTATGAGTTTTATTTTGCTTGTGTGGAAAACAAGAGTCCCCTTCTCAGCTTAGCAGCCTCTCTCCTAACTCCCAGCGTCGGGAGCCTCTGGCAGGAAACAAAACCCAACACAAAACAAAATCTCCGCAGAAGGGAGGCAGAGCCGCGAGCCTGGAAGCTGTGATCCGCCTATCCCCGGACTGATGGGCGGAGGCGAGTGGGGTGGGGAGATTAGTGGCTCCTGGTGGCCGCAAATTCCCAAGACCTAAGCAGATCCGGCCCTCCGCGGTGAGGCCGCAGCCCTTCGGGGGTGGCGGTCTGCACAGGAAACCTCGGAAGTAGTTTCTCTAGCCTGCAAATTGCGCAGTCCTTAGCTCTGAGGACACAGCCCGGGAGAAGACAGGCTTTTCTTTGCGAAGGCGGGCGGCAGGATGTCCCCCCCCCCGTTAAGTGGGAGGGGGGTTCGGGGCCCGTGGTTGGGGGGGCGGCTTGGCTCGGGGAGTCTGGGCTTTCCCCTGTAGTAGGAACGAAGACAACTCTCATGCGCCTTCCGGCAAGTTTGTGTCTTTTCTATTGGGTCCAAAAACAAAGTTCTCTTGAGACAGAGAAAGAGAGGAAGAGAGGGTTGGCTGAAGGTGAAATGCACAAGTTAGGATGCGGAGGTCGGAGAGGGCTGGATGGGGAGCCGGGGAGGTTAAAAGTGAGGTGATGGAGTAGGGTACAGGAGATGGCGCCGGCTTCTGCGGGTCAGTGCACCGCCACCGAATGCAAGGCGGAGGCCGGGCTGGTGAGCGTTTCGCTGGGTGTGGCGGGGCTACTTTGGCTGGTGGCTGTTTGCGAGGACGTGGGGCTGAGCGAGGGCGGCGAGTTCGAGAGCAAGGTGGGGATGGGCGCGGGCAGCGCGGGTAGCGCAGGCACTGCGGCCGGCGTGGGCTTGATGGGCACTGGGATGGCCGGCAGCGTCTGGCCCGCTGCGTGGCACAGCGGCTTCAGCGGCACACCATAGGCGCTGTAGTCGCCACTAGCCATGGAGATGGGGGTGGCCGAGTCGATCATGCCTGCAGAACCGTACACGTGTGGCCAGCCAGTGCCCAGAGAACTGCCCATGGTAGTCAATTGGTTGGGGAGCGGGTAGGCAGCGGGAACTGGCTGCATGGCAGAGAAGGCCAGCCCCCCGGGCATCTTGTATTCCCGCGCGATGATGTTCTCGATGGCGAAGGGGTGCTTGAAGCCTGAGGGCTGCGCCACACCGCCCAGGTTGTAGGCAGCGGTGGGCATCTGCGGCAGGTGCGTGCCCGAGGCGGCGAGCGCGCTGAGCCGCAGCTTGGCCTGTTGCTGCAGGTACTGCGCCGCGTCGGCGGGCTTGCTGGGCGCCAAGTGGTCGGACTTGAGCACCTTGAAACGCTTGCGGCGCCGCAGGAAGCTGCCGTTCTCGAACATGTCCCCGCAGCTGGGATGCAGCGCCCAGAAGCTGCCCTTGCCGGGCTGATCTGGCCGCCGCGGGATCTTGATAAAGCAGTCGTTGAAGGAGAGGTTGTGGCGCAGGCTGTTCTGCCAGCGCTGCGTGTTCTCTCGGTAGTAGGGGAAGCGGTCCATGATGAACTTGTAGATCTCGCTCAGCGGCAGCATCTTCTCGGGCGAACTCTGGATGGCCATGGCGGTCAGCGAGATGTAGGAGTAGGGCGGCTTCTGGTCGCTGTACGTGTTGCGGCCCGGCCGAGGCATCGTCTTGCTCACGGTCCGCGCGGGCTGGCGGACAGGTCGGATCTGGGAAGGGGGGAGGAAGTGGAAGGAGGGGTAGCAAGGATTCACAGAGACACCGCGAGGTCAGCCAGGCCGAGGAACTGACTTCGGGATGGGGAGTAGGGGATGCGCCTCTGCATCCGCCCGCGCCCGCGCGCTCCACCCAGCAACTTTACTCACTGAACTGGACCCGGGGCGGGGAAGCCGGCGAGTGGCGCGAAGGTAGCAGGAAAGTAAGTGGGACCTGGAGCAAGGGCAGGGTTAGGGACGGAACTGAGAACTGCTCACCTTAAAGTTGCTCCAAGTTGCGCGTCCGCATCCGGGATGGCGCCTTTGGTCGCCGAGTCCCTCCCGGCGCGCAGCCCAAGAGCAGCGCTGAGGGTGTGCTGGACTCGGCACGAACCTGGGCTCTTGAGCTCAGCCCGGCAGCGGCCCGCGTCGCCCGGTCCGCGGCGCTCCTGGTCGTGCGTCCCGCGGTCGGCCGAGCTCGGCGGCGGAGTCCGGGAGCGGACGTTGACGACCGCGGCGGCCTAGGGGCTCTGGAGGGCACTGCAGTGGGCTCCGCGACTCCGCTGAGCTAGGTGGCTGCCTCCATGTCCTCCCTCGAACCATCTGATAGTTTCAAGCGGTGACAGGAGCAGAAAAGACCCCTGTAGCGGCGCTTCATTAATGTGCCACTTCTTAGCTATCATATGACAATCGCCTTGGGAGGAGGAGGAAGAGGAGGGGGAGCGGGGGTTGCAGAGGGAGGGGACTGAGCGAGAGAGGAGAGCCTGGGCAGCTCTGGTTTCTTTCACACCTATTTACATGGACACCTTGGCCAATAAGAATCACTTCCAGCGCAAGACTGGGCGAGGGGGAAGAGCCTCTGGCCACTGGCGGGGAGCGGGAATCACCGGCCGGTGTGCGCTGTGTGAAGGTATGAGGCGACAGCGACGCAGAGCACGGAGCCAGGCGACCACTCAAGCTCACAGACGGAGCTGCCGCCCGCGCAGATGATGTTTGACATGGAAATTGCTTGGCTGGGTATTCTGTTTCCTCTGCATTGTATGGGGTTTGTATTGTTAGCTAACTTCAGGCACGGCTTTCTCCTGAAGCCGACCCTTTTCCTTTGCTTGGCACTGCCCGGGGTTGGTTGCATGGGTTGTTATACTGAAAACATATCCTCTCCCCTCCCCCCAGTCCTCCAAGAGGCAGGTCGAAGATTGATTTGACCTTCCTAAGTTGCTGCTTCACCTCTGCACAGTTAGGTGTGTAGCTTTCAAAAAGTGATGAGGTTTTCCAAATACAAAATGTAGTCGGACAGCCCGTTTTGAATCCAAATGCATTGGCCAAAAGAAAAAGGTGTATCTGGGCGAAGAGGCAGATCTTAGCTTTAAAAATCTTACAGCAATTTGGTTGGACACAGGAGGGAGGACAGTGTGCGGACCTGGGGAGGGCCTGAATTTGTTTGACACGCTTTATTACCAGATGAACCGAAGGGTCTCTTGCTTTGAAACTTTAGGAGTTAGGCGTTTCCTGGAAGTTTGAAAGTTTTGCATTTTACAGCCGGAACATCCCCTCCCCTTTCACCACCACCCCCCCTTTTAACGATGGAAGAATTTATTTAGGGGGTCAAGTAAAAGCTATCTTTGGTCCCATTCCTTCTAAAACTTGGAAAGAACCAGCAAGTTTTCCTTTTTGGGGGGATGAGAGGGAGGACGGAGATGAGGGTAGGTGATGCACCTCGGGTCACTCGCCGGGTGCGGCTCCTTTCAATTCGGATTTGCCGTGTGAGGGTTAAATGAATCATTATCATTATCATCATCGTCGTCGTCATCACCATCAAACTGCTATGAAATAAATAGTGAGGCGACTTCGCCTGCGTGCACGCAGTCTATGAGTAGACGCCAGGAGTTCCCACGCGTTTCTGCACATTCTCCTTGAGCTCAGACATTGACCTTTATGGTTTTCAAAAGAAATCCATTTTACTGTGTTGTTAAAAACTCAATACCTACACAGAATCATCTTTAAAGTCCGGAAATGTGAGATTTTTTTTTTTTTTTAGTTTCAGGAGGTGGCTGTGGGGAGGTACCGTGTGAAGTTTCTCCACTTTTAAGTGATTTTATTTATTATTAGAGCAGCTGTTTGGAGTTAACATTCTAAAAAAGATCTTTCAGCGCGCGCGCACACACAACTTCATTAACCACAGTTTGGGGGGGGGGTGGTCAATAACTCACCAAAACGTAACTTAAACACGATGACTTTAGGAGATTAAACAATTTCATTAATATTGAAATGGCTCTCCCGTCTGCGCTGCTTCGTTTGAGATGCAAGCGCACGTTTTTCAATATTAACAGAAGTGCTTGAAGAAAAGAATGTCACCTTCTTAATTCGGAAAAAATAACCAGGAGGAGGAGGTGGGTGCAAGGAAGTGGGGGAGGGGATGTTGACCTGTCTCTGGGGCAAGGCTGGAGCAGAGCAGATAAATGTATCGCTCTTCTCCGAAGATTAAACAGTAGACTCTGGTGGAACCTCCGCCGATCTCCGACTAGAGGCAGGGCAGCTCTGCTCGCCTGAGCTGCGCGCGCTTCAGCTCCTGAGGCTATGTGATTTGGGGGCGTTCTTGGCGTGCCTGTGTTTTGTTAGAGGGTCCCAGAGTGAGAGGAGCTGGGGAATCCAAAGAGCTGGAGAGGATGAGGGACACTTGAGGACGAATAGGGAGTAAGGCTTGTTGTCTCCCAGCATGGAAAGGAGCTGGTTCAAGTCTTTCTTGCTCAAGACTACAGCTGGCCTTAGAGGTATAAAACAGAGTTCCTGAAAGCGAGGCAGGAGCACTCCGAGGTGCCGGTATCCAAGTCCCCAAGTATTTTTAAGATCCTTTTAGCAAACATGTGCATCAATCCATACTGAAATATAAAGACAGATAAAATATTTAGGGTGGTTGGATTCGAAATGGTGAACGTAGGAGTTAAAGATCTCTGTTCTCTCAGTGATAGCCAGGAAAATTCTTTTCTTTTCTATCCAGTATGGGTGCGTGCTGAGGATAGGGAATGGGAAAAAGAACAGTGTTTTCTTACTTTAACAATTGGCATTTTGTTGCCTTGCAAAAGGCCATTGTATGGCTGTCGAAATCATTGCTCAAAGTAAATAGAAGATTAACTAAATTCTAAGAGTGGAAACGTTCGGGTTAAAAAAAAAAAAAAGCCCCGAGTTGGAATAAATCTTTGTGCATCTGCTGAGGAGAGCTGTCACCACTAAGTTTGGGACCTTCGATGATACAAGTAAGAATTCATGTCTGAGGAATCTTCAAAGTTTGACTAAGTACAAACAGTAGCAAGACACACTGCCCGTGCCCTGACCTAATTAAGTAAACGGAACCTAATAACCCAAGTTTGCCTTGCAAGGGGAGGGAAGTTGTGCGACTGGCATTTAAAACAGGTGCTTTGAAACAAAGTTTATCTGCTTTCCTGCTGGAGGTCTACAAAGCCCGGGGGAGGGAGGAGGTTTTGCATGGTATTTACAGCATTTTAAAACTGGTATTATAAAGAGCAGGAGGGAAAAAGCACTTTACAGAAATCTTGAAAAGGACATCAGTCTATATTGTACAGAACCCAAAGCAAACAGAAGCTAGTGCGGAGGGGGGCACATCCGACCCGGGGGTTTAGGGAGTTGTTGGGAAAACTGTATAAAATACACATAAGTCAATTATACCCATGTGCAAACCAAATGGAAATCTCTTTCGTGCAATAGCCATTCATCGCCTCTGCAGAGCCTACCACCGACCACCTTTCTGCTTGGAGAGTTCGCAATAGCCTCTTTTCCCACAAGCTGGACCACACACGGCTACAGATTTCGTAATAATTTATGCTAATTTCCCTCCATAAATCCACAATTCGCTTCAGTGGCACCCGGGCTGCTGAGGGAGTAAAAAGGAGACAGAGGGGTGACAAAAACAATATTGATTTTGATTCCTTCTGTTGTGAGGCAGGTGTGTGTGCACGCCAAGGGTGGGGTTGGGTTTAGGGGCGGGGGCTCCAGGACAGGGAAACCAACTCTAGCCTCCTCCACCAGCCCCTGCATCCACACTCCAGAAAAATGACGCTCCCGGGTTTGTTAATATTTACCAAACACGGACGGGAGGTGGAGGGAAAGTACCCAGCAGCTTCGAAAGGTTTCCTAGGCGCCAAAAACAATACCCGCCATTCCTACTTGGAAAGTGAACTCGGCGCTGCCTGGAGCGTTGCGGCTTAGCCTTGCTTTCCACCCCTCCTTCTTCTTTCTTCCTGAGCCCCCCTCCCCGCGCTTCTCCAATCTGAGTCTCTCTCTCCCTCTCCCATCCTCTTTTCCCTCTCTACTGTACTTCGTCCTTCCCTTCGCTTCACTTTCTTCCCCCGTCTTTTCTAACCAACTTGGCAGCGAAATGTGCGGAGGGGAGAGGCCTTGGCGTCGTCGGTTTGGGGTTTTAGGGCCTTGGCGGGGCTCCTCTGCCCCGCCCCACGCTTCTAGGCCGCCTCCCGCATTTGCCCCAGTGATCGGCCCGCTCTGGGAACCCGCGCTAACGCACGGCAAGGCTTTGTCCCATCAGTCATTCTTCACCAAATCTGCACTTTGGTGGCGTGAAACGACTTAGCTTTCCTTTCAAAAGGATTTTGTTCCCGGGGTATTCAGTGCTAAAACAAACTCCCTGAGCCTGTCAGTGGTCAATTAAAAAAAATTGCCATCCCGAGTATCCTGGAGGTTGTTTGTCCTCGGGATCTGTGAGCCTCTGTCTTCTCCCTCCCCCTCTCCCTGCACAGCTCTGCGTGGCTTAAACGTTCTGGGTCTCGGGAAAAAGGGAGGGAGGGCACCAGGCAGTAGGCAACTGTGGGTTCGCTGTCCAGAGACCCGCACCCGGCTGGACGCGTGTCAGGGGAAACTTAAATCTGCCATCACTCACTCTCCCGACTCTGACGGTTCTTCCCGGACACTTGGACAAAGTCTGGGTGGAAATCCAACAGCCTAAGCGAGGGAGGTGAGAGAGGGGAAGACACAGTTTTTTATCCACCACCCCTGCCATAGCCCCCCAGCCCTGCTGCGGAAGAAGACCCTTTTGTTAACCAGTACCAAAGGATACCTTCTGGTGAATTGTGCAGACTTTTATTTCATGATTGGCGACTAAGCTACATGGGCCTTGGACCTGAACTCCTAACAGGAAAGTTGAAAAGAAACTTTTGATAAGCAATCAATTGCCTCAAGTCAGTCTCTCTCCTCTCCCATTTCAGTCTTGTCGGGTTTAAGTAAAATAAAAATCTCTGCCTTCACACTCTGTTCCAATCCAAACTGGGAAGTCGGTTTCAGAGGTCTCCCACTTCTTAGAGCTCATCAGAACTTAACTCAGGCGTGGGGAAGACCTCTGGCTGCAGCTGGAGTACCTGTGGATTTTAGTCTGTTTTGCTTGTGGTGGGGGGAAAGGCAGTGGCCTCTTCCAGCACTCTTCAAGAAGCTAAACCAAGTAGCTGCTGCAGTTTGGAGAGTACAGAAGGCCCAATTTTCTTCCATTTCAGCCATAAAAAAAAAACAGTAGCCAGAGTTAGGTGCTAGTCTGATGCAGCCCCCATGCTTAAAAAGTGCCAACCCTCTTTCATAGTGAGCAAGCAATGTCAATGCCTGTGAAAACAGCTCTTTCCCTGCCCTGCACAATAAATACCATCTCTTTGGAATCGGTTTTGCTAAACGCTATTTGATGTTTGCTTTCTTGTGATTTGCTCTGAGACTTCATGGCTTTAAAAATCTCAGTTTCCAAATCAGTTCCTTTCTTTGCATAGCTTTGAATTGAGCATTGCCAAGCCCACAAGTGTATTTTTGTAAAAAGTATTCGCAGAAGGTTAGTGAAAGAATTTTTGATGTGGTTGTTGCTAAACCCTCTCCATAAGTTTTGCTTTGCAAAGAAGCAGCAATTCAAATCTATTATTTTTATTGGAGGAAATATTGCTAAAGCTACCTTGGTATCGAAGGGATTAACTTGCTTTTCTCCCAGCCCCTAACTCTGGGGTTAAGACAGCAGTAGATCAACTGTATAATGTGTGCACTGTTCGCTCATTTGTACAAGCAGAACAAAGGTTGGACTAAGCCAAATTGCATTGCACTTGTGAACCGAGTCCCGATGTGAAGTATCTTTTACAGCGGGGGGAATGAGAACAATTTCGTGTATGTCTAAAAGGGAATAACAAAGCCACTTTCTCCAGCATCTCAAAGTGAAGTAGCGAGGCGTGACATTCCCAGGGTGAGGAGGGACAAAAGCAGGGTCAGGGGGATGAAAAAGAGAATCAAACAGGCACTTTCACATGTCTGCCCTCAACTGCTGCACCTCTCCATAATAGGAAACAAATGTTGTAAAAGAGGGGATTGCTCTCATTCATTCAAAATAGCAAATGATAGCTAAACAACATTGTCAAAACTGAATCAACTCTGTGCAGTACCACCCAGAAAAAGGTATTGTGTTTTGTTTAATAGCAGGGTGGAGCAAAGGCTCTTCTTTTGGGGAAGGGAAAGGGAGAGAAATCACCCTATATTTTTCGTATCAATTTTCTTTGTCAGGAATTATTTATTTGCTCGGATTAAAAAAAAATAAAACCCTGGCTGGGCACCTAATCTTAAGATGTTATTTGGGTGGGGGAACAGATTTTTGGAAAAGTAGATTTTTAGTTTCAGGAAGTGTTTTAAAGCTTCTAATAAGTAGGGAAATGGTTTAAACTTCTTTATATTATCTGGAAAATACACTGATCACAATAGAATTTAAGGTAAATTCTGGGCAGTAGTCTAAATGTACTTTGCTCATAGTTTGAATAAAATTGACTCATGGGGGACTTAAGATTTTTGAAATGAAGAATATTTTGTATCCATATCATATTATTGTTTTGAAAGAGAATAACCTGTAGGTCTCCAGCCTTGAGAACTTGCGCTCTGCTTTGTTTGTTCAGACTGAGGGGGGAGGAGAGCTTCACCCGGTGGACGTATGCAGTATGTGTTTTCTTAATGGTAGAAGCAGGTTTTGCTCAACACCATGGCCTTCAGATGTAATAGCTCACTGTGTTCCTAAACTATTGATAACTTAGGTTCCTCTCTCTTTCTCTCCCTTTTCCCCTCCCCCAACTCTGTGTGTGTGTGTGTGTGTGTGTGTGTGTGTGTGTGTGTGTGTGTGTGTACCCCCCGCTGAGCTGCCACCCACAAAGCGGGTGAAAAAGAAAGAGCAAGAAAAAAAGCGGCTGATCCTCTCCGGCCTCCCCCAGCTAAGACTGGCTGGGGGCGGGGCTTGGCGGGACCCGCCTTGCCTTAGGAGGCCTGCAGCCCCACCGCGGCTGAGTCCTGCTCTTTTGAAGCTCGCCTGGGACTAGGGCTTCGCTCCCCGCGTGAGGAGCGGTGTCCGCGGCGCGCTCTGCACTGCGCCTGTTTCGGGCGCTCGAGCAGTGCTGGGGCTCAGTTTGCGGATTCTCGATGGGTCACAACTGGGGAGCCAGGTACCCCAAGGGCTTATCGACTCCTCAGAAATAGATCCGTGCCTTGTGCGTACCCGCCCTCTGTCCCTTCCCTTTTCCCCTTCCCACTCCACCTTCAACTTTCCAGTTCTCACCCTCCAGTTTCAGTTCCCGCATCATGGACCTCAGATTTCAGTTCTGTTCACCAACTTTGGCTATTCTCAGTAGCGCAGCCAGTCTGGGATTGTCAGGGCATCCCCTAATGTACCCGGCCGCCTCGCCGAAGTAGCCAGAACTGGGAAAGAACGAAGGGAGAGAGGAAGCAGGAAATAGAAATCCCAAATATTCCACCACCACCCTACCCTCGCATCCACACACCGCAGCAGCTTTGCGGTAGGCCACGGTAGGTGGGCGGGTAAACCTTTAACCCGACAGTGCATAGGATCATGGCTAGTTTTAAGAGACTTTGGCACTTACCATCGTGGCTGACATCGTTTACTACGACCCTATTAACCAAACTGCCCTTATACACTTCCCCTGCATTGTGTGTGTGTGTGGGGAGGGTGGTGAGTAGGACAGGGGAATGAATTCAGAATTTCGCTCCTGCAAAGCAGGCGCTCTATTAATTGAATCGCACCTCCAGTCCATTTTGCTTCAGTTATTTTGGAGATTGGGTCTTGCGAACTATTTCCTCCGGACTGACCTCGAACCTTGACCCTCCGGATCTCAGCCTCCCTAACAGCTAGAATTACAGGCGTGAGCCACCGGCGCCCGGCTCCTCCGCATTTATTTTTATTTAATATTTTTGTTGGAAAAGAATGATTAAGTATTAATGTACTGTCACTTTCCCTTCAAGTGCCCCCCCATCATCTTTTAGGTAAATCTAGAACCGCGGAGCGTCTGAAAATTCCAAGACCCCTGGTCCAGCAGGTGATTTTCTTTGGCGTTTGTTATGGAGGCCAGGGCACTTTGATTGGTGGAACTGATGGCTTCTCTTAACTAAGGCTGGCTTTCCTTCCTGCGCTGTAGTACAGAAAATTCCTCCCCTCTGTTCACCCTCGAAAGCAGTTTGAACTCATAATCTTTAACTGACGCTTCTTTGCTTTCATCCATCCTCTTTTTACCATTTTTTTTCTTTAATTGCAAAGAAAAATAAGGCTACATACTAGCGGGGTAACAGAGATGAGAAATACATCATTCTCTACTACTTACACCCCTTACCAAAGGACAAGGAGAGCCACGGACCTTACGGGTTCTCTAGATCTTCCGTAGTTATTAGCCACTTAGGTTTTCCTTCGAGTCCGCTTGCCCAGGACCTGTTGATGACTCGGAGTGGCGGAGCGCGTGGAGCTCGACGTAGAAGTTGGTTATGTAAACTGCTTGTGTATTTCACATTATCATTGCGCTGTCTGGAGGCAATGTAGATTTTCTAAAGATCTAATGAATAAACAACCGGCAACTGCTGGCGGTGTAATTTACATTGTTAATGCGTACATGTGTATAATAAATATGCATCTGTATCCCTTCAAATAAACTCTTTCCAGTTTTTAACCTGTGGTGATTTTTTTTTCCCCAAAAAAGAAGGGGTGGGAAGAGAACCGTCTTTTCAAGAACGAGTTTATTTCGCTTGCTGGACGCCGATTTAAAAAAAGAAAAAAATGGCTCCGCGGTGGAGCCCAGAAGGAGCGTTTGCAGTGTCGCCGTTCTCCTACCCAACCAAGCAAAAGAAATAAGATCCGCTGAGATACACACGGATGCTTGGAGCCCCAAGTGCACCCAGGAAGTTAGTTTGGGGACCGCAGCGCTTCCTGCGAGGGTGGGCAGCCTCATCCTCAGGATTCAGGCATCCTACCCCAAAGAGAAGTGCCAGAGACCACCTGGCCACCAGGTGCCTGGCCACCTGGGTTGTGAGAATTGGGTCTGCTGCAGCTACGATAACCCCTGGGAAAAAAAGTTTATCTGAGAATTTCCCCACAGACGATGTTTTCCCAGGTGCCTATGTAGACAGCATTTCTGACCAGCTTGGGGAATTCAGGGAGGAAAGAGCGAATGCTAGGCCGCAGGGTAGGGTCCTAGACTGCCCCATCCCACACTTCCTCGGGTAAGGCCACTTCGCGGAGGGCAGCAGGAGCAGGGACGCAGGAGCCACGCCTTCTGCACCGCGGGGCTGGGTCCCTGCACCAGGTTGCTTTGTGAAGCTGAACGTCCTCCCTAAGCGTCTCAAGCCTCTTATGTCAGTCTTATGTCAGCCGACGTTTGATATTTCTCCCCTCCACCAACCAGGTGCCACTTTCTTAGCGCGCTCGAAGGCAAATGTCTCATCTCTCCCCGTCCTGGATCTGGAATACATTATTTTAATTAAGTCTATGGCGATTTACTTTCCTCTGAGATCTATTCCACGGTGCAATTAGGAACGTATTGGTGCTAGCTCATATGAATATTCAGGAGCGTGTCAATTAATTAGCAGACAGAGGAATCTCATTACGGTGCTCAGAACCCTTTTAGTGTTAAGCAGAATTAAGGGGGTATTTGGCAATGCGCTGGATTAGTGAATATTTTACCGTGCACTCATTTAACTTCATTATCATAGCACTTAGACTACTCTCTGATTTTATTAATTCAATTGCTCATTAATTTGTCCAAAAAAAGATAAAAGTTTTAACGTGCTACCCAATAACTTGGAAAGCAAACTTTCGCCTTGCTTAGTCTTCGCTCCCAGGGAGGACTGACGGCGACTCACACAACTGGAGACTGAGGTGTGGTCCCCCTTTCTCTCCAGGTCACAGCTTCGGGGAGCTCCGGACCCCCGGCCCAGGGCTCACAGGAAGCATCAGGGTGTCGGAGAGGGGAGGGTCGCTGCCTTCTTGGAAGTCTGAGTCGTCCTTCAGGGCAAAACAAAAACAATCCCCCCCCCCCAAAAAAAAAGGCCTCTCACTTGCCCCTGGGAATGGGGAGGAATGAGTGAGAAGCGATTTGTCACCAGACTTGAGAAGTGCCAGTGCCAGTGGTAATGGTCGGCAGGCCCTCCTCACTCTGCCTTCGCGCCCTAAGTCTCACTCAAAATGCAGATACTGGGGTCAGCAACACATCGCCCTCTAAGGGCCACGCCTCATGCCACATGTGTCCTCTGCCCGAACCCTGCCCCATGACCGCGGCCACCCTTCACGATCCAGTCCACGGGCGGCGCACACTCACCTGCACCTCTCTCACCCTACCCCAAAAGGTTAGAAAGACAAATATTAAAATTACTTGCACAAAGGGAACTGCTAGAGAGATCCCAAATTAATATGCATGTAAAAATAATTAGTTGCATTTCCTGACATCAAAATAAGTACCTGGGAAACAGAACACCTTCTGGGCATTTGGAGCATATGCTGGAATTAGAGTTAATTGACTAATTACATAAATTAGGCATTAATTTTGCAACATATCCAGTATAAAAGATATCTCAATTAATTGTGCATTAATTACCAGGTGAAACCGGGCGATGGTCGGTCTGCATCCGGTTCTCTGACCTCCTTGCTCTTTTGGGCCCCAAAGCTAGGCGGCGTGGCGGGTGCACAAGTGGCGACGGCTGGGCTGGCGGGCGACGAGAGACCGAGACCAGCACCCGGAGCAGCCGCCAGCTCAGGCTGAAGACCCCGGGCAATCGTTAATGCCAAGATACAGCCCCCCCCCCCTCATTAAAATCAATTACGCACAGTTAGATTGATTCGTTTTTGTCAGAAAGAGAAGCAATGCAGACCTCTTCACTAGTCCACTCCCCTCCCCTTCCCACACACATCCACCTTAACTGGTACCTGTAGCGATCCTGGGGCGTCTAGGCCCTCAGTTTCCCTCCTGGAGGATTTCACCTTGGCTCTGGGTCACTTTCGATCCATCCGGACTCTGGCTTATCGCTTGCTTATCGCGTGCTTTCTCTCGACCGTATGTTAGTAGCTCGCCAGCACTTTCATTCCTCAACCAGTAATCCAACTTCAAGAGAGTGTACCCAGTGATTTGAGTCTTTTCCGGTTTTGAATTGATTGTAAATTAATCTCCAGGAGGTAAAATCTAAATGAATAACCCATACATATCCTTTAAGGACTGATTTGTGGAACCCTCAGCTCCCTTCACACATGGTATATATGATTTTGTCCATTCTTAAGGGTGAAAGAACAGAATGGCTACAGCACTGGATGCTCAGATTGATTTTCTGTGGCTCTCTACTCCAAGGGGGAGTTCCATGGACACACTAGTAATTCTCCCACAACAAACCACTAAATGTAACATTTATTTTACCTTTAAGACAACTATCTTCTTGGGAAAATAATAATGAACTTGGTAGGGACTTTCCCCTATGTTCTGTACACAGTTTTAATGGAGTAGGGAAGTGATCCTGAGGAAAGGGGGCAACTGGCCAGTGAATAGGGTCTTGCTACTTTCAATCCTAGTGAAACAGCAGTAAAAACTACTGTGAGTTCTTCACGCAAATTAACACTGATTATAATACAGTCTGGTTCTGATGATCTCAGGGAATGTTACTAAAGGAGGGATCATTAAAGGAGAAACAGATTTCTCATCAATTTCTGGAGCTGTCATCCTGTGCTTGGTAGTTTGTAAAAATATTTTAAGTCACAGACTCCACCTCCACCCTAGTCTCACCCTCTCAGCATCCTTCTCCAAGTCTCAAGTTGGAATCCTTTTCTTCTTTTTTTTTTCTTTTGCCAAAGCAAACACAGAGAGGGAAAAGATATCCTGAGAAGCCTTTTATCATCTGATGATATATATCCTCATCAAGATGTCATTCCTTACAATGTAATCCTCACTGCTGATGAGCTAAAGAAACAGAGGAAATCCTGAGTTTACTGAGACAAACATGCATTTTGATCTAGCGGTTTCCTGCTGTAGCCAGATGCTGAAGGTACTTGAGGGAGATGTTGACAAGTGGGTAATTACCAGCAGAACTAAAACAGACACTTTGTTTACAGTCAAGCATGGTTAATTGAGGGTAAATAAAACAACAGCACTCTTTATAAGTCACCATGAAAGTTCAAAAGAAGGCAGAATGTCTCCAGGAGTAGAGGAAGTGGACTTACTGCATGAGAGGAGAGCAGATTTTGCCAGACCCTGGAAGCAGCAGCTGGTGTGGTGTGGATGTGCAGAAGTAGAAATGCTTTATTGTTTTTCACATGGTCTGCTTTAAAAACATTTTTTTGCCAAATTTATAAAACTGGATTAGAAACATTTTTCTCCCAATTAGCTGAGTTTTACATTTCTCTTATTAAAAGATTATTCTTCCCCTCCCTTTATTCCTCTCTTAAAAGATAACTCATTTAAGTATGAAATAATTTTCACATGAGCCAGACATGATAAATCCAACCTGATGCTGTCAAAGAAGGCTATTAATGTCAATATGATACCTCGGTCTGCAGGAGAGCATTTCTAGTCCCTGGGGCTCTAAGAAATTGCTGAGGCCAGACACTAGTAAACATCTTATGATTGTCCGACAGAATAAATTTTAATGGAACAGGAAATATATGTTTCTTTCAAGGTACAGTGTGACTTGTGTATTAGAAATGGTGTTTCATTGCCTCTATCCTGCTAGACTAGGTGTGACCAGACTAATACATTCCTGATAAATTTTACTAATCATGTTTATGCAGATTACTGTTGCAGATATGCTGATCAATTGCTCTGGTTGAATGCCCTGGCTGGGTTGATTTATAGCAGACTATAAGTGACATTCTTCGCATTGAATATAATACTCAGTGAGGTTCAAAACAATGACTCTAAGGCAGTTAGAAGCACCTTTGGACCACTAACAGTTGAATTAAATTCATACTGGTGTACTATCCTATGGATGGATACAGAAACACAGGAATAAGATGCAACCAGCACCTACTTGAGCTCTTGGGAAAGGGCTTTCTTTTGGGACCTGTTATAGTTAAGAACTGCTTTTAAGAGCATCTGAGACAAAAGTAAAGCAGAATTTGTTGAGGGGAAGAAGGAGAAATAAAAGAAAGAGAGGGAAGAGAAGAAGGAGGAGGAAAAGAGAGAAAACCCAAGAGAGAGAGAGAGAGAGGGAGAAACATTTCTCCCTTCATATGAGGCCTAGACTTTTTGTGAACTGTGACCTTGCATCTATTTGCCTTACATCTATTTGAACTAAGTTCTGAAGGTGTTATGACTGATACACTTCTCTTACTATAATGATACCCAGCACAACTTTTGCTCTGAATCTTTTGCCTATTCCTCCTATCTTTTCCTCACTAGAAACATCAGTTCAAATTGTTCTCTTACCCATGAAGGGCCAGTTGCATGCTCTTCAGCTTTGGGTTCCAGGGAATTGAATTGTCTCCCCTGGTTGACATTATATATTGCTTTGGTTGGTGGTGCCCACTTGTGAGGTTATTTGTCATGGAATCTAGAACCTGAAAGTCTTAGGATGAAGGAGCTAAGATGATTTTTCTGTCTAAGCTTTCAAGAAACCTTGGAAGTCCAGCAGCTTGCTTGACTATCCCTTCTCCCCCTCCTTTCCCTTCTCTTTCTCACTCTTTTCTTCTTTCCTTAAGCATTCCTGAGGACTAATTCAGCTCTAAGCCAGTGAATAGCTAAGCTGGGCTCTTATCAATTCATTGCAGGAGGTTAGTATATGTGGTACTGAAACAAGCACGGTTTTTCAGGAGTTTAAACTCCAACTGGTGAAAGAAAATGAATAAGAATGGACACCGCCTTTTCAGACTGGAGTTTTTCATATTACAAGTTCATTGAGATTTCAGAGTCTTTAAAAATGCATACGGTTATGATGCTGTACACACAGTTTCCATATCTGCAAGTTCAATCAACTGCTGATGGGAAATACACAGGAAAAATAGCATGTGTGGTGAACTGGACTTTTTTCCTTGTCATTATTCTCTAAACAATACAGTACAACAACTATTTACACAGTATTCATGTTTTGTTAAGCATTATAAGTGATCTAGTAACAATTTAAAGTTCCGGGAGGATATAAATAGCTTATATGCAAATGCTACGTCATTTTACACAGTAACTGAGCTTCTGCAAATTTGGGTATCCATTCACCTTTGAGGAGACTGAGAAATGACCAACACAATAACCAATAGGAGAATGGAATCCGTGAACAAAAATGGCTAACAGCCATTGGGTACTTTCTATTAGACCAGCAGCTCTGCGAGGGTAGGTCTAGGATCTTGGTAGTTTTTGAGAGGTTTCCATGGACTTCATGAGATTAAAACCAATATCATGTGCCTTTATCATTCTTCACCTTCTCTACTCTTATTCTTTATTAGTGCACAGTGGAGGTTTCTGGAAGCTTCACGATGTGATTTTAATGCAGAAACACGTATTTTGTCTTATGTCAAACCAGACAGTAATCAGATTTGCAAAAAGGTAAAATGATAGTACTGTTCTCATTCATTTTTTTGTTTTGGAAAATAGAATTGTCTTTCATTAAAATGTTATTTATATTAACATTCAGTAAGATTTTTAAATGAATAAGTAAATACTTAAATTTTTCAGAGTTTTAACTTTTAACTTCATTTTTGAATTAGCATACATTAATAATATGAGGGGATTTCCTTGTGATAATTCCATATGTGTGTACAGTACATGTTGAGCAAGTTCATACATTAAATATCTATAGATATAACTCTGATAAACAGAAGCCTTTGGGGTAGGTTCTGCTGTTATTCTTCTTTTACAGATAAGGAAACAGGCAGGAAGAATGCTTAGAAAACTCTAAGATTTCTTGATGGTTGGTGGTTCTCACTCAAGATTGGGAACCCAAGGCTCTCTTCTTGCACAATTTTGAGATTTGAATTCTATTTAATAGTTGATTTGTGTGTGGGGGGGCACACAGGGGTTTGAACTCAGGGCCTCATATTTGCTAGGCAGGCACTCTGCCACTAAAGCCATGCCCCTAGTCCTTTTTACTTTCATTATTTTTCAAATAGGGTCTCACATGTTTGCCCAGGCTACCCTGAAACTCTATCTTCCCTCCTATTTATGCCTTCCGTGAAACTGGTATGACAGTTATGCCTCACTACATCCAGCTTTATTGGTTGGGTTGGGGTATCACTATTTGTCCAAGTTGGTCTCGAATCATGATCCTCCTGTCTCTGCCCCCAAGTAGCTGGGATTATAGGCATGAGACACTGTACTGCCCTAATAGTTAAAATGTGACTGTTCTTGACCAGAGTGCTGACTGAATCAATGAATCAAAACTAGTTTTTGCTACTTTTTATATGGCATCAAAAGTTTGAATGAAATTTTGTACATTGAAAGCAATGGCAGGAGAGCATTATCTACCAATGGTAAAAACATCTTTGCAAATGCATTTAAAATAATCTGCTTTGTTGAGGTATAACTTAAAAATTCACTCAGCTTAAATGTATAGTGCAGTGGATTTTGACAAGTAGTAAGTCCAATGAATATACAGATCATTTCTAGCACCCAAAACCTTTCCCATGCTCCTTTGTAGCCAATCCCCTTTCTCCAAGTTGTTGGCAACCAACAACTCATTACTGTAGTTTTATTTTAAGACTTCATATAGGTGAAATTGGAAAATATTCAGTCTTTTGTGTCTGGCTTTTAAATTTTTTCATTTCTCTCTCTCTCTCTCTCTCTCTCTCAATCTCTCTCTCTCTCTCTCTCTCTCTCTCTCTCTCTCTCTCTCTCTCTCCCCCCCCCCATACTGGAGTTTGAACTCAGTTGAGCCACTCTGCCAGCCCTGTCTTTTACTTAGTGTAATGCTTTGTTTTTGTTCATCCATGTTCCATGTATCTATAGATCATTCCTTTTTATTGCTGAGTAATGGTTCTCTGTGTGGATATACCATAATTTGTGATAAGCATAGAGTTTTTTTGTTTTTGTTTTTGCAGCTTTTGACCATTCTTCTCTTAAGAGTGGTTTCACAGAGAAAAAAAAATTTATTTTAATGAAGTTCAATGTACTAATTTTTTTTTTCAAGGATCATCTTTTGCTGTAGTACTTCTAAAAGTCATCACCAAATCCAAGGTCACCTAGATTTTCTTCTATTTTTTTTCATATTTTTTATATTTTGCATTTAGGTCTGTGATGTATTTTGAGTTAGTTTTTGAGAACACAGTAAGATCCATGTCTAGATTCTTTTTTTTTTTTTTTGTATGTGGGGATCCAATTGTGTCAGCAGCATGTGGGGTCAGAGCTTATTTCTGGATTTGCTTTTATATATTCTACATGTCTAGACCTACAGCTGCCACATTTGCTTTGATTATTGTAGCTTTATAATAAGTCATGGTACTAAGAGTATAAATCCTTACACATTGTTTTCTTTTTCAAAATTGTTTAAGTTAACAGATTTTGCCTTTTCCTATGAATCTGAGAAATAGCCTGTCAGTTTCTACAAAAATCTTCTAGAATTTCAAATGAGATGATATTTAAAAATTTGGGGGAGAATTATATCTTAATATTGAGTTTCCTAATCTAGAAACATTATGTCTGTCTCTGTTTCTCCTCTCTCTCTCTCTCTCTCTCTCTCTCTTTCTCTCTCTCTCTCTCTCTCTCTCTCTCTCTCTCTCTCTCCTCCCTTCATCCCTCCCTTCCTCTCTCACTTCCTCTTTCCTTCCTTCCTTGTACTGGAGTTAAACCCAGAGCCTCATGCGTACTAGGCAAGTACACTCTACCTCTGAGTTACATCCTCAGCCCTATCTTCTTTAATTCAATATTTGATAAGTTCCTGTGAAAAAATTGGCATATTTCACTAAATTTATTCCTAAAACTTCATGCTTTAATGCTATTATAAATGATATTCCTTCTTAAAATTTAAATTCCAAATGGTTTGTTGCTAGTATAGGAAGACAATAGAGCTATGTTGACCTTGCTTCCTACAGCCTTGCTAGTGTGAGGCGAACGTGATAACCACTACACTACGGAAACCCGCTTAGCCTTGCTAGTTTTCCACATTCATTGTAGCAATTTTTATATAGACTTTTCCATGCATTCTGTCATGTCATCTGTAAATAAAGGCTGTTTTACTTCTTCCTTTGCAATTACTATGCCTTGGTTTTAGTTTCATTACCATAACCCATTTTCTAGGCCCTCCAGTAAATTGTTGAATAGAAACAGTGGAGGTGAACATCCTTAAATTTGTTCTTAATTTTTATGGGGAAATCATTCAGCTTTTTACCACTGGGCATAAACCATACTTCAGGGTTTCATCGATGCTGGATGTCATGTTGAGAAAGTTCCTTTCTATTCCTGGTTCACTAGAAGTTTTTTAAAAATCATGGATATTAAATATTATCAAAAACTTTGCATTCATGAGATATTATGTGATTCTTCGGTCTATTAATATGGCGAATTTTATTGACTGATATTCGAATAGTAAGTCAACCCACTTGGCCATGATGTACTACTTTGTTGATATTGCTGGATTTGATCGGCTGAAAGAATTAGTCTGTACTTTTCTTACCTTTTTCGGGTTTTGGAATCCAAGTGATGTTGGTCTCATAAGATAATTTGGGATATGTTTCCTTCTGTTCTATATTTTGGAAGCATTTGTATATAATTAGTATTATTATTTTTTAAATGTTTAGTAGAACTAATCAGCAAACCTCTCCAGGCCTGGGGTTTTCTTTATATGAAGATCATTACTTAAAACTTCAATTTCTTTCATCAAAAACCTGTCATTCAAGTTTCCTGAGTCTTCCTGAGAAAGCTTTGGTGGTTTGTGTCTTCAAAGAAATTTATTCTTGTATTTAAGTTGATAAATTGGTCATAATACTTCCTTTTTATTATTTTAGTCTTTTCTCATTTTTCTTAACAATCTATCTAGAAGCTTATCAATTTTATTTATAAAGGAACTAGCTTTGAGTTTCATTACTCTCTCTTATTTGATCACTGATTTCTGCTCCGATTTATTTCTTTTTTTTTTAGCTCTCTTTAGATTTAATTTGCTTTTCATTGCTTTTTAATTTAAAAATAGAAATTTACATTATTGAGATAGAAGACAGAATTACATCACACCTTTAAACTGCGAGCATTTCTTTCCTCATACAAGTGTTAATGCCATCACCTTACTTGGATCTGCTGTTTTAGCTCTACCCACTGCTTTTCAAGTTATATTTGCATTTTTATTCAGTTCAAAATATACTTTTAACTTTCTTTGTGTTTTTTTCTTTGAGTCACTTGTTATCTAGAAGTGTGTTGTTTCATTTTTTAATTGGTTGGGATTTCAGATTTTTTTTTTGTAATTGGCCCATTTTTGTCAAAGACTATACTTTGTAAAAATTTAATTCTAGTCTGTTTACTAAGACTTTTAAATGACATAGTATTTTATTTGTTTTGAACGTTCGTTCCAAGTACACTGGAGGAATGTTATCCTGTTATTGGGTGGAGTGTTCCATCAATGCTAATTAGATTAAGTCAGCTGAGAGGGTGTTCAAGTCCTGTACACCCTTGCTCTGCTTTTCTGTTTACAGGTTCTACCAATTACTGAGAGCGGAATGCCCAGGTCTCTGACTAAAATTGCTTATTTCTTCTTTTAATACCATCAGTTTTTGATTTATGTATTTTAAACTTCTGTTCTTACTTGCATATATGTTTAGGATTGTTATGTTTTCTTGATGACTTGATCCCTTTGCTTTGCAATATCCATCTTTTTTTTTTGTGGTTTTGGGACTTGAACTCAGGGCCTTCACCTTGAGCCACTCCAGCATCCCTATTTTTTTTGTGTGTGTGTGTGAAGGGTTTTTATCAAAATAGGGTCTGACAAACTCTTTGCACAGGGCTGACTGCGATTCTTCTGATCTCTGCCTCCTGAGTAGCTAGTATTACAGACATGAGGCACCTGCACCTAGCACAATATACACCTTTAATCTTTGTTTATTTCTTGCTTTGTGCATATATTCTCTAATGTTGACATAGTTACCTCAGCTTTATTTTATTAGCATTTGTGTTGTATCTTCTCCTATCCTTTCACTTTTTATTTTATTTTATTTTTTGCACTGTGAGGAATGACCCCAGAGCCTTGTGCATGCTAGGCAAGGGCTCTATCACTTAGCTACACCCCCACCCCCAGCATCTTTTACTAAGATGTTTTTATTATATGCTTGAAGTGGGATACCTTTTTTAACTATTTTTTTTAATTTGCATGTAATAGTTGTACAAGGAGGATACATTGTAACATTTACATATGTGCTTACAACATACCTTAATTAGATTCACCAAAAGTAGGATTCTGATAGAGAGCTTGTCTCTAAGACTTGCGTTTTTATGTCATAATCACTGGAGTATTTTGGTCATTTAAATTATAATAATATGATTGAATAGAAAACTACTTTCCTGTTAATTGTTTTCTGTTTGTCCCGTCCATCTGTATCTGTTTATTATTTCCTTTCTCCCCGTTTATTGTTTTCTTTTGTGACTTTTTTTCTTCTCTCTTTCTCTCCCTCTATCTTGCTCAGTGCTAGGAATTGAACCCAGGGCTCATTGATGCTGACATGTGCTATACCAGTGAGCTACACCTCCAGTCCCTGAATAATTTTTGTGATTTCATTTTATCTTCACTATCAGCCTACTAGCTACTCTTTGTTCTCTCCCTCCCTCCCTTTCTTCTTTTCTTTCCTTCCTTTTTATTCTTGTGGTTGCTCTAGGGGTTTCCAATATATGATTTTAATTTGTTTCATCCTACTTTCAAATGATGTGTTACAATTTCACGTGGAAAAATCTTTTAATAGTGTACTTCTATTTCTCTTTCCTGTCTTGTACTGTTGTTGCATTTTACTTCTAGATATGCTCTGAACCCTCCAAGTCAGTGCTATTTTCTTTTCTTAAAGTAGCCAATTATTTAAAAAGATTTTTAAATGATGGCAAATGTCCTAGATTTACCCCAAATGTATACCATTTTTATTGCTCTTTATTCCTTTGTGTAAATCCAAATGTCCATGTGGTATCATTTTCTTACTTCCTGCAAAAATTCCTTGAACTTTTCTTACAGTGGTCTTACAGGTGGTGAAATCTCTCACCTTTTGTTTAACTGAAAAAATACTTTTACGTCAACTTTGAATAATATTTTCACTGAGCATAAAACTCTAGATTATCAATTTTTTTTTCTTCCAGTGTTTTTGTTCCTTAGTCTTCTGGACTGCATGTTTTCTTAGGAGTAGTCTCTGATAGTTCTTATTTTTTATTTCTCTGTATTCAATGCACATTTTTTCTTTTGCCTGCTTTTAAGATTTTCTCTTTATTTCAGTAATGTCCTTATCATGTGCTATTGTGTATGCATGATTATTCTGGTCGGGTTCATTGAGGTCCTTGAATCAATGAATCATATTTTTTTTCATAATATTTAGAAAAAATTTGGTCATCATTTTATAATTTTCTGCCTGTCTCCCTTTCCGTCTGGAAATCTAGTTAAATACTTGCTAGGTTGATTTACATCATCCCATAGGTTTCTGATTTAATCAGTCATATTTTTCTTCCTCTGACTCATTTTTGCTGAGTTTCTATTCCTGTCTTCACATTCCCAATAGTTTCTTCTGCAGTGTCTCATCTACTGTTAATTCATCTGGTATAGTTTCATTTCTGATATTATATTTTTCATGTCCTATAGCTTCATTTGGGTCTTTTTTGGCCCGTGGATGCTAATTAATCATCTGTCTTTCTAGATCTGCAGTCATTGATTGATTTTGTCCCAGTTACAAGTCATACTTTTACTTCCTTGCATACCAAGAAATGTTTGATTGGATGCTGGTCATTGTGAGTTTTAAATTATTGAGTGGAGAAAGGCACTTGAAAGAGTGTTGCACTTTGTTCTGGCAAGAAATTAAGTTATTTGAATTAGTTGGATCCTTTGAGTCTTGATTATAAGATTTTTAGGCTGGTTCATAGCAATTTTTACTCTAGGGCTATTTTTGTATCACTCCAAAGGTGTGACCCTTCTGAAAACTGAACTCGGTGTCCTGTGTATTTAGCAGGTCTCTTTGCTTGTTAGAAACAGAAACTCACTCTGTGTGAGCACTTGTTCTGCTTACTGCTTTCTAGTGGTTCTTTCCTTGACCTCACTGAGAGATATGTGCTCAGCTGGAGACACTGGGAGATGCCTCTTCTCATCCCCATTAGTCTAGCTTGCAAATTCTGGATACCTGATCTTTCAAGCTTCAGTCTGTCTCCTCAGCTTGGTGATTCTTCTAGACTTTGTTGGGTTCTTTCTCCTTGCTCTGTGGCCTTGAAACTACCTCTAGGCAGGAGTTGTGGGGTGTATGTTACTTATTTTACATTACTCAGGGTCCTCCTCTGCCTGAAAGAATTTTTAAATATATTTTGCATGGATTTCTAGTAGTTTAGAGTGGGAAGGCAATTCCTAAAGCAGTTAATATTTCATTGGCAAAAACAGAAATCTATGAATACCATTACTCATAGATATTCATGTTATTGTGAAAGATAATTTTTCTGAGTAAAAGATCACCTTTTCTAGGCAGCTAGCTAAAATATTTTTATTTTACCATTTTGACAAGTTACAAAGCCTCTTTAAATTTAAGATGAACTGAAAATATTTAATTTCCAATGTTTTTGGATTAACTAGTAAGTCCTCTGGGCTTCATTTTTCTTATATTATTTTTTGCAACACAAACCATGTTGCAAAAATCAATTATTATATATACAAAATATTGTTAGGAACTATATACTATTGAGATAGTTGCAATTATCAACTAGAAACTATAGCTAGAAAGTATACTTTCTGTTGATTTGGACCTTTCTAAAATTACTGTATTTTCCTTCTTTTTTTTTTTTTTAACCAATTGGGTTTTGATAATTGTGCAAGTAACAATTTATGTGGAATTTTGGGTATTTGGTCACTTAAAAATTTTAAAAATGATAAAGCATCATTTTTTCATACAGTGTGGATAATTGTTATCAGAATCAAAGCTCAGTGCATAAAGAGAACAAGACCCACCTTCAGAAGGCTGATACCGGAACGCACACTTCCCCCTTCAAAAGAGAACATTCAGTACCTCTTAGAAATCAAATTCCATCTCTTTGTCTCTTCCTAAATGGGCTATAAATATTTGTGATTTTCCTTTTTTTTTTAATTTGCCCAATCCATTGTAATAAATTGAGTTTTTGTGTTTTGTAGAGCTTTGAAAGACTAATTTAAGAAGTGAGGGTTTGAGGAATTAGAAATATAAATTATATGTGTTCAAATATTTCTTTCCACTTATGTGTTAAAGTACCTTGCAAAAATAATTACATTGATTCTCATTTGCCAGAAAAAAATTTTTCCTTATAAGTATTTCATTATCTGTGAATAGAAATAAGCTTTCCTAAAATACTTAGCATGTCTTATTGTCACATTATCTTTAGCTTTAAACAGAGATACATTTGGAGATTTCATTACTGGATACATCTCCATTATGTTGTGATTTTTTTTTATTCTGATAATTAAGCATGGTATAATCAAAAGAATTGCACAGCAGCTGTAGTTAGATTCGTTATAATCTAAATACCTAATTCTTACATCTAAAAAAACAAAGTTTGACCTTTACTGGATGCCATACTGTTTGGGGCTATTGAAATGCTTCTGTATTTGTGGCCCATTTTTTTTCTTAATTATCAAAACAATAGAATTGAACATATACACAAAGGGCTGAACTTTTGAAAATTTATAGCTTTTTATTTTCATTTTGTTTATATCATATTTTAGCTATGTGAAAATGCATTCTAGGGTTTGTACATCACTTAGGAGGATAACTGCTGAGTCTTTCCCCTTTACATAATTGTATATTTAACAATAAAAAGAAAATGATGATGTCATAATGTCTGTGGTCCTCTGCTGTTCTTTGTTATCAATTAAAAAATAAACCACATTTCCAATTCTTCAGTTCCTTGGGGATTTATTTAAAAAGCAACCTGAATTTTTACCTTCATGCAAAAACGATGGATTGTTTACAAGATGAATGTTGAAACAATACAATTAGAATGAAAAGTGTTTTCCTTTGGGGTTCTCTTGAGAAAGAGAGTGAGACAGGCACCTTGGGATATTGCATGGAAGATATTATCAACAAGGCTGATTTGATATTAATGCATCCTGCTAATCAAGTATATTTTCTCTATTGACTGAAGTTAACATTAATCCTTTAGTTTGCAAATAATACAGTTCTAAAAATTACATTTCTAACTTGATCACTGGTGGTTATGCTACATGGTGTTGTAAACTGGCTGCTGAACAGATTATTTACACTCACTGTAGAAGGTAAAATTATCTCCCACATATCTTTCTTGCAAAATTAGTAGAAACGGTGCTATTAAACCTGATCAGCTGGTATCACAGCAGGGCTCTTGGAAAAATTACTTAACATCTCTTTGTTTATAGTCTTCACTGAGATGAATGTGTTTAATATAATTATTCAACTGCTAACCAGCTACTGATGTTAACTATTTCTATTGAAAGAAATTGCATTTCCAATAAAACCTATGCTACACCAAAGGTTTCATTTTTGTTTTCTTAAGAATTCTATTCTGTGTAGACAACTAAAAAAGGAATCTTAATGAAGTCATATACTGTTTAATCCCGTAAGTGTTGTTACCCAGAGGAAATCCAATCATTCTTGCATCTTCAGAAAAGCATGGCACTGGGAGTGTGGTTCACACAGTAGAGCACCTGGCTCACAAGCACAAGGCCTTGAGTTCAAACCCTAGTACCACCAAAAATTAAGATTAAAAAAAGGGGTAGCATTGTGCCAAATTAAAAATTGGAATTCCTTAATCAAGAGTAAGATAATCAGGAGACAAATAGCCTTATGAGCGCCTCGACTTCCCTTGTAAACAGCAATGAAATATACCTGGACACTATGATTTAGTGAAATATATGGGGATAAACAGCAATTAAGCTGTAAACTTCTGTTATTGTTAGAGAAAAAAAATACTCCAAACAAGAAATGGGAAAAATATGTAAATGTAATGCCCTTAGATGTAAATGGAGTGCCTGTTGATTTCAAGGGGAAACATGCAAATGGATCTGGTGGAATTTGATTCTAAGTCTTTTCCATTTGACTCAACAATTTAGGTTTTTAGCTATGTTTCACCATCTCCCCAAGATAGCTCCCATACTGGATGTATTTAGTGTCTTGAATCACGTCTTGAACCAGAGGCATCTTAAACTTGCTCTTTCGTCCTCTACATAACTACTTCCTAACTAAAAACATCATGTGGTCATCTAAGAAATCTCTAATCTAAGGCTTATTCATTTTTCTTGACTCTGATATATTTTAAAGTGGAAACGAATCTTTTTAAAAATGCATTGCTTCCTTATAACCCAGCACAGTAGGAAAGGGTAAGGAATGGATCAGAAAGCAAACACTACCAAAGGAAGATGCCTTGGGATAAAGCCAAATGTGTGTTTTCCATCTCCACCTGACACGTCCCTCCCTGATATTTACTCTTGGTAGTTACTCCTTTCCCAGCGTGGCTCACCAGTGCAACTTTACCAGCATCCTTTGATTCTAAGAGTCCCCTTCCTGGGGCACCTCAAGATTGGGCAGTTGCCCTCTATTTTACTTTTTTTTTTTTCTGTACTGGGGCTTAAACTCAGCACTTACATCTTGCACCACTCCACCAGCCTCTTCTGTGATGTGTTTTTTCCAGATAGGGTCTCATGAACTATTTGCCCAAGGCTGGCTTTGAACCATGTTGATTCTGATCTCTGCCTCCTAAGTAGCTGGGATCACAGGCATGAGCCACCAGCGCCTGGTCCTTTTACATCTTCTTGTCCAACCAGTAGACATGAACCCAACTATATAGGCCTTGCTCAAGAGTTCACCCACTAGCCTTGTAGCTGATTTCACTCCAAGAGCCCATGGGTGGTCACCTTGAGTTCTAGTGCAAAAAGCAATGTGACCTTGGTGATGCAGGCCAACTTCCGAGTTTTCAGTAGTATGACTAGGACAGCTCCCCACTTGACTACAGTTCTAGGCTTACTCTTTTCAAAGAAGAGTTTTCTCTTTGGCAATCATTTGCCCTTCATACTTTATGATTCATCAATGAGATTAATTTACATTGCAAAATAAAGATAAGCAACAAATTTAAAGCTTGTTCTTTTTCTGTCCACAGCATCTTTCATTGGGGTATTCACTTTGATCTTACAATAACTACCTCATGCTGTCAGAGCAAGGCTTCACACCTCAATACCATTGACACTGGTCCAGACAAATAAGAAGCTAAAGCCAAGATCTTGATTTTCATAGGTGAAAGCTTATAAAAATATAACCCTAAAACTATATGTTTTAAGAAACTGAATGTCAGGACCATCAGAGACAGCTTCTGGCCTTTGCTTCACAAGGAATATAGCACCAGTTGTTTTCCATCTGGTTTTGACTTAATGACTAAATTATTTTCATTTACCCTACATTTTAAATCCTTGATTTCTTCAAGATCACACCTTAATTTCCCTCATCACATCTGTCTGCTCACTAACGGGCATGCTTTTCTCTTTGTCAGCATTTAGCTACCAGATGAAGTTTAGATAAATGGTTGCCAGCTTACCTTACAGTTGTTTTGGGATGGGGTCTGGGTGGCAGAATAGAGCAGTCACTCCCCAGAAGACGAGGCCTGCACTCTCTGCAGATCATTGAATCCATATGGACCAGAGCAGCTGGAAGGATGGATTTGCTACCTGAGGCCAGCAATTGTGTCGCCAACCGTGACTTTCACTTGCTGACCCTCCTATAATGTGTTGCAGTTGAAGGAACATTGATCCCTCCTCCCCATTTTGTGATGGATGGTGTTGTTTAAAACCGATGGTCTTGTAAAACCTTGGTGAGCTTCCATGTCTCACAGATGTGAGGGAGGCAGATAGTCAATAAATAATACCATGTGCTATGGGGACACACACTGCCCTCTGCCATGTGGGCTGTTGTCCTGCCAACAGGCACATATGAAGTTAGCTCAGACCCGCAGAGGAAAAGCTTCTACCAAAAACTCTTCATTATGAGCAAGTATGTTTCTGGATGGACATGTGTTTTCAGAGCACCCTACACTTGGTTTCTAGGTGGGCTCCTGGAAGCACCTGCACCACCTAATGCCAGTCTATAGGGAGCAGAGCAATGGAGAAACTTCAGAGGACAATGTTTACTGAGCTAGATATGCCACTCAGACCCCGGTGGAGGGCACTGCTTCTTGAAAAGTGATTTTCTTTGCTTGTGTAAGGTGAACCATCTGTGCAGTCATCTGCAATGACTGTCATCATTGAACTTTATGTCATTTTCATAACTCTCCTCTGTCCAGGCTCCCCAAGCAACCTGCCAGTATCCACTTGGCATTCCAAAGAGTCCTGGCTCCGAGTAGCTATCCTATCTCAAGGGGCAGGCAAACCAATACAGGCCTCTTAGTCAATGTACAGGATGTGTATAGTCACACACACAGACACACTTGTAAATTGGTATCAAGTTAAAACAAATGAAATCAGTTGAGTTTTCACATTAAATGAAAAGGTAAAATGTAGTCTTTGCGCTGTAGCTACATCCATTTATTTTTTTATGGAAGTACATGAGCCGGGCATTGGTGACTGGTACCTATAAACCTAGCTACTTCAGAGGCTGAGATTGAGAGGATTATAGTTCGAGGCCAGACTAAGCAAATAGCATGAAGCACTGAGTTTCAAAACCCAATTCAACCAAAATAAATAAATAAATAAATAAATAATATGAAGCACCAGCTTAGTTCTAACATTCATCAGGTGTTCTTTAACACAGCTTTCCAGTTATTTTGTGTGGAGTCTTTTCTCCTCAAGCAGATGGAACGTTTCCTATGGTCAGAGCTGCTTTTTTCTTGGCATTTTTATCTATTCTCTTATACAAGGTACAATGTTAATACACTGAACACTCACTTAACACTTATCTCATTTCTGGTAACTCTAGTACATTGGATTAATTAATTACAGTGGCACTTGTAAAGACGGGACAGGATATTACAGTACAGCAGACTCATGGGAAATGGTGGTCTCATTGGTTTACATTACATAGGGTGGGGGTGTGCATAGCAAATACCTGGTTGTGTGGTTCATGATGCCCTCGCTCAGGGAGCGTTTATTGTGCATGAGTGTGTGTGTGTGTGTGTGTGTGTGTGTGTGTGTGTGTGTGTGTACCTTAAAGAGAATGATGGAGGTTGCTCCTATATTGGATCTGTATAAAGGAAAGGAAATTCAAAATGTATCAGGAAGGAGTTACTTGACTATACTGGGGATACATTTCCTTCTGGACTGCTGCTGTGCTATTTGGATACAATACCACTTCACTAAACAGGAAGACTGGAAGAGTGAAGAGAATGCAAAAAAAGATTTTTTTGGAAAAATTGTGTCCCAGATGCTATTGAATATTACACGGCTTTAAAGTACGGAGACAGAGAAGACTGATTCTAAGAAATTCTCAGATAAAGAATAAAGTATTGATTAAAATCTGTGTGCATCCCCAGAATTGAAAGTTATTAATGTACGTCAATAACTTAGCATTGGATTAACTAGAAGTTACTTTCTTTTCTTTTCTTTTCTTTTTTTTAATTTCTTTTATTCATATGTCCATACAACATTTGGGTCATTTCTTCCTCCTTCCCCCCATCCCCTCCCTTTCCCCTATCCCTTCCCTCTCCCCCTCTTCCCCCTCGCTACCAGGCAGAAACTATTTTGCCCTTATCTCTAATTTTGTTGTAGAGAGAATATAAGCAATAATAGGAAGGAACAAGGGTTTTTGCTGGTTGAGATAAGGATAGCTATACAGGGAGTTGACTCACATTGATTTCCTGTGCGTGTGTGTTACCTTCTAGGTTAATTCTTTTTGATCTAACCTTTTCTCTAGTTCCTGATCCCCTTCTCCTATTGGCCTCAGTCACTTTAAAGTTTCTGTATTAGTTTCTTTGCATTGAGGACATCAAATGCTACCTTTTTTTGGGGGGTGCGGTTCTTGCCTATCCTCATGCCTCCCTTGTGTGCTCTCACCTCATCATGTGATCAAAGTCCAATCCCCTTGTGTGTTTGCCCTTGATCTAAAGTCCACATATGAGGGAAAACATACGATTTTTACTCTTCTGGGCCTAGCTAACCTTGCTCAGGATGATGTTCTCCAGTTCTTCCATCCATTTACCTGCAAATGATAAGACTTCATTCTTCTTCATGGCTGAGTAGTATTCCATTGTGTATAAATACAACATTTTCTTAATCCATTCATCAGTAGTGGGGCATCTTGGCTGTTTCCATAACTTGGCTATTGTGAATAGTGCTGCAATAAACATGGGTGTGCAGGTGCCTCTGGAGTAACCTGTGTCACATTCCTTCGGGTATATCCCCAGGAGTGGGATTGCTAGATCATATGGCAGATCTATGTTTAGATTTTTAAGAAGCCTCCAAATTTTGTTCCAGAGTGGTTGTACTAGTTTGCATTCCCACTAGCAGTGTATAAGGGTTCCTTTTTCCCCACATCCTCGACAACACCTGTTGGTGGTGGTGTTTTTGACGATGGCTATTCTAACAGGGGTGAGGTGGAATCTTAGTGTGGTTTTGATTTGCATTTCCTTAATGGCTAGAGATAGTGAGCATTTTTTCATGTGTTTTTTGGCCATTTGAATTTCTTCTTTTGAGTAAGTTCTGTTTAGTTCACTTGCCCATTTCTTTATTGGTTCATTAATTTTGGGAGAGTTTAGTTTTTTGAGTTCCCTGTATATTCTGGTTATTAGTCCTATGTCTGATGTGTAGCTGGCAAATATTTTCTCCCACTCTGTAGGTGGTCTCTTCAGTTAGGAGGTATCACAATACCCGACTTCAAACTATATTACAAAGTAATAGCAATAAAAACAGCATGGTACTGGCACAAAAACAGACATGAAGACCAGTGGAACAGAATAGAGGACCCGGATATGAATCCACACAACTGTACCCACCTTATTTTTGACAAAGGCACTAAAAATATATGATGGAGAAAGGACAGCCTCTTCAACAAATGTTGCTGGGAAAAGTGGTTATCCATCTGCAAGAAACTGAAACTAGATCCATGTCTATCACCCTCTACTAGTATCAACTCAAAATGCATCAAGGACCTTAATGTCAGACCCAAAACTCTGAAGTTAGTACAGGAAGGAGCAGGAAACACTCTAGAACTAATAGGTATAGGCAAGGACTTCCTCAATAGATCCCCAGCAGCTTAGTTCTTCTCTTTGAATGACAATTTTATTTTGGCTTTCAAAATTTTAAATTCTAGAAACTTTGGATACTATTTTTTTTTTGAGACAGGGTTTCATTCTGTAGCCCAAGCTGGCCTCAAATTCAGGATCTTCCTGCTTCAGGCTCCTGAGTGCTGAGATTACAGCTGTGTGTCACCACACCTGGCTTAGATACTTTTTAATAGTAGCTGGCTCTAGTTTTGGCTCTGATGTCTTGAATCTTCTGAAGATATAAAGTATCCATTAAAACTTTTATTTTTATACATTAATCTCTTTCTTCTCATTCAAATATTATACAGAAATAAATTGTGTTCATTCTGTTCTATTACCAAGCCATATGATAAGAACCTCTTTGACTCCCACACTTAATTATACTAAGCAGCACCCCTGGGAAGACATATTCACCTCAGGTGAATGCAGTTGTCCAATTGCTCCAAATATAATTATTCTGATTTTGCTCACTATTTCTTAATAGAAAAAGTAACATCAGAATGGACAATTTTGAACTTAGTATTAATCAGTCCCAGTAGGTTGTGAGCTTGATAATCATGTTTTACCCAATACCATATCTGTAGCACTGGCACAGCTCTGGCCCGTAAGTGTTGCTTAACTAATATTTATTATAAAAAGAATGAACAAAGGCATGAAATTCCAGATTGGACATAGACTAGTACTTGATTTATTGTACTGAAGGCAGAATCTAAAGAAAACTATTAATTTTCTAGTTGGGGAAGAACATTTATCCCATTTTTCATTTTTTTGTTGCCTCAAATACAGTTGAAATGCAGTGAAAACGTAGCCAGAAAACATATCTTACAGAGTGATTCCCTGGACACTTGAATGGTTGCAATCATTGGAGAGCCCATGTTCTGCCATCCATTTCAGGGATAAGAGGGAGGGCAGTGGCTTCAATGCGTCTCCCATTTCCTTTCCTTTGTTGGAGCTTCTCCTCTTCCTACAGGAACCCCCACCCACCAGACCCCTTCCATTATGCCTTCAGATGACATTGACCTCTCCGCTTTGAACTAATACAGGGTTTTTTTTAGATGTTCATCTTATTATTAGCACCTTAGTTTTATTGAACAAATGTCTATTTGCTTTGTCTTCACTTCAAACTAGATTCCAAGTGTAATACAAAGATGAAAAACCTCAAAATCTTGCTGTCGCCTAAAAAATTAGCTAGCATTTGTTGCCCTTAACGCAGAGAAACTAAAGCAGATACCTTAAAAGCAACTGAGGCCAATAGGAAAAGGGGACCAGGAACTAAAGAAAAGGTTAGAACAAAAAGAATTAATCTAGCAGGTAACACACATGCACAGGAAATTAATGTGAGTCAACTCCCTGTATAGCTATCCTTATCTCAGCTAGCAAAAACCCTTGTTCCTTCCTATTATTAATTATACTTTCTCTTCAACAAAATTAGAGATAAGGGCAAATAGTTTCTGCCAAGTATTGAGGGGGTGGGGGGGAGGGAGTGGGCAGAGTGGGTGGTAAGGGAGGGGGTAGGGGCAGGGGGGAGAAATGACCCAAGCATTGTATGCACATATGAATAATAAAACAATAAAAAAAAAAGAAACTGAAAATAGAACTGCCATATGATCCAACAATAAATACCACTTCTGGACATGTCTCCAAAGGGATGCAAGTCAGGATACAATAGATACCTGCACATCCTTGTTTATTATAGCACTATTGAAGTAACCAAGTTACAGAATCAGCCAAAATGCCCAACAACTGATGAATGGATAAATAAAGAAAATGTAGTCTATACACACTATGGAATATTATTCAGACATAAAGAAGAACAAAAATATATGATTTGAGGAAAATAGATGGAACGTGAAATTATCATGTAAAGCAAAATAAGCCAGACTGAGAAAGACAAATATCACATGTGGGGAAGGGAGAATATGATCAAAGTACACTATATACATGTATTAAAATGTCATAATGAAACCCATTTTTAAAAATTGCAAGAACAATAAAAGGAACTGGAAGGAGCGGTAATAAGAAAGAGAAACAGAAGTGGTGAATATGACCCAAATATATTATATGCATAATATCACAATTAAACCCCACAGTGCAAAATTAATATGCACTAGTAAAAATGTGGAAGATAAATGTCTAAACACATAAAAAAAATCTTGCTGTCATAGAACCTTCATCCTGGCAGGGTGTTTAATATAATAAGCAGCTGTAATGCAGAATGACCCAGGACAGGTAACAAAGGAATATGGACACAGGCACATGAAAAGTCCAAGGTGGGGAGAATTTTTGTGTGCTTGGTTTAACTTCAAGAAATATGTGACTTGCTGAACAGGATTATGATAAGAGGAAATGGAGCTGGGCACGGTGGCACACATCTGTAATCCCCACTACTTCTGTGGCAGAGGCAGGAAGATCTTGAGTTCATTGCTGGCCTTGGGAAAGTTAGCAGCGAGATCCTGTCTCAAAAACGTAATAAAAACAGATGTGCTGGGGGTGTGGCTTAGGTGGTACAATGCTTGCCTGATGTGCACAACCCTGCGTTCAATCCTCAGCACTGGGGGAAAACAAAAAAGAGAGAATGAAAAGCGTAGGGTCAGAAAAGAGAAGGCAGAGAGAAGTGATCATGTGAGTGAAGGAGACGAGGGGGGGGATTTTCATGGAAGGGAGAATTTGGCTGGATTTCTGGGTACAGAAGCATCTGGTGCTATGACAGTAGATATGTTTCTGCATGGCGGCTTGGGGGGGAGCCAGTGTCTGGCTGGACTCTGGGGTCACCTGAATTCTCAGGTTTATTTTGATTCCTTCCACACTGCCCACTTCACACACCTGTGTCATTTGTCAGCTGAAGGAATGTGGTAGGTAACAGTGAATAACTTCAGCTGTGTCTGTACTGAGGCAGTGAGCTTCTGTGTGAGTTGGGGAATCTTGATTGCCGTGGTAAGGAATGGGTTTTGTAGTTTTTTAATGTCCTCTACCCACATCTGCACCCTGCCTGGATAAGCCATCATGAATTTGCAGGCTGGAGAGCAATAGTGAGGAGCTGAGTGGCTGGACTGTTCAGAGCAGGCACAAATAGGGGTCCGGAGTAGGGCTTAAATCTTTGCCTCACTGAGCTACAATCAACCATTAAACACCAAGCTGAGTAGGAAGCCTTCATCAGGGAATATGCTCCATGGGCACTGAGAAGGAAAGAATCTCACATTTACCTTGATCCTCTAGAACTCTAGTAGAGTTCTACATTTGAACCCCAATCCACCAACCCTACCCTGGGGAGACCTGGCCTATGATATGCCCGTTTGGGGTTGATTGAATTGATTTATTTTCTTATCTCATGGTTCCCTCCTAAATTTGAATGATTATGCTTTCTATTATTGGTTGTCTTCAAAATTTTATCATGCATCTTAAAGTCTAAAATTAATTAGTAGCTTAACCACCTTTGTAAATAATGTAAGAATACTTGATCAAATTGCTACCGTTTAACTGATTTAATATCATCATTCGGAAGTTTAGATTTTCTTTGAAACCCTGACGTTAACATTTATATATGAATAAATAATTGCAGAGTTTACCAATTTCTTTGATCATCTTTTCTTCTTGAATCTTAGATCTTTCTTCTGAGATTATGTGTCTTGTTCTTAGAGAAGACCTTTTAGAAATTTCTGTAGTCAAGTTGGTTTCTGGTAAGGTCTTCATTTCTATTTGTTTTAAAATCAGAAAGCGTGCTTCATTCCATCTCATTCATGAAAGAGGAGGAAAGTTTTAAAATGTAAAAGATATATTTGCTGAGCACAGAAGTATAGGCTGATATTTATTTGCTCATTCTTTTGAGGTACTGGGGATGGAAGCTAAGGTCTCCAGCATGATAGGCAAGTGCTCAACCACCAAGCTACTTTCCCATCCCTGGCTGATATTTCTTTCTTTTTTAGTTCTTTGACAATAGAATAATTTACCATTTTCTGGCTTCCACTGTTGCTGTTTATATAACTGTTGTTGTTTAGAGATGTTCTGCCATTCTTTATTTTGTTTTTGATGCTCTGCAACGTGTCCAGGGTTTATTTAATCTTATTAATCTGTTTAGTAGGAGCTGTATTTGTATCTGTGGATTTATACCTCTCATCCATTCTGCAAAATTCTTAGCCATTATTTCTATAGGTCTTTTTAATTCTCTGGTTCTATCATTCTGGGAATTTGATTAGGTGTATGTCAGACCTTTCATTTTCTGTTCCTCTTAAATTCTCCTAATATTTTTCATTTCCTTGTCTCTGGGTTGCATGCTCAGTATTTCCCACTGGTCTGAATTCCAGTACTCTTGTTTTTTTTTTTCAACTGCGTCCAATATCCTGTTTTATTACTGACTAGATTTTCATTCAGATATTTATTTTTAGATCAACATTATTTTAGTATAATTTATATAAAATAAAATGCACCTGAACTGAATATACAATTTGGTGATTTTTGACATATATACTTACTTGTACAATCACTACTGAAAACAAGAATATATATTAAGCTTTTTGTTGTATGCTTTTGAGACAAGGTCTTACTAGGTAGCCAGGGCTGGCCTCAAACTCAAGGTCCTCTTGCCCCAGCCTCCTGAGTGCTGGGATTACAGAAGTATACCACCACATCTGGCTAATATTAAGCATTTATATAACCACAGAAATTTCCTTCTTGCTTTTCAGATCTATTGATCTCTGGCAACTACTAGTGTGCTTTCTGTAATACAGTTAGCTTTTTAATTTTAGGATTTTCTACAAATGGGACTATATAGTATGTAGTACACTGTTTTCTGCTTGTCTTCCTTCACTTAGCAAAATGCTTTCGAGACTCCTACATGTTGTGAGTATCAGCAGTTCTTACTTTTATTTTATTTACAAATAGTATTCCACTCACTGCATCCACCATAAATTGGTAGTCCATTTTCCTTTAGGTGGCCATGTGAGTTCTTCATGATTTTTGGCTCTAGCAAATGTAACACTTATGAACATTTGTGTACATGTCTTTGTGTTGACAAATGTTTATTTCTCCTAGATAAATACCTAGACGTACTATGACTGGATCTAATCATAAATGTAGGTTTAACTTTAAAATGCCAAACTCTTTGCTAATGTTTGCTAGTATACACATTAATTCCCACCAGAAATGTGTGAAAGTTCTGCTTGCTTCACATTGTAGCCAACATGTGGTATGGTTGGTTTTAAAGATTTTAATTATTTTAGCAGGTGTACAGTGGTATTTTGTTGTAATTTAATTTGCATTTCCCTATGATCAATGATATTGAGAAATATTTTACTGCATTTAATAGCAAATCATTTATTTTTGCTGGTGAAATGTCTATTCAAAAACTCTTAAAATACTTTTATTTTATTGTGGCGAGGATACTTCACATTATGTCTATCTCCTTGACACAATTTTAAGTGTACAAAATTTTAAGTGTATTATCGTTGACTATGATTATAGCTCTCTAAAACTTATTCATCTTGTTTAACTGAAACTTTCTGCCCATTGATTACTGACTCCTCATTATCCCCTCTTTAGCCCTTGGCAACTACCATTACCATTCTCTCTCTCTCTCTCTCTCTCAGTGAGACTAGGGTTTCAAACCTGGGGCTTCATGTTTGCAAAGCAGGCACTCTACAGATTGAGCTATGCCTCCAGTCCATTTTGCTCTGGTTATTTTGGAAATGGGATCTTGAGATCTATTTACCCAGGCTGGCTTTGAACAACAATTCTCCCAATCCTAAACTCTCAAGTAGCTAGTCACCAGTGCTTGGCTACATTCCACTTTTTGATTGTATGAATTTAATATTTTAGATACTTAATGTAAAGAGAATCACGCAGTATTTGTCTTTCTGTGACTGGATTATTTCACTTAGCATAATGTCCTCAAAGTTTATTCATGTCATCACAAAATGTAGAATTTCCTTCTTTTAAAAGACTGTATAGTATTTCATTGTATATGTGTAACACATTTTCTTTATCTATTCATCTGTTGGTTGACATTTAGTTTTTTTCATGTCTTAGCTGTGAAATAATGCCCCAATACCTGTGAACAGTGCTCCAACAAATATGGGAGTGTAAATATTTCTTTGGGATCCTGATTTCAATTCTTTTTAAAAAAGTTTTTATTAGCATGTGTTATTTGTACAGGGGGTTTCATTGTGACATTTCCACATATGTGGACTGCACTCCTGTTTGGTTCATTTTCTCCATTATTATCCCTCTTTCTCCTTCCTCTTCTTAAAATGACTTTGACAGGTTTCAATATTCCATATTCATACATACATAAAAAATATATCAACCATATTCACCTTCCTTTATCCTCTTCATTTACCCTCCTCTCCTAGTAGTATCTTCCCCTTATCATGACCTGTTTTATATTCCTGTCCTTCATTGCTTAAGTGTCTGTTCTTTGTTCAGTGAGGTTTTGCCTTGGTATTTTACCTATAAATATATTGTACTTTAACCAGTTTAACCCCCTCTATTGCTCTTCTTACCCTTCACCCCTATCTACTGTTCAATGCTTTTCACTGTGTTTCATTATGTCTTGTTCCTTCATAGACATGATGTATTTCAATATTATTCATAATATTATTCATTCTCTACCATTTTCTTTTTCTTTCCCTCTTTGCCTAGTCTTCTCTAATAGTCCTACTATTGGAAACACCCAGACTGGTTTACTGGATAATATAATCCATTTTTAATTTTTTGAGATGTCTCCAGATTGCTTTCCATGGGGCCTGCACCATTTTGTATGGCTATCAACAGGGTGGAAGGGTTCCAGTTTTTCCACATCCTCACCATATATACTGACAAATATAAGACAACATCTCATTATGGTTCTGATTTGAATTTTCCTCAAGACTAATCTTTATACTGAGTACTTTTTGTACCTGTTGGTCATTTGTGTGTCTTTTTTGAAGAATGTCTATTCAATTCCTTGAACCATTAAATAATCAGATTATTAGTTTTTTTTTTTTTTGCTTTTGAGTTGTAGGAGTTCTTATATAATTTAGAGATTAACTCAAGATCAGATACATGATTTGAGAAAATATTCTCCCATTCCATTGTTTCCTCTACTGTGAAGTTTTTAGTTTGATGTAATTCTACTTGTTTATTTTTTATTTTGTTTCTTGTGCTATCATATTTAGGAAATCAATGTCATGATTGATTTCCTAAAAACAGAAGTTTTTCTTCTGTTTTCTTCTGGTGGTTTTATAGTTTTGTCTTATATTTAAGTCTTTGATCCACTTAAGATCTAAGATAAGGGTCAAATTTCATTCTTTTGTATGTGGATACCTCATTTTCCCAACACTACTGATTGAAGAGACTGTTATTTCCCCATTGGGTATTTTTGACACCTTTACCATATATGTGTGGATTTATTTCCAAGCTCTATATTCTGTTTTGATGATTATAGCTTTGCAAGATATTTTGAAATCAGTAAGCATGATGCTTCTAGTTTTGTTCTTTCTCAAGATTGATTTGGCTATTGGCTAGGTGCCCATCAACAGATGAATAGATAAATGAAATGTGGCTGTTTATGGGTCCTTTGTTGTTCCATATAAATTGTGGAATTATTTTTCCTATTTCTGTAAAACAAATGCAATTGGGATTTTGACAGGAACTGTATTGAACATGAACATTGCTGTGGGTAGTGTGGACATTTAAACAATATTAAATCTTTCCATGGAATACATTTTCATTTGTGTCTTAATTTCTTTCATTTTTGCTGTGTAGTTTTCAATATACAAGTCTTTCACCTCCTTAGTTAAGTTTATTCTAAAGTATTTTATTCCTTTTGGTGCCATTGTAACTAAGATTTTTTTTTCTTATTTCCCTATCACATAGTTAGTTGTTAGTGTATAGAATTGGTTTTTGTATGTTGACTTTGTAGCCTTTGATTTTACTGAATTTATTTATTGGTTCTAACTATTTTTAATGGAATCTTTAGGGTTTTTCTATACATACAATCATGTCAGCTGCAAACAGGACCAATTTTACTTTCTCCTTTCTGGTGTGGATGCCTTTTGTTTATTGTTCTTGCATCATTGCTCTATCTAGGAATTCCAATCTTATGTTGGAAACTAGTGGTGACAGTAAGCATCTTTGCCTTTTTCCTGACCTTTGAAAGTAAAGCTTTCAGTTTTTCACCCTTGAACATGGTGTTAACTGTGGAACTTTTATTTATGGCCTTTGTTATAGTGAGGTACACTTCTTCTATTCCTAGTTTTTTGAGAGTTTTTTCCTTTTTAAAAAAATTATTGTTGTACTGGGGGTACATTGTGACATTTACAAAGGTCTCACATTATATCATACTTGAATTCACCCCCCTCTGTCATTTTTCTTTATCTCTCCTCCCCCCATTCCTGGAACAGTTTCAACAGGTCTCATTTCCAATTTTCATACATGAGTACACAATATTTCCACCATATTCACCCTCCTACACCCTTTTGCTACATCCTCCCTCTTCCCACTGATGCCAACCCCCAAACAGGACTTGTTTTATCTCCCTATTCTCCATTTTCTAGAAAAGATATTTTTGTTTATATAAAATAAAGGGAGTTTATTTTTTATGTAAGATAAAGGGAGTTTTCATATAAGATAAAGGGAGTTATATAAGATACAGAGAGTTTCCATGTATATATGTATTATAAGCCCAACTAATTCATCCTCTCTATTTTTCTCCTTTCTACCTTAGTCTCCTTCTTACGGTGATTTCAACCACTTTATAAGTTCTATATGAATTCTTGTATAGAAAGTGCATCACTCATATTCACCTTCTTAACTTCCTTCTTTTACCCTCCTCTCTCGTTGGTGGCCTCCCCATAGTGTGCTTTGCTTTTCGTGATACTGCTGTATTTGTGTTGGGCCTGTATTCCACATATGAGAGAACATGTGGCTTTTGGCATTCTGGCTAACTTCACTTAGGATGATGTTCTCCAGTTCCATCCATTTACCTGCAAACAACAACATTTATTCTTTTTTGAGAGTTTTTAATCATGAAATAGCATTGAGTTTTTCAAGTACTTTTTCTGTAATGATGGAGATAAGCATGGGATATTTTTGGCTTTTAGTCTGTTAATTCATGTATCACATTAAGTGACTTTCATATGTGGAACAGTCCTCTGATTATCTATAGACCAATTGGGGATAATTAATATCTTAACAGTATTGAGGCATTCCATACATGGACATAGTATATCTTTCCTTTTAGTCAGCTTTAATTTCTGTCTCCAGTGTTTTGTAGTTTTCAATAAACAGATTTTGGGCATATTTTGCTAAACTCATCTCATATGTAATAGGTTTTTTGGTGTCAGGGCAAACAGTGTATACTTTAAAAAAATTGAATTTTCAATTATTTAAGCTGCTATATAAAAATCAATTGAATATTTTCTAGACAGGGTCTCATTAGGCAGCCCAGGCTGGGCTTGAATTTTCATCCCTCCTGTCTCTGCTTTCCAAGCAACTGGAATTACAGGTATGTGCCACCATGCCCAGCTTACAATTGTTTTTCCCATATTGATCTTGTATCATCTGAACTTGGCCAACTCATTTATTATTTTAATTGATATTTTAAAGATTCTAGTATTATTATGTGTCTAATGCTACTTAACAAATTAGCTTAAAACTTAAATGGCTTATAACAACCCTGATTATATCTCAGTATTTCTGTAGATCAGAAGTCTGGATTTGGCTCAGCTGTGTTCTCTGGCTCAGGGTCTCTCATAGGCTAAAACTAAGTGGTTGGCCAGGGCTGCCATGAGCTCAAGGCTTTAATGGAGAAAAACTGCCAGCACACTGTTGAACAGAGGTGGACCTTCTTGAGTTCTACCTTATATTAAAGGGAAAGAATTCAATCTGTCATTATCAGCATGATACTAGCAGTAGGATTTGTTTGATAGGTCCTCTTTATGAGCTTGAGATCTAGTTAAACATGTTGGAAATCTAAGCATTAAGAGTAAAAATCATAAAAAAGATATCTTTCATATGAAATTAAAATAAAGATTCATAATCTCTTCTCTAAGCCCTGTAAGTCCTGTTATATTTAGGATCTGAGAGTTTTCAAGCTTTAGAATGATAAATCAGTTCACATACTATGTATTACTTTTCTGTGCAGTTCAGTCAACAGAAGGCTCTATTTCTATTGGTTGGATTCCAGTTGTCTTCTTAGTTCCCCTCCACAGTTTCCTCTTCCTTATCTCACCTGAGTCTCCCAATATTTCACTGATGAGACAACCTGCTGAATCCACTGATTTAATGTCTTTGATTCTTTTTTAAATTCTTTGACTCCCGAGTACTCAGCCCACTTGTTATCAGTTCATGCAAACTCTCTCTCTTCTCTCGCTCCTCCAGCCAAAACACAACTGCCTGAGTATGCTGAGTTTTGCTGCCAGATGCGTTCCAGAATGGCCTCGCCAAGCATCACTACCACTGTGATGTGCCAGTGTTCCTGAGTGTCCACACCTCCACTGAATGAGGCATTACATAGTTCTCATGTTGGCCTAAAAATGGGGGAAGAGTAGTATGTCACTGTTTGATTTGCACGTCTTACTGCTAACTTTGAGACTTTCTTCATGATATGACCACTTTCTAAACGTAAGTCTATTTTTTTTTAATCTAACAGCACAATGGATTTTCCATCTGAACAGCACTACCCAGTTCTCACAAGCCAGGCTTTCTGACTGTATGTCCAGTGTTCTATACCAGATGGTCTGTTGTAGATTGATAGAAGGAGGAACTGGGTTAGTGGATGATTCTCCTCTCTTCCCGTCTTCTCCACACACAGATAAATCGATATTGATTATGTCGATATCTTTTCTCACAAGCCATCATGCTCCGCTGAACCTCACTTTTAAGACAGAGACCTCAGTCACCATTGCTCTGTACACCATTGGAGCATGGAGAGGGGTCTATAAAGATTCTGATTTCATTAGAAGTAGGTCACTTTATATCATTGTCTCATAAGACAATTCAACTCTTCACAATTCACCTGTTATGACAGACAGATGCTCCCATGGATCACCAAAGAAGGATTTTTGTTCCTTCTAGAAATTTCTTATATTATTTCTTAAAAGCTTATTTACAGTCAGAACCTAATCTTCTATTCTCTCTCACCCTTGGTGCATGTCCTTTCCCAGTGTTTATTACTTAAAAACTCCTTAGGAATTAGGCAACACCCCATAGTTATTTACACACTAAGTGTATAAATAGAATTTCATAGTTATTTATACACTCACATAGTTATTTATACCCTAAGTGAGATAAATAGAATCTTAATAATCTCATGTCAGTTCAGGTCGTTTTCCCATTAAATGAGCTCCAATCAAGGCAAGTTTTGCTGCCAAAAGAATACTGGAAAAACCTGTTCCTGGCTTGTTTTGGATTTTGGAATTGCAGATAAGGGATTGAGGACCTGTTATACACAGTGATAATAAAGAGAGAGGAGAGAAAAAGTTTGAATGGAAGTCAAAGCATGCTAAAAGGCTTGCCTTAGGAGAAAACTTTGGTAGCAAGATAACTGTAAAGCATCCAACATGATAGGAAGTACAACAGGAAAGTCTCACTGGAACACACAGTTGTATTAACTGATTGAAGTCGCATTATTTTGCTTTAGCAAACTTGCATAAACGTTTGGCTAAGAGAATACATTGCTAAGGATCCTCCCAGGGCCTTGAGGGAAGTTCGTTCAAGGGAGAAGCCCTGGAGCTTAGGCTTCATTTGCTTCATGGTAAATCTGACTCTGGGTAGAAGAAAACAAAATTGCTATAATGATGGCTGAGAGCTTGTTCCCACCCTCAATCGCTACCTATATTCTTCAGTAAAACTCTGCTGTGAGTTCTTTACCTTTTTTTTGGCAGTACTGGGGGTCAAACCCAGGGCAAACACTTAATCACTGAGCTGCATACCCAGCCTCTATGAGATCTTTCTAATCATATAAAACAAGACCGTAATACACATGTGAATGTGCACCTTGTTTGTCTCCACTCAAATTACATCAAGTACATTTTTCCTTTTTTTTCTGTATTAATGGCTGCATAGAATTTTGCTATATGAATGTATTATCATTCAACCTAACTTTTATTTGATGGGCATTTAAAGTTTCTAATACTTTGTTCCTATTAACAATACTGCAATTAACATTTTTATAAATACATCTGTACAAATATGTATTTATATAGGAGAAATACCAAAATTGAAACCCCTTCAAGTTTTCATAGATTAGTTCTCTGTTAACAGTGTGTAAATATATTATTTTCCTTGTTCCTAGCCCACACTGGGTGTGCTATGGTTTGAATGTCTCCTCCAAAATTATATTGAAGGCTAGGGTGCGGCTCAAGCTATAGAGCACCTGCCTAGCAAGCACAAAGTTCAAACACCAGTACTGCCAAAAAAATTATATTGGAATTCAATTCAATTACCACTGCAATGATAATAAGAGGTGGGACCTTTAAGAAGTGACTAAGGGTCAGGAGTGCTCTATTAATCCATTAACAATAAATTAATGCCATTATTACCTGATTGGGTTCCTGATAAAAGGGATAAACTCAGTTGAGCATGTTTTGGCCCAATGCTATAGTCCTAGGCACTCAGAAGGCAAAGATTGGGAGTATCACAGCTCAGGCCCCATCTCAACTAATGGCTGGTGAGGTAGTGTGCACCTGTCATACCGAGCTATGTAGAGCACTGCAAATAGGAAGAGCCTGGTCCAGGGCAGCTTGGGCATAAAGTGAGACCCTGTCTCAAAAATAATTAATGCAAGACGGGCTGGTGGACAGCACAGCACCTGCTTAGCAAGCACAAGGCCCTGAGTTCAGTCCTTGGTACTGCTAAAAAAAAAGAAAAAGAAAAGGTAAGTTCAATCTGAGTTTTTCTCCTACCCTTTTTTTTTTTGGGAGGGGGTGACTCAGGTTTGAACTCAGGGCTTTGTACTTGCAAAACAGTACTCTACTAAGCCACAGTAGTCTGTTTTGCAGAGAAGAGTCTTGCAAAGCATTTGCCTCAGCTGGCCTTGAACTGAGATCCTCCTGATCTCAGCTTCCCAAGTAGTTTCTATCTTATGCATGCTTGCTTAACTTCTGCCATGCTATGACACAGAAAAGAGCCCTCATCAGATGCACCTCCATGACCTTGGAATTCTAGTCTCCAGAATTGTGAGCCAAATAAACTTCTAGCATTTACAAGTTACCCAATCTGATATTCTGTCATAGCAGCAGAAAACAGACTAAGGCAAGATATCATTCTAAGTAAGATGCAAATCTGATAGGGTATTTACAGTGATGTGTTATTGTTTTGATTTGAATTTTTCTTTCTTTCTTTCTTTCTTTTTTTTGGCAACTAGGGTTTGAACTCAGTGCTTATTGCTTGCTAGGCAGGTATTCTACTACTTGAGCCACACCTCCAACTATTTCTTTCACAGCTAATGAAATTAAGCATATTTGGTTTTATTAATAGTTATATTCTTTATAATTGCCTATTTTGTTTGTAAGTGTTGTTTTGTTTGTTGCCAATACTAATATGTGTTGCTTAAAATTTTTACTGGTGTGTAAAAGTCTTTATTGGTACTGTATTTTTTTCTTTGTCCTATATTTTGAAAGTATCTGTCCTCATTTGTTAGCCAAAGCTTGTTTGGTTTCAGATAGAGCTGGTTACAAGGTTAGGCATTACATGGTAGCTGATTCTCGTGAAACAAGTTAAGTCTTTGTTTCTCCACAAGTTAAAAGGGGACAATGTCACTGTGATGATTAATTTTATCTGCCAGTTTGACTGGGCCATGGGTTTCCTAGGCATTGGTCAAACATTCTTCTGGGTTTGTCTGTAAGGGTGCCTCTGGATGAGATGAACATTTGAATGGGTGTACTGGATTAAGAAAACTGTCCTCCCAAATGTGGATGAGCCTCCTCTGATTAGTTAAAGACCTGGATAGAGCAAAAGGTTGAGTCAAATGGAAGTTCCTCCTGTCTGACTGCCTGAGTTGGGATATTGACCTTTTCGAGCCTTCAAACTCAGAGTGAAACATTAGCTCTTCTTGTATCTTAAGCCACTGGCTTTTAAATCTGAATTTGTACCACCAGCTCTTCTGGTTCTCAGGTCTTCAGACACCAAACTGGAAATACACAAAAGCCTTCCTTGGTTTCTAGCTTGCTGACTGCAGATCTCAGGGCTTCTTAGGCACTGTAATCTTCTGAAGTGCTTCCTTATAATCCAATCTAATCTCTCTCTCTCTCTCTCTCTTTCTCTCTTTCTCTCTCTATCTCAGTATGTGCATGTGATCTGATCAGAACTTATTTCATGAGAAAACCTAAACTGAACTGATATGAGGCTGTTTTATATTTGTTGATCAATTTGCATACTGATTAATCTATCAATCCAATGCTATTTTGTATATATATATATGTGAATATAGAATGTATAATATACCATCTGTATGTACACACACATATATATGTATACATGCATATATATGTCATTGGTTCTGTTTCTCTGGTAAATCCTAGACCAGCTATCTTATATGATTATTGGGAAAAAAGTGTCAGTGTATGTGAAGATTTAGCTATTACCTTCTGTCATAGGTTAGATATGAAATGTCCTCCAAAGACTCGTGTGTTGAAAGCATGGTCCCCAATGCTGTGTTCAGAGGTAGAACTTTTGGGAAGTGATTGGATCATGAGAGCTCGGACCCAATCAATCCATGGATGGATTCATAATTTGGTGGCATTTGGGAGGAGGTGATAATTAGGAGGTGGGGCTTTGTTGGAGGCAGTGTGACACTGAGGGCAGGGCTTTGAAGAGTACATCTTGTTCCTGGACCCTTCCTCTCTGGCTCTGTCTGTCTCTGCTTTCTGGCTGCCATGAAGTGAGCATCTTTGCTCTGCTATGCCCTTCCACGGTGATGTTCTGCCTCACCATGGCACAGAAATAACAGAGCCAGCAGACTGAAACTTTTGAAACCATGAGCCAAAATAAACCTTTCCTCCTTTAAATAGTTTCTCTCAGGTATTTGTCACAATGACCAAAAAACTGACTTACGTAGCTTTTATTACATAGAAAGCATTATATAAAGGTTAGGTAAAGTTAACTTTATTTGAGTTATATTTACCATTTAGAAGTTTTACCATTGAATACACAAATAATCTAATTTTCTTCAGGACTTTATAAAAAAAATGTTCCCTACTATTTACCCAGTATCTCTACTAGCACCATTCAGATTTAAAAAGTTAAGCCTCCTAGAAACTGTTTCTTTTTTTAAATTTACAAGTAACTTGGATTTAATATTTCCCCCCAAATGGATATCTGGTTGTCTCCTTGTTATTTTGTTCAGTATCCTATTCTTTTTCTGTTCTCAAAAAGAGCCGTTGTCAAGAGTCTTAGGTCAAGGGGAAAATATTTCAATTGTAAAGATTGTAAATTGTGTATCTGTACTATCACAGAGGCATACTCCAAATAAGCTGTTTTGCATTTCTTGTACCGACAATCTGGAGGGAAAGGAAACAGAGACATACCCCTGCTTTTCTTGTTCATACACTGCCAATGAGAGATGCAAGATGATAAATGTAAATGATGTTCAGAGAGTCATTTAGGAGTTAAACATAATCCAGACAAACAAAGACAGGGAAAAGATATTGATTTTGTATCACACAAATGTAGGTGGAACATCTAAGCCTTAAATAATACTCCCTTGGCACTTTTTGGTGTGACCAGGCAAGTCTGTAGTTAATGATGTGAGAACTTGTTTCTCTAAGGTCAATGGTGTGTGCTTAACCTTTAGGCTCTTGTGTGGCTGGCTGCCCCACTGGTTTATGAAGTGGAGGCGGACGTGATTGGGGATTTAGGGCATTGATAACTCAATCTTGCTGACATTCACTGTGTTACCCAGAAATGGTGAATGAGTCCATAGCAGAGGCTGTACCCTGGGCTCTTCTGAGCAGCCCACCACCCTCTGTCATTTCAGATTTACTCCTGAGGCAGGGAGAACTCTGGCACCTTTGGAAAGTAAAAACCCAGTTGCTTTGATTTAGATTTTAACATTTTAAATAGCCTACAAAAGGCATGGAGCTCACATATAGCCTACATGACGTCTTGGTGATTCTTTTGCTTTGCTTTGTCATTTGTCTCTTTGTTCATCTAGTATTTTCCAGAGTTGTTCTGAGGACTACAAGTTCTTTGAGACTACAAGGAAGGTAAGAAGGAGGGCATAAAGGGGCAAGCTAGTGGAGGGTAACCACATCAGGGCATGGGATGCTTCCTTTTGGAGACTTGCAACATGTACCAGAGATTAAAACTGAGTCCACTGGTAGAGAAACATGTTTTATTTGGCCAGCACTATGGTATCCCCCATTCATACAGTGAAACTCTAACCCCCAAGGTGAAGGTACTAGGAGGTGGAGACTTTAAGAGGTTGTTAGGTCATGACATGAGAGCAGCGGTCTCATGAACGAGGTCAGTGTTTATAAAAGGGGCCCAGAAGGGACCTCTGACCTCTGCCTCCTTCCCCAGGTGAGGGCAGAGTGAGAAGACATGAGTCTTTGAGGAATCAGGCCTCACTAGACACTGATTTTGAAGACACTTGGATCCTGAACTGCCAGTCTCCAGAACAGTGAGAAAAACATTTCTACTGTTTATAAGCCACTCAGTCTATGGTGTTTTGTTATAGCAGCTGGCAATTACTAAGACATCCAGAATTTTCCACTTAGATTTCACCTCCTCCCCAAAAAACTGAAAAATAGACAAATAAGTACTGCCTCAGGTGCTCTGCTTTATAGTTGTACACAGCCAGGTGTGGTGGCTTATGCCTGTGATCCTAGCTACTTAGAAGGTGGAGATCTAGAGGATTGCGTTTTGAGGCCTGCCATGGTAAAAAGTTTGTGAAACCCCATCTCAACCAATAGCTGGGCACAGAGGTGCACACCTGCTACTGCAGGAAGCATAAATAAGAGGATTGCAGCCCAAGCCTGCTGGGGGCATAAATGTGAGACCTTATTTGAAAAATAACTAAAGCAAAAAGGGGTGGGTGTGTGGCTCAAGTGGTAGAGCACCTGCCTAGCAAGCTCAAGGCCTGGAAAAAAAAGTGTATAAAATGAAATTTGGCCCATCAAATGTTCTTTGCCATTCATTTCTTTCTTACAGGAGAAAAAACTTGATCATAAGACTTAACGAAAGAATCAGGGAAAAATTCCAGCCTTCATTCAAGAGCTCAGTATTTCACCTTTGTCAACCAACGTGCAGTTAATTCTGCCCTGTATATCTTTCAAAGAAGCTAGTCAAGCCAAGAAGTCAGATTGTTCTAGGTGGAGAAGAACCTCATCCTAGCCACATTTCACAGATGAGCAACGGAGGTCTAGAAAGGCTCCGGAGGTAGACAAACGCAGCATTGATCTGGGTGGGCACCAGGCTACTGGCTGAGTACCCCTACACTTCCCTCTGGTGTCTTCTCCTCTATACCACAGCTGGATCTCCAAGCTGGCATCACTGGAAACATGGCTCAGAGATGCCTTTCCTGACATGTGAGGAAATATGAATCCCTCCACCTCCCTTAACTTCTGGCAGACTGAGATGAGACCTTCAGCTCTGCTCAGGAGAGCATCACTTGACTGACCTAAGGGGTGAGCTCATGGACCCAAACTAACGTCTGAGGAGTACAACTATTTCTGAGAAAATTAAAAGCCTTTTTGGCATTTAATGATAAAGCATATTATTTTTTCCTTTGAATTTGTAGTTGTCATCAATTATGCCAAAAGGCTTCATAATCCCGAATTACCTTTGTATTTCCAGAGTAAATCCCACTTGGTCAGAGAGCATTGTTTTGATATATTGCTGAATTCTCTTTGCTAATAATTTAACTTAAAATTTTGCATTGAAATTCCTCACTGGGATAAGGCTGTAGCTTTCTATTTTTGGATCATTGTTATCAGGTTTCGGTGTTAAGATTGTGTTGGAGTCAAAATGAGTTGGGGTTCTTTCCAAGTTATTATTATGTCCATAACATTTTGAATTATAGAGGAATTATCAATTCCTTAAAGATGAGACAAAACTTAGCTGTGTCACTTTTTAGGGCTGGCTTGTTTTAAAATGAAAGTTTTTCAATCATTTTTAATATGTTTTCTAAGATAATTTAGTCCATTCAAGTTTTGTCCTGTTTTGTAGATCAATTTCTTTTATAAACTTAAAAAATAGCTTTATTGAGTGTAATTTACATATGGCAAAATTCAGTGACTTTGGCAGTGTGCAATTTTTTAGCGTGTACAATTCAATGACTTTTAGAAATGTAGGTCAATTTCAATCAGTCATTTTTAGAAGAATACATCCATTTCCTCCAGGTTTTCAGTCACTTTTATAAACTTGCTCATAACATTTTCTTATACTTTTATACTTACGTAAGTATTATCTTTGAAAATAAATGTGCCAGTATGAGAGAAAAGAGAAAGAAGTGCACGTAATGCCAGGGGTGGCACATGAACCAGCAGCAACACATTTATTGAGACAGCTGATCAAGGACCCTGCGCAGTATGCAAGTCGGAAGTTATGAAGTGCAGTCCTTTATTTCCTGACTGGTAGGTTTTTCTAACTGCTAGTCCAGTTTAGGTACTCAAAACTCAGAGCTGGAATTGAGGAGTTTCATACCAAGAAGGAGAGCCACGCCTGGCACTTTGTGTTTCTTTGTGGTTTTGTTAGTTGGCCACAGAATAAAAAAAAAACTAAAATTCATTTTTTGGCATCCAATCAAATCTAATCATTACAGCACCATTGTTTGAACAAACAATTCTTTATCCATTGAGTTATCTTGACAACTTTGATGGTTGTCAATTGACCATATTTGGGAGGGACTTTTTCTAGATTTTCTCTTCTATTCCACAGGTCAACATTTCTATCCACAGGCAGTTGTGATTACCGTAGCTTTAGAGTAAGTTTTGAGATCAATTAGTATAAATGTTCCAATTTTGTTCCTTTCACAATTGTATTGTCTATTCTAGATCCCCTGTTTTTTAAATAAAAATCTTAGAATCAGCTTGTCAGTTTCTACCTCAAACAGTTTCTGATGCTTTGACTTGGATTTTGTTGATTTAAATACAAATTTCAAAGCAAACTATATGCACTGATAGAATTATGACAATGAAACCCCCTGGTACTATTAATGTATACTAATAAAAATCCAGTGCAAAAGACCAATTAACAACATGGAGTTTTCCAATCTACAAACACACTGGAACTCTATTTGTAGAGTATTTTTTCATTAGTTTTTGGTTATTTCCATCATGATCTTTTTGTTAGTATTATCACTAAGTGTTTTAATGTTATTGTAAGTACTACTTTTTCAAATTTCATTTCTAATTGTTATTGTATAGAAATACAGTTGAGTTTTGAATATTGACTTTGCATCTGGTGACTTTACTAAACTTACTTCTATTCTAATAAGTTCTAGTAGTTTTTTTTAGTATTTTTGTATGAATTTTATCCTCCAGATAAAAAATTCAACTGTGATCTTGGGTGTGGGTACTATTTATTTATTTATTATTTATTTTTCTGGTGTCTGTGCATAGCTGACTTAATAGTGGTAAAGATATCTATAAGAGTTACAATGACAGCAAACTATTTACTACCTTTTAAAGCCTATTATTCTAGTGCATGAAATAAATCAAAGTGTCTATTTTCTGTATTTTATTTAAAATCATTAGTTCTCCCAAGTTGGCCAATGGTTACTTCCAGGATCCTGTGGGTTAGGGACTAAGGCATTAATGGTAGATTGTATATGTGTGTATGATGGTATATATGTGTGGATTTTAAAACTGACTGTAAAATCCCCAGGGTAAAAATGAGGGTGAGTGAATTTCTAGCACTAGATAACAGGGAGGGATATGGGTAGCTTTTGGAGACCCTCCAGGCAGATTTAAGATCCACTGCTGTGTGCTGGTTGTCAATATGGGATAATATGCCTTGTTGTTTTAAAAATACAGCTCTGTGGTACATCAGTCTTTTTTCCTCTCCATCAAAGTTCCACAAGCAAATAAATATGAGAAACACTTCACTCCATATCCTCCACTTGGAGCTTTACAACATCCATTAGCATATTGACAGCGGTGAGAAAACCTAAAGTAAAGATACATGTTTACACAGCTTTGTTTAATCCAGCATTCCCCAAACTCATTTGACCATGGAACCCTTCTGTAATATAAAATCTCCTAATATCCAAAAGCTCTCTATCCTATGCTCTGAAAAAAAAAAAAAACACTTGGGAAAACATTGCCATGGATAATTCTATGATCTCTTTCTCACCTTCAATATGAGAACAATACTCGTAGAAGGTTATTATGTTAGAGCTGATTGCTACGAGATGCTCTGAGCAATGGAATGTGCTTAGAATTCAGAGTAGCAAGAAGCTTGTTTTAGATGTCTTTCATTCCTTGTATTTTGACTTAAGAAAAGATGAGCAAATATTCTCCCAACTCTACCATTGAACTATGCAGAGAGAATGATTGCTCCCACACACTTCAGAGTTTCCTGTTCTTGCTAATGTTCTCTTTTGCTTGTACTTCAAATTCTTTTCTGCTTTGCTCTGATTTGTTGCACAACTGGGCCATTAAACTATAAAAATGTTTTACAAGTGACATTATGCTGTATGCTTCTGTGCTGTGTGTACTAGTCAGGATGGAAGGATAAAAACAAAGTAGATAATATTTGTCTTTCAGAGAAAAACAAGTTTCTAGCAATTGGCAGCATACAATTAAAGCAGCAATAAAATAAACAACATGGCAATTTTAGCACAGGACCGCTTGTTTGTAATTGATCATATTTGAGACAACAACAGCTTATGGCAGGATTTGTGTTGATCCTTGATGCAAAGTTGCGCCTTTTCAGGAAAGTGTAGCTAGAAACCAGCTCCAAATTGCCTGCCTCTGTAATTAAAAGTATAAATGCTTCAAGTTGACTACATCCTATTAGTAAGATTTTAGGAAACAAAAATTTAATTTATTCACATTCGATATGGTCTGTAAATGCCACCATTATATGCCTTCCACTGGCCTTTGATTAGCTATGGATTAATAAAACTTTTATACCTCCTTTGTCAGCCTCATTGTGAACTCTGTTTTTGCATACTGTTACTATTAAATAAATGAATTAGTGTCCAGAAATGTGTCATGCATATTACCTAGCAGCAGGAAGCATAATACAGTGGTCAGCTTCCCGGGAGCCTTATAAATCCTAATGTGCTCTGTAACCTGCTCACGAGGACCTATTAAAAGCAGGATGATTTAGTGGAGCAGTATTTGTGCTTAACAATGGAATTTTAGTTAATTCAAAACAAGGTAAATCATCTCCAATTACAGTATTTGAATATTCACAATTGCTTCACAAAAACATGTACTGTAATTAAGCCAATTTTTTCTTTTTTTGAAAGAAAATGTATCATACTGAGTTCCTTGCCTGGAGTAACATTCAGGCAGGTCTGGGTTGGTGATGTTCAAAGCAGCCCAGTCCTGAAGAACAATGTTTATCTGGCACAGCTAGCTTACTCTGCCAAAGCAATTTAGAGCATCCACAGTATGGAAAGAGGATGAAGTAGGAGCCAGGCTGGGGATGCTGTTGCCGGCTGGAGCGCTCAGGTGAGCGTGGTAATTGCAGAGTGTGGCTGTCACGGGTGGTGAGGTGATGTTCCCAGAGGCAGCTGAGGGGTTTTTTTGTTGCTGCTGTTATCAAAGTCGTTTCAGATCCATGTCAGTAGCTTCTTGATACTGCAGCTACTGCTGTGTCCCTGTGGGTACAGTGAGACCACAGAGCATCCTCGGGTTTGAAACAGGCTCTTTTATGCTCAAGGTCTCAGAGGGCCTTTCCAGGAAATAATGATGAGCTGTCCAGCTGCAATGGCTGCTTTCAGCCGCGCTAGCCCTTGGCGCTGTGTCGGGATCTGCACAAGACCCTTGCAGCATACAGGGACCCGCTTGCTGCCCCACTGGTCCCCAGTCTTTCTGGCTAGGTGAAAGGGAAACAGAATTAATGGGGACAGGGTGAACTTATCAAAGGAATTGTTTCATCTATTGGCCATTTAGAGACAATGCACAACTTTCTTGACCTTCAAAATAGTCTATGACTGAATTGACTACTTTTATCTGGTGAAAAACAAAACATGAAGAGAATACTACTGGATACATTTTATTTTTCAGTTTGCCAGTGGTCAAAGGCCACATTGTATAAAATTGTAATTTTCTGCAATACTACCTTTGATTCAATGATAAAGGAATGATAAATTCATAATCATTAGTGGCTTTGCAAGCAACAAGCCTGGGTTCGAAACTTGTAGCCACACCTTGTAATCTGTGTGCCCTTGGATGAGTTAGTTTCCTTCTTTGAAACCCAATGTTCCCATCTTTGAGGGAGATATGTTTTTGCACAATGATGTGTTGCTTTGTGGTGATGGCCTGCAGACTAAATAAAGTAATGAACATGAAACACTCACAAGTAGTTACTGCTGTTTTTCCTGCCTATTCATGAGGCATATACAAGTTGTATTTAGTAAATTCAGTCTTGGTTAGAGATTATATGTAGGAGCTGAGCAGGTTGTTTCTTGCCCTGACTTCATGTGACAAGTATAGTTCCCTGAGGGCTTTGTTTGATCTCTTCTTTCTCCCTCTGTTCATTTGTCCATCCATCCAATCATCCATCCTCCACTCATCCAGTTAGTAATATGTATGCATGTTTTTAAAAAAAGTTAAAGCACTACCAATGAGGTAGTGTCCCTTTCATCCTGTCCCCAACTCCTGTTGCAGAGACGGCTGTCCTTTCAGAGGTACTGCACTCATCTACAAGTATAGATGACATACCCCACAAGTAGCAGAATTCTGTCCACATAGCTCAGCATCTCTAAGGTCACAATAAACTGGGTGTGGTGGTCTAATCTGTAATCCCAGTACTTGGGAGGCTGAGGCATGGAGGATCAGGAGTTCTAGCCTAGCTTGGACCACAAAGCAAAATATTATCTCAAAAAAAGTGAATATGTTGTATAAGTTTCCATGTTAGCCCATATCATCTATATTTTTCTTTTCTTTTTTGTGGTGCTGGAGATTAAACCCAGGGTCTTGCACATGCTGGGTGAATGTTCTACTTCTGAGTCACATCCCCAGTCTTCATTTTTCTTAGTAGCTGCATATAGTATTATACAGCTAATGCAGGTGGACCTCAACAAATCCCCTGTTGTTGAGCACTTCGGTTTAGTCCTTTACAGTTGTAGTCAATGTTGTACAGAATATCCTTCTATTCTCTCCTTTGTACACATGAACACATATAGTTGCAGGATATCCTTACAGCTTTAGGATAAATTTTTAGAAATAGATTTTCAGGGTCAGATGTTTATTGAAATTGTCTAACTGTCCTTGAAAAAGGTTCCAATCATTTACCTTCCCTCCCATAATAAGAAAATTCTGGTTTCCCTACACTCTTGACTTTTCATTTAGACTCTCAAAATTGTTTTGAAGCTTCATTTAATACCCTAAGCAGATTAATTTTCTTCTTTCCAAATTACTGACTCTTTTTGGTATATATTTTTTAGAACATACAGAGCTACCTAATGAAGTATAGTGGTTAAATATTAAATACTCTGCTTTTAGAAGCAAAGGAGTCTTGAGGTAACAGTTGAGCAGAAGAAAAAACAGTTTTCAGTGCTCCAATGACTTCTTTAAGGTCACATGTGCCCTTAATGGCAGGTGGAGAAGGGGGCACGGTTCTCCTGAGTTGGGTCCAGCCCTCTTTTCATCACAACATGGACCACATATGTAACACTATCCAGTCACACTCAAAAGAATGCTGTGATGAGGTGGTATGAATGTCACATTCAAGGTCAGCCAACCTGGGTTCAAATCTCCAGCTCTATTATTTATTGGTTACGTCTTTGGGCAAGTTAGCTTACCTCTGAGAGCCCTGAAATTGTCATCTGTAAAGCGATGGTGGCAATGTCTATCCCGCAGTACTGCAAGGGGTGCCTTGCAAAGTGTCTGTCTGGTAAAAATATTCAATGTTTTATTTTCTGAAGTGGTCATTTGCATAAATAAGTAACAGCATTTTCACATTCCATTACTATGATTTTAAAGCCATACCTTGTACCAGTTTGTTTTTTTTTAAATTCTAAAATAATGTTCCTCTATTTAGGAAGATGAAGAGGACCAGCAGGAGTGAGCTGGGGAGCAAGAGAGGGTAGTTGAATTGCATAATGAACCCATTATTTTGTACAAGTAGTATGTGCTAATTTAAATATTTTTTGATAGGAATGGAATTTGAACTCAGGACGTCATATGTGCTAAGCATGCACTCTACTGCTTTAATTTTAAATTTTTTTAAAAGAAGAAATAATGTTCTTGTTTCACACTCCATAAATTAAAAAGCAAAGGCATTCATGACAACCTCATGCTTTTATTAATGGAGGGGGATGTGGAAGAAATGAGTCTTTATTTTCAGTAATGGCTGCAAACTATTCTTGAGATGCTTATTTTGCTTAAGAACAATTAATAACCTGTACCTACCATTGACATTTCAAGGTAGGAAAATGTATAGTGAATTTCCATTGCCCCTTTATTGAGGGGCAGAGCTATTTGGATCACTTGGACAGTTACCACAATCCCACCAAATATGTCAGGAGCCCCCATGTGGCCAGGTTAGGCCATTAGAGCCCTGATCCTGTTGGGTGAAAGAGGAAGGGACAAGTCAGGGGTAAGACCCAAGGATGCTACCACTCAGAGAGCTGTGCAGTCGCTCGATAAATCATTTAAATAAATAACTTCAGGATTTCAGTGTCCTCATCAATAAACAGTGGTGACTCCACCACTTTTTTATTGGCTTTTTTATGCCCTAGTCACATAGGCTTGAGCGTAGCGATCCCTGTGTGATCAGGACTTGCTCCATGCTGGGCACAGGCCATCTGCACAGTGCGAGGCAGGTAGTATTACTTTCACTGTCCTGAGAGTTATGCCTCCTTTACTGATAAAGGTCTGGGCACTTGGGGAGGTGAAACACTTTGCCTCAAATCACAAGCTGTCGGAGGTCAAGTGGGGCTTGGACTCCAAGTCACCTTATTTTGTAAAAACTGGGTGGGCTGTACTGATTGTCTCACACAGCGAAGAGGATTGAGTGAGAGAATGTGGGAGAAAGCTCTATGGAGTCTCCAGCCTGTTGCAGAGATGAGCTTGCGAAACAGTTGCAGGTGGCCCGTGCTGATGGGTGGAACCTCACACACTGCGAATCAATGACAGTGCAAGAGCAATTGGATAAAAAGAATAAGGGGGTTTGCCCTTACGTTGATTTGTTTGGCCAATGCCTAGCAACAATTATTGTTATTTTGGCACTACTAGGGTTTGCGTTCAGGGCAAGTGCTGTAACCACTTGAATCATGCCACCAGCCCTTTTGCTTTAGGTGACTTTTCAGGTAACGGCTCAAATTTTTGCCTGGTCTAGCTTTGTATTGCAGTCCTCCTATCTGTGCTCCTACATAGTTGAGATTACAGATGTGAACCACCATGCTTGGCCTGTTTGCTGAGATGGGGATCTGCTAACTTTTTGCCCAGGCTTGCCTCAAATCATAATCCCCCTAATTTCCACCTCTCAAATAGCTAGGGCAATAGGCATGAGCCACCATGCCTGTTATTGTGTTGTTTTAGATACACTTCCTGTATTTTTTGACTTGCCATAAACACAACCATATATAATTATTATAAAAATTGTCAAAGTATTGTTCTATGTTTCAGATTACAAGTGACTGTGTACAAAAATTAGTATATATCCACACACATGTATATACATGAACACATTTACATATGTGTATATGTACATATATATCTGGATGTATATATACACACAAACACATGCACAATCTCTTTAGTGTTTTCTTCCTTAAATTGTCTTATAATTCCTTGGGTAAAAAAAATAGAAGTGTCAATGCTCAAAAATAAAGTGGAAAAACTTACTAAGGAATTAATTTACTCTTGTAAAATGAAAGAATTTAAAAATGGAATCTGCACTTTATTTATACAAGCAGCTCATTCATTTAGCAAATGTGATCCTATGTTTAATAGTTACAGGCTCTAGTATTTCTAGTAATTCTGTATTTTACTGTCTGATCAGAGTATGCACTAGAAAGGGGCACAGTACATCAAGGTAATATCATAAAATTAATAAAGGAGGTGTTTTTCCCTTAAACACTTGGAAAATTAAGAACAGAACATAAAAGGCATTCAGTATCTGACCATCTACTGATGGTTTTTCAACTGTTAAAGGTTTTTGGTTTTTGTCTTTACTATTTTTTGGTGGTACTGGGGTTTGAACTCAGGGCCTGATACTTGCTAGGTGAGTGCGCTATCATTTGAGCCTCACTTCCAGCACAACTGATAGTTTTCATGCTGAGTATTTTTTCCAATTTTTTTCTCTCAGTGTATTTGTGCGCAACTTGACACTAGAAACTCGGTGAGGATCTAAGGACAATTACTTGTACATCAAATGCCAGCTCAGGGGAGAAATAAAAGAAATGTTGTTTAGCTAGGTTTAAAGGACTTTCTCTGTAAGTGGAAGTACTGGGAAGAGTTGGCTGAGCTTTGCTGTCACACACACACAGCAATGAGAAGCCAAACCCATCTGTAAAAGCCATATACTATTGTTTTCTTATTAAGAATTCTCTGCTAGAAAACTAGAATATTTCACCATTCCCATAAAGCCACTAAATAATGACTATAAACATGAAACAGCCAAAAATACCCTAGTAAGTGAGTTTGCTCATTTTTCTGGCTTCTCTGTAAGCTCCAAGCCATTATGGTCACATGATGAGACATCCCGACTTGTCACCTCAAACATATCTCAAACTTAATATGTCCAAACGGAACCCTTCCCCTCCACCCCTGTCAGTGACTGACGTCTCTACCCTGTGGTTGCTTGAAACAGAAAATTAGGAGTTTTTACATCTTGCTTCCTCGTTTCAACGTCCAAACAGCTTTGTCATTTCTACATCCCAAATCTCTCAAATTTATTCACTTTCCCTCATCCCCTTGGCACCAATTATAGGCATAGCCTAGAATTATGGCAATACCTCACTCACTGATCTCCCTGCTTCTTCTCCAGCTCACCTTTAAGCCAAGCACCCAGCCAAGGGCATTGCACCTCCATACTTAGTGTTCTTCAATGGCATCCTGCTACTTATAGGACAAAATTCAAAAGCTTCAGTATAACTTCCAAAACCACTCACTCACTCTCCTTGTTCCCACCCTCCTTTGCTGTTATTTTCTGCACTCTTTCACTCCCTCTATCCAGATTCACAAGCCCTCTTTCAGTTTGCTAGCCCTGCCACATTGTTCCCTTACCAGGGTCTTTGCAGAAGCTGTTCATATGCCTTTAATCCTAATCCCCTTGGCTGGTCTCACTCCTCTTCATGTTTCAGATCTCCACATACATGTCTCCTCCTCACAGACTTCCCCTGAACTCCCATTCAAAACTAAATTCCCAGCTATGTATGATGGTACACACACCTGTAATCTCAGCACCGAGGAGGCTGAGGCAGGAGGATTGTAAACTCAAGGACAACCTGGGCTACATAGTGAGACTATGTCTCAAAACATGTAAATAAATAAATATGTTCCCCTTTAGACTTTCTTATAGAGTCTTAAAATTTCCCACACACTCACCACAACAATTTATTATTACATACTTGTTTGCACGATTATTTATTTCCTGAGTATCTCTCCACCAGACTATAAGCTTCCCCGGCGACAGGGAGTGTGTCTACTTGGCTCACCATTGCACTCTTAGATGCACCTGCCCAGTACAGGGTAGGTTTAAATACTTGTTGACTAAATAAATGAATGAATGAGTGGATTCTTTTATTGCTTCTCTCTGGGATTAAGAAACATTTGCAAAAACATAGGAAACAGATTAAGAAACTCCCAGAGACATTTTTTCATGATTTTCTTCTCAATGTGCTCTGTTTATCTTCAAGATAACATTGCCACTGTGTGTGACCCCTGCTCATCACATTTACTGTAGAAACTCCCATTTTCCCATCCACTTGCCAGCTTTAGTTCAGAGCCACAGCCCCATGCCATCTTCCTTTAGCCACAGGAACTTCATTCTGTGTTTTGAACTCCTGTGGTCCTTAGGATCGGTCCCATTCAAATGGCATGGAATATTCCTAAAATATAGGCCTTAAAATCCAGTCCTAGAGCAATGATGTGATGTAAAGGTTACAAACCAGCTAGTCCAAAGTCATTTAGAAATAATACACAGTCTCCAAGTAGTATTTCTTTTAAAAACTCATATTATTCCATCCACGGTAACAAATATTTAATAGGTACTACGTGTTCAGAACTGTATTCTGTAATGAGTCAAACCTGATAAGAGTTCCTGCTGTCATGAAGCCAGTAGCCCATGGCTGTTGAGGAGCTGAATAAATGCACAGACACATTTGCTCATGTGAACACCTTCCAAGATTTTCTGTGGAACCTGACCCAGACCAAAAAGACTTAACCAATGGCTTTTTTAAGGCCGTGAAATATCTGAAAGTCCTTCTTCCAGGAATGTCACCAATAACACCATACAACATCCTAGCTAGCTAAATTCTAAATGCAACTAGGCATATCAACCACTATAGTTCATGCCCACTCATCATGGCATGTCTCCTAGTATATCTGATTTCACATACAGTATGGACCCCAGAGTTTCTGCTCAGTGGTCTCTCATGTGCAGGAGCCCATGTTACCACACACAGAACAACTCTAAAGTCTGTGTTGGAGGATGGAGGTTAGTACTCAGGAAGATACTCTTCAGTCAGTGTGGCTCATGTGTCCCTGGTAAATACCTGATCTCCTATCTTAGAATGATGTGATTCTGAGGATCACTCTGCATGGTTCTTCAGAAGGTCTGCAGTGGGATCAAGCCCAGTTTCCCACAGCAGTATCTAGAACCATAATATACCTTTGTTGGTTCTTCTCTTCCTCCAGTCTCTTCTCCAAAACACACTCCCAGCACCCACGTCCTCATCACAGAATTTACTTCAGAGGAGCCTAACCTACATGACTCTCCCAAATTCTGGACAGCCCTCCCCTACAAAAAAACTCAGTAAAAATGGGTAAATTGATTGGAATTAATTGATTCACCATCTCTGACATTATGATGTTGCCGATTGGAAGTAAAACCAACTCAGCTAAACTTCTAAGCATGTATGGTTCTTGGAAAACTAAGTGCAGGTGATAAATGTGGTACCTGCCACTAATGAACACATAGACTATCAGAAGAACCACTTCCTAAGCCTGAGTTACTCAACAAGAAAATCTGGCTAAATATCTCCATTATGCCCCTTCTCAAACCTACATTTGACTTCTGTAGGAATATATGACCCAATGGGTTGTGTGACTATACAAGATGAGCCTGTTGCAAAATCTGATGTGGACCCCATTCTCATTTGATGTAAAATTAAAATCTCAATGTTACAAATGACAGAAACTCAACTCAACTTAACTTGGACTAAAAACCAATGCATTGGCTAAAGTATCTAGGAAATTATGGGCATCAGGAAGAGGTAACTGAGTCTTAATGGTGTTATCTTTCTTATTTCCCATGTCGATTCCTTTAGATTGGAGTCACTCTTGGTCAGGAATCTACATATGAGAGAAAAATAGCTCCCAGCAGGTCTTCACTTACCCAGTCCCTTTGTCTCATGACTCCCCTCTTTTTCCTATCATTGGTATAAAAAAAGGTCTTACGGAGAGAGTCTGGCATTGCTCATATTCTGTGCTTATCCCTAAAACAATCATGTTGGCCAAGAGAATACAGAATTCTGCCTGGGCTGTGTTTAGTTTATCATTGCTGGAGAGATAAGCCCTATCCCAAGTGAAACAAGGGCTCTTTTTTACTAGGAGCAAAACACAAAATGGCCACAGCAGGTTGATAGAGTAAAACTAACTACAGTGCTTTATGGATTCCAAGACAGTAACAAGTACTTTCACCTTTTCTTTAGCAATGGGGAAATGGGTGTCCCTGAGCAAAGTGAAATCCTTGGGCAAAAAGCAAGTATTCTACTTGATTTATCAGAATCAGGAAGGAGCTTCCTCTAGGCAGTATCCTAGCTCTGGGTATTGCTTTGGTGCTTCCATAGATGTCCCAGCAGCCGAGCGGTAGTGACCCCTCTACTTGGAGGTCACTGCAGGGAGAACGTGCTGTCCAGGTCTTACCCAATAAGGCCACCTGGCTGCAGTCTCTGGATAAAAAGAATGGGGTGCAATGTGGTGGCTTCACCAGCAGCAAGACTTTAATTCTTGGGTACACTGTCAAGAATTGGAAATGCCCTCTTCTCTGCCATGGCGTCAGGAGTAAAGACAGCCTCCACCCCCAGTCCTGTTGGAACACAGAAGAGGAGCTGGAAGGTGGTTCTCTGCCTCACGTGAAAAGCTCATATGAGGCCATCTGTCCATGGCCTAAGCATTTTACCTTTATAGTGCTGGTTGGGAGACTTCAGAGCTGCGACCACCAGGCAGGGTGCAGGCTGCTTTCAGAGGCTGACCTCCCCTCTGGTGCAACCCATAGCAATGGGTGGGCTTGCTCAACTCCAGAATAGGCAAGGCTGAGCCTTTTCTCTTTGACTTTTGTCATATACATTTACCTGAACCTTACATACTTTTTAGGCCAGTGGTAGCCATAACACCTGGTCCCTGTCCTTTTTCAGTCCAAAGCCATTTCCATGGAAGATGGGCAGCAACATGCATCCTGTCAATCCCTGTACTGGCTTCTTTCTGCTTTCATACTCTGAATGCAGCACTCCGGTCTGTGTGTGATTGATTACCCAATCTCCTGAACTCTACAGATTTTAAGGAGTCACTAGTCGAATCCTGTAGATTCAACTTCTTTTTCTTCCCCACTTTCCTTTTCCCCTTAGCTTGTAATTATCCACTTTTTCTTATAGGTTTGAAGGCTGCTTATTTGAAATTCATCGATGAGTGGGTCCTGTGGGAGTTACTCAATTACAGTTGAAAACTCATTGTGCTGAGATGACTCTGACTCTAAGACACTGCCAGTGGAACCGTTTCCTAAATTAACTCTTGCCTAATATTGAACACTAAGTTAAGGCTTTCATTTGTAGCCCTTAACGCAGAGAAACTAAAGCAGATAACTTAAAAGCAACTGAGGCCAATAGAAAAGGGGAACAGGTACTAGAGAAAAGGTTAGATCAAAAAGAATTAACCTAGAAGGTAACACCCACGCACAGGAAATCAATGTGAGTCAATGCCCTGTATAGCTATCCTCATCTCAACCAGCAAAAACCCTTGTTCCTTCCTGTTATTGCTCATACTCTCTCTATAACAAAATTAGAAATAAGGGCAAAATAGTTTCTGCTGGGTATTGAGGGGGTGGGGGGGAGAGGGAGAGGGCGGAGTGGGTGGTAAGGGAGGGAGTGGGGGCAGGGGGGAGAAATGAACCAAGCCTTGTATGCACATATGAATAATAAAAGAAAAAAAAAGGCTTTAAAACAAGTTGTGATTTGTCATAGGAAATATAGCCATTGGTGAACAGGGGAGTCATACCTACTTATTATTACTTTAAAAAATTCCCTTTTGTTGTCTTTTGAATTCTGAATTATTTTTAAAATCTAAAATTTGCTTAATGGAAATAGCATAGATTTTGCTCTTTCTATAAAGAGCTGACGATTGCTGAATTATGTTTAGAAAAAAAAAGTTTTCAAAAAGCATAAATCACCAGTCTCCCCATTCACTGACACTATTTTTATATTGCCTTGATGTGCAAGAACTATGTGCCTCTTTCTTTTTCAAGGTTGGGAGGGCGAGATCTGACGGTTTGGTGTGTTAGAGTGGGTCTCATGATCTCCTGTGTTCTGTGTCTCCATGCAGCCATTGACACTCTAACAAGCAGATGACAAGCAAAGAGCTGTATGGAGCTAGTTAGAAATGAACCTGGGAGAGATAAAGGTTGTGCCCACAGAAGAGGGGAGGCCCTGCTCTAATGGAGGCCATTAAAGCTTAAGTTGAAATTCAGATTTCAAATTAAGAATACACTTTTGGCCCAAGCATGGTGGTTCAAACCTGCAGTCCTCGCTACTTGAGAGGTGAAGATCTGGAGGATCACAGTTTGAGGCCAGCCCAGGCAAAATCAAGTTCTTAAGGCCCCATCTCCACAAATGGCACTTGCCTGGGTACAGTGGCACATGCCTGTCATCCCAGCTAAGTGGAAAGCAAAAATGGGAAGATCTCAGACCAGGCTGGCCCAGACATAAAAAAAAGACCTTATTTGAAAAAATAACTGAAGCAAAAGGGCTGAAGGCATGGCTCAAGTAGTAGGGTGCCTGCCTAGCAAGCACAGGCCCTGAGTTTAGCCCTTGATATAGCAAAACACCAAACCAAACCAAACCAAACCAAAACCAAACCCTTTTTATTTTCTAGCAAAATGTGGCAATGTGATTTTAAGTACAAATTTAAAAGTAACTTAAAAGATGTCATAGACTGTTCTTTTGGTCTTAACCAAATGATGATGACATAAAAGCCAGCGTTGACGTCTCCAAGAAGGACAGGTGGGGCTAACTCATCTGGTTTGCTGTTTCTGCTGCTGTATTCATTGGCAGGGACCTCTGTCTTGCCTTGACCGTCTGACTACAGCACAGTCAACAGCTCAAGACAGTGATCAGATGTTAAAGAGAACCCAACAGGAAATGGAAAAAGAAATAGAAGAAATACAAAACCCTCCAACTTTTCAAGTTCAGGTTCAATTCTAATAACAACCATTTCCTAGCCATGTTCCCACCCCAGGGCTCTCCCTTGGCCCCCTTCTTGGCCTTCTTCCCTGCCTGCTTCCTCCTGCTCTTTCCTCCTGGACACCACCTTATGTCCTGTTTCTGCCACTGCAGAGTGACCCCCTGGGGGCCACTTATCCAGGGTTAGACAGGGAAGAGGGATTTTCTAGAGTAGCCAACACACCCAGAGCCAACCCTAGCCCCAAAAGGGCTGTGATCGATATGGAGCAGCCAAATAATAAACCAGAGTGTCTCCCCTGTTAGCTGACAACTTCCATCAATAGTCACAAATGTCCTTACCCATTATTTCCCACATTAAACTTTATTCCACATTGTAATCACCACTTATTGTGTATAGATGATTTGGAAAATACAGAAAAGTAGAAGGAAAGGAGAAGATTCACCTAAAGACAAAGACTTAAAATGTTGAAATACGACTTCCCAGCTTTCATTTTCATAAATTTTCCCTAATGTACTAGAGACTGCATTATGAAGATGTAATTTAAATTTAATGTGATAATATACATATTTGTGTTAATATAAATTTGTAAATATATTTAATGTAACTATATTATATTTATATAACAATTAATATATTACTGTATTAATAATTGTAATATATAATGTACATACATATTTATTTATTCATAAAGGCACTCAGTGGATCAATGAGGTAATTAATACAAATTATTTGTTAGCCTTTTCTTTTTCATACTGTAGACTGGGAGGTAAATGAATAGAGTAGTACTCCTATCCAATCATCTCCTCTCTCCAATTTCAACTAACTAAAGTTCATTAGTATTGATATTAACTAATACTTCATGGATAAACACTTTTTAGGTATGTAGTAAAAGGCTAAAGATTTATGAGATCTGAAGAGAAATCAGAGTGTATACTTTTAGGGTATTTAGGCTAGCTTCTTTCTAGTACTTTCCCAGAAGGGGGAGAATTGGGTAGAAGGGTTATAAAGCTTCTTGACGCTCATTGGCAAGTTCCCCAGTCTTTTTACAGGAACATGAGGCTGTCTGCACATGGCTTGAGCATCCTCACCCCAATGGCCCTGGTTGGAAACAGAAAACTGTTTTGTGGTAGTCACAGAGGGTCTTGCTGATTCCAGAAGAAGGGTTTGCCCCTTGGCCCCTTACATGGTGAAGAATGGCTCACCAGTGACACCCTTGTGCAGAAATGCAGCCTGCCTCATTCATTCCTGACGGTAGATTAACACCAACTAAGGATGTGTTTGTATTAGTGCAAGATTCCTCTAGAGCTGTTTTCCAAATGTTAAAAACAATTTTTAAAAGACTTATGCCAGCGTACAGTAAAAATTTTTGTGAACTCTCCTAGTTAATTGGAGAACCAGGTCTTTTACAAAACAGCATGTATGTGTGTTTGTGTGTTACCATATCATACACTGTATATATACACATATAAGTATAGAAATACGCATACACAGAATCAGACTCAAACACAACAAAATGCTTATTGTATACCTTTGATGAAGGAGCTTTAATTTCTACCTTTTCAACATGCACACGATTCCTAGTCATTTCCTTCAGATAGAAAGGTGATGTTGCCTGCTGTTGTTGCAGAAATAAAGGCTCCTCTCCCCCTTTCTAATGTTACACTCTGAGGAGTGGAGCATCGGAATTTGCTAACAAATTACTATACCTGCTGCTTAACACTCTTCCCCTCCTTCTGCCTCCCAGACACATTTTTTTCCCTACCCAAAGCCATTTGAATTCCCAGTTCAAAGAATCTCTGTTAGACGGCCAATCTGTTCCCAAGAGCATTAGAAACAACTCTGAAAAGAGACACATATTTCATATGTGGTGGCATCGTGCCAGTCTGATCTTGCACGCATTACTTCAGAGAATGCTGGCCAGCGTGCTGGCTTGGACACAGCAGGCAGCGGAGGTGAAAGCAAGCATGATTTAATACATATTCGCAAGGTGCCCTGATCTCCCGTGAGGTGTACTAAGTACCCAGTGGATAGTTTGTATCCCTGTTAAGAGCAGTCCAGTGGCACCTCCAAGGGAAACGAACATACTAAAATATTGTAATCAGATTCCTAGGGCGCTGTTTTTCTCCTAGCTCAGCGATTAGAAATGTCCCCCTGGAAATGTGAGTCACATGAAAATCTTCAAATAAAAAATATCATACTAGAAGAGAAAGGGGTTACGTACAGTTGTATAGTCAGTCCAGAAATGTGTGAATATTTGTTTCTGCATCCTTATTTATATGCACACACATATCACAACTTATATGTATATCCCAAATATATATAATTATAATATTATATTATATTTTATAATTATAATTATTATATTATATTATATATAATTATATATATATTTGGGATATATACATTAGAGAAAAAGAAAAAGAAGCAATGTCACTCCACCATCTGTACAAACAAGCTGAGGAAATGGTCTATTCCAAGGTTAGTCAGACATCTCTGAAGGCTTGGGTCCTGATCATATGAATAAGTAGGCTTTTCACAGAGTGGATGACTAATTCATTCATCTTGATTGATAATTAGAACCGACAAAGAACAGATCAGCACAAATCACGAGGGCAAAAACATCTGGGATTCACTTTAATGAGATACCCCAAAACCTCTTTAGTGGTAATTGCATCGCAAGCACCAAATAAGCTTTCACAGTTGTTTTTGCAAATGATACAAATTAGCACCCAACATCTGAAAAGTAGACTGACTGTAAAAACATTGGGGGAATTTAGCAGGGCCCAGGGTAGCTTGGTCAAATACATGTGTTAACCTAGACACACTCTGGCATATAATTTTGGGACTTCCTGCAGCAAAAAAAAAAGTAAAGACTCTGAATCCTACTGCTGTTTGCTCTTGGAACTCCCGGGTGAGCAAGTTCATCTATGAGGCAGTTTTCGTCTTTCCCCACAGAATCCCATACCAATTTCACACAAATACCCTAAGAATTTTTAAATATCCAAGATACTTAAAATCCGTGGTTCAAATCTTTTTCCTTGTTAGGAAATGTAGATCCTGCACAAACAAGATGAAGGTTTTATGGATCATGTATAAGCCATCCAGGGAAGCTGGAATAGGATGTAACAACTGCATAGCTCCTTGGAGCTAAGCATGCCTAATGAGACAATAAAAAGAGATTTTCAAAGCAGGTTTTTTTTTGTTGCCATCTTCAGCTATCTCTGCCCGAGTCCAGCATGAAGTCAGGACATCTCTCTACAAAGGGAAATTTCAGAGAAATTAAATATGCCAAGCTGAAGCAGAAAGACTTCATGTTAAAAAGTGTCATCAAGGGCCATGGGTGTGGCTCAAGTGAAAGAGTAAGTCTGTGAAAGGCCTGGGTTCAATCCCTCATAACACACACACACACACGCACACACACACACACACACACACACACACACACACGTCATCAAACATGGAATGATGAAAGAGCAATGCCTTTCTCAGGAACTGCAATGTCCCGGCTTCTCTTTTGCTTAGCTCTGGTTCCTGCTTCAAGAGTTTTCTGGCAGCAGTGCACCACTGAAGAATGGGGAGCTCAACTCTTACGGCATTTGCTTGCACTACTGTCTGGCAATCAGCCTCTTCTACCTGCACTTATTCATTTCTGCCTCCTAAACTTAGAAGATAACAGTTACAAGCCAGGCACTGGTGGCTCACACATGTAATCCTGCTACTCAGGAGGCAGAGATCAGGAGGATCACAGTTCAAAGTCAGTCCAAGCAAATAGTTTGCAAGACCGTATCTTGATAAAGCCCATCACAAAAAAGAGCTGATAGAGTGGGCCTCAGTTCAAGTCCCAATACTGAAAAAAAAAAACAAAAAAAGATAGTCCCAATAGTGTGTTAATAAAACCATGCTATTTTTTAAATTTATTTTTTTCTTTTATTATTCATATGTGCATACAAGGCTTGGTTCATTTCTCCCCCCTGCCCCCACCCCCTCCCTTACCACCCACTCCCCCCCCTCCCGCTCCCCCCCCCAATACCCAGCAGAAACTATTTTGCCCTTATCTCTAATTTTGTTGTAGAGAGAGTATAAGCAATAATAGGAAGGAACAAGGGTTTTTGCTGGTTGAGATAAGGATAGCTATACAGGGCATTGACTCACATTGATTTCCTGTGCGTGGGTGTTACCTTCTAGGTTAATTCTTTTTGATCGAACCTTTTCTCTAGTTCCTGGTCCCCTTTTCCTATTGGCCTCAGTTGCTTTTAAGGTATCTGCTTTAGTTTCTCTGCGTTAAGGGCAACAAATGCTAGCTAATTTTTTAGGTGTCTTACATATCTTCACCCCTCCCTTGTGTGCTCTCGCTTTTATCATGTGCTCAAAGTCCAATCCCATTGTTGTGTTTGCCCTTGATCTAATGTCCACATATGAGGGAGAACATGCGATTTTTGGTCTTTTGGGCCAGGCTAACCTCACTCAGAATGATGTTCTCCAATTCCATCCATTTAAAACCATGCTATTTAGAACCATACTTTTCTACAAAGCCTTTCTGCATGTGGGAATATCCCAAGGTCAGTAAGGTACATTTTGTGAATCCAATTTACAGATGCAGCTCAGAGAAATTGAAGGACCTCCCCAAAGCCACTCAACCAGTAAGATGCATTAGAACTTTCCCAGCATGCTACTGGGAAACATGGCAGCTGAAATGGAACATGCTAGTTCAGACTTGTTTCAAAAACAACTTAAAAATGCTCTTTGTCTTTTAGAATTCTCTAGCAGTACTGATGGGACACCTTGAGGCTCTTTCTTCTTACCCATGGAGAATTTGTAGAGAATTAGGGGCTTGTTGACATATAATTATCAGACCCCATCGATGATGTCAGGAGATAGGGAAAAGGCAAAATAACGTCCACATCAACCTTGGGGAGATCTGAGGATTTAGGATCATTCCAGGAAGAAGAGCAATGGACCAATCATGTCGTCATTCTTCAAGCACGACCTCTCCTAAAACCATTTCAAGGGAAATCATGTTAAAGTAAAAATCATTTAGAACACTATTCAATGGGAAATACGTCACCAAAAGAGGTTAAATGAACACGAAAGACAACTGGAAGGGTCAAGTAAGGGGTTGAGACTGCTCTGGGGTCTCCTAAGGAGGCCTTGGGACCTCATGTTTGCACACATTCCCCTTGTTTTATTTTCTTTTTCTCTAATGTCCACTGACACTCCTCCCCCCCCCCACACCCCTGACTGTGTCTTTTGGATCTAGTGTGTGAAGCAACTTCTACTAGAAGGAAGCAATCATTTTGACATTGATATGAAATGTAAATGACAGATAATGGAATAATCTTTGAAGTGATGTAGTTGGAAATGGTATCTCTACTAATGTGCAGTAGTCACCTATTCTGTAATAGCTAAAACAGGGCTGGGAAAACTGTGGACAAATCTTAGCCTGTGAGTTAAGAATGGTTGGGGGACTGGGGATGTGGCTCAGTAGTAGAGCCCTTGCCTAGCATGTACAAGGCTCTGGTGTTGACCTCTAACCACACACACGCAAACACCGGTGTTAACTTTCTTAAGTATTTGAAAACAGTAAAAGAAGAAAAATATTTTGTGGCATGGGGAAATTATGACAAAATCAAATTTCAGTATCCATATGGAAGATTTTGTTGGAATGCAACCATATCCCTTCATTTCCATGTTGAATATGGCTGCAGAGTTGAATAGTTGTGACAGGGACCTAATGACCTGCAAAGCCTAAAACATTTACTGTATGACTCAGCACAGAAAAAATAAGAACTAGAAGAAAACACTGTTAAGAAAGTATGACTCTCTCTATACAACAATGAATAGAGAGCTTTTAAACCTGTTGAAATCACTGTAAGAACAGGACTAAGGTAGAAAGAAGAAAAATAGAGGAGATGAACCAACTCAGGCTATAATACATATATACATGGAAACATCACAAGGTAACTCCCTGTATAGCTATCTTAAACAAACAAAAATGTTCTTTTTTTCTTTTACAAAATCATACAACAGGAGGGCAGAACAGATCCTGTCTAGGGGGTTGGTACCAGTGGGAGGGGGAGGATGTAGGGAAAGGATGCGGGAGAGTGAATATGGTGTACATACTATGTACACATGTATGTAAATGAAAAAATGAGACTTGTTGAAACTCCAGGAATGGCAATGGGGGGATAAAGGGGAATGATGGAGGGGGTCGATTCAAGTATGATATATTTGATACATTGTAAGAATCTTCATAAATGCCACAATGTACCTTCACAATAATAAAAAGAAAGAAAGCATGAATCCAAGCTTCTAGACTTGATAAATATGTACTTTACAGGGAAATCCAACATCATGTTCAGAACAAAAAAGACCGCACCCTTTTTCGAAGCTGATAGATTTTAAAGGGATAATAGCAGATAATAGGGTATAGATTCACAGGCTGCCTACACACCCATGTTCCCAGCCTCTGTTTCAATGGTTATGTCATTGTAAAAATTATAAGTGGCCCAGTTTGGTATATTTAGTCCTTTTGGTTATTTGTGGTCTTTACATCTTAAAAAATAGCTTGATAAATCATTTGTGGCACCTCTGTCCCATGCAGTTCTTAATCCAGGCTAAATATTTCAGTTAACACAACTAAAGGAATCCCAAGGTATCCAAATAATGATAATTAAATTCTTTTTGTTTTTAAAGATCAGCAAAAGGAGTGGAAAATTCCAAGGAGATAACTTGAACAGTGCCTCAGTAATGACAAGCAATCTGAGAAATCACAATCTATAAACAATTACCTTCCTGCCTAATTCTCTGCTCATTTATGATATAGCAGGCAGAGGTTTTAAGTGGAAAGACTGTCATATTCTACAGGGAATCTACTGAATTTAGCATATAGAATGAATTCATTTGAAGGATGTTTAAAAAGGATTTTTATCTTGTCAGATTCATCATGTCAAAAACCTAGTAAAAAGTATTCTGCATCATACGGTGTGTGCTACATCTTGTTAATTCGCCAAAAATTCAATTATGGTATTAAAATTCATTTCAGGAAAGGTTTAAAAATATCCTTTAGTGAGCAAGGCTTGGAAAATTAAAAATAACATGAAATTCAAATCTGGATAATTCCCTCAACACTGGAGTTATTCAAGCCAGATTATTTAGAAAGAGAAATGACAATTTTTTATAGCTTCAAAACACAATTACTGTAGAGTGTCAGAGGTGGTTGAGGAAAGGATTCTCTTAACATAGTCAATAATATAATTACAATTGCATGATTCCCAAACATTCACCAGAATATCCACAGGCCCCTGTCTTGAAAACTTGCATCTGCTGGATTCAATGACAAAATCCTGTATGTGTGGGTTATTAACTCTAGGTTTGAATTAGAATTCCCTATCTTACAGCTTGGAGCTAAACTCTGTTTACAAAACAGTATTTACACTTGACTAATTTTGCAGATCAACCTAATTAAATCAATTAAACTGGTGATTAACCAAATGAAGGCTGATTGCAAAAATTAGTGGGTTTATTTTGGAGGACTGAAAGTAAGCTAATTACTGCAATGATTACTTGAACCTGGAGTACTCTAAATGTGGTATAAATTGAAACCTCATAGTGAATTAGACTGGGAATTCATTACAGTTTAAAGCACTGTTAATACTATTCAGTCTGTTCCTCCTTGGGGAAAATTTCCTCTCTGTATTTTGTATACTAATAAACAATCACTTGGGTTATGTGCGCTTTGCAACACAACCCAATAAAACAAGGGACACTGAAGAAAACCTACTTTTGGCATCATGTAAACCAGTGCCAATCAACCTTTAATGTGCATACAAAACACCTGAAGATATTGTTAAACTCAAAATGTGGAAGTGGAGTAGTGGTTGGGGCAGGGGAGGGATGTGGAGGATGGAGTGGGAGGTGTGTGCGTCAGTGTGTGTAAGATTATGCATGTGTCTTTCAAGCTCCCAGGTGATGTTGATATTGTTGGTTCTTGGACCACACTTTGTGCACAACCACATATGCTGAAGCAGACAGCTAAAGCATTAGAATTAGAGTCTAATACTTAAGGATGGAGTTTGGAGACCAAGGTATGATAACAGTCTTTTATGGTGACCCACCGTTGCTAAAGATGCCTGAGCAGTTGGCCTTCAGCATCACTTTCAGGAATGGCTACTACTGATGGACCCTCGTTCTGTATTTTTTTTCTCATGGTCTTCTTGAGCAGGTGTGTTGGTAGCAGAGTATTTATGTCCATACATAATGGGTTCTACTAATTGGCTTTTAAAGCATATCATTTTAACAAAACGTGGACGCAGCTAAGATGTGGTCTACATTTTGCTGATTTAAATATCACTGAGCTTTTAGGGCTCTGTTTTGCCTTAGTTTTAAATTTATGAGATGGTATTTACAATAGTATAAGAAAGCCTTCAAATCCTGCTCAAAGATACAGTTAAATCTAGGAGAGAGATGTTGGATTTATACAAAATTTTACAGGGGAGAAGGTACCTTTGTTTTGTAGACAAGCTGGAGGATAGACAGATCTTTATTTTCAGTGTTGCATCCTCTTTAGAAATTAGGGGGAAAAGTTAATTTTCCTAGTTAATCAACGAACATATCTTGACATTTGGTTTCCTGCACATTGCAGTTTCATTGCAAGAAACACCTTATCCCTACAGGAAACCCCACAGCCTTTAGCAATGACTGTTCATTGCCATTTGATAAGTAGTACCCCCTGCATGCCAGGGGCTAGAAAGTGCAAATTTGAACAAATTAAGACTACAGACAGTGTTTTAATAAGGACAGCACTTGCGGGAAAAGAAGGTACATCTGGAGAGTTTCCACCCAGTGAAAGAACACCCAGCGAAAGCTGTTAGAAGAAATAGCTTTCCATGAGGGACAGATTGCTCAGGGCTTTGATGGATGCCCGAAGTTGATCAGAAACACAACGAGAAGTTGCAATTTTTGTTGAAATGTTTCTTAGGTTGTTTTTTCATGTTGCAGGCTTGTGGAAGTACTTGAATTTTTCCTTTACGCTCGCAGGCAGTTGCTAGATGCCAGCTGCATAGTTTGTTTGTGAACCAGCGTCACAGAAGTTGTGTGGGGGAAACAGAGAAGGTACAGGAGATTGAGTTGGGCCTCTACAGATCCCAGGGCAATGACTTTAAAAACTAAACACTAATAGGCTTATATGATAGGCACCTTTATTCTAAGACTTAAAAATTGTACCTGACCATTGCCTTGGTGTACTCATCCTTGTGCAGGGTTGCCTGTTTGGATGTTGTCCACTGACCTGGGATAGATCTATCACTTGGGGGCAGATAACCATTACCGAAATATATATTCTGGCATCTGAGTGTGTGTGTACATAAGTCTCCTATTGATATAGGAGTTCTAGTATCTGTTACAGAATCAGAAAGTTGGTTCATTGCCTTATAACAAGGGAACCTATCTAGATCACACAGACCTGGCCAGTGCGTTGGAAAAACTGAGGCCCAGTGATCAGATGCCTCTTGATATTGGTGAGAGCTTCCAGTTAAAATAATCTGAGGCACTTTTGCCATTGAAAGGAGAACCTAACCACAGGAGGCTGCCATGGGTGAGTGCTGACAGTGACTGCTAGTTTTCTCCAATTTATGATCCTCCCGCCTCAGCCTCCTGAGACCTGGGATTATAGGTATGAATACCTAGTTCTTTTAAAATCTTCCATGGTTGTTCTAAACCCTTCTCTACATACTTCGTTCTCTTAACGGGGTACAATGTTGATTGAGTTATAGGTTATTAATGATAACCCCATCCCTAATCCCTCTTTCATAAATTCATCCCAGATCACTTTGACTGATTTTGATCTTCCTGAACTTGGTCTCCTTTTTACTCCCATGGCTAGTCACACACAGTATATAGACTTGATTCCAAAGTTCCAAGAGAAGCATTTACCTAATTGTCCATCTCTGCATAGGATCACATGAGTGAAGTATGTTTTAAGATTCGAATGTAAACTCAGAGTTTCAAAACTTTTCCTAGAACAATTTTATCTCCCTGCTTCCTATCCCTAGTGAAGAACCTGCTTCCTATCCCTAGTGAAGAACATACCCTGGAGAGTGTTAGAGCCACCAATTTCTCTGCCTCTGCCTAACAGACATTGTGACTGAAGAGTACAATCCTAGGCATGTGATTCCTATGTCATTCTGTAGAGTGTGTACTCCAACATGGGCCACATACTCAATGCAATTCCTCCCTTCTTCCTTGAAAACATAAAGTCATGTTTATTTAGACATCTGCTTTTCAGGGAACATAATCACAGTAAGTTTTGCTTAGGCTAAACAAAGCCTGCTAACCTTATTTCTACAAGTGTTGAGTTTAGGGGAAGGCACATGGCAGATTTTTAGCCAATGCAACTGGACTAGAGGTTGGATTGGGACTTCTCAATGTGATGCCTTCTCTTAAAAAAGACACGAAGAAGAAATAACCCACTTCTTCCTGTTGAAGTAACCATTCAATGGAGTCAGGTTGAGGGCAAAGCAGACATGCTGATGCAGGCAAAGGGAAAACATGGAAAGGACCTGTACTCTGCACATCACTGAGCTGCTGCTAGAGCTGCCTAGCTCAGGATTTCCTTACCATACAATGCATTTTCTCTGTTATTGAGCCATTTAAGTGAGAGATCCTGTCAGGTGCAACTAAAGGAACTCTTCTTGACAAAGAGAACTGCGTTTATTTTCTTATGCAACCCAGAACTTTTGACTCTTTCTGTGTTTGTAAAGGATGCTAGGACTTTCATTTCGCCTACTGATTCCATCTCTATTTTTTAGGTGAGTAAGTGGTTGAATAAATGATTCCAGGATTTAGTGGATACACAAAATGGCAACAGAACTCTCTGTTACTATCAGCCACAATGGTATTTCCTCAAAGCTTTCTCTTATAGGATCACAGTTTCCAGGAAACTGTTCTCTTGAAAGTTAGGTGGCATGGTGTATTATGCTACCCAGCTACTTGAAGGCAGGGATTGAGAACAACAAGGTTGGAGATCAGCCCAGGCAAAAAGTTACCAAGACTGCATCTCAACCAATAATCTGGGTGTGGCAGTGGTCCCAGCTACATGGAAGGCATAGGTAGGAGGATCACAGTCTATGGACAACTTCAGGCAAAAATGTGAGACCCTGTCTGAAAAATGACTAAAAGTAAAAAATAACTAAAGCTAGAAAGGGGTGGAGGTGTGGCCCAAGTGGTAGAACACCTGCCTAGAAAGCACTAGGCTCTGAGGTCAAACCCTGGTTTTGCTGAGAGAGAGAGAGTTGAATAAACTGACACCTGTCTTCCAACATCTTTCTTTCGATATAAAGAATCCAGGTGAAGAATATATTTGTTTGGATTACATGTAAACACTCACCTCGCCCATTCCAGTTTAGAATTAACAAAGCCAATTTAAGATTTCAACCAGGTCACTTTTCAATCCCTCTGTACTTTTGCAGCATTAAAGTGCTAAGCCAATTTGCATTTGATTATGACTATTTCAGAAAGTACTCATCCAGGAATTAAATTACCAATATGGGATGTTAACTTAAACTAGGTAAATAGCACAAGGAAAATTACAATTTGGGGATACAGGGACATCCTCACGTGTCAGAATAGCAAGCATGCGGCCAGTTAAGAAATGTACAGTAACCTGCAGTGGGAATATTTCATATTAAGAGTACAGTCCCGCTTACCCTAGCAATTGGGGGATTCTTTTCTGAGTGTTCTTTGGGGGCTTTTGACTTATGGAGTCAATCCATTCACTCAACTTGCAGTGTAATGGATTACTCTGTCTGTTACTGTGTCACAATTTCAGGTGTGAAAAGAAGCAAAGAGAAATCCTCCTTCTTTGGGACCTTGAAGAAGCTGGATGCATTTTTAAAAAGTGCCACAAAAGAGTTTTCTCACAGTATGTTTGAGTAACAGCTTGGGACATCTTGTAAGTGAGAGGCCTTGGGCATCCTGTGAGACGCTGGGGAGCTTGTGATGACAGGTCAGACTTTGACTGTGCTGCCAAAGGATCCCAGACAAGAACTTAACTTAAGACTGACAGAAAAAGAGAACAGTGACTCCTAGGTTTCACCCCTAGAGAACTGTGAGGGAGTGAGGGAAATGGATTATGGGTGTTTCTGTTCTTAGATGAGCTTGGGTTTCAGGATGTTGAACTTCATATGTTCAGGAAAGGCCTGTACAGGTGTTTTAGGCCACTGGGTATCATCAAGCTCTGGATGAATTCTATGGAGTATTTCAGTTGTATTTATTTGGACAAATTTTCTCCACCTTATAACTAGACCATCCTTAACAGGTAAGCCTGTGATTTAGAAATTCTTTACTAATAGAATACTAAAAGTAAAAGAGGGGAGGGGAGATGAAGGAGAATGATGGAGGGGGTGAATTTAACTATGTTATATTGTAAGAACTTTTATAAATGTCATGATGGATCCAAAATACAACAATAATACAATAATAAAAAAAAAAGTTAAGAAAAGGTGAAAGGGGTGTTTTCCAGGATGAAACTGGTAACACCCAGCAGATCATTTTGCTTAAACCAATCTTAAACACAGTATTTCTACAATCCAGTGAAAAGAAAGACCACTGACTTGGAAAAGGGAGTTGTGAGCTCTGTTTCTGACCACTCATGTGACCCTTGGGTAAATCATTTAGTTTTTCTGCTTCCACAGGTGCAGAAATATCTGTAAAGGTAGGTAGAACTGATTATGATGAGCTCCAGTGGTGCTTCCAGATCGTTTTCCCTAGATTTCTATAATATTTTAAAGTATTTTTCACATCACAACTCATTGACCCTTGAAACTTCCTCCAATGGAGGTGTTTCATAAAAATTTGTACAACTTTTTAGTTTCCCAAAACATAGTCATTATTTTCACATTTGTTCAACATCCCTATCAGGTGAGGAAGTTGGGGCAAGAGAACAATGGGCTTTCCCAAGACTCCTGGCTGGTGCAAGTCAAAGTCAGGACCCCAGTCTAAGCCCTTCCAGCTCTGTCCCCTCTACACACACACACACACACACACACACACACACACACAAGAATCCCTCCACTCTACCCCAACATGCTCCAGTCTTCAGTTTAATTCACTTTTGACAAGATTTTAAAGGGGAAACTTGCAAAGACATCACTACCCTTTGAGATTGCAGACACAAAGATTTTTTTCTAAATTTTATTCTGAAATAAATTTTATGTTTACAGAAAGGTAAATATAGTAAAGATAGTACAGGGAGTTCCTGTATATCTCTCACCCAGCTTCTCCCAATATTAACATCATACATAACTGTAGTACATTTGTCAAAACTAATAAATTAGGATTGGTACAATACTATTAATTAAACTGTAGACTTAACTTCCATTTCACCAGTTCAAAGAACAAATTAGAGTAAGCTGGTGAGTGGGAATATCTTCAAAGACACTGGTCTTCTGGATTTGACCAAACAATACCATGTGCTCATGTTACTACAAGGGCTGCCAAAGCATCCCCACCCTTGACGAGAAGGTCAGTGGTCACAGGGAGCATTGATAACCCAGAGACCAAATGCTTAAGGGTGTGAGCCAAAGACACAATTTGGATCCCATCTTTTTTGTGGACAAGACACACACAATCACCATTCATCATTTCCTAAGTACAATCCTTTCCTGGAAGATATTGCAGTATTATTCAAAATGTGCCAAACTGGGCAGGAGATCCCAAGAGTAATTGTGAGTTATGAGGTCATGGGGACCTCATTGCAAACTATTTGCAAAACTTAATTGGGGTAATAAATAAACTAAGCATGTAAATTAGATTGAAGACTACAGTGTGAATTGGAAGGAGGTCATTAGCCTGCCTACTCAAAATGGCCCGTCTCCTGTTCTGTAGTATTTGCTGAGTTCCCTGTTAATTAAAGGAGACTTAAATTCAGGTATCCTAAAGTTTCACAAGCAAAATAACTTGGAAATAAAATGATTTAAAGTCACATCCTAAACAAAGATGTGAACTTTATTTTTTATGATTAAATATTTAGGAACTTAAAAAAAAGAAGAGTGACCTGGCGTTCACAGCCGAATCCACGTGCCTGCCTAGGCTGAGAACTCATCTTACTTAGCTAGTGTACTTAGAAGCAAATGCAGAAGAAGAATAAATGAATCTCAAAAGGAATGAAATACAGAAGCCATTTCCAATTGACAAAAATAAACAGCTCTGTAGGTGAATTGGGACTGTCCCCTCCTCCTTTATTTCCTTTCTAAACTAGGTGGTCAAAAACAGCTTCGGGCCAGACTTGTTCATATATCTGAAGAATGAGTAAAAGAGTCTCCTAGAGGTAAATATAAAAAAACGAGAGAAACAAAATGCCCAAACACTGAATCTAATCTTCCTGCCTAAGTCAAGTCTTGCAGCAGTGCCTTTTTTTTTTTTTTTGAGTAGTTGATTGAATGAATACAAATGCTGCTCTGTTATCACTTGGGATGTCACTTGATATATCCCATTTTCTAGACTCTAATTATTCCATTTGTAGACATGAATGCCATTTAGATGTAAGCTAATTCAGCATGGTAACTCAATTAGATTTGTACCGACTTGGATTTATGAAACATCAATGGGTTCTTGGTGAGACCAAGGGGACTGCGGGTGATTCATCCCCAAGTCTCCCTGACTTGGCCTCTCAGGAGCTCAATTAAACATGCCAGCCATGAGAATGTGTTTTACCTAGGATAGTTCACAAGTAAAATTAAAAAGATTCTGTATTCCTCAGCATACATGGCCTAGCAGAAAAGAAAGACCTGTAACAACATGTCTGAACTTATCCTTCAGGTTACATCTTATTTTCATGCAGGAGGAAGGCTGCCGCCCATGCTGGACTCCAGAGCAATGACTCAGTCATTGACCCACATGGCAAAGGCCAGGGAGCATCACAATTTGTCCCGCAATCAAGGGTACTCAATAAATATTAGTTGAACTAAATTGCTTAATCTGTCTTAGAGGCCGAATCTGCATCTTGATTCTGAACGCTGAAAGACAGTCTCTGAATAGCAAATCAGATTTGTAAAAAGATGAGATATCTCAGAGTGATAAACACTAGAACTATATTTTCAACCTAAAATGTGGCCCATGGTGAGAAAACAAAGGAAAGGATTTGAACAAGACTGTCACCACAGTAGATAGCTTGACACAAACACTCTGCAAAGAAATTATATTATTGGGTAATTCTGTGCTGGGCTCAGGAACACAGACATGCTCTTGACAACTTAAATACCTGTGCCTGGCAGAAATTTGCCTCATCCTCCTTTTTCACTTGGCAAGACAGAAGGCATGTTTGAGAGTTAAAGGATTCACTAGTCCTCAGCCTTGGGCTCTGCACAGGGGACCTGGTTAGAAATATTGTATGAATTCATGCTACAACATAATAGGTGTGAACTCACTTCATTGATGAAACACTTTGGAAATACGTGTTGTCATTTGCCCAAATCAAGTCTTAGATAAGAAAGACACTACATTTGTTTTTCCAACCTGGATAAGGGACAACACAAAGGGGAAAGAGATTTAATTTTATCATCTATCTTCATTACCTTCTCTCAATTTATTGGCCTCGTGTGTATTTCTATTGTGAGATAGATCATTATCACTTGTAGAATTATGCAGTTGTAGCAATGGTACTAGTAATAAGTAGTAAGCAATTATTAGTAGTAAGTACTAAGTACTAAGAAGTAATGGTCACAATTGTACTCTTGGTCAAGCATTATAAGTAACATTTCCCTTTCATGTTACAACATTCAAAATGCTGTTCACGTAACTTGTGTCATTTCATCCTGAGACACTCCTGCAGAACAGATATCATTCCCTCCATTTTCCAGCTGAGGAAATTGAACCAGAGAGAGAGGCCAGCATATCAACCTTGTCCTTCCTTTCAAATTGTTCACATGCATGTATGGAGCAGAAAGAGCATGGGTTTTAAATCAGAAAACACTGTCTTACTTTCTAGTTTTATCATGTTGACCTTTTAAAAAGAGATTAATGGGGGGCATTCTTTTTTTCCTTTTCTTGGTGGGACTGGGGTTCGAACTCAGAGCTGCATGCTTACAAAGCAGGTGCTTTACTGCTTGAGCTACACCTCTAGTCCATTTTGCTCTGGTTATTTTGGAGATGGGGTCTCTCAAACTATTTGCCCAGGTTTGGCCTTGAACTGCAATCCTCCAGATCTCAGCTTCCCAAGTAGCAAGGATTACAGGCATGAGCCACTGGCACCCTGCTAGCCATTCTTAAGTTTGATAAGAGCTCCAAAATTTGATGCTCAAAACCACTGTCTAAGACCAATTACACTGGCATAACCTCAGATGGCTTGGGAGCACAGACAGGATTGGTATCATCTGGAGAGAAGAATGTCTCCAAGGCTAGGTACTTGCACATCTGCAATCCCTAGGGAGACTTATATTGGAAACAATGGTTAGGAGTCCCTTTTATTGTTTTTGGAGCATTACCTTTCTTGCTTCTAATTTCTAAGACCAACAATCTCTGAAAAGAGTTTTGAAGACACCAGAGAGGGGTCATGAGTTTGTTCTATGTCTGCATCAATTAATATATGTATAATTCACTGCAGTCTTGCCATATCCTCATAGACCAACCAACTTATCCTGGCTCATTTTCATTCCAGGAAATGCTACCTGGTCTGGCAAAGGAGAATGTCAGAAAGACCACAGATCTGGTCTGTGCATCACTGCTGACCCCTGTGGATCCAGCTCTGCCACCAGCTGGTAGGGCACCTTGGGCAATTCCTCTGTACATATAGTGTGCCCTTCAAAAACTTTTGGAAGGACTGGAGGCATGGCTTAAATGGTAGAGTGCTCGCCTGGCAAGAGAGAGGCCCTGAGTTCAATTTCCCAATACCACACAAAAAAAAGGTGATTGGAAGCATTAAATAAAATAATATGTGTAGAAATATTTTGTATACTATGCAGTTTTTTATGGGACCAGAGTTTGAACTCAGGGTTCCGCACTTGCAAAGTAGGTGCTCTAAAGCTTAAGCCACACCTCCAACCCAATATTTTGTATACTATGTAACCTATGCTTCCTGTACTTTTCCCAAGGGATACTGTACCATAACATACTCTTTTGTTTTAAATCCATATTTGTGATTGCTACATATTTGTGATTCCTTTGGCATAATAGAGAATCCAAGATATTCTGAGAAAATACCTCAGTAGAAATTTATTTAATGCTGTTTCACAAGCTCTTTGACCATGAAATCCATCTTTCATTTAGAGCCATATGTCGCTGTCCTGCAGGGAGCTGTGCTGAACCAACATGACTCATTCTCATTGCTTTGCACTGGGCAGAGTGCCCCACCTCTCTACCTTTCTCTCCCTCCCTCTCCTCATGTATCTCAACTTTCTTCTAGCCAGGCTTTCCCAAATGTTATCAAAGATCATTAGCAGCCCAATAAGTACATTCTGCAGCTTAGGAAGCCAGGAGAAGGAGCATCTGTTTCCGACATGTCTAGAAATAGTACTGATCATATTGACACACCTGATTCGTGTGCCAAATATTCCAGCCAATTGCTCTGGGCAGCCAGAAGGAATCCTCTGATTGGCCAGGCCTCAATTACATGCTTACTTCTGGAAGGGGAAGTCATACCTAAGCCACATGGACTAGAAATAGGGGAGACTGTGCTCCAAGAATGACGTCACAAGGCAGGGGAAATGAGTAGTAGTAAAGGACTTTCTAGATGGGCAAAAACAACAGGAATGTAGCTCAGGAATTAAGTGTTTGCCTAGCATGTACAAGGCCCTGGATTCGATACCCAGTACCACAAAAAATCCAGCAGCACTTAAGGTCATTCTTTCTTCTAGGAAAGAGGTTCATAAAATTTGGGGTACCCAAGAATCTCCCACAAAGTTTACTGAAAATACTCATTTCAGGGCCTTACTACCTCCGAGGTTCTGATCCCAGATGCTTAGGTATTGTCTGGAAATTAGTCTTTTTTTGCAAGCATATACATGATCCAAGAACCATAATTTGAGAAAGAAAGTCAATAGGAAAAGCATGCTTGTAGCAGTTCTCAGTCTTTGCTCCTTTGCAAAATGACCTACAGTGTTGTTTTGTTTAGCTTTGTTTTTTCAGAATCAGATGCCAGGTGCTACCTGGTAACTTACCAAGTCAACATTTGCAGAGATAAGGCTGGGAAAATATAGGTTACCCTTGATCCACAGGTGTTTTTGATGTGCCACAAAACAACATTTCTCAATCGTTGGCAGAGGAGACTTCTTAAAATGCAGCTTTTGAGTCAGTAACTAGAGTGGGCCTGAGAGTCTGCATTACTGAGAAGTTCTCAGCTGCTGCCATTCCTACAGGGCCACAGACCACATTTTGAGTAGCAAGATACTCAAAGGTGAGGACCACCTGTGTATTCCATGTGCCCATTTTAAGGCTGCATCCTAAAGGGCCTAACCCATCCACCAGGTAAACAAGAAAGGGTCTCTGTAACAGATTTGTTCTCACTAATATTTCTTACTTCTTTCTGGAAGTTTCTTCAAGAATCTTTAAGAGAATACAGTCCAGCCCATACAAGTTAGAGTGTGCATGTGCACATTTTCCATTCTACCAGCCCTTCAAGGCTCCAGATCTCAGCTAGACTCTGGAAAGACAAAGAAAAGTGAGATAAGATCCCGTAAGATGCTGAGAGGGACCTGCCTTCTGGACTGTCCTGGTTGTAGCACTGTCAGTGTGACCCTGGCAGTCACGCTGAACCAGGGAAGAGAGACCTGTAGACCACTAACCTTAACAAACACACACAATTGTGAGCTCAGGTGAGGAACCTTCTGTTTCAGTCCATGGGATCAGGAAAAGCAGGGTTAAAGTGGCCTTATAGGTTGAATAGGAGGTCACCAGGTTGGGGGCTGAGCTGCAGAGGAGGAGGGCACTGAAGGTTGTGGAAAAGCCGAGAAGCATGCCCATGCTGACATCCTACCTGCTCTGAGCCCTTACCCTGTTTTGAATGCAGCCCCTTAACATGACAAAGCTCAGTCATCTACACATGGTTTCCCTGGATAGAGTGCAGGTCCCCTCTCAGGAGTGAATGAAGGCCTGTGATGTACTCTACTTTCTCTTCATCAATTCCTGAGGTTAGCATGGAAAATGGATAATTTTCATGATTTGTTCCTAGATATTTCCCCGGGCATATTTCTGTGCCCTGTTTTGGTTCGCTTATCCATTCAACTAATATTTCCTCTACTCTTGGGTCCCAGGACCACTCCAAGCACTTGTAATGTATCAGCCAACACCACTCAGCCCTGCCCTCACAAAGTGTCCATTATAAAAGGAGAAAGAGACCATGGGCAGTAAGTAACAAGGCATGGAGGCTAGTGACTATAATCCAAGCTACTTAGGAGGTAGAAATAGGATTGAGGCCAGTCCAGGACAAAAAATAAAGTTAGCAAACCTGCCTCAAAAAACACAGTTGGATATGGTGGTATACACTTGTAATCCCAGAGATAGGAGGATAGAGGTCAAAGGCTGTCCCCAGGTCAAAAGTGCAAGGCTCTATCTGAAAAATAACTAAAGCAAAAAGGGTTCGGGGCATAGCTCAAGTGGTAGAGCTCTTGCCTAGCAAGTGCAAGGTCCTGAGATCAAACCCCAGCATGGCCAAAAAAAAGTAAATTACACATAGTTGCCAGTCACCAGTGCTGTGGGAAAGTGGCAGATGAGAAAGTAATCACGAGTATACCATTATACAGGTGTGGGGAAAGACTGAACTCCATGATAGAAGAGAGGAGGCCTGCAGAGGTGGGGAAGGACTCTACAAATCCCTGGGGGGCAATGCAAGCCCATGGACCAGTGAAAAGGTTTGCAATGGAGGAATGAATGGCTGCACATCACAGGAATGGAGGTCAGGGGTGTGGACGTGGCCTGAACCAGTAATGGATGCGCGCTGAGTGGAAGAGGACTCCTTAAAGGGGACTTAGCTAAGGAGGAACATAGTCCCACGGTTTTTCTGCATCATCTGGCTGCTGGATTGAGAAGTGACTGGGCCAGAGTGAGAGAAGGGTTATGAAACAGTTCCCATTTTCCAGGCAAGAAAAGACAGAACTCCAACAAAGACAGGTGCAGAGAGGAAAAGAAGTAGCTTAGTGGGGCCACAGGTTCCCTGCATGGTCATGTTGCAACCTCCCAGTGCCTGGAAAACTGACTTCTCCAGCCAGTGCCACCTTCCCAGGACTCTTCTTCATCATCTATAAAGGGCAGACAGTAATATCTGCCTTTCCAAATACAGGAGGTTCTTGTGAGAAGTGATTGCAATTTTGCAAAGCATGGGCCAAGGCAGGAAGGAAAACATGTGAGTCAGAACCCACCAGCTAGATGGCTAATCTGCCAATCCAGAAAAAGAAATTCTGTTATCTCATCAGCGGCTCAGATAATTCACAAGGAGGTACTACCGAATTTAAAGATTAAGCCCCAATCACAGCTTGAGAGGAGAGATTTATGGTTAACGGGTCAAATCTCATATTTTTCAGTTAAGGAAACTGAGATACAGAGAAAAAGGGTCCTTTCTCTGAGCAATCAGGGAGTTCTGGGGTCTTGCTGGAGTTCTATTTCTGAGTCTTCTTTCTCTGCTATGGATCCAATTCCAAAGTGGGGACAAATGTTCAGAAGTGAAAAAAAAATCCAAGCACAGTCACAATTAGAGAAAAAGAAGAAGAGGATTCTGAGTTGTGAGGTGTAGCACAGTTTTGTAGCCTTCAGACACATCACCGGAAACTCAATGGTGGGACAAAATGTCACTCACTGCTAGGCCCTGAGTGTGTATGTGTGGCAGGATGATTCTGTGGTTTCAAGCACCCCTGGTTTTACAAATAAAGTCACAGTTGCTCAGGAAGATCAGTAGAGTTACCCCACATCACACAGCTAGCAAGTGGACCAAGAGAGGGTTCCAGCTCACCTAGACAGGTGAAAACCTTTCGAGAGAGCAGAAATTGGTTTAATTTGGGGCAGGAGGTTGCTGATAGTATCTCTATGGTGCTTATAATTCTCCCTGAATCCTTTGGCAGAAAATTCAAAAGAATGTTTTTATCTGTGAGTGTACTCTAGTGCTTATTAGAATTTCTGAGTTTTTTACCCTGGAAATTCCAACAGGCTTACTGTGAGACTTTTAAAGTATAAATTTTAACCCTAAAAAACATTCTGGAGCCATGTGCAACTGCACAGACATATTTTTAAATAATGGCAGGAAGAATTACATAGGTGGGCGTTGTACAAAGACATGCACTGAGGTTTGGAGAGAGAGGGAACTCTGGTGTGTGCAATGAGGAAGGCATTGGATTTTGGTGCAGAGACCACAAGCAAAAATGCTCTTGAAAAAGTAGACTGAAAAGAGCAATCCTTGCTGCTCATCTGGGGTATGTTAGCTGTGCTTTCTTTTTAGTTTTTAAGCCAAGGTATTTGTTTGAATCAAGAGCTAGAAGAAGATTTTTAAAGGCAAAAACCTTCTGCTAGATACCTTAAAAGCAACTGAGGCCAATAGGAAAAGGGGAACAGGAACTAGAGAAAAGGTGAGATCAAAAAGAATTAACCTAGAAGGTAACACCCACGCACAAGAAATCAATGTGAGTCAATGCCCTGTATAGCTATCCTTATCTCAACTAGCAAAACCCTTGTTCCTTCCTATTATTGTTTATACTCTCTCTACAACAAAATTAGAAATAAGGGCAAAATAGTTTCTGCTGGGTATTGAGGGGGTGGGAGGGAGAGGGAGGGGGCGGAGTGGGTGGTAAGGGAGGGGGTAGGGGCAGGGGGGAGAAATGAACCAAGCCTTGTATGTACATATGAAAAAAAAAAACAAAAAAAACCTTCTGCTAGAACACAAGACACAGGGGAATGACCTCCAAGTTTGAAATGTTGTTATGTTACTGGAGGCTAACCATGACTACAATTGACTCAGGCTTTGAATCTGCCAAATGAAGGCTTCCATGCAGAGAGGCCTGGAACAATTGCCTTGCAACACCAAGTCTGTTGGATGGATGTTGGGAGGCCCACAGGCCATAAACCTGGGAGGTGAGCCTCAGGCCCATCATGGTCCTGGGACTTAGGGTTCTCTCTGACTCTCTGGTGCGATTGTATGGTCACTACTGAGCTTCCTCCCTGCCAAGCCCACAGGGACCCAAGTCTCATTATGAATACAGCTGAAAGCTTCCCTCCCACCCCATGTACACACCACACACACACACACACACACACACACACACACACACACACATAGCCATCTTGCTGACTCCTGCTGGTGGCTCCAGTCTGCTTCTGCCCAATGGAACCTCTCCCAGCACCACCACACTGCCACTTTCTGGCATTTTCCATCTGTCCACAATCACCAGGTTCCAGCCCCACCCTGTCCACTTTATGGCGAGACTCTGAAGGGGTGTGATGCCAGTCCACACTGCTCTAACCCCTCGGGTGATGCTGGTTGCAGCCTAAACTGTAATCAGCACCTCACTCATCTGTTCTCCAAGGTGTCACTCTCAAGTTCCAGCTAATCTCATAGCTGAGGCTATGTAAATTAAAGCAATTGACAACATTAGTATAATCACTATAATTATTGTTCATTGAATGAAGACTTTACTATTAGCTGGGTGACCTTAAACAAGTGACTTTGCCTCTCTGATCCTCATTTTCTTATGTATAAAATGGGATCATATAGTACCTACCTTATCTTCAAGTTAACTGATTGGTACAAGTATGAGTTCTACTTCTATCTCTAAGTAAGATGGTGCATAGGAAGTCCTTGGCAAATGCCAGGTGCAGGGCATTGACTTACTGCTAGCTATGTGTATCTGTAGTGGTAGGGAATAGTTCTTATATGTGCTGGAGCTTTTCCAGGGGCTGCAGGGGCTTTATGTACATTAAAACTTGTGAAATTTTTCAACAGAAGGAGTATCATACACATTTTACAAATGAAGAAGCTGAAACACAAGGCTTCGAAGTTACACTCAATACAAAGGTAAATGACTGGAATTTGGACCCTGGTGAGATTGACTCCAAGCCTAACTTACTACATCGTGAAGATGTAGATGACAGGGGAAGTCTTGAGTGACAGCTGATTGGAACAGTAGAAAGGTCAGTGTCATGGATCCTCTATGATCAACTCTGTGCAACAAATAGTGTTGTGAACAGTAAATCCTTCAGGAGTGCATTGGAAGAGAGACTGTTCAAGCTTCAGGGAAGAATTTTTCACTAGTTTTGTTTCAAACTATTTGTTCTTTTTTTCCTGTTTATCCAAGCAACATGGGTAAAGTGAAATAAAATTCAAAGACTTATTTTATTTTACTCTTCTACTCTAATTTTCTTTGTCCCTTTTTCACTCTTCCCATACGCTGCCAGGAGAACTGTGAACTGCTTCAACCTTTTGAGAAGATAATCCAGTAATAATGATTAGAATTACGGTGCACATGACCTCGTTTTCTCAAAACAAAACAGTAGTACATAATGACACATGCACAAAACAAACTGGAAAGAACCTGTCTTTTTGTCAATCAGTAAGGGCATTGTGTGGAGGCATTGTGACTCATCAGCTCTAGACACCATTATGTGGCCATTACAGAGCATGAATTATATTTCTCCAAAATGGCCTCCATGAAATTGTCTTAGATTTTCAGCAGTTTGGCATTTGAGAGCCCAATCTCCTTCAACAAGAGATGAAGGATTAAAGGGAAAAGTAAAGATTTATGAAAACACATTGGCACAGGTACAACTTTGTGGAGACATAATTCAATAGCATCTTGTATGAAATGAGTACAGGTGTAATATTCCTAATCTGAAATGTGAAACTTTTTGAATGCACAATGGATTTTTGAAGCATTTCAGATTTTGGATTTTCAGATTATGAGTGTTCAACTAATAAAGTCTATGCAAACATTCTCCAAATCCAAAAATTTCCAAAATCTGAAACACTTCTGGCCCGAAACACTTCAGATAAGGGATGGATACTCAACTTGTGTAGGGGTTGTTGTAGACTGTACACTTCATACAATCTGGCAGTATGGGAACAGGAAAGTTAGTGGTGGTTCCTGTAGGGCCAGAGGGTCTAGAAGGGGAAGGAGATGGTCCTGCTGTCTGTGGGCTTCCCACATCTGGAGAATCATGTTAAGTCTAAAAAAAATGTTTGCCAAGGTAATAAGGTTGACATCATGCCATTAGAGACATAGCAGGAGGAACCATATTTCTTTCTTTTGAAGATGAAGAGACTCAAAGGACACTCTAGTCATCTCCAAATTCAAGTGGCATGAACTCTTCTTATGGCACCTCAAACTTACAACCAGATCTAGTGGTAGAAGTTTAATTTCAACAGGAGAGAAGTTCAGCCCATCAGGCAGGCATTTCTAACTCTCAGAGCCAGTCAAAAGTCATATAAAATGGCTTGCCCAGGACACTCCTGTCACCTAATCCCTCCTCATAAGTGTTGAGGAGACCTCGTAAAACTAGTGAGAAAGAGATCAGGTATTTGATGGAAGTAATGTGGGTCCCCCTTCCCTGCCCATCTATAACCCTTAATGAAGAATGTTCAAATTGGCCATTTGATCCTGAGATCTGATTCTCAGTCAGGAGAGATTGGGATGGGCAATAGAAAACTATGTCTATAAATGCCTGCTATGAAGTCAAATGGACCCAAGTTCAAATCCAGCCTCCGCCACCTTTCTCTCTATGACTTGGGAAAATTACTAAACTTCTCCAAATCTCAGTTTCCTTGTCTGTAAAATGGGAATAGTATGGGTCTTTTTTTCAAAGGACTGAGTGGGACAAAAATCCACAAAATGTGTTCAACACATGACAGCCCATAGTGAATTCTCAACAGGTATTTTTTTAAATTGTTCTTATCTTATTTACTTATTGTGCAGTTCATTTTTAACAGGTGAAGCAAGAGGATATTTTAGTTAATCTTAGAATTTATTTGCACAGACTGGTTTACTTTGGCTCACAAATGTAGTCCAAGGTGGAGAGGCCACATCTGATGACAGCCATCTTGCTTGCAAAGTCCCAAGGAAATTCAGGGTATCTGGTCAAGACAGTGAGTGTGAGATGGATTTAACCAAACTGGTCTTGATGGTAATAACTCATTAAATTATTTATCAAATTAGTGAACCATAGCAGCAGGTAAACAAAGTAGAAAGGAACTTGGGTGTGACAAGCCTTTGCTCAAATGCCTTTTTAAAGTGTAGCTTTACTTAGTGAGATAATGAGCTAGTGAGATAGTTAGCTAGTTAATTATAATAAGCTTACCATTCTTAGTTGCTAATTATAAAAGTGGAGAGGGTTATAATTGAAGAAGGAGGACTTGGTCAAAGCCAAATAAATATTGCTTGAAGAATTCAAAGATCATTAGCACTGGATGGGCAGCTAGAGATGATTTTCCCAAAAGGAAGGAATCAATAAAGATATGTTACTACAGCCCCACTCCTGACAGTGAAGAATTGGAACAACCTAAGAGTTCAATAAATGACGGTGTGATTAGGTAAATTATGACAAAGCCTGACAAATAGTATATAGCCATCACAAATGGTGTCACCAAGAGTATGAAATGAAATAAGCAAATGCTTTTGTTCTTGAAATAAAAGGGAGGGGGGCAGTGTTAAGTGTAGTATACTGACCAGAGAGAGAATTCAGAGTAGGACTCTACTGTGCTTAAGAAGGGAAAGGGACAGAAGTAGGTTAATAGATATAAAATTAATTAAATTAGTAAATTTATAAATGAAGAGGTAGACAAATTAAGAAAAGGCACACAAAGCTGGAAGTTTGTACTCTTGATTATGGGAGAAGGAAGGAGTGGGGTCACAGTCTCAATGGGGAGGCACTGGGTACCCTTCACATCCGGCTCCTTTGACAACGAGGGGCCCACTTTATTGAGAGAAATACCGTGTGCCCCCCTGGTGAATAGTAACTAGAGGTGAAGCCATCTCTGGGGAAGAGTCTAGGAGGAGTGTGAGGGAGACTAGATACCATGAGGAGAGGTGCTTTTGGGTTCAGGCAATTGCCAACATCATAACAGGTCATTTTACAACATGAGCAGAGTATACAATGAGCCTAGTGACTGCGATGGTGGATTTATTGTTTTTCCCTTGGTTTAAGTGTAATAAATCAGATTATTTCCTTTTCCACATGATCTTAGCTGGTCAAACTGATGGGATTGCCTCGTGGCAGGTGCCTTTTGTGTAAGCCTCCCCTATATAAGCTGGCAGCCTCATGTGTCATATGTAGGGCATGAACAGGAAAGGTTGGGATCTGGTCATTTGCCCTGGGAATAACCCAACTATCCATTTTCAGCCGACAAGTGTGCATTGTGACTTATACACGGTACTAGTCATTTGTTTTCATGCTGCAATAGCTTTCTGGTTCTTGGGATGTCAATATTGCAGCTTGCAAACTCTCTTGAGTTCAATTCTCAACATCACATTATAACTGTGGGGGGAAACATGTGCCCGTGCCAACTGAATTGGGGCATGAAGTGGCTCCTTTAATTAAAATTCAGACAGGAACTTTAGATTTGTTACAGAATAATCATTGATAATAGCAATGGATAGTTCAATCTGCATTGATCCTCACCTATAGGAAACTTCCATTTATAATTCACAGATCGCTTTCTTCCCCACCTCTTCCCACCTCTTTTCTGCTTTCATCTCATTGGGATTATCTTCTTGCTTCTTGATTAAAAGAAAATGAAAGAGAAGAAGAAAATAGCTCTGCTCATTAAATACTTAACTGCATTACTATGAGATGCACATTGAAATTCTGATGGTCAGGTTTGTAAATATAGTTATGGAATTGCTATTTTTCACATGAGTTCAATTTGATTCAACAAATATGTAAGAAGTGCTAATCTGTCTCCCACAGTGTTCCAGGAGTCAGGATAAAAATATCACATACAGGTCCTTCCCCAGAAAGAATGGGTGACTTGTAGAATGACGTACAAATCACAATGGAAGTGTGGGAGCACTGCGAAGGAAGCACAGAAGAGAAAATGACAGGAGAGAGGGAAATATGAGGGAAGACTTTCTCCAAGAAGGAGCTGTTTAGCTGGGTTTGAAGAATGAATAAGAGTTCGATAAGTGTCAAGTAGAAAGAGCTAGCCATTCAAGGCAAAGGAAACAGCAGTTACAAAGGCAGAGAGGTCTGACACTTAGTGACTAATGGAGTGTGGTAGGTCCATGGAAGGGTGAAAGACAAGAATAAATAAACTTTAAGGGTTAGATGATAACTATTAGAGTTTTAAATTTTTAATTTTTTTTACATTTGCAATGCACTGGACACTGTTGTGTTTTACATATACAATTAATTTAATCCTCATAACAATTTAGGGAGACTATTAGTCTGCAGAGAATTAACAGCCGATCTAAAAAATGATGATGCATGTTAATATTTACTGAAGACAATGTGCCTTTCCTTTCTGGAGTTCCACCACAAGTCTGACCTTTAGGTAATGACAATTTGTGATTTAGGCTACCTTGTTCCTCTTCCCCCAACCAACCAAAGCCTGATGGGTACATGACCGAATCACTGAAAGTCAATTGTTCTAGGAAAATGGGGATGTGCCTTTTCATTGTATCTTATATAGTCATCATTTTTACCAGGCTAGTACTCAAGAACTTTCTGAAATCCATATCCACAAGGCAAGTATTCAGTTTTGGGTTTTCTCTTCTTAGAGGTTCTTATATTGTAGTCTGGTTATTAAACAGCTCAGATATATCTAACAGTATCCCATATGAGCTCTGTCCCTCCTCTGTATCCTCTTTTCCCATTTCACTTTCCTCTTTCCACTCTGCCCCTTTCTAACTCACCTCTCTAGTATTCTCTTATATGCCCCTGTTATAGAGAAAGGGAGCTGTTATGTCAACTCACACTAAGTCTTGGGGTGACCAATGGTAACTCCATCTGGGATCCTTTACAAGACACACAATGTGCAGTTTTAAAAAGAAGCCTTGGAGCAGGACATGGTGGTACATATCTATAATCCCGGCTACTCAGAAGGCAGAGGTAGGAAAGTTGAAGGGTCATGAAAACCAGACAGAAAAACAAACTAAAGGCAAAAGCTCAAGTAGAGAGCTTGAGCACAAGGCTCTGAACACATCTGAAAAAAAAATTTTAAATCCTTGACAGTGATGTTTATCTCTAAGGACCGACTCTCCAAGTGTAGAATGAATTTCTGACAAGAACAATGACTGGCGTTTCGCACCAGTGTCTCTTGTGCTGTGTGGTTAATTCTCACAGCCACCTGCAGAGGGCCCATGATCAGCCCCATTCAGAAAAGGGAGCTACAGCTCAGAGAGGTGAAGTTGAAGAGCATTCCCTAGGGCAGAGGGAGATTAGAGTCCAGGTATGTGTGGTTTCCAAGCACCAACCTTCTCTGGTGATCTGGCTGCTTCCCTGAAAGGAAGTGTCAAGGTCCTGTGATCGGCAGGGTGTCTTTGGTAATGGGTGCTTTCCTCTACCTCTTCTATCTGGAGCAGGTACCTGGAAATGAGAGAAAAAGAAGGTAGAGCTCTGCACGTTCCTCTGGAACAAGTACCC